>NC_134956.1:5483100-6733100 GCF_965638725.1 Aptenodytes patagonicus
GGTGGGGCGAGATGTGGCCTTCACACAGCCTGGCAGGGCCGCGGAGCCAGGGAAGTCGCCAGGATTCCCCTCCGACGGCCACCAAGACGTCTGGGATTGCTCCACTCATCTGGCACACGGAGCTGGCATCAGAAAGACAGGACCAACCTACCTTGGATGGGACCCTCCAGGAAGGCCCAGGGGAGGACAGGACCCACCAGAAGGGCCCAGGGGAGCCCCCTGCCACAGCCCTGCCCTCCTCGCTGCGGCAGGAGCCTGCCTGGAGCCCTCACACTAGTTTCATGTGAATTTGAAGAGGATGACAAATTGTTTGTGGGGTGTTTTGTTTCTTTTTTTCTTTTTTTTTTTTTTTTTTCTTTTTACATCAATCCCCCCACCCACCCCAACATACACGATGTAGAAGCCCCCCCGCTCCCTCCCCGGTAAAAACGCTTCATCCCCAACCTCTGCTGGAGTCGCCCCCCTGGCCCACACCTCCCGGAGTGAGAGAAGTTCACAGATAAGGCAGTTCGTGTCAGAGGGAGGCTCAGCCCTGCCAGCGGTCAAGCCCGTGTGTCCAGGCCTGAGAAGGGCAGTGACTCGCAACACCAAGCCTCCCCCTTCCAGACAAGACAGAGAACAGAGACAGACAGACAGACAGAGCGTGGGAGGGAGGCACTCCTATGGTTTGCATTGCTGGTTCCCTCCTCCCCTGGCTCTTGCTCCCCCAGCCCTTGCAGGTCCACTCTATCCCCCTCCCATCTCCCAGCCCCTAATACAATTCAGATCCTTGACAGCTAAAAAACAACAAAACAAAACGAAAAGAACAAAACAACCCCCACACCACACCCTTCGCATCCTTCTCCACCCACTGCCGTGGCCCAGAGGGGAAA
Organism: Aptenodytes patagonicus; assembly: GCF_965638725.1. NCBI lineage: Eukaryota > Metazoa > Chordata > Aves > Sphenisciformes > Spheniscidae > Aptenodytes > Aptenodytes patagonicus. Next base: position 5,483,973 of record NC_134956.1, read on the forward strand.
TCCTGACTCCCAAAAAGGTCCTGCAATTTTTGCCTCCTGGCGGAGCTGAGACCAAGCAGGAGCTGGACCCATTATTTCCCTGTGATCTCTATAACATCGTCGTCTTTGTCCTCATCATTAGAGCTGCATCCCACCTCTGGGACCTCCTGGGGTTCAAACTGAGGCACCTGGGACCGAAGGAGGCCCCCGGCCGGGTAGCCCGAGTGAGGGGACATGTAGCCAGGGTAGGCAGACGCCATGCTCCTGGGAAGGCTGCTAGGCAAGACGGGGGCTGGGAAAGGAGCAAACATCCTGGGCTCGGGCAGGAGTGACTGCGTGAAGGGAAGCGAGTAATTGGGCAGCACCCCTGTCAGAGAAGGGTTTAGCATGAATGAGGGGACGCTGGCGGTGGCTGAGGTAGCAGCAGAAGAGCTGGCGGTGCCGGCTGTCAGCAGAGGGTCAGTAGTCACAGGGAACACCAGATGAGGGTCTGGGAGTAAATTGGGCAGCTGGTAATAAGAGGAGCCAGTGCCCATGTACAAGGAGTTTCCTGGTTGGGAGGCAAATGGATGGGTTAGGTTGTGGTTTAAAGAGACAGGAGGCATGGCGAACCCACCAGAGACGGGGTACCCGTGTTCGTACGGCTGCACGGACGATGGCAACTGGCGCTTCTTCTGCTGCCTGCGGGCTTGCTCCTCCGGAGCCGACGGCGAGGTCGACTTGCGCTTGTTGCCCCGTAAGTCCAACACCGAGTGGGCATCGACGTGCTGGCTGGTGGCCGGCAAGGCTGAAGACATGGAGGGAGCCATGCAGTGAATCCCCACACGCTGCTCAGCTCCTCGGGCTGCTAAGCCGGGCGCGTTGTCCGTGCGAGCAGGGTGGCCTTGTGCTGCGTTGGTGCTGGGAGAGCTGTGCCGGGACTCCCGGGCAGCTGCTGCCTCCGCATACTGCTGCAACTCGCTGATGATCTCGGGGCTGTCGGGGGATATGGGCCGAGTGAGCTCCTCCGCGCTGGGGAGCTGCGGTGATGAGGCACTGTGTCTGCCGTTGCTTGTGGACTCCAGCGAAGAGCTCTGGGAGCCTGGAAATAAGAAGATGGAGCAGGTGAGAAAGACAACCTTGGAGAAAAATCTGGGGGCCAAGAAGCAACAGTGGAAAGGAAGGTGGGGATATCATAGGCAGATTGTGCGGTCAGCTCTGAACACAGGCGTGATGGAAGGCAGCCAGGCACCCCAGTCACTTGGGTAGGAAAGCACGTGAGCAAGCCTCACACAGCACTCACAAGCCCCTTACCTGAGGCAGCTGTCCGACGGTCTTCATTGCCCTTTGGCTTCCCAGTGGTCCGGATAGCAAAAATCCGCCCGTCACTGGTCCGGATATACGTCCCTGGAACAGAGGCAGGACAACTTCATTCACCGTTTCCATGAGCCCGTGAGGCTGCCCTGGCAGGAATAGGACAGCAGTGCTGCATAAGGCCAGCCCACAGATCATGCAGAGAGATCAGTGGGGGGCTTCTGCACCTTCCTCACTCCTCATTTCCACCCTTTCAGCTTTCCCAGGTTGGAGCTCACCCCCTCCCAGTGTGCTGCCGGTGGGAAATGTGGAACTTCATGCTTGGGACTAAATTTGGTCTGGGAGCACCGGGAAGTGTTTGGCTGCCCCAGTACATGCAGTGGGTGTTGTGAGAATGAGACACCCAGCCACAAAGTTCAACAGCTCCTCTCAGAGGCAGCAGCAGCCACAGCTGCAATCGCCCTGAAGCGTCAGCTACGACAGCACACCCAAAGCATGGGCTGCAACAGAGCCACTGCAGACTCCAGATCGCCTCCCCTTCTTGTTTCTTTTCCGCTCAAGGGACTAATTCATGCTTTTACATCCTTCTCTTCACTAATTAGCATTGGCTAGGCCCCTATCCACAAGTCTTACCAAGACTACCAAGACAGAGAGACTTACCTTTTGTCCCTCGGATGATGTGGATGCTCTCGCCAGCACTGATTCTTGCCTGTACATCAGTGGATGTGTTTGTACCCGGAATCACAATATCTGGCAGCGGGGGACACAGAACAGTGTCCGTGAAATTACACGCCAGCCACAATCAGGAGTGGGGAGGTGCACCACCAAACCCCTTTGCTTGCAGTGCAGTTGTCTTTCCTATGCACTGTGCTAGAAGTAAGCCCTGGGTTTATTTCTGAGCAGCATAGGAAGGCAGCAGACGCTCTGAGGGAGCAAAAGCCACACAGCTCTGGCACAGCATCTCCCCTATCCCAGAAAGGACAACTGGCAACAGTATTGCAGGCCCTCTCGCAGGGAGTTCACTCCCAACAACCCGCCAGGCCCATGCCCCTTGCACGCCCGCAGGGAAAGTCCTCCAGGTACAAGGGAACCACTCAAATGCAGAGAGGCAGTATCAGTGGTTCTGATGCCCATCTGCCCACAGCCCATGTGGGCATCACCAACTCACCCTGCTCCTCCTCAATTCACCATGGGCATCACAACTCAACTCACTGTGAGCATCAGCAACTCACCTGTGGTGGTGACAATCTTCTGCACGAAGACACCTGCTCGCTGTAGATAGTTGATGGGGAAGTTGACAGCGGGGTTGGAACTTGAGGTTGATCCTGCACTGCCCATGGGGACATGCCGGGGCATCATAGGAATGGGGGTGGATTGAACTGGGCGGACGCTTGCCACCGGCTTGTCCTCACCCTTGAGGGCTGGTCGCCTAGTGAGAGAGGAGAGGAAAGTGCAGTGCCCCCATTGACAGGGCTAAGCATCCTCTGCCCCCTCATTTCATGTCCACAGCATGGGAAGAAGGGGAAGAGGCAGGTACTCACCAGTTCCTCTGGCTAAAGGCAGGGATGCTTGTCAGACTCTGGTCACTGGCTGGGTAATACTGTGCGTAGGACGGCCGGGTGTAGGGGACGGATGCTCGCTTTTCCTCCTCATAGCTCTTCTTCGCTGCTTTCTTCTCTGCCTTGGTCAGCTTGTGCTCCTTCCGGTCGATCAGCAGTGACTCATGCTGAAAAGGCTCCTGCAACCCCACAGCACTGAGGTTTTGACACCAACACACCACAAGAGGGAACCACCATGCCCTAAATGGCAGCCACCCGGTCCCTGCATCAGCACTGTCCCCATCCCAGGCTGGAGCAGGGAAGAGGGGAGTTGGGAGGCAGAGCTGGTCATGGGGAAGCATGTGTGGGGCAACGCTGTGGATGTGACCGAGGCTCAGCTTGAAGAGTGACAGAGTCAGCTAAGCCATCGCTCACCATCGTGAAGCCTGCCCAGCCAAGGCCATCGCTTACCATGATCACACAGCAAAACCCATGAGCCAAAGGCCAGGCTAAGAGCGCAAGCACGGAGCCGGCTGAGATGTCACACAGCCACCAGAGCCCCATGGCACCCAGCCACAGGCCCACTCTGCAGCACCACCCTACCAGTGAAACTCTTCACAACACAGGCAAGTGCTGGCTATCCCAGCTTTGTTTTAAAGCCCCCCCAGGAAGAGAGCTGGCAGCAAGCTGGGATATGCCACTGCCACCTTCCTGGCATGGCACCAAGTTGAAGAAAGGGGTGCCCTACAACCTGCCCCCAAACCTGTCCAGGACAGACGTGGCTCTAAATGTGTCGAAGATATTGCAGAGAAGGGCAGGGCTCTTAGGGCCCTCTCTAGAGGATTTTTTACCTATTCCCACCAGCACACAGATGCATCCTTCTTGCCATCATGTCCCCATCACACAGCCAGACTCCTCCAGACCTCCTCTCCTGCCTGTGCACTGCTGTGCCAGCAAGGAAGCAGGTTGGTCTTACCTTGGTGATGAGGTGAGGATACTTGAGACAGGCTAATTGTAGAACAGACTCCTTCATCTTGCTTGGATTGAGGGAGAGCTGAGCAGGGTCGGATTCCTCTTCCACAAAATGCAGCAGGTTCTCCACCTCCCGTCGGGTGAAGTTCAGCACTGGGTTCAGATCATCCACCACCCGATCTGGAAACGAGAGGGAACAGAATGAGTAGAGAAGGGAAGAGATGGGTCCTGCTGCCCTTCCTACACCCCTGTCCTAATAGAGCTCCCTCCTTGCAATCTGCATTATCCTCAGAAGCCTTCTGTAAATGTCAGGGCAGGGAGAAAAATCATTAGCCATGTTCAAAGATGAGCCTGTTTGACCAAGTCAGGCTGACAAATGCCTTGTGCTCCAGACTGCACAGCAACACAGTGCAGGTCACTGAGCTCCTGGCATGCAGGAACATGAAGCTAATTACAGATGGTGTCCCATCTCACATTGCAAGCCTTAAAACATACAAGCCCTGGGACAGAACTGCAGCCACATCAGTTCGTGCCCTCCCACAAATCCCACCAAAAAGGCTCAAGTTAATAACCAGGTGCTGAAATTTACAGAACTCTGTTGAGTCAAAAGCTCAGAAAAGCAGCCACGGTCCCTCCCTCACAAGAGCCTGAAAGTTTTCCTTGGACATTCCTTCCTGCACACAGGGCAAATGGGAGCACATGGAGAAAACATCTATATCCAGGACACTCTTAGGAGCCAGGCCAGCTGCCAGGGGACTCCACCTTGAGTGCAAGCCAGCATACTGAGCCGATCACGCTGGGCTGCTGCCTCTGGAGTTGGGTTTCGAGGCAAAGAAGGACACAGGCAGCAGAACTCTTTTTGGGTCACCACAACCCTCAGCTTCATGCTCTACGAGAGCAGCTCGACAGTTGGCACAAGCCAGCACAAAAGATACTTTTGGTACAAGGGCAGGTCAGAACTGGAATTAATTAATTATTCTTGGCTCCTAAGTAAGCCCTATTAGTCAAAGGTATCAATATATATTTTAATTTTGCTATTTTCCCTCTCTTGCTGCTGGAGAAATGGAGGTACAGAGCTATTTAATAAGTAATGCCCAGTTTAAGCCAAGTAATGCCCAGGCACAGGGGAAAACAGGATGACCACCCCCCAAAGTCTCCAGTCTCTTGTAGCAGCCAGGAGAGTAGCAGGGAAGGTAAATGGCACTGCATTGGACTGGTAGCACAACCCTGCTGCAGGATGCTGGCTCTACAACCCCTACTGCTCTGTCACGAATTTCTTATAGGGTCTCATGTCACTGCCAACTCATAAACATCAAACATAGCCCTAGGATAGTGTCTCTGTCACTTCTTCGGCTGTCTGGTTTTCAACCTTAAAAAAAGAAGTTATGAAAACCACAGAAAAAGGACTTAAAGGAGTGAAAGTCAAGAGTGGAGTGCCATGTCCATCCACACTTACCTGACATGCCCTGCTTGGAGATCTGACGGTCATAGATCTTCTTCTCAAGGGTGTAATCAGAAACCAATCTGTAAATGTGGCACGGCTTCTTCTGCCCGTAGCGGTACACTCGGCACACGGCCTGGGCATCATGGCACGGGTTCCAAGAAGCGTCAAACACCACCACTCTGTTTGCTCCAATGAGGTTGACACCCAAACACCCAGCACTGGAAATTAAAGGCAAATTTCAAATTGCTGCCTTGGCCAATTTTCAAAGCTTCTAGGCAGGACAGCCATCACAGCCAAAAGTCCATGAGGTGGCTATGGAAAGTTTCCTCCAGTCATACAGGCAATTTCAAACCCATGTTTGGTTTCCAAGACTGTTGTTAAGTTGTTGCAGAAGACTAAGGCTAAAATTCTACGCCCCTAGGGAATTCAGAAGCAGATGGCACTATCATCCCATAGAGTCTGGAGAGCACGTTACGAAGGAAGTTAAGAACTGAAAACCCCTATGCATCCAGAGCACCAGTGTGAGTCCTCCACTGTGCCCTTCTGCTCCAGCCAACTTACCGTGTGGACAAAAGGAAGAGCCAAACAGAGGTGTTGCTGGGGTCATTGAACTGGTTAATCAGTCGTTCCCTTTCCGAGGCAGAGGTGCTGCCATCCAGTCCTGAGAAGGAAATTAAAGACACATTTAAAAGCTCTGTATGTTTGGGGGAATCCCATCAGAACAAAACCATTTCCCAAACACTGAGCTTTGGCACTGGTTCCCAACCAATTCTAGGTCTTCCTCAAGTCATGCACTCCAGGACCTCAACTGGACCACTCTGTACCTCTAATTTGCCCAGCCAGGCAGCTGCAATGCAGCCAGCCAGGTTGGGATTTGTTCAACTGAAAGATCAAGCAAAATATTACTCAAGCTTGGCAAGGCCAAGACTGGGAGTGCTACCACACACCTAGCCCATTAAGGCTCCGTATTAAGCAAGAGAGTCAGCAAGCAAAAGCAGCAGGCAAAAAGGCCTCACGTATGCTGGAAGCTCGAGGCACCAAGAGAAAGCAAAATTGTGAAAGCCTTTGGCAAAACCCCACGGACTGGATCTGAGCACAGAGAGTACTGGTCTAAAGGAGTGCAGAGGAGTATCCTGTGTCTGTTCCTGGGCAGCAGCTTGCTTCTGGCAGCTCTGCAAAAATCAGGAACACCACATCCACCGCTCCTCTCAGTCCTGACCTGTAAATTAGCCACACAAAGCAACAACCCATGCCAGAACAAGATTTAAAGCTGGGGAAGAGGGGAGGAGGAATTCACAGATCCGAGGTAGTGAAAGCATTCCACAGTGATTCTGGTTTGGGAAGCAAGATCTAGAAAATAGCCAAACAGGAAGCAAAAAGTATCTTTTACAACTTAAAAAAAGCACTAGTGTGTAAGTGAGATGTTAAAGATGTCTAACATCTTCTGAGTAAGATGTCAAAAAGAGGATTTAGAAATTATCAGTTAGTTGCTATCAAACTTGACACTGTCTTTCCAAACAACTAAAGTAAGAACAATCTGAAAGAGACTTCATCAGAAGAATGCTTCAGAAGAGCACTTTCACACCCAGGGACAACTACAAGAAGATGGTGGATGACTTTCAGGAATTAGTCTGTCACAGAGGATCAAACAGTGTCACATCAAAACAGAGGAGGACTGGCTGCACTCACTGTAATAGTTGATGTTTCGGACCCAGTTGTGAACTCCTCCATCTGAGCTTGGAGGACTCGGCATTGGTCTCTTTGCCAAAAACTCTTCAATGACAGATAACGTGGACAAGCTCTGGCTGCAAAACCAAGATCTCTGTTCAGGAGAAAGCCCCCACCAGTAGCAAAAGTGGAGTATCAGAACTCTTCCCCAACCATGACAGCATCGACGGTTATCAAACCCTGTTTGTGGCAGCACAACTCTCACTAGTAAACTCGATAGTGGCAGAAGTATAAAATGCATGGAGGAAAAACAGGATCTAATACAACAAAGGAGAAAGGGGGAACTGCCACACCACTCACCCCATGTAACAACCTCCTAGTACCAGAGGGGTTCAACTACTCCAGCATTTAGTGACTGTAGAATCAACTGTTGATACTTTGCTTACCTGAAGACCAAGATCTTGTCTCCAAGCTTCACGCTTTCCTCAATTAGGTGGAACAGTAACACCATCTTGGGTGAATTCTCCAAGACTCCCGTCTGGTAATCACACAAGATGTCTTTGGCCTACCGAGAAATGGGAGACTATTACAGGTGGAGTTGCTCATTCCCTGCTTAGTTCAACAATCCTGTCTCAAGGTGAGAGAAATAAGTCATTGCAAAGAGGTTATACACATCCAGCCAGGTCCAGGTGACAATGTTACTCCCAACTACTGCTGCTACCTCCCATTTCAGAAGCTCCAAAAGACAAACTTCTTGGAATACGGATGAATGAGCATCCTCTTAACCTCTCATGACTCTCTACTCTATCTCAAGACCTCTCCTCCAGCTTGCTAGATTTACCACCATCTTATCTAGACTAAACTTCACCCTAACACCTTTTTTAGAATAACAAACTCCACAGCCTTTTTGGTCAGATGAAAACAATGGTATAAAAGAGTGTTGCCTGCACTCCAGCCTCACGAGAGTCCCAAAATCCCTACCCAGTGCCATGCAGACATGCTTATCAAGATGCTCTGTGGCAGAGAAAATGGATGAGAAATCCCCAACTCTTAAACAGAAGAGTCTTTTCTTTGCTCTAGTTCAGAAAACTGCCCTAACAAAAAGACGTACAGTCTTTCAGAGTAAGTATCTAGTCTATGTTTATCATAACTCTCCAAATGAAGAGTCTTCCAGCAGTGGTACTCACCCACTCATAAGTAACGACCTGATTTGCTCTCTCCTGAAAGGGGTTGAAGCCGACGCTCTGGAGGAACTTGCTATTGGTAGCTTCTCCAACTGGTGATGCCAAAGTATTACTCTCTGTTTTGACTTTAATTCCCTGAGGCTGGCAGCGCGAATTAGTACTTGCTGTGCCAAGGTCATCCACATCCAAATCCTGCTCGTTTGCCAGATTCTCCTTTTGCAGAGCTTCATACAACACGTCTGGATGGTTCCAGATCTGAAAGAGTAAGAAAAGAAAGTGGTTAGGCCTGCGCTGGCCTGCTGCCTGCCAATGATTGTGGACTCACAGCTATTCAAAGGAAATAACGAATACTTCGATCACCTCATCACCATCCCCACACGGAACTGTAAGGCACTGCAGAGAAAGCTAGTCTGACTGCATTACGGTAGTGAAAACAGAAAACATGACTCTGCCACAACACAAGGTATAAACCATCTTAACCAAGGCTCTCCTGACTTTAAAACTGCCGAATTCTTTCCTTGAGAACAAAACAGAAGGCCACTGTGCACCCCACACAGCACAAATGCAGAGGAAGCTGCTTGTTTGCATTGTAGCAGGTAAATGGTTAAGGTATCAACCCAGTACTGGTTCAGCTGATGGCTGCAGGTTTCTTGTACAAATTTGAACGAGACATTTAACATGCCTGCACCCCAGGTCTGGAAGTGGGGATAACAATTCTGCTGGGCCATTGCAGGGCATTCTGGGGAGAGAAGATGCGCCTGGCCAACCACACTTTTATCTCCTGTTTTCACTCATATTCCTGCCTTTCCCTTACATACTAGAATATTTCTTTGCAGCTCCTGCCAAAACCTACCTTACAACAGACACAGAAAGCTTTGAGTGGGTTCAGTCCCAGCCAGCCACTGTTGCCTGCATCTCGGAACCGGTTCATGAACTCTGTATAAAGGGCCCGCTGGATCTTTGACAGACGTACCAAAATGACGTGTTCTTCCTTAGATGGGAGCTGAACCTTCAGCACATTGTGGCCTCGCCTGTGGAGGAAATAAAGAAAGAGAGATAAACAGAGGGAAGGGAATTTCCGATCTGATCTCTCTGTGGCTGCCTGTAGGGTAAGATTTTGACTTCTTGCCCACCTGGCTGCAGAGAGAAAGATCTCTAGTTGCATGCTTCTCTAATGCACGACACTTCCAAGATACTCTCCCTGCAGCCAAATACCAACTGTAAGCACAATTACAGAGATCTCAAATGTTACAATCTTCTAGCACAGGTCACAGTGTTAAGAGGGTGATGAAAGTCCTGTTTTCCATGGCAGTTGAAAAACAGAAATAAGACCTAAGGTCTCTTTTTAGCTCTGCCAATGACTAAGACACTCCATCCATATCACTGGTCCAGCATCTTAGAACCCTCATCTGAGAAACAAAGCTGATTTGTTTCCAGAGTGGTGGAGACACCGTCACTTTTCATAACTGAAGGTTATGAAACACTTTCAGATCCTTGGGTAGAGGATGTCAGAAAGTGCACATCCAAATTAACTATTAAGACATCAAAATAAACCCGAGATCACTCTGGTGCAGTTAGAGGTGTTGTTCTCCATTATCAGAGTCTGTGGTACCAGAGCAAACCAACTTTACTTCTACCTCCAAGGCAAAATGGAACCATAAGGACCACTTTGCAGTTGACAGATTGAACAAGACAGAGATTCTGAGAGAAATATGGAGCTGCTAACCTAAGAATCTTCTCTGTGGTTTTCTCTGTATGCTTAAGATCCTCCCACAAAGACAGATAAGGTACCTGTTTTAAAACTCAAGCCTAAGAAGCTGGATCCATGGGCCAAGGCCAATTGTATGAGGTTCAACAAGGCTAAGTGCTGGGTCCTGCACTCGGGTCACAACAACCCCATGCAGCGCTACAGGCTTGGGGAAGAGAGGCTGGAAAGCTGCCTGTCGGAAAAGGACCTGGGGGTGTTGGTCGACAGCCGGCTGAACATGAGCCGGCAGTGTGCCCAGGCAGCCAAGAAGGCCCATGGCATCCTGGCCTGTATCAGAAATAGTGTGGCCAGCAGGAGTAGGGAAGTGATCGTCCCCCTGTACTCAGCACTGGTGAGGCCGCACTTTGAACACAGTGTTCAGTTTTGGGCCCCTCACTACAAGAAAGACATTGAGGTGCTGGAGCGTGTCCAAAGAAGGGCAATGAAGCTGGTGAAGAGTCTAGAGCACAAGTCCTGTGAGGAGCAGCTGAGGGAACTGGGGCTGTTTAGCCTGGAGAAAAGGAGGCTGAGGGGAGACCTTATTGCTCTCTATAACTACCTGAAAGGAGGTTGTAGCGAGGTGGGTGTCAGTCTCTTTTCCCAAGTAACAAGTGATAGGACGAGAGGAAATGGCCTCAAGTTGTGCCAGGGGAGGTTTAGATTGGATATTAGGAAAAAAATTTTTCACCAAAAGGGTTGTCAAGCATTGGCACAGGCTGCCCAGGGAAGTGGTTGAGTCACCACCCCTGGAGGCATTTAAAAGACGTGTAGACGTGGCGCTTAGGGAAATGGTTTAGTGGTGGACTTGGCAGTGTCAGGTTAACGCTTGGACTCGATGATCTTAAGGGTCTTTTCCAACCTAAATGATTCTATGATTCTATAAGGCAGCATGATTAGCTGTACTGCATAAACTCAGCAAACAAGCAGGCTAATTTGGGATGAAGGAGCTGTTTGCATGGACTACACCGTTAAGAACTCCTTGTGGACTCACCGCTGCACAAAGCCTTCCAGCAGGCTATGCAGGACATGACTGCGATACCTCATGAGACGGACATCTTGAGGGGTGCTGTCAATACACTGCCCATTCAGGATAGGGCGCTCAAACATGTTGCTGAATTCCTGCCGTGAGCCTAGAAAGTCAGGTCGGACAAAGTCTACCATACACCAGTACTCAATGAGGTTGTTCTGGAGCGGGTAACCAGTCAGCACCACCCGCCGGCGGGAGCGGATGTTCTTCAGGGCCTGCGAAGTGCTGGCATGGCAGTTCTTTATCCGGTGTCCCTCATCACAAATAACCACATCTGGGCCAGGGCGAGACAAAGCTTTCTCAATCCCTGAGGACAAGGAACATTAAGTGTTAGTTAGAGATGAATAAGACAAAGTTCTGGTTTTATACGGTCACCAACTTCATAAAATGAAAAAGAGGGGTAGTTCTGAAAGACAAAAAAAGCAGTATTCATGGGTGGCAGAGAGCAAGGCTGATTCAGGAAATAAAATGTGACTAGACACTAGCTCTGATTTAGCATAATGTGGTAATGACCAGACATGACTGCCCCTTGATTTCTGCTCAATGACCTGCATTGCATGAAGTTTGGTGTCTTGCATCAGATCAGACTGGTAAATCTCACACAAATGAATCCCCAAGTTCGGTGTACTGACTTCCATGCTTACTTGCAGCTATTGCAAGAAATGAAAGACTCAACCAAAGCTCAACAACCTTCTGTCTCCAAAGACACAATCCTGCCCAGCAAAGTTTGATCATGTCAGGGATGCTAAAAGCAAGTTATAGGTTGTTTCCCTGTGCTGCCAGAGTTGATAGCCAGCTGGACAACAGGATCACACTTTCTCTCGAGGACTGGCCTCCCACCTTTCAGAAGCTCTTGCTGCCGGTCTTCCTCATCCAAGTCAATAATGACAGGGCCAGCTTGTTTCTTTGTTTTCTTCTTCCTGCCAGTGGCAAAGGACTTCTTCAGTGAGAGGAGACGGTACATCTCATATCCCATCAGCAGCACACCACCCTCTATCACCCAGTCATTCACCACCTTTGCACGTGCAGCTGTTGTCCTGCAAAACAAGCAAACAAACAAACCAAATAAACTGTAAGCTTTCTCTCCAGTTTCAGTTTGAACCACTGGATTGGAGTCTGCTGAGAAAAAAGAGCTGTTCAATTAATTAAAGCACTTTCTTGCATCAAAACAGACAGAGGAATACAATGAAGTTTCTTTAGGAGACAATCTGGTACAGAGCAAAAGAAAAAAGCCTTTTATGTGCCACAGGTAGCAGGGTTGAGAATGACAAATCCTTACAGGAACTGAGCTGTAGAAGTTTGTCACGTACAAAAGCATATCAAACTTGAGAGCATCCTTTTTAAAGAGCTGTTGAGGAGACTACCTCTGCAAAAACCAGTTTCTGAACAAGCTGCTAATGTATGTGGTTGTAATCGTCTAGTTGTTTATCCCCTGTCGTTGTCTCTTCCAATGCTAGTGTCCCTCAGTTTTTCCTTCCCTGCTCAGAATTGGTTCAGATCAAGACACTATCCTCACTCAATCCTTCCAGAGCACACCAGATCCCATCCAATAGTAAACACATGGCTGGAATAGTGTCAGCAGATTCAAAGTACATTCCACCCAGGAGGTGAAGACCTCAACAGATAAGTGTATGAACATAGCTGATGAACTGAGAGCTCCCTAGGATCACTACACTGTCCTGATCCATGCAAGACAAATGACCCAGAAAGAAGCAGAGATCCACAAGCCAAGAATGCACTCCACACCAGGCTGTTAACTGCAATCATTGATTTCTCCCTTCTGGACAAGGAGGCTTTGTATAACTTGCCAGAATCTCTCAACACAATTCACAGAACGTCACAGTGTCGGGTAGAGGAATCCCTAAGTGTGTGAAAAATCTCAGGAAAAAACCCCAACATTTAAAATACAAGAGACATGGTATAAGGGGCACATGCCTTACGAGTCCCAGGACTCTGACAGGACTAGCAGTGTACCACCAGAAACAAACCATAGTACTTCTGCTCCTCTCTGCAGAAGTAGCTCTGTCTCTGGAAGAACAGAAAGGTGCATCAGCAGTGTGAGAAGGAAGTACAAGATATAAATATTGAATGAAAGAGACAGTAAATCTCTCCCAGGTACCAAAATCCTCCTCTCAAGACGGCATCCACAACAAATGCAGAGTGGGAAAGATCTGGGAGTCGAGGGCACAGAATTAGCCCAAACTAAACAGTCTGCAACAGCAATTCTGGTAACAGTTCCATAAGACGCAGTCCAAGAGCTCAAAAGGGCTTTTACTGGCACCTACTTGTGTTCATCATTCAGGATGTGGACTTTGAAGGTGCGGGGCTGGACCTCTTTAGAGTTATAATCAGCTGGAAGGTTTTCAGGTGCTGGGAGCCACATGTTGAATTCTGCTAGCCAGTTTTGGAGCGTATTCACCTGAAAAAGTTAGCCATAGAAGGATTAAAAACCCAAGTGAGTCACTCGGGATTTTAAGAGCAGAAATGAGAATAGGGAATGACACCCCGCTGGGCCCAAACAGAAGGAGCAGACCACAGCATGCAAACTCAGGGACACAGGGAATGAAAGAGGGAGAAGAAGAGCAAGGGTATGATAGAGCTTGATGTGAGACAGGACGTTAATCAATCTCCTCTACACAAAGAAAGAAGTAGTGCAAGGAAGCCCCTCAGCCAGCCCTTCACATGAGCTACTTACAGGTACAATGGCAAGAACAGTCTTTGCCTCCGTGTGCCGAAAAAGTACATCCAAGAAAGAGATGACCTGTATGGTCTTGCCCAGGCCCATGCTATGTGCTAAAATACACCCAAACCCACTGCTCGTTTTAAATCTCTCCAAGGACTCAACCAAGTTGTCATACAGGAATCGGATCCCACCAATCTAGACAGAAAAGTAGAAAAGGTGGGAGAAAACAACAAGATGGGTATGCATTTACAGAGTGGCAAGCACATTAGGATTGCATAAACCATGACAAAATATAAAGGGGATGTTTGAAGTTCACTATAGTATTCTAATCTAGGGAAGACTCAGAAAGTCAGTATTTTTAGATACTCACAAACCTTTCTGAGGATATAACAATAAATCAAAATTCATTTGTAGCCAGAGAATCTGAATTGGGGTTGATTAGTTTGTTTATAATTTTATTTTTAAAATGTTCATCTAAATATACAAAGGAAAACATTCCTGTCTGTGCCAGGTATCACCACACCGTCCATCACCAGGACACCTAGGCAAAAAACTTCTTGGGCATTACAATGAACTCTAATTGTTATAAAATATTTTGCCTTTGAGACCTGAAGGAATTTTGTTACAAGTACAGCCAGAAACAAGCAGTATATTCTCATCTCTTTTATCTTGTCACTGAAGATGAGTACGGGCTCTTGAAATAAGAGCTAAATACTCTGGTTATCATACGATAACAATAGCCAAAGTTATACATAGCCCTGGCTTTCCTTTAACTTGTCCTTATCATTTGAGTGTCCACAACAGCCACCACCACAACCAGACTGGTCACAGATCTCACCAAAGAAGTTCTGCTGAGATTACAAGACCGGCTTGCCTGAATTCATTGCATTTGCAAGGCTAATAAAGCCTACCTGATGGGGTTTTACTGCATGTGCAAGCTGGGGAGCCAGGAAAATGTCCTCCTCATTTGGTGGATGATTGATGTTGACAATGACTTGCCCCAGAGCATCTGACTGATTTAAGGCATCATTCACATGAGAGCCACTGCTCTCTTCACTGCCATCCTCCTCCCCTTCATTGCCAGAGTCACTGCTGTCCACAATTTGGAGGGCATCATCCTCTCCTGAACTCAGCTCAATCACTTCTGTAAAGTAACCAAACCAGGAGAGAATAAGGGCAAAGGTTAACTTGACGTCAGGGTTTATCATGCATGGAAAAACCTCATATCTGGAAAACAAGGCTACCACCTTTTGCAATTCCACATTGGCCTAATGCCCTATTCTGAACAAGCAGGCACAATACAGGCACACATCAGGCCCCTCACGCCAGCATATAAAAGGATGCGTTTCCCCATGTTTCAGAGAACATTAATTTGGGCTGATCCAAACGGAACATGAGACAGTTTCTCTAAGTGTTATACATTCTCCTCCATGAGTCCTCTTAATTCCCAAACCCAGACATGCATTTTATCTCTTGATACGATGTCTAAGGACCACCAAAGAAATCAGGCAGAAGTACTCTACCGGAGTGGTATAAAGGAGCCAGGTTAGATCCATTTGGGACAAGGGGCACAAAACCCCCACTTTCAGTTGCAGATCTGAATACTTAGATGCTCCTTTTATACACAGCAGATGATGCCGCATCTCATGTAAGCATTCTTCAGCAGAGCACTGAGCAAAATTAAGTGCATTTATAAAGCAGAAATAAACACAAGTTCACAAGAGTGCCTGACAGGCCAGGTTATAAATGTCAGTTTAGGACTCAAAGGCCAGAACTGGCCATATATTTGGAAACCAATAGGCCTACAAAAATCTGAAGTGATTCGCTACTGGAGCATCTGACTAGATGAAAACAGGAGACTTGTGGCTAAATAAACAGCATATTGTGAGAAGACCAGGGTGAGGCAATTGGTCACCTACCATCTTTAATGCTATTTTTTCCTTTAGCATCATCTTCGCTGCCACTGCTGGTACTATCTAGGCAGATCACTTCCTCAGCCAAGACCTGAGGGGGGAGCTGGGTAGCCTCTGCTGTTCTGAAAACGATGTCCTCTACAAACATAAATTACAAACAATAAGTAATTCATAATAATGGGGAAGGAGACAAAACTGTTCAGAAACCAGACAGTATTTCCTTCCACTTTTGCTCCAATAACTTAGCCCTGGAATTTTCCATAACAGACTCTCACTGTCTACAATACTGCTGTGACTCAGCTTCCTGGGTCACAATCTCCTCCTTTCTCAATATGCCGAAACAATAGCCCATTGCTGATGGCACCCTCTCTATTGCATACCCTGGCTGGGGTACACTGACCATGCAACATGTTAAAGTCCCTTTTTTTTTTTTTCATTCTTTTTTTTTGGGGGGTCTCAGAAGTAAAAGCTGTTTTTCATCCAGCAGAGAAAGTACCAACTGCTGAAGGGATAACTCTCCTTTGTTAACTGTAATAATTATATCCCACATATCATAAACAACTTTTGCTGATCAAGACCATTTGTTTGTATGTTTAAGTATTGCCATGTGGGGAGAGAGGCTAGCTAACAGGGCCAAATAAGCACCACTGCAGTGACTCAGCAAGCAATGATGTTCTTCTGGGGCTGCGACCTACTCTGCAACAGTTACAGTGTTTTAAATAGCTCTTATTCCTTCCCCCCATGCAAAAATGTTTTGAACACTTGCACTTAAGGGAGAATATACATTTTCTCAAGAGGCAACATCAACTCAAGAACTCTCTACCCCCGACACAACTTCCAACTGCACTTCTCTGCCCTTTACACCAGTGTGAGAGGCTGTGCTATAAACTAGATCACTGAAGTGATCCAGGTTAGAAGACAATGCAAGATGACATATTCACTGGAAGACAAGGGTGATGCTTAACCATTTAAACTGCCTGCTATTGTACTGCTTGCTGAAACGTGCAAGAAAGGACAAGGTTACATCATGAACATACGTGCACCCAGTCTAACATCATGAACGTACATACACCCAGTCTATTGTTCCCCTATCCCTAGTACCAGACGCATGCATTATCAGACCATTCACAGTACAAATATGATCTGGACCAAGGACATGGCATTTCTGTCAAGTCCATTGGTTTAAGCTTCCGTACCAGTTGGAAAGACAAGAGAGACCTGTTCCAGCATCCCGCTTACACACAATTAACTTCCCAAAATATCTTCAACAAAAGTTACCTGGCACCTTTCACCATGCAGCCACAGCATCTTGATTCAGAACTAGCTCAGAAGTGGAACTGACTACACTGAACCAACAAGAGGTTTGGAACTGCCGTTTCAAGAGTTTACACTTGAAAGTCCAAGTGCAGCATAGAATCATAGAATGGTTTGGGTTGGAAGGGACCTCTAAAGGTCATCTAGTCCAACCCCCTTCTGTGGGCAGGGACATCTTCAACTAGATCAGGTTGCTCAGAGCCCCATCCAACCTGACGTGGAATGTTTCCAGGGATGGGACATCCACCACCTCTCTGGGCAACCCGTGCCAGTGTTTCACCACCCTCATTGTAAAAAATTTCTTCCTTACATCTAGTCTAAATCTACCCTCTTTTAGTTTAAAACCATTACCCGTTGTCCTATCATGGACAAGCATGGCACTACCTTCTTCTTCATTCAGCTTCTACCCTTAAAAATCTTGCTTTGGGTGGCATCTCCCACTGCTTACCAGGAAGAAACTCTAGGGGTACGGTTGGGATAGTGGCTGGATAATCCTTCCGCTGCTGCTCTAGCCGTTTCCTTCTCTCCAACTCTTCCTGCTGGGCTGCTTTTGTCACAGCTTCCAGTTGGTCCTCACGCAACAGCTTTCTGAACACAGGAGCAAACAGAGAAACATGATTTGGTTACATTCAAACAATTCCTTCCAAAAACCTGAACGGCTGTACAGCTGGCTCAAAAGATGATTGACAAGCTCCAGGTAGTCTGTCAGCTACACAGACTAGGAACATCATCGCCAAAAGCTATAGACAAATTCTACAGCTATTTCAAGACTGTGCTTCCCAACTACAGGTTAACACTACTATTACTCAAGGAAAAGACAAAAATTTGACAGAAGCAAAATAATGAAAGGAGGAAAAATGTGAGTGGGTAAGTATATACTTAAGCTAGGTTATCATAGACTAGTTCTTCTATCTGAAAGGATGTTATTTATTGCTATGCAGTTTATAAACAGAAAATACACAAAGTCATGCAAAGAAGATATATGGGAAGAAAAGGCATCAATTCCCCCACAAAAAGTCATCACCCTGATTCTCCTCTGACATAGTATTTTCAGGAACTAGGACCTCTAATGGGTTTAACAATTGTTTCAAAGGTTGTTCTCAAAGCACCTTACTTTTACAGATAATTTTCATTACTTCCAAAAGTTGCTTTTCCCCCACTTCAGTTTCGCATGTGCAGCCCTGGAAATGAAGGCTCTTTTGCCAGAGGAGAGGTGCAGTACAAGCAGTGGTAAAACCCAGCTCCCTCAAACTAGCCTTTAAACCCACCCAACCCCACACTGCTGGGACATCACCTCCATCCTAATGAAGTCTCAGTTTCCAAGGCCTACTTAACGCTCATTCCTTCGGCTTTAAGAAAATCAATCTGCACGAGCTTAAATATAAACCAAAGACCACCAGCACGTCACACACATGGCAAAAGAGCCACTTGCTGCTACAGGAGTTCCTGCTCCATTATGACTCTTCTGAGCATTTTAGGTCCCCTTGAACAAAATTTCATAGTGAATTACCACCTCACAACCTGTCCCAGAATACATGTGATGACTTACACAATCAAACAATTGCTGCTTTATAAAATTCAGGTGAAATTGGTTTCCAACATTTCAGGCACCAGCCACAGCATCAGCATTCCTGCCAACAAGTACCCAGGATAGTAGAGGGAAGGACTATATTTTAGGCTGTTTGCAATAGGATCCTCATCAGCAGATATCTGAAACTGGATATTTACTTAATGGTGGTCCTGTTTTTCAACTACATGTCTTAAAAGCCAGCAGCAAGTACACAATTTTTGCAATATATTCCATAACCAAATATTCGCTCTTCTGAAATACCAAACAAGTCTGCACCCACATGCAGCACTCCAGTCTGAGATCATATTACTCCCACTGGTGAAATCCTAAAGTTTTGGAAAAGAAAAGCCATCTGGTTTGCCAGCAGTGGCAAAATGTAGCTCAGAAGCAAAGTCCAGAGATCCCATTTTTACCCAAGGGGCTATATAGGACTCTAGCTCTTTCTGTCCTGGTGCTGCTTACCTTATGTTCCTCCGCATGTGAGACGGTTTCTGAGCCCTCTTCTTTTTGGTGTCCTCAGAGGCCAGGCTCTTGTGCTGGTTCTGCAAGAGTCGCTCTGCCCGCTCACTCTGAGATGAGGTAGTTGAAGTAGAGCGCTGCCATTCTCCATCCTCTGCGTGTTCAACATGGTCACCGCTGAACACGGCTTCCTGGGGTTGGTCTGAAAAGACAAGGAGGTAATGAGAACAACTGTGCCAGGCTGGCAGCTGGCTTTTACATGAGCATTCATCAGCCAACAATCCCTATTCTCACTCATTTGCAAGCATGTTTCTCTGAGGGTCAAAACTGGGGTCCTTTCCAACAGTGCCACTCAAAGAGTGTTAAAAAGTTTTACGGTGAAGGGTCTGTTCCCAGTGAAAGCCAAGACTAACACCACTCAACACAGCCCAAAAGTGTCCTGACAAAAAAAACAAGGCAAAATTATTTCAGTCCACATAGAGCACTTGCTGCCCCCAAGGGCCTGTTTTCCTACAGGGACCCAATGAGCTCCAATTAAAACAAGGAACTCGAATCTCTTTTTCTTTGTTTCACAACATTCCAGTGGGGCAGAAATTTCCATTTATATGACACCTGTGTAACCATCTTCCAAGTTAACAGAACATACCATGCAAGAGGTTATCTGGTTCAAACACTGGGTCATGGCTTAGCAGGCAGCTCAGTGGTTTTATCACCAGGCTCCACTCTCATGATTTAAATGGTAACTTCTGGCAAGCTTTTTTAAAAACAAAAAGTAAGTGGCAATACTCCTTCCACATTATAAACCACATGCACTCCTTTTTCTCTACATTCTCCTATTTTCAGACTTGCATTAACGGCTGATTTCAGTCTTAAAATGCTATGTGAAATGACACCTTGTTCTATGCGACATTTTGCTCTTCAACAGGCTGCCAGTGACCAAGCTAATGCTTGCAGAGCACAGAAAGGAAATGTTTCTGTTCAAAAGCTTCCCTTGAAGTAAACTGTTTCTGACAAGCCTTGTAATAGCTTCTTTGAAGCATCTTGTTCCCTTGTGTCAGGCAAAGAGATACCCTGAACCTCATCTCATAATCAGCTTTCTTGCTTATACTGTGTATCTGAGCTAATGACTGAACTGAAATGACACTTAGACAGAACTTTGAAGGAAAGAAGACATCAGCGCAGAAGAATGTGGCAGATGAAGTAATACAGAACCAACAAGCATCACATTGTGACTCCATGGGATCTGGAGACAAAGAGCATCCCTTCTCAAAAAGCTGGGAGCTTAAATGAAGGATACTTCAGTACAGCATGTTGCATGTACAGGCACCTCTACAGCTGCCATGTTAATATGCCTATTAAATTAACCTTACCACCAATATCACCTCTTAAAATCGAGATGACAAGAACTAGATTCACACCTTTGTCAGAAGCACCAACTTTGTAAGCTTCCTCTCCAGACATCCCACCAGACCTGCCCCGGCATTTGCTCGAAGCCTATGTCAGAATCCATTTAGGACTCATTCAGGGCTCACCCCACCATGGGCCAGTGCCAGCAGAGCAGCTCAAACTTTTCTGTGAACATCAGTCCCAGCAAATCTTACACGTACTAGAAAAACAGGTATCTACAACTTATGTGATGAAACAGAGCTTATGATGAACGCAGGAAAGAGTTATGCTGAACGTGAAGATAAAGGCAAAGGAGTTTGCTGCTACAGTCACAGCAGTTCTCCTACCACAGCCAAGGTCTCGGAGCCCTGTCCTCCCACCATGCCTCCTTAAACTTACAAGCTCAGACATCATGCATCACATTCACTTGCAGGCAGAGAACTGTGCTGGGAATAAACCCAGTTTCCCAGGCTTCCCAGACAACAGCTCTGCTATTTGAGCTACAGACACATTTTGGTCACATTACCTGCAATTCTCCAGCACTGTTTCCTTCCCCCCACCCCTCTCGACTCCTGGTTATATAACTAGATCAAAAAACTGGATGAAATAGGGCAAAGGGAAGCAGGGAGGCTGCACACGTGACCACATTCTCCAGGATGAGTCATTAAACCAGTGACTATCCCGGAGACAAACACTGCCATGGTTACACTGCTGCCATCTCACCCTGGGCCCAGGGGACCTTGACAAGGCATCAGAGAGCACAAAGTCATGCTTGTTTGGAAGAGGAAGCGCTTCTCTCCCCACACCCCAGCAATTACCCACGTCACCTTCGGCAGCGACTCTGCCACCCGCACCGTGCCGGGAAAGGATGCCTTCAGGACGAGGGTGATGCTAACAAAATCCAAAGGCTCAGCAGCCCAAAGGTGAGGCCATGATGTGTCTCCTCCGTATGTTTTCATATTTGTTGTGCAATCCCTATGTATACTCATTCCATCTCTGCATTTTACTTTTCTTTCCTCTTAATCGTGTGTAATACAAGCTCTGGTGAAACATACACACAGCTGGATCAGACAGGTTTTTTTAAAAGATAATTCTCATCTGAGCAGGAGTCTGAAGCCTAAAATCTGATGATAAATTTGGCCCTGCACTGAGTACAGGCCCTCATCCACCACAGCCATGTCTGCTCAGGCTGGTGTTTGTCCTGCCAATACAAGTTCTGAGGTGAGGAACACAATCTGTGCCTCAGCCCACATTCCTGACACACATGCATCTAGAGACTGAGATCTCTTCCACACTGGCAACATTACCAAACATCACACTGGTTCAGCCGCAGTGGGATTCAGGGAACAGCCGGCTTCCCGAGGCTGGTCCCATCCTTGCCACTACAATGAATAAAGCTGCTTTTCACAAACCTTAACTAACACAATGATAAAATCACAAGTCACTTCCATCTAACCATGCACCTGTGACATGAGCTGGCAGTTACTAGCAGGAATTGTTTTGTTGCTGTTTTGTATTAAACTCCTGATTGTGTACGCAGCCTAAATCTTACCACATATGAAAAGCCAGACTCCCCACTGCAGCCATGTGGCTGCACTCCAGCATGGTGAGCTCCAAGCTGTGTAACCAGGACCCACACTGGGACAGAAACGCATTAAGAAACAATAACTACACACACAAAATCTATTTTGTACAAGAACAGCTTTGGTCTTTGGGTTGGAGGGAGTATGGGAACAGCCTTGCTGAACAGGTCCCATCAGGTAATCAATGGAATAATTCCTGCCCCAATTCTGCCAAGCCTGCATCTACAACAGAAGTGCAATTATGTTTTTTAACAGGAGCTCAACACACTACTCTGACATGGCTATACAAGTAGCTTTTTGCACAACACAAAAATTCGCCAGCCATGTTTGCATGTTGACAATTGCTTGATCATGCTTAAACTGTTAGCACACTCTAGGAAGACCTGGGCAGTTATCCACATAGCCTCAATGAGAAAAGCATTGCCACCAGCCCATGGGTAACATCCCAGCACAGCCTTGTGCGGGGAGATCAGCCACATATGCCCAAGCACAGCTGGAGGAAGAGCAGGCCCAAGTCCACTCAGCAGAAGACAGCCATGGGTCAGTCGTGGTCACCAACGAGGATGTAAACCTATCCCATGCTTACACACTGTGGGCACTGAAAATCAGCTGGAACACCAACTGCTGGGTTCACATCAGCTCTGTTGCATGTTTTGGACTGTGCTCACCAGAATAGGCACCAGATCTACAAAGAAGGTTTCCTGAGAGTAGTGGTGATAGCACCAATGCAGACTGCAAGCTTGTCAAGCAGCTGCTCCTTGAGGCGGGTTACAGCTCTCCAGCTGACAGGTCCCCAAGCAGTTCCCACTGGTCCTCCGTTATGGACATCTGCACATACCCAGGCACTCTGTCCTGCAAGGTACCCTGAATGCCAAGAGAGGCACAACTACCCTTTCTCATGCACTTCAGAGGTTTAAAACATGCCTGCAGTATCAAAACCCAATAGACCTGATTACAGCATGGCTCTGGTTTGTGCTGCAGACCAGGGGTTGCCAGTTTTCTTTGCTCACTAAGCAGCAGCAACCACCACCCCCAGCTGTATATACAAGCAGGGGGAGGTGTTTGGCTTCTCGACCGACACTTGCGTGTTACAGTTTAGAAGTCTCTGTAAGGAAGAGTCGTGACTGCTCTGTATAACTCTGCTTCAGATGCTCCCTGTGGTATGACTGCCAGAGCTGCCCCTAAACACCACACACAGGTTTGACTCATGATGCATAACATAGCCAAAGATCTGTCCCACAGTGGGGCACTTCCTATTGCACCCAAGCTTGTAAAATACAGCTCATCACCTCCTTCTTGCAGAATATTCTCAAACTTCCCATAAAACAGCATGGGATGCAGCCTGGAGAATATTCTCTGGCATCTTCGATTCAGCAGTGAATTGCTCTAGACACATACAGCCTGCTCTGCAAGGGGGCTCAGGTTGCTCTGAAGTGTCATGAAGCAGCAGGTACATTTTTTGGGGTGTGAGATTTCTGTAACTAACACAATCTTCTCCTGTCACCGAGGTGTGTGAGAAACAGTGTTATAGCTGCATCCAATCTCCACGCTCCAAGGCAAACCTCAGTAAGTCCAAGTATCTGTGCACACACAAGTAAGCAAGTAGAACAGTCCAACACTCCTAGGAGTATAGAAATTGCCATTCAGGATAAGAACCGAGGGTCCCCTACCTGAGGCTGTTGCACAAGAAGGTGCAAGAGGCCCCTCACTAGACAAAACACTGTGTAAGATGGTTACTTCCTTGCCTCCTCAGTTACTAGCTAGCTAACGCGGTTAGCTAGAGGTTCACCCTCCTCCTGGGAGGCCAACTTCTCTGCCAGGGTAACTCCAATGACTCCAGGGAAGGCATACCATTGAAAACCAGACACTCGTTTATTTCTAAAATCATTTCACTACTGAAACTCAGGATGCCGAATAGCACTATTTTGCTAAGTCTTCGGGCATTATTTCCTACCCTAAGTACAGGGACGTGCATGCACGGTGAGGAAGGTAGCTGCATGCAGAGCAGCAAGGAGTCAATTCTTGCTTTGGGAGCTCTCTTTTGTCTTGCACAAAGAGCAAGGAGCAGTTAAATATTACTGCAGGCGTTCTGGGAACTTCCATGCAGTTTGTGGGCAATAGCTTGTCAGAGACTAGCTAGTACTAGCTAGTACTACTACAGCCGGTACTGAGCTGTCAAAGCAAGAATGGGAGGAGCACTGAGGGACAGCAGAAGAAAGACCAATTGCACAGCTCCAGCTGCAACACTCGCAGTCACTGACACACTGAACTACAACTGTGCCAAAGGCTAGAGAAGTGACTCTGCGGAGCAAGCCCGACTGCAAAGGCACTGACAGGCTGGAAGATGTACTCTGGGGTTATGTGATGTTTTCCCAGTGCAATGGGCACTGGAGAGGTGTGTAAGTGATGCCAGAGTTCAATGGTACTTGGCACCTGAAAAACAGCAGTTCTCTAACTGCAGCACAGCAATCATCAGAGAGGCTGGCAACAGCCAGAGTGCTCTGGCTCATCCTGTATTCAGCTGTGGAATACAAATTAAATATTTTCAGAATATTCTTTCTCTGTATGCAACTGGTGCAGCTGTTGCATGGATGCCATGCAAGAAGGGAGGAGAGGTGCCTGCACAGAGCACCCTCTCATAGAGGCAGCATCAAGAAAACACTTGAGCACCCCAAGACTGGAGGCAGTAAATTCCTTGTGAAACCCCTCAAGGACGGTATAGGCAAAAGCAAGGGGGAAGCTCAGACTCCCTTCCTCCAGACCCTACCTGCTGCAACATCCAGGAGAAGCCACAAAGCCCCCTCCCGCGGCTTGACACACATCAACGCCCAGTTCCTTCCTCCCGAAGCACCGGGAAAGCCACCCCGCAGTGGGGATGAAGGGGGACTCAAGGCTGTGGCTACCCCCTGCAGCTGCTATCAGGGCAGCTAATTAGCAACAAGACTTTGTTCTCCTCAGAAAATAATCGGGCTCAGTCTTCGGCGGCAGGACGCCCCTCCCAGCCACAACTGCTTAACAAAGCCCTAATTATGTAAGCATTATATAACCCGGCACACCTACCCCCCCCGCGCCGGCCGCGCCGCAGCACCCGCTCGGCCGCGCTCCCCGCCAGCACGCCGGGGCCCAGCACGCCGGGTGCCTCTCGGTCCTCTCCAGCCGCGAGTAGCTGCCCACTCGCTGACAACACGAGAGACAGCGCCGAGCCGGGACCAGCCTTTTGTCTACACCAGTGGTTTCTTGCGTGCACGGGATACTCCTGTGCTTGTCTGGGTGCCCCTCATGGATGTCCTGTCCTCGCCAGGGCCACGGCTGTGGGGAGCTCCCAGGCCAGGAGTGCTGTGCCCCAGCCAAGAGGGCAGCCATGCCATGTGCCTTGGGCAGCAGGACCTGCAGCTCCCAGCCCCTCTCTGCATGCTGGCCCCGCTCGACTCCAATGAAATGCAGCCCACTGATCAGAGGAATGACCGATTTCCACCACTGCTCTCGCCCCGGCTCTGCTGCCGGCTGCGATGGTTGGTGTCCTGCTGAGTCACAGCCACAGTACTGCGAGACACAAAGGCATCTTTCTGTCTGAGCCTGCCCAGCCCCAAAGCTTGCCTGCTCCCAGGGGAAGCTTCCCTCGCCTGTCAAACAGCACGTACATCAGCTCTAACATCTTCATTCCTGTTGCTGAATTATCGAGTTAACCACCTCAGGTCTGTCGTTCATACTTGTCACTGTAACCAGACACAGAGACTGTCATATTGGTATAACAAATAGCGCTGCTTGAAGTCTGAGTAACACATTTTTCATTTCTCTAGGTATCTGTAAAGCGATCAGTCGCTGCAGGTTCAACACACCTATGTGAAATCTGCAGATTGCTGGTGAGATAAGGCAGGCTGCCTCCATCCCCAGCCCAGGACCAGAGGACGGAGGGGAGAGACGTGAAATGAGCTCTGAAGAAAACACCACCAGCACAGGCTCTGCGGGCCAGAGCACGGGGAGGAAGCCAGACCAGGAACACACAAAAGCCAAACCCATCTCCAGACTCCTTCTTGGGCAGGAAGTAAGCCCCAATCGATGGAAAACTTTAAAAGATAAATTATAAGGCAGCGCTGCCCTTCTTTTTTTCCTTCAGAGGTCTTTCAGCGTATCAGTTACTGATGAGGTTATGCTGCAGAATAAAACCCCTTTCCTGGCCTGAAGGAATCCTTCAGGAGCAAAAGGGAAGATACCACCCAAGATACCACTTCAGAAGTGAAGGGCAGGAGCAAGGAAGATACCACCCAAAAACCCAAGGGAAAGGAAGCAGCCAAGAAGTGCCGAGAGGCAAACTGGAACATCAAACAGCCAACTTTGGTGACAGACAATATATCTTCTAACCCTGGGATTATGCAAGCAGAACCAGGCCCCAAATACCCAAGAGCTCTTGTTCTGGCCGGGCCTCAACGCTGCGGATGCTGAGACCTGGCTTACATAAACACCAAAGAGCACTTACATAACCGTTGTATGGCACGGGCCTGCAGCCGCCGGCACCCCGCGCCGCCGGAGCGCGGCAGGTAGCTGCTCTGGCCAGCCCTGCGCCGGAGCAGCTGCGCCCAGCCCCTCTGGGACCTCGTGCAAGCCCCCGAAATGCAGCCCAGGTGAGGTGCCCCTCGGGTTGTCCTCCCTCTCGCAGGCACCACAGAGGAGAGGTTGATGGTTACTCCAGAGCACCAGGCAACCTCGTGTCCGTTTCCAGCTCCGATACGCTCTAAGGAGGGTTGTGAAATTCCAAATCAAACATTTTCATAGTGCTTTCAGCTGGCAAGAACTGGAGAAATGCAGAACGCTGCTACCTGGCATCCCTCTTCTAGATATATAATCAAAATTACTCTTCCCAATAAAAGTCCTCAAACCTAAAACGTAAACTGCCTCCTCCTCACGAGCCCCTCCTCTCTCGCACAGACACTGCGGGCATTAGCCAAGATGGGGAAACAAAGCCGGGAAACGCACCCGTGAAGGTAGCGAGTGAAGCAGGGATGGGTTACATTTGTCCTTCAGCTGGGGGTGTGCGAGAGCTGTCCGAGTTACATAAAACTACTGCACCGGAGTCAGGAAGTGTTTCAGGCTCGAGTGCTGGGAAGTTTTCAACAAGCTGTGCGCAGGAGGGAACTGAAACCTCCCTGTACTGGTTATCCTGGTTAACTAGTAACCCAAAATACCGTTTTGCCAGCCAGACTACAAAAATTACCATAGGGATCTTAACCACAAGTAACCAGATTTTAACCGTCAGACCTTACTTATTTTCACAATAGTTCAAAACTTAAAAAAAAAAATCCTGTTCTATTCTATTAAGGTGCATAAATATTGATTTAGGTAACAAAGATAAACTTCCCCTCCCAGCTTCAGAAAATAGATGCATATGGGGGCTTGACACGTTCCCAGCACAGTGAATCCAGCTGGCTGCTACCATGACTCTTCTAGGGATAAATTTCAGGGACTAAGAAAAGAGGACGAGTAGGGGAGAAAGCATTCTGCATTATGCAATGATTACATAAGCATTAGTTTACACTAGGTAGCTGGGAGTTGTGGTATTAGCTTTATACCAGGATACCCTCAGAGCAATGAGAAATAATAAAGAAGGGATTATTGCTGCCACACGCTTCCAAGGCCACCAAAATGGCAAACAAACAACAAGCACAAGCTGAACTTTAATCTCTGCCTCAAGCCCTCATCATAGGTTCTTTCGGGACCTGTTAAAAGGGAGGGGGGAGAAGATGTCTGATACTCACTCCTAATTCAAAAGAGCGGCATGGGAAATTATCCCAGCGTAAAGCATCCTTTAGCATCTGAGTGCTCCTTTGCTGTTGCTCATGATGGCAACGGTACAAGAAAGGAGAGATTTCAAAATTAATAATACCTGGCATTTGCACTCTAGTTCAGTCAAAGGAGTTCACAAGCATGACACAGTCCTCGCAATAACCTGTGAAACACCCTCATGCCCACCTTGCAGAGGAGGAAACTAAGGCAAAGAAATTAGGTAGGCATCAGTGCTGAGTAACTCCCAAGTTGTTGGCTCCCTGTCTTATGCTCCGACCAACAGGTTCTCTTTCCTTTCCTTAAATATAATTTCTTACTTGGAAAAACAAAACATAGTTGTGGATTTTTTTAGAACTGTAACAAAGCACAGAACTTCAGCTGCATTCCCTTTCTCTGCTTCAGTCTCTAAAGTAATTTCAGAGGAATTTTTAAGGACTGTGTTTAATGAGGGAGGCATCACTTGGGAGAAAAATGCAAATTGTTGAGTTTGAGCCTGTGTGCCACCGCATTCCACTGGCACTTCTCCCATCAAGTGCAGCCAGAAAAGCGACCGAGAGCACTGGAGAAAGCTAATAAGACCGGGATGAAACACCATCACTCAAAGAACAATCTGTTTCTAGTTTTCCTTTTCAAAATATTGGTGCTGCTTTGTGTGCTGCTAAAGGAGTTTGACAAAGGGCTGCAAAGCTGTTCATGGCAGTCAGACTCACACAAGAATTGAAGCCACAATGTCACAAGGACACCCCCATCCAAAATACGTAACACTCCAAAAGCTAAGCTTATTACAGCCTGGAAAAAAGACAAGCACCGGTTCCTTCATAAGGGTTGCTAAAATTACAACTACCTCTACGGTCAAAAAAGAAGCATATGTGTATATGGGGAGGAGACAGGGCTCTTCTTAAATAAGAGACATTTTTCTTGCAGGGCAACAGCCTGTTTTCAAATGGGGGATAGGTAGTGTACTGCAACAAACCTTGATTTACTAGCTGGTGGGCGTTACCATAAAAATAATTAAAATGCCCTCTAACTTTCCAGAAACATTTATAAAATACTAAACAGATAGCACAGCACTGCATATACAAGCGCTTGCTACTTGTAACACCCCGAAGAAGTGTTCAGGCACCTGGAGTGAGAAAAAGCCATGTAAACCAGAGAGGAAAAGAAATACTGACCAGCAGCTGAAGCACAAAGGCAGGGAAGAACATCATGTCTCAGTTCTGACCCAGACCCAGACTCACTCTGTGACCTTGTGCAGTTTTATCATCCTCTCTGGGGACAACACGGCTATGGAGAAAGTGGGACGGAGACCCTCCTGGATCCACCAGCCAGAGCACAACCATGTTAGATCACTTACAAATGCTTCCTCAAACAGACACAATTTTCGCACTGGTAGAGCAGACTGTGATAAACCTTGCCCCAGACTTTATAACTTGACAAGCAATGCTGTACAAGGAGGAGTTCATTTGCACTCTTGCTCTCTTATGTTTGTACAAATGACCCCAAAATACCTTTCCATCCAAAATTTTTGGAAGGCCTCTAACCTTGCATTCTCCCTCCATGACCTACAGCCTCATTTCCAAAAGCATCTTCCCCTCCCGTCTTCTCTTTTTATACCTATTATCTAGACTGAGTTACATAAGCCACTTGTATCACCCAGATTCCTCATTTATCCAAACTCATTTTGTATTGTAATTCCTTTCTCTTCTCAGTTCACACTTTCCCAGAATTAGCTTCTTTGTCCTGCCACCACAACCAGAGAACTAAGAAAGCAAGAAAAGATGGACTTTTTGCTAGAATCCACGACTTCCGCTAATGGGCAACAAACACCACATGGCTTATTTCTTTAAAAACTCCTCACGAAGACCACACTGCACTGGACTCCCCTAATAAACCAGGAACCCAGAGCTGGAACTCCTGGGGACCGTTTTTGACCAGCCTACTACCTTCATCACATGAACTCTGGAGGTATTTGCCACATGAACAAGGTGGAAGAAGCTTGGCTTCCCCAAGTACCTGACCTCAAAGTAACAAGTTAAATTAGAAAGTTCTTCAAATCTGAATAAAGTTTTTTCTCCAACACACAACGTCCTCCCACCAGCAACCAAACTAAGTGGTAACCATCCCAAAACTGTAAACTGGTATTAGGGTTTCACCAGCATCTTTCATTTGACAGGGGCGGGGAAGAGCCAAGTAGCTCTTAGTCTATTAGGCACTATTTAGGGGATCTGGAGCAAGCACCAACAGCTCTGCCTGGTGCCCAGACTGCTGCCCGGTCAGCGAGTCACCCAATATTTCACTGATAAAAGAAGCTCTCAAAACTCTTATCAAGTAGGATGTTGGGGGAAAGTATACACAAAAAGTTGAAGGGGGTGGGGGAGACGACACTGGATATAAAATCATACTAATATTAACAACTGCCGCCTCTCTTGCTAAAAAACTATTTTTGCAGCATTACAATATGACAGCAGCAGAAACAGTAACAGCCAGACCCAGAATGTCACATCACCAAAGTCTTCAGAATTCAAAGCACAAAGAAAGAGCGAGCTTCCTTCTCATATCCCCTCCAACAAGCCAACAAGCACTGCAAGACTCTGAAAATTCAACCATTTCCATCCCTGCCCAGTAGGTAGCAAATTAAAACCTGAGCCCCACAGAAGAGTTTCTGTTCTTGATGCACTTTGCTAGCAACTGAGTAGGGTGCTCCAGCACAGGGGTGGGAGAATGAAGGGTCTGTAACAGGAATGCAAGAGGGAAAAGAAGACGGGGGCGGAGGGGACCAAAAACAAAACCACAAAAAAAACAACCTGTGTCCTACCTGGAAACTGCTGAGACTCATCCAAGAGTAACATGCTGCTCAGTGCGCTGAGGCAAGACCTCTGCCCGCAACTCTGCCCCAACACTTGTTCAATGTGGCCGCTCGCTCTCAGCCCTTCTGCTATTCTTGTCTCAGGGTCTTCAGGACAAAAGTTTCCAGTCACTCCCGACAACTCGTTATCTCTGCCCGCAGCCCAGCGAGCACTAAATCCACTCTCACTGGCTGTTCAGTTCGCAAGCGGGAAATGCCTCCTGATAAAACAGTCCAGGGTACAGGCAGAGAAACCTGCACTTTAAGGTTTCTGAAAATAACTTTGGTAAATAGCTCCTAGTGCTTGAATCCACCCAGCCGGTGTGACGGTAATCAGTACGCATATATCTTCCCTGCACCCAGCCGAGACGGACCAGGGTCACTGTTATATAACTAGTTAAATATGCCTCGTGTTCAGCCTAAATAAAAATTGTCACTATCTCCTCCCCTGCTTGGAGAGTCCAACAACACAGCCCTGCCCGAGGTAGCTGCTGCTCCGCTGGGGACCGATGCCTGGAGCTGGGCTGCCCGGCTGGTTTGGCTTCGGTACGTGTTCCCGATCAGCGGGAGCAACCTCAGTTACGCCTGGGAAAAGAGTTTTAAAAGAGAGAAGAAGAGCAGGGAGGCTGAGTGGGTGTGTACGGGGGAGGTCTCTCTCCTCTCTCTCATCTCAAGCGGCAGAGCTGCACGCCTGTTCGGATCAGATCCCATTCACTCAGCCCGTGATCCAGTTCAACTAGTGGCAGAGACCAAGACTGAGAATAAAATAAAAATCCTTACATAACCATCCAGGCTCCGGCGGGGCCCCGCGCAAGGGGAATCCCAACAGACAACAGGACGTTCAGAGCAGGGGACATGTGGGACCGTAATTGCGCTTCCAAGTTTCACAGCACAAAAGGAAAAGAGGGGGGGAATGAGTTGCAAAAAGAGGTACAGCCTTTTTGGCTTTGAAAACAATCCTGGTATCAGTGATTTTATGAACTATTTGCATGATGCCTGCTAACTTCCAAGAAACCTGGACAACCGAGACTGAAACCTGAGCAATTCCTTGGGAGCTGGTAACCTGTTTGCACAATAATAGGCGAAAGAGCATTCCGTTCACTTCCTTAAATCAGCAGCTCGTACAGCACCGCTGCTCTGCAGAAGGCTCTCAGTGCAGAAAATGGACTATGAATGAGATTTCCCAGTTTTTAGGAAACAACCTTTCAGAAATTGTGGAGTGCAAGCTTATTCTAAGTGAGCCTTCCTCCCCATCATCCATCTGCACCAGAAGGACAGGTACAGGAGAGAATAAGTACTTTAAAGCTGTGGTTGAACCCCTAAAGGCTAACCATCCTGCCCGGCTGGCCCTCCTCAGTGCTACAGAGACTGCAGCATGATTCCCTTCACAGGCATACCCAATGCCAGTAACAAACAGCAAACCTGGGCTGATAAGACACGTAATGAAATCAGCTCGCTCTTAGCAAGCATTTGTCCACATAACGAAGTCAGCTCTTTGCTTGAAACAACTGGCAAGTGAGAGTCGGGAAAACCAGGACAGGCACAAGAAGCCCGAAGCAGGCTGTGTCTGAACAGCCCTGGCACAGATCTGCAGGACTCCAGGACTATGTGCTGCATTCGTAACAGTAAAGGTTGATCTAGAGGTCTGCAAACACAGCCAGGGCAGAGCCCAGTTACCCTTTGTGTGACTCCAGACATTTTTATTAGACCTTTCATTCAAGAAGGTGGCAGAGCGCAGTGAATGCTTGCTACCATCAAAATATCCTTGTTGCTTCAGGGTACATCATAACTTTGAAACAAACCCAAGGTGCTATTTTCATAATTAGAGCCATATAATTTTTACCAAAGAAAAGATGAACTGTATTAAAATTAAGAGGCTCGGTAACAAGACAGCCTTTCACCTATGTCACAGATTCAAATAGCCTGGCTGGTAGACAAGAACATACAGTGTTTATCAAGGGGGAAAAGAGGGACAAATATATTAAGAAAAGTACATAGCTGAGGATCTTGCAGCAGGCCTTATAAGGACTTTGTAGGGTTGGAATAAATAACCAAACATGACCTCAGCATCTGACCTAACAGATTTATGAAACTGGGAAGCAAGATTTAAAGACAAGTATTTGTGTAAATACAACTGGGTACTTTCCAAGGCATGCTTATTACAGCAATCAAGCATGAGGAAAATGGAAGTCCAATACACTGGGGGAAGCAGGCGACCTATACCTGTCCTGCACAGAGCGATAAAAAGGGAATTTCGTTCTTCACCTTAGTGTGCAAAATGGAAAGGAATTTTTGTAGCTTTTCTACTCACAACAGCCTACTGGTGAGGCCATCACTGTTAGCCATGATAAATATGTATTCACACAGCCAAGAATGAGATCTGCCAGAAACAGTCAGTTTATAAAACGATCTCCTCATGGAAGGTAATCTTGTTACAGATAAGCCCATTTGCTGAATAGCTTTTCTGTGAGGCCAGCCTTGCCAGTAAGGAAGAATGTTCTCCCTCCCCTACAGGGTCTGAAATCTTACCTAGCTGTCATACCTCACCTACCTCACGCTCAAACCAGAAGCTCTTTGCAATTGTACGACTGTGCTACACATCAGAAGAGGCTTCTCAAGAAACTGTTGTCACTTGAGAGGTTCCCTTGCAAACAACATAGGAGATTCCCCTGTTAAAAAAAAAATCACTATAAAATTTGTATTTTCATAGAATATCAAGATAAAGGCCCTTCAGAACACAGTTTTTATTCAACTAACAAGTCTTTTCAGCAGCAATGTCAGCATCCCTGAGCACTGCAATTTCATAAGGGTTAAACTCATACCTAAATCTGCCTACACACACAAGAAGCTCGATTGTAAAGTTTTTCAGGACACTAGATGCTCTGTACAGAGAACATTGGAGATGGGGGGGGTCAAACTAAACTCAGTTCAACTAAAAAGTTTCAACAAAATATCCCGAAACATATCACAAGTGACTCTCCTTCCCCATCCCTTCAAGCTGGAGTAGCTCCTTCCCCATCCCCATGCCTGTCCTCCACCTTGAACCTGGTTCTCTCAACCCACTGCTCCCCTTGCTGAGCTCTGCAGGACAGCTCCCGGACAGCTCAACATTGACCTGATCCAAGCCCACCAAGTGCAGTGCAGGTGAGAAGCACTGGATCCATAATGCGCCACCATGCTTTTGGTCCCTGCAAGGTGGGGTGGTTCCCTTCTCTCCAATGACTGCCCCGTGTGCTGTTCATCCTCATCGCCGCCCTGCAGAACAGAAGAGACCTTCCTTGCCTGTCCTCGACTGCTCCACACTGGCTGTGCAGTCCCTTCCCCACCCCACAGCTTTCTCACAGGTGTGCTCCACATCCACCAGCTGCTTCTGCGCACCCCACTGATCACCAACAAGTAGAGAAGCTGCCTACAAATCTGAATTGTTTGTAACACAAACTAGGCTTGACAGCCAAATTTCACTCTTGATTATCAGCTGCTAGTAGCACATACAAATATCATTAAGGCTACTTTCCCTGTCCTGTTTTCCATGCTGTTTTAGCAACATGGAAAGCACACAAGAGTATTGGGTTTGAGTTGGTTATGGTATAGGTGGTGATTATCAACCTAAAACAGTTCAGACAGAATCAAACTCCACAACGCTTTTTGTTGGCAGCTGAGTATTGCTGGGCTTTGAGAATCATTTGCTTTTTAAACAAACACTGCACTGTAAAGAAAAACTCTTTTTGAATAAGACCTAAACCAACCATGGAAAACCAGAGGACTCTTTCCATTGATTTCAGTGAGTTTTGGACTGAACCGTAAGGCATAAAATTTGATCAGTCTGTTTTTTCTCATTTTATTTGTATTCATATAAATCTTGGTTTATTTTCTTTCTCACACTCATCTAAATCATAACTGGGGGGGAAGTTGTACATAATGTAACAAAAATCTAATCACACAAAATACAGGTAGTGATGAAATGCAGTGCCATCTGCAAATGCTTTTCAGACTATGGCAAAACATATACCACTTCAGACTTCAGTCCCAGGCTTTCAAAGGTTGTTGAAATGTATTGAAGAAAACAAGCTGTTAGTAGACAAGATAGAATGATTTTAAGTCAAAGGATTTATATCATAGCTATTTATCATCATCTTAATCAAAGCTAAATCCACTGAGTTACAATCCCAGTTATATTCAAGAAACTGATTCTCATCTCGTCCTATAACTTGCTACATTTCTGCTGCTGAAGATGACACACTGTATTTGTGCACCACAGAAGAGTGATTTTGTACAACTTTAATTTCATTCGTTTTCACCTAAGTGCAAATTTGACATAAATCACAAGGTAAGAGTACACAAAAGTGCCATTTTAAAATTGCTTCTAACAGTTCAAGTATTTAAATATTTTACGTAGATGAAGATTACTACAGATGTTTTAATTGTAAATTTGTTTTGACAGACATTTACACTAAAAGTTTCTGTTCACCTAGCTCAAAAAGATTTTATCTTGTAGCTTTCTCCTGTCTCGTTCCTATTTGCATATTTGCAAGTGAAAATAATGTCTTCTGACTCCTACTTAGAATTTTTTTGAGACTGAGTCAGTGAACTGCATGTTGAAGAAAATGTGAACAAGACATTTTTAACATCTGTAGTACAAACTACTGTTATTAAAATAAAAAACAGGTATCGCATCAAAAAACTTTAATCCAAACGATGAGCCAGACATTTCTGAAAGTTCAGTGTTGCAGGTTTCTACAAAGCCTAAGCAGGAAATTAAAATGACAAATAAAGCAAATAACTGTGATGTGATATTGTGTTTTAAAATCTGAAGAATACTTCTAATTTAATTAAAACAGCTCCCCCTCCTTCCAAACTTGCTGCTGCTTCTTGGCTAAAAATATTATACTTGTACAACATATAGCTACATGCACATTTTATTTAACCAGGCATTAAAAACAGCACAATGCCAGATAAATTAAGGAAAAATGAAAATAAGGATCCCCTGCATAGTTTAAACTCAAACGCAAAACAGAGAAGCGTTTCACCCAGTCCATTTGAAAACAAAAGGGGCGCTGCCTAAAATGTAAAGTAGAGGATTTTGACTTTGGCTTCATCACACTCATCAGGCGACCTTGGCAAAGTCACTTTGCCACTCCTTACCTGTTCAAGAGGGAAAATACCACATTACAAATTTGCTAATTAGTTTCCTTGTGATTTTGTCATGGTTTCAGAAGTTGCAGATGATGGAGTGCGGTATCTATTAGCAATGACTAGGTGTGGCACAAAGCTGACTATTGAAAACGTACATGGGGAAAAAGGTACCAAACGTGAGAGAGAAGTAAGTGTGACTGTCCTTCGTCAGAGATTCTCTGGCTGCTTTGTGAAAAGAGAAAAGCAAGTTTTTGGCCAATAAAGCACAACCCCCATATCCTGAAAAGCAGGAAGAAACAAGATACTTCTCCTCTCCATGGAAGACTTGGAGCAATTCTTTGTTCAGCTAATAACCGCTCGCTCACTGACCCTGCTCCCTGTGCATTCATGCTACTCTCATGTTTGTGGCAGCTTTAAAAAAAGAGAGCATGCAGCTACAGGTAAAAAAAAAAATTGAAAAAATCCATATCCATATATATAGAAAATGCAGAGCCATGGACGTGGGCTGTTCCTGAACCGCATAGAAGGATTTCTATTTTGTATTCCATCATTGGCAATAGATCAAAGGGAAGGAGGAAGAAAAGAGGGGGAAAAAAAGCATAGCTAGTTATAATACCACATCATTTCACGAGATCAGCCAGTCACCGTGCCCAATCGGCGGGTGTGAAGGAAGCAGAGCTCTGGCGTCATCACCTCCTTTTAAAGAAGTAAAGCAAGTCATTACTCCAGGTTATATAACACTTAGACTATGCCAGACTTTGTGCCACCCTCTCAAAAAGGAAGCCGCTGTCGGAGAGCCTGGGAGGGGGGCAGAGGAGTCACGAACGTTTTCATTTGGAGCTTCCCCTTGCTTAGGATAAGCAGAGGAGACCGGGAAAGAGTCCACACTTTTGGACAGAGCAGGCAGATGGCGAAAGGCTCAGCGACTGACCTGCAACATCGTCAGTCTGTAATTCCCTGCAAAGGGGGCTGGGGGGACAGCACTCGTTGGTATCTCATCCTTCCTTCCCACAGCAGCCCTCAAGCTACACCTCACCCTGCCTGTGTTCCCACTGAGAATAACCTAGTTCACAGGGTTAGTTAAAATGCTGGAATCAGTCAATAAAACCCCCACAAACCCCAGGCACCGCCCCTCCCACACTCCTCTCCGTTCCTGTTACCTTCCCCTATTCCTCCCAGATTTATGGGCAAAGAGCCTGTAGACAAGGGACTTCCACCTGCCTCTATCACCCTCCGACAACCGAAACTGCCCCAACACAAACAAAATGCCCGACAAGGCAACCTGCAGCTCTGGGTTCGGTAGAAAGGGAGCTAACAAAGCGTACAGTACTGGCTGTTCCCAGCAAGGCACCCAAGAGGATTTTTTTTTAGTGTCACCATTTAGCGAGTCCAGTAAAGCCACTTCAAGGGAGCTGGGTGCCTGCCACAGGGTCTGCACGGGCATTAGCAGCTCCCGTACAACGTGCTGGGTACGCAGATACTCGCTAGCTGGGCAGGTCCAAACCTCTCAGACTGCACACAGAAACTCCATTTGTTCTGAAAGACAGACTGTACTACAGGGAAACTGCCAGAATAAAAATAATGGGTAAAATATGCAGCCTTCTGTAACAAAGCAAAGTTCCCAGAGAAATCAGTGGAGCTTTTGCCTAAGTACGAGAGGCAAACCTTCTTCCTTGCAATTTCAATGTAACCTTTCTGCACTACTCAGAAACCAGGATTGCTAAATCTGCAAATGCTAGTATCCAGTCTCTTTTCACCTTTGATACTAACTGTATCTTTTCTATTTTATTCAGCTGGATTGTGGAAACATAGAAGACAGCCAGCTCCTAACTTTCTAGGTCTTAGGAAACCAACACAAGTCTTGAATGTAAGATTTGCGGAGGCGGAGAGTGTATGCTTAACAGACACAAAGCTACTTCAGAGACGCTCTTATCCCTTTCAAGAACTGAGAAAACAATAAAACCCCCTCAACTTCTTAGTTATAGCAAGTCACCTGAGAAACGCATCCAATATATGCAGTTAGACACAGGTTTGCTGACAACCAGCCGACTTGAGGTTGAGCCCCACAGTCTGCACCTGTATGATAAAGCGTATTTAAACACTCTGATCCATAAGGATCATTTTCTAAGGTAATGCAGTTTCCCATAACAATTTGATAAGGTTTAAACACA
This sequence comes from Aptenodytes patagonicus, assembly GCF_965638725.1. Classification (NCBI taxonomy): domain Eukaryota; kingdom Metazoa; phylum Chordata; class Aves; order Sphenisciformes; family Spheniscidae; genus Aptenodytes; species Aptenodytes patagonicus. The sequence continues at coordinate 5,521,663 of NC_134956.1, forward strand.
TGCCAAAATGCAGGATATTAATTCACAAGTAAATTCTTTCACATGTAGTGATTATTTTTATATCTCTATGATACCACACGTGCCATCCTCTTTGCATGCAACTACTGGCTTGGGAGACAGTCTATGAAAAGTCACTATAAGCATTAAAATCTACTTGTTTGTTTAAGAACAGCAAAGTGCATGGTGGTACACAGAAGTTCAGGTTTGATTTCCCAGGCTTACAAAGATCAGGGCCATTGCAGAGGCAACAAACTTACTGTTGAGAAGGGGTTTGCTTCCCCCAGGATATGCCCTTCTAGCTTCTTTAGAAATAGTACTGGTGGACTCTAGAGGGAGCTGCATCCAGCCACAAGTAACCAAAATAAAAGAATCAAGATAGGAAAGTCCATCAAGAAGGAAAAAATGGAAAGATGTCAATCACTACTCTTCTCTTCCACCCAAGAAATCCACCTTGCGGTCTGCAAACAGTAACTTGCAGATTAAATTACAGGATTATTACTTATTGGCACCCACCATTCTGGCAAACATACACGCAAGAACACAGCAGAGCTTAAAATTAAAGGAACCCTCCTGATCATCTTCAGTGCTTTTCTAGATTTAGGGAAGTCCTGACTTTTGTTTCTTTCCACACCTTTTTCTCCGACTCATCCGCTTTCAATCAACAAAAAGAGCCTCCTCTCCACTCCAAGCTTTCTCCGACAGGCCTGCGCCTTTCCTTAGCCCCTGCCAGCAGCCTCCAGCTAAACAACAAGGACAAGAGATCAAAGCACATGTATCACTGGTCTGAGGCAGAAAGCAAGAAGCAATCAAGTCCACTGTGCCCATGTACTGCAGCAGATGGAAGCACCTCATTAAGGGGTTCCTCAAAAGGCAGCTAGTCTCCGAGGCTGCCTCGACCTTGGGATGCCCACCTACCCTCGATACCACCTAAAGACACAGCTGTGAAAAGCTGCTTTCTAAAAGGAGTTGAGAGATTAAAGAAATAAGTATGTATTTGCTTCTCCTCTTCTTAGGGAAGGCATTTCATTTTCTAGTAGATAGGGAGGACAACTTAAAACCAGTGTTTCCTAAGAGAAAATGGTGTGCAGTCTGGTCAAAAGTAGAAGGCAAAAAGATTTCAGGTTGCTGGGACTAATCTCCATTTACCAATACAAGCAGGACCGCCCAATTCAAGTAAAAAGTGCAGGTAAATGACTTTCTAACAGCAGCTCCCTTTTTTTTTTTTCTTTTCCTCCAGCAGTATGGGCCTTTCTAAATCTGGATATAAAATGATAAAGAACAGGATATTGTTTAGCAGGGTATTATTCAGGACACTGTCTCCGCACTCTGCCTCTCAGTTTCATACAGGTGAGTATACCATGACCTAATTTATAAGAATAACTTCAGATGAAAAGCAAAAACTCATGTATATGAGCAGGAAGAGCCTGCTAAATGAACAGATTTATACAAAACTTTTCAACACAACTGTGCTCCTCATTCAGCCCTCTCTTAGGGTCCGTATGTCCATACAAACCCCACACAGAGCAGTTTTGTTTTGCTCCAGCACTTTGTCAGGGAGGAGTAGGAACAGTATGAGTTTGAGGTGGGAAGAGGGAGCGCAGACTGCCTCCATCTTCTCCTGTTCTCCACTAGTCAAACAGAGATGCCACGGAGCTGGCACGCCCCCAGCCCTGGGGAAAGAAAGAAGGGATGGGACAGGAGAAAACAGGCAAAGTGGACAACATAGTGCTGAAGACAAGGCTAATTGTGTGGAGATTGTCATATCACAATAGTAGCATCTAATACACTATTATTTGGTGTTGCCTGGTACATCTGCACATTAAGAATTGCAGTACTACCATGGTATTGGAAAATTGTCCACTGCTATACCCCAGAAGTACTGATTCCAATCCCTGTCTCCTGTACCACACACCCTGTAATGCAAACACAACTAGTAGCCTCTGAGAACAGTGTCTGAATGCCTGTGCTTATTAAGGCATCTTTCAGAGAACTGAAGCAACCAGCTCTTTACACTTTTACCCGAAGTACACTTTAAAAAAGTGTTTAACCCATATACTCAGTGGTAAGAAAACATGCAACTTGCCATCACTATTAATAGCAGAATTACAGCAATACGTATGAGTAAGAGACAACGAATTCCAGAGACTTCAATCAGAATAATCCAAAGACATTCAGGAAGTGAAAAAACAGCACTACAGTGGGATTCGTTCAAACACTCAACAGCTTTCCTTGGGAAAGCTCGGAGGTATGAACAGTCCCTGCATTTGAAATGATCTGTAAAATCCATATTGGAGGTTTCTTTCCTCTGTGCTCAAATTAGCTTTTATTCCTATGGAGCTCTACACAGCCCTGAGCAACTACTGGGATCAGAGAAAAAGTGCAGGACTTGAAACAGCCCTTTATCTCTAGAGTCATCAGTAGATCACATTTCTAGTGAAAAGGATTTTAGGGAGTTAACAGAAGAAGTTCTTAGCAGTCACGCACTGATATCACAAAATTGAACATGATAAAACAAGTGCTGCTACCCACAAGTGATGAGAAAACAGATGCAGTGGGCAGGGATGACGAGGCTGGAAAAGCAGTGGAAGCCTCTGGCTAGGACTGAAGCACGCTGCTAGGATGGGCGTGCAGTCTGGCAGCCACTGGGAAGGGGTTGTAAGTGTCAGCGTAGGTATGTTCTGGAAGAAGTGTTCTAGAAAGACTAAAGCTACAAGAGGTCCTACACATGATGCTAAAGTTCATTAACTGACCACCACTGAAGAAATGTGCAAAGGACGTAAGCTATGTGGTTATATTAAATATTCAGAAAAGTAGCCTTCTGTGCTCTTTTACTTCCTTGAGGACAGGGGGAGAAGGTTTAAGAACTGCTTTCATCACGACTGAAAGTTTGTACCATAAAAGTCCAAACTAAAGTAAACTCTAGACCATCTATGGGACAGTCTATACTAAATGCAAACAAAACTTCAGGTTCTCAGAGCAGAAATGAGAAAAACTGCACCAAAACTGAAGACAGCACTCTTAATTACGAGAATGTGAAAGAACACAAAGAAAATTCTGAAACTGAAACCACCACAAGTATTAATTCCACACACAACATGTATCAAAAAGACGAAAACAGGTTAAACGTGCAAAACACAAGTCACTGCTAAGTCTGAGACCAGACTGTCCACCATCAACAGGTGCGGACAATACTACATTAACCCTGGAAGGTTCCTAAGTAATCTGAGTCACCATCAAAACATGGAAAACCTACGTTCCCAAAACAAAGCCACTACTTTGCAAGCAAGCAGTAAAAATGTTAGTTTTATAATTGCTATAATCACTATTATTTAAAACAAGTGATCAGCTTCAGTTTGGAGAAAGCATATATGCAGCCTGTCGCCCTTCCAAGGAAATAACTGTGAAAGATTAATAATCTTCTAAATCTTGTAGTGCTAGAAATATGCAAGAGCCCATCCACAAGGGAAGGATCCCCCCAGGATCCCCAAGGGAACATCTACAGAACAACCACAATACCAGGAGGGGAGGAGAACAACACAGCTGGGAACAGGGAGAACAAACTTTTAACAGAAATTATTAAAATTAAGCTTTTAAAAAGCTTCACAGTATAAACAGTAGAGCACTTCCTTCCCTCTTGTGAATAAAAGTAACTGTCTGTTCCTAAGAGGATTTTTATGAATGAGGGTCACTACAAAGAGATGGGACTGTAAACATCAGATGGGCAAAATAAAATGTTCCTCTTAATTCTGAAGTTATCTATATTTCATAGGCCAAATAGCAGGAGACTGGTTTTATATTAGATTTCAGGTAATAGAGATGTCAAATGACATTTCTGAGGCAGTATGTAGCTGTGAAGAGATGATCAGGAAAAGCAGAGTGGACACCTCCACAGAAAACAATAATTATACAGTTAAGCGCACAGAAAGCATCCTGAATCTCTGGCAGACAGAACTAAAGCTGAAACAATCTGAAACCTCAGAGGCACCTAGCTTTGCTCAGACTCTGTAAGAGAGAGTTTTTCCTGTACGTAATGAACAACTATAAAAACATTTTATGTTAGTTATATGTAAATTATCTTTTTACTCTTCCTCATTACTTCCTACATTTGTAAAAAATTATTTTTAATTAGTCACTAAAGAAATGTAAAGCATAAACATGTTTCTAGTGTTTTAAGATGAAAATAAACAGCTGTCATTAATGGTTAGCGATGTTCTGATATACCTACATAAATTTTGTTTGCTTTGGAAAGAATAATCCTGAAAAACGATTATGAGTATTCAGCCACAATAATATAGATGTAGATGATAAAATACATAGGTCTATGATAAAATAACCATGGGGAATGACCCACTGGGACATGACATACAGCCACTCCTCTCTGTTAATACAAGTTTGTCTACAACGCCACGCTTCCTATTGCTCCGCTGGGTGCAGGTGCCCGTGAACAAAGTGACAAGGTCACCGCTAGTCTCTTTGAGACAAAGTAATCTGTGGCCCTGTAACTCTATCTCCTGGGAATTCCCTTGTTTCTTACCTGAACTAACACTTCCATTTCTGCTACTTTCTCATTAGAAAAAGCCATCACGTGAGTAAAACCAGGGGAATAAAATTCATTTGTGTAAACATTTTATAAGCATTTTAAATCAAAACAGCATCTTCAAGTAGCACGTGGATGAAAGAATATAAAAAACCCCCCAAACAACACTTGAGGACAACACTGTACTTTGAAACCAAAAATACTTTAGTAACTAGAAGGAGAGAGAAGTATCTGTCTTTAACACATTCTATGCTAAGAAAAGGAAAACTGTTTTCAGTAGGTTGAAGCAGGTGCATTCAAAAATCTGCACACCCTTTGAAACTATTAAAAATCACAATTTTAAAGGAAGCAAATACAGCATCCCCTTAGGCTCGGGCTGTAGTTTTATGACACAAGGAGTTTGGTGGCAAATACAGCATGGGAAATTCCCACCTGAGCCATGCACTCCTGTCTACGTGCCCTAGAACATCAGCCCTTCTGCTGGACCAACAAACATGTTCCTAAGATCATACCATGAACCAGAACAGTTACCTAATCTTGCTTAAATGTAACCTGGACAGCACAGGTCCACAAACAGCTATATTGGTCCTAACTGAAGAGGAGAGAGGGGCAGTTATAACTACGTGAGGATAGAAGGTGACAACTTACTTCGCCAGCACTGCCACCTTTCATATTGTAAAGCAAACAAACCAAAATAAACCCAACCTGTATGCTGTCAGAAAAGAATATTTTCCAGTTGTTAAAGATGATTACTATAAGTGAGCAATAACTGCCCATAGCAGCCATTAAATGGTTTACCTATGGGCAAGCCAGGGAGGTAAATATATTTAATTTCACCAGATCCTTTTAATAACACATGTAATTGTAAATTGATTTATTTACTTCTTTATAGAATTGCTTCCCCAGGATCTGTAGCTATTTTAAAAATTCTATCCTCCTTACAATTTATGCTTGTGGCTTGTTTTCACGATGGAAATTTTTTTTGGCCAGGAGTCCAAATTTAACCTACATTAAACCCCTATTTAAACTGAACACCCACATAAGCACTTCTCCCCACCAAGCGCTGGAAAAATCATAACCCTTATGCTATCTACTAAGGTGTCACTCACCAAAATTAGTAACGCCAGTTTTGTATAACGAATGTATGCAGAGATTCACAACCCCATTCACCTACCACTCTCATCAAGTAAGTCCTCCTCGTCATCCCCATCATTGTCCTCCTCCATCGCCTCCTCCTCATCTTCCTCCTCCTCCTCTTCCATATCCTCCTGCTCCAAGTCCGGGTCCAGGTCCGGATCACTCCCTGAGATTGACTCGTCTGACATGATTCCCAGTGGTGCTCTTTGTGCATTACCTGCTCATGTTCTACCGTGAGGCAGCCCTGCGAGAAAAGAAAAGAGGTACATAATGAGCCCAGTAAATCCCAATCTTTGAGCCTCAAGGCTCAAAATCATAGCAGGATTACTGCATATAAAAACACAAACCTGCCATCAGTCTTTTAAATAACAGTTATATCAGACTATGCGCAAAATCCTGCGTAGAAAATGGATGCCGTAAGCAATGTATCATAATGATACAGGCCCGGCATTGTAGAATCAGTATCAGAACCAATATATTAACTAATCACTCAAAAAACCACCTCTTTCTTGGTATCCTTGACATGTACACAGCAGAAAGATTCCTAGTATCAATGTCTGATTATACAAAGATGCAAAAATAAATAAATTATGTGAACAGTTTCAGAACACTACCATCCAAACATGAAGCATAGAAAAAAGGATCAGACTCAGAATCCCATATGGCTATCTGTTAGCCTGATCCCAAAGCACTGCAAACATCATCGCAGTATGCAGACCGCAGGTCGCAGACAGAAACCACCCTCCTGACTTAGCTGTACCTGCTGCGAAGGTCACCCAGCTACTCATCACAGACTGGCTGCAGTCTCCATTCCAACCAACAGAACAGACAGCGTTACCTTAATAACGGTACGGACAGAAGACAACAAAGATCCAGTTTTTAAAAGTTGTACGTCCCTTTGTAAAGCAGGGTAAGAAGAAAAGTAAACACAAAGGAAGGATGGATCAGAGAGAATTTGCATTTCCTTCCTCTAAAGGACAAGACCGGAGCTGGCTGTGCATAACTCCTCTGTTAACGCTACTCCGGTGCATCACAGCAGAAGTCACGGTACGAAACAACAATAAAGCTTAAAGAGAGGGCCAGGGCAATCATGAAGTCACAAGTTTATCTGTTCAGATCATGCACTGTCACTTCGGACAGTGATGGGTACTCTTCTTCCATACACAAAGAATCATCATAAAGGAGCTGTGTAAGATGGATGAAAAAAAGAAACACAACCAAGAAAGCAAAATAAAGAAGGCATCTTGATCTCAAGGAACATAAAGCAAAGGATGTGTTCAAAAATCAAGCCTCAGAAGAGTTACTACCCACACATTCCCCAGAAAGCTTTAAAGAAAGAGGGAAACATTTCCTCATCACTCATTTTCCACTGCCCCCTACTTACACCACATTTCCAGTGTAAACTATGAAATGTTTGAGAACTAATCAGTCACTTTAAAAAAAACCCCAAACAACTCCTAAGCAGATAAGGCAGCACGCATATCTACAAACACTTCAAGAAACAGAAAAATTTCATTTTCAGCTGTGTTTCAGCAGTAACTAGATGAGCTCAGAAACTTGAAGGTTAAAGACACAACTCAACACCCCTGTAGCAGGGCTGAAAAATCTAACTGTCAAGTATGCTGAATTATTCCAGCTGAAGTCATCAGTTCCTGCTTTGCCTCTCTTAGCTCCTCAATAACATTGAAGAGTGTCTGAAAGAAAATAAACACAAGGGAAGAACAGGCTTTGAGAGATTGGTATTGGAATAGGAAGCCTTTCACCACTAGGTCCCAGGAGCACTTTACCACCAGGCAGAGACAACTGAAGTCCCTACACTATTACACATGTCACACAAAATAAGTTGGCTTAGTCAAGCAGATGGTAGAAAAGGCCAAAATCTAAATTAGCGCAAGTGGAACTGTGCCAGTTTACACAAGCCAAGCAGATTTATTCAGCTTCTGTGGTCTGCTGGTAGGCAGGTACCGAGCCCTGTTGCTGTCAGACTGCTGCAACACGGTGACCCCCGGGCACTGCAAGGTCCGGCACTGCTTACTTTCTGATGTCTGGTGACTTCGGTCAGGGACTGCAGACACAAAGCAATCTGTTATCAGAAGGTTTTCCTGACAAATGCCATTCTAAAGCCTATGTGTATTTCAAAACAGCAGCTTATTTTTACTTTTAAATAGCAACAATGTTCCCTTCCAGCTTATATTCAGCCCTAAAGAAAACAAACATTGTTTTACTCTTTACAGGTTGTACTCAGGCCTGTAACTGTAAAGCTGCACGTGTTTCCTTACATTTCAGAAGGAGACGGTCAGTAGTGTTACCTTTGTAGGTCTCTGCTGGTCACCTGCGATTTCAAGGGGACTTATTTATTCCCATGTTGTCCGTGCTATAAAACACTTCGCATACTATCTGCTGGAAACCATATCAACAGAAGCATAATGCATGTTTTACTACCCCAGCAAACTAAGCACCAATAGAAGAAATACAAACACTACTAAAATGGCAGGAATGAACTCTCATCTACAAACGGGAAAAGCAGAAATGCTGTAAGGCCACTAAACGCTCCAGGTCAAAGAATGACACGATACAGTTTCTCCCATCAGTATCCTCCTGTGCATCATCTCTCAGGTTTCACTGTTTGTCGCACAACCTTAAAAAAAAAAAAAACACCATGAAACACTTCCTGAAAATTGTTTAAAGGAAAGGATATGGATCCTTGTCTTTCTATAAATAAAATCAAACCCAGTGGAGAGCAGCTATCTCTCAGACTGGAGTACAAAAGGGCTCTAATCTAAGCTTTATTTTCGTTCAGCAGTAAGTACATGTTCTTTATAAGCTAACTCTTGACACCCGTTCAGCAGCCCCAGCCTTATGCAGCAGAGTTAAACAGAAGCTTTTGAAAAGACTTAATTAAATCTTGCAGGAGCTGGGTGAAACAAAGATGGTTAACTCCTCTGTGCCTATTGTCATGTAGCTGTCTGTCTTCCTCCCATCCTCCTCCTCGGCTCTAGCAGCTCCGTAGCCGCTCTCCATTGCATAAGCCTCGGGTCTCGGGAGGGCTCCCACCCTGCCTGGTGGCACCGGGAGCACGCAGCAGGGACACGGCACGACAGGCAGGTAGGCATTACACAGCCACGAGACTGCCCTCGTTTCTCACACCGATCTGACCCAGTTCGGAGCCTTCCACCAAGGGGAATTACACAACAGGGCCAGATTGTAGCTGCCGCTACTGTTTTATGGCTGAGTTATTCCAACCTGCCCCATCTCTTGCCTTAGCACACACAGGTGCACCATGCTCAACATTTAATCGCTGTAGGAAGGGCACTTTGCAAGAGATAAACAGATTACCTTCAACTAATTGAAGTTACCGGTTGTCTGGACTTTCCGGCTGTCCCACATTAGATCAAGCTGCGAGCCTCCTGCCCTGCCGCAAAAAGGGAAGCTGCACCCCAAGCAGTACGCCGTTAAGTCCATACAGTACAGTGCCCAGTTCAATACATGGTGAGGCCGCTGAGAAAACGGGGTGGAGTATTAGGGGAAAACACTGAAAAATTCCTCTTGCCTACTCAGGGAGGAGAAAAGAGCTGTCATGTTTATCCTACCCAGGAACTTAAACCCTGCAATCAACTGCACATCAAATTAACATCCAAGACAGCCTCTCTCATGTATTATGTCCTGTCTTTCAACAAAGATAAAAATAGTTCAGAAGTTTTTTGGGCTTTGTTTTTTTTAAGGTAGAACATTTCAGATACTAAGTAAATGCCATGTGGTGATGACTGCCTCCTCCTCAGCCTGCACAGAAAGGAGACCCAGTTCTGGATGAGGAAACTTCAAGGGCTTGCAAATTTGGACACATTTCTGTTGTCCTCGTGTTTTTCTTTCACTCTGCAAAGGTTTAAAATCACCATTTCTTCTTACGTATGAAGTTAGAGAGAAATGTGAAAGCAAACTTTTTCCCTTCTAAGTGATAGTTTTTCACCACAGGGTCACACATGCCATGAGCCAAACTATTAAGTGAAACAGCAAACATCATGGGATCTGGTGACTTTGCCCGTTTCTGTACAACATCACCGCTTTCAGCAGAGGACTCATCAGCACTGTAAAAACTAAACTATTATTTAATTAACTATTACAAATACAAACAAGTAAAAAGGAAGGATGCAGGACAGGGCAGACTGGAGTCCTTCCCCACCTGAGCAAGGAGGAGCAGGATTCCCCTGTACCTCCAGGAAGCCACAGAAGCCAACACGACTTTACAGAAGCTCTTTGCCTGCTACGACACAAGTGATTTAGGCACAGGACATGCTCATTCCTGAGTACACACACATCCCGTACAAATCCCTTCAGAAAGGGCAGGTTTAACACTAATGCTACTACGGTGCTGAATAGTAAAGAGGATTCCATCACCTCCCCAACCTCCAGCCAAGCCCAATATCTGGGACTCATCAAGATTTGTCCCTTAAAGCCTGTTTTGTAACCAAGACTTCACATTGGTCATTGTGGTGCCTGACCATAGAAACAGGATCAAGGCAAATCACAAGAGGATTTGAACAGAAAGTTTAATAAAACCAAGTATTTCAAAGTCAGTGCTGCATAACGCTCTTCGGTTCCTGCTATACAGTCATGTTTTACGGTAATAATCATTTCCTTTATCTTTTTGTTTGTTTGTTTGGCAGCAACACAGCAAAATGGTTGGTTGCTTGGGGCCGTAAGATTTCTCTTACACACTCAGCTCACACACAAACACTTCAGACTGGAGGCATACGAAGGTAACTGCTGGCTCCTCGGGAGAAATACCATCTTTTTGCTAGACCACACACTAGCACAGTTTTGGTACCTTATAGGTAGCCTTCAGTAACTAACGGAAAATTATTATAAAGCATACAGATGGATCACTAAAGAAGTCATGAGCTTAAGCTTCTCTGTAAGATAAAAGAATCTTGTAACAGTTTGCAAGTAATAACTGGCAATGTTATTGCAAAATAACAATGAATACTTTTCTGTTCAATTTAAATATCTAGTAAGAAATAAACCTGAGACCAGTGCGTTTGGACAGTTTGATTCTAACAAACATTAGAACTTCTCTAATGTATGTTATTTAACATATGAACATCTCTATTTGACATTATCATGTAAAAAATGGCGGGGGAAGGGGGAATCATTTAAAAGGATAAATATTTTCTCAAAAAAGAGCCAACAGTGTTATTGACCAATACTAGTCTAGCAGATCCCCTGTATGTTTTTAACAAAGCAAACTTAACTGTTTACTGAAAAATCAACAGGAACTTCTTTCCCCCAGAGATAACCCCCACAAATTGCATTTAAAGCCATCCTTAATTGATTATTTCGTGATTTAAATCCCTTCTTCCTTTGCAGTCTGAGACTGTTAAGACTCAAGCGATACAGTCTTTCAGCTGTGACTCAGGCATAACTGGTGGCCACACACTGCTAGCTGGGAAGGAAGAAAACAATTCTCCTCCTTCATTTCCTCTTGTTCAAATCGCAATGAAACTAAGTGGCATTGATCCCATCTCTAAGAGATGTGTTTACTACAGGAATATTAAACTGAAGAAAGGAAAAAGCAGCAGCCTGTAAAATCATAAATTGGAGAGCATCTGCTTGCCCTGGACCACTCTTCTGAGGAAGGCAAGTGTGCTTCTCCCCACCCCACGCAAACACAGGCACAACGCATCTAGTCTTCGCCCACATTTGATGCGAGTATCAAGGAGCCCACTGTGATTTGTGGGGAGCAGGAATCGAGAGAAAAAATAAGAGTGCTTTAAAAAACACTTCCATATATCAGTTTTGGGAGAGTTGCAGGACCTGCTCTTTTATTCTCCCTAGGTTAACAATCTCCTTCCTAAAAGGCACCAGAATACTAAAACCAGCCTGAAACTGGTTGTTCCCTGACAACAAAAACAACAAAAGCTGCTGCAAGAAGGGGTGGGAGAAAGAAAAAAACCCCTAAAACCAACCCATAAAGAAAGAAAAGGGGGAGCTAATCCTTCCCCTCTGCTGACATGACAGTGCTGGAACAGAGAATGTGACAATGAACATTACATAAGGCCTGGCTCCCACTGCGATCCCGAACAAAAAGAGCTAGCGCGAGTCAATGGCAGCATCTGCAGATCATTACACAACCCGGACTGGTGGCAGCGGCACACACCGGCGTCATCCATCAACTGCTGCGGGAACCTCCTGCCACAGGGTCCTTTCTCTCCTGCATTTCAGAATGGATGTGAGTATACCCTACTGCCGACAGTGTCAACATTTCGTAACCTTTAAAGAAAAAAAAACCTGAATACTCTTCACAAGATGTCAGCGCTCACTTCCACACAGACTTTGTAAGGCACTAACAAGCTCTTTACCTCTGGACAGAGCCAGCAGAAACGGGCAAACTATTTTTGTGTTTGTATATATGTACGTATACAATTATTTGCCTAAACAATGTTGCATTGCTTTTAAAAGCAATTTTATTTCATTACATTAAAGTAGAAATTGGCTTCCTATAAAGCAACTCTTTCCTTTGAAATACTCGGAATGTCCTCACCAGTGAACTGCCCTATCTAGAAGAGCGGTTTCTTTTGCACTGCATAAAATTTCAGGCTATCTGAGGTAAGAAGCATGTGATCGGTTTTGCTTCCAGTAATTACTGATACTCATCTGGATTAACACCATCACAAATGGATGGAAATTTTGTCTCTTACTTCACAGAATCCCCATTTATGTTTTTAGCTCTGGCAACAGCTGTATAAATGACACTTGCATTCCCTGCTAAAGAAAACGTTGAGAAAAGGAAACCTTCCTTCCCTGATCACTGTTTCTGCTTTCAAAGCAAACAGCATTTCAACATAAAAGCCACTTTCAAGTGTGCTTTTACAGGTTTTGCCCATGGTGCTATAGCTATAGAAAAACAACTAGTACCTGTGAGAGGAGTAAAATCCCGAGAAAAAATTTCAAATGATGGCACGTCAGGATTCCAAATTATATTCGATACATTTTATATAGCAGATTAATTTGGGGCAAATTTGCCTACCCTGCATTAATGATAACCATTCTCAAATTCCAAAAGATAGACTTTAAAAATCAGCTCATGGGAGAGGTATGCCAAGCCTTCTCTTTGTGAGTACCCAAACTATGGCAAGAGGTGAGCCAATTCCCACAAGCAAGGAAGAGCCAGATAACCGAAAGATCCCTCTAGGAGTTTAAGCTTTTGTTATACACAGGTGCCAGAGAAGAAGTTATGTAATAAATCAAGAATAAATTACGTGAACAGAAGCAGTGGAACAGAGAGGAGTGAAAAGGCAAAGACCTCATCCCCTCTCAGGTAAAGATCAGTCACTGTCACTCTATGAAGACAAGCTATGGCTTTGGTCATTGAGATACGCTAACATTATGGCTTACCTCCTTGAAGAGCATCCCACAGAAACAGACTGATATAGCTCATAAACAATGTTTTCATCTTTCAGAATGAGGAAAATTGCATGTTTTCCCAATGATGAAAGGCCTAGTTGATCTATCCTGTTTTCTCAGCATTGCCCCATCCACACACTCTTCTTTCTTAGCCTCCCAGAGAAGCACATTTCATTATGGGGGAATGATTCACTGCCTCTGACTGTGTCCCTGCTCAGAAAACCAGCTTTCCCATCAGCAGCGGTCCAGGGCAACCCACCACCCCCTATGAGACAGATGCCAGTCACATTGCACACTGCCATCAACAGATCACAAAGTAAACATAACTTAACTCTTCCTTTGGTCATGATTTCACTACGAAGAGTTGCAGAGAACTGGGAGTTTGTTTTTGATGCCTCATCTTTCTTCCTCTTCAGAACTGGACTTAAAACCTGGGGTTTTGGTTTATGCAGTTTTTAGATAAAGGAAGAATTCAGCATGGTTTTGTTCCTCTTTATTCCCCACCTCACCTCCAGCAATGATAATTACACTAGCGATGAGAAAGCATTACTTATGCCACCTACAGTTTACCAAAGAAACTTGAACACAAGCAAAAAAAGAAAGAAGAAAACCAAAAAATCCTGCAGTAGGAGGAAATGGAAATAAACAGTTTTGAACTCGCATGATATGAAGATGACAATTAGCATATGTTAGACCCAAGTTGCTCCAGTCTGTCAAGCAATCAGACATTAAACTAATTTTTATTGGACTCCACTGTAGATTAAAAATCCATTAAAGGATTAAAAACTGTCAGAAACATGGGTTTCTTTCAGTCATTCCCTCCAACAGAACATTCTACTTGCACAGTGCTGGAAAAATTTACAGTGAATGCCACTTACAAAGGTCACTTTTCTGCTGGTTTTGAGAACAAAGTCACCAGAACCTGTAGATCTTTGCCTTTCCCACTAAACAGGTCAAAATAAAACAGCCACACCGATCCTTATCTATCCTGCAGAAATACATTTGTTTTGATAACACTTAGGATTGACACTATAGGCAGCTCACATGGAAAGCAACCGGATGAAATAACCTCCCGTGGTTTTGTCCTTAGTAATGGAATCGCCACTTTGGTTGCGTTTCGCTGGCTCAAAACTTCCCAATGGTTTGGACAGGCCTGCAAGGGAAAAGAACGCAGCTTACTGCCTCTCACCATACAGTACAAACAATCCAACACACTGTTCAGGGGATCATTTGCATATACACACACAAAAGACCCCAATTAGAGATAAAAAGTATTATTTCACAAAAGAAACTGAGCTATGAGTCTCATGATACACATATTACATTTTTAGCTTATCAAATTGTGAGTACATGACTCTACATACTTGAGCTTACTTTCAAAAGAGCTTTAAAGCAGCACAACGCAAGTTTCGCTAAGGAGATATGCAAATATTAACATAAAGATAACATACCCTGCAGGTCACCATACCCTTTCGGTAAACATACCCAACTGACTGGTCCCAACGTATGTTAAACAGGACATTAATTACCCTTCTGAATGGGCACAACCATATCCAATGCTAAGACAGGAAGGTGCAGTTGAAAAGAGACATACTAGCGACTTATTAAAAAACACCGTATGGTGAATAAGCACCATGACAGTCATCTACAGAAGTAGCTGCTGGCTACTAGAGACAACTCTTTTAGAGTAAAAATGTCACTATCTCCCAATGTATAAATTCACTTAACTTTCATGAATGCTAGGAATGTCTTTTGTAGTTCTGGTTCTTACTGAACAGACAATACTGTATAGATATTCATACCCATGCAGAATCCAAATGTTATGTTTCCAAGATTCCGAAGCAGAATGATAAAGAGCATTCAGCTGTGATTTTCAAAAAAACATAACCTTTTGGGTATTCTTTCTCTCAAAGTTAAGTGTAAGTTTCAGTCAACTGCTTTCCCCAAGCGACCACTTTTTCTGTCAAAGCTCATTTAGTGTTTGCAAATGCTGCTTGACTGGCTGCTGTACCCAGCAAGCAAGTACAGAAGGAACTGCAGGCAAGCCAGTTCTTCTAGCGTCCTGTTGACATGTTACCATCCCAAGTGAAGGGGACCATATGTTGTAAGAAGTCAACATCCCTCCACTCAGCTGCTGCTATCTCCCAAAATATAACAGGAACGGAATTTCTTGTCCTGTCGCTATTTTTCCTCCCCTCCTCTTGCATTATTAGTTGGATTATTGAATTATTAGTCTTGAATCAAGGTTGCCAAGTCATTTTACTCAAACTACCCATTTGTCTAATTGTAGGAATGCTTGATCGTTATTGATTTGGGCTGAACTCAGAAATTTGAACAGTAACTATAACTCTTCTTTTGATGGGAGTTCTTGGGTACAATTAATAGCATTCTTTAACAGAGAAAACTAGTTCCATGGCACTTCCAGAGTAGATTTACTGGCAATGCTGTAAAACCTCACTCAATTTCATTCATAGTTCTCTCTCTGTTAGGAATGAAGGAGGCAAATGATAAAAGTTAAAGACTTTCTAGAGGATGCACCTTCTCATCACAATAAAGGTATATATATATATATGCACAAAAAGGTTCCACACTAGCAGCAGAAGCTAACAGCTCTGTATCTCATTCTGTTAAAATAAGCATTTCACTGACCAGAAGTATTGATTTAGTTGAAATATAAGATCTCCTCTCCTGTTTTTCCACAAGTGCTATGGTAAGTACAGGACGAAGAAAAAGGCACCTCTAAACAATTTTTTTTAAGGGAGAGTCAGAAGAAAACATTTTCTTACAGACCCTGCATGACTAGGCAGATCACCCATTTCCTCAGCGTTCTCTACTCATTATCTGGGTCTTATTTCTCTCAAGTAGTGAACTATTGTCATTATAGAATAAACAAATTCAGATCACATAATAAAGGCCTTGGCTACTCACATTCCTTGGAGAACAGGATGCGAAGCTACAGTGGACAGAAACTTAAAAATGCTGGGTAGGGTAAAGCTTACTATGCATTGTCTGGAGTCAAGAGCTTCCCCCCTGCAAAAAAACAGCTTCCCCAGGAAATTCTCCTCCAGAGACAACAGGACCACATCCCAGGACTGAGGGAAAATCAGAAAAAAATCTCTTCTGGGATAACAGCTTTTCCCCAAATAGCTCATCTCAAAAGCATCTAACCTCTTCAACCCCAAGTCTTCTCTATTCTATGCAATAGTCATCTTGCCACCTGGTTTTCAAGGCAATTGCTTTACCCTGTTTAAAGCTTGCGATACACTTAATACACTAAGTGTGGAAAGGCGCTGATTTTGTAGGGTTTATTTTTTCGTCCCATTCCCTCAGTTTGTTGACACCCATGGACAAGAAACTTAAAACCCAACCGATGACACCGCTCCTACAACAACTTCTTGATTTAAGAAAATATTCTTTGTCCCTGCTATCTCCCACAGCCCAACATCCCCTGCAAAAACAATCTGACTTTTCTTATTTCCTGTGCCTGGAAGCTTGCGTTTGGTTGCTGAGCTGCACTCCATAACCCTGGCATTTTTTTAAGGAAGGAATATACAACTCTCGCACTACTTCTGGAAAGGAGAAGCCACAGCCAGCCACCTTTTCACACACACAAGTGTTAAGTAGCGATGCTGCAAGAGTAATCTAAACCTCTGGACAGTTACATTACACTACGAATGCTGTTTCTTTCATTTTCATCAGCGAGTGATGCAAATAATAAATGCAAAGACTAAATAAAGAAGAGAGTGATAAACAGAAGATGGCAACCAAAACCTGATGCTAATCCCACCAATTAGAGAGACAGTGACATGCCCTGACATTGACAGACAGTTTCCAGATTTCACAGGCACCAGAAAGGTAATAAACATTTGGCCTTGATTAAATTACCCATTTTCCCTCTTGCTGATTGCAGCTTCTCAGGCCTCGGATACACTCTCTGCAGCAGCTGCTCTTTCCCACTAGCACACCACTCCCGTATTGTGCCAGCGCAACTATCTGCGTGGCTGGACAGCAAACTGATTCAGCTGAAAAACAACCCGGAAGCAAAATTCAGTTCCCAAATGTAATTTACTACAAAGTTGCATGAACAGCTGTGCAGGCACAAAGGAAAAAACAGTCAGAGGATGGGAACAAGCAGCCCTGTGTGTGGCCTGACTGAGCTGGCATCACTGTCCGCAGGGCCACGGTCTTAGCAGCCAGAATGCTGCTCCAGTACAGGGGACAGACAGCGTTCTGATTTGAGAAATTGAGATGGTCCTTGTGACAAAGCTTCCTTACCTTCGTTACAAACACCGATCATAAGGACAGTGCACGTATCGGAGGTGAGACATGAACATTCGCATACTTAATCCTCCCAATTGTCTCTTTCTTTAAATAGTCATGGCATCACTGTGTGGTTTGTGTGGAGAGGTATCTATTTCTGAAGTTCATTTTGTTGTGTTTTTTAATTGAAAAACCAATGCAATTGCCACTCAAAGGGCAAAAGCACCATAAATTAGATCATGCAGTTAGACACCCTTGCTGCGCACATCACTCTCCCCACAGCAAATACTTTTAAACCGCCCAGAGCTCAAAGCAAAATACCGATAGACCTCCTCATGTAAGTCTTTAACATTTAGCATATTTAACGATAGTCTCTATGAACAGGTCCTTGCAATTACACGTGGGTACTAGCATTAAAGGGGCAAAGAAAGGATAAGGCTCTGTTCTGGGGAGCAGGAAGATAAGCTGCCCTGACCTAAAGACACTGGTAACTAGCACTGACAGAAATTTCTCTAGGTCAGGGCAGGTCCTCTCCTAAATGCACTCAAGTAGGACTAGTGAAAGGAACACCTCTACATTGTGACAAAGGGAAGCAATGCAATCTGCAGCATGAGAACAAATGGGTAATTTCTTTAACGGCATGAAGAGGAATTTGCTTTGGCCATGATGCCCTTGCCTGAGATCAACAGCTAATTTTTAGTACCTGAATAATAGAAAATCAATTCCTTCAGTCCTCTACCTTTCTTTGTTTTCATGTTCTGTCTTATTATGTCTGGGATAAGTAGATATTCCTGAGCTGTTCCAGAACATAGACGTCTTCCTGAGAACTTCTTCAGGGAATCAGTATTTCATTCTTGATCTCTGAAACCTTTGCTTTGCTCCCAATCTACACTATACCTTGCTGCCTGCTTAAAAAGCATGGCTCCTGGCATGCACTGCTTTCTCCACTTGAGGACTAACCTTCCCACAAAAGCAGGGCCCCCCAACCCATCCTATGCAACCAAGAGCCACTGTGGAGTTCTGGCCATAAATACGTATTGGTATAAATAGCCTCTCATGCACATTCCCTGCTTGCTTTGTGCTTGTTTCACTCAACACTTGAACTTCACCCAAACTGCTCAAGGGGGCATAACCATCTTTGTCATGAAGTCCTAAAAGCCTTCTCTCACCCCTTCTCCTGCTAGGAATGAAGTTGCCACTCCAGAAACTGCTACTCTTGGTCTCCATTTTCTGACCCAGGCCACAAGTAACCCCTTCCACATTTTACAACCTCATACTAAATATTGTCACAGACACGTGAAGATATGGGTGAGGAGAGAAGAGACAGGTCCCCTCAGCAGCCCTGAGAAAGACACCTGTCTGGTATAGGATGTAGGAGGAGTTCCAGCACAGTAGGACAAAATGAAGTAGAAAAAAAATGGAATCTTTATCTCCCAAGTTCTACAATCCTTCCCCCATCCCCAAAATCTCATCCAGACTCCTGGACAATTAACTCTGTTCCTCCTTAATCTTCCCTCCCATAAATAATGAGAAAGGTGGAGTTAGCTGATAATATTTATGGGGAGCAGCAGCATGAAAATGATAGGATTTCACAGAGGAACAGGCAAAAATTGTTTGCTTCCCCTCTGCCCCATCTTTTTTTATTGTGCTTTTTTATTTTCTAAGACATTAAACACAAATCAAAAAGCCACCCATGAAGAAAACAAAAACTAGAATCTGTAAGAGTTCAAAAAGCCCATTAAAGGGTAGGCTTGAGTGTCTTTTGGCTAGCATATAACAAATATAACCTAGCTAACCTGAAACCTAAAGACAGTAAAAAATTAAGGCGAGATAGCAATATTATTTTTATTCAAGGAAAAGACATCAGAAATTTCAACTTTCAAATCCATTTTCTGGAAGGTAAAGGTGAGGGGTTTTTTATTAAGTTGAAAAAAATACAAGTTGAAGTTTAAAAGGAAGATTCATTATTTCTGGAAACCTAGAAAGAGCACCTGTATTCAAAGTTGGGGTTTTTTTTGTACCAGTTAGGAATTTCCTTAAGGAAATCAGGAAAAAATATTAGCTAAATTGCAGCTTCTTCATTTTCACCTCTCATTCCACTCCAGTTCTTGTGGTGCAATTTTTCCACAATAACAACAACAGTTGTAGTTAAAGCAGCAAGACTTGAAAAACTAGAAAATTCCATTAAAAGTACATTACAGTATATTTTAAGGAAAACTATATTCCAAAATATTTAAAAACTGAAAGAGACCAGCAACAGATTTAGAAATAGAAGGACCATTACTTTCAGAACCATTCTAGTTCACAATGATTACCTTTAAGAGAAAAAAAAAAAAGAAAAAGAAACCTTGAGTTTAAGCTTTGTATCCTCCCAAGTCTTGTCTGCTGTGGAGGCTGACAGCCTTCCAGAATGACATACAGAGCTCAAAAATGTTGTCTAGACTATGATTATAACTCATCATTGCTGCCTTGCTGTGCTGGTTTTGGCTGGAATAGAGTTAATTTTCCTCATAGTAGCTTGTGTGGGGCTACGTTTTGGATTTGTGCTGGAAACAGTGTTGATAACACAGGGATGTTTTCGTTACTGCTGAGCAGTGCTGACACAGAGTCAAGGCCTTTTCTGCTCCTCACCCCACCCCACCAGCCAGCAGGCTGGGGGGGCACAAGGAGCTGGGAGAGGACACAGCCGGGACAGCTGACCCCAACTGCCCAAAGGGATATCCCACACCGTATGGCGTCATGCTCAGCGTATAAAGCTGGGGGAAGAAGGAGGAAGGAGGGGGGACATTGGGAGTGATGGCATTTGTCTTCCCAAGTAACCGTTACGCGTGATGGAGCCCTGCTTTCCTGGAGATGGCTGAACACCTGCCTGCCGATGGGAAGTGGTGGATGAATTCCTTGTTTTGCTTTGCTTGTGTGCGCAGCTTTTGTTTTACTTATTAAACCCTCTTAACTCATGAGTTTTCTCACTTTTACTCTTCCGATTCTCTCCCCCATCCCACCGGGGGCCCGGGGGGAGAGCGAGCAGTTGTGTGGTGCTTAGTTGCCAGCTGGGGTTAAACCACGACACTTGCTCTTGCCAATCACCAAAATCTCAGGGCTATACAACAAGTTGCATTAACTCTACAAAGCTTGCTTTGAGGCATGAGACCCCAGGCCAGATGCAAGACTCCACCAGCCCTTCAGTGATGCAACTGCCTACAACAGCCACAGGCAAGGAGAAGAACGCATGCGTGGGGAAGGACTTTCTAACTTAAAACACTCCTAGAGCAGAAGCAACTGTAAAGAGAAGCCAGAAGATCACTTTTTTTTTTTTTAAAAAAAGGAGTCATTGTAAGACTGCAAGTAAAGAAACTGTTCACTTGTAACAACTTCTGCCTCTCTTTCTTTACTGTCTTCTCTTTGTCAGCAAAATGGGTCAGACAAGATAACAGTAAGGAGAGCAAGAGATACAAAAGGAGAGGCACACCCCCTCCAAGAGGCAAGGAAATTCAAAGATTAAAATATAAACAGCTTCCCTCAACAAAAGGATTTTATCTCTAAGTCTTCCTGCACAGGACAGTCCAAGAGTGCAAAGAAAAGAATACAAGACCTTGCCTGTGTGATGAAATAATAATATAAGCAATAGAGGGGGAAAGGTAGCACTTGGCTGGAAAATGCTTTGAGGAGGTGACTTCTTCCAGCAGGACAGTCTCTTTCAGTGATAAGAAAGTCATTTGCTGTAGCACCTGCCCTTCCCCAAAACCAGAGCTACTGAACATACAGATTACATCTGGTGCTTGCTAGAAACATCTTTTCTGCACAATAGCTGTTCGATGTACGCACCCATTTCCTACCAAAGTTGAGAGAGCACCTGGGGAAAAGGCCATCTAGCAGCAATCTGCCACAAGCAAAGCATCCAGCTCCTGCAGTCTGTATTTCCCGCGGCCCTTCCTCCGTTCACATGACTGGGCATGCACTCGTCCTGTGATGGGGGAAAAGATCAAGATGTCTGGAAAGGTGCCTACCAGGAGTAAGCTGCTGTCACGACCGGACTAGTTTCCATCACACTCCCAAAAGAGTTCAGGAAAACAACCCAAACCAACTGTCCTGATGGGCCACTGAGAACCTACAGGCAATCAATCATCTCCATAATGGCAAGGCAGGAGAGGACACTCAGCTTTTTTTTTTTCCCCCCCTCTCTGTCCTTCACCACTTTGGCAGATAGGACACAACAGAAACCATTCCTTTTGGTGGACAAGAAAAACACTGATTTCATACTGGCAGAGAAACACAAGACACTCCATCCTTATGCATTCACACTCAAAACTACCTCTGCCACATAAGCACGTGCAATTTCTTCCCCCAATTAAAAAGTAATTTTTACAGAATGTAATGACTTAGCCCTCAACACTGACAATATAAAGTCTACCTCTCACCACTGGTGAGTAGACTTCTTAAGAGCACGTTATCAGATTTTTGAGGAAAAAGACTGGGGCAGATACTCCAGTTTGTTCAGGAAATAAAACAGCCATCCCTGTCCTTCCCCATACAGCCCCTTCCTTTCCCCATCATCAAAAATGACAGTGCTTCCAAAAAAAGAGATCACAAACATTTGATTTCATTTAAGTCATTCATTCATTCATTTTGATTTCATTTAAGTCATTCATTCATTCATTTTGATTTCATTTTCATTTTCATCTTGACCAACCTGATCTCCTTCTATGACCAGGTGACCCGCCTAGTGGATGAGGGAAAGGCTGTGGATGTGGTCTACCTGGACTTCAGTAAGGCCTTTGACACCGTCTCCCACAGCATTCTCCTAGAGAAGCTGGCGGCTCACGGCTTAGACAGGTGTACTCTGCACTGGGTCAAAAACTGGCTGGATGGCCGGGCCCAGAGAGTTGTGGTGAATGGAGTTACATCCAGTTGGCGGCCGGTCACGAGCGGTGTTCCCCAGGGCTCAGTACTGGGGCCGGTCTTGTTTAATATCTTTATCAATGATCTGGATGAGGGGATTGAGTGCACCCTCAGTCAGTTTGCAGATGACACCAAGTTGGGCGGGAGTGTTGATCTGCTCGAGGGTAGGAAGGCTCTGCAGAGGGACCTGGACAGGCTGGATCGATGGGCCCAGGCCAACTGTATGAGGTTCAACAAGGCCAAGTGCCGGGTCCTGCACTTCGGCCACAACAACCCCATGCAGCGCTACAGGCTTGGGGAAGAGTGGCTGGAAAGCTGCCTGTCGGAAAAGGACCTGGGGGTGTTGGTCGACAGCCAGCTGAACATGAGCCGGCAGTGTGCCCAGGCGGCCAAGAAGGCCAATGGCATCCTGGCCTGTATCAGAAATAGTGTGGCCAGCAGGAGGAGGGAAGTGATGGTGCCCCTGTACTCGGCACTGGTGAGGCCGCACCTTGAATACTGTGTTCAGTTTTGGGCCCCTCACTACAAGAAGGACATTGAGGTGCTGGAGCGTGTCCAGAGAAGGACAATGAGGCTGGTGAGGGGTCTGGAGAACAAGTCTGATGAGGAGCGGCTGAGGGAACTGGGGTTGTTTAGCCTGGAGAAAAGGAGGCTGAGGGGAGACCTCATCGCTCTCTACAACTACCTGAAAGGAGGTTGTAGCGAGGTGGGTGTCGGTCTCTTCTCCCAAGTAACAAGCGATAGGACGAGAGGAAATGGGCTCAAGTTGTGCCAGGGGAGGTTTAGATTGGATGTAAGGAAAAATATCTTTACTGAAAGAGTGGTGAAACATTGGAACAGGCTGCCCAGGGAAGTGGTGGAGTCCCCATCCCTGGAGGTATTTAAAAGACGTGTAGATGAGGCACTTGGGGACATGGTTTAGTGGGCATGGTGGTGTTGGGTCGACGGTTGGACTCGATGATCTTAGAGGTCTTTTCCAACCTCAATGATTCTATGATTCTATGATTCTAAGTACATGGTTCCTACAAGCACATTTATTTCCTTGATAGAAAATGTATACTTAATAGACTTAAAAGAGTGCTATAAGTGAACAACTATCATAATCAGATCATTCGACTAACTCCAGTTTGAGCAAGAAGACAGACCCAGTCTGAACACGACTGGGCGAGATCTGTTTGGCATGTGCAAATACTCCTGTACTTGTGTGGTGGCATGTACACTTGTACATTTACAAGTACATGTACAGTGTACATGTGCAAATACTCCTCATGCATATCTTTCAAATGATATTTCATCCTGACTTGATGACTTCGAGAGATGGAGACATCCTAATTTCCCTTAATAGTTACAAGCATCTTCCTAATGCCTTCAGTGGTTAATCACATTCATTGTTAACAATCTGTACCTTTTTCCTAATTTGAAATAATCTTTTTAACTTCCAGGCACTGGCTGCTATCATATCTTTTTCCACTAAATTAAAGAGCCCTTTGGTACACAGCCTGTTTTGCCCAAAGAAAATTGAGAAACTTTTAAATACCTCTCAATAAGCTAAACCAATTGAGCACTTTAAGAAAGTTTTATAATGAGTTACTTAATCACCCAAGCAACATTGAACACTACATCATCTTCGTTGCTTTTGAACATCTCTTTAAAAACACTAAACCTGGTCAAAACATTCCCCAGCTGATTTCACCTCTCTGTCCTTATTCAGTATTTCCTGTTATTATGGATGTACATTAGTATTAAAAAAAGTAATTAGCTTATTTCAGTAGCCCTCATATCTACAGTGCTACTCTGAGGACTCGCATACTGCCATATATCTGCTCTGCTCCTGCCATCCTTTCCAAGGTCACTGGTTTCTGAAAGCACAATTCTTTATTCTAGACCTATAGCCTCCGGTCTTTCCCACAACATGCGTAACTTTGTGCTCCAGCTCTATAAAAACATATTTGGCCATATTAGACCCAGTTACCCAAACAATTCAGAGGACACTGTACAGCTGCCATTCCTTCTTCATGCTTCACCACTCAGCGCAATCTTTACATAATCCACAAATTTGATCAGCTCTAAGTTCATGTTTTCTTCCAGGCCACTGATCAAAATACTACAAAGCACTAGACTAAAATCCCTGAAAAATCCTCCATTCATATCCTGTTTCCCCCATCTACTATTTTTAGTCTAGGTTTTGACTCGCTGACCATACATGAAACAGTATCTGTTGAACAAGATTCACTTTTCACAATACCTTCATCGATTAGTATTAGAGGAGGAATGGGAGTAGAATTATCACACAAATCCCATATGTAAGTATATATTTGATACAAGAGCTTTAATTATAATTTTTTTTATCTTCCAGAGCATTGACACTCACCAGGCATGTAGTAGTTTCCTTTACTTCACTAATTTTGAGTAAATCCTCCCACCAGACTTCTGTAATCAATTCCTTTTTGAGTAACATCCTGTTTTCCAAGTTGACTCAGCAGGCTGTGTGAGCACCTCCACCCCACAACCCCTTTCCAGGCTTTTTCAGGTTCATAGATTTTGTTTGGTTTGGGGTTTGGTTGGTTGGTTGGTTGCTGTTGTATTAGCCTTTGGGTGCAACACACAGATAGAGCAATTTACATGAAATCAATACACTTTAACAACCTATTTATTCTGGATTCAACAACTCCAAATATAATAACGCACACTTAATTGATGTTGATATCCTGGATAAGACTTGAGTTTCTCAGAGACTGGAGAAAATCTTTGATGAATTATCATGTCTCTAAAACATTATTTCCATGGTTCTGATGGGCTAGAAAAGTTTTCTTTGCAAGCAAAAATTTTAGGTAAAAATTTTCATTGTCAGGGGAAGAAAGTGAAAGTCAAGATTATGGAACAGGTTGCCCAGAGAGGTGGTGGATGCCCCATCCCTGGAAACGTTCAAGGTCAGGTTGGACGGGGCTCTGAGCAACCTCATCTAGTTGAAGATGGCCCTGTTCGTTGCTGGGGGGTTGGACTAGATGATCTTCGGAAGTACCTTTCAACCCAAACTATTCTATGATTCTATATTACCTCCACCATGTTTCAATTATTTCCGGTACCGTGCTTGCCCTACAAACTCTTTGTACCTGATCAGCCATATCGGCTAAGAAACGGAAAGGTTCTGTAGTTTCTGTTAATCAGTTCTGCCCTTGCATAGCTCCAGTTCTTTGTTAATTGGATCAAGCTAGCTTTCCACAGAGAATGCCAGAGTAAAGTTATCTGCCTGTAATCTGCCAAATCACTACAAAACCTCTTTAACTGCTTTTATAAGTTTAGTGCCTCTCTTAAGGCTCTCTTGTTATGTAAAGTGCATTGTTTTGCATGTTAGGCCTCGGTCAAAGTCCTCCTCATGTTCAGCGTAAGTTTCGATGTATTTGTAACACAAGAAAGCATGTGGGTATATTGAGCTTTTCCAACTCTGATTTTCTACTTATCTGCCAGCAAAAGTCCACCAGCGTAGAACCAATTACAGTGGCAGAAGGGAGCTTCTGTTAATATGCTTAATCCTTGGCTAGAAATTTCAGTTATAGCAGTAGAAAGTGTTTTGTGCCAGTGTATTGCATCTACTAAAGCTTCCACCAGTACCACTGCATGCACACATGTAGAGGACAACAGTCACATCAAGTCATATCAGCAAGAAGCTGGTTCACCTCATCAACTCTCCTCCTTTTCAAACAGGTGTTCAAGAAGCTAATGGTAACTGCACTTCACAGCTCAAAAACTCCACCTAGGGTTTAGGACAGTAGTAGCGGGCACTGTTTATAAGATTTGAATGCTGTACTCTGTGCTTATACTACAAGCCACACCAATAGCATCTAACATTTCTTCTGCCTCATTTTGAAGCAACTGGCTAAAAGTCTTCCCCTTAAGATTTCTGCATCCTTGAATGATATCTTCAGTCATGAAGTTATTCAGCACTTTTCTCGAGCACAGAATCAATACTTTCTCCAGACAGGGTCATACCAGCCTTTACGTCTTTTCTGATGTTTGAATAATCAACCCTCGCTAATACCTAAGTTGGTTCATTCTTCCTTTCTTTGTTTCTGCATTCAAACTTGCAGATACACCTGCAGAATAGCAGCTTTGTGACAAGCTGACAGGCCACCACAGAGTCCTTCAAATCACTGCTCCTACTTACACACTTTAGAGCATGCTGAAAATGCTGTTACTAAATTTAAGTGATGTAATACTTTTTTTTTTCCCCCTCCTCCTTCAAGTGAGTTCTAGTTACCTTCAAAATGCCACAAGATTTTTGGAGGTGTCAGACTGACCCCAACTCCAGCATTACCACTGAGCAAGAACAAGATTTAAATTATCACAGCCTCTTTGAGATTACAATAGCACTGAATCAGTCTCGCTTGCAAGACTAAACTGACATTCTGCTATTCCACTTCAGACATAAAATTGAGTCAACGGTACGTCTGACCTTCAAGAATTTCTACAAGCCTATTTTCTATACTTTGAGGTATTTTTCCAAGCAACAATTCTTGACAAGTTTTATATCTGCATAGCTGAAAGCAATATATAGTTTTTCACCCCCTTTTTTTTTTGTTTCAACTTCAGATATACTAATTCTGTTAGCAAATACATGCAATGAGCATTTGCTGGTTACCACATACAAAATATTGATCAGTAACTTTCTTAGCATTACTTAGAATGAGAAGTCACCAGCTAGCTAGTTTAAAAGAACGATGACTTAAAAAGAAACCAAACAAAAAACCCAACAAAACACCACCACCATATTCTCAGAAGTCCAACCAGCTTCTAAAGGTGCCCATTCAACAACTTTTCCCCTCTCATGGCTACCTGTAACTCCATCTTCTCACAGTATGTAATGACACTTGATTTCATCAGCTAATTCTGCTCCTTTCTCAAACAACAAATGGTGTTACTTTATCATTCCCCTTCATCTTTAAGACTCTGTTTCTTAATAAGCATAAAACCCTAGAAACCAAACTTAAGGTTTCTAAAAGTTAACAAGAAATGAAATTTTCACTCGTTGTTTCAAATTACCTAAATAGCAGATTCTACACATGCTATTCTACAAGTCTGAACCCAAATATTGATTTCTACTTCTGTGTTGGTGCAAGTACTTAATAAACACCGATTTGGGGGGCAGGGGGAAACCACATCTCTCTATAAATTCTGTTATTTTTATATAGCTAAAAACGTTGCTTAAACACAACAAATTCCTGTCTTGCAACAAGCATTCTCTGAAACAAACCCAGCTGTAATTTATTCAACATACTTGACAATCAGGAAAATATTATGTAGACATTATTTTGTGTAAACAGAAAACACATCTCAAAATTATATCTGTACCAAGTATCTAGGAATATCAAATGGTACTTAACCTCTGCAGGAACTAAGTTCTCCAGAATTAAGTTTAAAATAAGAAACTTTTTTAGCGGAGAATATTTATCCTACAGGGTATTACCTCCCAAAAACTTCCAAGCACCTGAAGGAAGCAAGTTCAAAGAAATTACACAAACATAATTGCACTGCAACTAACTGCATTCTTAAAAATACTGTATCGAAATGTTTCATTTAACTCATACCCAAAAACACCACTATTTGAAAACACACTTCCTATGTTATTATGTTCCGGATTTGAATTTGATCAAATGGGATTCAACTCAACCCTCATGGGAAAAGTCTCACGCCACTGCCATTCCCTTCTTAGCCTACTAACCTGATACGTCTCAAAGAGGTATTTGAAACACTGTAATTTTGAGAAACAAAGTCAAGGCAATGCACCAGGCAGACATGGTGGCTGGGAGGCACAACCGGTCAGGGTATGTGTGACAGCAGAAGAGTTAGGAAAGGCCGGGTAGTCAACAGTCACCACTAGTGACAACTGGAATGCGTGGGAAAGGATGGAAAAACTACTGCTCAGTGCTGCAGAAGGTGCAATCTGACGCACGTGTGTATACACACACACATATACGTGCACCCATACACATTAAGGAGGCTCTTTTCAGAGATGCATGGCAGGAGGATGAGAGACAACGGTTGTGTGCATGTGTATACAAATACATACACGCACATACATGCATATGTACACACAAACACAAAATGTAACACGTGGTGGACAGCAAGCCAAACATGAGTCAGCAGTGCGCCCTGGCAGTGATGCAAGCTAACAGCACGCTGGGCTGTATCAGCAGGAGCATAGCCTGCCTGATCAAGGGAAGCGATCACTCCCTTTCACTTGGCACTTTTCAGATCCATCTGACCACCATGTGCAGTTTTGGACACCCCCAGTACAAGACAGACACAGATAAACCAGAGCGAGTTCGGTGGGGGCTACCAAAATGCTCAGGGGGATAGGGCACTTGGTGTACAAAGAGAAGCTGTGAGAGCTGGGATTGTCCAGACTGGAGAAGAAAAGGCTTTGGGGAGCTGACAGCAGATCTCCCATACCTACATGGAGGTTATCAAGAAGACAGAATGCTGTGCACAGGCTCTCCACAGAGGCGTGTGGTAGGAGGACACGAGACATAAACTGCAACAGCGGAGGTTGTGACCTGACATAAAGAAAAGTTTTTTCCCTGTGACGACAGTCAAGCACTGGAACAGGGACACAGAGACCGATGAATCTTTGTCTTTGGAGGGTTTAAGACCTGAATGAACAAAGCCCTGGTCTGAACTTGGTGTTGATCCCACTTTGAGCAGCAGGTTGGACTAGACACCTCCTGAGGCCCTTTCCAACCTGAATTATTCTATGACATCAACTTGGATCCCGGAGAACGCTATAATGGCCTGTGTCTTGGTTTCAGCTGGGATAGAGTTAATTTTCTTCCTACTAGCTGGTACAGTGCTGTGTTTTGGATTTAGTGTGAGAATCACGTTGATAACGCACCGATGGTTTAGTTGTTGCTAAGTAGTGCTTACACTAGTCAAGGACTTTTCAGCTTCTCCTGCCCTGCCAGCGAGGAGCTGGGAGGGGGCACAGCCAGGACAGCTGACCCCAACTGCCCAAAGGGCTATTCCATACCATGGGACGTCATGCTCAGTATATAAACTGGGGAAAGCTGGCCGGGGGGTGTGACCGCTGCTCGGGGACGGGCTGGGCATCGGTCAGCAGGTGGTGAGCAATTGCATCGTGCATCACTTGCTTTGTATAGTCTTTTATCATCATAATTATTATTATTATTTTCCCTTCCTTTTCTGTCCTATTAAACTGTCTTTATCTCAACCCACGAATTTTACTTTTTTTTCCCCGATTCTCTCCCCATCCCACTGGGGGGGAGTGAGTGAATGGCTGTGTGGTGTTCAGCTGCCTGCCGGGTTAAACCACAACAGCCTGTTACAATTTTCTATGCCAGATTATACATTTCAAATCTCCACTAAAATGCAACTACTATTGAGATGAGACAGAAAACATGTTGTTTGGTTCTTCTCCTCCTCAAAAGAGCACACGATGTTCCCATCCAGGATCCACAATACTCTCGAATATCAAAATTGGAATGTCAAGAGATTTTAGGGATGCAGAAGTTACCAGTTACCCGAGTGTAGTACAAGTGGAACACTGTGGCTAAACATTCAGCCTTTTTTGGGGAGAAGGTGGTATTCAGTCTGAGGCAGCGTTAACCCAGAAAACGTCACACATCCACAACAGCGCTTCCTTAAAGCAACAACTGCATTTTTCTTGGAAATTTCACATTCAGCACCTACCGTTAATGAACAACCCCTATATTCTGATGCTGATAAGGTCACAGGATAAGAAGCTACGTTGTTCACTCTGTATATTCAGGGTGTATAGCTCCACACCTGGGGAAAGAAGCCTCACTTAGCAAACCAAGGCCACGTCAGAGCTCCCATCAGAAGCACCTGCAGTGATCTAAGCAGGCTGTTTCATTTTCATCCCTCTGCTGGGTGCTACTGCCCCTAGAGCAGAACTACCAAAACAAAGGCTATTTATTCTAAACTAATTGATTTTGCATTGAAGCAGAGAGTGCTCACAATGTCCATTACTCTAAGTCGGGGAGGGGAGGGGAGTTACCACCTTCAACGAGGCAGCAGGAACATCTTAAACCAATACAGAAGTTTCTGCAGCAACTTCCAATGGGCTAAGTGATTATTCACTAGGCACGATGCCTGGATAACCGTACAAAGAATATCCAACGTTAAGAAAGTTAAAAAGACAAGCAAATGTGATCATTAGCATCTTATTAGCATAAAAAAGGGAAAAAAGAGCTCCATTATTTCCTTTTAAAGATTTTTTTTTTTTTTTTGCCATAAAAATTCCCCACCTGCATATAGACTAAAGCGGTGTACTAAGCACTTTTTAAAGCACCAGTTTTGTACAAATCGATGAAGGGGCAGGAGAGGAAATCAATGGAGTTTACGAGTATCTTACAGATGTGAGCAGCGAAACATCCAGTCACCAACGTAACCACCAGCAAAAGTAGCCCATAAACTATTCCATGGAGGGAGGAAGGTAAAAAGCAGTGAGACAGGATCAAGCAAGAAGAGCTAACAGCTCAACAAACTGAGCCTTCTCCCTCCAAAGCTCACCAACAAGTCTCACACAGACACCAAATTATTACTCTGCGTGTCTGTTTACCAGTCCTACAGATCGCTGCTGTTCAGTCACAGCAGGAGTGTGACAACCGCTGTACCCTGGCACAGCCGGATTCCGTCAGGCCCCTCTGGGTCAGTACCCGCCTTCCAGCACGGGCCGACACCCGAGGAGCCACGACACCCCACGGGAGGCAGGGGCAGCCCCCCCGGGCGGCCCGCCCACGCCCCCCAAGATCAGAAACTCGCTTAGGCCCCGAAACGCGGCGTGCACCGACCGAAACTCGGCGGGATGCTGAGGGAGGCGAGCCGCGCTGCCCTGCCGGCCCCGAAGCCCGGGCTCGCCGGTCCCCGGGCCGGCCGCCCCGCTCCCACGGTAGCCGGCGGGGCCCGGGTGCAGCCTCAGCCCGACCCTCGCCCCCAGGCTCAGCCCGGCAGCCGCGCAGCCCCCGGCTCCCTCGCACCGCCATCGGGACCCGCCCCCCCCCCAGCCCCGGCGGCGCTGCCCCGCCGCTCCACAAGAGCCGGGGCCGTTGCCCCGCCGCCCTCCCGCCCCCGGGCCCAGCGGCCGTAACACCCTCCCAGCCCCCTCAGACCGGGTGGCCGTCTCCCCGCCGCCCCCACTCCGCCCCCCCCGGGCCCGGTAGCCGTTGCCCCCCCCTCCGCCCGGGTGTCCGCTCGCCCACCGCCACAGCCCCCCCGGGCCGGGCGGCCGTCGCCCCACGCCGCTCGCCACACACCCCCGGCGGGGCGGGGCGGGCGGCCGCGGGCCTCCGCCGGCGCGCCCCTTCCCGGCCCGCTCCCGTTGTGGCGGCGGCGCCCCTACCACGCCGCGCCGCCGAGCTCTCACCTCGGCGGGGGGCGGGGGGGGCTGCGGGCCGCGGCGGGCCCCGGGAGCTGGCGGCCGCCCGCCCGCCTCCGTCCCGGCCTCGGCGCTCAGCCGCCGCTCGGGGGCCGCATCACCCAGCGTCCGGCCCCCCACCCCCCGCCGGAGCAGCCGCAGGATCCCCCGGGCAGCAACAGGCGCCTCCGCCGCAAAGGTTCCGCAGGGCGGAGAAAGGTTCCCCCTCGCCCCAGAGGGCGGCGGGAGCCGCGCGGCGCGGCGGGGACGGGGCACCCCGGCCCTGAGGGGGCCCCGCTCCCCTCGGCGGCCTTCAGGGCCCGCTCGCCGCGGGACGGGGCTGCTCCGCGCCGCCAGGGCCCGCCCGAGTCCCGCGGGCCCCATCCGCCGCCCGGACAGGCCCGGGAGCGGGGCCGACGGTCCCGGCGTACGGGGCCGGGAGCCCACCTAGGGGCCGGAGCGGGTAACGGCGGGAGCCGCGCCCCGGCGGCGCGGCCGGGGGATGCGGGGCCTCGCCGGCCGCCTCGCTCACCGGCGGGAGCCTCGGCTGCTTCTGCCGGTGCCGTCGGCTGTGAGGAGAGTTACCGCATGGAGCGTGGGGGGAACCCCCCGCGAGATGCTGTTAATTAGCCACAGGGTCCCATGGTAATTAAGGTTGAGGGGCCTCAGGGGGTGTCTCCTCCAGCCTCCCCCTCAAGGCAGGGACAGTACAGAGCCCAGCTCTGGGCCTTGTCCCGTCAGGTCTTAAAACCCTCCACGCACGGAATTCCATCGGTCTCTGAGCCCCGGCTCCAGCGCTGGACTTCTTCACAGGAGAGAACTTTCCCCTCACATCCAGTCCGATACAAGACCCGTTTAGGTTTACAACCACTGTTTCTCATTCCGCTGCCACGAACCTGGCTCTGCCGCCCCCACACCCTCCCCATCGGTACTGGACGACCACCGCTGAGCCCGCCCAAACCCTTCTCCAGCTCAACCCACCCAGGTCCCTCAGCCCGTTGTGTCCCAACCCTTTCACAGCCTCCATAGGACTCGCTTAAATTCGCCTCCTTCACATATTGGGGGTATCCAAAATTGCACATAGCATTTCAGATGTGATCTAATGAGCGCTGGGTAAAAGGGCAGCTCATCACTCGCCTCCACCAGCTGGCCATGGTCCCACAGGCACAGCCCCGCGCGCCCGATAGCCTTCGTCGCTGCCAGGACACGCTGCTGACACCACACTGAGAGCGTGCTGCTCACCCTGTACAACAGCAGGAGCCTGGTGCTTCCTCTTGTTAAAGGGAAGAAAAAGAACAAGACCAGCAGAGAAAGCGCCTGTCTGGTTCCCCAGGCCCGTACTCAAATATCCAGAGCATGAAAAATAAAAGTGGGAGACTGGTATCTGACTCTGGATATGTAGTGGCAGCCTGGGCATGATCGGTGTAACTCAACCCTTAGTCCTTCAGGGGTCTCCTGGATTTCAGGGAAGCCAGAGCTGATCCAGAATAAAAGGACCGTAACACCACAGAGCCATCTCACAAACAGCATGCACCGGGGACTTTGCAGAGGCATGAGGTATCACAGAAAGCCTTCACCCGCCTCCCCACCTAGACACATCCAAATCCTCCATAGGACCTTCTTCTGTTAAACCTGACATGAAATTCCAGGTTTTCCTTCCCTGCCCCAGCCTGTCGCACAGAGGAGACATTCAGAGAGAGGGATGACAGCAGGGGCCTCAGAGACAGAGTGGAAGAAGTGCAAGTTAAAGCCGGCAGAAGAGCCGCCAGCAGAGCAGTGAGGAGTTCTTACTGGCTTTTATTCCACATTACAACATTAAAGAAATGTCATGCTTCAGGCATTTGCTCCACAGTAGCATTGACAAGCACAGTCCAGCTAAGGGTGGCTGCTTCAGGGGCCACTCCTGTAAGCACTCCAGCAGCTAGCACCCTCTCCTTGTTTCTGTGAAGTTAACTAAGGCAACTAAAACAGACCTAGAAAATTATTCTTGGCTTCCACAGATGTACGACCACTATCTTTCAAAGTCAATGAACCTTTGCGATCAGACATCTGTGTTGTCTGGTGGATGTGTTGGCCTGGGTTTGACACAGGGGAGCTGCCTGTACAGTCCCGCTGCTCTGTCCCCCTTCACAGAGCTCCACATCTCTCATGCTTTCTCAGCAGGTAGCTCACAGTCCAGCCTCAGGACACCCACATTCACCACACTGAAGCAGATGCCACCAGGAACTCACACCACCAACAACATTCAGTCCAAGCAGCAAGTGCGAGTTATTACTGCTGGTTTGCACCACTGAGGCTGGAGTTACACCACCCAGATAGAACTGGGGTAGAAAGCTCAGGTGTTATTCCTCAAGGAAACATAAGTACCCTCAAGTCCCACCACATGTGGCAGCTCTGGCTCCTTAAACAGGTACCAGCTGTCCTTTACCATCACTGTGGAAGATTAGGTTGAAGGATTGACCCCTCCCAGAGTAAGCAAATTAAGAAATGGTCTGAAGTCTTCCAAGGGGGATCAGTGGTTCCCACCCAACTTGAGCAGAGCAGCCATCCACACAGCCCTCCAAGACCCTTCACAGCCTTTCACACGTACATCAACCATCACCAAAAGTGCTATGCAGACAACAAATTGACATGGTTCCTCGGGCCAGTGCCTGATTGCTCACCACAGCGGTGTGCCCTCTGTCCTTCCCTCACATCCTTTGCCTCTAGTGGATACTACTGGGCTCCTGCAGCAGGCTTTGCTCTGAGCTGGGCAGGCACCCAAGCATAGGGAAATCCCCTTGGCTGGGTGTTGGGAAACACCAAAGCAAAGGTATGTGGAGCACTGCTCCTCCCTTGCCAGACTCCTGCTCTAGCCCGCAGCAGTTGTGCCAGTCTCAGGGCTGACACAGAATCCCTGGCTTTTGCGAACCCAGCACAGGCCCAAGAGGAGAGCCATGAGATCTGTAGAGCAGTTGATTTTGACCCGGTCTTCTCATGACACAGCTGCACACCAGTATGTGGGGAACTTTGGCACATGTGAGCAGCAACAGATCATTTCCCACCAGGGTCCCAGGCTTCCTCCAGCACCCCACTGCACCAGCTCTCCTTTAGAGATCCCTGCACATCCAAGGTACAGCAGAGCCTCATCTCTAGGGATAAATAGAGCTGACTGATACCCTACAGCTGGGCCCCAAAAGAGCAAGGCAGACTTTCTCTTAATACAGGAGAGGCCATCAGATTTCAAAGCAACAGCTTCAACTTCTATCTCTTTAAACACTCATATCATTTACAGTTGGAATTGGGTTCCTGGGCAGTATCGGTTACATGGATTAGGAGCTGTAGAGGACATTAGTACAATTCCTCTTCCTGAGGTTTTTACAGCTTAATGGACAGGAAGCGTTGCTGGTGAGCCTCCAGCTTCTGATGCTCCAACCAGAATCTCCCCCAAAGCTCCCCATCTTCCCTTTGTGCTTTTTTTTTTTCTGTCCTAGAATCACTCTCAATTAACAGTACAAAAATAAAACCGATGTCATCCATCCCTCCTAAGCTGCACATGCATTATTCATCAACATGCCTTAATTGATTCTCTCATAACCATGAGCACTTCTGCACTTGGCTATGTCATTCTTGTCCAGCAGAGCACAATTTATGAAGTTTTATGCTACTTGGAAAAGGCACTTTCAAAGTGTTACCTTTCACAGCTTTTCTGATCAGATCATCAAGTTAGATCTCATTATATAGAGCCATCAGGCCTCGGTTTTGTGTCTGGACAAAAGCGTCCATCAAGTAACTCCGCTACACTGATGCTCAGTGTCCTGACTGGGAGGTCAGCACTGCTCTAGATACTCTGGGCCCTCATCCCACACCAGGGTCTTTAAAAGAGGTGAAAGGCAGGATTTGGGAAGGTCTCCACACCTCTGAATAAATGCTCTGAAAGGTGTAATCCACAGAACATATAAGGAGTTGAAATGCCCTTGCAAAAACTTTCCATGAAAGTTATAGGAGCACCTCCTAAACCTACTCACCCCTGCCATAGGGGACGAGGCTCTGTGAAGGTTGTCTCTAGAGCAGGAGAAAAATACATATCCCATCAGGAGGATAATTCAGCTTTGCCTTCAGTGCTCTGACACTAGAATACCTCTGGACTCTTCAATCCTAAACTCTGACCAAAGAGTTCAGGAAGCTGAAAGCCTGTGATGGGATGCTTGGAAAAAGAGCAGATGCAGTCAAGGTGCAGTCCACAGACGCAGTCAAAGGAGCAGGTCTGAATTTCACTCTACAACCCAAGCAGCTGGGAGCCAGCATGACACCCCATTCAAAGCAATTAATAGATCACTAACCTCATCACTGGCACAAATGTGTTGGGTTTGATGGGACTATAAATCACAGCGATTGTTTCTTAAGTACTTCAGTGACAGCATTACAACTGCTACAGCATAATTCCTACTGCTGGTGGACGTGCCCTTTCTTAGATCCTTCTCTTTCAATTGTTGGGTCTAATCTGTGTTACTTTACCTGACATGGAGGAGGCAGAGTCATCAGTGTGCCGTGGCGACACTACTCGTGCTTCCTGCAGACCTTCCCTGGCCAGCGGTGCTACACAGCGCTCTACATCACACCACCATTCACCTGCTTAACCACATCTGTGTTGCCTCCTTTTCCACATGCCTTTACTTGTCTCTGATTTTCCCCATTTCTTCATTTGGTGCTTGCTCTGGATGCTGTTCACTAGTCCCTTTGCTTGCTGCTACACCGTCCCACTGTGGGAGAAGGGAACGCGCTCTGGCCAGCCCCTCACTCACAGCAGGCACATCCAAACTGCAGGATGGGAAACCTGCATGCGCTGCCAAGCTGTTTCCATCCTGAGAGAAGGACTCAAGCAGTCATGCAGAGGGAAGGAAAGTGAAAAAAGCAGAAACAGAAGTTCGCCCTATTTTTAACATCACTTTTAACGTAACATTAAGCTTTGTGCTGAAGGACTTGGTCACGGAGTTACCAGGCAGCCTCATCTCAGAGGAGCCTGTTAAGTTTATGGTGGTTCAGCTTCACGGACATTTAGCCAGCATCATGATGTTCAGCTTGGATTTCACTTGCACCTCAGCACTCAGTCTCCAGCCTTCTCCTTTCCCCACTAGAAGGGGTTAAGAACCAGACACTGGAAAACAGAAACAAGGGAGTTCTGTTATTGACAAGTTAAAGGCAATCCTCATTACGTGAAACAATTTGAATGCTTCCTCTGCATGTTAGGCTCTGCTCTAGCCCAATCCAGAAGAGAATCGGTGTCCTTACAGAGCAAGATCTCTCTGCTTGGAGAGCAGGCATTTGTTTTGCTTTCTTAACCCTGTGGTGAGCTGCTTTGGGAAGGATTACAGTATTGAAATGTAACGCCATTGCGTAACTCAGCACAGCTCACTTGAAACACTCTTCAGCCTTCAACACCCCGTTCTCAAACACTGGGTGATAGAGTTGAGTGCAGCCACCCCGAGAAGGCAGCAGGAAGGTAAAACAAGGCACCACCACCTCTTGTAGAGGAAGGTGGAAGGGTTTACAATTTCGGGTCAGGAAAGGGAGTAGCAAAGATGTGACAATATACAGAGTACCAGGAGGGAGCGAGGGCAAGATAGGGTGCTTTGCTTATAGGAGAGGTGGTGGTGTATTTAAAGAAACAAAAGTAATGAACTTAAGAACTAATGCAAGGCAACACCTTATTAGTAAAGGTCACGCAGTTGCTCCTGGCAATCCCCACAGCAGGGTACCCAGCTAAAGCAGGGCTCACCCTGCTTAGCCACCTACTACAAGGACTGTGAGGCCAGCAGCGAAGCCCGCCTGCAGAGCCCACAGAGACCTGCAGTGCTCAGGCCTCCCCTGGAATGGGGCAAAGTTAAACCTGCAGCTCCAGCACATGTAAGCGCATCATTGAATTACCTGTGAAAATCCATTAGCAAATTCACAGCAAGGTCAAAAACATTTTGATGTAGTTTTCTTCCTGCTCTGCTTAGCCAGCACCACATATTGTAGTGCAACTGAGAAGTAAGCAAGCAAAATACAGTCTTACAATAAGGCATTACCAGATTCTCGTTGCTTCTAAGCCCAGCCTGAGAAGCCAGACATCTTCACACTCCCTCCTAGTTTCAGCTCACTGCTTTTAAGCCCTCCTTCCAAGCCAGTTGGTTACAGCAGGTGCAGCAAGGTGAGCACAACAACATCCACCCCCACTCCTCCCTCGAAATGCATTGACCCTTTCCTGGACCGCATGGGCTTTCTGCATCCCAGGGCATTTCACTCACCTAGGACAAGAGGAGGGCACAGGGTAAAAAATCACCCCCTCACCTTCCTTAGTGGAAAATAAACCCAGTAGCTGTCCAGGACTGCCCTGCTCCCAGCTGTGCTTTGGAAGCTACAAGGAGAAGGCACCAAGGGGTTATATCTTTCCAGCAGACAGCTCTTGGCTTGTCCTTATTGGAGGTACAACCAACTTTTATGCCACTCCAAAGAGACAAGGCAACCTCCTTCTGCCAAGAGAGGAGCTGGGTCACAGAGCTGGGGGAGGCTGGTATTCTCTTTGCTTTTGCCTATAGCCAGCTCTACTTTTCTGTCATCAGCTGTGGGGCAGAGAATGATGACACGATCCATGACCAATGTGAACAGGTTTTCACCGCCACTCCTCTGCCAAGACCTCCTTTCCAATGCTACAGTAAGCTTTCTCCTGGGGAATTAACTTTGATAACGCTCCACACGAGGGGGTTTTCCCTGTGTGATAATGCTGTCCCTGCATTGGGCTGCAGAAGTCAGGGCCCTAGTGGGCCTTAATGGCCCTCACCAGCCTCACCTGGGGCTTCCACTCACACCCCCCTGCCCACTGGCACAGGGGCTCTATTTAAACTCAACCCTGAGCACTTAGTCTTTGGTTGTGTTCTATTCTGGTTGGTATTGCTGAATGTGATTGGTGGGCTTGTTTCTTAGCTTGACTTTGGCTCTGCCTTATCACCATGAGCTTGCCTGATGGTCTGGGTTCATGGTTGATGTTGACTGCTGTCCCTCAGCCTGCCTGACTGAGGTATCGTGGTATGAGCCCTTACTGGTAAGACCCCTGCCCTGCTGGTCCTGGGATCCCCTTGGCTCCTGGTTTCTTGTCCCTTTAAGAGCAGCAGGTATTTGCTATTGATAGAGAAGTGAGGGACTACTCAGTCCCTGCTCTTCTCCCTGTGGTTGAAGCTGTTGGCCTCTACCCTCAGATTGTCTGTTGATGAAGACCCTGGGGCTTTGCCATGACTATGGGCTGCGTATGAATGATGCTGATAGGTAGGATGGCTATGGACCAGCTAGAAACAGCAAGGTTTTTCTGTTTTGCTCATTTCACAACTGTACTTTAATTGTTTATCCTGAAATTTATCCTCACAGATAAGGGTGGCAAAAGGAGTTTGTTTTTGGGAGGGAAGAAGGATATATGCAATTAAATGACTAATAATAAAAGACTTCTTGATTGTTAGCAGATATACAACAGGCAGAAGGACTATGGGTGGATTATCAAGGTTTGGGAAGATAATTTAGTGCACTTATCATAGTAATGCTGATAAGACCTACAATTGCTTCTTCATTCTGTAGGTTCATCCAGGGTTTATTATTAATCTGCAGCCATAAAACAAGATAGCTCGCTTTTCTCTTTGATTTTCAGCATGCTTTCCACTCTCTTCTCTGTCCTTCATGTGGGAGTCAATCTTCTGTTCGTTAGAACACCTGCAATCACTGCAAATTCTTTGATTTAAGTAGCCCATATGTAGGGATTAATGTTGATTTCACTTTTTATTTATTAGCAGTAATGCTTCCTTCTTAGTATTGTAATCCTGAGGCAATGCACTGTGTGAGACTTATTGGTCATACACATGACTTTGTTCAAGCAATGAAGCGTTAGTGTCACCAGGAGCTGCTCCTTTACTGACGCTCCACTGGTATCCATGGTTGCATCCCACCTGGAGCCCTGCAGCCATTGCCCACTAGCCACCATGCAGAGCCTGTTGTACTGGAGGGGTTTCCCCAACACCCTGTGCACCGCAATTACTGGAGGGGTTTCCCCAACACCCTGTGCACCGCAGTTAGCATTGTAATGTTTAAAATGCTATACAACTAAATGCAAGCCATAGCATCTCCTGATTTGTACCTATGTTTTCTTTGTTGCTAGTCTGATGTCCTCGCTTGTTTTATTACCAGTAGATATTAGTCCCATTTCTTGTGATGCCAAGACATCATTGTAAAACATTGGTGGAGTTGAAGATGAACATACTTGTGCTAATGGCAGAAATTGATGTGCTTAAAATCCACAATTCATTATGCTCTACCATCCCAGCATGCCGTGTCTTTGGGAAGGGATCTTCACAGCAGTTATTCCTGCTTCTTCACTCAGTGGGAATATACTGGTGTAATTCAGTGCTCTCTGCAGTCTCTGTCCTCCTGCAGTGGGTGGTATCTGAATTTTGGAATAATCTAACATCATTGTAGTCTGCTTTTCCTCCACAATAGGTGATTTCATTCATTTGATAAACAACCCCTAAACAACAATGGTTTAAACTACATTAAACAGCATTTCTCCCTTTCATTGACTCCTATGGTTTTACAATTGTTTCTGAGGTTCAGAAGCTTAAGGAAACATCTCTGTTTCAAAAGCACATTTTCATTCCTGCAAGGCTCTCAATTTCTGGGCCACGATTTAACAAAATAGTTTTGATGGTGGATGTATTTAAGCGGAGAAATTACGGAATTGTATGTATGAAGGAGGTAATCTTGGGGCTGCTTGTATGTATAAAATGTCCTGATGCGTAAAATGGGAAGCAACATGAATGTGTTATTCCTTCCCCTCTATGGCTGGAGCCTGGGCAGGTGAATGACCTTCCCTGCTCAAATGCAACCTGACCTGCCCAGCCAGGCCATTGGCAGGAAGGAGGGGAGGACAATGCAACCAAGAGGCTGGGCAATTATTTTTGGAAACTTACTGTTTACAGATCAGAAAAGCAGTTAAGGTGACAAACATACCTGTTGGAAGAGCTTTGGGAACTGTACAGCGCTCCCTTTCAGGCACTACCAAAGGGTTATGAAACAGCAAATGGTTGCCTTTTGATAGTCCAGGGACTGGGACATGTTCGGCATGTGGGGGAACAGGACTCAGATCCTTCCCTTTCTCCAGCTTCTGGTAGAGGAAGCAGCCTCTGGGATTCCCCTCATCACCCTATGTGATGACCCAGCACAGGACCCATGTAGATGTCCAAAGGCACCCTTTCCGACCTGCAGTTGTACTGTGCCACTTCCTTGCTCCCCTCTACTCATCTTCCTCATCTACATGGCACTGGTGAGAACAAAAGTGGAGAGTAAATTAAGCCATACAGTTTACGTCACTGTCTGCACCCTGGACTAGACCACACAAAGGATGGCGTTGAAAAAGATTAATTTGCTCAAGTTAATTGTCACTAGGAGGGGGAAGGTATTAATAACAGTTTTATTTTCAGTTTATTTCCAAGCATCCAAAACAACTATGCAAAAAAGGCAAATTAATCAGCAAAGCATCCATGCTGCAGCCAAGCTGCACACACCCATGGTGGGGGATTGTTACAGACGGCTGAGCCTGGAAACACTGCATAGCAACCAGAATTATGTGAATTATTAGGGGAAAATTAAAGAAAAACCACAAAAGAGACAGAAGAAGCCAGAGAATGACTGGAACTTAGCTGCAGAGGGTTAGAAATCAGCCAAGTAATAGGAGTGAAGTTTACCCAGATGAGTTTGCATATACCTGCCAACAGCTTCCATGGACATAGCGACCCTGGTGTGCTTTGACATGGAGTCACAAATGGATAGGACATGGGGCAGAGGGCTGCAGCAGGAGGCAACAGCCCTGGGTGCTCCTTCGCACAGCTGCTTGCTCAACAGGAGTGAAAGGCAGTGGGCAGAGAAAGCTTTTCCACTGATACAGACTCCTGGAAGACCACTAGGCAGAGGAGGTGTTTCTGAAGGTGGGTGCCATGTTCTCAGCTCTGCTGGGAGATGAGCTGGAGGCAGGGACTCTGGCTCTCAGGGTGCTTTGATGTTATCAGGAGATCTGTGCACCTCTTGGGGCTTTGCAGGAAAATTGCAGACCTCTTCAGCTGTTTCAGGCTGGAGATATGTTCCACAGCACACAAACTTGTTTTTCTTAGTCATCTTTCATTTTCTTAGTCATATTCAACTAGTCCACACCCTGGGTTTAAAATTGCTTGCATACAGTCTGGGTGCAGTGCTGAGCAGGAATGGATTGCTCCCAGCTGGTGCCTGCATGGGAAGTAGACTGCTGAATTCCCAGGAGAGGTTTGGGACACAAGTGCTCCCAGCAGTTCCCCACCATCAAGCAATGGGAGATGGGATGAGAAGCCCTGAGCAGAACCTGCAGACCTGGATGCTGTAACTGTGGCAGAAGCACAGGGTGAAGTCAAAGAGTGCTTCTGGAAAACATAGCTCAGGGATGAGGATGCTGCATCTGACACTTACATGGGGAAGAGGAGAGCCACAGCCCTCCCTCTAGCAAACCCCCACCCAGCCAGCTGCAAATCCCTCCTGGGGATTATTTCTAACTGAACAAATTCCACCATCAGGTACTGTTTCCTGAGGAAGGGAGATATAAGCTGTGGGGTTTGATAGTGTCTGCAGGGTAACGCATTCTCCTACATGCACGGGGTAAGGGGTACAACTCCAACTACAAAACCCATGTATTACCAAAGTCTTGCTAAAGGTTCAGCCAGGGAGGACCAAGGGAGAAAAGCAGCATTGGGAAAAGGAGCAAAAACTTTTCTCTAAGAGTGTGGGGAGTTTCTGCAGCCAATCCAGCAAGCCAAATGGTTTTGTGAATTTGCCTGGCTGCAAGAAAGCTAGTTTCTTCTTCCTCCTCTCCTGTTTTGCAAGGCTCTTGGGAGAGTGACGTTGATCAACTCCAGGCAAGGAGGGAACTCGTTCAGAAGAGCTGGAGCTCTGAGGCCTCAGCACTCCCTTTTTAGCTGGTTGGCCTTTGTGAAAGGGAGATATGGGGAGTTGCATGATTAGATCTGGAGACACTGCTCTAAAGCAAACACTAAATATTCATCTCCTGGATGGTAGGTAACCGCAGCTGGTTTGTAAAACTTTCCACAGCAGGCAATGTTGTTCCCTGCAGCTCTCCCTTGGGGATTCATCTTCCAGGAGATTCTCCCATCGCTCATGGGCAGTTTTCTGCAGCCCGGGAGAACAAAAGGCTAGTTAACAGTAACTAGCGGGAGTAGGATGTGTATCACAAGGAGCTCATCAGGCAGGTAGCATAGCCTGATGCACCTGTCTGCTACAAAACTGGCTGGGAAGGATCCCAGCCAGCATGCTGGGAGAGGCTGGGATGGAGATGATTCAAAACGTCTATGATGAAGTCTTGCCTTTGTTATCTTAGTCACTAACATCCCACGTATTTCAAGGAGACTAGCGTTTTACTCCCACGATCCAAAGACAAAACAAAATAGACCTTGGTACTCACAGCCACAATGCAAAACTCTGCTTTGTGGAAAATAGCATCCTAGCCTCAAAAAGTGGCTAAACATGCTTCCCTCTTCCTTCTTGGCTCAAAGCTCTGTATCTGTATTGCTAAAATCTCCTGTGAGTTCTGCTGTCCAAACAGCCTGAAAAAGCCATAAACATCTCTCATCACTTCCTCCCATCTTTTTAACTTCTCTTTGGGCTAAAGCATTGTTTCCCTCCCAGACTACACTGAAGATTACTGCCCAGACACGACGTTAAATGTAATGTTGTATTATGATAAGCATACAAACACTATATTAAACATAAAACATAGACTGTCAAATAAGGTAATACAGGGAAAATTCTTGTCAGTCCTGTCCAGTTGTACTGGTGATTTGATATGTCCAGCAGCTCAAAAGGATCTTTTTCTCTGAAGAAGACTTGAAGCAGAAAGAATCAAGAGAAAAACTGTCTCTCAAAAAAAAGATATATTAATTCTTTTCATGCCAAAATTATCCCTCCAGAATGCCCCTATTTCATAAGTAGTTGCATTTTATCACAATTTAACAGTCCTATTGCAGCAGGTAGATACATACACCTGAGAGATGGCAATTAGGCCTGGAGAAATGTACCACTTCTTAGACGATGTTGTTTGCCAGGTTTGAGGTTTGCCATGCAAATGTAACTTGCAATATTGTCGCAAGTCAAGCGTACTCACAGTCTCTGAATGATAGACACTTACGTGTAAATGCTCAGTACTAAAATTGGTATTTTTATAGTTTGTTGTTCCTTTGTGTCCAGAAGTGGTAAAAACGTGTCTTTCTCAGAAACCTCTTCCATGACAGAGTGAGGCGTGTGTTACAGAAAATACACTGGGCTTTCAGCCTGAATGATAATGCAGAGCTTCACATCAACCATTTATTATCATTTGCAGTTGTTACTGGACATCTGAACTGCTCCTAACCCCAGCTCCAGAAGCAGAGAGGACAATCAGATATTTTTATGGTTATCATTTACCAATGCTGGTTTTAGAATAAGGATAAGGATCTGCATCCCAACACTTATCTGCATCCCAAAAGGATTAGACCGCTATATAAAATACCCTGCAGTCCTATAAATGGAACTAAATGTTCACAAAGATCCCTGGAGAGCAAAGCCTATGAGTATGTCTCTGCAGTTGCTAACGCAGTGCACCGTGCCCTGGGAGGCAGTGGGATTTTTCTGCTTTGCGGGTTGACACTGGATTGAATTCCTAAAAATTCAGCGATTTCCCCTTCTGCCCTGTCTTCAAGTGCTTCTGTTTTGTTCATGCAAAGAAATTTATGAAACTTTGTTCTTGCTATATTCCCTCCCTGCTGACTAGGACTACAAAGCACCTGGAAGAAAGAAGAGACACTGTCGTCTGTACGATGGGGTGAGTGGAAGAGGGAGGGGAAGAGTTCTCGAGCCGGTGCTGCCATCTTGACTCGGCATTTTGAGTTCAGCGGCAGAACCAGCACTTTATGAAGTCACCCACAACGGCGGGGATCTGGGTGTGCCACCATTAACATCATGCGCCAAGGCCCGCCTGCATTTCCAAGGTATGTGGGCTTGGTGGTGCTCAGTGTTTCAGCAAGCTGCCCTGAAACATCCCTGTCCTGGAGCATTTCTGGGGCCACAGAAGCCATTCGGGGTCAGGGCAGCACAAAGAGAGGTGTTGCCAGAGGAAGTCATTCCTTTCGGGTGAAAAAACATGAGCTG
This sequence comes from Aptenodytes patagonicus, assembly GCF_965638725.1. Taxonomy (NCBI): domain Eukaryota; kingdom Metazoa; phylum Chordata; class Aves; order Sphenisciformes; family Spheniscidae; genus Aptenodytes; species Aptenodytes patagonicus. The sequence continues at coordinate 5,566,509 of NC_134956.1, forward strand.
TTTCATGGGAGAGGGAAACTTAGGGCAAGTGTCTTGGGTAAATCCCAGCACAAGCTCCTGCAGCCTGTCCCTCTTTGCAGCTTTACATTACCTCACTTCAGCTGATGATTTTTCCCGTGTCAAAAGCTGTTGGATACTCTGTGCTGCTAAGGCAGCTTCAGGGCTTCTTCCTAGCTGTGGCTGAATTTAAATGAGAGTAAAGCGATCTGTGTTCAGACTTCACAGTGGTCCAGCTCCAAATGTCTTGGCGATTGCAGCGGTACCATGCACAAGCTCCTTGGAGCTGATATCTGCAGACCTTTGAGAGCTGCCACCACCACCACCACTGTCAAGATAAAGATTAGAATTACCAAATACTGAAGAAGCTACATATGACAAACATCATATAGCTGTTACTAAGACCCTTGATGGAATCCCTCAGTGACAAAACAACTCACGAATCCGAAATTAACATGTTTACACACATCTACAGCGCCTGTAATCATTATAGCTCACCTTCACCAATTTGCTTATTGTTTCCCCATGCATCAAAACTGTCACATACAGACACTTGACCCAATTAACTCCTGAAGAGAGAAGTCATGAAGAGAACAGATATATAACCTACACCTAAGGCCTGACAATCTCTCTTAAAAAAGAGAAAAAACAAAACCAAACCCTCTCTCCTCTTAAAAAGGATAGTTGTCTTAAAACCATACTTTTTCCTGGTTTTGTTTAGTCTTTGTTTTTTAAAGCTGCTGCTGTTACAAGTAATCCCTAAAATCCTTGTTGCTGGAAAACATTAGGAGGAATTTGTTTATATTCCCAGTGTGTGTCTTGCAGGCATTTCACAGCGTGCTGTGTATAATCTTTTCTTGCTTCCTCCTGTATGAAGAGTTTTCTTTGCTGGTTGAGTGGCTGTTTCCTATAGTAACAAAACAGATAAAAAAGGAAAACCCTTGTTAAACCACAAAAACTAGCAAGGGATGTTGTGTAGTGCCTGAAATGAACTTTTAACTCATTCCCAGTTAGAGAATTGAGTTTAGTCAGAAAACTGTGTCTTGTTGCCATAATGCCACTTTCTGCATACTTACTATCCCCTACTTTTTTCATGTTCTCCCTCATATATTCTGTGTGCATGGTTTATCTGTGCACTTTCACCCCCCCAAAGGCTCTTTCCCAATTGCTGGATCACGGGTGCATCCCCCTGGGTAGTACACAGCCCATACATTACAGGATGCATCAATAACCCCCCTTTACAGTGATTTGGGAGAGAGGAGAGGTATGAATATCTGCTTGAAGCTGCTAGATGCCTGGGAGAAGCTGAGCATAAAGCTCTGAGCAAGACTGCCTAGTACTAGCTACCATGCAGCATTACTGCAGTGTGGTCACGATTCAGGTGCCATGCCACTGGAAAGCAAGAGGCTTATGCCAGTGCATACAACAGTGTTCACTTTGTATTATTTAACGTTCCTGTTGACTTTTAGCTTGCGAACACAGATGTGCTGTCATTCAGATGCTCAGCTAGGCAGACTTATGTGCTCTTGGCATCGGACTGAGTGTCTGAATGGAGGGTTTTGGCGCTAGCCTGTTTGGAAGAAAGCTGTTTGCCTGCTCATGTTCTCATTAGTATCTGAGCTGATGAACCACATTCTTCTGCATTTCTATGTTCCTAGATATAGATCTGGCTTCTCTTTTCAGTCTGGGCTAAATTCTCAGCCAAACCATTGCTCAGGGGGAGCTGGCTGGTGAGCCTGTGTCTGCGCTGCTGAATTCATGCAAACACTTGGAGAGCCTGAGGTGCACTGCCTGCCCGATGGCAAGTCTGCAGACCCTGTGAGTGTCCAGAAGAGTTAGCGTAGTTGGCCGTGATACAGTCCTTGATGCTTTCAAGACTGAACTGCTTCTACTGATCTACAGTATCAGAACAATGCACAATGGTAGCTGGGCCTCTGCCAAAATGTACATCTCTCCCTAGCCCCTCCTCATAAATACCTTAGCTGGTTTTAGCTTGTGTTGCTGTGTTAGCTCCAGCCCAGAGAAAAACCTGCCCCAGAAACCATGCTGTCACTCTTCTTCTATCACTCTTTTCTCTCCCTGCAAATAACCATCCTTGAACTCCTTTTGCAGTAGCTAATGTCGGCCTGCTGCCACTGTCCCTCACTCCATCTCCTTCTGGGAAGCAGAGAAGTTTTATTTGCTGCAAGAAACTTCTCTTTGCACTTTGCTTGGCCTTTTCTGCTGGAAGGAAGACCCAAATGCTCTCTCCACACACAGGAGCAGGCTTAGCTCTCAGAAGAGGTGGTAACTGCTTTCCCTGGAGCAACTTACACCTCTGCTGCACTTTGCATTGCCTCTTCACACTTCATGAGTTGGTCTCCCCCGCCTCACCCACTGTCACTCAGAAATAGCAAAGGAGACCAGGTAGAATTTGATTGAATGAACAAATTTTGTCTGTACTTTTACATTTTATTTCTCCATCCAGTTGTTGGATGTTTTTGCTTTATGTGTGTGCACAGAAACGGCTCTTTCTAAGCACACCAGCCCCAGATGATTGCTTGTTAATTTGAGTTGCTCCCTTTCCTCTCCTCGCAAGAGGATGCTGGTCCGGTGTGACGATCCTGGTGTGCCACCTAGTGATTGGACTATTCCCTTGTCACGCATCATTTATCATGGGCACTGAGTGCACGTATTTTGGCCCCATTTGCCCACGGTCACCTGGATTGGAGGTAACCTGTGGCACTGCCTGCAGCAGTATGTCTGTATGTGACAGTTTTGATGCATGGGGAAACAATAAGCAAATTGGTGAAGGTGAGCTATAATGATTACAGGCGCTGTAGATGTGTGTAAACATGTTAATTTCGGATTCGTGAGTTGTTTTGTCACTGAGGGATTCCATCAAGGGTCTTAGTAACAGCTATATGATGTTTGTCATATGTAGCTTCTTCAGTATTTGGTAATTCTAATCTTTATCTTGACAGTGGTGGTGGTGGTGACAGCTCTCAAAGGTCTGCAGATGTCAGCTCCAAGGAGCTTGTGCATGGTACCGCTGCAATCGCCAGGACATTTGGAGCTGGACCACTGTGAAGTCTGAACACAGATCGCTTTACTCTCATTTAAATTCAGCCACAGCTAGGAAGAAGCCCTGAAGCTGCCTTAGCAGCACAGAGTATCCAACAGCTTTTGACACGGGAAAAATCATCAGCTGAAGTGAGGTAATGTAAAGCTGCAAAGAGGGACAGGCTGCAGGAGCTTGTGCTGGGATTTACCCTCCACTCTGCTCAGTCTGTCCAGGCAGGGAGGATCCCACTGCACTGCTTTCCCCTCCTTACTACCACTTTCTGTCTCTTTCCTCCCATCTTTCTACTGTAGTATCTGCCTTCTCTCAGATGTAGGCAAGAAACAGGAGCAGACAGTTTGCTGATGTGCTGGCTGCCAGCTTGTAGGTCGCCCATGGCCATAATCTAATCCATCAAGCGATATTTTTGCACAGCATGTGGAAATTTAGCATTATATACATGGCAAGCAAGTGCTGTTGGAGAGTCTAGACAGTGTTAAAAGCCCCTGTGGCATGAGGGATATCATTGCAAATACTAGCTGCCACAGTACTGCATCACACCTCATAAAACAATTTCTGAACTGTTCGGGCAGATCGAGCTGGCAGAGCAATAGATGGTACCAAGGCTGGAGCTGAGGCCTTCCTGGGAGAACTTTGTGTCCGCTGCTCACTCCCCAGGTACCCACAGGCACTGCAGGAGACTGGCAGGGTGGGAGAAAAGCACTCTGCAGAGGAGTGCATCACAGCCGAACTGGTGCGCAGGCAGACTGACTTCCACTGCACTCCTGGAAAATGTCCTCCGTTCCCAGGTGCAGCTCCCCAGATGTCTGACCTCCCACCTGGTTTCTGCAGTCCCCAGGGCACAGGAATTGTAAAGAAACACGCTTCAGTTTACAATTAGCAGTGCTGGTTCAGAGCCTCCCAAAAGTTCAGTTCCTGGCATTGTACCCTTCCCTAGGTGCTGCCAGGGAATCCAACTGGGTGCTGTGTGTAGTTGCAGCAGCAGTGTGATACACACAGGTGCTGGGAAGGGACTGAACTCTATTACTGGACTTACTACTCACCTGCTATGAGTCATGCAGCAAAATTATGCTGCAGAGGTTGGTAGCTGCTAAGTCAGTAACTACTGTCTCAGCTACCCTACAACAGAAACTCAATTGCAAGTAGAAACATGGTGATGAGCAAACTTGACTCCCACAAGCAGATGGTGCAATTAATAAAAGGTGAAGTGTGGGAAGTCCATAAACTTTGTCAGTGTAGATCTGTGTTGGAGGTCAAGGTAAGCAATTAACTCTCCTGAAAGCCTAAAGGGTTCTTCCTCTCCTTGTAGGGCAGCCACCAGAGAGGAGTCTCTCCGAATGTTGCGAGCTTCCTGATCACTAACGTTTTTCTCGTTCTCAGAGCAAAGGTCTGTTCAGGCAGGAAGGTGAAGCTGCTGCCTGGAGGCTGGGTCTGGGGCTCCCTGCCTTTGTCAGCAGCTGTGAGCGGGTGAGGCATCCCAGCCACATACTTACACTCTTAGCTGTACTCGAGGCATCCTCTGGAAACACAGTTTGTGTCTCCCTGGGTTGTCTTACCAGTGCCATTCCTCCTTCAATTCTACAATTAATTGTCCTTAAGTCTAGAAGCTTATTAGAGCCTGGTGAGGTGTTTTTATCCTCTCCTTATAAATTGCTGATCTTACCATAGTATTGCGAGGTGATCTGAGGTATGACAGCAATGGAGAGAAGTGGTTATTTTGTTCAAGGGAGTTCAAGCTTCGATTCAGCCTTAAGTCATCGTTACTATCAGTTGACCATCATACGCGAGTATGTTGTCTTTCTGGCTGGGGAGCCCATGGAGGTGAACATGCAGAGATAACCTTCCCCTCCTTGCACACCACAGGCCTCTTTCTCTGCCACCTCTCAGCCACAAGATCCCACAGGACAAGATGTGCAAGCTTACTGCTGGCCTCTTGTTTTTATTGCTCTGCAATCCACAGTGATTTTTTTTTTTTCTTCAATTACACTGTTAAAGCAAAGTGTTGGTGGGAGGGTGGGGGCTCGCTCCCTACGTCCAGTGCTCAGGGGGATTTCTGCTGCAGGATTCTCAGTGCTGCAGTCATTATCCTGTAGTTAATCAAGACTTCACAGTCAAATATTGTAAATGTGGTAGCAGAATCTGTACCTGTCCAAACACTGCCTGGGGCAGGGGTTTATACAGTTGCAGTGTAAGAAAGGGGGTTAATGTGGACACCGAGGGGCAGGAAGCATCTCAGCTGGGAACAGTGCCAGTGCTTACGAAGCCTCTCCCTGAGAGGGAGGACCCCGTTTCCTCTTATTTCCTCTTATTTATTCTTTTAAGAGAAGAGCTTCTGCCAATACCTGGGCAATTACTAGAGAACTGCAGTGCAAGGTGGGGTTTCGTTGCTTTTAAAGAGAAGCCAAATTAAAGGAGAGCTCATACTGTCTTGGCCCTTCAAAGTGAGCCAGTAGGACTCTCACCTGCCCTGTGGGGAACAAGGGTGTTAGACTGAGTCCTTCCCAAATATCTCCCGAGGCCTGGAAATGCAGGAGCTGGAGGCCTGAGCACTTCAGGCAGCTTGTATAGGAGGCTGTGGTAGACGCTGCCGGGGGAGTAGCTGCAAGCTGTCCTATTCTGACAACGTACCAGGCTCTTGCAATGAAGCAGCAGGCTCCAAGCCTCTTTACCTGCTCAGGTGAGCCTGGGGACTGAACCCCACTTTCTCCAAGAAGTGACCCTGTCACCAGGGCACCATAGATGTGGCAGGAACTGGAAACCTTAATTTTGCTCTTAGCCCTTCGAACTTAGGCGACGAGGAGACGGGAGTGATAACCTCTGTAGCCTCTCCCTGAACAGCTCTGTGGCTGGCCTAGAGGCTGCCAGGTGCCTTTCAGGGGGAGAAGAAGGTGCAGCTGTGGATGTGCTGCTCTTCCCTGTATAAATAATGCTGCAGGCAGGTCTGATACCTTTGATCCTCCAACCAGCCGTGGGGGTATCGGTGAGAAGTGTAGCCTTCTAGGTCTTCCTCCCCCTCAGAAACGGTAACCTTGCTGAGACTGCGTACATCTTCTCCATGGGTAACTTAATACGCCAGGGGCAAGGGACAGTGCAGAATAACAACTTACTACCACCGCAAAAGCACACAGTGCCCCCCAAAAAGCTGGGCTACTTCCACCACGGAGCCAACAGACGAGGAAAAAAAATCCCAGAGGAATGGGGGAATTTGCTTCCCAGAGGAAGCAAACAGGGACGGGGCTACGCAATGCTGAAGGGTTTCTCTGCACACAGACTCTCTCCCATTGCATGCCTGTACCTAGCTTCTCCTGTGGGGTGTTACATGAAAGGGCTGGGGAGAGGATGAACTCTCGCAGCCGGGAGGAAGGGTGGAGATGTGGAAGAGGAGCTTGCCTGAGAAATGCTTCAGCCCAGCCTCTGCTTCCTTCTGTTGGGCATGGCCCAGGGCAGAGGTGGAGGCGGGTGTTTGGCACCGCTGTGGGGTTTGGCTTCCACCGCCAAAAACGGTCCCCGTTTAACTGGGAAGAAATAGGATGATGTTCCTGTCTTGCAGATAAGAAGAGGAGAAACCACTCTGGAGAGGGAGCGAAGGCAGGCGTGCTCGTCATCTAAGCTCATCTTCAAGCTGCCCTCTCACTAGAACACCCCGCTGCCTACCTGGAAGCAACGTTAAGCAGGTGAACAATGCACAAGTGAACATTCAGCCTTGACGTGAGAAAGGAAGAAAAAGACATAGCTGGCACCAGACCCCGCCGTGCCCGTTGGGGCTGGAGGATGGGATGGCGGCGTGCCCATCGCTATGCTGCTATCGGGGCAGACACCCAGGTATCGGGGCCGGCAGCCGCTGCCCGGTGGCTCCTCAGTGCCAGCCTGGAACAAGCGGAGTAAATGGCCTCGCCTTTCTCCCAGGAAAACACTCCATCGCCTATGAGCCGCCGCAGCCGCGGTACCCTGGGCTGGGCTGAGGCTGAGGGGGTGCAATGGCGGCGCCCGCCGGGAACTACAACTCCCAGTCTCCTCCGCGGCGCTGCCCCGGAGAGGCGCATGCGCAGAGGGCTCACCTCGCGCGAACTCCGTTTCCCGGGAGGCCGAGCGCGAGGCCCTTGCCGCCTCCTCCCTCTCCCTCGCCGCTTCTCGCAACGCCGCCTCGCGCGCTGTGACGCGGCCCCCTGCGTGGTGACGCGCAAAGTGTGTGCCCGCCATAGCAATCGCGGCCGCCGCGGGGTGTGCGGGGCCGAGCGCAGGGGCCGGGGGCAGCGGCGGCGACCCAGCGGGGCATCGGGCAGGTACGGGGCGCCGGGCGGGGGGGGGGCCGCGCCGCGCCGCGCCGCCGCCGCGCTTCCCCCGGGCCGGGCCGGGCCGGTTCGGTTCGGTTGGCGGCCGCGGCCTGCGCGCCGGGCAGGCGGAGAGGGTCGCCTCGGGCCCTGAGGGAGCCGCCGGGGGGGGCGGGTTGGCCTGCGCGCCCCGCCCCCGCCCTAGGGGGCGCCCTCCGAAGCGCCGCTGGGGCGAGGGGCGGCGGGGGCCCGGCGGGGCGCTGCGCCTCGTCCCCCCCCCGCGGCCTGTCAGCCTCCCGGCGAGGGGGGGGCGGGCCTGCGCCGCGCCGGCCCCGCCCGCCCCGGTCCTCCGCCGGCCGGCCCGCCCCCTCCTCCCGGGCTCTTCTTCCTCCTGCGCCGGGGCCTGCGGAGGCGCCGCTCCGCGCGGGGCTCCGCCGGGCCTGCTCGGGAGGGGAGGCTCTCCGCCTTGGGGGCCCCCCGCCCCCTCCGCTAACCTCTAAACCTTCGGTTCGAGCGGGCGGCGCCGGCGGTTCCTCCCGTTGGGTCCCGGCGAGCGGTCCGCTCCCGCAAGGCGCGCTGCGGCGAGCGCCTGCACGCTGGGGGCGTGCTGCCGTGTTAGACCCTGTGGGAGCTGTCATTAGCTGCAGGCTTCCCGTGCTAGATCGCGTCCCAGTGCCCCCCTGGGGAGGTGGGGTCCTGGTGTTCTGCTTTCTGGCAGCGTAAAGAGGAATTGGTGTTGAAACGCAGCGTTGTTTTTTTACCTTCCTTTGTAGACAGCAGAAGTTTGTTCCTGTTTTTTGTGCTTGTCCTGGCAGATCAGCACATAGCTCCAGGTTTGTTTTGTAACAGCAGAAATAACAGGAAACTAAATAACTTCGTGGTTTTCCTTGGCCTTAAAAATATTCTAACTGTAAAAATATATGACTTTTTTAAACAGATATTTAAAGCAATATGAGGAATCTGTTCTGTAGTAGTAGCCAAACTGGAGTTCTCTTAGGGGTTCAAGTGGGAAGTTGCACAAACAAGGACTTCCCTCGGAGCTTCACTCACGTACAATACCAAAACATGATTTTATTCTCCATAGATTGTGAAGATTTTGTTAGTTTGTGGCATGCTTTCTTCCACAAGTGAACTTCAGTGTTGACAGTTCGTTATGCTTCAGCGTTAACTTTGACATGGTTGTTTTAGACTCAATGGGCTTAGGCAAACAGGTGTGTGGTATCTCATCCATTTAAATAATAACTGTGATGAGAGGGAGGTGGGTTTTTTTTTAAAGTAAAGAATTCATTGTGTTAAAACATAAATATGGAAGAACATACAGACTTACTGATCTGCTTGCTATGTATTTAACTAGATTCCAACTCATGAGCTCTTGATTTTTCCTTATGGGGTTATATTATTACGTTAGACTTCTCATGTACATTATGTCCTCAGCCATACTTAGAATCATGTTTAGGAACAATATGAAACTTGATTATTTAAGCTAGGTCCAAATGTAGTTACTAGAATTTGAGTTGGTTCTATACATGTGGATTTGGAAATCTTCTTGTAATTTTTGTCCGCATAGGAATTTAAATGTGCAATCTTTCTACAAAGATGATTAAAATTGATTTATTTTTTTTTCCTAAGGTATGATTTTTATTATGTGGCGCTCTCATTTTCCATTTAAATTGTTAAGGTATGGATTTTGCACTTGTTTCCCAGGTAACCAAATTGTTGGTTTTCAGATTTTACAAACAGATTTATTTTCACCTAAGAGGCTTCATACTTTAAAATGCGTATCTGTATTGAAGTCAGTGTGTTCGGAACCTCATAATCCTTTTCATGACCACAGCACAAAATCAGTAAGTGAATGCCCTGTAGTAGCGTTGCAGTTGGTGTGACGCTCAAATATGTCAAGGAATGAAAGGGTGAAGCTGAACTGCTTGAACTGCACCGTGCGCTTATCAAGGTTTGCAGTTAGGGGTCAGCAGGACTTGTATTTCAAAAACATGTGAGTACTTCTAGGTATCCGTGTCTGAATACTTCTTTGGGTTTCCCTTTTCTGTCACGTTTTTACATCTAAGTTCAGGAGGGTCGAATGCTCACAAGACCTTTGCTATGATATTGGAATACTAAGTAGTGTTTAATACTAAAGCAATACTGCGTGCACCACTGTGCGCTGAAATGTGCATACGTGGATTTTCAGTGGGAGTGTTCACCGTGAGTGGTAGTTAAGGTTGTAAATATTTGTCTTTCAAAGTCAAATCTTTTGAGTAAGTGCTTTATGTTTTGTTTATATCAGTTCTATTGATTCTAAATATGATATTTTGACAATAGTGGTGTTTGGAAAAAAAAAATTCCATTCCTTAGCCTATTAGATAATATAATTAAAATCTGTAGTAGGCCATGATTTTAAAAACTTATTAAAAAAAAAAAAATTACACCCCCCCCCCCCCCCCCCCCCCCATGGATTTAAATCCACAATGAGATAGCTGCTCCCTGTTCTGCTAGTTCCTGGAGAGCAATTTGAGATTGAATTTGTTCACCAGCTTGTCCAAGGGAAATAGTGAAAGTCAGAGTTGCTCTCACAGGCCTTGCTCTCTAACAGGCTGGGTATATTTCTGACAGTTGCAGTTTAGTTCATACCATTTACGATCTTGTCCTTTCTGCAGAGTTCTTCACTTTGATTTAAGATGGAATCCTTGAGAAAAGTGAGCGCAGTAGGAATTGCTTTGGGTCTTTTACATAAAATGTTATTCACCTGCCATGATGTTCCATCCATATATATTTTACTGCTAACGTGCGTTAATATGAGAACTGTGGAAGTAGATGCTTTGAGGTAACTTTTGTTGTTGCTGCTCTTTGCAGTGCTGTGTAGAGTAGTCAAATTTACTTGAATAGGTTGGGAGGGATAAGCCTTCGGAATAGGTGAGATGTCTTGGAGGGACATTTAATTTCATTGCTGTGTACCTATAAGGAAGGGTGGCATTTTTATATTTTAACTTTATTTCAGGAAAATAGTTGTGTGTCAGCACCAGTTATTTAGATCTATAATGTGCTGTAAGTGAGGTAGTACTCTGGCTTTTAGGGACAGCTGGGATTTTTCCATTTTCACTTTGTTATGGTACAGCACTGGGTGTCCCAGAGGGCAATGTGAGCAGTTCCTGTGGTATTCCTGACTGGAACTTTGTTGACCTGTTGCAGGTATTGCTGGACCTTTCTTACTTTCTAGCTGGAATAATTAGGGGTTGTTAGGGGAAGTAAACTATTCTACGCAGTAGAGCCTGTACAGGCCTTATACAAGCTCTGGGGTCACAAGGCACTTTTTTCTGTATCCCTTGGGTATAGAATGAAGGTGGAGATGTCTGAAACGGTTGAATGCAGATACCGTTACGGCACTTGCGTTCTGAGGCTCAGAGTAGATTTGTCTGAATGGTTATCTGTGATATTTAAAAGCTCAGAAGTGCTGCTGGCAAGTGTTGTTCAGTTAATGAAAAAGGGAATGGAGCATTATGAGCTTGGAATAGTTTTCCTTTTCAAAGGTGTTTTTGGGGGTGGGGGGGCGCGTACACAATCTCATGTTTTGTTGCCTGCATTTAGGTAGTGTTTTTTCCAAAGTGATTTATGTATTTGCATCAAATTTCCCAGTCTAGTTCTGTGATGAATGAATAATGAATGCTCTAGATAAAATCATAATTACTTGTCGTTTAGAAAACGTCATCTTTCTTTATGCTTAGGTAGGTTTTTTGTTAGCATGTGCTCACTTCGTATAGTACTTATCAAAATGGTGTTCTTGAGACTGGGTGTCTTGTAGTCGCAGGTTTATTTTTCTGTAGTCTTTGGGTGATGATTTTTTGTGCCGTTTCTGCCAATTTCATCTTCAGCCGGGTGATCTTTACTTGTCGTCTCCCTCTTAACTAACCAGTCACAATATATTAAATTCAGAAGTGCCTGTGAGACAGGAGGTAGAGCTGTAGGGTTGTTCGTCCGTTCCCTGAGTGAGAAAAGGCTTTAAACCAATTAGAGGTATCCAGCACTCAGTTAAACATGGCGGCGTTTTTCAGAATGAACTTGGGCTATAAATGCTTATGTAATCTATGTTGACTTATGGTTCCCTTTATAGTCTGTCATTTGACTGATTGCTGAATATGTATTTCAGGAGTTGATGTATATGTCACTGTCTTAAACATATCTGTATTTAACATTGTTTTGGAAAGCTCTTTCTCTGGGTCAGTTATGACAAATGGATATTTAATCTCATGGCAGATGGATATTGGCCATGTTATGGCTAATGAAATGCTGGAAATTCTAGTGCGTTTTTGGATGTGAAGGAATTTCTTTTGCTTTGATTTCTCCCCCCGCATCTCCAATACAAGGTCAGTTTATAAATTAGGATTGGGTGTTCCTTCTTCCAGAAGTTAGAACTCTTCACAGCAATCACAGTCTGTCAGATTGGAAACTAAGGGCATGGCAGTTTTTTGAGACAGATTGTGTTCTAGTTTGGTCTGTTGATATTTCTAGTAGATTTTTATCAGGCTGACAAAAAATTGACACCTGGAAATTTAGAGGCTTAAACAAAACCTAGAGTGATAGTTCTCTTCATTAAATGGCACCTTAACAAGTCACTCAGTACTGTAGGGGGATCCCACCTTTGAGGATGGGAAGATAAATCTGTCAGCTGCTGTCTTGCAATTAAAGGCTGATCAGCCTGAAGTAATTGCTCCAGCGATCATTCTTCCCTCTCACTAGAGCCACTGACTGTTCTTGGAAACCTTGAAGAAGTAGTGATGCGGCGACCTGCTCCGTTTCCCAGCTACCACTCTTTTGGTGCTCCTTCCGCTGCCCGCAGCTGCTCAGTGCCGCTGCCTTCTGCCTCCTTGGCGGTGTGAAGCTAATATGATTCTTGGCACTTTCGCCGGTGTCTGGAGGGTGTTAAACTGGAATAATGACACTGATCATAATCTTGCTGCCCTAGCTTTGTTGTTTCTTGAGTAAATCCCTGAGCAACAGCAAAGGACTAACTCAAGTCTGCTCATGGAATTGAGGTAGAGTTTTAAAAGCTTCAATACCAAACACACTTGTGGTGAGGTGTGCATACTTCTCATCATGGTCAGGGTTGTCATACACCAGTTAAGACTTGTGTTCAAGGTGTGCGCATGTTCTTTATTCTTCAGGCAAAGGACCAAAAAGAAACTTCCAACTTTTAAAGTGAAGTTCAGCAGTATTCTGTCACTTAATCTTTTCTTTCTCACTCCTTGTTGCTGAGTATTTACTTGCCTCTTCCAAATGACTTGTAATCTTGGATTTAGATTCTTTCAATGAATATAGCAAAACCGTGTGGGATTTCTTGCTCACTTTTCTGCTTTTTTTTTTTTTTTTTTTTTTCTTGTTACCTCTGCCTTAGGCTAAGCCATGACTTCAGGATCTGGGCATGTGGACTCCAAGGCTGAGCTCACTGCTTTGCTTGAGCAATGGGAGAAAGAACATGGCAGCGGGCAAGACATGGTCCCTATTCTCACCAGGTAAGATCTATTAAATAAATTTCCTAAATCTGAATATCTGAGGTTACTTGACAGCAGCTTTTACCATGTTTTTGCTTGAGGTTTTTACATACCTGATTACCTGTTGGTAACTCATTTTCTTGGTCTGGAAGTTGAACTTTAAGTGTGGTATTTAAATACACACAGTTTTTGCTAAGAAATTCATGTTGCAAAGATCTTACGCAGGCTGTCTCTAAAACATTAATTTAATTCTCTGAAATAATAGAAGTCAGAGGGATCCTTAAATAGTTGAAATAACTTTGGTGTCTTCACCTGAAGCTTGTAAAACATTGATCAAGATCGAAAGCTATGAGAATGTTCCATCAGAGTGGTGGTGTGGGGTTTGTGATTGTAGTAACATTGGTCAGATTAAATGAAAAGATGAGAGCGACTCCTTGGATGAATCAAGGGGATTATATTGAGAAGACTTTATTGAAGCTCATAGGACATGTTTAAAGCAAAATTGTAAAACTTGATTAATTTTTTTTTTTAAACTGGACGTTAATTGACTGGCATTGTATTGTATGTGTGAGGAAAATTATTCCCTGGACCAATAAATTATTTTAGGAGATGCGTAGGTACATAGTAACACCACTGGTTATAAAACATCTTCTATTACAAGAGATATGTTTGAATTATCAATTGCATTTGTGGTTTCCCAAGCCAGGCCTCTCTTGGGTAAACTGGTATTACTCTTGCTCTAACAGGAGATTCACAGAAATTCCACCCAATTTCTCCTCATGCCTCTGCTGGCAGACCTGTGGCCTGCCTAGTGTGTGCAGGACGACTTACTCCACTTGTACATTAAGAGCAGTCCAGGTTTCTGCACTGCACTGCTCTGCATTGTTGGGTCAGACAAGTCAGTGCACAGATTCTGATCTGGCACTGGGTGGAAATAACAGGAATCTGGTGGAGCTTCTTTGCACAGATCTGTGCCATGCCTCACCTAGTGGGCACAACTTTTTTGCTGTTCTTACTGTGTTTTAAAAATAGCAGCACAGAAGAGGGAGATGCGCAGCAGAAAGCCAATCCTAAACACTTGAAAATGAGCAGGTTTTGAAAATCATGAGACATGTTTTGGTGTGTCTTTGTGTATTGTCTGATTTGTGTCTTGAAGGAGACATGCTATTTCAAGGCTTTTTCTTGCAGGCATAAACAGCAGAAATTTACTATATTCTAAGAAATTTAAAGAAATTTGAATTAAACATGTCTTTTCTTGTGTTTATAGCAGTCTGGCACTTCTTGCTCCCCCTCAGCTCCTTGAGTTCCCTACGTTACTTATGCCCAGACAAGTCTGATAACTCTCTTTTTGTTCTCCGAGGTTTCTGTGCAGCAGGCAGAGTGGTTATGGATGGTGAAAGCTTGGGTGTTCTGGCTTTAGTGGAGATAATACAGATTTATTTAAGGTAGAGAGCAAGGGGATCTACTGGCTCTGGCAGAAGTTGGATTTACAGTGCTTCAGGTATCAATGAAAGCCGTATGTCTGTTTGGAGTAGAGGGTTTTAGGTACAGCATAGGTTTGAAAGAATTTGCTGGAAGAGATGCTAGGAATCCTCACCAACTGGAGCTTGCATTAGCTGATGTCCTGAGGCAGAGTACTGCCCTTGCATGTTGTTTTAGACTTAAGGCAGAGGAAGCTGTGGTCGTGCTTGTTGGTGGGTGATGTTTTTCTACTCTTTCTGAGCTAAATGGAAGAAAACTTCCCTGTGTGGATGGGGGCCTGTTAAATGTGAGGCCAAGGCAGCATATGTGAGAGTGAGTGTTTCAACAGTAATAGGACAAGAACAGCAACAGTGTGGCTTATAGGCCACAGCTGAATTGTCACTTCTAAATAAGCTAGTTTTCCGGATTTACGAACTCCGGAGTGTTGGAAGGTATGAATTGAAGAAATTGCTTGGAAAGCATGTCAGCAAACAACAGATATTTAATATATATGGTTTTAAAAAAATACATATTATTTATATGGTTTTCAAAAAAATTGTCACTTGAAATGATCCTGCAAGAGCATTAGTTCATAGTCTGGATGCAAGTCATGTCTGACCATTCTGGCAAATCCTGGGAGTCAGATCCTTCACTGCATTTCAAGAGCCTCTTTCATGAAGCATAAATTACATAAATCAGCAGCTCAACATCATACTTCATCTCCACAAAGCAAGCGTGTTGTGGTATGGGATCCTAGCGCATCTTACACTGTTGCAGTCTGTTGTAAAGGCTCAGGTTGGTCATTAATGCCAAATGATGGCATAGAGCAATATTGGGCTGGTTTTATATTATGCCATCGAGATTAGTGGGTGTCTCTCAAAGTTGACATACTTTTATGTACACCACTGCCCCTTCCTTCCCCACCCCCAAGGTGAGCTCAGTTTGTGGCAAGTGAAAATGAGGGTCTGACTAACTTTCCAAAGATGATTGCAAAGGCAGTTGTAAAGAGAAAAAAAAAAATTAGTCAGAAGTGGGGGGAAAGAACCCCTACCTCCATGTAAAACCTAGATCTTGTCTGCAAACTGTGAAGTGGCTAGAGAACCAATATAATGCCAAGTGAATATGAAACCTGAATAAAAGTTCCGTGTTTTTGTGAATTGGTTTTTGTTAAAGCCCTGTGTACCAGGAGCCTATGTTATGAGGCAGGAAAGAGCTTTGTTAGTTGCTTGACTCTCCTGTTGCTTCAGCTGAGAATTGACAAAGCTGTTGATCTAGATAGATTCATCCAAGTCACTTCACAAACCACCTTTGTATGCATTAGTTAAAAAGAAGGGTATTATAAGCAAGCTTGATTTTTTTTTTTTTTTTTTTTTCCTATTTGAAAGTGAATTTTAAAGAGGTAGTGCTTTTTTATTTTGGTCAAACAATTGTGACTAATTGTCTTGAAAAAAACCTGTAATTGGTGATTCATGTGCCTGTTTCATCTCGGCTGTGATAATGTTGTTGTCCCTGAAACCACTCAACAGCTTCAGCTGGCATGCTGTTTGGCTGCCTACCTAAACAGGATGGACTGATGAGAATGCTATGCTCACTTTCCATGCTTGCTTGTTAGTCCTTTCTGGCACACAATCAAAATGCTGATTATCACCTAAACGAGTCTAGGGTGCAGCTTCTCAACTCCCCATTTGTCCCAGTTGTCTGTCAGCAGGCACCCCTCAAGCTATTAGTTCCCATGGAAAAAAAATGAGGAGCTGGCAGTGGAGTATTTAAGTAACTTGCTTTTGCCAGAAATTCATGAGAGCTCAAGCTGTGCCACCTGTTAGCAAGGGACACAACTTGCATCTCTTCACATTCAGGCTTACTAAAAGTAAATACTAGAACCCCACAGGATAAACAGTTTGCTGAAAGGTAATTGTCAGATCAGAGACAAGCAGGAAAGTTCTCTTCTCATTCCTGATAAGCTGATTTGCTGTTCTACAATCTGGGCAGGCTTCATAACATATTGGCATATTGTCATATTGGCAAGTCAGTGTAGTTCACAGAGGCAGGTCTAAGTACATTTTTGCCTCTAATTGTTCCTGGGAACACAGGATATTTTCTGGAAAGTAACGGGAATGGAGTAGAAGTCAGCTGCATTCTGTAAGGGAAATACCCTGTGAAAGATAAATATTTTTCCAGGGATTACTGCAGCCTTCCAGCAGTTTTCCCTCCCCTGTAGTAAACTCTGCCTAGATCACTACCCTGAGATATTAAGACCTGGTTTTAAAATGCTGTGCTGCACTAGATTCTCTGCCCCACTCTAGACCTCGCTAGAAGGGAGGGAATGAGATTTTATACCAAGGAAATAAAACTTAATTTGCTAATGTTTTTTGAATACTGCTCTTTATTTCACCTCAAACTGCATAAATTTCTGCTCTAACACTTTGTGGAGAAAGACAGTGGATGACTATGGAATTATTTATTGCTTGACCATGAGATAATCTCCCTCTTCTTGATTTTGTTTAAATAAGAATAATTCGTTCCCTTACTGCTCATTCTAAATGAATTAGAGCATAGGATTTCTTGTGTCTGCTGAGGCTGCTTCTCAGTTTAGGGGAAGGCATAACTTCAAAACAACCTCCAGGTTTTTTTCTGATACAGAGGAGCGTTTAATGTATTTTGAAGGTCTATGAATAGGGAACTGGCTGAGTTTCTCCTTGTCTTATCCATTGCGGTAACTGATACATGCTAAAAAGTTGAGCTTCAATGGAGCTGAACGGATAAGCTGAATAGAGATTACACAAGACTTTATTAAATACTTTTATTATTACACAATATTATTAAAATGTAATATGCAGAAATAACAAAAAATTGTGTAGGCAGTTTGAATGGCTGCCCCTGCACAGGCTGAATAGGAAGGAGGACTAAGTCACCTGTTCAGGACTTGCTCTACTGCATAAGAAAGACTATGTGATGGTGAGAAGTACTACTCAAGCCCTTTATTTACTCTAGTTCTGTACAGTATGTGTCGTAGAACGTCACCAATTCTCTAACATGAGTAAATAAAAGGTATTGGCCCCTCCAGAGCGTCATGCTTGTTCATCACTGGCATGTTGATATGGGTTCAGCGTGTTTTAGAGGGGGGTGGGGGGGGAGATATTAGAGGCAAGTCTCTTTTCTCACCCCTCTATTGTGAACAGTCTGAAATCCTCTGGTGGCACTGAATACTGTTCAAATGGAAGTTGATGAGCTGTTTTATGGTACTTTGACAGATAGGCTATTGTGAGGAGCTGTGTACTAGGAGAAGACTGAGTGTGAACTCTGCTCATCTGATGATGTTCTTTCTGCAGAATGTCCGAGCTGATTGAGAAGGAGACTGAAGAGTACCGCAAAGGGGATCCAGACCCATTTGATGACCGACACCCAGGTAAGATGTCCTGAATGGTTTTGGCAGCACCAACTCTGTCACAGCAGATACGTGGTAATTCATATTTAAGAGTAAGCAATTTTTAGCCTGAATGTGCCCACTACTGATCAAGGTCTGATACTACTTTTGCACTGGGTAATTGTGCTCTGTAGTGCTGATATCTGGCAGTTTTGATGTTTGCTGCAAGATTTTGAGGCCCTGGGTAGAATTTTGGAAGAGTGTTTCAGAGGCTGATTTCTGACATAAGGGTATGATCACGTTAACAAGTTGTAGTTAATGTGAAGTAGTAGGTGTTAGATGGACAGAGAAGGCAGTCTGTCTCAGAAGATCTTGAATTTGCTGCTCAGTAAGTGCAGTGCTTTAGAATAGTTACATACAGCCACTGATGCTTTTTATTTTGGTTGGTTTTTTGGGGTTTTGGGGGGTTTTTTTTGAGATTACTTATTTCCAAGTCACTGGAACAGTTTGCCTGGCATCTGCATCTTCACTGTCTACAGAAATGACAGTTCCATGCTGTTGCACCACTAAAATGTGTTGTGCTTTGACTAGTAGGCATTCTAGGGAGGTAATGCCTGCTAGAAAAAATGTTAAGTCAGTGAATAATTCAAATTATTTCTTCTGTAATTTTCCTTCTGAGAAAGGTCCTGCTAACTAGAGTATTCCACAACCAATTTGAAGTTAGCAGTTCAGTATTAATCTTGACATCTTGAGGTAGGTAGATAAGTCTTTTCCCCTTTCTCCCACAGGTCGAGCGGACCCAGAGTGCATGCTTGGTCACTTACTGAGGATACTTTTCAAGAATGATGATTTTATGAATGCGGTAGGTTTGTTCCGAGAACTGTATCTGTCAATTCCTGACACCTTCTTATGGTTTTTGTTTACTCTGTGCTTGTTGACCTCAGTACTTGTTTAATACTTATTTTACCGGTGTAGGGACTATCTCTTCCATAGCAGTGGTTTTTAAAATGGGGTTAAGTGTGACTCATTTGCCACTGTTGAAGTGACTCAAGGAAAGGGGAGTTCATGAACTGTTCGGGAGTGCTGGAATATGTGTAATAACACTTGAATTAGTTCTTCTCAAGGTTTATCAGTCTCTTTAAAGAAAATTTAGCTCCTCTAATACAAGTTTAAACGCATAATTAATTTCTGTAATGGAAATTAATACCACTAATTCCAATGCCTTGTCTCTGACTACTTGGAAATGCTGGACTGCCTGTAGGAGCAGAGGAGTATGTCAGCTCTAGAAGACTCAGGCAGAGGATTAAGAGGCAAGAATCTGGCTTTCCTCTTGCATTGCTATACTCTAACATGAGTTAATAGCTAGAATTTTTGTTACCTTCACCTCCCTGCAAGTACCTGTATCAGTACACATTGCTGTAAGGATTCTGACAGATTGCTTGCATGTAGCTTTCTGTCTTAAACTGCAAGCAATAAGCAAACATAAATGCTATTAAAAATGTACATTTTTTATGTTATTTTTTTTTTAGGCATTTGTCTTTACAAATCAGTTCAAGATAGATACTTAGTGAACAGCAGATTAGAGGGGAATTCTGTTTCTCTGAGAAGTAATTTTAACTTCTGAGACACTGGAGGGAGCAGGTTAAAGGCTAGTCATCTTGAGATCCAGGGCTTACGTACTGACGTTTCTTACTTATTGTTTTGCTGCTGTGGGAGTTGTAAGGCTTTCACTGCACTGGTTTTGGTCAGAGTTGAATTTCAAACCAATGCTGTTCCTGATCTTTTCTAGCTAGTGAATGCTTATGTGATGACAAGCAGAGAACCTCCATTAAACACTGCAGCCTGCCGACTTCTTCTGGATATCATGCCGGGACTGGAAACAGCTGTTGTCTTTCAGGAAAAGGTATCATCTGTATTAAGGCTTGGTTTATAAGCTTGGTGTATTATGTACTCCAACAGTTATTCCCATAGGAGAAACCAGTAAAAAGCCATATTGAAGTCCTGTCTCTGGGAGACAATCTGTTCAATCTTACTAATGGTTTGGGGCTTTTTGATCTTGGCTTGTTCAGCTGATCAAATCTTGGGTATTTTGCAGCTTTTAAGGTATAACAGAATTGATTCAAACAGAGGAGCTGGAACTTAATGTAATGTTTTGGGAAATGTTATAATTTGAATTGTTATTTTATAGACCTGTGAATGGAGCAGGCCGTATAGAACGTGAAGACTTGCTGCAGGAGTCTTGCCCAGTAATCCCCAGCTACAGCAGAGTGGTAGCATTATTAGAGCTAAGTGATAAGCAAGTCATACTTTAACTAAGCACTCTAAAATCCACATGCTTTGTGGGGATTATCTGGAACTGTGATGGACAGCTGAATCAGACTTCTGTATGTTGACAAGTGTGGTTTTCTGAAGGAATGCAGAGAGAGTTGAAAGTGAGCAGAAGGTCGATTTCACTCTGAGCCACAGTGACCTCATCTGTAAAAATTAATGTAATGTTTTTCTGAAGTTTGGAAATCAGGTAGTGCTTTATATAAAAGTTCTAAATTAATTTCTTTACTGTTGGAAATATGGATATGAATTCTAAAGCATGATAAAAGGAAAGAATAATGTGCTCCCTTTGTGAAGGATTGAATTTAATTTGAGATCTTTATGGTCTGTCCAAAGGCTAAGGCTTTGAGACTTCGATCAAAAAAAATTAAAAGCAAAACAATTGTTCCCTATTTGTGGAGGATATAACTTTTTTTCAGAGACTAAATCTCTCTGTAAATTGAAATTAAATTTTTAAGTTAAGTTTTGCACTTAAGGACTTTTTTACTTTTTGACTTGAGAATATATAGACCTCTGTTATGGCACTTTGGGTTCCTGTATGTAGGAGGCTTTAGGATAGCTCACAAATCTGTTTGAAGAAGGCACTGTTATGGTCATAAAGAGGCCCTCTAGGGGCCAAGCTGTTTCACATCTCATCGATTTTATTTATTTTTTTAAATGATGTAAGAGCATTTAAATAATAATGCAATTTTCTTTAAATATGTAACAGGCAACTCTTTAAAAATCTGTAAGCTGAGAGTTCTCATTGAAATGTCTATGATCTTTTATTGTATTATACCCGTGGTTCAAATTATGTGCAAAATTCCTGTCACGATAACGATGTGTTGTATGATGTTTCAAAATCCAATAGTGATTTAGAGGAAAAAAAAGAATCTTTCATTCTAACTCATTGTCTTTTAATGGACTGTTTTAATTTTAATTAACACTTATCCAGCCTTGGTAAGAAAAATGGCATGGCCGTCTATGTTCAAACACTGCTGATTTTGTTACTATTAAAAACATTAACCATATTTAACATTAAGATTTGCATATGTGCAGATTGATATACTTGCATGCATTTCTCTCTTCTCCAAACATTATGGATTTCTGACTATGTTGAAAACTGTTCTTTTGGTTGGTGAGTAGTCATTAGTGTAAAGAGTTCCTCTGGCACCAGCTAGCTTGCTTATCTAAATGACTTTTCAATTTATCCCTAGTAAGCTTTTAGTGAAATGTAAGAAATTTAGCCAAATTCCGTTCTACTTGGTGTAAGTTCAACACGGATTCTTTGAAATCTGCTAAATTGCTGGAGATGTATATTAGTGAAAGTGACAGGAGCTTTGGGCTTTGTTTGTTTTGACTGATCAATTTGTAGTGTTTTGCTACTTCCTAGGCAGTAGGTTGACTGGCCACTTCAGAAGACTTTTGCAGGCGTGCAAATCCTGATTCCAAATATCTGATGCCTGGGGATAGTTTTATGCAGCTTAAAATGTTAGATTTTTTTTTTCTTTTTTTGCTTCCAGATATTTTTAAATCTTGACTCATGTAATTGGTAGGAAATCTAGCCTGGTCATTACTACAGATAGGGATAATTGTTACCAACAGATGCTTTCACTGGGACTGAGAAGTTAAAAATGAAATATAACTGTTGGAATTGCTTTCTTATTTTCTTCGTTCTAGGAAGGCATAGTTGAAAATCTCTTTAAGTGGGCGCGAGAGGCTGATCAGCCACTACGGACATATGCAACGGGGCTATTAGGAGGAGCTATGGAAAACCAAGATATTGCTGCAAATTACAGGGACGAGAACTCACAATTGGTAATGATCTCTTGATCACTTTCCTTTTTTAGAGGGCAGATACCTTTACTTTTTTTTTTATTTTTTTATTTGTGGGGAGCTCACATTCATGAGTTAATGTATGGGTCTTACAGCGGTTATAATAATATCTGTAAGAGTCAATAGCTCATGCTTTCCATCCTTTCCTGACCATGCATTTGCTGAGGCTGCGGCCTGATTATTCTGTTATACCAGTTGTGTTAAAAATGCCAATGGAAACCTAAGAAGGCAAAAATAGGACTTATATTCATAGCTTCCTTAAAGAAAAATTTTCAGAAGCTTTACATCTGTAACTATTGCATGTCATGACTTACATACTGGACAGGGATTTTAAAATGAAAGGTAAATCAACATGGGGACAACTTAATAGGAAATTGCATTCAATTCTATTGTAAACCTTTCATCAGTTTAGTGTTGATTCTGTATGATGTTTATCGGCAATTGAGATGACTTTCGGAAGGAGGTAGGATAGGCAAATTTGTCTCCCAGGACGGTGTACAGTGTGTTGAAGCATAGGTGAATTCTAATTCTTGCACAGATAAGGCCTTTAAAAGTAAAAGCGTGGCCTTAGGTTTTGTGGAACTGCAATTTATCAAAGCGGCTGTTTCGAAAGGGAATGTTGCCTTTATTCTAGGCTAGGCAGAGGTGATGGAAGAATGGTGGAAGATGATATGTGGTTCTGTTAGCACGAATATAGCTCATCTGCTCTTAATGGCTTTTAAGCCACTCCTTTCTCATTCAGGAGACTAGGTGCTGATATTTTAGAATTAAAGTAGTTTGTAGCAAAAAGGATTGGGGTTTTCTTATTCACTTTGAAATCATATTTCCGTGGGCAAATGTACACCACAGCATGCTTGACACTTCTAGCTGTGGAGTTGGTTATATGATAAGAACAAAAAATACGGTCAATGTGAGCTGCATGACCAAAGCAGGAAGTGTATTCTCATGCGTTCTTCTTTTCTGAAACAGGTGGCCTTGGTGCTTCGACGGCTACGAGAGTTACAGGTTACTGAAATGACTACAAAACAAGACAACAAGCGTCCCAGCCCTCGGAAAGTGCCATCAGATCCTCTGCTGCCTCTAGATGAAGAGGCTGTGGATATGGATTATGGGGAGATGGCAGTGGATGGAGAGCAAGAGGAAGTTTCTGGGGATATGGAGATCTCCTTTCATCTTGATTCAAGTCACAAGACCAGTAGCAGAGTAAACTCTGCTACAAAGCTAGATGATGGGGGACTGAGAAAAAGCAAATCAGGGAAACAGCATGAAAGAGACGGCTTCCGGAAGGCCAAGCAAAAGCTGGGCTTCTCTGCTTCAGAACCAGAGCGGATGTTTGTTGAACTGTCGAACAGCAGCTGGTCAGAAATGTCCCCGTGGGTGATTGGCACTAATTATACACTTTACCCTTTGACTCCTGCCATAGAGCAGAGGCTAATTCTTCAGTACCTGACTCCCTTAGGGGAGTACCAAGAGGTGAGCATATGAAGGTGGGAGGAAGCACTCTCTGCTTGAATTCTCCTGACAAAACGATGAGTGGTATTGTGGGGAAAAATTTGCAGAACTGCTATACCGCTCTCTGATGTTTCCTGATATGATTAGGATCAGTAACCTTTCCTGAGTTGTTGATGACTTTCAAATTGATGAAGTCATTAGTTTGAGTATTACCTCGTAGGTAATACTCAAACCTGAACCTAGCAGGTGTGTGGTCTAGTAGTTGGAGCATGGGACTAGGAATTTTATTCCTGGTTATTGTTAAATTCGGTGATTGTTTACATGACTCAGGGCAAGTCGCTTTGTTTGAAATACAGACATTTTTCCTGTTTCCTCTGGGGGATGTGGGAGACCCGTGCAATTAAAAGTCTGAGGAAATAATGAACTTGAAATTCTAAATGAAGTGGTTTGTGTAACCTCTGCAGGAGTTCTGAAGAGAAATGGCAGTGTCCATGTTATGCAGATGCTTTTGAGAGCTATTGTTACTTACATGGACAAAGTGGTTGGGCAGTGTCAGATTTACTGAAGTCTGTGTCCTTTTTCCTTTTTTTTTTTTTTTTTTAAACCATAAAACTCAAGTTAGCATAGGTCTGCAGGCCACCTTTATCTCTGTCTAATCCTTTTTTAGGTGGTTTAACTTAATTTGAAATAGAACAAAGTAACACGTTTTTGCTTTGTGATATATGTTATGTGTGTGTGCGCACATGTGTGCCTTGCTCCTGTGAGAGCCAAAGAAACCATTATCCCCCTAATACCCTGCATGCTGACTGGATCACTTCATATGCCAGCAATGATAGGATATAAAAATAGGAATTAATACTATAAAGCTGTTACACAAAGAGTTATGCGAAGGGTTTTGGTTTGTTGCCCTGCTCTCCTGTTTTTTTCTGTTCAGTTGTTGGGTAGCTGTCTTTGCACAGATGGAAAGTGGAACCTATCGCCAGGGTGGTATCTGTGTGGACTTGCCATAGCCGCACTTGAAGGAGAGTCTTAAGATTTCCATGTGGCAGCTGTCATGCACCTTGCTGCATTCAGCAGATGTATTACAAGAGGTCTGTTAACCTTTATTGCTTCCTATGGATGGAGGTGGTTACCACTGACCTCTCATAACAGGTATCTGCCAATAGGGGAAAATTGGGGGTTTGAGAGAGTAAAAACCAAAACAGACCTTGTATTTCCCATGAAACATTCAGCTAGTCTCCCATTTTTATTTTTCTCAGCTACTACCCATCTTTATGCAACTGGGATCAAGGGAGCTGATGATGTACTACATAGATTTGAAGCGAACCAACGATGTGCTGCTCACTTTTGAAGCCCTTAAGGTAAATTACTTTCATAATGCATAAAATGTACCATAAACATTGTAAAAGCATTGAATATATGTCTGCTGCATGTGTCAAAGGCAAATGCTCACCTTCTTTAGGCCTGTGTATCTTGCAGCATTCCCTGGGATTGGAATTGGCTTTCACTCAACTTGAACGCATTGCAGTTTTGTTTTTATAACTTTCAAGTATTTAAAATAAAAAAAAAAAAGAAAAGGGGGGAGGGGATGATAAAAAGATCTTAACTGTGCAGGAAGTGCCGTTAATTTCACCTGCCATCTGCCTATCTGAAGGTGATAAAAATTCCTTTTTCTGTCAAATGCTTGTGTTCCTGCTGCCCTTAGATGGCATTCCTGAGTTGTTCCACTGCCTGTCATCTCAAGGGATATTTGTGAGGGGTAAGAAGCATAAGCGTCTTGCTCTCCCAGAAGCCCCAGCATGACATCTCTGAGCTTAATGTTTGAAATACAATAGTTTTGTGGGGTAGTCTTTAGGTTAGCTCCGCAAGGTACAAAACCACACAGAATAACCTTATTCAAGCCAAACCTGCAGTGCAGCAGCACAAGTTAAATTTTTCTGTGCGTTCTTTCCCTCTTTCACTTTTAACTTCTCTGCCTCTGGTCCTCCAGTGTCATCTTTCTCTCAGTTTCATTGTCATTTGTCTGAGAATTTATTTCCAAGGAGCAGTGTTCCTACAAAAGGTGTAGGTTACCTCAGTTGGGAGTGGGGCTGGGGTTTACAGTGTTTCTTACCGTTTCCTCCTAAGGTGTTGGTAATACAGAAAAGTAAAGTGTAGTAAACTTCAGTGCAGCTGCAGACTTCAGTTTTAACAATAGTCTTTAAACTTCATTTTGTAAAATTCTTCTTGCCAGCAATATGGCATATACAAAGTTTGAATGCAAATTTAAATATTTCTTAGTGATAATAGAAACTGCTAATATGAAAAGAATAGGAAGACTTAATGTGGCCTATTGGATAATTTCTGAGTTGCTCTGCTTTTCTTGTATTTCTTTTGCAAGATGTGTAAAACAAAGTGATAATGCCTTTTTTGCTGTTGTCATTGGAATAAATACTGCTTTCTGCAGTTAAACATAATGGGAGGAGGAAATAAAGTGGACAAAGCTCAGAGTGCTTGTTTTTTCTGCCATCTGTTTTGCTGTGGGGCGGGGGTGGAATTGATGACAGTTTGAAGAATTCCAGTCTAATCTGCTTTTATCCTTCCTTAGCATTTGGCATCATTGCTGCTGCACAACAAGTTTGCAACGGAGTTTGTTGCTCATGGAGGAGTGCAAAAGTTGCTGGAGATTCCTCGTCCTTCCATGGCAGCAACAGGGGTCTCCATGTGCTTATATTATTTGTCTTACAATCAAGATGCCATGGAGAGGGTAAGAGGCATTCAACTGCAGTGATTTCTGTCGTTTCAAACAGTGAATTAAC
Source organism: Aptenodytes patagonicus (assembly GCF_965638725.1). Classification (NCBI taxonomy): domain Eukaryota; kingdom Metazoa; phylum Chordata; class Aves; order Sphenisciformes; family Spheniscidae; genus Aptenodytes; species Aptenodytes patagonicus. Next base: position 5,592,539 of record NC_134956.1, read on the forward strand.
ATCTAAGCTAAAAGGCAAATTTATATAGAAGACTTTGGTATGTGCAGAGGCAATAGGAAGTATATAAATAATGGTGTATTTGAGTGTTTTGTTTCAAGGGTGTGGATTTCAGTTCCTAGGGAATTAACTGAAGACCTCTGTCTTGTTGGCATCGTCTCAGTACTTTCACCACCCCTTTCATCCTATTACTCCCTCTTTCCCTCAAAAAAAGGAAAAACGACTCCATTCTCATTTGTCTTTCCTTTCCCGTCTGTTCCAACGGACTCCTATACCTGAGATTGTTTTCTCCATGCACAGTCCCAGTCTGGATAGCTTCAGTGTTACACAATACCTCAGTCAGATTCCAGACAGCAGCGCAACTTCTGTGGTGGTGGTAGAGTGCAGCAGAAGACTAATGCAGGTCAGGTCTGCATTGTGCAGAAAATCAAATTAAATGACTCTAAGGGTTCTCTGTGGCCTGAGCTTATGAATATTGAAACTGATAATGAAGGCAATGTTCCTCACCTCATATTTTAACATAGAAAAAAATTCTTAAAAGAAATCCTCCTCTCAGTTCAGTAGTATTCCTCCAGCAAGCATCCCTTCGGACAGGTTGATATGGCGGTCCACCCTTAAGCTTCAGTTTCCCAGGTACTTTAAACAGTGATTCTATTTCCTTTTTTATTTTTTTATACTGGCAGCAGCACGCGTGTGCTGAACCAGATCTAGGAACTGATCCAGTTTATTCTAAAGTTGCTACCATTCAAGAAAAAAAGATGAACTTTCAGCTTGTGAGCATTAGTACTGGCATATGGTAGCAGCTGGCTCTAAGATTCATTCAAAGCAACTGCAAAGTTGTAGCTTTAAGCCTTCCAACTCTGCTCTGCTTTGAGTGATGGCTTTTGATTCCTGGCTTGTCCCTGGCATTGTCTAGTATTCCCCCCCCCCCCAGCTGAAAATGGAAGCAGTTAAACTAGTAACTGTACATTTCTGCTTATTCTTTCCTAGTCTTTGATGCTGTCTGAATGTGTGTTGTGTTTTTAACGTGCTTAACACTCCTGAGCACATAGAGGCTGGACTGGTAGTGGTTGTTTAAGGCTGTATCTGTATAGATTCTGCTGGCATTTGTGTTCTGCAGGCATTCGTATGAGCGAGTTCAGAAACCTTTTGGTAATCACAGTTGATCAGGACTGTCTGTGCCCTGTATTACATCTCTCTTATGAGGGCAAGAAAGGTGAAATGGCCATAAATGTTCCCTCCACTTCTTTTTGCCCATTATGTTGGAAAGATGGACCCTGGCTGCACATGACCTGCTTTGGTGTTTCTCTGAACTTTTCATGAGAACTCTCTATGGTCCCTTTTTTCCCTTCTTTTTTTTCCCCCCTGATTCCACTTGCTGCTTGCCTGGCTCTTCAAAAGGAAAACCAAAAGCTGTGACAGGGTGCTGCATGAGGATTCCTTCTGCTTGACATCCTCAGGCCATGTCATAAAACCATGCAGCTGTTTTGTGGTGACACTGTCTCATCTGCCAGATGTTATCCCCAATATCTACAGATACCAGGTAGAGCAGGTTTCTGTGGTACATTCCTCTCGTCTTTGGATTTCAGAGGAAGCCAATTTCAAGGGGCAGTCCCTTGTCACTTAGTCCATGCCAAGCCTCAGGTCTTGGGGTGGAAGCAAGGCTGGAGCTGGTAGCACTGTATTCTCTGAATATGTCCAACACCAGCAGAGAAGAGACCAAAAAAATCTGTTAACTTGGCATACAGCAGCTGGTGCCAGTGCTTTAGCTCCCTGTGCTGTTCCTCTTGGCGCTGACCCTGGCAGAGGGTTCAGAGTTCCTCATCATTAGAAGCTAACAACCGTATGCAAAAGTGCAGCTCTGAGCACATGGTCTGCACATCTCAGAGGCAGGGTCTGAGAAAAGAAAAAGACCAGCTCCATTGTCTATTTCCAGAGAAAGTCAAGCTTTAGATTTGCATTTGATGATCCTTGCAGTTCCCCTAGACTTCAGTGCTACCAGAGCTTGCTGGAACTTCAACCTAGTGTGTAATGCTGTTACACTGAGAAGAATTTTTGTTTCTTCAGTGGAAGCTTTTCTTCTTTCTCTGCCTCTAGCGAAGCATTCTTTGGATAGCTTGAAGTGGTACGGAGAAGGACTCTCTGGAATTATACTACATTAAGACTGCTGTATTTATTGTGTTTAGGTCTGGGAATGGACAAATTGCTAGTCCTGCGTTGCCACATCATGGCCTTTATTGGTCTCACTGGGGCTTTCTTTTACTGGTCTGGAAATGGGACTTTTTATTTCATGTCTCAGATGTCCCAAGTCAAGCTGGGAGTAACTGATACTTGTCCTCTGTCTGTTTGCCCCTCAAAGAACCCTCATTCTCCTTGGACAAATTCTCTTCAGCAATCTGAAGTCGTTCTCAAGAATGTTCTTTTGCTTTCTAGGTGTGCATGCACCCCCATAATGTGCTTTCAGATGTAGTAAACTACACCTTATGGCTAATGGAGTGCTCCCATGCCTCAGGCTGCTGCCATGCTACCATGTTCTTCTCCATTTGCTTCTCCTTCCGTGCTGTCCTGGAGCTCTTTGACAGGCATGATGGCCTTCGACGTCTGGTTAACCTGGTAAGGCTTGTAGTTTTATGTGGTGAACAGGGTTTTAGTGTTGGGTTTTGCACCCTTTACAGTGCAACTGTGGAGAATTCTGTTCTTGTTTTGTTTGTTGGGTTTTTTTTCTCTCCTAAATTCCCAAGAGGTGGAGAGGTGGGGTGAGTTTTCTAAGCAACAGACATGTGGATCCCTTCATCTTTATTCTTTTTCTTATTATTATGATCATTGTCCGGAGACTTGTTACCCTTTGAGAGCTTTTTGGTGCAACTCTTGGGTTAAGCAGCACTTACTTACACAGTGGTGGCTTAGCAGTAGTTAAAATGTTTCTCGCCATTCCACACACGTGTGGTATTGCCGTGCACCCTTTTGGATGCAGATACAGCCAGCCTTGTTCCAGGAGAGGTGCAGCCGTGTTTGTGCTGTGGTAATTGCAGTACCTTATGAGCACGAATTATACTGTTCATGTACAAAAGCTGGTACGTCTGTGTGGTATTGCTGTGCAGCCCTAATAGCTTGGGTTGGTGCTAACTCGGGGACAGCAGCACTGCAGGGTGTAAGCACAATTTGTGTTGTGTAATATAATGCCTAATAGCATTAGGCACAACGTTGCCTCCAGATCTACGTTGATGTAACTTCTGGATTTTTTTCTTCATAGATAGTGAAGGAGGGGGAATGGTTCTTTTTAGACTTAACTATTTATCCACACAGATAGCCTTTTCTGTTCCGACAGCTTTCGTCAGCTCTCAGTGTGCTTGTGTCTTGTGTAGCAAAGTAAGTTTGTTTGAGTTTAGTACAAGTGCAGCTGAGAATTGTAGGTGCTCTTTTTTCCTGAAGAGTGAGCTGATGAAACTTTTTTTTCCTACCCAACCTCTTTCTGAAGATAAGCACGCTTGAGATCTTAAACCTGGAAGACCAAGGAGCCCTCTTGAGCGATGATGAGATCTTTGCCAGTCGCCAGACTGGGAAACACACCTGCATGGCCTTGCGTAGATACTTTGAGGCTCACCTGGCTATCAAACTTGAACAGGTGAAGCAGTCGCTCCAGCGCACTGAAGGTGGCATTCTGGTCCATCCGCAGCCCCCCTACAAGGTGAGCAGCATGTTGGGAGCTTTTAACGTGGTCGTTGCATTTTTCAAGCGAATCCTAGCTGCGGGAATATGTGGATGTCCTTTGAAGCCAGTGGAATAACTAGGCAGTGTGCAATTTATGGGGATTTTTTTTTTATTTGTACTTTTTTCCTGCCTTGTGGAATGACACCGCAATAGAAAAATACAGAAGAGCCTTTGAGGTTAATCTGAGCTATGTTTGATTAAGGTTCCTGCTCATCTGCTGTGGTTCCTCTTCCATCTCTCAAAAACTTAAGTTAAAGGCAGGTTATTTTTGATACTCATGGGTTTTTCTATGCCTTTAATCTCTGAAAGGACAAAATCTGTATGTATAGAAAAGTGCATAATGTTGAAAAACTTGGAAATAAGTTTGATAAGGACAACTGAAATGTGTCTTTTGGAAGCCATAGTTTTTAGGAATGACCTGGGAGATTCTTGTGTTGGCCATGACTTTTTTTTTTTCCTACTTTCTCCCAGCAAAGTGATTTTTTTTTTTTCAAAAAAACTGAATTTTATGGCTGCTTGCTTTGAGGGAGCACATTCACCTGTGGTTTCTGGTTTAATTTATGATGGTTTTCTAGAAGAGCTGAAATAAGAAAACATAAGGGTTTTTTTGCTTCTGCAAAAATCACTTATTTTCAGTAACTAAAGGAATGTGTGTAAGCTGTTGCCACCTTGTGTAATTTTAAAAAAATTTTATTGAAAGGCAAGCTTGTTAGGAATTTCCTTTTTTCTTTAGTATGTTTTGTAGTCAGAACTTAGAAACTGTAATTGAATTTTTTTTTTGCAGCCTTTCTTAATACTTTAGCATAAATTTATTTTGAATGATGGTCTAGTAACTACTAGATTAGTAGCTTAAAAGCAGAGTAGAATTTTAATTTAATGTAACTTTTTTTCTTCTTTTTAAATTGACCTAAGCCTTCTAGGACTGCAAAGAAACTTAAAGGATAGTATTCTTAAGCTTATTATTGTATGTTATAGTGACAATTGCTGTATTCTTTTATAGTTGGGGAATAAACCAGAAAGTAAATACTTCATCTGCAAGGAACAGTGTTAGTCTAATCTTCGTGGATGCAGTTTTCAGTTAAATCCCAGCAGTGGAGGACTTGATGTGCAAGTTTAACCCCTGTGATCTCTTTTTAATGCTTCCAACTCACTTCCCTGCAGGCCTGTTCGTATACTCACGAGCAGATTGTAGAGATGATGGAGTTCCTGATCGAATATGGTCCAGCACAGCTCTACTGGGAGCCAGCAGAGGTTTTTCTCAAATTGTCTTGTGTCCAACTCATGCTTCAGCTCATTTCAATAGCATGCAACTGGAAGACATACTATGCAAGGTGAGCTGTTTGCTGTAGTACTGAATTTTAGTGCAGTAAGTTGTGACTCTTGGGCAGGATATTACATTTCTAGATTTTCTACCTCTCTGATAGCATTTAAAACAGACACATACTGGTTAGTGCTGTTAGGGCCTGTGCTGTGGCTATACAGTGCTTATGAAAGTTAACACCATGGAAAGCAGGACTAAAATCTTGAGGTAGAGAGGGATGTCATGAGATTTCTGAAGAGCCAAAATGCCTCAGGCCTTTGATTTCAGAGAAATCAGCATCATAGTAGAGCTTAACCACAATTCTGTGCCACTTTCTGTCTCAAAATGTATTTACCTTTTTGTTAGAGAAAGGCTAGAAAACTTAGAGGTAAAAAAGTAGAGGGTGAAATCAAGACATAGCTTAATCCTGGAAAGAGGTGGAATATCTGTTTGGATGTAGTAAGTTTAGCTGACTCAAGCGAGGACACTGTGTATCACTGTTGATTTGTTGGTATTTGAAGTTTACTGAGCAGATATAACTGTGCAAAGGAGTTATATGAATATGCAACAAGCCAGCATTTGAGAGAGGAAAAAGACTGAAGATTGTTACTGTGCGTTGCTCAGGTTCATGTCCCTGGATGATACGCTACCAGCTGTTAAACTCAACATGTTGGTAGAGGGGCTCACCTTGTGATGCCACTCTTAAGTTTCTCCCTTGTCTTTGGCCACAGACAAGCTGTGGGGGCACCATGATACTCTGTTATCTTTCTGTGGCACCTCTTCCCCACACCTCCCAACCTAAAAAAAATCTGCAGCATCCCTACTGTTAGAAAAGAAAAGGAGCTGCCACCAGGCTCTGATAGGATACCATTAGGATCTTGTCCCCAGTTCAAAAGGAGGATGGGTGCAAAGTTCCAGCCTCTGTTTATCCTAATGACCATCTGCTCCCCAGAGCGAAGCCATAGTCCTCTCTAGAGATATGTTCACTGCTGAGTCACTCTCTGCTATAACTAGTTGTCATCAGCTGTATTCTTGTCACCAGGACTCCCTCCTTATTTCTGCCGCCTGCAGGAGTTCCTTGCCTAACTTAACTTGAAAGAACTTTGAAATCTGTTTTGCTTCTGCAGTCCCCTGCCTCCCTTTCTCTCTCTCTCAGGTTGCACTCTCCTGGGTAGTTTCTGTTCTCCTGTTTCTTACTCTCTGCAGTAATTGCTAGCTGGGTTAACTCCTACCTTTCCATACAGGCTTACAAACCTTCGCCACTTTTTCTTGCATTGTTCTGCTCTTCCACCTCTTGCTTAACAGCCCTTTTCTTCCACACACCTGTGTCTCTCTTAAACTGGTGCCTGAGTTGATGCCTTTTTCCCTACCGCAATTGTCTGTTTTACTGCTAAAGAGTTTCCCTTCACTTCAGAAAAACTTCCTTTCTAGTTGACGGGTGACAGAGTATTTTAGGCAGCAGTGTTTCCCAACTAAGACGTAGAGTTAGATTAGATTGAGAAGCTTAATTTAGAATGCTTTTGTAGATAAGTCTCTTAACGTTCTTATTTTTATAAATACAAAATTACAGTGCTTTTAGGAGCCTGTGGGCAGGGTGGGATAGATGTTGACAGACTGCAGGCAATGGTGTGCATGTGAACACTGCCTTCTGTGGAGATCAACCCTTTAAGAGTGTAACATTCTAAAATCAAAATGCACCATCAAATACATCAGATGTGACTAATTTACTCCTATTTGTTGGAGTAGAGTAGATTGAGTACTATTTTATGTTATTGAAATAACTCTGTATGTACACCTCTAAGAACTCCTTCTGTTGTTGTCTTCCAGGAATGACACAGTACGATATGCTTTGGATGTACTAGCCATCCTGACTGTGGTTCCTAAAATCCAGTTGCAGCTGGCAGAACCTGTGGATGTGTTAGATGAAGCTGGATCTACTGTTTCCACTGTGGGTAAGCTGAATATGGTCCTGGTGACTTACACTCTTATCAATTGTCTTCTGCTACATGGTTTTTCAGTTGGCTGTTTCTCACCTACAGTGAGGCAAGGGTTAAAATAATTCATGTATTCAGAGTTATTGTCAGAGAGGCAAAAAAATGGGGGAGTAGACTGTGGTTAAAATTGTGTCATGATTAGCACTGTGGTTGGATTACAAATTTGAAGGCATGGTCTTCGACTCGCGCTTGTTTTCAAGAGCTCATTAAATACAGATGGAGGCAAATCTACTTTTGTAATGGAACTATTCGGTTCCCTCAGCTTCTCAGAAATTTAGGTCTCCTGGGGATATATTTGAGAATATGGGAGAGGAACAATTATTGCTATTTATTTGAGTTGTGCTCTAACTGGCTACCTGCAGATTCAGTATGCAATTGAACGAGATGTGCCTGGATCGGCTCTAAGGCTTATGCATTAAATGGGGCGTGACTTTTTTTTAAGAAAAGAAAAATAGAAGTTGAGCAGAGTACTAGATATAGGCAAAAGACAATTTCTTTTGCACAAAACCTTTCTCTAGGCAGAACACCAATTCTTTCTTGAGTGAGGGTTTTGATCTTCTGAAGCAGACATGAAACTAACAGGAACTCTGTCGGGGGAGGAGGAGGGAACAAACCCAAAGTCTCATTTTTGCCTGACTCCTTTTGGAAGCTGTGATACGATTTATTTTTTTCCCTTCATAACACGGTCCCCTTCCTTCCGCTGTGTTTCCACTTTGTTAGTATTTGTACAAGAGAGTTGCTTTCTGCAGTAAGAATCAGAGGCATGCCTGTGCATCTTTCCCTGTGCCAGGTAGCTCAGATTTTGTGTTCCTGGGCCATGCCTGATCACCTTCTCTGAAAGATTGTTTGACTCCCTACGTACTGATGATGAAGTGGAGGAGCATCAGTGTAGGAAAACATTTTGCCAGGGAGGTAGAAGAATACATCTTAGGCTAGTTAGCAGAACTCAAATTCCCAGAATGAAGAGAATTACCTATTTCCCTCAAATTTGTTGAAGACTCCCTTACTTGTCTGATGAGCTGTGTAAGATACATTTTTAGAGTGCTAAAGAAACTATTTATTTCCCTCACTAGGTATTAGTATCATCCTTGGAGTTGCTGAGGGTGAATTTTTCATCCATGATGCTGAGATTCAGAAATCAGCCCTTCAGATCATCATCAATTGTGTATGTGGCCCAGATAATCGGATCTCCAGTATTGGCAAATTCATCTCTGGAACTCCTCGGCGAAAGCTTCCTCAGGCCCCCAAGAGCAGTGAGCACACGTTAGCTAAGATGTGGAATGTGGTACAATCCAACAATGGCATCAAAGTGCTGCTGTCATTGCTGTCTATAAAGATGCCGATCACGGACGCGGATCAGATCCGAGCATTAGCCTGCAAAGCCTTGGTGGGTCTCTCACGCAGCAGTACTGTCCGGCAGATTATCAGCAAGCTCCCCCTCTTCAGCAGCTGTCAAATTCAGCAGCTGATGAAAGAGCCGGTGCTTCAGGACAAGCGCAGCGAGCATGTGAAGTTCTGCAAATATGCTGCTGAGCTGATAGAGCGTGTCTCGGGGAAGCCATTGCTGATTGGCACAGATGTCTCTCTGGCTCGGTTGCAGAAAGCGGATGTGGTGGCCCAGTCAAGGATCACGTTTCCTGAGAAGGAGCTGCTGCTCCTGATTCGGAACCATCTCATCTCTAAGGGCCTAGGAGAAACTGCATCTGTCCTTACTAAAGAGGCTGACCTACCCATGACTGCAGCATCTCATTCATCTGCCTTCACCCCTGTTGCGGCTGCTGCCTCTCCTGTGACCCTGCCTCGCACTCCTCGCATAGCTAATGGCATCTCGGCCCGTTTGAGTAGCCACACTTCTGTAGGTTCCACTGCCACCTCTGTCCACGCTCAGGCAAGGCCGTCTGCATCCCAAGGTCCACTTGCCCTTCCAGGCCCTTCTTATGCCAGCAACTCTCCTCTGATTGGCAGGATTAGCTTTGTCAGGGAGAGGCCATCTCCCTGCAACGGCAGAAAAATCAGAGTGTTGCGACAAAAATCGGACCATGGCGCCTACAGCCAGAGCCCAGCTATCAAAAAGCAGCTGGACAGACACCTTCCTTCCCCACCCACGCTGGACAGTATAATCACAGAGTACCTTAGGGAGCAGCATGCCCGCTGCAAGAACCCTGTTGCCACCTGTCCCCCTTTCTCTCTCTTTACTCCCCACCAGTGTCCTGAGCCAAAACAGAGGCGCCAAGCGCCAACTAACTTTACCTCACGGCTGACCCGCAGGGCAGCCTTTCCGAAGTACGGAGGGGTGGATGGTGGCTGCTTTGATAGACACCTTATATTTAGCAGGTAAGGAAGAAAAGTGTTTCTTGATCCCTCTCAGGATGTACCCTGTGCCAAAAAGCCTTACCTGGATTCAGGCTGTGCAGACCCACAGCGGAGTATCCTTGGAAAGAAAAGTGTTTTAATTCAACAGTGACAAGTGGGAGAGCCTTGAAAGGCACTTTTAGAAGTTGTTCTGTTTCTCTTGTCCTTAGTACTGATCCTTAGTACGTAAAGCACGCTTTATTTTCAGTATCATGTTAATTTGTTAGCAACATTGACTAATGAAGGTCATAGCTCTTTGTTCTCCTTTGGAAGGTAAGTATGTAACACCAGTTTTACATGAGACTGTAGCATAACCTTGAGGATGGTTGGCTGACAGATGCAGGACAGCGGAATCCATATTTTGCTCTTGCAGCTGAATCCGCAGCACTGCAAGTTGCTAGCCTCCTTATGCGGCCTTTCTTTGCTGAGGTTAAATTGGAAGATGATGTAAAGTTTATAAAAATAAAGATGACACATAGATGACAGCATCTTCACAGTGAAACCAGTATCACCTTGCGAAATTACGATGACAGGAGGTTATTTGGCTGATGTGCCTTGTCTTCTTGTGTTGAGTGTTTCAGAACTGGTCGAAAATTTTTTACTAGCTGTCTGTACTTATCCAGGTGACAACATTACAGGTTTTCCATCAATCCAACTTTGAAGACGGATTCCAACTGCTTCAACTTAATGATGTGCTTTAACAGAAGTACTTATTAGTGCAAAACAAACCCTGAAATGTTGCAAACGCTGTTGTAACATACTTGAGCACTAGTCTTAGAACTGACGCTTATCTTGTCCTAGAAGAAAGCTATAACTTGTACCTACATGACTTTTAAGGGCTGGATTTAATATCATCACACAGCATTTCAGTTTTGCTTTTCTTCTGTCTTTCGGGTGACTCTTGTATTTCTACCTTCTCCAGGTTCCGTCCGATTTCTGTGTTCAGGGAAGCAAATGAGGATGAGAGTGGCTTTACCTGTTGCGCGTTTTCTGCAAGAGAACGATTCTTGATGCTGGGTACTTGCACGGGGCAGTTGAAACTCTATAATGTATTCAGTGGACAGGAAGAGGCCAGTTACAACTGCCATAACTCTGCCATCACGCACCTTGAGCCATCCAGGGTAAGTAATCAAAGACCTGTTCTGAGTTTTAGAAGTTCTCGCAGCCTAAGCCCTGATATGTTTTGGGCCCATCTGGATATGTACATCTAGAATGCACCTACTGGCTGGCCTGCAATGCCTGTCATTAAAGTACTTGTAATAGTTAACATACTCCCTCTCTGAGTTCTACAATTATTTTTTTCTTCCCAAGATGGTAGAGAAGATGCCCGGTAGCTGTGTGCCTTCCTAAGTAATGAATATGTGTCTGGAAGTGGAAAATGCTTAAACTGACTATGTTTTTAAGATAAACGTGAGATAAGATATCAGAGTTTATATAACCTCCCTTTGTTGGAGAAAGAAATCCTTTGGGGGATGATTCTAGGAAGAAATAAAAGGTAACTGATTTATAAGCAGAATGAACTCCACTCACAGGGCATCAAAGTTCAGGCATGGATTATCCTGATGATATCTGCTATTAACATCACAGATCGTTCCCATTGTTATCTGTAACGTTTTTCTTTGTCTGCCAAGGGCTCTTTATATTATACATAGTATTAGATACCTAGACTTTATCCCCATGGGAGTAGTTTAGTAAGCACAAAATCTGCTACAGTTCCTAAATTCATCTTGTAAGGTGTAAGTTAAAGTGTACAGGTAAAATGATAATCTCTGTTTTCCCTGGTGTTCTTTTCCCTTCCTCACCCTTCACTTTCATCTGGAAATACAGGATGGATCTTTATTGCTGACATCTGCTACGTGGAGCCAACCTCTGTCTGCATTGTGGGGAATGAAGTCTGTCTTTGATATGAAGTAGGTATACTCTGATCCAGCTGTGGGGTATGTTGCAGTTAGAGGAACCATTCAATATAGGCAGAAACCCTAAGAACAAACTCTATGAAAGAACAGTACAGCACGCTTCTCACAATGTCTCTTGTGAAAAAATAAAATGTGCTCCCTTTCTTATGTTTAGTATCTTCCCTATTTTAATGGGTACAGACAGCTTTGCTAAATTCTAACTACTAAAGTCCTATTTAATGCAAGATAGATTGGTAAAGTCACTGTTGTCCCTGAAGGCAAAGTAATATGTTTGTATTTTTATTCTCATGTTTGTAAATTATCTTGGCAACCTTTCTGTAGCCAGTTACAGAATTTTACTAGCATGGTGATTTGCATGGTGAAATTTTCAGACCTGTATACAAGCTATTTCAGAGCTGGATAAAGCTATTTAAAATTGATTTCAGTATTTACAGTTGTTTCTTCCCATAAAAAAATGGGTGGAAGGCTCTTCATTTTTAAAAGGTTTGACTGTTGTCTACCTTAGTTGGAAGCAACGGTTTTGGTGTGACCTGTTTTAGGTCAGCTAGAGGGCATTCTTCGGATAAAGTTTAATGTGCCTTAGGCCTGCATGTGCATTTGAACGTTCATGATGCCATTCATTGCTCACTCTTCTAAATAGTGTTATGTTTATGACAGGCCCTGTTGCAGTAGTAATTTGATGACAAGTCTGTGAAGTTGTTGCTTCTGTTTTTTTCACTGGTCTGCTGTAAAGGCTTTGTCTGTAACAGGTATTTTCCTGCAAATGCCAGTGGAGCATTTTTGCATTGTAGTATGCCATGGTCAATGGCGAAGGAGAGTCTTTTCTACGTTTTCAGTTTTCTGCATTGTTGAAACCTCTGCTGGAGGTGTTGAGGTAGTGTTTGGTTCACACAGGCGGTTTGAATCTGCAGTTCCTTGACTTCTTCACTGACTCTATCTGCAGGCATTCCTTCCCTGATGACCAGTATGTGGAGTTCAGCAAGCACTCTCAGGATAGGGTCATTGGCACAAAAGGAGACATTGCCCATGTAAGTACCAGTAAAGGTCATGGTTGTGAAGCTGTGACAAGAATATTATTCTTCACAGGACATTTATTAACAGATCTGGGTGCTCTGTGTAACTGATGAACTAAGAGGCTTTAGAGGAAGGCTTTGAAAGTGTCAAATAACTTCTCCCTGTGTCTAAGGGTGTAAACTTGACCATTCCAAACCAACTGTAGCACAAGCAGTGTGCAATGTATTGCCTCTGTGGTTAGTATTCTGGGTAATTGTAAAATCTGCTTTGTTTTGTTCATTTGAGAGAGGTCGTGCAGGACTTCCCCCCCCTGCCCGAAGTTGCCTCCTTTGCCTTATTTTTCAGTAATAGTAGTAGTAATAATAAAAGTTGCACTGTAAACAGTAGTTCAGTCAACAGCTGTGGGAAATGGCCTATTAAGTGTCGTCCTTTTGCCCCCACACAAATTTGCAGCTTGCTTTTGGGTAATTTAATTTTACCAATATATTTTTCAGACAATGCTGTTGTAGGGTTTTGTATGAATACGTGCAAATTTGACAGACACAGTCTTCAGAGTGCTTCTGCTTCTTCTCGGTGCTAATTTGCATTCATTATAGGCACTGTCTCTTTTGGAAGAGTATTTGCATAAAAAAACTGTCATGAAACATAACATATTCAAATTATTTATGATTTTACTTACTGCCCTTGATTTGTTTAAGCAAACTGTCCATTCCTGCCCAGTTTTTAACTTGGATTTATCTGGAAGTCAGATCGGTTTGTGTATTGTTTATCTGGTAAACAGATTTGTTTTCCAATTCTAGAGAATTTTTTTCCTCTCTAAGTTTGAACAAGAGCTAGGCTCTGAGGAATGTTACAGATCAAATTTATCTGAGAAGATGGTCATAAACCCTTCGTACTAGTTAAAGCCCTTTTTATATTTTTATCTTCCAACAGTTTGTTGGGGCAAAGCTCAGAAAGTTGCCGTTCCATGTAAACGCCAGGAATTTTAACTCGTTTCTATAGTTTCTGGCTTTTTTTTCCCCCTCGCTGTGTGCTTTGGAGTTTTTATGTTTGTAAATACCATCTGCTCTGAAAGCAGTTCCATTTCTGAAACAGTGGTACCTTGTGACCGCAGCTTCCCAGCCCACTTCTTGTAATGGGGTTAGTTTCTTTGGAACTAATCCTGATTGTATTGAAATACATCAGTGAACCTACAGTAAGCTAAGTACTGGCCAAAACGTGTTTTGAGACTTGGTTCCAGCTGTGAAAAACTATTAAAAGACTGGCAGGAAGGGTTATCTTTGGAATGCTCTCACCTGAAATGAAAAAGCAAAATGGAAAATTGGGTGATTCTGGAAACAATTTAGAAGGGGGAACGTGGGGTGATCTTAGGCACAGGTACATTACAAATTGTGACTAATCTTTCTTTTTCTTTTTAATCTAAAAGATCTATGATATTCAGACTGGCAACAAGCTATTGACTCTGTTTAACCCAGATCTTGCCAACAACTACAAGAAGAACTGTGCCACGTTTAACCCCACTGATGACCTTGTCCTAAATGATGGTGTCCTCTGGGATGTCAGATCGGCACAAGCCATCCACAAGTTTGACAAATTCAACATGACCATCAGTGGTGTTTTCCATCCCAATGGGCTAGAGGTCATAGTCAACACAGAAATTGTATCCTTTGGCCACTGTGGTAACTGATGTGCTGGGACCTAAAGAATTTGTATTGATAAACAAGTAGCTGTTTGCAGAAGTTGTATTAATGGACTGCTGTGTTACAGGTTATGTATGCTAACAACAGTTTTCGTCTGTGAATCAAGTAAGTAGGGACTGTCAGACAGTTAGCTAATTTAAATCTAGATTCTGTCTCTGATATGGCCTAGAGGAAATACTTAACACGCAGAGAAAGCAAGAGAGATTTTCTTTTCTAACGTACTCTTGTGGTACCTCTGCTCTCTTCCCACCCATTACCAAGATCAACCTTGAAGCTACTGCAGTAACCTCTTATGACTGGGAATGACATTTTGAGTAAGAGCTCTTTCAGTTTGAACACGTGGAAGGGATTGTGGTGCTGGAATCCGACTCTGGTTCTGTCATATTTGCAAGAGGGTGGCAATGAGGTTTCTTGAACGCAATTAATCAGTTGTTTGCCACTGTGTTGAAAAGGAAATAGAAACTTTCAATTGTTTGTTGCTCCTTAGCCTGTATTTTTTCAGTGGGACCTCCGAACTTTCCATTTGTTGCACACGGTACCTGCACTGGATCAGTGTCGTGTGGTCTTCAACTATACTGGCACAGTTATGTATGGAGGTAGGACTTCTCAGTCTTCTATTACTCTCCTTGGTCACCTTTGGTTTGAGATAAGTAGATGCTTGTTCAGTGAAATCAGAAGCTTCAGGGAGTCTGTCTTAACTCCAGGCCTTACTGGCATGTGTGAACTGGAATTTTTCAGGAAGTTTATGCTATGTGTATTGCTGGCAAAGACAGTTTTCTCTGACATCAGCAATATCGCAACTCATTTCTGAGATTAAAAATCAACCTATTGAAAAAGAAAATGTGTATAATGACAGATCTGATGATGCTTGAGAAAATAATTTTGTCCTCTGTATTACGTTTCAATGATCTGCAGCAATAATAAAGGCAGCTCTGAAGAGTAGATATTAAATGGGTCTTGCCAAGCTATTAAATAAAAAGAAAATTCATGTCAGAGGCTGATATGATCTTAAGTTGAGTAACGATAGTGACAAATGGAAGGTGTATTTGTGGAATAATCTTTCCTTGTATCAGCTATGTTGCAGGCAGATGATGAAGATGACCTTCTGGAGGAGAGAATGAGAAGTCCCTTTGGCTCTTCTTTCAGGACATTTAATGCAACTGATTATAAACCTATAGGTAAGAGTGAAAGAGGAGCAAACAGCTTGGTCTGGAGGCTTAAAGGTTTATTGAAAGTTCTGCTTAGTAACATTCACTTCCTCCTCCCCTTTGTGTGTATGACAAAACAAATTCTGCCACAACCCGTTCTGGTTGAAGCACAAGAGTTGGGTTTAACACTGAAATAGGTTCAAGTATCATATCCTGTTCAGCATGTGATTGCCTTACTTGCTACCGTTCAGCAGTTCTGGCTTTATTTTCCTTTCCTCTTTCCAAGTAGGGCATAATCTGAGATAGTAGGTCATTTGGCCAAGATGTCATTGGTCTCATTTCAGGAAGGGCCTTTTTTCTTTTCATTTTCTTTTTCTTTTTTTTTTTTTTTTTCCTTTTCCCAGCAGCACTTCCCCATGCTAGTAGTTCAAAATGCTGTCAGTTTGGCCTCCAGCTTGCAAAGCTCCTGGAGCTGAACTAAGTGCTGCTGCAGACATAAACAAATGTGGCTTTTGCTATTGAAAGGAGACATGGCTCACAACCCAGTCCTTTGGTTGCCACCTATCCTGGAAGATTATCTGTTGTTTACTATGCTCAGAGAAGCCAATAAATGTATTATCAGGGGAGGAGGTACTGTGCAGAGCAGGTTAAGAGCTTACCTGGCTATTTTTTATGGCAGTCTCCAACATTCTATTCTTTATTACAGGTTGAATTAGTTACAAACATTCATTTCAATTCTATTTCAGCTGTTGTTTCTTGTCCCAACATTTTATTATCTGCTTTTAGACATACATTGTTAGATCTTTTCTTTCAGCGAGCATTGAGTAATATGCAGTTAACCACTGAGTTTGTTTTGTGATGTTTTCCAGCTACCATAGATGTAAAGCGGAATATCTTTGACTTGTGCACAGACAGCAAGGACTGCTATCTGGCTGTCATTGAGGTAAAGGAGCTAAGAATAAACTCTGGTCTCTGTAGCTGTGGTTTGAGTCCAGTGCTTTTTGTTTCTTTTTAAAACCTTCAGAACTGATGATTCTGGAGTTCCTACTGTTAAATTCATGTCCGAAGTGGTGGTGGTATTTTGATGATGGTAAAGATGCTTTTTTTGTTTTCCACCCACGGCAGTCTTGTTTTTCTGCCTCTGATTCCTTAAACTTCCAAACACATTTGCCTCTCTTCTTCAAACACTTCCCACTTTAAAATGTGCAGAGGTTTTCCTTCTCATAAGCATAGAGAGAAGGGTATTTTTTTTCCTATTTATAGCAATAATTTCCTATTAAAATTTGCACAGTATCAAATAACTGGGAAATGCAATCTTCCTGGGGCTCCCCATGGAGCTTTTCTGTGAATCACTCTTATTGTTCCTTTTTCACTTGCCTTCCTAGCAAAATCCCAGAAGCTAAGGATTTGAAGCAAAAATTACTGAGCGAAACTTCTGGTCTGTTAAGGGGGAAGTCAAATTAAACTAATGGGTCTTGAACCTGACTATGTAAGTGCAGTGACTAATTTAAAATCCTGTCGACTTAATACTCTGTGAACCACTGATCCTTACAGACCAAAAAAAGCGAGTCAAGAATTTGTAGTAGGGCAGGCTTCATGTTTAACTACCAAAGTTGGAGTTGCTAAGGTTGTGAGGCCAAGAGATGAAAATTTTCTTTTATAGGAGTCATTGGAAACATTACTTCCTGGCACGTGGCAGCAGTGGTTGCTGGGGTATCAGGCTGCTGTCTTCTGGAACCCTTGCTAGATGACAGCTTTTAGCATTCTCTCAAGGCATATGGTTCAATGATATAATAGGGAGGCAAATTTGAAAGGAAGTGGTGTGCTGTTAGGTGAGAACTAAACCAAATCATGTTAAGGATCCAGTAAAGGTTTTGTTACGTCTACTAGTAAGGGTTTAAGTTGTGGATGACGGAAGCAGAAAGTAGATATTTACATCACTCCTGGGCTGGTCCTTGAAACTAAGAAGACTTGGTGTTAGTGCTAGTTGTACTGCTGCTAGTAAATGGGACGGAAGGATTTTGGTAATGTTTCTGTAACTGAGATCAGATATAGCACTGAATATGAACGCTGAGCTTAATTCCTGGGGCTAACTGCTGTGTGGGCATCTTGTCTTCAGAATCAAGGGAGCATGGATGCCATGAACATGGATACAGTTTGCAGACTGTATGAAGTGGGCAGGCAGCGTTTGGCAGAAGATGAAGAGGATGAAGAAGAAGATCAGGTGAGAAGTATAGCATTAACCTGGTTGTTCAAGAGTAGCTGTTAGCCATCTACATGTGAGAGGCCACAGGTGTTCATTTATTACCCATAAAGTACAGATGCCTCATTTGGTCTCGCCTAACGTGAAGTAGATCACTTTACTGTCAGCGTAAACTAAGACTATCTATGCAGAACCTGTGTGAACAGTAACTTTGTGCACTGTAAACCGACATGATAATTTATAGCGTATTTATTAATTTCCCTAAGTGTTTCAATCTTGATCAGAAACTTTGCTGTTTGTTCTGCTTGGGTTTTTTTTTAAATATTTTGACACCCAGTAGAGAACAGTAGTGTGTTGAGGTTTTCCTTTTTTCAATTCCAAGTCTCATATTTGGGCATAACTTGTCAGCAGTTTCTGAATGAGACACAACTTGTGACTAATGCAGTGAAACTGCACAGTACTTCTACACAGCAAAATGTTTTAAGAATTTTAAAGAAAGCTGTAGGTTTGCATTGGGATGTATTGGTTTTTCTTCTCAGATCAGCCATTTGATCACTGGCAACTTGACAAAAGAGCTAAGAACTGCAGTAAGTGCCCCTCAGGGTGCCGTTGGCAGAATACATGGTAGCACAGAATCCTTACTACAGTACAATGAGAATTACAGACAAATTTGTAGCTTTTTGGGTGTCAGGTGTTTTTGGTTTTTTGTTTTGTTTTTTTGAACAGGCAAAGACCTTATGCTTCAATTCCCTAAAGATTTTAAATGCATTATTCTCTGCTCTTTGGTGTCTACATTCTAGTAAATCATATATTTGTATCTCCTGTGAGAAAAGCTGACCTCACCTTTTTCCAAAGAATGCCAGAAGGTAATATTTTGGTGGGTTTTTTCCCCAGACTCTGTGGAAAGCTGGATTTCTGATACTCTTTCTGTCTCTGAATCTTCCTGTTGCTAGGTTGAAACTTTTACTTTCTAGTTCAGAAGACTGGTTAGCAAATCCCAGGAAAGGGTAATTTTTTTTTTGCGGTTAAGTTGTTATTATTACAATTTCACTGTATTTCTGAAGATAAAGCAGTAGTTCTGTTTTGCATACACAGTTTGCTGTCCTGTCCTCTCAATGTGCTACAAGGTTGCAGTTGAAGTCTTGGCGTTCTTATGAAATCATTGGTCACTGTTTCTATTCCTAGATTGGATGGATTCAGTTTAGGAACTTTTAGGATGGGTGAAGAGTAGAATTCCTTGGGAAGCAATTAAGGGGGGGTGGAATTACTGTTCCTTCCAAAGTGTTTCTATTTTCTAGCCATCCAGTGCTTGCCTCAGGCAATAGTTTCTATTTTTGTCTCTGCTTCCACTGTTTTTGTTCACATTCAGTATATTTGAGTAAGCTTATTCATATTTTCTTTATAAAATCTCAAAAAAATAGTTTGTAGCAGAAATTGATTTTGCATTGTACAATGATTAACTAGCAGCTGTCAAGACGCTGTTTTGTGATATCACTGGTAAGTGGTGACTTAAGTGGAGGTCTGTATTTGTATAGGAGGACGCAGTCTGAATGGTGTTGGTTCCAGGCTGCAACACTAGGTACCAAGCAGCTATCTATCATCCATCAGATGTGACTGGGGACGCTTCCTGTCTTAGAAATGGAGGTGGCCCCAGGTAGAATTTAAGTATGCTGAAAGGTTTTCTGTAAAGCTTATGAAGTATTCAAACAAAGCTGCTTCGGGATCGATTTGCAAGCTAAGAGTGACTAGTTAATATTGCATAACTGCTGCTTTTTGTCGTCTTCGTTTCTGGGGTATATAGATGTTTCCTAGACAGTAACTTTTAGGGATGGTTACAATAAAGTTTCTTTAGTAAGACAGATTTGGTTTTAATATAAACAACACTTATGAACCCAAATTCAATTCAATCTATATATATTTAGCAAAACATAAACTAAACCCCTTGCGCTCTGTCCCGTAGCTGTTCACTGCTGTTCCTCCAGGTTTGTTCTAGTCTTAGGCTTACAAAACACAGCTTTTGTCTCCATAGAGACATCCAGCATTGAGCTAGAATGAGTAGAGGTTTTCCAGAATAAAGATGGAATCTCTCAGGCACACTTGTCTGTTAAGGCCAACAAAAGTAATTTGTTTCCTGATGAACAAGAATTTTCTGTGTATACATATGCTCACACATATGTAGGTGTTTACTACTTGCCTAGTTAGTTTCTGTGATTTAGGCTTTGAAAAACTGGAAATAAACTTTCAAACTTACTGGGACTTCTCACAGATATTCTAAAACACCTTCTAGATAAAAGAAGATGCTTTCTGATCTTTTTCATTAAAATGGTGTGGGGGGCCATCCATCTGAATCAACACTAATCTGATTTCTCTTTGGTCAAGATTTTTAGAGCAGATATTAATGTGTTTGGCCCCTGTATCTTCACACCTTGACTTTATGCATATATATTTTTTTGTATATGATCTACATGGGTCCACAAGTACAGTTTTTTGCCTGTACAGAAAGTAATAAGTACTCAAATAGAAGGCTGTTTGATGGGCAAGCCTTGCTTGGAAGTCATGTGATGCAGAATAAAATTGCTTTAAAAATTGTGCTTGAGACGAGTTAAGAACCGTGGAGAAAAATATCTGCCTGCCATTTTTTTACTTTAAATTTTGATGCCTCATGATGTCAGTTTTGACAAGTGTCAACTGATAGCTCTGTGACAGATTTTTGAAAAGCGAAAGACTGAGCCCGTAAAATGAACCTATTTGGTATAGGTTCATATAGGGGTATTTGGCCTATAGATATCTTTCAGTTTCTTCTCTTATTTAAGTAAAGAAACAAAACAACTATATTACTCCCCCTTTCTCAAACCAAACCTTGTAAAATCAACTGATCTGTTACATAAGTTACCCTCAAATTAAATGATCAGGCTGACTTAGCTGGCTTGTGTATGGTAATGCTGCAATAAATGTTTATGGTTTTGTTTGAGATACTTGAGAAGAGGACCACTGCAGCTGGGTTCTTCCTTGGCTGTTATACTAGCCTTTCATATGAGATCCCTGGAAAGCTGCCTTTTCCTAGTTATGGCCAGTAATCCAGAGTTGTCAAGCCTTGTTAAACAGAACAAATGCTAAATGGATATTGATACTCTGTGGTCTGTCCTTACTGCGGTAACTGAGGGAAAGTGAAAATGTAACACGCTCAGCAAGAGCCGGTTTGTGAGCCTTTTTTGTTGGATGTTTTAGTCCAAAAATATGTCTTTCTGCCTTGAACTTTCATGAGTTTTGTGTATTATTTCACTGCTGGGTGAGTACCTAAACGGGTCCATCAGTGACCGACAGTCTCACTCACACGTATTTGCAAAACTATGTTCAGTCTATGAGGAAATAGGCAGTTTCCTATTCTTCAGTCCTGCAGCAGGATCCTCCTCCTTTTCCTCCTGTATTTGCCACTGTTTTGATACACTCCTTCAGAGTTAGACTTAGCAAAAATAAGATGGGTATCTGAACTACTGGTACAGATGCTGGACCATCTTTCGGTTGTTAGCTTGCTTAATTCTTATTTATTTCCCTTTCTTGGCTGATTAGTATCCCCTGTTCACTCAGTAGTCTACTGTCTTCTGTAGTGAGACAGACCAGGAATTTCAGAGGAAATAGTGCAGAGGAAAATGAACGTACTGATCTGGCCTAGAAATGGCGCATGGCAGTTGCTACGGGCTACAAAAAGAGACTTCAGAAATATTAAGTGATCAAAAAAGCTAAAACGAAGGGAACTGGCTGACCACAGAGTAGACTCGAAACTGTGAAACTTAAGTCTGAATGACGTGATCTTCTGAGTGGGTTACAGGATTTTCAGGCTGTGCATTTTTACCTCTTTATTTTAGTTTTTCTTTCCATATTAGTTCTTTAAGGCCTATTTTTCTCTCTGTGGTACATGATGTGGATGATGTTGCATCTGTGAGGCTCAAGTAGTATTCTCAGTTATTGTCATGTTCAGAGAGATTTATGGCTTCAGCAGCACATTGCTTCACCTAGCTGTCCCTGTCCTATAAAGTGTGTTCTACTTCTTTTGCCAGAGCTGAAGAACTGTTAATTATCCTGCAGTGCTTCTGGGCTATCGAAATGGTGATGGTAGGTGTGTAATTTGTCTTTTTGCATTGGTTTAGATAATTCTAGGTGATGTGAAATGAAAGCTTTGGAGATAAGGCAATAAAGACTCGAAAGACAATCGCTGTTCTAACATGTGGTTTAGCCAGGATGGAGAATGTTTTTCCTCAGCTTTCTGTGTGATCTTTGTGATCCCAGTTTCTACTTTTATTTTAGGACTCTTCCCCCTATCTGCCTGCAACAGCAATTCCACTGTACTTCTATTGCTGTTGGCCTGATACAGGTTTGTTTTCATGCAGATACTTATTTGCTGGGGAAAACCCCCATAAACCTTTAATCCATATTGGCACATGTATTTCAGAAACATCAGACCATGGTGGTGCTTTGTCACTACAAGCTGCCTAGAATGATTTATGTCACCAGGGACCATTAGTTTTTCAGGAGCTGTTGCTGTAACATTTGAAGATACGGTTTGTTTTGAAATCTTGCTTGAGATGAAATGGTTTACAGGATAATAGCTGGGAACAAGTATTTTCAGACAAATGTCTCAACTGATAATAACATACATGTGTTTATTGCACACCTTAATAGGAATCTTTGAAGTTAGTTGCAGCCGGGGAGGCTAAGTAAAGAGCGGTTTCCATCAAAGACCTGTTTAAAAAACAGACACAGCTTTTGAACAGGCATCCTTCAAAACAGATATTTAAAAAAAAAAAAAAAAGCAGCTTTCCCAGTACCTGTACTTCTTACCACACTTTTAGATAGCAGCAAATAACTGTGACTGCTTCAGCCTATTCTGCTGTTTCAGAATCTAGTTTCACTAGCTGTCAGTTAGTGCAAACAGAGGAAATTCTTGGAAAGGGAAAGGGATTTGGAGTTTTCAGAAGGCTAGACCTAGTATTATGCAGTAAAACAGCTTCAGCAGAGATAAAAGCATATTCTGCCTGTGCAGTGACAGAAATCAAAGGTTGACTTCCTCTCACCTAACACATCTTTCTAGAATTCCCAGAGTAGTTGGGATCCAAGAAAATAAAAGCTGCCTCAGCTGTGATGAGACATGTCAGTCAGAAGCTTGAGAAAATAAAGGAACAAATTCTTGTCCATAGAGGGAGAGTTCGTTTACCTGCCAGATTTTGAAATTCCTTTACACACTTGGTTTTTGTCATGCAATTGAAGGAATGGGCTTATTTTTGTGAGTGAAAGTGTGAGATCAGTGAGAGGAAGGAAGAGAAGCAGATTCAGAAATTGCACCTAGTTCTGGACTCCTTACATTTCTGAGCCCTACAGCACAGAGAATATAATAGTTACATTAGAACACATTTATCCCTAGCATTAAGGAATGTATCGACTGCGAAATGATGAGTTGCACATGCCTCAAAGAGGACAGTGACTCTGGAGTTAGATTGATTGTCATCAGGTACTACATACAGTTATGTTAAAATGAAAACATTTCATAGGCAAAACCAGAGTATTGGTCAAAAGTGTCCCAACTGAACGTGCCAGTCCAACAGAGGCCCGGTTACTTTCAAGTTTTTGTTTATCTGTGTCATGGATGCTTTTTCATTCATCACAGGTAAGTAGTCATTGTTAGACAAGCTAAACCTACTTACATAGATTAAGAGAATAACTGCTTTTTTATTTCTTCACTCCATGTTTTGCCTCTGTGACATACTGTATGCTGTGTGCTGTTTCCTGTATTAAATCTGCACATACCTACATCTGCATAGAAGCCTATGGTAAGATTCCTTGCTTGTTACATATAGTAACTTCTGCGTATTCCCAGGCTTCTACATTTCTAGCTCTGTGACCTCATTAATGGCTATGAAGAAGTAGAAATTCTAACACTGAAGTAGCCAAGAAGGTAAAAGAAGGCGCAGGCCTGTAGCGTGAAGGAGAATACTTAGAATTAATTTAGTGGTATGATAATAGGAAGTGAGTTTGGGCTTGCTAGCTGAGGGGAAGGATGGAGGCTAGGTAATCTAGGACGTAAAATTCCTTACATGTTGGCCCCCTAGAATGACTGTTGGCTATATTTAAGCTTTTTCCACTGCCTGTTGTTCAGGGACTGTTAAGAAATGGGTGGGGGTGGAATTGGATAGAAACTCTTAAGTGACTGAAAACCAGACATTGTCACTCCTGAGAATTGCGTAGCAAAGGATCAGAAAGTACCAATATGCTACACAGATGCTTTGGAAGCAAAGAGAACTATTGTCAGAAGATATGACAAGGGGATTGTCTATGGAGAAAGATAAATTATTAAAACAAGGAGAGACTTATTCCTCTGGAGTGAAACATTCTTCAGTGAACTTGTATTTGAACAATGATCATATGTTCTTTTTTATGAAAGCAAAGCTCCTTCCCATGCTGGAAATAGGTAGTAATTAAAATAATACTGATAATTTGAAAGAGAGCAGATTACTAAAAATGAGTTTGCTTTTCTCTAGGAGAAACTTGGGGGAGGGGGGAGAAAGAGAGGGAAAAGTAAACTAGTAGGTGGTTTCTTGCAAAAGCAAGTAAATTGACCAAAATAATGAGACTCTAGAAAACATGGAGTTCTTTACCCCCCCCCCCCCCAAAAAAATACTAGGGAAAATAAACAGTTTATAGAAGCAGATGCTTACCAGCAGATGATTAGACTTAGCTACAAATAGCCAGAAGTTAATTAAATATGAGCTGAAAGATTTGAAAAAGTGGGAAAAGCTTCACTGTCATTTGATTAACTGTTTTGCAGGTAGAGAAAAGGCAGCCTCATAGATGAAAATAAGAACAGTTAGAGTAGAGTAATACCATATAGCATGATTCAAACTGAGAGGTGCAATAGAGATTGTGTTTTCAGAAGAAGGGACTGTTGCTGGAAAGCATCTGCAGGTGAGAGGTGTTGAATTGGAAGTGATGATAGGAGGTGAGCATGGGGCTGGGGAAGGAGCAGCAGTGAGATGATGCCGGCTGAAGAGTTCATAGAGCAGTAACAGAGGAAGTTGGTCAGAGAACTATTGACGTAAGTACTTGTTTTGGACTGTGAACCAACTCCGAATAGAGGAAGAAAAAGTGAATGAGGTGTTAGATGAAAAGACAAAGCTTTTTGTAACAGCTGAAACCATGTCAAATAAGCAAAAAATCAGTGACCTGTAAATCTCAAAACTGAATTAAGATTTCCAAACCTATTATCGACAATCGAAAAGGACCTGTGGGATCTTCTTGTGGCAGCTAGCAGCCAGCCTAGTGTAAATTTGAGAGATTATGTAACCTGCAGTTGAGAAGTCTCAAATTCTGTTCATCTGGTCATAAAAAATTTTTGTATTCAAGAAATGTAAGAAAACTCCATAAAACACCTTAAGAGTGCTTGTAAAGCAAGCTGGTATATTTTTATATACTGCAGGTCTGCAGAGCTGTAAGCCATACTTCCTGAAAGCGCTTTGTACATACACTGATTTAATGTTAAAATCAAAAAATCAAAATTCTGCCTAGTTAACATATATTTTGCATCGGAGTTTGAGTAAGTGAAAGACTGGGGTTTTCCTGAGCCTTTGAATGTTTTTTGAGAAATGAATACTGGTGAATGTGTTAAGTATCAATAACCTGTACTACCCAAAAAGACAAAACTTTGTGAATTGTGTATGTGCAAAATTAAAGGGGAACAGTAAGAAAGTCGATGATGATGATGAAAGTCTATGAAGTGCGTGCAAACATGCATCAAAGAACAATATGGAAGAAAATACATAACGCTTGAACAAGAGCAAAGGGTATTTACTAAGCTCTGAACGGGCTGTAAATACTGGCAACATGAAGAATTAGGTCAAGCATTTTTTTGTTACAGAGCTGCCACCCCTATAGATGCTGTTCCTTTAGGGGATGTTGTTTAATTTTTCCCTTTGTAGTTATAAATTAAATTGAACCAAATCTACTTGGCTTTGTGAAATCTTTACGCAAGATCGCAAACTGGTGGTAGAGTTAAGTTACCAGTAATTTGCTTTGAGATGATCTTGAGATAATCCTTTGCTATGTAATCAACTTTCCTGATTCTTTAAGCTACTGTCCAGCTTTTCTTGTACTACTACATCTCTAAATCTGCCTGTATGCAGGCATGTTAAAAAGCTGACGTGAATCACTTTTGCCCTCTTAATCATCCTCAAAGTAGTTCCAGGGTCATAGACTGTGTGTTGTAGCTATTTATGTGTTACTGTGTAAGTGAATTAGTGAATTTTGGTGAGTTAGTGAGTGTTGAGAGATTTCTCTAAGATGCACACTTAAATTAATTGTCCCATTTAACAACCTTATCCTAGAAGAACTGATCGTTCCTGCATCCTTTATACTCGTCTAAAGTATATAACTGATGGTACTATACATTACTGACTGACATTCTTAAGACTTTTTGAGTTAAACTGATACAAACCCTTTGTATAGATGGTCTTTTTCAGCCTAAACTAGTCTTCATTAGTTGAGTCAAATTAACTCTTTAGTTGAGTCAAACAATTTCTAAGTTAAACTGGGGCCTGTCCCCGTGTGGAGATCTTTCTTACATCTGTGGATAGCTATTCCACACTAAAGTTGCAGCCTCCTTCTTTGCTATCCCCTTATTAAACCTTTGCTATCCCTTACCCCCCTTTAAACTGGGGTTTTGTTTTGTTCTCTTGTTCACTTTAAGTTGTCAGCTTTGTCTTTGTTCATTGCCTTATTTTTGCAGTCTTTTTGCTTTAACTGGGGTGAAGTCAGCACCGTAAGTATTTATGCAGAGAAGTGGGGTCAGGAAGCCATTTTGTGATGAAACAGGGTGGGTGTTTCCTAGATTAAAATTCCTTTATTATAATTGCGATACTGTGTTTTTGAAGAGCAGAAAGAGTTGGCCATCCAGGTATGTTGATACTATAATGCCCTCTGCATTGCAGCTGTTACGCAGTGACATCTGTGTATGCTGGAGATGAAGAGTAACACTGGTACAGTATTGTGAAGATAACACAGAAAACCCCTAGTATTCCTATTCACTATAATATAATAAAATTAATACATATCTATGTAATATATAATTACAAATTTGAGTCTCATTAGAGGTCAATGGGTATTTTACTTTAAACTGTTCTATTCTTGGCATCTATCAAGGTAAAGCTCCCGTAAATTAATCCTAAGTTTAGGTATCTACAAGCAATTAATATACCTGAATCACAGTGTAACTAAAATGGGTATCAATGTGACATCCTTAACTCAAAAGCTAGGCTCTACCATGTCCCTCTGAGTGTTGCCTACTCTATTTAAAAGGGAGCACTAGATTTTTTTTCTTTTTTCCTCTATCATAGCCTCAGGTTGGGATTGTTTGTAGTCTTACATGAATTACATAGGAAGATAGGGTTTTGGTCTGGCTGTATTGTAATTATAGCGCACCTGGCTGTAGAGCAGGCACACAGAAATATCGGGCGGCGAGTCAGAGTGCTGATAGTGAGGTAAAACGTTTTACAGCAGAAAGGTTATGAGGTGGTTGGTTTGTGATTCTACAATATTCCCTTCGTGCCTTCTGTAAATATAACTGGCAGCTGTGAAGTGGCTTCTGTTGGCGAGGGAAGAGAATATTTTCTAAGGAAGCAGATGAGGCATGTGAGGACTCCGTGAACAGCTGAAGTTCTGATCTAAGCAGCTTTTACAGAGAACAACCTAAATAGATGCCTAAAGATACTCTTCTAAAGGAGTTAGTGATGGCTAAAACCATTCCTTGATATTGTTTAAGTCATATGGAGTGTGCTGGTCCATGGGTTCTGTGGATCAGTTTACTCCAATGAGGAAGATAAGCACAGGTGCGTGCTTGTTTTGCATAGATGTGCATGCTGGTTCTTTTTTCTGGCAGCACCTGTGTCATTGCCCAAAGCTCTTGGGAACTACTGATGAGGAGGTAGGAGCTTGCTTTTGCAGGTTTCTCCTTCACAAATCCAGATATGGTTTGGAATAACTGTTCTGCCTATCTTCCCTTGTGACGTTGCTCAAGAATTTTTTTCACTGCTCTTATACAAGCATACTGAATGAGTCATTGGGGAAGGCATGCCATTTTTTATCTGTATGTGGATCCCTTATGTGAGACAGTTGTGGTGTCTGATGAGGATACAGCCTAGATACCCATTAACAGACTGGATATCGCTTGCATATGATGGTGTTAGACTTCACCTGGTATCTCCTCACACCTTTCTCAGCCGTATGTCCCACAGATTGGTTTTGGGTGCAGAAGCTCAGTGTGCTTTCTTAAGAAAGATCTCACCACATATATGCAAGCCTTGTGTTTCTAGACTGGAGTATTGCAGTGTGCCTGCAGAGGTTTGTGCTTGGAGAATGTTCAGAAGCTAATGCAGCATTAGCCTGTTACTTAGCAGAAGCATCACAGTTTCCAGGTTCCTGTTTGTGTTCTTTAAAACATAAGGTACAGGTTTCTCACTAATTAAGATCACTCCTCTTGAGCTGTGTTCTGTGTCACTCATTCAGCTCGGTAAGGACGCGCACTGTGAGCATGTTGTGCGCTCTCTGTCACATGCACATGTGACTTCTTGTAGCATGGTTTCACACTATTTTCTGGTTTACCAAGGACAGGTATAATTTAGATCACATCTTACTGTTCTTATAAGGGTGGTTTTTAAATGAGTGTGGCCTGATTCTAATCACCTTCTTCAGATTAAGTAATTTAAACTGGCAAGGTGGAAACAGTGATTTCAGTTCTCTAGTATTCTGTTGCTATTTGTATTTTCACAAAGGATTTTTTCCTCACTGGTTGGTATAATCCTTCAAAGTTAATTTGCAGCTAAATATACACCCTTTCTGTGTAATTTGGCACTTATTTTTGTCAGCCAGAAGAAATCTTTAGCTTTATACAACTATATTTCATTTCATCCTGTATTTGAAGGATGATACTGCTATATATGCCTTGCCTTAAGCTTGAATGAAAATGTTGATAAAATAATATTTCAATTTCCAATAAATACATTAAATGTGAAACAGAATCAAATTCAGTAGTTTTTACCTTTTTTTTTAAGTCATTGTGGGCTAGATATTTAGGAAAGAAATGCTTTCAGAATTTCCACAGATGTGGAAACTAAGAGGGTACCTAACTCATTTCAGAATCCTTTAGGTTTCAACTATACAGACTCTAAATGAATCTCGTAGACAATACACTTTCTTCCCCTAATGTCTACAGTTGTGTCTCTATCTCCAGACACTGAAAAACTTGGCTTAATTTTTCCAAGCTTTTAAAATAAATTGATCTCCTCCTTTCCAGCTTCAGAGTTGTTTAGAAACTGAAAAAGGAAAATAAACTCTCCTGCCTTTTCAGTTTTTAATCAGTTTTTCAATTCTGAATAGAGTAATAAAATTTAAGACATTGGTCTCTCTACAGATACTGCATAGAACACAAGTAAGTGTTAAGGCAAAAGCTTTTATACTTAATATATTTTATGGAAAATTATACTCGATTTAGCACTGCAGTTTAAAACTGTGAACTACAAGT
Organism: Aptenodytes patagonicus; assembly: GCF_965638725.1. Lineage (NCBI taxonomy): Eukaryota > Metazoa > Chordata > Aves > Sphenisciformes > Spheniscidae > Aptenodytes > Aptenodytes patagonicus. The sequence goes on from NC_134956.1 coordinate 5,621,437, forward strand.
AGGGTATTTCCTCTCCCAGTGTCTATACAATTCAAAAAGCAATGTCCGTTTATTTGAGGACTCATTGACTCTAAAGTTTGTAATTGCCTAAGATAAGCATAGGCTTTCGTACAGGTTGTTTTGGTTTTATACTTAATATAAGCTCTTTCAGAAAGAAAAACTGTATCTAGCAAACCAACGCTTTTATACTGTAACCTCCATTTAAACAACGCAGCACTTCTGGTCAGTAGAGGAGACCTGGCTGCCTTTTGCAAGTGAAGAAACAATACAATTTCCCCAGGCTTTTTGGCATTCCTTGTTTCTTTTGCCTGTGACAGATGTTGGGTTTGTGTAGGTGTGGTGGATTTCTTTCATAGCACTGACTGAAGAACAAGTAGGTTGGGGAGATGACAGTAAGGTCTTTTTCCTCTGTGCTTTTAGATCTGAAAATGCAGCAGTCTAAACAGCACAATGTGAGTGTGGTGAGCTTGAGGGCCAAACTAACCCTTCAAGTGGGTTGTTAAATATTTATCTTAACCGCTTCATAATTTTGTAAAATGTGTTCCCTCCCAGAACAAAGGGGCACTTAAGACTTGAGAGCTGCCTTCCTACCACATGAGAGCATTCTGTTAGAGAAAAAGGGTGTGACTCTGAGAAGATGTGCAGGTATATTGAATCCTTTCTTTGAGTCTTGAAGAATTCCTGGAGCTTGGCTTGTGATGGCACTTTTTAGCCTCTCGTTTGTCTGGAAGAACAATAGGACTGTAACAGCTTCTTCCCACTCAGTTTTATCCGCTAGACATGGATTTCTGGATTTGATCTGTACAATGAGAAATTCAGGTGCTTTGAATGCAAATTCTTATGGTTTGATAGAGAAAGATCTTGATCCACAGGTGAATGCCAAAGATGAGACTTCTGAGCTGCTTTAAACAGTTCCATTGTCTGAAGCTGAGTGATTCAAGGATTGCTTTAGGCTAATAGTATCTTTCCCTACATTTTACATCGCACCTAAATCAGGAATGACTGAGAGACTGAACATCCTATGCTGCATGCTGTTTGATGCAAAGTAGAGGTTTTGGTCCAGCTGAAACTAAAGCAGTTTGTACAAGACTAGCAACAAAGCCATGGATTAATGGGTCTTATTGCATGTCCTTCTCAAGAGTGCATTGTGGTGACACATGTTGATGGCCAGTGTTGGAGAGGAGCTTGAGCCAATGGTACCTGTGTTGCACCAGCATTTTGCAGATAAGGCTTTGCAGGCCTGCAAATGATCTAGCATGTCATGTTCTGTAGTTGTGGAGAGACAGTGTTTATATGGGTGATGGGAAAGTGTTTTTAACACGTGATGTCTGGATATGGGGAGAAATGAAAACTATAGGTGTGTTTTCTTCAATTATTCCATTTTACATTTGTTTTAATGTCCGCAATGGACTATTTTTGCTGTCTTTATAGGAGGAAGAAGAGCAAGAGGAAGAAGATGATGATGAAGATGATGATGATACAGATGACCTTGATGAACTAGATACAGACCAGCTGCTGGAGGCTGAGCTGGAGGAGGATGAGAACAATGAGAATGCTGGTGAGGATGGAGAAAATGACTTTTCTCCCTCCGATGATGAGGAGCTTGCCAACCTCCTGGAAGAGGGAGATGAGGGTGAAGATGAAGATTCTGATGCTGATGAGGAAGTTGAGCTGATTCTTGGAGATAGTAAGTGTGTACCCAGCTTGGTAACCACAGGTGACCTTGTCCTCTGTTTAATGTCCTGACAAATACGCAACATCTAAGTCTTCCCTGAAATGACTTAGGTGACTTCCCCCCTCTCTGGTATGAAAGGCACAAATCATCATGCTTGTTCACCTGTGGCCTCTCAAAGTAATTTATGGGTAAAAACAGCTCTTATCTGAAGAGAACAACCAGGAGTTCTGGAAAAGAAGGTATCTCTTTTCTTCAAGTGCTCCCAGGTGCATGTGTGAGAACTTAAAGGCAGGCCAAGAAACTCCATCTGAAGAAGCCTTGTCTGATTGCTTGCCTGTCCTGCCCTTCAAGGGGACACCGGTTGAACTGTTAGCTCACCTGTCTTCTCTGCCTTATTTGTACCTGTAAGGACAGAGAAGCATTTTTGCTCCTTGGTGCTATTCTTTCTCTTTTGTAATTGCTTAAAGTGCAAAACAAACATGGCATTTCTGACTTCACTTCCTTTTTAGACTGTTCTGAAGCTAACATAACTTTTGGAATGAAATTTAAATTGTTCTTTCTCTGGCATTCCACAGATACAGAGACTTGAAAAGTTAACAAAGTGTGTGTGTGTGTGTGTAAGAAAGGAAGGTCTGAACTTTTTATGTAGCAATTCAATTTGAAAAAAGGCTTCACGAGAAAGAAAGGGTGAGTAGGATAGCATCAGGGCTTGGGAATTGTGATGCCAGATTCTGTTCCCTTTTTTGCAGCACAATTTTTGAGTATGCACGGCCAAGCCACTTAGATCTTTTCAATTTCCAAGCTGTAAAATGGGGTTAATATAGTTACCTTAAGTTAAAAGGTTGGTAAGGATAAGTAATTACAGTATGCAAGGTGTTTGAAGTCCTGCAGTGATAGGAGATTGATTCCCACCTCAGCTTTCACAGTAATCTTCTCTGCCAATGCGCTGGAGGGTTAAGCGTGCCAGGCCTCTGCTTTGGCACTAATGTGGCTGGCAGGCTCATTCATGTCCCTCTTTTCTGTTAGAATGCAGCTCAGTCGCTTTTAAGGATGCGGCCGTGTCAGATTGCCAGAGTTATTCTGTGGGGTCAGTCTGCTCTTCTCTTGAAGGCAGTAGGTATACAATGCACGGCCATACAGGACATCTACATAGCTCAAGTTCATTAATAGCATATTGCAGTTCAACATTTTGGGATTGCGGATAACTTCTGCCTGTCCCAGCAGCTGGCAGGACCTTCTTGACACAACTCCACTTCTGTTTCCTCAGGGGGTGCAGGGCCAGAAGCTATTAAGAGAGCACCCAGAGTGCTGTAACTTGAATTGTCCAAGGGGCAGAATAGAGGGGAAGTTCAGGCCATTTCAACAACTATTCCTGTAACAAAACTAGGTGCTACTTGACGCTTAGGTATTTCAAGTGTGCTCTGCAGAGCACTGCATATTATGAAATGGCCACATCTGTATACTGTTTATGGATAAACCACTTGATCAGAACTTTGATCTGGTATCGCTGTGGAGCTGCAGCCAGCCCATCCTGTGGCTGTTGGGTTGCTTGGCAGCATCTTGGGGAACTTAAACCAGGGAGTGCAGCTCTGCCAGGCTGATGTATGCATGGTCCTTGCATGGGGTTTGATGAGTGGGGTTCTGCGGCTTCTTCTTTGTGACTTCAGCTTCATCTGGCTTGCTTTTGTTTCTCACCCAGCAAGAGCAATTAAAATTTCCATCTCCTTTGCTTATGCTGTGTTCCAGAATTAAAAGTCGTAAGGGCACTGACACTGTTGCAAAGTGCAGATCTGAGGCATGCTGATGTATTTAGAGTGCTTCCTACTGCAGACCCTTGCTGTGTTTTGGATGAACCTCCATAACATACAGTGGGTGTGCTTCAAAACAAAGTAATTCAAAGAAAGTTGAAGCAGGGGAGTGAGTGGCTTTGGTTCCTTGTGCTTTAGAAGAGCTTTTGTTTCTTTTTCAGGAATAATGCATGGAGAACCTTTTAAGTCTAAATTTGTCTTCCTCCTCCTTTGTCATCACCTTGGGGAGGGTGGATCTGTTTGTCTTGTCCAAAGCAGTTTATGCATTGTGCAGATCTTTCAAGAGCTTGTTCCTGGGCCAGTGGGGTGTCCTTTTTGAAATGCACATGTGACATAGGATGGAAGAAATATATGGAATTCTCACCAGCAGCATGCCTGACTCTTGTTTCCTCTTTTCTTCTGTAATCAAAAATGGCAACTTCCAGGCAGGTCTATAAGCTTCTGCCAAGCAGTTAACTGCAGTCAGGTTTACTTATAGACCTAGAGCTCATAATTGGAAGGTTGTGTGGTGGACTGGAGAATAAAGAGTTAGGAGATCCCTTTTCAAAGTTTTCCTCTGGTGTTTAAAAAAAAAAAGCAACAACACTTTCAGCTTCTCTTCTTCTCCAGAGTTTCTGGATTGTTATCTTGCTTGTGCTTCTTTCCCTCTTACTGTGTAAGTGTAGCTGCTGCAGCACTGGCTGATGTTTTCCAACTCCCCTTACATGGCTGTAGGTGTTCTGGGAGCACTGGTGACCCCTCAGCTTAGGCTCAGTGTGGTGAATGGTGAGACGGGAGTATCCCTCGCTGATCACAGTGGAAGGGCAGCTGGTTGATCTTCAGGGAGGAGGGCTGGGGGAAAGGGTTTGTGCCCTCTGCTGCTTGCCTGTGATTTTTTTTTTTCCTAAGGAAAGCATCTGAGAAAGGGTGAACCTTCCAGAAGGCCTTGCTTACCTTGACAGGCATTTTAGAGATCCAGTATAACTGAGATGGCTAAGAGGAAGTCTTGGTGTATTTTTTTTTTTCTTTTTAATATTTTTAACACCTAGTTAACTGCAGCATCCAATGAATTCACATAAGAAAAAGAACCAACATCACCTCTAAGGTAAGGCAGGAGACCTCTTGCTGCCAGAGCTGCTACCACTTCTCTCTTGCACAACTGAGGGAGGAGAGATCTTATGTTTTAAGATAAAAAGCAAGTGTGTGTGTGTGTGTGACTGCTGCTGGCAAATCCTTTCACGTCTTCAATCAGTTCCACAACAAAGAAAAACAGGAAAAGTACAATTTTCAGGTCACCTTTAACGAGTGTCATGTAGTTAAATTCAGGCTAGAGGAGGGTTCTGGTTGTGAGTGTATGGATTGCTTCCCCCTCAGTGGGGAGGTCTCCTGCTGTGCTGTGCAGAGAGGAGTGACAGGCCAATGAGAGCCTGGTACTGGGAAAGTCTGGGTCTAACTTACTGCATAATGAATTAGCCCCATGCAGGTTAGACGGAGGCCATATTTCACCACATCAGGTTGGTGGAACTGTCAAGCTTGCTTTCAGATAGCAGCTGTGAGGAGTGACTGCCAGATCTGTCCAGCCCCCAGCACGAAGAGCTATTGCACTTAGGTGTGCACAGTAAGTTGTGCAGGCAGCTCATGTGCAGGTAACTTACTGCTGGTGTCCTTCTCCCCATCTTGTCATGGGAAAAAAACTGCCAGCTAATAGAAACTGCACTTGCTAAAGCTGCTCTCCTCTTGACCCTCTGTTTTAACCAGGGAAAGAAAGCTCTGGTGCAGATTTGCTAACTGCTTTTGATTGACTTGAAATGCACTGATGGTGCTAGCTGCCTCCGTCACTGCTGGGGAGTTGCGGGTCTCAAGCAGGTGGTGTCCATCTCTTGTAACTATGAATGCGTTGCCTTGCTTAGCAGCCCTGACAGCTGTGTTCTTCCACAAACCAAACATAACCTACATGTCTCCTTTTCAGCCGACAGCTCAGATAACTCTGACTTGGAGGACGACATAATCCTGTCTCTGAATGAGTGAGGAGTGACTGCCAGGCGGGGTGTTGGCAGGAGGAGACGCTCCCTTCCCAGCAGAAGACCGGAGACCAAATTGGAAACCGATTCTGAGCACCCCAACCCTTTTTCTCCTGGGAAAACCTGAGGAACTCCAGCCCATCCGCTGTGTTGGTTTGAGTCAGTTTGAGGCTCGGGGCTAAGTCCGAGGCTCTACAATAAAGAGACCTGGGGTTAGGCCTCTTTTCTCTCTGCCTTTTTTTTTTATTTTTTATTTTAGGCTGAGATGACTCTCCTCTTCAAGGAAACTTCTGAAGATATTTCTCAATATATTTTCTTTGTATAAAGTTCTTTCCTAAAGAACAGAAATAGTTTTATATTAAAAAAAAAAAAAAAAAAAAGGCAGGTGTTATAGTAAAGAGGGGATGAACTTTGTATTCCTGTAGTACCTTGTTACCATGGGGTAGGTTTGGGGGAGAAAAATTGTTTAAAATTAAAAGAGGCATTTTTATGCAACTACTAAATGAAATAAGAGGATCATGGTTTCTAAAATTGTTGAGGAGTGAGAATATTTTTATTTTAAATATGATTTTATTTTTAAAAAAAAAAGCAACAGGTGTTAGCACCTGCTAGTGCGCCAGTGTGTTTCAGATGCTTTTGTCCTCCAGGGAAGAGCCCCGGGGGTGTTTGGTAACTGAACGTACAGGCTGTTTAAAGCGGAGATTCTCGCTGTGATGCCAGCTGTAGTGGGAGGCTGAAATCCTGGCTTGGCCTAGTCAGAGCCTGGTATTCCTGAAGACATGGGGGTCTGGGATAGAAGTTTGAGCCCTCTTTTCTCCCCTCTGCCCTTTGTGGTTCAAGTTTTTTAATCTTTTTTTCTGCCCCCCCCCGCCCCCTCCCCCCCTTGCCCTCTGTGTGGAAACTGCAAATTGAAGGCCTTTTTCTTTAATGTAAAGTGTATTTATTAAAAAATTAAATACAAATCCTGTCTCTGTTTATGGCTGTGAATTGTAGCCATGCATTCCTCTGCCACCCGTGCAGAAGCGGTGCTCTGTGCACCTGAGGAGCGCAGCCCTGTGCAGGAGAGCAGCTAGGTGTAGCTAGTGGCCCGTCTGCAATAAGGAAGGGCAAAGTAAACAAGGGGTGAGATTTCAGAGAGTGCAGCCTCCACCCGCTGCTCCAGTCCACGGGGACTCCCAGAGCTGCAGGACATTTCACAGCGCCCGTGGGTTCAAATCTGACTTGTTGGTTTGCCCGACAGCCTTGAACTCTGTGGGGTTGTGGGCAGTGCGGCACCCCATCCTCACTGCGCTGCGTGGGAGCTGGAAGGTGCTGCTCATGCCAGGCTGTGGTTTTGTTTAAAGATGCACCAGAATACCCGCGCCACCGTTCAGCTACAGGAAGCGCCGTGAGCTGCAGGGAACTCTCACCGCCTTGCTGGTGTGTGTCAGAAGGCGGGAGAAGCATCGGGCCTCCTCATCCCTGTGTGGCTTGGCATTATGTAGGCTGCCTTGTGGCTATACTGGCGGAGGCAAATAGGTGCTCCTGTTTGTACACAGCAAGAGGCCCTGCCCTTAGAAGGGGATGAAAAAAATTGCAGCTGTTTGATTTCACTGTACAGCACACGACTGCAGAGCTTGGTTCGGTGAGTCAGAACGGGAAGGTAAGCGCGCTCATCGCTTGCTTGGACAAGGCCACTCACTGTGCTATTTATTCCCAGGTGTTCAGATAACATCCACTCAACTTTTTACCCTTTCTCTGTTTTGGCCACTTTCAGAATAGGGTTTGAGGCAGAACAGGGAGCCGGAGGCTTCTCGCTTCTTGACACTACAGCAAGTTTTCCACCAAGAACTGTGCTTGTTTCAACTAAGGCTCGAGGTTTCATTGCTTGAAGAGGAAGGATTTTCTTTTTAACCAAGAGAAGGGATAGCTTTTTCTTCCCTCCAGCATCGCATCTACTTAATGCACTTACCCAGGGCTGCCTGTTAATAATTAAAAAGAAAGGTTCTGCTGCAACTTAAAATGGATAATTGTACCCTACAGAGTTGATAAACGTGAACGAGTTGCGATTACTACAGCATTTGAGACCAGCCATTGGAGCAGCATTCTGATTAAATGAGGGGATTGAAAACCGGATCTGCCCTCCGCCGGCTGTGGAAGCCAGCCTCTGCCTTATCAAAAAACAGCTTATGCAACTTTACCTTAGAAAGCGTGCTGCTTGGGGTGGGGGGAAATAAAGCATGTACTCAACTACTAGTAACAGAGGGAGATAGATACCGTACCGCATGCCTGTGTCTTGTTCTGGTGTTATACCACAGCCATCATCGGCTGCATCTGTTGCTGTTTTGGGCCTGGCTATCTTGGAGAAATTTGCCAGCTAGTTTTGTGAGACAGAACCAAAACGTCTAGGATGGAGCTCCTATTTATAAATTGGACTTGAGACTGGGCTGCTGTAAGTATACGTGCCATCCCTCCCCTCCCATGCTTCACTGAAGAGAGCCAAAGGGAGGGTGCTCGGGCCTCGGCCTGCAGCTACGGAGGCAGGGCCCGGCTGCTGCAGCCTGCAGGTCACCCGCCAAACCCTGCTGAAGCAGCCCTGCTGCCTGTCCTGGGCAGACTCTCAGCCTCTCGGCTTATTGCAGAGCTGCCGAAGTTAAATACCCAAGGGCGGGGGAGGCTGGCTGCACCCTGCGCTACCGCCTTTGTTCTTGCAGGGCATCGCTTAAGAGTGCTGGGGAATAGGGCGACTGTAACAGGCTGGGTGCGAAATGGGGATTCAGAGTTGAAGCCTAGCAGGGGCTGCTTTGTCTGCTTTTGTCAGGCCGTAAGTCTATAACTAGTTGGGATGGGGGGGGGGGGGATCTCAGTGTTTGGAAAGTCACCTCTTCCCCTGGCATCATGTTTTGATCTATTTAAAAGCATCGTGTTTGGAAAAAGGCCTACACTCTTCCTGAATACACAGAGCACGTTGCTGATGTGATGCCATACAGTATTTCTTCGTTACAGGCCTTGGCTTAGGGGGTGGAAGGGGCATTTATACGTCCTGCCAGCTGGCTAAGACACGCACCTACCTCTCTCTGCAATGGAGGGGAGCCTTTGCAGGAAGGATGCTGCGTTTCTTCCCACCGTGTGAGCAGAGACTAGCCCAGCCCCAGCCTGTGCCCTCACATCGGCACGGTCCTCTTCACTCTGTGACCGGACCGTAACTGCTTGGCCCATTTGCTTATACTGCAACACAGTTCCGTGGAGCACAGCCTGTGTGACCATGGTGCCAGCGCCCTGGGAGGCTGCGCGCGTATCCCTGCAGCACAGAGGTTCAAAAAAACCCCACAAAACCTCATGTAGGCCGTGGCCTGGGGAGCAGGGTAGAAACCTCAGGGCTGGTCAGTTGTATAACCTGCGTGTTAGCTAAGGGCAGTCATCAAGGTATGGTCGGCTCATCAGCACAGGTCAAATGCACATGCTGGGCACCGGGGACTGCCTGGGGCTAGCCCTCTTGTCCGTGTTTCTGTCGTAGTAAAGACGGCCAACACCTGACATTAAAGAGGCTTTGTGAGACGGAATATTTACTGAATGGGTGTTTAAAAAAAAAAAAAAGGAGCACCTCAGTCTAAACGGTAATGCCCTCAGACCATCCCGCACCCTGGTCCTGCTTTGCATTTCAGTTCACCCTCAAAGAGACAGAGACCATTACCCTGTTGCGATTACCTTACTGCCACTGCTGTACTGGGCTGAAAGACACCCCCCACCACCACCCCCCGCCCCAAACAACCCCCCAGCACTGTTGCACCCACCATCTTCCAACATCACCGAGTGTCTCAGGCCTCCCAACTAGGGCCGTGGTGTCCCCCCCCCCTCCGCCATGCATCTTCTCCCCAGAACTGCAGCCCATCCCAATTTAAGGGCCAAGCCTTGCAAGCTGTAAGATACAGGTGTAGCGTTATTTTGCTGTATCTGTCTACCCTTTTCCAGGCCTGTTCCTCTCGGAAGCAGCCTGGAGGCATGTCTGAGGGGACAGGACTACAAGGGCCTTTGGCCTCAGCACAGTCTGTCTGTTCAAGCGACGTCTGTGGCTCACTTACATCCTGGGGAGCTGAGGGGCTCAGGTCATCAGGTCAGAGGGCTGATGCAGCTTCTCTCCCAGGTATTTTTTTTCCTTAAGCGCTCCGACTTCACATTTATGCCTGTTAATTTGTTTGTAGGAGGGAGATTTGTTGGTTCCCCCATCCATACACACGTGCTCACAACCGTCAGCCACCTCATGGGGAGCAGAAATCCCATCATTAAAAATCTCACCCAACCCAAAGCATGACAATGTTTGTCTTCTAAAAACCCCCTACATACTATTATTTACTTGCCTCAGAAGGAAAGTGGGAGATGGGGGATTTCTAGTGGTTCCCTGGCTTTGCCATCAGGCAGTTGCAGCTTTTATCACGTATTGATTTTTCCTTCCGATTCCTCACATTCACACACCGTAACACACATGCGCGCGCGCGCACACACAGACACGCGCGCGAGGCCACTCCACAGCAGCACGAGCTACAGCTCCCTGCCAGCAAGAAGCCAGCCAGGCATTCGTTACTGCACCACCACGCACGCTGCCTCAGACTGAACGGACATCTCCAACGCGTAGGGTACTCTGACAAAAAGCTCTAACCACTCTATGACTCTGGCCATAAGGGGCATTTAATAGCACTTGGTTTCAGATAACACTTAACGGTTACAATTGTTGACATTTGGCACTGTCTACATTACAACAGCATCAGGGACTCGGTCACAAGGTTAAAAGTCGGCGTCCCTGTAACCGTTTAAAACCAGGGGCAGTCCAGCTACCCTACGCCGTGCAGCCATGGTGTCGTGAAGGGTACCTCTGCGCTGCCCAGTGCGACCCAGTGCAGTGAGCCTGGAGACACGGCTCGGCTGCTGGGAGCAGCAGAGTTGCTCCTCTGCTCCCACAGCGTAAATCAGCCTTCCCGGAACCCTGCCGCTCCCAGCAGGCGAGCCAGCCCACCACTCACCGAACCGTGCCCGCACGCCATGGACAAAACCCTCCGTGGCCTTGTAGCTGTGCTCGGGCCCTTACGGACAGAATTATGTTTCCTGGGGTACAGAAGATGCATCATCAAGTGAAATACTAACCCCTCATGATCACACTAACTCATCAGATTTACTTTTAATATACTCACAGTATTAAATGTTAAAAAAAAACCCAACCAACAAACCAACCCATACTTGTTGATATCAAGACATTATTAAATGAAGCAACCGCTCATACATCATCATCAGCTGATGTCCCTACTGTGAAACTGCAGGGTTAAAAAACAAAAAAGAATAAAAGCATCATTAGACTGAGTTACGCTCCCTGCTATATAGGTTTTGATACCAATCATACCTGAGAGCAGTTAAAAGGGCCTTTGGCAGCTGTCAGCAAGCGAGCCTGCTCGGTCACAGGACTGGTGCAAGAAAGACACTGGTTCTCCCAGGATTTTGTTCACTTGCTTACCACCAAAACCAAAAAAACCCCTGCAAGTTTAAAGAAACTTTAAAATTTAGTGTTTTTAATCCCACACAATTTTCTGTAAGCCTCCTAAAATCTACAGGCATCATTTTAAAAAATAAAAATATCCCCAAACCGAACAGTGTGGATTTTAACTCAAATCTGAATTAGCTACCGCATCCTTACGTTACTGAGCAATCAGAGGTGCAGACGTCCTGGCTTCTCTCCTGAACAACTGTCTCATACCACAGATGCTAGAAAAGGTGACGGAACCGCCCCCTCTTAAATTTCAAATTTCGATCTCCAGCGTTTCCTACAGTCATAGACAGGTTACTTGCAGTAACGCAACACGTTTTCAGACAGCCAGACACGCTTATCGCTTTTTTTTTTCTAAGCCTGCAAACAAGTTTCAACTTCAGCAAAAAAAAAAATGCTGCTGTTTGTTTGTCTTTCAAGAAAGGATTTCAGATAGTGCAACATGATCCACTAGGCAAAGGGGCACCCACAGTTCACCAAAAGCTTTGTGCCCTTTATTTGCTTGTCCTACACCTAATACAGGCCCAAGAGGGTTCCCCCTTAAATGATTTTTTTTTTTTCTCCTGCTTGTTTTGGGTTTTTTTTTTGCCTTTTATAAAAACTGGGAATGTCAAGCCTCATTTTTGTTTTGCCCAGGAACTTCTATCTGACTGAGACACGTTATCGGGTGCTCTCAAACCTCACAGAACTTAATACAGAGTTGACTCCTTAGTAGCAAACTTTTCGCCAAGTATTAACTGTAATTTTTTTGCTGTGTATAAAAACCACTTTGATTCTTGATCGGGGTTTGCTTCCTTGGTAGCTGGCTTCCTGGGAAGCTTCCGGCCTCAAACAGAGAATCAATAGGAATGCATCCAGACTCAAATTTATGAAATAAAAAGCAAACAGGACAAAAAAAAAAAAGACACAGAACCAACCTTTCAGTCTCTCATACAGCACAAAGAACCCCCCTTCCCCCTCCCACCTCGCAGGACATGCATAAAGAGACGGAGGAGGTGCAGGAGGCTGGGCTCTGAGAAACTGAAACGGGTCGGGACCATCGCCTTCCAGCTCCCGACAGCACAGGGAACCAGCCCTTCCTGGGCCATAAAAACTAGGATACCGCACAAGTTTAGAAATCCATCAGTGAACAAGGCTTTACTGACAACTTTTCATACAGTTAAAAAATAAAAATACAGAACAACAGCGGACAGTGTCACATATTAAAAACGAATAAAATGGGCTCTATTTAAATGGTATTAAAATTAATTAGAAACTAAAAATCTTACCACTTTGGTCGAGGTGTTTTGAGCCTCCACCAAAATGATCGGCCTTAAAAACAACTGGGTTGTGTGACACACAAAGAAAACATGGAATTTGAAAAGACAGTGTGGGCTAGGCAGTGTCTTTGACTATAACTATCACCATATGTTCTTCTTCTAACTTTCCCAATGTCCTTAGTGCTGACTGGAGGTACTGCTGAGAGAATTCACAAGGAGGGAACGCGTAAAGCATGCCTGTGCTGTCTCTGCCCTTCGCCCCTCCCACGGGCAGGCTGATAACCCCAGCAGCCTGCTTCTGTTTCAAGTAGGAGACCAGATTCCTGAGAAGCCGTCGCTGCAAGCCGGGCTCTACAACAGGGAAGGTCCCCTCAGCCCCTGCCCCTGCCGGGGTGGATTGGGTCGCCAGGAGCACAGCGTAGCCGTTGGGGCTGCCTTGTTTGATACGGCGAGTTACTTCATCCAGCTTGGGCTGGTCGAGCCGAAGTCTCTGAGCAATTTTGAGCTGCGTTAACTTCCCGCCGGATGAATGGTCTTTAAGGAGCCCGTTGATGACACCGAGGTCTCCCTCCAGGATGTGCATAGAGGTGGGGAAGCAGCTGTTTTTTAGCACAAGAAGGCCATTCCAAGCAAGTTGCAGTGTCTGAGCATATTCCGATAAATTCTTTAGCTTTTTGGTCTCAGATTTTGGCTCCTCGTGAGTTTTTGATTCCGATTCACCAGTTCGATGATTGCGTTCGCTGTCCCTTTTTTTAGGCTGGGGAGCATCGGATGCCTCACGATGGGGTTTCTCCTCAGTCGCATGACGATTGTTCTGAAGGGAGTTACTCTGCTCTTTCTCGGCTCCGGATTCTGTAGTGTGATTCTCTTTGCGAGCCCTGTCTGGGCTGCGGTCTAAAGCTGGCCCACTGGCCTTTGTCCTGCTTCTGTCCTCGTAAGGCGAGTGAGTAGTCCTCCCGCGGTCACTGGAAAGACTCCGGCGTTTCCGCCTCTCTTCCCACGGTTTGGGCACGCTGCGATCGCTGTCGCTGCCCCAGCGCTCTCCGCTCCGGCTACGCACCGATCGGCTGTAGCTTTCCAAGTTGTTTCTGCGTTCAGCGTTTTTGGCAGGGCTGGCCCAGTCTGCCTCTGCAAAGCTCCTGTCTCTGTCCGAGTACAGGAGATGTGGAGGAGTCCTATCTCGCACCCTCAAGTCTTGCTCTAGGCTTCTGTGTCTGCTGTACCCATCAGCTAGCAGTTCATAGTGCACGGGGAGCGGTGCAGGCTGGTACTGCTGCGGGTATCTCGTCTCTTCTGCTTTGGCAAAATCCACTCGGAGTCTCCTCTCCGGTCCGCCCAAAGGAAAGCCCCTCATCTGCGCGCAGGCAGCCTGGGCAGCATCCAAGCTTTCGTACTGGATATAGGCGAAGCTGTCTCCCTTCACGTAGTCAATAGTCCTGATGCTGCCGAAGCGGTCGAACTCCCTCGCCAGAGCAGCCAAGGAAGTACTTGGACCAAGACCACCCACCCACAGCCTGGTAGTAGGGTTGGCTTTCCCGTAGCCAATTTTGATAGGGTTCCTGCCGACAACGCGGCCCGACATGGCAACCTTGGCCCGATGCGCCATGTCCAAGTTTTGGAACTTGAGGAAAGCGTAAGCCCCGCCTTGGCCCCGGGCAGGGCGCTTGATCACCACTTCTTCGATGATGCCGTACTTCTCAAAGGCGCGTCTCAGCTCCACCTCCGAGACGTTGTGGTCCAGGTTGCCAATGAAGAGGTTGCGGGTCGCTCTCTGATCATCCTCCGGCATCAGGTCTTCCTCGGCCACGATGGGGTAACTGTAAGGGCGGCCGCGCTCGTCATACAGCCCGTAGTAATCCAGGGCCCTCTCCCGCTCCCGGGAGAGCCCGATGGCGGCCGCTTCCAAAGCAAAGGCAGCGGCCGCAGCGTGAGCATGCCTGGGCCGCGGCTCCCGCAGCAAGGGGCTGGTGACAGGAGAGAGCGATCTCTGCTTGTACTGGTAGGTGCTGTGGATGGGCGGCAGGTACCCCAGGGGCTCCGGAGAGGGCGCGGGGGGCGGCGTGCGGCTCCTCCGGCCCCCGCGCAGATATACCGGCTCCACCTTGAGGGGCCGATCGTAGAGGAGCAGCTGCCGAGCCCGGGCGTGCCGGCGGGCGTCGCGGGCGTCCCCGGGGTGTCGGAAGTTGACGTAGGCGACGCGGCCGAGCTCGGGCGTGTGGGAGAGTTTGACACTGATGTCCCCGGCGCCCCCCCCCGCGAAGCGCTGGAAGAGGCGGAACAGGCCGTCCTCCAGCAGCTGGTCGGGCAGGGCCGCGCTCAGCCCGCTCACCAGCAGCGTCTTGTACTCACAGGAGCCGGGCGGCTCCCCGGCCAGGCCCGCCGAGCCCCCCAGCGGCGCCAGCAGCAGCGAGGGCGCGGCGCCCGGCGGCGGCCCGGCCAGCAGCAGCGAGGGGGCCACCACGGCGCCCGGCAGGGCCTTGGCCTTGGGCACGCCGAGCGCCCGGGACGAGGAGGAGGAGGAGGAGGAGGAGGAGGGGGCGGCCTGGCTGCCGCCGCGGGCGCCCGAGGCCGAGCCGCTCCCCGCCGGGCGGTGGTTCGAGTCGCCGCCGCCGGCGCGCTCATCGCCGCGGTGGCTGCGAGAGCTGGAGCCGCCGCCGCCGCCGGTGGTGCCGCCGCCGCCGCCGCCGCCGCCGCCGCCGCCGGGCGTGGACTTGTCCCGGCTGCTGCGGGAGGCGCCCGAGCTCCGGTGCGGGCCGCGCCGGCTGCTGCTCTCGCGTTCGCGTTCGCGGGGCCGCTTGGCGGCGGCGGCGCGGCCTCCCCCAGCCCCCGGCGGGCTGGAGTCCCGTTCGCTGCCCCGCTTCATGGCGCCGGGGCCCGCGGCTCAGGAGACGCCTCCGGCGGCCGCCGCCATCTTGGACAAAAGGGAACGAAGGCGGCTCCGGCCGCCGCGCCGCGCGGGCTCTACGTCATCGCCCCGCGTCCCGCCGCATGGCGGCGTCAGAGGCGCGATGGCGCCGCACAGCGACGTGACGCGAAAGCGCCTCCCGCCTCCGGGACGGCCAGCCGCACGTGACGGCGGACGACCAATCACGAAGGGCGGCGGCGCGCGCGCGCGCCCGGCAAAGCCCCTCCCCCTGCTGAGTGGAGGGAGGGTGCGCGCGCGCGGCAGCGGCGCCCTGGGCGCCGCTCCCGCCCGAGGCGCGGGGGTGGGGACTCGGGGGGGGGGGGCGTGCCCCGCAATCACGTCACACGGCACGTGTCCTCCCGGTAGAGACCGTTGTACTTTAATGAACGTCCCGTACAGCGCGCGCCGCCTCAGCTACCGCCGCCGGGGGCGCGCGCCTCGGCCGCCTCAGCGCCGGGCCCGCCTCAGCGCCCGGCCCGCCCCGGCCGCCGCCTCTCAGAGGTCCGCGCGGGCGCCGGCGGCCCGCGGCGCGTACTTGGGCATCAGTTCGTGGATCCTGCGGATGAAGTCGGACTTCTCGGCGCAGCCCTTGCACGCCTCGCCCCAGTCGTCGAGGATCCGCCGCAGCTCCCTGACGCGCAGCTTGCGCAGGTCGGCGGTGCTCAGGTCGATCTGCTTGTCTGCGGGGAGAGCAGAGCCGCGCTCAGCGGGGAGGGGGGGGGGGGGGGAAACCCGGCCGCTGCCGCCGCCCCGGGGGGGGGGGGGGGGGGGCCGCCCCCCCTCCGCCCGGGAGGCCGGTGCGTTTTGTGTGCGGAGACGGTGAGGAGAGGAGCCCGGCGGTCAGGGGTCCGACGGCGGCTGCGGCTGCTGCTGCAGAGACCGGTGCGGGACGTGGGGAAGCCAAAATGCCAGAGGCAGAGAGGTGCCGGGCTCCCGGGGGGCGGAAGGAACGTCTAAGTTAGGCTTTTGACAGCAGGTAAGGTTTTTAACACTAAAAGTCATTATTAGAAGCCAGGAAGTTTGGTTGCAGCTTAGATGTAGGAGTTCCACAACAGCCCTGAAAGCCCCTTTATTATACGAGCAGCAATACTTTAATTCTCTCTTCCACTGGATAAATAAAAGGTAGCAGAGCGATTTCAGAAGAAAAAGATAAGCAAGTGACAACAACAAAAAGCTTTTTAGGAAGCAACAGGACATTAGTACAAGAAATGAGAAGTATAAAGACCCACAATCCAAGGGGTGTCTCCGGGGAATGTAAGGGCAGAGAGATAGGAAAGCGGCCAGAAGGAGGTATTTCCAAGACTGTTCTTCATATTAGTCTTTTCAGGAAGAGTACGTCATCTAGGAACGCGAGAGTTCAAGGAAGGTGGTAAGAAACAGAGTGCTGAATGCTCTGAGCAGACACCAGAGGAGGCGAGAAAGAAGTGTGTATCAACCCGCCACTGGCAAACGTAAGAGCAGCTAGGACTACAGAGCTTAGCTAGGGGCTCGAACCCAGGCCATAGCGACACACCCGGCTGCTCCCCAGGACAAGCCTCCCTGCATGCTCTTCTAAATACGATACTCCAAATAGCGATTTGAGCGCAGCAGTGCTGATATGCCTGGGAGTTACTTATTTCAAGGCAGATCAAGTGGCTCTGCAGAAGCTAAAAAGGGTTAGTAGCCAACAATCTTACCTGAGCATCTCTCTGGGATGTTCATGGAGAGCAACCCAGGTTGTGCAACCTAAGTAGGCTAGCGATCTTGCTACGGAACTTACGACTGAGTAGTTTTAGCATGCTGTTTTACCCCAAATGACCCCCAGAAAAGCACGGGCATTTCCCCTTATGCTGGCAACTCACCGTATTTTAGTTCGCAGATCTGACTGTCTTTCTTCTTTAGTTTCTCACAGATCTTTTCCACGGGGATGTGATGACTCATGGGCTTTGATACCTCGTTAATGATTTTGGTGGCTGCATCACTTGTGGCCCCAACATAATAGCACTAGAGGGAAGAAAAGAGCGAGGTGGGGATGCGCTGAAAAATGCTTCTAAAAGGAGAGTTTTCTATCCATCTTCTCTCCTCACGTGGTTTTGCAGCTAGATGTTTAGCGTTACAGAACCTTTCCAAGGGACCGCCACAGACAGGCAAAAGGAAGCCTAGCTCTGAGCCCAGGGTGCTGAGCAGACGTTTCCCATCACACTGCTTTTAAAGCTGTCGAGGCTGGTTGTCTTGTTTCTCAACTTTTTAAAAAATTAGATTGGATTAAGAATAAAGTCGTCTTCATTCAAGGAGAAAGGCTTTCTGAAGCGTTCCCCCTCTGCATTTCTGATGGTGTCTCTCTGCAGTTTTCTTCTTAGGAGAGCTCAGGGCCTTTTCCTTGGGGCTCTTCATTTGCAGATCGCCTTCTGTTTTTAGCTAGGGCAATTTGGTTTTCCTTTATTTAGTTTTCAGCTGAACAGCCAAAGAGCATAAATATTTTAGCAGCTGATATAGCACCCCAAATACAGTTTAAGGGACAAGGAAGTCCTACAGCAAATAAAAGCTTTGTAATCCCCAGCGCTTCACTAACAGGGAGAAACAAGGTCAGCCAGTAAGATGTCTGTTGACAGATTGGGGGTTTTTTTTGGTTGTTTTTTTTTTTTTTTTAGGTGAAGAGGTCGAACTCCTCAAGTCTTCTCTTATAAAAAATACAGGACCAATTGTGGCCACAGAGCTAGGAAGAACAGCCCCTGGGAAGCCATATCATACAAACTCAGAAGCGCTAGTTTCCCCTCATTTGCCAAGTATTCTACAACTTATTCCCTCAAGAGGCAAGTATCACTGACTACTACTACTTACCAGGCGGTTCTCTTTGCCTTTTGCTTCTTTGCAGGATTTCAAGAGCTCCTTTTCAATACTGGCAGGCGTGAACTCAACATCGTTGTCCTTTAGGCTCTGGTAGAATCTTCCCAGGAACGTAACACACACTGGAAGGGAAGATGGATGGAGTTATCTGCCACTGCAGTAATCTCGCGGCAGCTCTTAGAGGGCACTTGTAGGGAAACTGAATAAGGGATTTGGAGAACAGAACTTCTAGAAGCTGCAATAGCAGTCAGTGACTTCACACATATTTCAGTTAGTCTTTCAGAGCACACGTGAATCAACAATACGCCTCGGTATTTTTGGCAGATTTTTGACAATCTGAGAAACCAGATCTGTGGAAGCGTCCAGGGGCTTCTGTACACCGTCCTGAGTGAGCAGCAGGATTCAGCTGAGAGATACAACACAAAACAGTGCCCGTGCAAAAATGTGAACTTAATTTTCTCTCTTATTCTTGCTGCTTTGGGAAGCAACTTGTCAGACCACAGGCTTCAAAAACAGTTCTGATTGAAAACCAACTCTCTCTACATAATCCCGTTACAGACTCCACGTGTGCTGTTTTTAGTAATATGGTATCACTCATTATCAAGCTGGGTCAGTTCATAGGTAAGTTATTTCCAAGAGAAAAAGAAATTGTGTGATCACACGCTACGTCCACTCGGCGTGTTTCTCCTCTCTTCATTCCCACAAGCTTCTGAATCGGTTTCAGATTGAAAAAGGGAAGAGCCTTAAAGATAATGAAACTCCCACCAGCGCACCAGCAGTTGAGGGGACAGATCCAAGTTCCTGCCTGTGGGGAGGGCAGGTACAGCTTAGTCGTTACACTTCCCCTTTGGCAGCAGTCACTCCGCACACGCTCCAGACTAAGCACAGCACACCCGCCTGTTGCTGGGGAGGAGGGCAGACAGCTACGGTTACCGCAGCACGCAGGATCTGTGCGACGGGGCGACCGAGAGAGCGGCTGCGAGTTTGCAGAGTGTCCGATTTCGCTCATTCTGCTGCTCACGCAACTCGCCTGTGAACATCGGCATCGCCTGGACCAAGAGCTCTACGGCCCCACCAATTCCTGCAGCAGGACCTGTGGATTCTCACAGCTTCCAGGTGTGAGACAAGTGCCAGGCACTGGCCTGCCTCTAGAGGAAAGGTACAAGTTACGTCTTTTACGTGACTGGTTTGCCCCAACAGGAAGGGATGGGCAAACGTTATTGTCATTAGCAGCTTGTATTCACCGCTGAACACAAGCCATGGCACGGGGCACGGGCAAATACAAGAAATTGAGTATGACCGTCACAAAGCCAGGCAGAAACTTACTCTCGTTATATTAAAACTAGATGCAATTATAAGCTGGGCCATTTAGGAAAACATTTTTTTTGTATGCATACGACACCATCATTTACCTCACATCAGTTTGTCCCCAGTCACAGACACACACTGATGTCCACTGTGCGCTGTTTGGAAGTGAAAACCTTTGGAAAGAATAAAGACGCTGCAGGCAGTGGTGCCGATGGCTACAGTACAGTCGAAACAAGTTTCCAACCTAGTGCTGGGACAGCAGCCGAAAGTTTTGATGTACTATGTTCCCTCCCCCTCCTTCTGTCTTACTGTTTCTCTCCCTACAAAAAGGAGGAAGGGGTCAGCATTAGTACCACAAATTCCCAACTAGTTACTGTAGCCCCACCTCAAGTTTTTCTTGCTTCACCTGGGGAAGCTGTTCCGTTCCACCATGCAAGAGCCGTTTAATTTGCTGTGCAGCTCAACAGCTTCCACCCCAGAGGTTTTTGTACCTAAGTAGTACGTAAAGTGCCCGGTTTGGTTTAGATCAGCTGAGCACCGCTCCGGCTTTACGCATCAAAGAGAGGACAGCCGGTGCTCCGGCAGCTAGCCGGCAGAGCCGAGGCAAAGCCAACACTGCGATGAGGAAGGGGGGAGTCCAGGTGAGTAACTGCACTCGCTTTCTCCTGTTTGCTGCCTCGCAGCAGCTCCCCGCTTCGATGCTCCGGTCACCGCCACCCGGCTGGGAAAGGAGACGGGGGAGAGCGCTTCCCCACGCCCCGGCTCGCACTTGCTGAGCTGCGAAAGGCGAGAAGCGGATCCCCCCGCCCGAAGAGGCGACGATCCAGTCTCCCGGGGACGGCGCTCTCCTTTCCCGCGGGAGCTCTGCGCTACCGCTAACCCGGCCGAGACGAGACCGGCAACTTCTCCACGCGGCTACGGAACCTCCGGAAGGGAGGTCCCGGCCCCCTCCCGCGGGCCGGACGGGCCCCAGCCCGGGGGAGAGGGGCACCGCCGGCAGCCCCGCCCCGCGCCGCCCCGGGGCGGCGCTGCTCCCCCGCGGGCCGCCAGCTCCCCGAGCCGCTCAGCCGCCGCCCGCGTACCGCCCCGGCGGGCCGGCGCCGGGACCGGCCGCCTCCGAGCAGCGCTCCCGCCCCGGCCCACCGGCACTTGGGCGGACTTCGGAGACTTTTCCTGCCCCAGGAGGAACCGCTCCCGCCGGCCCGGCCCCAGCCCCGGCGGCGCAGGGCTGTCGCTGCCTTCCGTCGGCGGGGCGGGGGGCGACCGGAGCCCGGCCCCCAGGCCCGCCGCGGGGCTGCTCTGCGTCCTGGCCCCTCACGCCAGCGGGCGGGCCGGGCCGCGGGAGGCGGCGGCAGGAGCGGCCTCACCTCGCCGGGCCCGGGGGCCGCCAGCCGGGCCCGCCCCCCCTCCGGCCCGGCCCCACTCACCCTCGCACTCCCCGTCGCGCAGGGCCCGGCTGGCGGCCGGCAGCAGGAGCAGGGCCAGCGCCGCCCAGAGCCCGTGGGCCGCCCGCATCCCGCCTCGCTCGGCAGCCCGCGCGCACTACGCCCGCCGCACCGGCACCGGCACCGCCGCCCCCGCGCCGGCTCCCCCCGCCGCTGTCGTCCCATTGGCCCGCTCCCCGCCCGGCTTCCACGCTGCCCCCTCCCATTGGCCGCTGTGCGGCCTCCACGGGAGAGTTGGCGGCCGCTGATTGGGGGAGGCGGTGGAACGCCGGCGCGCGGCGAGTTTCACCGCCCTCCCTTAGCCGCCATTTTTGTTAAGGGAAAAGCGTCCTCGTGCGCTTCCTAACGGTTGCCTGCGGGCGCCATCTTGTAAAGGGGCAGATTCTCACACCTGCAGCTGGGCTGCGTGAGGGGCGCGGCGGGGACGGCTCTGCCGTTGCTCGCGGTCAGTACCTGCCTTAAGGCCGGGCTGAGCGGCACCCAAAGGCTACGGCTGCCCAGGGTGGGTGCCGGGAGCGGGCGAGCAGCGCGGGGCGTCCCTTCGTCTGCTGGCTGTGGCAGGGCGGCCGTTTGGGGCGCGCTGGGGTGAGGCTGAGGAGATCGCTCGAGGCGGCTGCCCGAGGCCGTCGAGCAGCGCGGGGTTTGGTGCCGATGGGAGCGTCAGGCCGTCGGGGTTCCGTTTCTCTGGGTTCCTGTGGGCTGAGGCCGGGGGAGGGAGGCCGGCAGGGCAGAGGAGGAGCCGCCGGGGTGGGCGGCCATTGGGAGGGCCCTGCCTCTTGTGAGGGGTGGCGGCGGGGGTGCGGCAGGGACAGGCTTCTCCTCAGCCTTAGTTTCAACACTGATAAAGTCCTACATAGGTGGATTTTGGTGACGCCCGTACACCCTGTGAGTTATAAGGCCTGAATTCTTTGAGGTGGGACAGCTGAAAGCGGAGTGGTCAAATTAACCACTTGTGGATGGCTTGTTTCTGGCTTTTTGGTGGTTGTTTTTGTAGAGCCAAGGAAACAAATTAGTGTTTTTTTAATCCCTATCCCAGTCACTGTGCCTATCACCTTTTGTTCCCAAAGCCATCACAGGATGTGCCGGGAACTGCATTGAAGAATTCCTAACCCTGTGAGTTTATCACTTCAATCCTTTTGAAGCTGTAGGCCAGTTGGGGGAGAAGAGCACGCTATTGATTGTTTCTTGTCTTGTGGGGCTATATGTTTAACTGTACGTGTCCTAGGATATCATTCTAGTAAAAGAAGGTAGAGGCAAAGTCATACAGCCCTGTGCTACAGCGAGGAAGCACGCATCTTAGCTTGGTGGGTTCTCTTGGTACAGGAAGACTAATGAGGCAGCCTAGTTGTGCCTGCCCCAAGCAAAGCCATGGTAGGAGCTGTGGGGAATTTTTCAGTGTCTAAGTCTGAATTTTCTTGCAGGTCATCAGCTGCAAATGATAAGGCTGATGAGGTGAGACAGGCAGGATGGGGAGGAGGAGCAACCTGGTTCAGCAAAGGTCACGTAGCAGGTGAGTAGTAATTAGGACACTATCTTGCCAGTGTGAATACATCACATGTGTTTACAGATAGAAGAGGTGGCTTTTCACCTTTCTAGATTTTGTAAAGTGTGTTTATTAAGATTGATAATGATATTATTGTCTTGTTTTTTTTTTTAAAAATCAGTCCATAACGATTCCCAGAATTACTCAGTATCAACGTACTTTAGGAAGACTATTGGCTTTTCTAAATTTATGCTGATTGCCCACTAAAGTCACTTAGTTGTGCAGAGAAGTGGTTACTTAGATTGCCCTTGTTTCTTAGCAGGATAGTGGCCAAAAGAGCTGCAAGTGGCTTATTAATTAGTTGGAAGTAGTGCTTGAATTCAGAATTAGGAGAATTTAGGAGCTTCACAATAAGGAGGAAGTCTAACTATCTAAGGAGTGTAGTTATGAAACAGATCTTCAGACAAAGTAGAAATTTTATACATTTTTATAGAACAGACTGTGTGACAGGATAGGAGTGATTTTTATTTGGTTTTGGATTGGGAAATGAGCCTCTCTATATGTTTCAATATGGGATCCTCAAATGGCTCTGAGGAAGAACAAAGACTCCTTTTGATCCCCCCCCTCCTTTTTTTTTATTTATAGTTTATTTTCCAGCATTCCAGCAGCTAGGAAGGATTGCTTTCATTTTACCTTCTGCTTCTTTTTTGATCCATGGCGAGGTTTCTAGGGTTCTGTTCATTCCACCACCCTCCAGCCACTGTCCCTCTGGAGCACTAGGGATTTGTCATGTCTGAAACCTGGGTGCTGGACAGCTTGTGCTGGTCCTCAGTGGTGTTGGGACATTCTGACTGTTACTCTTCTAAGTTGGATGGGCGCTGAAAAAGCAAAAATCTTTTTTTCTTCTTTTTTCTTAAATGTAGTCCTTAATTTCCATATGTATAAGCAGTAATACTCAGAAGACTGGCTGAGCCTCAGAGATCTTCCTACAGCATCATGTGCTCAGGATACTTTGAGTTGTGTCAAGATTCACGGTTACTGGTGTTTATCTCTTAAAAGTGACTGGGATGAGGATTTAGTTTTGGATGCAGAAGTTGGTTGTTTTTATTGTTTAAAAGCTCCTCAGTTGTTAGGGAGGCTTTAGCTCCTGTTTTACTGTTACAGTTTAATGTCTGAGTTAAAACTATAGCTGCGGGAGGATATTCATCAATTAATTCCCTCTTCGGAATAAAGAGGAATCTGACAAGAACAAGGAGGGAGAAGAGATCTTCTTGTATGTGAGAATTTGAGATAGACAAAACGTGGGTGGAGTTTTACATTGTTCCTACATCAGGAAGATGCAAAGGGTGTAGGAGCCAGTGATGAAGGTTTCTGGTCCTGTTCTAAATTGTGTAGTTAGACTGATTGATTAAACAAAATATTGACTCTCTTTTGGGGAGGTTGCTAGTGCTATGTCCATTATGATTGCTATACCCTACAGGATGCTGTGAGGGACAGGGGTGGTTGTGTTTGTTCCCCGTGCTCGTGGAAGTGTTTGGCTGTGGGTTTGGTTGTGGTATTAGCTAAGCCAAATAGTGCTGAAGAAGTGAGGTGCTGGGAAATAGGAGAGTTACTGTGCCAGTGAATGGTCACAGAGCTGGAGCATGTGGCTGAATGAGGAGTAAACCTCTAGTGACTTCTGGTCAGTTTTTTGCAAGCTTTCGGAGCTAGTTATGATGATAGCACAGAGTGCCATGACTATGGATGGGTAGTCTGCTAGGAATTTAGTGTTGCAGGACTCTCTTCTCCAGGCCGCATGTGGTTTTACAGTGAAGGATAGGCATTATTCCATTGTATCTGGGCATGAATGAGTGAGAGAAAGGTGGGTGATTTAAAGAATACCTAAGTAGAACATCCCTTTTCCATTTTGCATGTGGAAAAGGGTGATGGTTAGAGAGAGGGAGCTGTTAGAGAGAAGCCGAAATTGATTCCAGCATTTAAATGGTTTGCTTGTTTTCACCATTGATAACCACCAAAGTTGAGATTGAGGTTGTTTCTAACCAGGCAATTTCTATAGCTGAAAATGCTCTAATTGGGGAAGGAAAAAAAAAAAAAAAGAAAAGAAGAGGAACCATGTAGCTATAAATGTTTGGTTTTGTGCTGGGGGCTCCTGCAGTGTATGGTTTTGGTGGGCTAATAATACAAACGGAAGATGTGAGCAGGGTAGGGCTAATAGGGGAGTTGGAATATGATCAGCTCTTAAATAGTGGTCTGATAAGAAGAGGTCATAGAATCATAGAATGGTGTGGGTTGGAAGGGACCTTGAAGATGATCTAGTTCCAACCCCGCTGCCATGGGCAGGGACGCCTTCCACTAGACCAGGTTGCTCAAAGCCCCCTCCAACCTGGCCTTGAACACTTCCAGGGATGGGGCATCCACAATGTCTCTGGGCAACCTGTTCCAGTGCCTCACCACCCTCACAGTGAAGAATTTCTTCCTAGTAAGTCTAGCTTCTTTCAGTTTAAAACCATTATCCCCTCATCCTATTACTACACTCCCTGATAAAGAGTCCCTCCCCATCTTTCCTGTAAGTCCCCTTTAAGTACTGGAAGGCTGCCCTAAGGTCTCCCTGGAGCCTTCTCTTCTCTGGGCTAATCAACCAATCGCTACAGGCTAACAGGGCAAGGGCAGCATGTTAAGAGTGAGCAGGAGAGTTAATTGGGCTTGGTAGATCTGTGGGGATTAGAGTTGGTGGTGTTGGGAGGTTTAAGTTATGTAAATCGCGGAAGCTGTGTGTTCATGGTGAGGCTGCTGCGTGGGCATCCAGCACCTTTGCTGGCTCTGCAGTCTGAGAAGGCAAGTCTGTGTACAGCTGTCAGAGTGGATGAAAGGGGTTCAGCTTCAGGTGTTGGTCTGAGAGGACAATGAAGTGTGTTCTGTCAGGGTGGAGGTGAAACCAGGTCAGTTTGGTGGAAAAATGTAATGCAGTACTGCTGTGAGTGAATGCTGAATAGAAGCTGAAGCGTAGAACTACTATTCCAAATTTGGTTTTAATTTATATGGGATTGATAGTAAAGCCTATGAAAAGGGAGAAGTGGTATGTGAATTGTCTCGTAATAGTAAAGAGAAGACCTGTAGCTAGGACCTCTTGGCATTGGGCTATCGTGTAGTGTGTGTGTGTGTATATATATATATATAAAAAAAAAAAATCTCCTTAACAAACCTTGAACACAGAGACACAGACTGTGTTAAGAAGAGTCTACAAATAGAGACATATTTATGCAGAGGTGTAGAGGGTTTAATTTCTCCTCTTACCAGCTTTATAATGAAATTCATACTGAGTCGCACAAGTCATATTGAAACTGTGCTGAAGCTTTCTTATTTAGATAAGGAGAGGTATTTGAAGGGGGTATTTAGATTTCAATCTGACTAGCGTGGCCTTAGCTTAAATAAAGTATTTGACTTGCACTGAAAAAATTGTTCTGTTGGTTTTAACAGAAACTAGAAGATTTTTTTAACTCTTGTTTAAAGCTGAGGGCTTGACATGTTTTGTTCTGTCAAATACACTTTTTATTTCCTATGCTTGGTTAATAAATGTTTTTTAGCTGAATAAAAAAATACTTGCTTAACTAAGATTTGGTAAGTTGGGCTAGGAACAGTCACAAAGGGTCTGATTTATACAGACATTTTTCAGGTGTCAAGTGAATGCTTTAGCTAAGTCACATTTTGATATTTTAGATGTACTTTGAAGTACCTTGTTACTGTTTATCTCTTCTCAGTATTTGTATGTGGTAGGTACTTAATGAAAAGGGTGGCTTGGCAGTCTATGTACACCCCAGCACCAGCTTATTATTATATTTTACCGCTAAATGTCTTTTGGGACATAATTTTCATAATTTTTTTTTTGTCCGTTCGTCAAGACAGGATGGGAGAAACGGGTTACTTTTTCTGTCTCCTGCACCTTGACCTGGTTTATTAGTGGTAATGGAAGAAAATGCATATCTTGAGATTACGCGCATGTAGAAGTCACTGTAGCTCTTAATTCCCAAATCCTGTGTTCCTACATGTCTCTATTCTTTCACACCCATTCTTTTAAAATGATTGGTATTTAAATACTTAAAATTGAGAAATGAAATCACTGCCAAAATGTCATGCTATTGCAATAAAAAAAGTGAAATAAGCCACCACTCATCAAATAGCAATCATTTGCGCAGTGAGGTACGCATTGGAGGAACTAATCACTGATTCAGTTGGTCTTTGGAAGTATTGCCTCAAAACTGTGTATTAAAGCTTGTGATAGACAAGCAGGTATCTCAGACTGTTGTTGCATGTGTCATATAAATCTTCCTAACTGATTAGACTGGCTGGTCGATATGCCTGATGCTTGCTTTAAGTTGATATTAAATAAAATAGTGTACTATAACGTAGACGCTGTTCCCTCACCGCACATAATAGCCACAAGGTGCTTTTGGTTGCCCCCATTTTCCTCACTCGCACAAAAGTGGGAAGCGATGGCTGTTTCCACATACCTCGTGAATGTTTGGAGCAGCCTGAGGATAACCCTGTCTGGAGGACAGCAATGAACATACAGCTGTACCATTTTAATATTGGGTATTAATCTTTAATTCCACATCACAGCAGTTGAGTGAATGGGTAAGGGAAAGAAATCCAAAACAAACGGCAGATATTTACATCTAAAATTCACACCACTTATTTGTTGGTTCTGGAAACATGCTATCACAATATATACAATGAAGTACCTTTAGGACACTTGTACAAATTATTTTTTTCCTTTTAAATTTGATTTCCATTATAGATAAGATAGCTGTTTTCATTTTATTTTAAACATGAATACACAAAAGAGAAGTGGTTAGAGGTTTTTGCCTTTTTTAAATAAGCACAGAATGCCAGAGGTTAAAAACACATTTACAGGGCAGAATACCAGTCAGACATCACAATCTATACATTTTTTGCTCAATTTCCTGTACAAATACACAGCATTCAAATGGGGGTATTTACAAAGAAGCATGATCAGAGGAAATTTTAAATATCACATAATTTGTTTCCCAAAGGCTCTTGCTCTCTCCAGCCTCCCCAGTTTTGGCTGATTCTCCCACAGAAGGGATATGCAATATCCCTTACCTAAAAAAGGGTCAGTAAGCTAAAAAGCAAACAGAGGACGGAAAAGAATCTTAGTTTTGCACACAGTAATAAAACCAACCCAACCATTGAGGAAAAAAAACTGTAGGATTCAGAGAAATTGTTTTAATTGCTTTTCTTCTACTACTGTAGTTCCTTTTCAATTTTGTTTTTCACATGGGGCCAGCAGGTACACTGACGATGGAGAGACTTGTAGCAGAATTCCACCAATTTTCTCAGGAATGCACATGCTATTTTGTTACGCAAAGAAAACCCAATGAAAGCAAGTACATAGTAAGTTTGAATTAGAGTTAGGTATAGAATGACCAGGTCCTGTTCAAAACATCCTGTTGCCGTGGTTTATACAAGGAATCTTCAAATCCTGCTGGGCAAGCGCAAAAACTGCTGTTGCTTCCACCTACTCCAGCACTGAGCTTGATGTTGGAGTTATACTATGTTATAAGACACCCCACCCTACAGAGAAGTATTAGTTCCAAGAAGTATTAGTTCCAACATTCACAAAATCTTAGTAATAGTCTTTCTATCTTCTGCCCCCTTTAAGGCAAGCGCTGACAAGGGAGACAGAATACTTGGAAGATATCAGAACAGTAACAGAAATTTAACTCCAGAGAGGCTTAAATTTGGTAAATTCGGCAATTTTTTCCATCCTTCTCTGTGTGGACCTGCCATCAACTGGGTGTTTGTATACATCATCTAATTGATCTTCAAACCCTTACAAACACATCATAGTAATATCAGACTCTCAAAATGGACTCACTGCTGTTGTACAGTGCCTCTAATCAGAGCAGGATGATATGTTTTGAGAGACCGATTAGAGCTGCAGTGGGCAGGTTTTCCAGCTGACTGGGACTTAGTCCCATGTTAGCTGCATTCTTGTTTTTGCAAAGTTTTATTTGCAAGACCCGCTGTTTTTTGCAATAAGGAAGCTCAGTAAGTCGCTACATTTACCACTCTTAATCTTCCTGCCAAAAAAAAAAAAGGGCAGAGGAGATGGAATTGAATACTTAGTTCTCTTAAAAACTTCACTTGAAGAATCTCAGTCAGACTGGAGAATAGCATACGTGAAAATATTTCACTCATTTCTAAGGAATTACCTGACTTACTTACCTTTACCAAAAACATAATTTTGAGTTGAGTTCTCGTATGTATGTTCTATACCAGAGATCCAGCTTGGTTCATTAACATTTAGGACTGTCAGTATTGGAAAACTCTCCTTCCTGCTAGAGATATGTCCACTATAGGCCAGGTTTTATTATCATCTTAATTGCGAAGGATATAATGATTACAAGCAGCCTGTGTTATAACAAAATAGAGGAAGCAAGAGAGACTTTGTTCCAGCCAAATAGGCCATTTAAGAAACAAATCCATAACTTAGTAGTTTTGCGTGGGCTAGAGCTTGAGAAAGAAAAGAAAAATCCTCTTAAAATCCCCTTCATACAACCGCTGAGTCCAGACTTTGCACAGACAGACTCTTTAGGAGAGTTCAGAAGCAATGTACTCTGCCCAGTCACTGTATTTAGAGGTAGTGCTAAAGGTGACCTGTAAAAGATTTATGATATCCTTTTTTGCTTCTTTATGCTGTTTGTAGCATGAGAAACTGAGTGGTTAGGGCAAGAATTGGATATGAAAGTTGAGTGCTATTCCTGTTTCTGACACTAATTTTATATGGTGGAGGCAAGTCTCTTATTTGAATGTGCTTCAGATTTTTCAGTGGTGAGAAAGAGGGTGGTCTGTTGCCATCCCCTGGAGTGTGCTTTGCAGTCTGCAGGTGGAAAGGGTTATAAGGAAGGCTAAAATGTGTGTGGGCATGGTAGGGGGAAGGAATATTGCTTGTTTATCTAAAACATTAAATATTTGATACTCTCTTGATTGAAAGTTTCTTGAAAAATATTGAAAATAGGAATAACAGATTTCTTAACTGTTCTTTTCGAAGAACAGATCTTGGCTCTGTTACCCACAAAATTTTTTCCTGGTTTGTCATGTACTGAACTAAGGAAATACTGATTAAAAGGCTTATTTTATGTTTATAGACTTGTACTGTCTTCCTTTCTGCACAGTTCTGTTTCTTGTTTTTGTTTGTTTGTTTGTTTTTTAAACATTCTTCAGCCCTTTCTGGAGCTGGTCAATACAAAAAAAACTGGGGGGGGGGGGGGGGGGGGGGGGAAGGCTGTATTGCTGCCTGAGGAGAAAAGAAAAGAAATCAACCTTCCAGGAGAGAGAAGAAGGAGCTCTTAAAGCTTCTTTGTACATTCTAAAGAAGCAAAAGAGGAAACAAACATTTCTTCTTTACAGGTTGCCTTTAAGATCCCTGACTCTAGGGTGTACACTATATACTGGGCATTTCTTGAATCTTAGTGCTTCCTGTCTACTGTGAGAGATGGAGATTCTTTCTGCACACCAGCTGCAGTGAGTTTTTGGGAGGGACTGAGGACGTTATGTTAACAGGGAATGAATCTCAGCTCCTGGGTGATGGAAGTTGGTGAGAATTGTGATGTTCAGCCCTGAGGCAAGGATTATTGGATATGGTGCATTTAAGCCACCTTTTCTTCACTGGCTAGGTCATCAACCAGCTGTGGCATGAAAAATTCAATTTGGTTGTGGGTGGGTGGGTGGTTTTTTTTTTTTAAACTGGAATAGAAATGCTGGTGTCAACAGCCTGCCCAAATTTGGGCATGGGAAAGGCCTACAATTAGGTTGCAGCTCCAATGGCTACTAACCTCCTCTCATCCTGTAGCACAGATGAATAGCATATGATTCCAATGAGAAAGCAGGTTGGTTTAGCCAGTGAAAGCAAAGTTTAAGAAATCAAACAGTACATAAAAAACAAAGGAGGCAGAGTTTGTTGGAAATGATATCTTGGAAATCAGTGCATCAGCACTGGTTAGATTGCCTCAGCACCTATGAACCAATGCAGGGAGATCACTGCACAGATATGTACAATCCTGCTCTCAAAAGAGCCAATTTCTTCTTAGAATTGCCATCTTTCCACTGCCTGCAGCTCATGCACCTTCCAGCCTGACAGTTCATAGAATCCCTGATTTCAGCAATGAGCTTTCACTTCTGTACAGCAAAGAAATATATCCCTAGTGCAACTGCTTCTACTCATGTGCGTCTCAGAACTGGGAGGAAAGCAGTTTCAAAATCAACTTGCCACATTCCCCCCTTTTTTCCCCCTCTGCTTAAAATTGTATTTTTCAGCTTCTGCAAGTCTCTATGGCTTGTGTGCCATTTGATGTGGTTAAGAAACTGCAGAAGGAATAAACTGTCCACTGCACAGAAAGTTAAAAAACATAACGGAAAGGTCTAAAAAGAAATTAAAAAGGAAAGCAGCAACCTCCCATGCTGGCCCAATTGCTTTTGTGGGCTCCAGACATAAACTTGCGGCAGTAGAAAATTGGTTTGCTGTTCTCCGAGTCCTTATCTCTCTCCTTTGTAGTCAGACCTGGAATGATGATGCAAGCTGCTTACCAGGAGTTGTCCCTACTGCTCACTGATGCCATGCTCCCATGCTACCCTGGCCTGCTCTTCCTTTCCACCACTCGCTGGTTGGGACACTTTACGATGCAATGGGCGGTGTTTGTCATCATCTTCAATTATCATCCCCTCCTCGTTCTCCATGTTTGGCAGCCGGGAGTGGTAAGGTTTGGGGGGTAGAGCAGGAGGGTCCATGGTGTCCTGAGGAATGACTCCAGATGGAGCAGAGTGGCTTCGGCATGGCTGGGATTTGAGCGACTCTAGGACATCAGGCTCAGAGAGACTGTACCTGACAGGGAGGTAGGGTGTCTCTAGATCTTCATCGGTGTTCCAGGCCTGGCTGGGGACAGAATCCATGGTGTCTGTGCGAGGAGGTGGTTCAGAAGAATGTCCAAAATTACTTTCACTCAAGGAAGAGACGCCACTGCTGGCACTGCCGGATAAAGTGGAGTTACTTCCATCTAGACCAGACTGCGGACTGGTGGGTGATGCAGGGATAGGATGAAGAGGGGACTGTTCGGAGAAAAACAAAACCAGGTTAAAACTGACAAAGGAGGCAACACTGCATCTTGTGTGTTGTTCCACATTTCAGTTTTTGACAGCGATGTTAATAATGGTGCAGTTCCATTTGTGTTCAAAATGTCAATGATTATTGGTTTATATGTGCACTTCCCTGACTTGTGTGGAAGTACCTCTTGTGTGTTAAGTGCAGACAAGTGTACTTAACACCACCAGAGCTGTTAAAGAAACAGTCGTTGAGTGATAATCAGGGTGCCTGAAATCACAGCGTATGATGCAAAGAAGGAAGGTGGAAGGGCCTACAACACGTGTAAGTTATTTCTATAGAATTCAACTCTGGAATAGGTTATGAGCTTTCAGTGGATTTTCTCATGTGTACATTACTAGCATGTTAAAAATAGTGTTTCTGTATTCAAAAGCTGCTTGGTGGGAGCGGAGGAGGGGGTTCCTTCAGGAGCCTATTATTTTCCTTCTACATCTCTCTCTGCTGTCCTGCCACTTCCTTTTTACCTTGCGCAACGTTCGTGCAGGCAGTGCCGGAGGAGCATCACTGAGCTGGTGATGGAAGGCATCAAAGTGCAGTGAGTAGTGTCCTGGAATGAGACAAGGATCAGAAATGCAGACTTGTGCTGCCTCACTGCAGCGAAAGAGCTGGGGTTTTAGGCTCTGTAGTGCCAGGTAGCAGCTCCAAATGCTGATAAGGCCACTCCAACCTAGGGCTTCCTTTCTGATAGATACTGTGGAGTGCATCTGTCACATCACAAAACGCAGCAATAGATTTCCACCCACCCCTGTTATCAAGGATCTCATGGCAAGGCAACAGGCTCGTAAACTGAACATTTGAAGTTTCATTTAATAGCTTTATAACCTTAAATTACCGCTGAAGATGGTCATTGGCAAGAAGCCAGGCCAAGCTTCAACACTCACACACCTAATTCTAGTCCCAAAAACCACGCAAGTCCGTATTACTATAAGGACTGTAAAAAATTTGAAGATTTTGGAAAAAAAACCCCACCAAAAAATTTTAAAACTTTGTCCAGTACTAACCTAGCAGACCAGGAAAGACTTTGGGTTTTTGTTTCTGATTGTTTTTATAGGGGGAAAGAAAGCTAAGGTCAGCTTTCAGGTGGTCTAGATTTATCTGTGCATGACTGCAGGCATTACGCAGCAGGCCTACTGGGCATTTCCTTACCATGGGACAGGCTTCGGGGAGGTACTGGTGGGGCCAAGATGCTCCCAACGTGGGCAGACAGGAATGGCAGGGCCTCTCTGGTTCCGCTGTCTAGGCTCCAGCTACTGGGCGCTGCTGGCACAGCTGAAGGATTGAAACAGATTTAACTTGGGTAACATAACAGGGAGTTTGTGGGGCCAGAAGGACTGGCTTTCTGGTATGCTCTTTAGTAGTAAAGAGACAGACTCTAGGGACTTAGTGAATGGTAGGATTGAAGGCATACAAAGACAGCATCTAGGCTACAGTGTGTTAAGTTTATAGGTTGCTTTGTTAAGGAAGCGGGAGTTAGGTGATCGTAGTGTTAGTCTGCCCATCTCCCCTTGGCTCATTTCTAGCAAATTTGAAGAGCAGTAGAACTGGTAGGGTTTTTTTGCAAACCAGTGAGTAAGTAAAAATGAAATCTCACTGATGGAACGGCAGCTAGATCTCAGCTGTTCTGCTTGGCGGTAAATGATGACAGAGCAGAAGGGAATGTGTGGCACAACCCTCATGAAACACAGGAAGGCCTGTTGCTGCACTACAGTGGCTAAGTGAAGACTGAATAAAGGACATACAGGCAATTACACCTCAATCTGTTACAAAAGAAATCACGACTTTAAAGCCCCAATTTACTAAGCTACAGAGTTGATAAAAAATTTTGATCGCAAAATATTTAAAGACAGCAGTTTGGACTCCTTGTATTGTAAAGTCACCTGAAGAGATCAAGTCTTTGTTGATCAGAAAGGATAGAGAGAGTATGATCTTCGTGACTTTGCTTTTTCACAGAAACAGAACCTTCTTTCTAACATGAACATTTTTCAAGATCTGGAGAATTCTGTCAACCTTAAACATTATTAAAATGCACCTTCCTTTCTTCCAAACCCACTGCAAGACTTGATTCATTCTGAGAAGACAGACATGCAATAAGTGTATGTTTATTTGAAAACAAATAAGCAATTTCTTCAGATTAGCAAAGAAAAGAAAAAAGTAATTCAGTGAGCCTACCAAAGAAAACTGAGATAAAAATAGCTTTTTCCATCTTCAGTTTGGAAAATGGAAGCCTGGAGAAATAAACATGGAGTTTGACATCTCCTTAATTAAAATGCCTGCAGCCATTTTTGGTGCGTTTCTTTTCTAAAATGATTTTGAAAGGTTTCTTTGGGTTGTTTGTTTTTTTTCTCCTTAGTTCATGAGTTAGCATGAACACAGGCTCCCCAAGACCTGAAATTCCCTAAAGTAAAAAATATCACAAAGTGACAGCTTCATAAGACAGAACAAAACCCATAAAAATATAAAAGTAAATGTTGTTTTTAAAGAGAAACCCTCAAACTGAGAAAGGCATACAAAGAAGATACGAAGAATGTTGACAGAGAACAAGTTCAAACCAAGGGATAAATCTCAACACAGGTAATGTGGCTTCAGATGCATTTTCTGAGCACCCCAGTACACATACCAGTGCTCTAATTCGCACTACTGCAGTTGGTGTCGAAAGGCTAAAACAGAGGGACAAGATGCGTAAAAATGCCAGCCATGCTAGTCTCTCCTGCAATATACCAGCATCAAGGGAAAAGGACAGAATAAAACCTGATTTGCTTGGCCTGTAAAATGATGTGCTTGTTTTGGGGGTTTTTTAAACATCGAGATGCAGTAGAAGAATGCGAAGAAGAGAACGTGATACTCCAGTGCATAATCCATTTACATTTTCTCAGTGTTCCCTCATTCACGGCCTTTTGAGTATTTAGGAGTGCTGGAAATCATCCTGAGGTCAGATGCTTTTTGAGAGTGGCGGCTGCCTGTTAAACCCAGTGTTTTATCCAAAACGCTTCGGGGAGGAACCTACCCAGGGAGCTTTTAGTACTCTGTCCTAGCCCATCTCTCTCTCCAGAACAGCATTCAGTGGCTTGGTGGCCGAGTTTAATTAGCAGGGAAGCTGCATTTGAGCCATTCTGCTCTGGGCAACTGATGTCACACTGCTGTCAATGAGAATTACTGAGCAGAGCTTCTGACATGGCAAGGAAGGGGGTGGGTAAATTCACAGGGCATGACTGTTAACAAAACCCAAGACATATAGCATCCTGACTTACAAAGAATGATGAGGGTTCAAGGGCTGCAAAAAACACCTGTAACTGCATTTATGCTACCAACCTGGCTGAAGAGCTGGGATTCCCGTCACACCATCCCCTAAGAACAAATACTGAACATCATCTGTGTCTTTCATGGCTCCTTTGGGCCTCTGGAGGGGATTGTGTCTTTGATCCCCTTCTCTTTGTGCTGTATACTACACTCTTGCATAATACTGCCCACAAATACAAATTCAAGTATTTTTCCTAGACAGATAATAAATATTGATCTACCTTTCTTTTCCAGATCTTTCTCCTCTCCAGTATAAAGATCTCACCACCTCTGTGATATATTCAGTTCAAACTAACACAGCTAAGATGGAGGTCTTAATCCCTCACCCCCCTAGTCTTAACTCTCTGTTGTCATCATTCGTTATTGTCATCAAGTCATCATTCTGCCATTTATTCAGAACTGTACATTTGCTTTTGGTTTCAGTCTGGACCGCTCTGTAAGGCTGTCACATTGTTGAAGTAGTGTATTCTGATTTATCAGAAATTCTGAAATAAAATTTGGATTTTTTTTCAAAAAGATACAGTTTAGTTCAGGCACAGCTACTGAAACAAAAATACTGATAAAAGTCTAATGGAGTGTATTATGTAGGTCAGACTAGAGAATTGCGATGGTCTTTCCTGGCCTTAAAAATCTTTTAAGATACCATTTTTCCTAGCCATACACATGACTTGCTTCTTAGGCAGCCTCCTTGTCTCAGATTTTGACTAATGAATTTTGCCCACTTCTGCTTTTTCAAAATGCTCCTTTTCAGATCATTTTTTGAGCCCATCGCTTTGTCCATGGCACCCCTTTCGCAAGCTCCTCCTTTTCTGTTACACAAAACAAACTAACTCCTTCTCTTTCATGTTTTTTTCTGCAGGGGCTCTGCCTGTATTTTTCAAAGCAGTGAGTTAAAAAAGCATACATTCCTAATGATAAATATAAAACTACCTCAGAGAGGGATTACAAGGAATGTTAATATTTTGAACAATAAATACATATTCAAAAAAGCAGTATATCCCATTATTTAAAAATACCGTCCAAATCTTGCACTCTTCTTTCAGATAACTTCTCATTTGCTGCTTTGGAAGTTTTGCATGATAAAGGCTGCAGGGTTTGTTTCAATAACAAAATGCTAAACTCAGAAAGCTTTCTGAAATAAAGAGGTTTGTGCAACTCCACCCTTCTGTGAATGATCTGAAATAACTATAGGTTGGCAGAAGGCCCAGTTAATTAAACTGTTAATTAAAAAAATGTGAGACAATGCACTCTGCCAGGAAATGTAGAAGCCCATTCGTTACTTGCTGTAGCATGACCAGAGTAATAATATTTTAGAAAGCATGCGTGCTAACTAGGAGAAAGAGTACCTTTCTCAGCCACAGACAGGTTGGGATCACTGCAAGGTTTGCATGGTCCAATCATTTGCTGGATCAAGGCGCGCTGGAAATTTGGAGGCTAAGGGAGAAGAAAGTTAGCACAGAAAAGAAAAGAAAAGAAAAAAAGAAAAAAAAAGTGTTACAGAGTTACTGAACAGCTGGTGCAGAACCCTGGGGCTTTCTGTTCACTTTTTTTAAGCAAAGGAAGTTCTTTAACTAAAAAAGTCATGGGAACCTTAGGCTGTGTCTACATTAGCAAGTACTGCAGTGCAATACTAGTGGATCTCTAGAGTGTAACAGTGCTGAGGACCCACAATTCATGCTGCTTGTGTTCTCTCGCGGAGTTACTTCAAACTAGCTCTAGCCTGGTCTTGCGTCCTTTATCAGCTCGAATGCATCACGTGCCTTTCTGGAGCTTACCTTTTGCTTTGGTTTCATTTGAAAGAATTGAGTTTGCGTGCTCTGAGACAGTTCTCTGAGGTGAACTGAAGTGCGGTAAGTGGGCATGATCAGGAGATTCCCTTCAAAAGTGCATGCCAGGGCCAGATTAAAATGCTTACATGTAGGCACGCCCTGAATTTTTCAATTTGTCCAGAGAAAGTAGTAGATACGGGCACAGATTGTTTGGAGACCCTGTATCGGTATATTATTTCAGCCTCTTGTGGTTTTTGATACCTCTGGAAATCACCATGGAGCTATTTAGAATCAACTTTGAGGCTAGACGGCAGGATGGCCATGGTTCTAGAAAAATGAATAAATAAAATGGTATGACTGCTTGCAGCGGATAGGGGCTCATAGGATAAAGTTGGGAAGTAAGAAGAGTCCATTTTCACAGCACGTATCTGCAATTTTAACAGCCATTACAATTTGTATCACTTGACTACCAAAGTGGGTGGCTCTAGGGGGCAATTAATAGGAGTT
Organism: Aptenodytes patagonicus; assembly: GCF_965638725.1. NCBI lineage: Eukaryota > Metazoa > Chordata > Aves > Sphenisciformes > Spheniscidae > Aptenodytes > Aptenodytes patagonicus. The sequence goes on from NC_134956.1 coordinate 5,658,409, forward strand.
GTTCTGCATTGCCTCTGAAAATGATCCTAAGTAAGTTGTTGTGCTTTCCAAAAATAAAAAGGGAAGCTTTACAGTGGTCAAAAATAGTAAAAATAAAGTCACAGTTTCAGGTGGTTGAACTGACATAAAAGAAATTAGATCTGCTACCTGTCCGTTTTCCATGATAGCTGCGGGATACATGGCACTGCTAGGTCGGTCCCGATGGGTTGGCAGCAACATCATCATCTCCCGAGAGTGGCGGTACTTATCTGGTAGAGAGGGAGAGCCTGTAAACAAGTGAGAATAATCACGTACACGTGACAAACAACAGCCATGTCTCCGCATGCCCAGCGATCTAGTCCTCCTTTGCAATTTGTTCAGACGGATGATCTTACAGGACTCAAGAAAACATGGTGCTGAGCCCACTAAGCAGCTAACTGTTGGTGGGGTGCGTAGCACGAGGATGAAATAAGAACTGGCTTGTTATATACAATTAAGGACATACCATGTAAGGTGTGTAAGATGTATGCGTCCCTAGTTGTATGTTGCAAAGTGCTTCCTCTTAAAACAAACAAACAAAAAAGTGGGCATCTGTGTGGAATCAGCTGCAGCTGTGGTGTACAGTGCCTAATGCTCCCTTGCCCCATAAAGTATTCTTCTAGGGTTACAGAAATGCCATAAAATTGTGCATTTTGGGACTGAATGTGGAAGAAAGGGATAAAAGCTTGAGATACACCATTCAGTTAAAGCAGGAAGCTACAGGAAGCTACTTCATGCCTCAGTTCTGGTAGAGATAGTCTGAGGTGTTGCCATTTAGCGGGCCATACCTTGGTTAGCTTCCTCTTTGTTAAAGCAAAACAAAAGCCAATAATAAACAGAATTTTCTATAAATGTGGGTGGCACTTTGCTTTTAATGCTGCTGGGTAATGTATGATTACTACCTGAGCGTGTTGGTGTACTGAGCTGTTTTATGACAACAGAACGTTTACCAATGCTTGGAGTTATATAGTAGGAATATGCTTGACTGAACTATTAGTTATCTGTATAGTTGTCATTTAAGATGTTGGGATATTTCATGTAAACAGCTTCCTGGCACGTGGAATTATTTGGGACTTATGTCCTTCAAGATGAGTGCCACATAACAATATGCCTTCTGATACGCAACAGCTGACAATGGATTTGCCAGAAGAATGATTCCCATTAGTGACTTCCTAAAGTCTGATACTACTGATACACGCATCCCTTGGGATGCACAATATTAGGCAGGAATTGATGTTCTGAAGCTGCTGGAGTGAGCTTTAATTTGCACTGATTATTTCATTGTGTCACAAACACGCACTTAACAGATGGCAGCACACAGCGCATTACAGAGCCATGCCGGCTTTTGGGGAATACATGCCCCCTTTTGCAAACTTTCCACAACCACACACATTACCTGAACGGCACTCCAACGTATGAGCAAAGGCATTGGTGCTGGTTAATGCAGCTTTTACCCCAGCAAAAGCAAACATGCAGTTTTTGGGACTAATATTCAGCACACAGTGGAAGGAACAATGTGTCCAGCAGAATGCAGGATAAGGTCCTACAGTTGCAACAATTCCATCAGGGGTGGCAGATCCCAGATTAATCTACACCCCCACCCCAACATGAACAGACGCAGAGTATCTGCATTCTAGTTCCGAACTCATTTTCTCCCCAGACATAAAACAGAAACATAATTAGACAACATTATTTGCTCTTATATACAACATCAGCTTGGAAAACACAGTGTTAACACTTTATGCTGAGTCTCTTTTACTCACACATCACAGGTAGTCCTGTTTCTGCATGACAAATGTAAGGATGCTGAACTTTTAGGTGTGCCCAGAACTATATCACAGCACAACCTACACTGTAAACTTTTCCCTTTTATTTATCTTGTCATCCTTGTTCTTTAATATCCAAGATGCAAACCACCTCTATGTGTCATCAGTTTATATGGGATTATAGTTTCCACAGACCTTGCATTGCATGACCTGAAAAATCCCACATGTGCTAAATATGGTGGTGGCAGAGTCTAGTTTATGAAACAGCTCTGCTGTTTGGTACCCTAAATTTGTAAATAACTATAGCTATAAAGATTGTAACAGATTATGCCAAGTATCCAGTCTGCAAACAAAATTAAGTACTGATACCTGTGAATTGTGGACCACAAGAGGAGTGGCTATAACTGAAGCTTTTATTAATACCAGGCCTGCTTCTCTGGACAGATAGAGAGCACAATCACCATGGCTCCTTTCAGGGACTGGCAAGACTTAGAAAACAAAGTCAAAAAAAAGCTTTTAAAAGCTTTCGAAGCAGCCAGCGGCCATATAAAATGCTGCAGCATGTATCAGGGTGTCCTGGTTTTGGCAGGGATAGAGTTAATTTCCTTCCTAGTAGCTGGTCCAGTGCTGTGTTTTGGATTTAGTGTGAGAATCACGTTGATAACACACTGATGTTTTAGCTGTTGCTGAGCAGTGCTTACACTAGTCAAGGACTTTTCAGCTTCCCGTGCTCTACCGACTGAGAAGGCTGGAGGTGCACAAGAAGCTGGGAGGGGGCACAGCCAGGACAGCTGACCCCAACTGGCCAAAGGGACATTCCATACCATGGGACGTCATGCTCAGTACAGAAACTGGGGGAAAGCTGGCCGGGGGGGACGCTGCTCAGGGACAGGCTGGGCATCAGTCAGTGAGTGGTGAGCAATTGCACTGTGCATCACTTGCTTTGTATATTATTACTATTTATTATTATTATTTATTATTATTTATTATTATTATATTTCAATTAGGAAACTTTTTATCTCAACCCACGAGTTTTTCTCACTTCTACCCTTCCAATTCTCTCCCCCATCCCACCGGGGCCGGGGCCGGGGGGGGGGGGGAGTGAGCGAGCAGCTGTGTGGTGCTCAGTTGCCAACACGACACAGGGCTTATTCCTTTTAGCTTGTAGCTTGGTACACTTGATGTGTGCAGCACTGTACGTACTATTAATGAGAAAGGAAAACCTATGCTAAAGCCAGAGGTAGTTTTTCTTTCTTAATTATGAAAATGTTAATCCACTTGTGACAAGTATTAGTTTTAAGGAATGAAACTGAAAATTAATGTAGTTAAACTCCAAACTCAATGAATCTTTTCTCCCGATTCATCATTTTAATTACTGTTATGGAAAAAGTTCGCTCCTGCACCAACTCATAAGTTTTTTGCTTTAAGAAGGAAGTTTTAAATGTAAGTATATGGGTTCTTGCAAAGTGCTGAATAAGACACCAGGACTCATTTTCTACACCTTAAAAAGAGGGCTGTGTTGAGGAAGCAGTAGGGATGCCTTAAGAGGTGAGTCATCGAGTGTCAAGTGGGAGCTGCTTTTAGAGTGCATCAGAGGAGTCCCAACCATATTTTAAATGACATTACTGAAACAAACCTAACCCACTCCTAGCCCTTTCCAGGCCTTTTTGTGTTACAATTTCTGCTTAACCAACATCGGCTTACATAATCTTTTAACTCCAGTAAGGTTAGAGCAGTGCCTCATGAGTCACCTCAAATGAAGCCAAAACAAACTCTGAATTTCTTATTGATCCTCCATACAACAACAGTGTTGCTTTTTTGATAGGGAAGAAGCTACACAAGGATCAACCCAGGTGAAAACTGAAAGATAAATCTGTTAATCTGAAAAATAATTAGTAATGTCTTTATCATTAGCACAGAATTAGAAAATTATTACTGTATTCTGATTACAATTCTATTTAAGACTTTTGCTCTAACTTGTGTCTATTATAATAAGCGTAAGGTTTGCTGCTTTAACCTGCTGTTCAGTGATATGATCAAATCATTAATCTACTGTCTTGATGACTATTCTTTAAAAAAAATTTTGGATTAATGGCTTTATTATTTTCTTTGGACAAGCCAAATAATTTGCTTGTGTTGCTGTTTTAAACATCAATGAAAGGGTCATTTTTTGGAAGTGGAGAATTGGAAATAAGATTTAAATTCCTGCTGGATTCTTAATATGAATAGCCATGGCTTCCTTTGGTCGTGAATGGAACTAATCTATATTATAAAGATACCCATCTCCTCAGAACAGTGCTAGTAGCTGAGCTCCAGAAAGGACTCTGCAGTTAAACAGAGACGGTGGTATAAGTATCTGGATAATGGGATAGTGGTTTTTCACCTCTACATTAATGTTTGAATCAATGAGAGAAGCTTTTAAACATCTGACAAAAAACTAGAAATCCTAGATAACCATGCTTAAGTTAAAGCCACAGGTAACAAAGATGCTAAGTTGATAAATTTAGGTGGCCTATCCAAAATGAATTGTTGGCCTTCGTATACTTCCCGTCTGAAAAGTGGTTAACTGTAGCATCGTGACTATCGTAGCTTTGTTGGCAGTCTCAGCAGAAAGGCCAAGGGTTGGATGGGTCATGGTGACTGAACTATCCTCTCACCTCTAGAGGTGGTCCCTCCAGGACAGAGATGAGGCACATTGGTGGGGGCAGCGTGGGGAAGCTTGCACGGCTGCCGCCCATGCTGTATCTGTTCTGTGGATAAATAGAGGGCTTCAGCCTCCAGTGTTGTCAATCCAGCACCTTTCACCAGCACTAAATTAAAAAGAATATAAATAAATACAAAAAAAAAAGGAAAAAAAAAAAAAAAGGATAGAGGTGCATTGGCAGAGCTGCGCATGTAATGTTTGTGAAGTACCTTGCTCCAGCCAGTGATACTGGTCTCTCATTTTCACAAGCATCAAATTCACCCAATTAAAAAACAAAACAAAAGGAAAAATCATGAAGGATAAAAACAAAGCTGTATTACCACAGTGGAACTTAAGTGTAAGGGCTTTTTCTCATTACAAACAACTCCATTCCAGACAGCGGTGTCGTAATAACCAGAATAGTGACTTGCACACTGTGAAACACAGAGAGCATCTGGGACTTCACTAGAAGTGAAATCCCATAATCAGTGGGTCATGTCTGAATGCTGTGCTCACCTAACTTAAAAGTGAATAAAACTAACAGAGAAGAAATGTTGTATCATAGGCTATCAAAACACATTAGTAAGAGTGAAGAATGAGAGAGAGAGAGAGAGAGAGAGAGAGAGAGAGAGAGAGAGAGAGAGAGGTATTTTTCAAAATCATTACTTCTCTTATTGTTTCCTCATTTGTGGTCATTTACACTGTCTAGTTCTCATCTCTGGGAGGTGCTGTTGGCTCATCCATCAGCACCATACCCTTTGTAGCATTCATCACTGGTTTCTAAGCAACAGCAAAGAATACAGTAAAGTGGGAAGTTGGTGATGCTGTGAAGTCATCAAGCTCAGAAAGACTGGCACAGCCTGTCACTGTGAGCACTGGACTTTTATAGTAGTAAACAGCCTGAAACACTATGAGCACCAAAACCCCTCAGATCCCCCAAAAGATTCAGACCTCACATGCCAGCTGAGGCACATCCATTTAAGGACATATTCCTGACATGATAGCCCTGTACTCAGTTCCATCTTCCCTTTCCTGTTATGCCAGTTTCATTTGGTTACTTTACTATTTGAATTGTCATTATTTGCTTTCCAGTCCTTGGTAACTAGTGAAGCTATTTGCCTTTATTTGAAGATGTCCACTTCTCGCCTTCCTACTCCCATCTGATCCTTCAATTAAATCACTTCGATGCATCTGTGTCATAACAACAGCCAGTCAATTAAGATTTTACTGCAAGATTGAGCAAAAAAAGCCCCAAGCTGGCCCGAGAGAAAGGGCCCTTCTCTATATTCTCTGTCCATAAGGAGACATAGAGTTCCCCTGTATGGGAAGAAAGGGGTAAGATTTAAATATCAGCCTCTATCTCTGACTATATCCTGGATACCTTCTTCAGACACCTGTGAAAAGAGGCACAGAAATTTGTGAACCTGCAACTCAGAATCCAAAATGAGAGGGGGAAAAAACCCTTGAATATTAGTTACCAAAGTCAGGAGATTGCACGGAGTGGTTTTGCTTCAGCTCTGAGGCTTGGGAAGAAAATGATTAGCAATATCAAGACCAGCTACTGTAACAGCAAAGGCAATATGAGTACCCCTAGAGTCTGTTTTTACATTTTTCCTTTCTTCAAGAATTTCCCAGCAGGGAAGCCCTTCTTTAACTCCACTACTTAAAATTCGTATCTTTCAACATTCATCGTATACATATGCTTTTGTATGCATACACTTCTGCTAAACTGCCTCAAGTTCTTTTTTGTGCCATAACTTCATTAAATGTGTGAAATGATTTTTTTGCCTTTGTCTTCATGATCTCTCTCTTTTAAGTACTGTACCAAAGACTATTCTTGTTTTCCTCTAGATTGCCTGCCACAATTTTGTGGCAGAACAATGGAAATCATTATGAAATTCAACTGCCTGAAACCAGCACATATTAGAGATACATTCCAAATACTGCTGAAAAAAATGATTAAATCCATTTCTGGAGAATGAAAAACATTTTTTAAGAAATAATTTTTGAAGAGGCATTTACAGCTCCAAAAGAGAAATAGTGGTATAGTTCAGTGTAGGTGGTCTTTCACCAGTAAGTCAACAACGTTGCCAGGTTTAGGGGACGCCTGCAGGTCCAGTTAACCCTTCATTTGGGGCCATCCATTCTTACCTCGAGCACTGGAAGGGGCAGAGTTAATCATCTGGGACGGTGCCGAGTGAGTAGAGCTCAGGCTTGAGGTGGAAGGGCTAGCCTGGGACGAGGATAAAACAGAGACGTTGGTGACTGAGCCTTGGTACCTGGAGTTAGGGTAAACAAGCTGCAGGAGGCAGAGAAATCATCGAGAAAGAGCTGAGCGGATCAGTGCATTAGATATTTACCTGTGTCAGATCACCTAGTGCAGCCTCTGTCTAGGAAATAGCTTCAGTGCAGGCCACTATAAATCTGCACTCAGGACTGGCACTCATTTCACCCTCCCACAAACCAAGAGCAATACTAATTGCGTATGTTGAAGAGGACGTATAAATAACATGCCGACTAAAATCTCACTTTCTGAAAGCAACAGCATGATCTTGGACCGCAGTAGCAACTTTCGCTGTACAAATACACAAGATTTCTTCCCAAAGTAAACCTAGCTGAATGACTCTGTCATCTTTGTTGAACAATGTTAGATTCTACCTATTCAGTTCTTGGAGAAAAATATCACAGGACAGATCCAAGCATGTGCATAGGTAAAGTGTACTCCTCCAAAGCATAACCCTCCAGAGCATGTTCAGTGCTGTTTCTAACAACCGCTCCTGGCTGTGCTGGAGCTGTACCTGCATGTGGTACATATCCTCAGCAGTCTCCCCCACAGAACTGTCTGTTAGGATAACCAGGTTTCCTGTTTCGCTGGAGGTGTGGGACGACAGAGAGGATGACGAGTGTCGGACTGAACCAAGCAAGTTCAGTGGGCTGGAATAAAACCAGAGACAGAACAAGAGCATCATTATTTTTGAACCTGTGTTTTAATTTGTGAAGCCTGATTTTTTCCAAGCTAGTAAGTACCTGCAGTTACCTACTGCTTTAGGTCACCTCTAGATGTCAAACATTTTTGAAAAATCAGGCTGAATAAGCTTAAACAAATCCATAACTGTGAGTAAATATGAAAGAAGTGACAATAAGGCTACATGTAAGACAACATAGTATGTAGGACACAGAATTTCAGAATCCAAAGCCAGGTTAACATCATGTCATGATGCTGGGTGCATATTTGGTTTGTTTATAACAGAACATTCTGAAACCACTCTCATTTTTAATGCTGAAGTACGATGAGTGGGAGCAGCTTAAAAAAACATTCCAAAGGAAGCCAAGCATGAGACACACAGGTCAAAATACAGTTTTCCTTATTGCATCTGTCGGATCTCAGCATTACAGTTGAAGGCAACTTTGTAGCGGACAGTAGATTAATACAGCCCAGCTGGCGTGCAGGCTGCACTCTGATCTCACTCATGAAATTAATTTTTTCTTTGTCACTCTGAATCACATACACAAATACATATTTTGTACACTATAGAATCTCCCTAGTTTGCCCAAAGAACTAAAAAAGGCTTTACAAAGTGAGGAATTTTGAGGAAGAAAATTTTATCACCCAGACACCAATTGTCAACTGCCAAGCCACTAAAGTAGTATAAGAGCTGCTCAATTTTAATAGTAAAAAGAATATCACCATCCTGGATTCATGTACTAAAGACCAAGTTTCCGCAGCTTTTCATGCCAGGCTTTAGCTATGGGGACCCACCAAGAGAAATAAACATTTACAATTAAAGAACAATTAAAATGTCGCAACTTCAGTGACATTCCTGTCACTGTTTTTCATACTGGCATGGATATGTACATTTTCAAATAAGCAATTTTGGCTGGATGCAAAAATGCTGTTTTGCCCTGAAAATCCCAGGTTTTATCCTCAATCATTATCTCAGTTTTTATAGATGGGTATTCAGTTTGACTAAGCATCCACATTTTCAGATGTTTCTGTGAAGGCTGAGCCATTTTTTGGTATTCTGATCAAAACTCCTTGGCAGCCTTTCTTATATTTGGGTTCTGATTTGATCAGAATTATAAAAAACAATGATGTGAGCATTTTTTGATCCTTAAAAATGGGTACATACTGAGTTGGGTTCTAAAACAAGCAATAAAATTTTCCTTTTATGGTAGATAAATTTATTTGCTGTTTGCATAACAGGAGAAGTTGGAACCTCCAAAGTCAGATTGAATCTGGAGATCTGAGTGGCAGATGTGTGTTTCTGCCTCTACAGTAAGTAAAGTGATGGAGTAACACCTGGAGGTGTTCAGCATTTGCTGCAAATTGGATTTCTCAACTTTTTGATTCCAATCCTCAATCAAACTTTAATAATTGGCACTGAATGAAGACGAAAGACACTTCTGCCAAAACTCATCCTGCTCCTGCTGCAGTACTGTTAACCACTTCTTAGATCCTTGAACCTTAACGCAACAGTGTGCAGAGATCCTAGATATTTCAGCAGAAAAAAACAGGGTACCTGTGTCGATGCACCAGCTTTATGCTCTCTGGGCTCATAGGTCCATGTGAAACCAGAACATTGCTGCGTGGTGTACTAGTGCCAGAACAGGCTGGACTCAGCTTATCCAAACCAGGTAATTCCTGCAAAGGAAACATACTTCAGCTAAGTTGGCCATGGAAAATCACAGGTTTTCTTCTCAGGAAAATCCTGATCTGTTTCCATGTTCTCTGCAGTTATCCTCAGTTATCCTGCATTTCCACAGGATAAAGAGCTTCAGTGCTTTACAACCCTACTCTCTGTTTATTTCCAGTGACACTTTCTAGCCACTATTTCAGGAATTTGGGAGGAAAACAGAGGCATAGTGTGGCCCAAATTACAGCCACCGACATTCTTCAAAAAAAGAAATGTGGACTCAAAAATAGAGATCTTGTCCAAACTCTCAAGAAAGGTAGTGAACTCAAAACTCGCAACTGCGACTTGTACAGATCTCATCTGCTTTGAAAGAGAAAGGCCATATTTTAGAATTCTGGTGCTGTTATTTCTGGCCATCCTTGCATAGTGTTCACTCCTAAGAATGGAGGAAGAAGCCTTCAAGTTAGAAGGTACCTTAGAAAATACATACTCCAGTTGGAAAGTAAAGTGCTAACACACATATTTCAAATAATACTTTTACATTTTACATTTACATTACAAAGGAAAGATATCCTTTAGTTTGGTTGTGATAATGTTCAAGATAATGTCTAGGTATCCATAAAGATTTCACTATACCAGGAAGAGAAGAATGCACTGCAAATTTCTGAGTCCCACCTGGCAAAGATGTCTCAAGTATAGTTGTAACGGAATACTAATGTACAGCAGAGCACACAGAAGGAAAGGTGTCATTCCTCGAGGATGATATTTGTACTTCTGGTATATAACAGGTGGTGTGAACCATGCTCTGGAGGCAGTTCTGTTGACCGTATAGCAACTAGAGACCCATAATAGTGCGTGTCCTGATCACCAGAGTTGGATGCCTAAAGTAACCAGCAGGAATTTCTGTCGCTGCCTATATAAAAACACTTCCGGAGGGCCTAATCCATGTCATGCTACTCCAGATTACGGCAGTTCTTTTGAAGAGCTCAACATCTAACACTTTCTGTTAATCTTTCTTCCTCTGTTTTAAATCATTTTCTGCTATGTAAGACAGTAACTGAAAATTAAGTTTTACAATTGTTTTGTGATACAACAAAGAACATACAAATACTAAAAATTCTAGTTTAAATTAAAGGCTAAGTTAACAGACTTACTGGGACTTCCTTCTTGCACAAAAATCAAGAATTCTTTTGATAATTTGGCAATCCAGTAGGTTCAATCAATGCTCTATCAGCTCAGTTCCTTTGTGAACCTTAACTGCAACTGCTAGAAGTTTAATCATAACTCTGAATGATTCAAAATGGGGAAAATGACTGTCAGCTTACATGGTACAGACTGGATCGCATCATCTGGAACTGGTCTATCAGTTTCTTATGCAGGGGACGCATTTCTGGGTGTACAAATTTCTCATGGACTGCCAGACCCACTCCTAAGACATGTACCTGTTAAAAAGAAAACATTACATCACAAAAACAAATAAATCGTGTCTAAGAGATAGAACAGAAGCCTGTCCCGCAGTTCTGTCAATGTGCAAGAAAGTACTGTACAATATGCCACTGTTCATTTACAAGACTGCTGATAATTAGGCAAGCCTAGGAACCTGGAAAGTTCATATTACTTCAACAAGTACTTTAACTGTGAGACAAGTACATTTATGTCATGTTGGATTATTTCTGTTAAGAGATAACTGTAAAAAATTACCAGATTGATTCTCTCTCCGGAGTGAACAGCATTACGTCCTCACACAGATAATTCATTGTGACAAAGAAAATTCCTTCCACCCGGTGTCAGAGAAGGGGTCAAAGTTGCCAACAGAGATTTCTAAACGGAGTTTCTGATAATTGAGCTGAACAGTGGCAGCGTGGCATGCATAGTCACTCTTTCTGTTGCTCATTACTTATTTTTAAAGGTCACTTTTTCAAAGGTCACACAATATTAGTGATTGAATGAGATTATATAAGCTCTCAGATGACAGAAAATAGTAATGATAGCAGCCTTAAGATGTATATAATTCCCTACATGATCCAAAGTCTGTACAAACAATAACTAATTAATCTTCAAACATCCTCTTGAGGATTGAAGGGAGATAAGCATTATCTTTATTTTACAGATGGGAAATCTGAAATGCAGTTAAGTGATTTATTGAAGAAACAGGCCTAGTAGCTCTATTCAGACTTGGACACGTTGTTTAATGGGGTATATCTTGCCAAACTTTCAGTTAAGAGGGATGCGGTTTTCTGATTTCACTCCCATCAAAGTATCCAGCTAGGTTTATCTACCAAGATGTTTCATGGAGACACTAAGGAAAAATAAAACTGCAGATAATATAAATAGGCATTAAGTTTTCCTATATAGCTCTGCTGGTTTAATCTCAAACCTGACCTGGCCTCTCCTGACTCGGATTATCTCTGAAATTTACTGGGATGACATAATTCAAAATGCCAAAAATGAATGGCAGGCTTGAAACATGGCAAGATGTCTATTGGATAATAAACGGAGACAACAAAATTAATGTACTTTTAGGTGAGCTTCACCTCACGTCCCATAAGGTGAATGGCTTGTTCATAAACTCCTTGGACATCTCCCCCCTCTTTTTTGTTTAAATGTACTTTAGATCTCCTGTACCAAAATTCTTTGCCTCTGAATGAATCAGTTGGATCTGATATGTTTAGACTAACTGCTGATGAATCCAGACACTGCAGCAATGTTCTTTTGCATTTGAAAAACAGTACCTGTTCCTGCATGAGTTCCTTGAGCTGTGTGATCTTCTCTGCGTCTCCAGGGTGCTTTGTGATATAATCTTTATCAAAAAAGGCCTGTAAGGGGGGGGGGGGGAGAGAAAAAAAAAAAAAGCCTTCTGCTTACTGGAAGATTTTTCATCATAATTTGGTGTCAAAGGATGAGAGGAAAAGGTCCAAAAATCTTAGGAAAACTAAATATATTAAGCTAACAGCAGCAGCTCAATTTTACTGCTTTTAGCACTCTGGGATGCAGGTAAAGCTACAGTACAGTTTTAGCAACCTTGATGATTCAGTTGAATCATGAATCTGACCAAGTTTCCCCATGTGATAGTGATGAGCGATACCACTAAGCCTTGTATCATCCAGTTATTTGAACTTTATATAGTTTCCTTCATATAACTGCCTAAATTTAAAGGAATTAAGTGAGTAAAGTGGTAACTAAGGTAAAGCATGAAGAGTGTTCTTTTCACGGCTCTGTGGGGAAGACATGTCCCACATGCCTGGACCGCTGCTGCCATTTTTCAGTATTTCACCCTAGACTTACCTTTTGCAATGCAGAGTTTAAGCAACAGCTTGCCAAAGATTATGCCAGATAACATACTGCATATATGATCATTTTAGGGTTACAGTGAGTCTGAAATTAGGCTAGCAAAGATAATGGTTGAGTAGTGTGAATTAGCAGCTTTTCCCGATTACGGGCCCAATCAGTCTCAATTACTATGAATCCCACTGCCTCTATTGCAAAATGGATTTATAACATAGACAGTATAAAAACAATCTGCTTCACTCTTTTACCTGCCAAGTCAGGATTTCCAGGTAAGCCAAGTTTCATTCTTGAGAAACCCCACTGTCAACCGTACCTACTTCAATGCAATATCCCAACTCCACCTTTGGATGCTCGTGTTGACGTGTGGCTATGCAAGCACTGATGCAGAATAACCAAGTAGGGGTTTTAACTTCATATTTAGATAATGTGCATGAAAATGTTTTATCTTATTAAGTCATACTCTCTTTGAAACAGAAATGGAAATAAAATTGAAAAAAGACGATACTAAATTCAGAAGCAGAGCCTGGCTTACCTCCTGGTATCGTGCAATTCCCCCATTAACAGCGGCATCAATCACTCCATTCAGACACATGCTGAGAAGATTGATGTTACCATGCATTTGTTTATGCTGGTACTGGCTTATCAGTGTTCTCAGCTCCTGGTTTTTGTTCTCAACCACTTGAATGGCATTTTCCAAAGGACTTACTTCCACCTCAAAGGCAATAAAATATACTTTAATTCCATGGACACTTCACTGAGATTTATCATCTTCCTTGTAATGAAATGATACTCTAGGATTGTTCAGTGATCTCTTAGTTTTTACTGCTTTGCAGAAAATTAGCTACATTAACAAACTTTACTGTTAGCAATGCTATATTTCAGGTCACTGAGTTGCGATAACTTCTTTCTGTATACTGAAGACACGGCAACAATGCAATTATTCCATCTTTTTGGCACTGTCTCCATTATACTGTCATGTTCCCTCACATAATTCCCCTGGTTGTAAGTCAGCAATTATTTAGACTAAGTGGTAGAAAAAGGACATACTTAATCACTGGTAAACTTCATCATTTTAAACTGCAAGATTTCAGCCAAAGGAGTTTTAAGTTGCCTATCCCATGTCCTCAGTAACTCATAATTTCAAACCCCAATTACAGGAACTATGTATGTTACCAGTTCTCTTCTCTCCACTTCAAACCAACGAGAGATCCCAGGCAAACTGTGAGTCAAGGTCAGAGTGGTACGTTCAATCCACAAGCTCTGCAAAGAGTAATTGAGGATAGGAGGTACACAGTGAATCACAATCACATCATCTGTACTCTTACTACAGGTGCTAAGGGGGTAAAGTTCAGAAAAGAATATATTAACCTCCTGAGCATTAAAACTTACTTTGCAGAATGTCATGCTGAAAGTCACTTGAACAACAAAACCAGAATTCAGTATGTTTAAAGCAACACATTCAACATTTCTATTAATTTTTAAAGGTTGACCACCAATTCTGTCATGGCAACCAAGAAGACATTGTGGACGTATATGGCAGTAAGAAAAAAATTCCAACCAAACAAAAAACCCCATCCCTGCTTCAAAATGCATCTCTCCCAGCACTAAAATAACTCACCTTTAAACGGGACAGTGCTTTCATCAGGTCAGGTGTGTAACCACCGGACTCAACAGCTACTTGTTATTTGAGTTACTACAGTACCTTTGGCCATCAAATCAGGATTACTTGAAAGGCTATATCAGCATAAAATAATAAGACAGTATTTGCCTTGAAGAGATTAACAACTTAAACACTGCTTATTCGCTACTTCTACCTTAAATTCATTCTCCTTGTCCTTTGGGCCTTTGTGGAAAGGCCTGTCATAGCGGAATTTCCGGATGTTGTTGACTCGGTAAAAGCTCTTTATGCGATCAGGGACACGGTCCATTTGCAGCACATCTATATTGTCTGGGATGGGAGTCACTGCATAGATCTGTAAATCTGTAAATTATGTAGTCAAAGAAAGACACGGGACATCAAACAGAAAAGCTGTCTCTACTGTGGAAATAAACAGGATGGTGAATTCAGAAAGTCACGCTCCTCTTTGTTTTCCAACACTCTTCTTTTGCAAATGAAACAGCAGAACACTAGACTAGAACTACTGGGAGAGTCTACAGAGTTACAGTACCTCACAGCCAGATTAACCAAAGAGGAAGATGCCTGAGGATGCAGAGAGTATGTAGTAAGACATCCAAAATATCTACAGCAGGTAAAATATCCAGTTCCTATTAGTTTTAATTAGAGCTAGGTGCCTCATTTGTGCAGGCACTCTAATAGATCTTGATGTATTTAGGTACCTAAATATCTAATATTTACCTTTGATAAATTTCGCCTTAGATACTTCAGCTTTGTCTACAAACCAAAGTTGTCCTAATTTCATCAATTTACAGTCCAGTTTAATTAAACTGGTTTAACCTCAGTGTTAGACAAGATCTCTGCAAGCATAAACAAACCAACCTAAATACACATACAAGCAACCCCTCTTGTCTATGACAGTATCAGTGTTATATAGCAAAGAAGAGTGAAAAGCATGTGTTATGAAAGACAAGTGGGAAGCATCAACCAATTTCAGGAGATTTCACTTGCTGACAATGTCCTTATGGTTAAAGTCCTGCGCAATATTTTTAAAAGACGAGTAGATGAGGCACTTAGGGACATGGTTTAGTGGGTGGTGGTGTTGGGTCGACGGTTGGACTTGATGATCTTAGAGGTCTTTTCCAACCTCAATGATTCTATGATTCTATGATTCTATAATATCCTTGCTGTTGTCACACAAGCCAAACAGTGATGTTCTCATGACTAAAATCTCCAAAAGTCTCTGCAGACCCATTAAACATTAGGTGGTTCAGTCCTTAAATGTACATAGCATTGTATTGGTTGCATCAAATCACAGTACAGATTACCAATGAGAAGAATGAGATTCAAAGCCTTAGGTATGAGAGAGTTCAGCAGTTTAAGAGAAAGGGAGACTGGGGGGGGGGGGGGGGGGGGGGGAAGGTGAAAAATAACCACAATGGAAAATAACACTTTGGAATTAATATCTGTTCCCAACAAAATGTTCTCCAAGAGAAGGTATCAGGAATACTTTTAATGACACAAAACGTGCATTATGGCAATGCTGTTGGTAAAGGTTAAAACATGGATGTGACCAAACAGATGTGACCAAGCACAGCTATTTCCCTTACACATCGAGTATGACCTGCATTACTCCCTGAATAAAAAATGACAGTTCTCTCCAACAATACCATAAGTGCAATGAACCCGTTAATGTCTACTGTAGGCAGATGTATGGTTTTGTCCGTGCCCAGCTCTACCTAAGACAGACACTTAGGAACTGAGGTATCCAAGTTGATGACCTTTTCAATACCTTCCTCCTCTGTGCTCTAATCATAGTTTGCCCTTTCACTGAAGGATACACTGGGCGTCACACTGCAATATAGAGTCATCGGGGTGGTTTGGATGCTGCATTGCAATCGCTTGTGGGAACTCACTCAGCATCCTCTGCTGGAAGGCTTCCAGCCTCTCATAGTCATGGCCCCGACATACATATTCTTTGTTCTGCAAGAAGGACAAGCATAAATTAGTCTCCTAGCCAATGCTATTGGCTTTTATCTCACTTTAAATTTTACTGCCTCAAAAACAAAGATAAATGACAATGTCAATATGCTAATGTGAGAGTAAAACGTGCATTTAACACAGCTGATATATTTTGTTCCTTCCTTTTTCTGTACAATGTATTTCATGAAGAAGTGATGAATAAGTAGCCTATTCCACTGATCTCTCAACAGAAAGATGCCTCTGATCTGTACATACGTAGCATTCAGTCCTATTGTCTTTTCTTATTTGCTTTTCAGGCAGCTGAAAAGGCACTATTTTTTAATTGGACTATACTGAAATACACCAACCAAAACATAAGACTAAGTCACCAGCTCGGCTGTTCTACACCAGGAAAGCTGCCGTCAAATACAGTTTACACCAGATGGATAAAGTCCTGAGGATTTCATAGAACAGAGGAAGATATATGTTTATCAATTTATCAGTTATCCTTAGAGAGAAGTTGTAACAAACTGTTCACAAAAATAATTGTTTAATCATTGCTGTATTGTCATAGCCATACAGTCCACCTCTGATCATGTTGAACTATACAACCTCAGGAACTCCCCTGTCTATAGTGGAGTAATCTGGAAGAGCCTTACCAAGAACTCTCAGTGGCCCCTTAGCAAATTCCCCTTCAGCCCTAAAAGCACTTTCCTCTTGATGAACAAAATGTCGTTTCTGCTAGGAATGGAAAGCTTGCATTTAGCTATGCCTCTTGAGGCATTAAACCACTTGTGCAGAGTTCTTGGATGCTTTTTTGAGCCATCTCAAACTTTGAACAGCAAGATACAGGGTTTCTAAAGTCCTCAGTGTCATAAAGATTGTATTGCAGTGTCTTAACCTTATTACTACAAAACACAATTTTGATTGGTGAGAATGTCTTCTGATGCAAGACTAATCAAAGCAGACAAATTCGCTAATTCTGGTAGTTTTAACTCTCATACATATAACAATAACTAGAAGTACAGGGAGATTTTTCACCTTCATAAAACAAAGAAAGAATCCCAGCGACAAGAACAGTTCCCCCCCCTTCTCTACTTCTTGCATTTAGAAGCTGCAGTATATGCAACTATATTTTGTTAATTGCTCTGGAAAAGGGTTCTGGATGAGCAGTTCTTGATCTTGTAGCAGAAATCAAAGAGAAAGCAGCAAAACCCGATCATAAAACACGGCCAAGGAGTGCAGTTATCTTTGGCTTTGCATTTCAACTTTATGGAACAGATCTCATGTTGCAGCTGTGACATATGTCACTTTGTATGCACAATGAACTGGGAGAAAAATTGCATGATGAATCTTGACAGTTCAGTCTGTAATGCCCAAACTTTGCAGGTATTATTAAATTTGGAGTGAGTCCGTGTTTGAAGGTGAATCTCTTCATGACACTTACTGCATTCTCTATTTTAGCTTTGATTGCAGCAATCCAGAAAACTGTAAGCCTATAAATAAAGTTATTGTGATTCTAAAAATAATGCCCTGAAAACACCTCAAAGCTAAATTTAATAGACTTTTCAGACAGATGCCAACACAAGATCTCAGAACGTGGCTTGTCAGGCCTTACTTGAACTTCTGGTAGGTGGAAGACGTGGACAGTTTTAATTTACTTATGTAGGAAGGCTAGAAATAGATGCAGAATTCATAGAAACATGGACAATGACTTTTCTAGACAAAGGGTCTTCAAAGATGTATAAAGAAGTGTTTATTTTCTGTCTTAAGCTATACAGCAATAGAGAAATAAATGAGAAAAGGGCATGGAGTTATGTGATCACTTTAAATCACTCCCATATCCATTTGAAAATTTTAAATCCATGTAAATCTTTTTCTTCTCTAGAATAGCTGCTTCCAATCTCTTTACAGTGTGATCCATGCTGATGTGATTGCTAATGGGCTTATAGTCTGTGCTTCGCAATGTGTATGCTGTATGGATCATTAGAGAGAGAAAGGAGGAGGATGACTTTTAATGAGATTGCTACATTAGTAATCTGCTATCAGAAGTACTGCTACCAAATATAATTGCAGAATTAACAAGGATTATAATTATGTACGCTCATGTTCGCTGTTAATGTCTCCAGCCAAGTATCCATATTGTTACACTGTTTTGCAAAGAGTAAGTGCTGTGCTCTGAAAACTCGTGCAGTGTTAAACACATAGGCCATGCAGGATCCAAGATAAAACTGTAGGATCCATGATATAGTAACATAAGCTAGATTCACTGATACTGCTTCAAGTGTAGGAATGCTTATGTGCCATAATGACTTTGTTGTCATTCATTTTCTGAAACATATGTTGTTAGATATAAAAAAAGAAATTGTCAGTTTTCTCTGGAGATCTTCATGAAAGGGTATCTACTGCTTCATACTACACCACTTCTCATTTCCTCCGATTCCTCTGCAGGTGTGTTCTACACACTGATTCAGGCTGCTACATTATGCCACCGTTCAACTTCACCTTTGAATAACATGAAGCCACCCATTATCCACTGGTATTTTCACCTTGATTAATTCCAACTTGCCTTTACTTCCCCGCCCGTGTTTCTGTTAAAAGACTAATTAAACACTAATGTTTAAATCCGAGTTAAAAAAAACAACTTAGTAATCAGAGGGAAATTTAAGAGTGCAATTTTCAAAATGGTACACGGCTTGGCTTTTTGTAGCTTCTTACTGTATAACTCAAGAGCGGTGCCATCTCCTGTCAAACCATTTCTTTAAAGACAACACAAAACATGCACCTCCAGTCCTTGAAAGCATGCTTCAAGTTCGCTTGTCCTGTCAAGCTAGATGGCATCTACCATCAATTTTCAGACAGCTCTTGCAGCAGTTGTCAGATTATATTCCTTGTTCGCTCTGAACTAGCAACAAGACATCGTATGAACAAACGTCCATTTTAAGTTTGACTCCTCATTAGGAAAAGAAGATAAGTTCACTTTTTAAATGGATTGCAGACCCAGCTGATCCTGTATACACCAGCAGACAATAAACTCAAAGTGAGTCCTCACTTTTTGTGGAAGAGAGAGGAAATTTTTGCTTGTAGATAGCATAAGAGAGTCATCAGTCTGGTATTAGAATCATTCCGTCATGTGAGACTTTTTAAAGCATGATAATTTGAGATGATGAAAATTAGTTGAGTAATGACCCAACATTGCTGCAATACAGCATTCTGCTTAATATAGAGGGAATTTGTGCTGCATCTGCAGATTGTCAAAAATACACATAGGCATGAGTCAAATTTCTCATCTCTGTTCCTAAGAACGTTACCAATGGACTACATCCTTCAGTTCAGCCAGAAAGCTGTTTCTGCTTGGGCAGGCATAAAAAAATAAGGTGAATGGCAGACATCATATCTCCACAACAAATACAAAGCCTTAACTGCTACTCTGAGCCTGGTCACTTTGTCATATTTTGTATAAGTCTGGCTTACCCGCAGGAAAAATGGGAATTTCCGACCATAAAAACCAACTCTGAAAAACTCAGGTTCTAAGCGCTGCTGTTCCATGATATTATCATAATAGGTAGCTTCCATTTTCTGTGGAGGAAAAAGATAGCTGCTATCAGACCCTTAAAGCTGCACTTAAAACATTAAAATCTCAACACACGTTAAAATATCACACTACTCTCTTGCCCCCACAATTTTTTATGAAAAGTCCAAAATTCTTTTAAAGATAAAAATTATTAATTAAACAGTCTACATGGTGGAACAGACTATAGTATCATCATACTCATTTTACATTTTTGGAGATGACATATGAAAATTTTTCTATTGTTTCTCATTTTAAATGAAACGGATCTTGCATGTAATTTTCTTTCCATTGCAGAATTAATGGCAAAGCTGAGATTAAGATCTATGTTGCCTGGCTCACAGTGTCCTATTCTCTCCTACAGCTCAAAATCTATACCACTGTCTGGAAGATGGTATCGATTCAATTGGGTTTGCCTTAAGTGAGTTGAGGGGCGTGAAAAAGGATGAAGCAAAATTAAATCTTCTACAGCTCTGTGCACCAGTAGGTTTAACATGGAAGAAAAACGGGGTTTGGAGAAAGTAAAAGGACTTTTCTCTAGTTCCAATTATTAGTTCTGTGGCACTGTGCTAGCATTTATATCAAGAGTGGGATTTCGAGACCCCTTGCCAAACTGAATCTCAGTTGAAAGGCTCACAGGAATTTCACTACAGCAAAAAGATAGCTTTTTAAAGAGGAGAATCCACTGCAGGGAACCCTAACAGCAGCTTTGACTTAGAATATTGCATCAAGGTTTTGTTCTCGGTTCCCACACATATTAACTCCTTTTCTAAAATGGAGAAGGTCCCAAAGTCATTGCAGGAAGAATAAAGGAATGTGTTGAATGATGTGAACGGCATAGAGAAAAACTCTTTGGGAGAAATTCAAGTCAATTCAGGTCAACACAGATTTAGGAAACTTGAACAGAAAACAGATCACACACAGGTGAGCAAAAGGATGAGGTGAATTGGTTATACTGATCAGCTGAGATGGTCTTCACCTGCCAGCTGATTATATCCTAATAATAAAGAGCCTGCAAGAATAGCTAATTTACTGATGTTTTAGGAGAGAAAGTCTTGATGCATGACTTGACTAAGCCTTCAGTAAGTTTATTTGCTCATCATTCATGATCACTTTACTGATACGGTATTTCCTGCACACCAGGATAAATTTTCACACTGCTCTATTTTAGATATCTACAATAAACAAGTGCACAACCAAGATGGTCACCCGTACTCTCTTTAGGGCCACTTTGAAGAGGACAGGTTCTTCAGAAGTGCAGAGTTCATGAAACATAGACAGACAGATATCTTCAGATGAAAATAAATTTGATTTTTGAAGATAATTTAAACCACTGTGTATAAGAATACATTCACATAACATAAATCTTATATCTGGATATATGCATGCTACCCCAGGGGACAAAAGCAGATGAACTATTTTCACATTCATAAAGCTTTTAAACAACAACCAGAACTTTGACTTTTTCTGATTAAAGCACGATGCTGCAAATGTGCCCTGCTTTTATCACGTGTTTGGTTTTACCGGAGGACCAGATTCTTGTAAATCGACAAGAATGCCATAAACGTTTGCCTTCTCCACTCTTTCTCTCTTGTTCTTCTTATGTCAACTGAGGCACAAGCTGTCCTCGATATTTTTGGAATTAAAATGAAATATCAATATATAATTTAAAAAAAAAAAGAAAAAAAAAGATACTTTATGCAAAAATATATATAAATATGCAATAGCAAGCCCAGCTCCTGTGTGTGTGCTGTCTCCATATATTCATGGGATTTTACTGCTCGCAGACTTAGGAATTACTTCAGTGGACCTACAAGTCATCAAAATGAATCAATGGCAAAGGAGTCACTGTAAATGCATGGAGCTGTATAGGGAATATGATTATTTTTTAAATTCAGAATGTTCTGACGGGAGAGCAAAGCTCCCTGCGGAATGACATGAGAGTCTGCAAGGAGAGGAACTGCTGCTACTTACCCGAATCCAGCTGAGGCTCTGATAATCATAGAGACTTTCGTACTGTATGGCCAGTTCTCTGCACAGCGGGATTCCAAACTCCCAGCTCTGTGAAACCAAAGCAAAATCACACTCACAGCAAACAGAATGTTATTGCCAAGTCAGCTGAGAGGAATATGGAAACGCAATTTTGGGAATTCATTTGGTATGAAGTGCCAGGGATTAGATGTGAAAATGCAATGCGATGAAACAGTTTCCATTAAATATCAGATTAATTCCTTCTTCAAGATGGTAACGGAGGCAGCATATATTCCTTTGAAATTACACACACATACTGCTTGTTACTGACAGTTCACTCATGAGACTGAACTTATTTGGAGAAAGGTAATACAACTAACAATGTTTCTTCTTGTTAGACACCCCTTCAACCCACCCCCAGTATCTCCTTTGCTTTCTGCACTAAAACTCCCTGGAGTAAACAGTTAGAGCTCAGCTCCCCAGCAAAGCGCTCCCCTTGCCAGGCCTGCTACTTCCTACTGAAGGCACAAAACTGTCAAGCAATGGGAAACACTCAAATACAGAGACAAAACGTCTTCAGAACTGACCTGCATTATTGCACTGAGTGAATATCCATATTCAGAACTGAAAGCAAAACTCATTTCTTCAACTTACAGTCTGCATACAATAAATCTTTTCTAGCACACCATACTCATCACCCTCAAGAGGTAAGGAAGAAAGAGACTGAGTTTGGGCACACCCACGTTGAGAGAAAGACTCCCCTGTTACCTCACTTAGCTTTTTAGAGTGCTCATTTTATATCCTTGAAACAAAATCTCCTCTCCCATCATCTTTTACCTGCACAGATTGGAAGCCTTTTGGGGAGAATGACTGTTTCTTACCATACTTATGTAAAGGATCTAGAACACCAGGGTCTCAGCTGAACCTTTATAGGATTAACTTTTATGCATTACTGGGCTAACTTGCCAGTTGTTTTAACTGGGACCCTGTTGTAGTGAAAACAAAATTAATGTGCGAGTTAGACTATCCCCTTAAGTTTTAAGAATATTAATAGCAATATTGTAAATTATTGGTAACAGTAATTAACAATAATTATGTAAAATATTGGCACTTAATATGGAAATAGTTTTTCTGGTTACATGTACCTTCACTTAAAAAAGTGAATCTCTACACTGTTTGATTCAGTGTATTGGGTACTTTTATGCACACACATTTCTAGTGTCTGTTCTCTCATCCTTAATACCAGCAAAGCTTTTTTTCTCTGAATAGCAAAACCAGTAAGCGTAAGAACTTTTTTATTCAAAGAAGGAATAGTTGTAAGAACTAAAAAGGCAAAAATAATGATCCTACATCTCTTTAGCTTCAGTTAATTACAAAAACTTACTAAGAACTTCTAAATAAAAGATTATTTCAGAATCAATTTGGATATTCTGATAGTATTAGTAGCTCGGGATGATGGGAAGCCCGAGATCTATTTAGATAAATACAATACATACAACAGGAAATGAACTGAAAGACCAGTTACTTGACTACTCAGAATATTACTCAGGTTTTTGTGATCTCAAATTAACAGGATTTTTGCTGTGGGTTGTCGAAGTCCATGACATGCAAACTGATACACTGAATTGGGATCAACAACACTAACCAGTTAAGTGTTTATATTTGCAAACACCAACACTGCTGCATTTTTTATAGGTTTCAACATTCTTTACAGAGAGATTATACACAGATTTTCAGTCCTTAGCTGATCTATATTTACTTGAAAGAATGGGAAAAAAAAAGTCTCTTCTAAAACATCTGGCCAGTAATAAATGGCTTTTGTCACACAGAGTGTGAGCAGAGTCTCGCTTCCAAATGGGATGCTGTGGCTAAAGCCTACGTAATTCTCTAATCTGTCTTCCGGATAGAAGCAGAAAGCCAGCTGGCCGTCTTCCCTTGAGGTGATCCTAAAGATGTAACCTTTTCATGCTCCTTTTCTGATGCAAATTAAATTAACATGTAACCACATCTTATTTCTCTTTATACCAGCTCTTCTACACGTACCCTGATACTATTCCTGTCATCCTAACTCAGACTTTCTCTCTTTGTTTCAGTTAGATTTCCACACAGAGAAATTCTACTGTGCTAGCTGAATATTCTGTAGATACAAGATGAGATAGAGAAGCGAAGAAACACAATATACAGGTAACTTCTTAGAGAGAAAAGAGAGTTTGCAGATATTTGAAAGGAAAAGAGAATGAATGGATATCTGAGTCACTGGGATCTTCAGTTTTAAAACCTGTGACGTTAATGAGTATCATCTTCACAGTGTAGAAATTTAATATGTAATTCCATGTGCTATGCAAGTGTCACTTCCCTCTAAAGCATCATTATTCCCCCCTTCAAATAATTTCCTAATGTCTCCACTGTTAGTTCTCTCATTACTGCTTTCTGTTTTGCTGACGTCTGATCTGTTTGCACGTTCTGTATTATGTCCTTCACTTGAAAAGCACATTCATATGACATTTATTGCAGCTTTCTCCTATGGCACCAGCAACTCTCAGTTGAGCACTACTGACTGCACACACGGAGGCACAGATAGAGACAATCAACATTTATGAATGGCAACCTTTATTTACTCACATCCCAATATGCAGATTTCTTTTGGAAATATGATTCACGTGAGGGTGCACAAGAGAAATTAGTTCAAATGTTGGGTATGGAGCACATGATCTAAAAGATGAACTGCTTTGGAAATACAGCTTTGGGTCTCTCACAGCATTTGGCTGGTGCTAAGGAGAATACATGCTGCAGTGCTGTGATGGGAGCTGGTCAGAATTTTTAGTTAATAAAATCTAGCAGTGAACTGGACAGAAAAGGGTTGTGTAGTTTTCAAGCTATTGCTGTCCAGAAGCATGATCAGTCGGGTTCAAACTGTTCTATTCACAGTCATCTTCAACTAGAAAACCTTGAGTTTTAGCAGAAAAAATCGTAACTGCGAGTTAAAAAAAAAAGCTTCATTTAAAGTTATGTACTTGCACGCATTGCCGGCTGAGCCATAAACCAATTCAAAGCACAGCAGAAATCAGTAGGAAGGAGCACACAACCAGAGTGAAGGCTAAAAGGGCTTTGGAACGCCTTGTTCCTTCCCAGCACAGGGCTGCTACTGACCGTATTGAGAACAGGAGTTACTCAATTCTGCACCCCACTGCAGCGCTCCAGGCCTGCCACGGGCCGTGCCACCACTCCTTGCCCTCCCACTGGCACGCCCTTTATGGCAAACTCACAAGACAGTCTTGTGGCCATAGTTTTCCCCCATTCCTGTGCTGAGAAAATTTTCCCATTAACAAATGCTGAATTTTTACACCCTTTTCATGCTGCTTTGACCCCCTTACTTAGTGGAAGATGCCAGGAGCAGCATGAAAAAAACTTAACTCTAGAAATGCAACTGAAGGACACAGAACAACAAATTCCACTCTTCAGGACCTGAGGAGGGGACCATCTTAGGGTAGTGCAGAGAGAAACTATCAGACACAAGCTGAGGGAAGCAAGTTTCTTCGGTTCCCTGAGCTGTTCCCTGTTACACAGCAACAGAAAGAGTGCTGAAAAGCAGCAGGAGGATTTGGCTTCTCAGCATCTTTCACTTCCACAGTTTGAGTGACATACACACTGCTTAAGTGGATTATTTAGTCATTCAGCTACCATTTATAATAAAGAGGATTAAAACACAAAGTCAAAGTAACTCCAAAAACATCCAGTGGGGAAAAAACCTCAAGAGGTTAATACTCCATAATCTGTTACAACTTTTATAGCAAAATTACATCCGTCAAGTTTTTACTCCCCTTCAGTGCATATACGGATTGCCCGTTTTTGTCAAAAATACAGGCTCACTTGTTTTACATAGTTTCTATATCATCTTTGTCTAGTCAGACAGTACAGTATTCAATATTTGCACAAGTCAGTAACATTTTTTTTTAAGTGCAGTCTGAAAAACCCGGAAAATTTCTGAAACTAGAAAGAGAACCATATGCAGTATTATTACAAAAGAACAATTCTGGCAAAAAAAAAAAAAATTCTTCTTAATTAATCTCTTCCTCATAAATAGGCTGTTTCTTCCTACACACAGGAATCTGACTTCCTTTTGCAGGTTCTGTAGCGAATGTCTCTGCCATATGCAACTTTCTATTATCAGGGCTAGGAAAGAATTATCTGGAATGGCAACCTCATACGAACCAAATCACATTTCTATTTAATGCCACTGTCATTGCCATCACAGGCAAAAACAACCCTCAGGCACACATACAGACGTTATCCTCCAATAATATAAGCGGCAGGAATTTTTCTAGAGAAGGGAAAAATTTGAATATATTCTGACAGATGGTATCACTTTTAAGGTTCACCTCTGAAATGTTCCCAAAACACCATGACACAAGGGACTACAACACCTACATCTGCAGTAATTAAAAAAAAAATATATTTATTGTAGGAAAAACATACCGAATATGTGAAATTGAAATGTATTGATTTTCTTCTTGTGCAATGGATGGAACTGCACTTTAATTGAAAGCCACTTTAAAATAACAGTGACACTGAAAAGACTTAAATCTTTTTTAATAAAGGGACTCCTGCAGTGCATTGCCTGCCATTTACTTCTATAGGTTAGAAACAAAACAAGTCCTAAAGTGAGTCATAATACAGCAATTTGCATAGACAACTACAAAATGCAACCCCGCCCCCCAAAAGCTAAGGAACTGGCATTCATAGAGCTTTCTGCCATATCAGGTCATCCAAAGTTTGGTTTAAAGGTATAAAAATGTTTTGGTGTTTTTTTCCTGTTGGCCTACCTAAACTAGTTCCAAATGTTATGCGTAAGGAAATACCCATATCCATTTTCTCATCTGTTTTTTCATCCAGAGAGCCAAGAAGCAATTTGTCAAGTTATAAAACCTTTTGACAGAAATTTACTTCCAGACTACTGAACTGAGATGACAGGCTTTGCAAGCCCTAAGTAAGTCAGGAAAAGGGAAGGAAGCTGCTGGAAGAGAGAAGAAGTTGGCATACCTTCCCTTTGTTGAAGTAATGGATAATCTTACGGCACAGACCTTCCTTACGTTGCCACTCTGACTGAGATGGATAATGCAGGAACTCTCTCAGAGGTCTGTCCTCCCACTGAAGCAACTCACAGTACAAAAGCAAAGTAAATGCAGCCTCTGTTGGAAATGCAATTATTGAACACTGAATCAATGACAACAAATAAATACAGCCAATAGGTTGAAAAGTCACTAGATCTGCTGCTTAAACAGTCTGGAATTTCTGATTTACAATTTGAGACAAAATTCTCAAGTCTTGGATGATCATTAAATTATTCAATTGCTTAAAATAGCAGCACAAAGCTGTTCTCTATGAACCTGATTTTTAGGTACAAATCTGTCAAGTTTCTTTTTACAAGCTACTTGATTTAAACGCACAGTCAGATATTCAGATACGTAACTAGATTTGGGGCCTGCAGCTGTAAACAGAGCTTGGACAACACAGAATTAGAGTCTATACACTTTCTAAGTGCTCCCTAAATACTACAATGCAAGGAAATATGGCAAACGATAATGTAACGGTGGTTTTGTGATTTTAATCTTCCTCTAAATTTGATTCCACTGTTGTGATTTTTTTGATCAATCTTCCTCGTAGAACACTTTAATGTAAAATTGGGAGTGTAATGGAATAGTCGTATGGTTGTGTGGGCATAGACATACATTATTTGCCTCGAGGCAATGAGCTGGACCTCAGCTTCTTATCTTCCCAACTGCCATAACTGTTTCATACAAATTTTTTCCAAAAGAATGAATCAGATGTTAGAGTATAACATTGGGAGACTCAAAAACTTTCACCAGGATTTCAAGCAGACCCCATCTGATGTCTTACTAACCTGTATAGTTCTCAGCCTGTAAGTGCATGTCACACAGCTTGTGGATATAGCGGATGTACATCTCTTCCTTGTTAATTTCGGATTTATAGAAATTCTGTGAAAGAAAAAAGGGAGTTGTTATTGAGACTTCCTTCATTCAAGACAATCAGCAGCATCTGTGTATGTATAAAGGTATTGAAAAGAGAGTACATTATTAGTGTAAAAGAAAAGTAGTAATTCTTTTCACATTCACACTGATATAACCCACTAATTTTATTGTGTCATGATTCTTTGTCAAAATGAAGGTAGTCAAAAGCTGAAAGAAAAGGCGAGAGAGGTTGTAGAACCTCTGTCACAGGGATACTCAGAACTCAGCTGGACAAGGCCCTGAGGAACCTGATCTATTTGGCCCTGCTTTAAGCAGAGAGTCAGACCAGAGACCTCCAGGGGATCCTCAACAATCTCTCTCGTTCTGCTCTGTCATGCCAGTGCTCCGATTCTGCAGCTACACTTGCCTGACACACATTCCTATCCCAACCTTTCCCATCCCAGTTTCGACAACATTGCACAGTATCACAAAGAGATAAAGGAAACATCTTTACCATAAGGTTAACAGTGCAGCCAATTTTCTTGTTTTCTGTTTCATCTCCTTTCATACAGTCCCTAAGAAAGCAGAGCAATGTTGAAACATATATCTGCAAAAACAGTCCTTTTAAAATAAATTTGAAGGTATCTTATCCTCCAGAGTTTCCTTGGATCACAAACAGCAGTTAATTATATACTTTATTTTATAAAGTTCCTCTCAGAAAAATTTCCATATTATGGCTTAAATGGTAAGAGAACTGAGTGCCCTCTTACATGTCTGCATCTGAGAACAAGCACCTGAAATGACTGCCACTTCATTTCTTACAAGAATCTGAACAAAAATCAGGTAATAGTGGCCAAAAATCATCTGAACAAAAGATCTACTATAAAAGTGAAAAACTATTATTTATCCAGATGTAAATGTTTACTGGTTTCCTAGCCAAAGGATTAGCTTTCATAAATTCAGCTATACAATGTAGTGTGGGCACACTGAAAGATACAACCCACGTAATTTAGACTAGATTTCTAACTTTTTCATAGGTAAGTCATAAAATTTATCTTTAGTTTCTGGAATATTTTAGAAATTATTTCTATTCAAGCAGTACAAAAAGTTAAAGGCTTCAGAAATTACTAATCTTGACTTGAGAAAGTCACATTCATTTGTGAAAAAGAGACAAAAGTTTTAAAGCAGTGACACAGCAAACTGTCTTGAGAACTACTGTGTCAACTAACTGGCAGCTGGACTCCAAGAGATGCCTGTGTATTTCCAAATTCCGATGCAGTTCCCTGTTCTGTTCTGCTCTGGGAATGAAAAAATCTGCTGTGTATTAAAAATCAATTAAAACCTGGTATCTGTTCCTCAATTAAATATTTATCTGTGTATCAAAGTTGCATTGATAGCAAATTTTATTTAAAAAAGAATCATCTCCCTTGCATTCCCTTTAAATGTGTCTCAGATACCTGGTCTTGCATAGTAGTTGTACAGCAGCTGCTGTCAGGAAACAAACAGGAGATTGGATCAAACTGGTAAGGATAACAAAAAGAGCAAACTAAAAAGCACAGAAAAGGATTTGGGATTGCAGAATACCCAGCCTAGTCACAGGTTTTCACCTATAATGAGCAGCAGCAGAAGAAAAAATTATTTGACCTCTTATCAGTAGGCTAAAGATAGAAATATTTGGGGCAGTTCTACGTAGTTTCAAATTGGCTATCATTCCCTAAAAACAACTCTGAGTGTGTGTGTGTATATATATGTGTGTGTGTGTATATATATACACACACACGAAGTTAAAATATTTTCTTGTAACTGAATCAAAGCTCAGCTGTATTGACACAATAGTCCTGCAAACTTCAGTCTAAAACTAAACAAAGGATGCCTAATTTATAGTGGAGTCTTGCACACATGAGTCACCGGCTGACATGTCAGACTTTTCTCAGATGAAAAGTTTTCCAACCCTGCATGCCTAGATGAGGCATTCAGCACATCTTGGTTCAGCAAGGCATTTGAGATCATTTTTGCATTTAGCATCTAGTTTGCTGAATTAGGTGAGATCATTTCAATGACAGAAGGAATTAATCATTTAGCAACCTGAATAAACCTTAGTACAAAAGTACGAATTAAAAAATTTCTTTACCTTTGCTATTAGCAGGAACGAGCGTTCAAGAATGAGAATTGGGGCTCTAGAGAGGAGGACTTAGGATTTTTGCTCAGAACCCAGCAGCAATGAGTTAGGTTTGCTTACATAATACTTGCCGTCAGAGAAGCATGCAGCTTGATAAACAATAAAAATATTCCCTGTAGAAAAGAAATTTGGTACTACCTCTTTACAAACTTCATATACTTAGAGTGTATTACTGTTGTTGCCAGATACCTATAGTCAAGCAGACGCTCCATGAGACGAGTAACTGATGTAACAAAAGAGATTCCAGTCTCCCGCCATGTTTCCTGCTCAATCTTCTCTAGCAAACTGTTTGGAGATGGAAAGACAGCGGATGAGGCTTCCAGGGAAATGGTATAGTGCATGCAGACAGCTGTGGACAACTTGGGTTTCTCCCTCATAAAACAAATTCATAGAATTACTATCTTACCTGGGATAAGGCCCAAAGAGCTGGGTTCTACTCCAGGCAGCATGAAGCAAAGACAAGGAAATTACAGAATTGACAGGAGAAGGAAAAATATCTTCACATTGCCATTTAAAGTATATGAAAAAGAGCAATGCTCATGGCAACAGTTGATTCCCACATTACTACCTGTAGCTTAAATACTAACAGCAGTCAGAAGTTGGAAGGGAGTCTAAAGCTACTGCAAATACCTCTTCTTTGCTCATCCCTACATAAATTTTCATCTCTAACCAGCAACCAACCAACCTTGAATCACAATTTATTTAAACTGTAAATAAATAAAGGCAATCTGTTCCTGCTTAGCAAACTAGACAATACAGTGAGCATCTCACTGAGACAACTGTGAAGGATGAGAGAAGGCTAGAGTGGGAACACTGAAAATTGTATTTAAAAAGCGAAGAAAGAAAGCAAATTTACATGCTAGTTTCCTGAAACTGGATCTCCGGCCAAAGAACTTGCCACTCCTATACTGGCAAGAGGAAAGAAATTCTGTTGGGTGTCATACATGTCCTCAGAAGAGGCAAACTCTTCTGTACTGGAATGACTTCCAGTCAAGGGAGCCAATTCACATTTTAGCAGTGTAGTTGAGACAGTAGAATTCAGGGTCAATGGTTTATTTCACACAGCATTTATTAACTTTGTGGAATTGTTCCCTCAAAGTTCACGTTGTTCTCAGAAAAGTCAGCAGCAAATATAAACTAAAAGGTTGCTGGACTTCCAGGCTGTGTTTCTTGGTAATGCATCCAGTCACTATCATCTGAAAATAAGTAACAAGCTACAGTCCCTGAATTCTTAACATTTCGGGTAACAAATGTCTTCAGCTGGAGCAAAGGAAATGCACAATATTTCTCTAGCCAGATGAATTAAAAAAAAAAAAAAAAAAAAAAAAAAAAAAAGAGATAGACATTTTCTTCCTTTATCCCTGAAACAGACTTATGTTATCTGTACACATAACGTGCCAGACTTCCCAAGGCTGAATATACACAAATCAAAACTGAATACATTTACGTGCTTCCTAAGGATAAGCATACAGGATGGGCAGGCTTATCTATCTTGAAAATGAATGAATGTGCAATTGTAAATTCAGAAATACAAGTATTGGTTCTAGTGAAACAAAGGCTTATGCCTCAAACTGCCAGCATGCTATTGGGGGCCACATAAAATTGTCTGCAATATATGGCTAAAATTCTGCTAATGATCTCTGTGGCTGACTGGAATATTGAAAGATTTAGGGTTAACTGCTCTGGACTCTCAGACTTCAAAACAAGTCCTTTGAAATAAACTAGGATCACCGGAAATGAAATTTGGAGACAGATCAATAATCAGAGATAACTAAGTGGAAAGTCAGATGTAAAGTCTGTAAATTTATCCTTACGAGTATGAATTTTTGGTATGAAAGGGAGTGGAAATACAGTGTCATGGTGGACTCTGGAGGAAGCAACTTGCAACTGTTGAGCCAACCAAAACACGATCTTCAAAAATTGGAAGAAGCAGAGGAAAATGCTGAGGAAAATCTCTTTTGCTCTAACAAGGCCTGACTTGCTAGATAGTACACCGTTTCTCTAAACAATCCTCAGACCATGATTTCACTTATTGCTATGTAAAAAGAAAGGCACTGGCTCCTCTAGCAAATCAATTTTTGATAGGAAGATGATAACTACTTACCTGTGCAGCCTTATATTAGATTTCACAGAAAGGAAGACAAAGAAGAATTTAGGTTTTTGTATTCTTTTCAGAATTAGAGTGGCGTATTCCTATTTCACTGAGCCATGTAATGAAAACCTGCCAGAAAGCCGTTTACTGCTTTCTCTGAAGATCAGCACTGTAGCTGCGGCCGCTACTTTGACTCTTTCAATGACCCTGCACAAAGCAAAGTGAGCAGAAACTGGCATAGCTTACAGCAGGCTGAAGAGTTCCCTGTAGTTCTCATCACCTTTTCCTTCGGATACCAGGCTGTCCAGCTTATCGATCAACTCAGCTTCCACCTGGATGAAGAAGCGACTGGTTACAAATTAGCTGTTCATGTACAAGACGAGTTCCAAACACTAGGAAGACTGGAAGAATATTTTCTTTCTCACGCCCTGGGGCTGCCCATTTCTGTGGGCGAGTGATTTATTTCTCTGTGGCTCAGTTAAATGGACACGCTGTTCTCATTTTTCAGTGAAATAGGAGGACTAAAACTAAATTATCCTTTTGCTTATCAGGGTCTAAATGAACATCCCAGGGGAGGTAACACTCCTTCTTCACAGGAATTTCTGAAGTTTATTCTCTTATCAAATAAATGACTCAGACAACACTTTCTGTGAACCAGTATATCAGATGGACTATATCCTGTACTGTAACAGAATATCCACGCAGAGAAACTATTTCATGGCCATAACCATCGCCGCTGGTCTGCTGTGATGGTTCTGCTGGTAGGTAATTGATTTCCAATCATCCAGGCATCATTACATTGGAAGATTATTTGTTCATTAAACCCAGTTTTGTCAAGCCTCTCTATGATTATATGACGCATTTTCTTGTCACATTTATATAAAGGGCCACAACAGTATCACTATGTTTCTTCTCCCTTACAAAGGTTTTGAATATGTATTCATTTCCCCCCCAGTCAAATATGTCCTATTATCAAGTTTGATGTCAGATATTCCCATAAAATTGATTCAAGTGCAGAAATCAATGTCTCTAACATTAAACAAAACAATTTCATGTAGTCTTCGAAATCTTGTAGAAAACATACTTTCAGTACTAATGAAGACAGAGGTTCCTAAAGGTTGAAACTGTTTGTAGAAATATGGCTTGTTTTTATTTAAAGACAAACACAGTTTGAGTTTCTCTCTGTTTTTCAGCTGCCAAATTGCAAAGGAAGTAAAGATGAGAAGGAAAAGCAAATCACCCAGTGGCACACAAATGGAGTTGGTGCTGTTGTTGCTGAAATCATTAAAGGGAGACCTGATTTAGTCCCTGAATCAGACTGCATTGTTATCCAGTATCGCTGAAAAAATAACCTTGTTAAAACATCAGCTTCTGAAGAAAATAAAAAAAAAGGGCTTGCAAATGAATTTCCAGGATTTTTATATTTTCTGACAACCAATTTAGCATTCAAAAAGTAAAGAGAAGCTCAAAATTAAAAAAGCTACCTTCTCTTTGCTTGTGATCTACAATGACTTGACAGAAATCAGTAACGCATCTGCCCAGCTATCTAGCATTATACTGGACAGCAAATAACTTCCTGGTTCCAGCAGCTAATGTTAATAAGGTTTAATACATCTTGTGCTATTTAACTATTCATTTCATTCTCACTAATACAGACGATTATTCTGTCTTTAATCTTAGAAAGTTACGATATATGCTTCATAAAACAGTGTGGAAATTTGCTCCACGGGTAATTTAAGAAATATTCTTGGAGCTCTAGTTTAGAATACGTCAGTGAGTATAAAAATTAAATTAAGATTATGAAGAGTTTGTCTTGATACAGAAAGTATAAACAGGTCCGGACACTTGAAGATGACTGTAGTTACTTATAAATGTAAATGCCAGAGCAGGGACTGTTCTATTGTTATGCTAAAACAAGCAAAAAGAGGACCATGATCAAATGCTACTGTAATAATAATAGTAGTAAATAATAATAATGGTAATAATCAAGGGAGCTGAAGAGGAAGAAAAACATAAGCTCCTGGTAATACTTTTCCACACAGCCTATAATAGGTCAGGTTATGGTTATGGAAAAGGTCTGTTATTCTCCTGGAACGATGGATTAGATCTGGCATTTTAATGAGTTTGTGGATAATAAATAATCATAAATAACTCATAATTGAGTTATGATAATTTAAATAAAAGGATTTACTACTTCAGAGCACTTATCTGCAGATACTTGCCCCCAGTAATGCCCCAAACACAATGATAATGAAGCACTCTCATCTGAGGATCCAGTCCAAACCGATCCTTCATTATTAATACTTTGCACTTCAGGGATCTGTTTTGCAGTGGAAAACTTAAGCAATTCTCTGACCATGACTGGGCAACAAAACGATGAAGACTCCTCTCCCTGTTTTGCAATAAGAGCTCACAGCAGCTGGAAACTACAGAACTGTTGTCGGGCATAACCATTCCAGGAGAGCTGCTACAATTTCTTAAAAAAATATAGTCACAAAGTCTTGTTTCAAAGCATGGTATAATTATTTAATTATACAATACCACTTTCTAACTGGAAATTGAAGACAGAGAAGCAAAGACCGCTGTTTTCAAAAATACTGGCTAAATCTTTACATCTCCCATTTTTGGTTCTCAGTCTGAGCCATTTAATGGTTGACTAAAGTCAACCTAAGTGAAATCTAAGTGAAACCTGAGTCAATCTTAGTGAAACCAATGGGAGCGGTGAGAGCCCAGCACTTACAAAAGTCTTTTCTCTTCCTCATCTCCAGTGTGATGAGCACATCGCTCCTCTTCTCTATGTTCATGGGAAACGTAGCTTGCTGTAAAGTGCACTGTTTAAATAATCTTGGGAGTCTTGTAACAGTTTTGCGAGTTATGCTTCAAATTTTCTACTTTTATATATTTACATGACAACATCTTCTTCACAATCAGAAACAGATCAACAGATACAAACTCCTTGCTTCCAGCTGGACGTTGCAGATAAACAGAGCAAGAAAAAGAATACTGCAAATGCTTGGGAAGCGACTTCACCTGTTTGAAGTTGCCATTCTTTCTCTGCTCCCAGTCCATCATGTCATGGAAGATAGGGATCATGATATTCCGGACTTCTGGTTGTGGAACAAGTGTAACACCAAGAAAGGGGCCAATCATTCCCGGAATAAAGTGAATCTTATGCTCACCTGTACAACACAAAGCGACTGTAATTAAATAAAAGCCGTGGTTATCTGTCACTGAGAAAATGGAGAACCCCTGCAGTAATGACATATACAAAGTAGTAGGCACGAGCATTAGAAAAGCAAACACATCTTTTCCTGAAAGGACTGGAAAAACAGTATTTGCTTTACACCATTCCTAGCAAAGTCTCCAAGAGCATTTTTAATTTCACTGTGAAAGCCTGCAGCAAAAATTGTCAGTGCATTTTACTTGCAAAGGAATTCAAACTGTCAAAAATAACCAAACTAAAACTACTAACTAGGGGGAAAAGAGGCCACAGATACTTCTAATTTATGACAAAAAAGATTTTGAAAGGGCTGGTGAGAACAATGGTATTTAATAGGACATTTAGATTTCAAAGAACTACAGAACTCTTCATCCTCAGTGTTATGGAAGTCTCAATTTCATAACTGACCTTGACTTAGGACCAAATTGCATTGCTGCTCAGCAACAGAAACCCAAGGCATTTTGCTAACAATCTCTTCTGCAGCATGCTTACTGTGCAGTCGCACAGAATAAATCAAATAAGCCATATTTGGAACAACGTTCAGTGATAAACATCCATATCTACATATCTAAAACGGGCTTCCCACTTCTCATTTGAATTTCTCTAGCATCATTTTCTGGTTATTTGGTCTCTGTTATATTGGAGAGCCTTCTATTCTCCACACAGATGCTTAGAAACTGTGGTCAAGTCTGGCTGTATCATCTCAGTTGTGCAAGATGGGTCAGGCTTATTCAGTATTTTACAATAAGGCATTTTCTCCCTTCTGTAGTCATCTTCCTGACTGTTCTCTGAACTCTGTCCAACTTGTCTTTGGGGTTTGGGGTTTTTTTGAGCTGTAGAAAGCGGGACCGGGCAAAGTATTCTAGAATCAAGTACACACGAAAAAACTGTGGCAGTAATATTGTCCTTCTTCTCTTACTCAAGATTCTTACATATTTTCTCAAAGATTATGGTATCTTTTTTACTCATTTACATTTTACAGGTAGCTCCCATTCAGCTGATTATCAGCATGATACATTTGTTTTCTTGAATAGCACTCCCACCTATATTCCTACAAATAAAATGTTCGTTTGGTCTTCTGAACATATTGCTTGCAGCCACACTATCAAGTTATCCAATCTGATTTGTATCATCCCTTTGCCCTCTTAATTATTCACCCATTCTCAGAACCTTGTATTATTTGTGATCTCTATCAGCAAACATTTTTTGATTTTCCTCCAGAATACTATATGCTTCCTTTGTCCTCAAACATTTCCATAGGTATTCATTTTTGGTCCCTGATGGAGACAGGGTACTGGCCTAGCTGGACTTCTCTCATGCAGTACAGATGTTATTTGGCTCTTCTATTAATAAAATCCTGAATTACCTAAACCCAAGACTGCTGCAGCGCACTTCTAAAAGCGCAAGTCCTAGATGAAAAACCTCCATTTACCTTTTGAGACCTGTGGCGAGATATATTTTTCCCCGTTCTGTAACATGCTTAATTTCTTAATCAAGATATATAGGAAAAGGTCAAATGCATTGCAGAAGTTGAAATTTTATCACAAACATTGCGTTATCGTGGACAGGGCTTTTGTGGGTTTTGGTTTGGGTTTTCTGTTTTGTTTTTTAATTTTTTTTTTCTTTTTAAAGTAGTAACGTAGAATTTGTTATGCATACCAGATACCTGAAGACACCAGAAAAGAAGCTTTACTGTATGCCATTTCTGGGCTTTATTATCAAACACACATAGTTATGGTTTAGTGTTGGACTTGGCAGCGTTAGGTTTACGGTTGGACTCGATCTTAAGTGTCTTCTCCAACTTAAATGATTCTATGATTCTATAATTTTGAATCATGACAACTTTGGCTTTTGAATCATCTACAAAATTATAAAGCTGGTTATAGCTGTGAAAATTTAAATTTCTGCTTTACAGCCATGGATCAGACGAAAGTCAGAGAGTAACAGTATATCTCCATACAAACCTGACTGCAGCACAGTTGAAGGGATTAGAAAAAGCTGATTTTATATTTGCAAATACATAAAAACTATCACTGATGTGTCAAAACAACCAAAACCTGCCACTGTCACATTTGAGAAGAAAGCATTCAAATTCATAGGAATGTATTGTTTCAAATAAAAAAGTATGAGGAGACAGCGCAGAAGAGAGTTTTTGGTGGGAGGAGAGAAGTGCTTCCTGGTTTTACAACTCTTAAAAGAAACTAAGTATTCTATGCTGCTACAAAAAGTAAAAAAAAAAAATCCAACAGAAATCCGGGGTTACTTTGGCTTTGGTTTTTAGGACAGAGAAGGAAGAGACATACCCAGGTTCTGCCACATGCTGAAGAGCTCATATGCCATCATCACTCTCATATCGCCATATCTGAAAGAGAGGAGATAGACAACTGCCTAATGGACAAAAACTGGCAAGGCAGTGATATTAAAAAAAAAAAAAAAAAAAAATCGAATTCACATTTAAGTCAACATAAGAATATCAAACAACTCAACTAATCACTGAACACTGTATTAGGAGATATACTTATTTATTTCCCAAGCATTTCCACATCCCAAGTTCCACAATAAAACATGGGGACTTGTGGTAGAAAAAGAAGTCTCATTTTTGAGGTGGCAGAAAAGGCTGGGAACCCAACAAAACATGTTCTTACTTATCCAGAATCTTCTTCCTCTTAGCTGGTGTGGCATTTTCTAGTTGGAGACTTGGCTGGTTTATAAACAAAACTGCCAGGCTGAAATAAGAGTTCCACACCTGTGACACAGGAAGGAAGTTTTATAACATTGCACTCCAAGGGGTAAGGTTTAAACAAGCGTAGGAAGACATATGTTCCTCTATATGTAGAATCAGATGGTTCCTTTTTGTAATCAAGACCTAACTTAATATGTATCTTAACTATTGAGATAGTAAACTCCTAAGGATACCAATGGATTATTTAAAAACCTGGTAGGAACTAAAATTAAAAACCCCAGGAAGGTATGCCACTGGGCTTTCCTCTTGGCACCAGAGTTCAAAAATGAATAAAGTTGGTGACTTCAGCAAAGTTTTAAATTGTTTTTTCTGTAGGCTTAAATTGATTTTATCCCTCAAAAATCCCCAGAGATTACATTATATCATAAATGAGAGCCCTATAATGTAGTCACTTTCCCCAAAGAAATGAGGCTTTTGCCATCATGCTGTGTGTACATGTGCCTAGGTACGTGTCTGGCAGCTTTTCCTTAGTAACACTGAACTTGTTGCCCATTTTCAACTACATCAGACATAGGGAAAACACCCTCTAAGATACTGTTGTTCCTCCCAGTTTTAAGTCAACAGCCAGAAAGCGAGACCTCTGGGAGAGGAACATCATGAATGCCCCAGCTTCAGGAAAAGCATTGCCCGAGTTTACATTTTATTAGCCATGAATCTGTAAGGCAGCATGCTTCATTAGCTCCCCTGCTTATGAAGGTACTTGTTTCCTTTATGAGCAGCTCAGTTTTCTTGATTTGATCTCACAGTGTATCTGTTCTACTTCCCCTCAATTCCACAGCA
Organism: Aptenodytes patagonicus; assembly: GCF_965638725.1. Taxonomy (NCBI): domain Eukaryota; kingdom Metazoa; phylum Chordata; class Aves; order Sphenisciformes; family Spheniscidae; genus Aptenodytes; species Aptenodytes patagonicus. The sequence goes on from NC_134956.1 coordinate 5,696,900, forward strand.
GATTCAATTCCTGCCTTTATCAGTTAGGTCATCTTCCTCACAGACACTCAAATAAATGCTGCAAATATAATCAGCTAATGTAGAGAATAGCTCTTGTTCCTTTGTTACTGCTAGTTTAAAAAGATGTCATAACATTTTCTGAGTATCAATTCTTACTTTAAAATCAAAGTCCGTTTCCGTGAAATTCTTATGCAGTGCAGAAGACAGGTACTGAACTGTTGTAACTATGATACTGCAGTCAAAAACAAAAAAAGAAAACAAAAAAAGAACATTTGAATCTGGAGTAATAACATATTACAGTGGTCTGTGGTGCTGATTTTACTGTACGTACAGAGACGGGCATTCTTCATGTCATCACTGCTAGATTCGCATAGAAGTCACCTATCTTTCTATGTTTTAGTAAACAATTTGTACTAAGTGGTACCAGATTAAGAATTTTCATCATTATTGTAACTTTCGGAATTTACACAGGAGCATTTTAAATCCTGTCTATTTTGCATGGCTGGGTCATATTACCTCCAGTGAAACGAAAGAATACACCCATCTTCCTCTTATTTTAAGCAGAAAGATTTTTTTTTTTTCCCCCAGAGAAGAGCAACTCAGAAAGTTTGAGCTATTTTCGTTCTTGGCTATACAACGGTCCTTTATCTGGCTCACACTTCAACTCAAGGTGTTTGTGAGTATTTTGCCAATTCTGGATTCCCTGGTATTTTTTTGTATGGTGGCTAAATACACCTTAGTGAAAGGCAATCAAGGCATGTGGTAAATTCAGGAATTAATAAATAGCACGTAGATAAGGCAACAATAGTATCAAAAGAAACAGCACATCTCTGATTCAAATGCAAGCAATACTTCCAGTAACTCTGCTAAACATACCTATCGGTCTAAAGGTTTATGGCAAAATTATGCCAAAGGGAACTAGGAAACCTACAGCATCTGAGGTAACTACTCTTTCATGTGGATTTTTCTTTTCTTACAGAACTTCATTTAATCTTTGTGCTTGAAATACTGAAACCCGCTTCTTTCCGTTTTCATTAGCACGGTGAACTCGCAGAGCATACAGCTCAGCCGAGCAGTCAGCCCTTAGGAAAACTTCCATGGTCTCTTCTTGTAATGGGAACCGCTCCGGTTGTCAGATAGTCACTAGTAATTCTATAGCTAGTTTATCTAAAGAAACTAGTAAATAATTCCAGCCACCCTGTGTTCATCACGCTGCTGCCATTCCAAACAGCATAGTACTTAACCCATCAGAAGCAAGAAAATTAGATAAAATTAAGCATTAAAATGGTAGATGCCAACTTAATTGAGAAATAACTCTGTATGTAATGCACTTGGCAACGTCACTAGGGTCTGCTCCTCCTTTTCTAAAATAACGGAGTCCTCCTGCTAGGTAGGTTAGGGAGTGATGTTTATGGGAAGAGACAGACCTTTAGTGTAGTAATTTACTGAGAAAGGGAGTTGAGAGGCCTGCCCGTTAATACCACCTGGTGTGGGTAGCTGTTCCTTGCCATGTGTTTTGACGGCTGCTGTGCCACTCCTACCCTCAATGCAGCTACTTCAGCTTTGGGTTTAAACTTTGAACTCTTTGACACCTGTGCATACTGGTAGAGTTTAAGAAACAGAACAAATACAGAAGTCCCAGTTTGGTCCAGAGTGTTAAAATAACTGCAGAATGAGGATGAGCACTCCAGAATTCCAGTCTTGATCACCACATCTCAGTCTGATGAAACACACTGCGTCACAGGCTTTAACTCCCCAGCTGAGGAGAAAAAAATTCCCATATAGAATGTCAACAGTTTATACCTGCTTCTCTACTTACTTGCTGGTGAGCAACCTCATCACCATCCAGTCTCGAGGAAAGACACTCATTTTCATCAGGTTCCGAAATACACAGAAAATCTTCAGGAGGAACTCCTATCAGGGAAAAAAATTAAAAAAAAATAAATCACCAGCAGCTGCAGATTAATCTATTTTCTTGATTATAAAACAGACATTTAAGCCAAGTGTGCTCCACTTGAGCTTTGTGTTACTAGGCCGCTCACCTGAAAACATGGAAACAACATATATTGGGATATGGCTTTATTCTTTTTGTATGCATCTAATAGGTACTACACAAGTTGCAGCTGTCTTTTAAATCTTAACTTCTACAGCGAGATGAAAAACTTCCTTATGTGCATAACTGTATATAACATCTCATATTATCACCCAGAGTTCCAGTGTCAATTTGCAGCTATTTTCAAATACAGCGGAATCATAGTCATTTATTTATGCATTCATTTAATTAATATATCTGTCCAAATCTCTTTGCACTTATGTCAGAAATTTGACAAAAAACCCACACACCCAAGCCCAATAAAACTCCTACATATGCTTTTTAAAATAGTAACAAAAAACCCCATTTCTGGCAATATGCAGCAGAAAAGATCTCTTAAACACATTCAGCTGAACATTTGCTTTCCAAAAAAATCCCCGAACCTGAAGACATTCCTGTTTTTTGACTACCTGCACCTCTATGTCTATAAAGAACAACAGCGAGGATAAAACATGCCAAGTTGTTGGCCTTGCAAACTATGATTTTATTATTTTGTTTTTCTTCTACACAAAATCAAGATAGCACAGAAAGTGGCAGTGCAAGGTTTCTTCAAAACTGTCCTACAGCTATGCCTGAATTGGGGGGGCGGGGGGGGCGTGGAGATTAATATCTTGGTGTAACTGAGCTCCTTGACTTTTGGCCTAGATGTAACAGTGGTAAGTGAACATAATGCCTTTCCATCCAAGAAAAAGTATTGGAAATATTATTACAGCAATATTTGAAGGAAAAATAAAAGCAATATATTTTATTAGGTCAACTGATAGTTGGAAAAAAAGTTGGGTATAAAGTCTTCAGCCTCTGTGATACTCCTGGAACATATCCTTAGATTATCAGAGATACAACAGTGTTTGTTCTTACGGGTGCAAAGACAAATTTCAGTTCAATGATAAACCTTTTCACTGGTCTGACATAAGAACTACGGTTTAGATAGCTTTTAAAAATATCTATTAAAAATTAATATGAATTAATTTACCAAATCATTTCCCTATGAGCAATTCGAAAGTTACCTGAAAGGTAGTAATCTCAGATAACTATCAACCTCAGATACACTGAACCCTGCAACCTAAAGGTAAGAATATTATCCCAAATTTATCTCCCCAATTTATTCAGCCTCTCTGTATGCACCTGAAATACTTAGAAGCTGAAAGCCTATTCAGAGAAGACTTCTCACTGTTTCTCTATTTCATTTGTTAAGGCAACGTAAGTTCCTGCCACATTACATTCTTCTTATTGTCCATATTTTATTGAGTGCCATCCTCATCAAAAGCATTTTATATAAAATCTTGTCTTTATTTATGAAATTATTCTGCCTTTTAAACAGACTCTTGTCGGAGATACTCCTCTTTCCTACGGAAGCCGAGATGAAAAGTTAGTTTCTGCTGGTTTGAGATGTGCCATTTCAAAACGTCAGTGGCAAAAAAGCCCTCAGAGAGGTCTGCACCCTTCACCAACCCCTTCTGTTCACAAAGAGCCATAATTTAAGTTAATGTTCACAAATTTGGGAAGTATGCAGCAAGTGGAGTAGTAAGGTTACTGCTTTCCCAAAAAAGATTCCATCTGCTAGACATCTGTATCCCCGAAAAGGCTTGAAATTCTCTTTTGGCATAAAATCAACACCCTTCGTAAGTAAGCTCCAATGTGTACTGAACATCTAGTAAAATGCTACAGAACAACTGACTTTACATTCACAGGATTAAACTCCCCCCTGTTCCTCTATGTTCTATATGGTAGAATAACGATATCCTCCAATATATCTAGTAACATCTATCTTGGGACTTCATTTGCTGTTATGAAGATAATTCAGTGCCCTGTGGTCTTAAATGTTTTTGTAACACAACACCTATTCTTATAAAAGTGAAAGGAAGGTCCATGAATAGAGTGCCAGTGAAAGGGAGTGATTAGCAGCGCAAGTAATGCTGGAGGGATTCCCCTCTGCTCTCCCGTTCCGAGTGAATCCCCCTACAAACATGATGTTCTGTTGTACCTTTAGTTCATCCTTGCTTTGGAAGTTGTCCAGTAAGTGCTGGAAATGAGTGTCTGACATCTGACGAAGCAAAGATAAAAGGCAGGAGACATACTCTCCCTGTTGACCAAATGAGAAACCATTTCATTCAGACAATCTGAAATTTCATAAATATAAAACTCAACCTGGGGTAAGGTATAAAGGGAGGGGTCTGAAATGGCCCCAATGCCTATGAGAGGAAAGCTGACATGCACAGAGATTAAAAATACTGCATGTTAACAGTTCTTGAATTACTGTTAATACATAGGAATACACCTCTTGGAGGCTCCTCCACAGATGCCAGTTTTAAAGGTCTTTTAACCAATGTTGTAGTCTAAACAAAAATAATTTAAAATGATTAATACAGACATTAATGAATCGCCCTCCAAGCATGCAGTTTTTGACAAACACCTTTTTCAGTTACTTAATACACTGTGTCTATCAAAGGTGTGACCGCAGCCCATGCAGACACACCAGGAATTATTTAAACTAATTGGCTCAAATACTCAAAACAGTATAGCGATGACAGCACGGGATCAGTACGGGCTACAAAAGGTGTCTGGAATCTTGTAAATGTTTGGCTTATTAGTGTTCAGCAAGTTACGTGCTGTCATAGCTACAGTACTAACAGTATTCCAGTCAGATATTCTGAATATAGTTTGGGTAAGCCTACATGAGCTATAATTACATTTCTGGCCTGCAAAGCAGATGCACCCTAACCAGTTACCACAGTATCCCAAAGTGTTTTCCAAAGATGAGCTCCCCCATTTTACATATCTGAAAGCAAAGCACAGAGAAGTTAAGCAATCTGTCCAAGATAACAAGCAAGGCAGTGCCAAGAACGTAAGGACTATGTCTTTTGACTGCCAGTCCCTTGCACAACACTATTTTTTTCTGTGACAATGAGCAATTAATTGGGAAAATACACAAACTACTTTCTAAGCAGTATCTAATAAGATTCCACATATCACTGTGAAATATAAATTCAGGAACAAATACAAGGGGATTTTATACTTGGGACTGTCCATTCCATTTTGAATTTTTTTCTAAGTGGCTCAAGCATCTACCCAGAAGCTTTGGCATAGGTTGTTCCAACCAACTTTACAGGGCTGAACTTCATTAGGAAAAAAGGTGTGAGGTGGCATGTGATAAATAACAGTAAGTCAAATGGTAGGAGTAAAAGGAAACTGAGATGTTGCTGGACATTTGCAAGCTAGCGCCTTTCTTGTTTTGTATCAAAGAACATGTCTGAAAATTACCAAATGCCTTGTTCTTTATTAGGATTCTACCATTTGTTACTTTATCTGAGCTAACATGGGAAGATACAACCTTTTCTCTTGTGCGAGACGTGTACCTTAGTGTACATCTGCCCCCAACAATAACTCTGAGGTTTCAGCCATTTGATAAAAAAGGAAGTCTAAAAAAAGGGATGTTCTGAACAACAGCTTAACATCATACATCGTGCAAAAGCTGCATTAGAGACTCTGACAAGCAAAAATAAGACTAAAATAGGCTAGAATAGAAAAGGGCAACAAATCCAGAAAAGAAGAAAGCCGAACAGCAAAATTCTGTTCTTTTCCTCCTCTTCCATTGCACGTCAAAGAAAAAATTTCTTCCCCTAGGCTTATGCTGGCAGTCGGGACAAAGTGGTGGCTTTTCCCTCTTCCCCCACCAAGCTCAACAGCTCACTTGACTTAGGATCTGTTAATTTCTTTTTCAAAAGTATGTTGTGTTTCATTTGCATGACATAATCAGTGAACCTGGACAGAAGCTCTCCAGGGTGTTAAGTAAAGGGACTTGTCCACCGAGCATTATGGTATTCTCAGTCTTGGGAATCGGAGCCTGATACTCATAGAGCCCTTGGCGATACCTACTGAGGGGTGAAGCCCTAGGCAGCTACCCAGCTAGCATATGCCTCAATAAAAAATAACTCACAATCACAGCTGCAGAGACAGACAAGAAAATAACCTGGAAATCCACAAAAGCTTCCTGGGCTCCACTGCTTCCTGCAGATCTCACTACTGCACAGAGGAAGGAATGGATTTGTGGCTTATTAAGGGAAAGAGACAAAGCCCTGGGCATTCATGCAGCAGAGATGATAATGAGGTGCCGGTGGTGGTGAGGGACTGAACCAAAGGTTAGAGAAGCAGGAAATAGAAACTGATTGTTAGTTACTAACAGTGATTTCTGCTGTGCACTGCGGGCAACGCTGCCCTCTTACCGCCTCCTGAGACTGCGATTTACTCATGATTGTAAGCAGAGTTTGTAAAAGCACATCCAGGAGGCTCTCCACCATCATCTCAACCTCCTCCACGACATCTCCCTCCTACAGTAAGTGGTGAGCAAACAGACAGTTAGAAACTGGAGAGAACGGAATTGGCAAAGACAATTCTGCTGAGTCAGCCATACCACAAACTCGTTTTGATAGAGAGCTCCTTAACAGAGGTTCAAAGTAGTACAACCAAATTCCTCATTGGTACCAGATACTGTTGTGATGCCAGTGTGTGTGTGTGTTACCTCGTCAGTCTCTGATGGAAACATTCAGGGTCACAGCCATAAAGGTAAATCTATAACCAAAGGTCTGCATACACTCTAGAACACAATGGGATCAAATTATGTTCAGGAACCTTTATTCCAAGGCAGTATTATTTTAGCTTATTACCATCTCATTCCTTTCACACAAAACCATAATTAGAAATACACATTGGTATGAATTATATTTAGCACCCTGAGCTTCCTCCTTTAGAGTCGGATGGGGAAACTTCAGCACCCTCTGTGAGCATTGCTTTAAATGATCAAGTTACCATTTGAGATCAGAGTATTATGATCATCAAAGCTGGGTGTTTAAACTCAGCAGCAATTTCCAGAAGTAAGTGTGATTTCATTGATTGGATAATTTTAGAGTATTCTCTTAACATGAATCACAAAGTGCTAGTTACTGTCTCTTGCAGAACTACAAGTCCTAGAGCTGTGTAGAGTTTTTAAACTCCACTGACATCTAATTTCTGGTCTTGAATGAAGAAAATTAAACAGTGTCAAACCTGGTAAATGCGTATGCTTTTTTCCCCTCCTAACAGCAAGAACACTGTGTAATCAGAAACGCTCTGAGTCACACACACAAAAGCAGACCCTCATTTCAGATGTTCTCCTGCTGACAGAAAGTTAGCAGAATTTCATTTTTAAAAGGATCTTAGAAAAACCTGTGTTAACCTATAAAAATCCCTCAGTTCAGTGGTGTAATTAAAAAAAAAAAAATAAAATCAAGCAGCAGATTACCAAAGAGCTGGTCTTGATTATAGAGAAGATACTACTGAGGATCCCAGAGCAGATAAGTAGCTCCTTCTGCTGTCGTAGGTGAAGGTGAATGTGGTGAAGAACTACAGGTAGCAGGATGCGCCGGGACTCTGAAAGAAGGAAAATGAGATCACAGTTCTTCCAAAAGAAAATTAAATTTCAACCATCCCAATGGAATCCAAACCTTTTGGTTTCCAAAGCCTTTTGGTATCCAAACTAGCCTACTGATACACAGCACGTTTGATTAATTGGTGCAACTTCTATTGTACAGATTGTAGTACACTACACTTCTAAGAACTGTATCCAATGAATGAATAGTGCATCTACTTTCAAAAGTTCATAAATGCAGTATACATGATGTTCTCAACAGTGATTCAGCTTGGAAACAACAGTTGCGAACTGATACTTTCTGTTGTTGATTTCTTTTGTGCATACCCTTCCTCACTTCGTGTTGCTTTCCAGCTCTATTGTCACAGCTGCTAGAGCTTCTCTAATACATGCCTCTTGGAAACTGGCTAATTCTTCTCTTTTAGCTGGCTTACAAACCTTAATCTTATTGAAGAAGGGAGAGCAGGTACCACCTGGAGAAAACAGTAGCCAAAAAATGGCAAGATGTCAGCAAATGGACTGATAGGAGAGAGAAGGAAAACAAGTCATCACCATATGGGAGGCAAGAAAGAGAGAATGTATCTTCCTTTAATTGCAAGACCTGAAGAATAGGTAGGGTGCGCAGGCAAAAGATAACTTTGGAAATTAGATTCGTCTTCCCGGGGCAGACAGGACACGGGAGAGATTGTTGACCTGGGAGTATCGGGTCATGCTTCCACGGGAAGCAATAGGATAGGGGTCTACCATTACGTCGGGTGGAAAATGTGGCACCTATACAGTCATAGCTGCCTCGCAACGCTGAAGCTTTCTTCCTGGTTTTTGATGCTGTAGTGAGATGGCATGGTGCTATGCAGCAGCTAAAAGCATCATTAGTTGCCAATATCATTGTAAAGGAGAAATGAAGGTTAATGGGAAGGACTCAAGCCCTGGACCCTGTGGGTAAAGTTACAGCTGGCTTTATTGAGAAGACAAAAGAGGAGGTTTTTGTCCATGAACTGGCACCCACAAAGACAAATATTTTTATCAATAGGTTCAAAACACTATAATTAGATAAAATTCACTGCCTGTTTCACAGCCACCTTTGGACTAATCTACTCATTCTCTACACTCTCTCATATTTTTTGAGATGAATTTCAAATTTAAGAAAAAACATATGTTTATAAGCAATTACAGTGGATGGTTTAGACATGATTCTGTGTTATCATTCTCACCTTGCACTGAGTAGAATAATTTGAGCGCACTAACTTGAGATCCTCACTACAGGGAAGATAAGCCCAATGGTGCTTCCACTGTTACCTTCGTAACTTCTTTCATTCAGACCTTTATGTATGAAATAAACTCACCATCTTCAACACTTCCTCATTCAATTAATTCTTAAAGAATTACTAGTATGTTGAGCTAAAGAAATATTAAAGTTACAATGTGAAGATTAAACATACTTTAAAAGAATGTGGTGGGTTTCTCACAAAACTTTATCTCCCTGTTTCTCTTTCTCAGACAATAAGCTTGCTGGAAAGGAGGTTATCTTCCTATCCATGACAACAATAGAAGAGTAATACATAGTATCAAGTGAGATTTGGCAGTTTTAATAATTGACTTGATTGTTAATGTACATATCGTTATCAACCTTTAGTAACTACAATTTATCCATGATGGATTTATAAACATTTTCTACCATAGGGAAACTTACAAAGTACACACAGTGAATATACGTAACAATGATGCCGCCAAGATCAATACTACCAAGGTTACTGACATTCAGCAATGAAGCGTTTGCACCAAAGCAACTGCAAAATAAACGTAACGTGTTCCTACTCTTAGTTGGCAGCAAGACTTAGCCTCAGAAACCGCTGTCTTACCTGAGAAAGAGAACAGGCGGCTGTCAACAGTGCGTGCAATAGATTGTAGCTTAACAACATCCATTGATTGCCCGATGTGCACTGTACTGGGCATGCTGCCCAGAGTACCCCTCACGAACTCTGCTACTTCCTGCACGGTGAACATCTGCAACAGCTCATCAAAGATAGCGGGGAAGGAGTTCAGCAAGGCAGCCTGAAAAAAGTAAATGAAGAAACTCAAAATTTTGAATTCTGTGACTGCAGCTAAACGCAGCGAAACAGAAACGAGAGTAAAACTGAATTAAGGGTCTGCAAAAAGCTACTAGATAGTGCACTATGGCTGGTGTTAATGCTTTGCAACACCTCAAGTTTATAGCGAACAAATCACAGGTAATAGATAAAATCAGGTGCTGCTGCAATACTAAGTCTTACAATAAGTTGAGCAGATACATACTGTAGAGCTTCAAAAGGCTGTATTTTAGGACACAGCTTATAGAACAGAAAAAAATTGAGGTACCAGAGAACAGAAAATACTCCATTTTTGTTGATTTACTTTTTTCAATAAATATAAAACTTGCTTGTGATTAGAGAGTTCCGTACCAATTTTTTGTACTGAACAACTACCTAAGACAGTTAAAACTCTTGAGAAAATATTTTGAAGTAAAGAACATGTTGACAGACCCTTAACCATAGCAGCACTGTCATGTGACACTACAATATTCTGCAGCAGGGGTGGGGTGCTATTTCATGTGAAAGAGGCATCACATCATGCAAGTAGGTGTGCACGTGATTCTTGCAATGACGGATATTTCCAGTAAGCTGGAGCTATCCTTGAAGGTGTTTCTTAAAGTGCAGAAATAATATCAGCACAACAACAACAATCAAACTCTTCATCTCTTATTTCACACTTTTTCAATTAATTTCTTCGTAACGGCAGAAAATTCCATGCATCGCCCTATCCTCAAGTTCCACAGACTTGGTGTCGTACCTAACAACCGCCACACACCTCTAACGTTTTAAAATTCTTCTCTTTCTTCCTCTCATCCTACCCAAGGTCCATACCTGTTTCCTCGTTATAACTACTTAAATTCCTAGATGGTTGCTTTCTTGAACTGCCGCACAGTCTGGTTTTGATTCAGCCGCCTTACTCCCATCCACCCCAGCCACAGCCGCCCCCCCGCACACTTCCCCTCTTGCCGTTTCCACCTCCCTTGTCTGAAGCTCTCCACACAAACCACACTGATTTCCTGCAGAAGTTCAGATTTACCTAACTTTGTTCCAGATCTCTGTTCAGCTTTGCCCTCCCAGAGCCTGACCACCTATCGGTATTTTCTTCTATTCTGCAAGTTCTCCTTCTCCTCACAGATTTTTTTGTTTTCTCATTGCGTAAACCTTTCCGTACCTCTCCCATGCTGGCTCGAACGCTTGGCGTGCCTCTCCTAATCCCATGTAACATACAGCTTCCTTCTTTGCCAAGTCTTTCCTCAAAGTCTCTTTTCCTTCAAGCAACAGTGATATCTATCTAATAGCCTTTGAGCAAAGTCCAAGTTATTTTTACAACTAACACTGTAGAGCCCATTAAATTATTCTGAATATAAATTTACCTCTTTCTTCTTTGCGCTCGTTATCTCTCCCAACATCTTGTCTTGTTGCAATTCAATTCAGATTACACAAAACCCCACATAGCCTCCTGGGTGTTGTCACCTAATGGTTGCTACGTACATACAATGTACTAACAAAATAAACAACTATGAATCATTTAAATAGCTCATGGTACTCTTGGAAGGCTGTAACAGCCGCAAATCCAGTCATCGTCTTTATCTTTGGGATAATATAAGTGAAATTACAATATTGGCCCAACAAATCCTTACAGGAGTTTTCCTAAACTTATTTCTAACTATTACTATAAAGCAGAAGGATTTCTGTGCTGATTTAGGATATCCAGTAGCAATCTAAGGATATGCATGGGATCTCTTCAGGAAGCTCTGGAGCCGTCTTGAGGAACAGCTACATCGTTTCATCAGTTCCTTGAAGGGCCCTTTTTGTACAACACCCTAAAATATGCTGGAACATTACTCATGTCAAACTAATTGCCTGGAAGGAAGGACATAATTAGTTCTAATCTCATCGCTGGAAAGAACTATATTGAGATCTCTGTAATATCCTGGATAAGAGGACAAGTGTGAAGAAAACTATGTTGGCTAGGGCCTCAAGCATTTCTGTAGGTATTTAACAGTTATCCAGATTTCCAAAAAAAGTAGATAAATTCCTTGGCTCTCCTGAACAATTTGATGTATATAATCTTGTATACGCCCTCAGTACTGTATTTTCGGTGTGTGGATGCCATAAGCTGTTCCATTAATTACTGAAATATTCCACAATTTGCTAGTTTTAAAGTACCAGCCGCTTAAACAGTAAATTCCAGTTTATATGCAGGAAAAGAGGGTTTGGGGTAGGGAAAAGGGATTCATTGGGAACATCCATGATGAAATACGTGTGCAGTTCTGGGGATCATTACTTACAGAATTAAATGACGGCCTTGAAGCACCACCACATTTTTGTGGGGCACATGTCCCAGCTCCGCTCGCCTGCCCTCCAGGCTGAGAGGCCTATGGGGCAATTGGGATCAAGAGGCAACATAGTGGCAAGGGGGAAACAAAAAGTAAACTTTTCAAAGATTAAACAAGGACAGGCTTTACAAATTACAAAAGTCTAAAGTAAGATATACCATAGTGAGAGAAAGGAGGGGGAAAAAGAAAAAAAAAAAAGAGGCAAAAAGGGAAAATAACCCCATCCTCAAATCTAGTCTCTCTCTGTATTTGTGGATCAACACAACTGAAAAACAAAGAACGAACCCTAAACAGCCTGCATTCCACCGCTTCCACTCGCTGTCACTTTGCCTGCAAAATTCTGTGCACCGACTTCTCATGTTTCTGGCTCATCTTATTATACCCACTAATGGGTAATTAAATAAAAGATTAGAGCAGCTGTTCCCAAAATCTTTCAGAGCAGCTTCTCTTAAGAAGGAGATCACATTGCTGGCAGCTTCCCTAACCAGTGGAGTCACTCTGTTTTGTCGCAACGTTCGCAGTAACTGCTTCTTTGGCAAACTACTGTAGGTGTTCAAAACATCTGTAGATAATAAATTAGTGATTACAAATCACCTTCATATTACCAGGAAGTTCTAGGTGGTCCATTCTGACATTCTGCGAGCCGAGGCACACAGAACACATTTGACATTGCTATTTAAAACTTCTAAACACAGAAGTACGTAATTTAGTACAGTGGTCTTCAAAATACAAAACAAAACTTAGCAGCATCCTTACTCGCTTTGAGTAGTATCTTAAGTCCACAAGAAGTCTTCGTGAAGTCATCCGGGCCATATTAAAAATAACATGAAATGCGAGTGTGGGTATCACGGTATGCTTGTGGTCAGGCTGCACGTGATTCTGACCGTAATTTTAGAGTATGCTGGAATTAAGTTTATCTGACTGTGAGTACATCAGTTGAACTCCTCTACTTGATGTTGCTATAACCCTAAGTATTGACTTGAGCTACTACAATTAAGGATTTAAAATTTCTTGAGGCCAACTGTAAGACGTATGAACGAGAGACTTGAAAATGCAGTTTACTTTTGTGAAGAGCAAAAATTGTATTCTCATGTGACAAGTCACTGTCCTCTTGAGAGTCCACAGTTCAGCTCACCTGTATCTGTGAAGTGGTGCAAAGCTGCTGCCTAATAACATTAACTGGCTATGTCGTTTCCCAGTATCATCAGCTTGTTAGAGGGGGAAAACTCTACTAACCTGCATTTAATCGTCACGTGCCCATATATACTACCTGTGCAGAAAACAGCTGCCTTTTGGTTTGCCAGTTAAAGTGTAGAAAATAGCAAACCTGTGTGAAGATGAGAGTCTCGGAGCTCCTGCTGTCCAAGCTGAGCACAAATCTGATGGACTGGAAAAGCTCCTGGATGCTGGAGCGGAACTGTTCCTCCTCCATTCCACAAGTAGCTCTGGAGTAAAGGATCCGAGATTGGACAATGAACTTGAAAAGATATTCCAAGGCCTTAAGGAGCAGGAGAGGAAGGAGATTAAGATAGAGAAAAAGAGAGAAAGAAAAATAAAGGAGCTTTAAAGAGAACCAGGAAAGATTCTAGGTGCGTAATAACTAAATTCTTCAGCTTTAGAAAGGAGAAAGAAACACAGGTTTTGTAAGTTATATAATTCAGTTAAGGAAGAGCTACTCATAGGCAAGTACCCATTCTCAACCAATAATCTTTGTTACTAGTATGTCCCACTAACAAAAAAAGTATGCATTTAAGTCAAATAGACAAATTTGAGTTACATAATTTGAGGAAAATCTTGGTGAAGATAAGAGACTTCTAGTTTTCTCATGACTTGGCACAATGACTGTGTCTGAAGAAGCTATTCTCCTGTCTTCATTCAAATTTTACCTTTAATTGCTTGCGTTAGCTAATCTAGAATCTACTTTTCAATATGAACACAACAGCAAGGTTCACCTTTATTTCTGGCAGCTACATGTACAAACAGAAATAAATGCAGATGCAGAAATAGAAGACGACAAGAGCAGCATGTGAAGCCCTCTGGCAGCCCGTAACAGTAGCAAGCAGCAGTACTGTAGTGAGTATCTTTTTACTTCGAGCTGTGGTAAGTTAAAGTGTCTTTCTTTTATCGTCACACATGAAACTTGGAAAGCACCCAGCAGAGGGAGAATAACCTGCACAGAAGATGGCATTTAACACCGTTATACAATGTGTGATAGATGCTGCAGTCCCGAAGGACTGGCAAATTGCATCTCTTTGTGGCAGAATGATAGTTTGCTCTATGACACGTCTAGATTAAGTCTGAATTTGCAACCTAAACATCTTCAACTAAAATTTTGTAAATGGCATTATTCAGAACTCCATTTATTTGGCAGCAGTGTCGATGAAGAAAAATACATTGTTCTGTGGAACCTTTAACAAGCTTACCCATCTATCAAAGGTTCTCACAGACATTAATATAGCAATGTAATATTCCACACAGCAACAAGGCCTTTTTGATCATTTGGTGTACACAACTGTCAACACTGAAACGTGCTAAAGATCAGTGACATTTAGACTTCACTCCTTCCCTTAGTGCTTAACATGATACACCATTAAAGCAGGATTAAGGGAAGACATGATGCATAGTTTGACGATATCCTCAAAATTCAGCACAGGAGACAAACAGGCTGGAGCTTCAGTAATCACAGTCTATACAGAAACATTAGTAATATTCCACTGTATTCGCTGGAAAGTATTCTCATCTTGCTTCACTGTTTGAAAGTTAATTCAAATACAGATTTTGCCCTCATCAGGTATGTTTGCATCCATAAGATGCCCCTCATCGAACCACCACACTATATGCACGAATATGCAATGTTATGTTGCAAGCTTTAGAATGCTACAGCTTTAAGGATAGAGAATGGGAATGTGAAATTCCTCATAAAGCCATCACGGATTTCAAAATGCCACTGCTGATACTTACAGCCTTTTTTTTTTCCCAGGAATGATGGCAACTTTGGTAATTCGGCAGTACATTATACATCTCCCAGTGAAGCTTCCTTACACGAAAGAACTTCATCAGGAAATAACACTTTATATTTCTGGATAGTTCCCAGACAAAGGTCAATTGGTTCACAAGAGTTGGCTCTTTAAGGTTAGCATCTCTGCTGCTAACACCAAATACAGCAAGTCAAGCGCTCATACAAGCTGTTTTATCGGTTTGGTATGGACAACCGCAATTCTAACCCGAAAGCTCGTAACTTTAATGTGAACATTATGTTTCGCAATGAACCAGAGGATTTATCTATGAAGTTCTGTAATTCTCTGTTGAAAGTGAAATGGCAGGCTTTCAGAGACACTCCACATCCTTAGCACAGACAACCTAAACTGTTGCCTAGAATTAAAGGCAGTTAACTGAAGACTTCAGTGTGTTTGCAGACACGTGGCTGAGATGGTAAAAACACAAACCAAGTCTTGTTAGCACAAATCAGCACTTGGACTAACTTTGACTCTTACTACTTACAAAATCACAGACATCATTCATATATGTGCCTAAAGACACAGAAGTGCACTGAAATAAAATTCAAGCCTTCTATTATGTTTGGCATGATATACAAAAAAATCAGTATCACATTAAAGGAAGTTTCTTAAAAACGTAGTCTGTATGCATGTTCACACAACAGGTGAGCACACACCACTCACCTGTGACCAGCAACCTAAAGACTCATGGTACATCACATGCAAAACTTACATGGACAAACAGCATCGTGACCTTATTTCCTCTCAAACAAACAATCCCTAAATTCTACCAGTGGTACTCCAGGAGAGACGAGAAAAGGAGTAAGAAATGTGCATATAAAGCATAATGAGATAATGCATCTCAAAGAACTTCCACTTACTAATGAGTAACCTTCCTTTCTTCTCTGAGTGACTGTCCATATGCATGTTCACTCTGAACACAGGAACAGCACATCTCAACTTGCACAGATTACCTGGTGGTTGGTTGCAACGTCCCAGGAGAATTAAAACCAGAAGACCGCTATGACAAAAGCGGCCTCAGTTAGAAGCTTCTATGACAACACAGGTAAAGTGGATAAATTGCTGTGGTTATGCTGCAGGTCTAATGGATAAAGATACTCTTCAGAGACACGAGTGTCACTTGAGCCTTCAGGGATTGCGCTCAGACAACATTTGATGGTTTTACTGCAGCACATTCATAAATCCAGTGGACAGTCTTGGGGACAGTACAGCTGCACATCTGGACTCATCTGCTGTAAAGATGAAGAGTCTGTTCAATTCAAACGAAAGGCAAACCACAGCTGACGTTCAGAGTATGAACAGATGAATCAACCTTGTACCGAGCTGCTTTAAGAAAAAGCACAGATTAATTTCCTAACTCAAGAAACCCAAAGATTACTTTAGGAAAGAATCTGGAGTATGTAGAACGGGTAACCTTATCATAAGCACAGTGTATGTAAAGAGGATCAGCTCTGAAGGTCTGAATCTCTTTCACTGTCCTAACCAAAGTGAAAAAAAGCCCTTTTCAGTAGTCTCTGTGTATCCACCTTTCAAGAGCAGCTAAGCAAACTTCTTTCTGCTACTGTCAATGTGTTTTTTCCAGAGAACAGCATACTTGCTTCAAGTCCAAGGAGCATCTACTATGCAGTTCTAAGAAAAAAAGTACAAAGGTTCAAGTGAAGGTACCAATTTGAGTCTTGTGGGAGCAGATAAAAGACCTAGGGCAAAGTTCAAGGCAACAGCAATAAAAGAAGGAGCAAGTCTCACAAACAGGCTGACCAGGGTGGAACAATTATAATTACATCAGCAATTTTCTGGTATTCTTAGAAAAAGTGAGACTGTAGAAAATGTAAATCACCAAATAAGGTAATTATTTCTGAATGAGGTAATTAATAACTCCAGAGACAGACTGGTCTCAAAAGCAACGGACTGACATTTCTTTTTTAAGTTCAGGGCGAAGAAAACAATTTGGAGGAGTACCCAGTCTGAAAAGGCAGGCTGAGAACGTAATTCCAGATCTCTCATTCACTAGCTCCCTGGCTCAGAAAGTATGTTCAGGGTTTTGAAGAAATCAGCTGGGAAGACTGACCCCTTCCGTATCACTGATTCACGTAAAGCCCCATAGTAATGGTATGCGGTACCTCAAAGTCTCTAAAAAAAGCTTGATGCATGTTCTGCGTGGTTCAGCTCCAGAACACTGACATGAAGATGTGACTTCCTGAGGAAGAAAAGGTCTTGCTTTTTCAGCGGGTTCCTCAATCTAGGCAAAACCAACCCGTGATTCTACTGCTGGAAGATAACTGAAGGTGAAAGGGCACCTCCTAGAGGCACTTCCTAAGTTTTGGCATGACCAGCAGGGAACGTGAAACTGTCTGTGGAGCCATACATGGACACTTCGTTACAGAATTCTCCAGGGAGGCACAGGCAGCTGTATCTGGATGCATCTTACGTGGAGCTTGTTACAGGGCATAATAAAGGAACATGATGCCATGTGTTCTAGCATAGGTAGAGACCCCCTTTCGGTTATAGTTCCTCCAGGTTTCATAGAAGTTTTTTGAGAATTCAGAGCAGTCTTGAGGGAGGCAAGTAATTTCAGAAATAGTCTAGAGCACCGCTTGCTAATGCCAAGGTCGAAAATCAGAATCCTATGAGGACGTCCACATATCCATCATGAATGTACATGGGCAGTCAAAAGCTAAAGAAGAGTGCAGAGATATTTCAACATCTGCTTTATGGTACTACATTTAACAGCTAATTCAGGGAAAAAGGGATAGAGAGCTATCCTGTTTTCTCAGTTGAAGAACTACTAATGCAAGGAATGTAGTGAAGACATCCAAGACCACAGAAATGCCCAACAGCAGAACACAGTACTAGCAATGACACATCAGCAGCGATAATGGTTTTGGTACAAACTTGCTCCAAATGCCTGAAATAAAATCTGGAAACAAAGAAGGAAATCAATCACTTTCCTGTAATGGAAGAAGATAAAGACCTTAATTTGGGGCCTCCAAGATATACCTGCAAAGGTAACTGTCAGAATAAGATGTGACAGCAGTGTCGGTGGTAGAGGATGCGCTGTTAGGTCTGCAGAAACTCTGGTGGTAATTATAATTCCTGTGCTTGGAAAGGCTTGGGCTGTCAGGTCTTCAAATTGACCTCACTCACGGAGGGAACAGCTACTTTCTAGGCAAGCACTTGAGATTCCCAGTAAGCACAGAGCTGCCTTGGAGTCCTTGAAAGAATGTACTTTATTCACAAACAGTACGTTGAATAACTGAGCTTCTGAAAGACATTCCAGCATTCATATTTTTAATATTTCTGAAGAAGACTACTGTGAGGTTCAAAACATGCAGATCACATAGGGACAATATCATACATCTCTATTTGCTGCATGGCATAGAGCACTAATGAGTGGTTTGAGAGGGAAGAAAACCTTTTAGAAGTCATTCCAGCTAGAGATCTTCCTCTCATCTCATAATGTTAATAGGTTTCTTTGTAATTAAAAAAAAAAAAAAGGAAGGATAAGGATGGAAACAAAAAGAATGACAAAGTTGATAATTTCTTGAAAAGACATCTTTGCCCCATTTTTACCATTCCCTATGAATCTGTGGTTGAAAAGTATCACAAAGATGAATTTTCTAAGCACGTGAATATCTACAAAGTAAACACTGGTGTAATGCCCTCGTAAGTATCAGGATATGATCTTAGCAGGAGATCTTGAAAGCTAGTTGATGGCGGTGATGCCATACCATTCAAATGGAACAAGGATTCTCAAAAAATAAAAATTACTTCCTCAAAAATACTGACTAAATTAGACTAAAGGAGGCAAAACAAAGAACAAAAATATCACAAGAAGGAAGAAAAGCCATAATAAGTCTGAAACGTATGCCAAGACATAAGCATAAATACATTTAAAAGGAACAACCTCTGACTTTCCCAAATGGTTGCCAGAAATTAAAGGAGTAGTATATGTGTGGGTGCGTGCTTCACCTGTGAGATGCTTCACCTATTTGTACCGACATGAAAAAGTGAGAAAAAGAAAGTGCTAATCTCTGCCACTGCTACTAGTTCTAAAAGTGCCCAGACTCAAATGTTTGGGCATAAGCCTACTCAGAGTAAGAAGGTACAGATGGACAGTCACCCAAAGAAAAATATCCTCCTGCAAATTTTGGAATCTTGTATTTATGTACTTGACACACTATCTTTCTGTTTTACAATTACACATGGTAAAACTAATACTTTATTTATTCTCCGATTTCTCTGTAATAGCACCAAAAACATTCCCTTTGTTTCAGACACCATTAGAAAGCTGTGCCTTCCTGCGAGATCCCAGTCTCGTCACGGAACTGCGATTCAGGTCCTGTGCAATGACCGTTGTTAGAATTGCCATCCAGTTAAAGGCTCACTTATCTCCTTCTTAAAATACTCCAGAACTTCAACCAGTAATACAATGAAGCTGTGTCACAGCCAGAAATGAGAAGTGTGTCTTTGATCCACAGCACCTGTGCCTAGTACATTTAAAATAACGGCTTCTGGACGTGCAAGGTGTAGACCATATACATAAATGGCCAGTGCATATATACTCCATGTAAGTCCCACTTAAGTCGTCCATAGGGCTTCAGAAGGACTTAAGGAGATCTAATTCTTCCATTTTTTTTCTGCACAAGAGTGAATCTCCCCCTAAAATGAAAATTTTGGCAAAATACTACAAAAAAAAAAAGAATTCTGCTTAAACAAGTAAGAAGTCAGTGCCAGACTACCCTCGATTTTATTTACAGCTTCCCTGGCCCTTTTGTAGTCACAGACGCGCGCTCTTTTATTAAATACATACTCTCATTGCTTCCTGGATGTGGTCTTGGCGTACAAGCTCAGCTGAACGGTCCATGTACCACTTCAAACATCGGATCAGTTCTCTGAATATAACAAATAGTGAAAAGAAGAGGAACCTTCAGCAATAGTTTAATATTAGTCAGGCAACAAATATTTTGCTTTTAGGGAGAAATCTATAAAACAGTTTCGTTTCACTCCACTCCATTTCACTGGTCAGCTATAGCTGTCCTAGCTACTGAATTTACGTAATATATACGTTTATTTAAGTTTCAAAACCAGAAAATAATTTCTTCGCTGTGACTGACTTAGACCATGGGGAACACTGAGAGAACATCAAAAAGATGTTATTAAAGAGAGAGCTTTGATAAAGGCATGCAATATAGTTCTAAGACCAAAACACACACTTTTTTTTTTTTAATAGGAAATTCCAGATCTCCTGCAAGTAAGAAGTTTTTAGAAACTAAGATCACAAAGAAAATACATGCATCTATTTTCCTAAGTACACAATACCATTTGGACTAACTTAAAGAGTTGCATTTAAAACATATTTTATTTCAGACATCAGACTACCAAAAATCATTTTTGTCTGAAAGAGGTGATAATTAACACAAAGCGGAACACCTTTTTACCCTCTGAGCATGACTATGCCTTCTAGTGTTGTATAGTTTTTTACCTGCCATTGACAGAATATTTTTATATATTGTTTTTAATTACACTAAAATGTGAATGGTTTAAAACAATCAAAACCAATTATAAGCTGTTTTTAATAGTTTATTGTGGCCAAAGATAGAATGTGCTCAAATAAACAAAAGAAATGGTCTGAAAGATAGAAAAAACAACACCCTGAATGATAACTGTTACTGCTTTCAAAAATCTGTCTTATTCTCTGATGCAAACCTCAAAAAAGAATATTAGAAAATAAGGCAGAATCTTCAAAGTGACAGTGAAAATTAAGTTTCTCATCTACTGAAATTATACATTTACTGTAACCAAACAGAACATCTTCTTACGTGAATACCTGTCTACTTTGGAAGAGGAAATTACAGTTAGTTCTCTAAGCTTTCACACAAGTCTTATATCCCAACATCCCTAAGACAAGAAATGTATACGCTCTCGGTAGCTCATCAGTTCAGACTGATAATGAGTTGTTGCTGAGTGACAGCGTCTCTTCAGTTAAAAAAACCAGAAGGTAAGGTTTGCCAGTTCAGAAAGGCAAGATGAATTCCAAAGTCTGCTCGTTCTGAGCCACAGGTGACAGTCAGCAGCTGTTCTCCATAACTGTGCTGGAAAACTTTCATCTGAGTAGTTCTACTTTTGAAAACCACCGCTACACATGAAGGTTATGATTCCGAGGGTGACATCATTCAAAAGCTTGCTAATACCATCTCTTGAAGCGATGGATATACAACACCTACTTGTAAGCCAGTGCTCCTGCAAAGTGCTTCTGAATATAAGTGTCCATCACGGGTCGAAAATGAAAATACTTGCTGTCACGCAGCAGATTTATGATGAATACCTGTGGGAGATGAAAAAGTGAACCCATACTAAAGGAAATTGCACATTGTTGCTAGGTTTCTATAAACAAGTTCCACAAGCTAAGGAACAATGAAATACATGTCTTTAAACAGTCAGCAGTTGTCTTATTAGATGTTATTGTATGTTTCTCCCAAGTGATAGCCAGTATTGCTGTCCTCGGATCTGTTGAAGCTATCCTGCCCTCCTCACCCAGGAGTATTACAGAAAACATAAGGCTGGATCCAGCTGAATATTTCATATTTCATGGAAGTAAAATACTAGCAACATGATAACAAGAAACTTAAAACTCACTGACCATGAGATAACGAAAAGTAACAATTCAGCAGCTTACCAAAGACTGAAAGACCAACAGACCATACTTTTCTGTGTTGTCATCCAACACTACAAACAACGTGTCGAGAATATCTTGTAGGAACTAAAATGACATGAATAAACAAAGAATTTCAAATTAAATTGTATTCAAAAGAAGGTTATTTCCCCCGTGCTTTATTTCATACATCTTGATATCTTTGTGAAACATCTGCCAAGGACAAACCACTTCAGGTTCCTCCATATGATGCGACAGATTTTCATTTGGTTTTACTAGGAAGAATTTTTCTCTTTACCAAGGAATATTGCTAAACAAAAATGACAGAAAAACAAAAAATAAGAAATACGTACCGCATGCCTGATCTGTAAATATAACTGAGTGTTTCCCTCACTGGAAGTGCTGCCTAACAACGGCGGCAAAACAACTTACTTTCATCCTCCTGTCATTAGAGTGTATCAGATACTGTACGTCATCAAATTTCAGACTTGGAAGCACATTAACTGGCGCTCCAAATTATGTTTAATATTGAAAACTTCTGTTATATGACAGAAAGTAAAGCTTTTATAACAAGCATTAATTGGGTCAAGTTACATACTGCCAATTGTTTCTTTCATCCGTGACACTGTGGCTTACTGAACGCTGACAACTCAGTGATTTTCTCTCCTGAAAGCACAGTCCTCAGAAAGGATGACTCTGAAGAAGAATGCTAAAGATCAAGTCAACTGCACATTCTCTCATGACTTTTTAATCTAGTCTAATTAAACTTCTGATGTGGAAAACAAGAAATAAAATCTAACAATTTATGAAGTCTCTGAAAGGATAAAATTTCTTTTTTTCTGAATAACCGCATTCTGTTTTTCATATCCCAATGCCAAATGGCAGCTGATTTAGGGAGGGAATCAATTACTTCTCCCCTTGGAATAATGTAATCCGTATCTTTTTATGCTTTGCTCTATAAAAACCAGATACTTGCATTGCCCTGCAAACAAAGTGTACAAAACATGACATTCTTGAAGAATTCCACTATAAATGGGGTATTGTCCTCTTCTGTTACTGTTACAAAGTTATCATGAAGATTAACATTCAAGATATGGCAACATTCAAATGAATTACAGTGAAGTGGCTTTAATCATAAACTACTAATTAAGTGACGGGATTTCTCTTTGGTTTCTTCTCTTTGGTTGTTTGCCATTACAAATTATCTCCTTTTACTTCTAGATTTATAGAAATAAATTCTAGGGAGAGTTCTCAGCGCACCTAAAATTATCAGCAGGATATCTGGAATGCAGTTTTGGTGAGACCACAAGTATTCAAATGCATTCTGAAGTTCCTTTGACCTAAGGAAGTTCAGGTCACACAAAGGATTGGCATGTAGAGCCACAGTGGTTACAGAACATGATAAAATTATCAGATAGGAGACAGATTACTGATAGGTTAGACACACTAGAGGGCAACTGGTGCTCTAGGCAACAGCTCCACTTCACAGTGCTGGGACAGCAAGATGGGTTTGCAGGGTGGTTCACTGGCCATTGACCAACTTCACTTTCAAGGTTTCACGTTTCTTTCTCCTTTGCGCTGACGTTTGGCACATACTTGCAAAACAGAAGTACTGATCAACTCTAGTAGCTGTTTGAAAAGGCCAGGTTTTCTGAGTCAGCTCTGTTTTCTTCACTCTAGAAATGACCAACCACACTTACGCAGTTTCAGAGAATGCCCTTTAGAAAATACTATTGGAACAGGTAAGTGCACAGAACACCGCTACCAGTGGCTATGTCTACATCAGCAAGCAGTGTGGCTCAACAGGAGCGGGCCTGCAGAGTGGAACAATTGGTGCTGAGGACCCGATACTCGCAGCACATCTGGGTGAGGGACTTTTACTAAGGATTAGCTCTATTTTGACCCCAAGGACTAACTATCCATTGATTTTTGGAGCGTATCCTCCTGTTCGGTTTCATGTCAAAATAAAATCCCAATTCATACACTCCGAGAATTCACAGCGTGAATCAAAAAGTACAGTAAGAGGAACATTCAGAAGCGCAGTGCAGGTCTGAATTCACTTGCTATCACAGATACATCAAAAGACTGTTAGTTCATGTTGTACCTTAACAATCTCCTCGCCACTGACATGTCTCAGCCTTCCTAGAATATCCATCACACGATCTGGGTAAGCTTTCCATTTCAGCAGGGCAAGCAAATCCACTGCAGAACAGTGAGAGAAAGAGCTAGAATCCACGCGCAGAGGGCAGAATGGCAACCCCAGACCCACCAGAGATTCATTACATGTTACACTTCTGCTCTTGTTGCAGTTCACACTTCTCGGGGAAAAAAAATAAATAAGGGAAAACAAGGAGGAAAATGTGGAGTAAGTCCAATACTACTAACAAAGAAATGAATGGAGGAATGAAGAAGTACTTTAAAAAGAGGAAAGGCTGCAATTTTTCCCTATGTGACTTGACACTGCACTGTGGACCATCCACTTTTGTCTTCCCATGCTTCAGGGACGTTGCCATAACAAATTTTTATTTACTTAGTAACGCTGTAAAAGCCGAACAAACTAAACTTTGGATTCTGTAGTAAGTGCTAACATTGAATTTTTTGTTCTTCAATCATTTAATGAAAATTAACTTTGCTTTAACATATGACCCTTCTCTTGCACTTACAGTAATGTCTGTAATTTCTCTGCC
Organism: Aptenodytes patagonicus; assembly: GCF_965638725.1. Classification (NCBI taxonomy): domain Eukaryota; kingdom Metazoa; phylum Chordata; class Aves; order Sphenisciformes; family Spheniscidae; genus Aptenodytes; species Aptenodytes patagonicus. The sequence continues at coordinate 5,721,160 of NC_134956.1, forward strand.
ATCTCTCAAAATCCTTATTTCCTCAAAAAAACAGTTTCTGCTCATTTCAATAGTGTTAGTAAAAAAAAAGCTTACATATAATGAAGTTATAACAAAGGAATATTTTAGTAAAATAAACAGAGCACAAGCACACCCATCTTATCTCTTTTTCATAATCCCTGTTGCCTTGGGCAATTTTGAAGGATCAGCTACTTACCATTCTGGGTCAGTTTGGTAGAAGAAAGCTGTGTGGAGACGGAAAAGGTCTCTTTGGTGCTGCGCTGGAAAATGAGGCTGGAAGGGATGTTGGGGCAGCCATTGTAGTCCTCTTTGCAGCAAGGCAGCCCCAGGTACAGGGCGTGATTGTTAAACGTGCTGTTCTCATCACACTGCAGGTACAGGACAAGAAATGGAATTGTACCTAGTCTATCTCATTTCACGTACTCGCACCCTGACAGCCATTGCCTAGCAGCACTTTTACTGATCTTTTGGGTGCACAAAAACAATTCTAAGAAAAAGCCGTGCTTACCACCTTCGGGGCCTGAGCACACACAAAACAGACCCAGCTCTAGAAAGTGTGGTCTCCTAACCACTGACTCTTTAGAACTTACCATGATCTTCCAACTGTACAACTTAGTCTGAAAATCATACCGAAGAAATAAACCAAGGTAAATCAGCAGGAAGAAAAAAACCAAACACACACCCCCGCCCCCGCCAACCCCTTGCTACGGGGTTGCCAAGCTGTAGCATTGTAACACGATGCATTTGAAGTACAGCATAATTTCGTAATACAAAGGCACAGAGTAATGCCATAGGCTGGTAAAACTGCTGAATGCTCATAAGCACTAGTATGTTTGAATTCAAAACGGACAGGATTATCAGAAGATAAATCATCATTATCTGAAGGGAAAAGGGAAGCTGTACCTAGAATAGAAGGCCGTATCCATACCTAGTCATGTGATTTTGATTTTATAAAATTTTGAAACGACTATTAATCTGTTCCTCACATAACTTCTAATGAGAGGGGAAAAAAGGTAACGTACTGCCCATTACTTATTTAAACTGAAGTAGGTGAAAAGTCTGCAGGGAAGAATCGGTACCTTATAAACATAAAGCTCATGGATATCATCCGACAAGGTAGTGCCATCATCTCTCATCAACGGAGTGAATGCAAAACCAAAGAGCTTCTTTTCTCCCTTGTCTTTTGCTGTAGTAAGAGATAGAAATAAGGAATCATATTTGTACATATTCTGTCTGTCCATATATACCACAAGGTTATTCACAAACTTCTCTGCATGCCTAACAAAAAGCACGCAGGTTACATCAACAACATATAACGTACTACGTCTAATTCTACGCAAATGATCGACAAGCCTCAAAACAAACACAAACATGCCAAACATAGTAAAATATAAAATATACATGCTGTAAAGAAAACACTCTATAGGAAAACACAACAAAAGAACAGCCGGGGAGAACATCTGCAAAATGTTTTGCCCTGCACTGATTGTTCACAATGTTTTTAATGTGCTGTTTAATAAAGGTAGCAACCAGCTAATTAGCAGTGCACCTTCACTGTATTTTAGGTTGGCACCCCTTTCCTGCTTTCCACCCAGCAACAGCCCCATCCAAACATAAACTGACAACAGAAAGACCCCAGCTTTTTTAGATTTCTCTTGGTTATATTTTGCACTCACTGGAGCAATGTCTGAACTCAAACCGGAGGTGAGACCCACGGAACCTGTCTATAGGGATGGGCAACTTGATGATTTCCCCCCATCGAGGGCTGTTATTGTGGTAAAGGACAAAAGAGTGGTATGCACTCCTGCTTGGCTCTCCTGAGCCCAGGCTGATGCAGTCCTGGAACAAAAGAAAACAATTTAAGATTAAAAGACATCACATCACTACGGATGAGTCATTTTATTACACTGTGATAACCTTTATATAATTCGTCTCTTTCTGTAGACATAAAGGAAGAGTCAGAAGCAGAAACTCAGACACAATGAAATCTGAAATTTTTGAAGAGATCTTTAAACTGTGTTTTGGGTCAAAGGATGAGCTAGGAGACCTATGATACCGGATGAATTCCAGAACCTTAAGTTATTATTTAAGCTAAGTTTTCTGTCAAGCATAGAACAGATACAATAAACACGTAAGTCCAAATATGTAAAGATGAGTCCAAAAAAAAAACCCAAACCAGAAACAAAGGACCTAACTTTTAGACTTTTCTGAAAATATCATTTAATCAGATTTCTGCTTCAGTATCTCAGTTCAGAAGTGATACCTGAGCTTTTCAAGCTCTTAAAAATGTTGGTCTTTTGAAATTACAGCCATCCAGCCTCACCGGGTATCCCAGAAAATTCTGATCGAGTTACTTCATTAGTGATAAGCAAAGAATTTTTGTTGAATAGTCATCACCTATAAATATAATGGGTTCTAAATTTCTGCCTTTAGATATAAAAAGCTCAGAGATCTTGATCAATCTACGTATTCTCAAAATACAGATGAAGAAAAACATGAATTGATATTATTTAGGAAATACAGAAATCCTGAGTCAGAATATAGGTGAAGGAAGTTAGAAGAAATACTGAAGTCCTGAAATAAGGACAGTAAAAGGTCCTTTGTAATGAAGACATGGAGCAGGAAGCACATTTTTTTATATAAGCACTAACCCATGTTCTACACCTAGCACTTACAAAGTGATCCAAAAGATATGACTTCTTATAAAACCACACAGAAAAAAGACAGCTTAGAGATTCTTCACTTTTAGCATCTCTAAGGATAACGAATCCAGGAAGAAACAGAAGCTAAGCAGACCCAGAACGACACATGCAATATAAATTCGGACGTACAAACACCACACAGGGAATTGTATCATGACAAGAAGAACTACCGGTCATTTCCCCAAGGCATCTCTAAATTCTATCCCAAGAAAATACTGACGATGTTGATTTGACTTTTTCATCTGTAATCAGAGGACCACCAAGTCAAGTATATCCCATTAACCAGACCCAGTTAGTTTGGCCTGTGGTAATATTCTTCTGGCTTCAAGAAAGTCAAGAATTTGTGAAGGAGCCCAAAAAGAAAGAAAAGTTCTCTGGAATTTTGGGATTCAATGCAAGAACAGCCTCCCTGGGCAGAGATTCATTGCAAAGGCTCTAATCCAAACTGAGTGACTGTAGCATCTACTCACAAAACTCAGTCTTCTCAAGTAAGTCTTAGTAGCCAATCTACCACAATCCCGGCATAAAGGTGGGGGTTTTTTTAATACAGCAACAAGAATTAGCCGTTGCAGATATGAACAGGTTGGAGTGAGAGTGGTGGTGGCAGTACTAAAAACCAGAATGCCTGCAATATCCATTATATTTTGTAATAAGAAGAACTTGTTGGGCTTCAACACAGCAATTCCGAAACCTCATTCTGCATTAGGTTCTTAGGGGAAAGTAAAATAGTATTTGTATTTCTTCTATAAGGTACAGTAAAAAATGCAAATTTTAATGTGAGCTTTTTTCTGTTGCCTCAAAAAATTACCTGCCTTGGCGGACAAATGGTCGGTCTTTGAATGCTGTTTCATGCTATAAACTTTAAATAAATGAATAGGTGAAGAGTCTTTCCTTCTGGTTGTTAACTTAGTTTCTATGCATTTGTACCACAATCTACAGTCTGAGGAGGGAGGATTGTTTAATCTTTAATTCTGAATTGTGATCTGCAAAATATAAACATGAAACTAGTCTCCGTACACCTAGTCACCATGAGACCCAAATACGTGGGTACATTAGAGGGCGGAGGCAGGTAAGGGAAGCTAAACTAGAAAAAGCATCAGGTAATAATTTTATTGTTTAGGGTATGCCTTGCAATTAAGAAGATATTCCTGCCACCGGAACAGAAAGAAGTAGTGAGAAATGTGTCCAGGTTTTTTTATTTTTCAGACTATATTGAAAGATACTAACAATTGAGTAAGACCATTTTGAAAAGGAAATACTCATTTTCATTTTGAACAGCACTGTATTCTGGGAATAATTTCACTGCTTTCAATAGGACTATTTCTGGACCAAGATATACTCAACAGCAATAAGGATTTGAGACAGACAGAATATTCTCATTAACGCTGCGTATGGTTCTGCTAAAGTCTTCACAAAGGCATAATTCAGATTTGGATTGTGCTGCCGGTCAGGAAAAGTTTAGAGATTTTATTCTAATATCAGATGAAAATTTTGTGGCAATTTCCCCACTGTACTGTGTAACTCAGCACCCATCTCTCATTTGGCAGTCTCTGCTTTGGAAAGGCCATAGGTCAGGAACAGAAAAGGATATTTCAACCAAGAACAGTAGTGCTTTGGGGTCAATGATTGAACTTTCAGTGTTCTGCCCACACTATTGTAAGCTTGGAGTTTTTTTATTAGCTTCTCTACTATATCACCTACTGAAAGTTATTGAATTAGCGTCATAATTAGACAAATGAAATAGAAGAAAGAAAATAGCTACACTTGACTGTGAAAGCAACCTCAGGTCACGCAAGTGATTATTCAGGGGACAGGGAACCTAAACAAAGCAATTCCCTCCATGAGGACTGCACCAAGCCCTACCCAACACACACCTTATTCTGAACATTTATATTAAAAAGTTATTAGACTCCTCTTGTTGCAGTCTTCAGTATTTTCTTTTAGATTATGCTGAATGACTGAAATGAAAGTCCTGATCTAGCAGTCTCTTCACAGCTGCTTCATCTAGGAATGAAATCATACTCTGTCTTCGGGTGAAACCACCTCCCTCCTAACAGAAAATGGCAGGTCATCACACACTGCTCTAGGTGTCCATACCAAAGATTACATAAACCAGATGGTTGCAGTGAAAAATAAGCCATCTAGGGTTTAAAACTAAATTCTTAATGTAAAAGGTAAAACAGTATCCATTTAGTGGCATACTAAAATAACGCAGACTAACAGACCCGTGTTAAGTTTTAGACAAACAGATACCTCGACTTCCCAAAACCCATTGCACAGGTGGGATGGTTCAAACTGATGCGGCTCTCTGTTCTCAGGGTTTTTCACCTGAAGCATGGGAAGATTTTGAGCACAAACTTTGCCTGTATTTTACAACCAAAATCTGCATTCTGAAAGTTGAGACAAACTGGAAATCTACAGTTTAAGGAGCTGAATCCTTATCATTTTCAGGGCATTTCTATAGACTTAGAGCAGCCATATACACTTAATAGGGTCAGTTGTCATCTACAAGGACAAGGACGTTACCATTGAATGGTAAGATAACCCACTAAGTTAGAAGTAATTCCAGATGGCTGTCTCATTTGCTTTAACTTTGGTAGATGAGTTTGCAGAGTTTTTACGTCATGTAGAAACCATAGCAGCGATGAAAAAAGAGTAGACATGATTAGTTTGCAAACTCAGTTCGAAGTAGCTGCTCCTTTCTCTTACGTGCATGTGATTATTCCTTCAAATTGTCATTTAGCACTTTTGAACTATGCCTCTATATTCAGTTCAACTGATGTTCAGTTTTATAGGTTATTTTTCTAGTTCTATTCTGCAGTTAAGAGGGAACACAAATGTACCTAAGCAGTGAGGAGGAGTTCAAATTAAAGGGAAGGAGAGTTCAACTTCTATTGTCCTTGATGGCCCTTTTACTATTTTTCAGTAGATATGCTAGCTTATACCTTTGAGTATTTCCTATGCAGAGAAATTCTACTGTCCGCATGTTTGGAATACAGTGCATCTTAGGCATCATTAGACGTCACGAACCAAAAATGTCCCTACCATAAACAAAGTATCTTTGTTGCTTTGACTGCAACTATACAGAGGAGCAATAACATTAAAAAAAGGTATAAAGATTGTCTTTTAAATATGTGGTTTAAATTTAAAAACCACAAAAGATCCTTTATACGAAAAGTCTCTCCTTTATGACAAATGTTCACCTGAATTGTTTTCTAATCAGATTGACTACCTTTTACTAGTCTGTCTTTGTTCGTACCACGTCTGTTCCGCCATCCCACGTAAAGCCCTGAAGCACTGTTACAGTAGTAATAACAGGCAAGGATAAGAAAAAGATAACTTAATACCTGTGAATGACCATTCCAACCAAACCCAGACAAGTAGTTAAGACTAATAACGTCTAGAAATTCTATGGCTTTTATACTTAATCATTAGCCACCGTCACAGTGTAACTAGCTACCATTATGTACATTAGCATGTGAAGATGCTGATACTGCAGTTTGGAGGGTAAAGACCTACACTGGTCCTCGGCAGACTGCTGTGAAATAAAGCGATGATTAAAAATACGTCACTCCATTTGAAAGGTATGCCTAATGCAATTAAACAGAAAAGGATTGTGATCTTCCTGCAACAGCTACGAGCGCAAACCAGTTCCTTACAAGAGATATGCTTTACTTTTAATGAAATCACAAGCAATTGTAGTAATAAAGGAAAAGTTCTTTCAATTAAAAAAAACATGTGGCAATGAGTTTGGTACACAAGCACTTTGGTGTTTAGACTCTTCTACAATAATGGCTACAAGGGCCATTTTATTGCAGTGGAGGTAAAAAAAAAAAGGTAGGGGAAGTTATGATTAATACATTTTAATGCAGCCGTTTCTCCATTTCTGATAGATGTTTATGTCGAAATACTTTCCCCGTTCACTTCTCTATCCTCACACCCTCCCACCCTGCACAAAGCTGACTTATCTACCTTCTTCTCTTCAATAATACTAAAAGCAAGAACAGAGGAAGAAAGAAAAACATTAAACATCACCGTCCACAGATGGAATGGAGCCATCCCAGGGTGAAAGCCACGATCTTGGAAATACGGCTACTCAAATTTATTTTCCAAAACTACATTCAGTACCATGACTCCAACAACTCAGATTTAAGAGTCTCTCTTGTAATCACATTTCGTCATGTTGTATGACACACATTATTTAATTTTAATTATTTGTCATATACTCTTCAGTTCCTTCTGACTACAGTTACTCTAAATTGTCGTCTTACTATAGCCACTGACATCACATTGTGAAATTACATAAGCTTTTCAGTTTATGAATATTTTCTCCAAGTCCCCCATTCCCATATAGGGGAAGTGCTCCAAACTCTTTCAAATTGGTAACTGACCACTTCCTTCATCATAATATATAGTTTAAAAACTTAGCCGGGGGCAGGGGGGGAAGTAAGATCTAGTTTTAGCTTAGCACTTCCCTTGCATCAGAGACAACAAAACAAGAGAACACGTCCAGGGAGCAAGCAGATGGCACCTGAAGCTCAGAGGAAATAAGCACTTACCTTCAAGATTTCTCCATCCGCATAGAGCACATACATGGTCACTTCAATGTTCTTCTGCACACTTTTCCCACCTCTTTCAAAGTCTCCCTTTTCTAATGTCAGGTATAAGTCGTTGCGGATATCACCTACAGTAAAAGAGTGGAGTCGCATGCTTAAATTCAACGTGGAAGGCTCAGTGCCTGCGCGCAACTTATTTTGATTCTGCAAACCGTTTTCTGTGTTCTGCAAGACTACGGCTGATGCCCAAACCATTCCAAGCAGCAAGTTAATTGTTAATAAAGATGAACATTTTAATATCAGTGCATAAAATCAGACCATTGTTAGTAATGCCTTTATTAAGTGTGAACTCAGAATCAATACTTGCTTTTATTGTGTGTAAGCGGGGAAGGGAAAAAAATCTTCTACGGCTTTGTCTAGTTAGCTGATTTGGAAGTATCAGGCTAAGCCCGACAAACATCATTAACATCAGACTTCCCATTTCCAATATATTTTAAGATAAATAAGTATTTTTGTGATGATCAGCAGAAAATTATGTTCAGTTAGCTCTTCAAGTATTTTCTATATTTTCATAATTTCCTTTTATCATAACAACAAAATAAAAGCAGCCATTTTGGAAACCTGGTTGTAATTCAATTCAGATGGATTAAGAAGGAATTATAATTTTTTTTTTTTTTTTTGCTAAATTTTTGGCTAGCCTCTGGTATCCATATGCATGAATATAAGAAAGCGGGCAGTATGGATACTTGCCAATTTCTCACTACCTCATTTTCAAGAGCTTTCAAGCAAATGACTATATTCAGAAATACAAATGCTAGCATCTATCTCAGTATCTTGTTATCCTGAATTTGACAGATTCTAGCTCACTTTTTTTTTTTTTTTTTTTTTTTTTTTTTTTTAAGAATCTGATTTGGGAAACTCTGCTTTCAAAACTAATGCAGCCAATTCTAAAGCATGCACCAAAAGGACAGCAGGTAGCACCTATTTTCCTGCAAGGTTTAGTTACTGTCACCATTTCGCGAAGGCTCACTTACCACTTTTTTTATTTACTTGCCATAAAGGCAAACATACTAAAGGGCAATATATAAAAATACAAAAAATTGAAACAATAAAGTTAAACCCTTTCAAGGCAAGTATTTTGTTAAGCAGCCTCAAGAGACTAAATAATGAAATAATGGAATGGTTATCCAGCAAAGCAGAGACTCCTTGAATGTCTGATTTCTTCCACCCCAGTACGTGGAGAAGCTGATGCAGTTAAATCTGTTTATTAATCACAAGCACAATGAAATAGGCAGCATTTGCTTTCAGGCGGTGAGGGATATTCTTTTGTGTCTGTCAAAGCAGCACTTCAAATTCTTCTCGAAGTCTATAACCCCATAGAATTTGTTCCTTAATCTACTGTAGGGACAAATAATAGAAGCTTTCAGTCCTGTGTTTACTTTCATCTTTATTTCTGGACATAAGTACAACTTTTTAAGCATGGAAAATACAGCTCTCTAGCTGACATTCAGTGCTTTCCGCTAGGAACTCTTTTTGAATGGAAATCTGTATGCAAAATGTCCTCCTTTTTCCATCAACCTCACTCTCACTGCAGATTCACACAGAGCTGGCTGCTTGAAACACCTCACAGTTAGAGGTCTGAAAATGCTATGGTTCATTAACGGGAAAAAGATGACAGCAAGAGGCTCGTGAAAGACCTCAAATATTTGATCTGTTTTTTCTCATCAAAGAAGAGTCATCAAGTGCAATACTCCGCGGTCCACAACAACAGAGAAAATTATCTTCCTGTTCAAAATCAAACTAAGCTACCTATATGTTGACTATAGGAATATCAAGGAAATGCAAAACGCATCGCAAAAGATAGTTTAAGTAGGGACTTTTGTTTTGAAAACCCTCCTGCTTAACAGACTCCATCCTTTTTTCTTAGCAGTTTGCACAATGAGGAAAAAAGTTTCCATTTGTATGCTATAACTCTTCATAGAAATTAATTGTACTCACTATAATTAGCATTTTGGAGCTTCCTATTTTTGACCTCTTTTCTGGAAGGGAGTCTGGCTACACAAAGCCCAATGTCAGATAGCAAATCATTTTCCAGCGAAATTAAAGGCAGCATTTGGTTATATATAGCATCTTATCTTCCATTAAGCTTAACAGGAGGGATATTGCTTCACTAATTAAAAAAAATGCCTTTGGGGTGGGGGGTAGAGGAATCTAAAAAACAGTGGATTTGCATCAAAATGAAGGAAAAAGAAGGGAAAAAGTATTTTAGTGAAGTATAATGGTGCACCTTGTAAAAATATTGTCTATTGAATCTTAAAAAAAATAGAAGAGGTCATTACATATAGTAAAAATAGGAAAGTAAATGTATCTAGCAAAGACAAAAAGCATTTAACTATCAGGTATGGAGCCCATCAGTTTCTTGAAAATCTGGAGTTTAAACTACAAACACTTCCGTGTATTTCAGTGAAAATAACCTTACTACAAAGAAGCATCTCCTTTTCCCAACATACTGGTTAACCGCATCTCTTGCTGAGTCCTTGCAAGCCATTTTTTTCTGCAGCTGCTACTGTTTCTGAGGGGTTTGAGCTCAGATGCACTAATGGGCTGCACAGAAACTAGAGCAAATGCTTGAACACAGAGCAGTTTATTAAAAATTTTATTTTGCGTATGCAAATTGCAAGGCTAGAGAAAACATTCTGCACAACACCACGCAAGTGCACGAAGAGATAGCGCAGGGCAGCTTGCATGTGACTAAACAAAAAGTGTGATCAGTACGATCAAGAAGCGATCCTTGTCAGCTCCAACAGAATGACAGCTACATATCAAGTCAAAAATCTCGGCAGATAGAGCTTTTCCCATATTTAATTCCATTGTAAAAAGAAAAAGATAAATAAAGAACTTGGCTAGCAAACCAGACAACTCATGCCCTCTGCGTGGCAAACTACCGTACAAACAGTACTGGCTCTGAAGTGACATTAACTCTTGCATTTTGAGAGAAAAACAGTGTGCTACATCAGCTTCTACCACTTAGGCCTCACATCTTCACAAATAGAGCAGTGCAGATTATGAAACTGGGTTAGCTGTGGCCTCCTATCATCAGTACAGGAATAAAAAAGTGCTAGAAGGCTAGTGGGCCAAAGTATTTATAGACTAAAACCTGCGGATGGTATTTTAAGCTGAGGTCTCTTTGTGTTAGGTGGCTGTCAAGGATGAACTGAAAACCTAATGAGAGTTTTCAGAATGGTATTTGTTTTAAAGCCCATCTCTCTACAATTGTTTTCAATTTAAAACCAAATGTAAACTGCTTCTTAGCATAAAATATATGCGGTTCTAACATATGCCGTTATTAAGTCTTTATGAACTGTCTTGAAATACAGTCTTTTTCACAATATTAAAAAAAGAATTATTTTCTGATGTGTTATGTAGCTCTTCCTTTACCCTCCCTTCACCTTTATGGGGGTTTTGTTTTGGTTGTTTGTTTTAACCTATTTACAAAGCCGTATGTCAAATGTACAACTGTTTAAACTATAAATCATAAATTATAGCTTGGGGGGGTTTGCTCTTACTGAAATGAAATCCTTTCTCCTATCACCTGTAACTATATTAACGGTAATGGGGAAAAAAAAGGAGTGGTGGAAAAGGCTACTGACTTCAGTGAAGTTACAGCAATTTAAACCACTAAGGGTTTGACTCTGTAAGAGACTCAGTCCAGCAAGCAAGTAAAATCCGAGACAAACTACAAAATGTAGAATACTTACATTCCAGGATAGTGTTATAACGTGCTTTGGCTATATTTGTTCTAGCTCTTCACAATGGTAACTGCTCTTCTTTCTGGCCAAGAGTACCACGTTAAACCAGACATCCCCTGGTGGACAGCTCTTCTCTGCAGCAGCTTTGGCGGCCACTGCACAAGAGCAGGGTGCCAGTAACTGGATTCTGATCTCAAGAGGCTTACTACACCCTTACTTTAACTTCTAACATTCTCCAAATGAAAAACACGCAACTACTTCTGAAGCGCAGTAATTTTGACAGAGAAGAGGCTAACAGAACGAGGCCCACAATCAGCTTTGTGACCATCACGGTTTTTTTTCCAAAACAAACGGACTAAAGGAAGTAACTGACAAAGCGCACTGTACGGGACGTGTCTCAAACGCTCTCTGGCCTTCCTTCTGGCTGACCGTTATGGGCTTGCTCTCAATCATGTCTCAAAAGATTAAGAGCGACAGGCCTCACACTGCATGATTTTCCCTTGCTTTAACAGTGAAGTCACCTTTGACACCGGTGTAAAAACCTGCTGTGTTGCCCGCTGTATTACTACTTGCCTGTTAAAATTAAGAAGCCTGGTATGGTCAGACAGTCTCTGGAAATCACATTAGATCCATTTCAGCAGTTTATTTCTCTGCCCCTCACCAGTCAGTCACTAATTTTTTGAAGGCCTGTATTCTTGAAATAGTTATAGTATGCAACTATTAAGGTTATTGCAAGTAGCATTACAGCAGCAAGGGGATATTTGCCATACTGCCTGTATGGCAAATTAAATTAACTTTTTTTTTCCCCCCTATAAAGAGAACATTATGCAAGTTTAACTCTGCGTGTTCCTCTAGCTTTCGGTGAACAGAACACTCGATTGTTTCAAGGAAAAGGAACAAACAGTATTTACTAGATTATTTGCTATCCATTGTTCGCCTGCTATGTCTAGAAAAGAATTCATACAATGCTCTTTTTAAATTCAATGATTTCCCTGAAACAGTTTCCTTTCAGTAGTGGTGAGTTGATTTTTAATATATTTTTTTCTGATCTCCTCCAGCTGAGTATTTTAACTTTCCATTTCTGCAAGTTTATTAATGACAAAAATATTTTTTATTCTCCTTGTAAACGCTTTTTGGAGATAATTAGTACATAGCTATGTCTTTTAGTCTCGTTGACTCTCTTGCCACGAACATTCTGAGAACAGCTGATGGATTTTGCCATGTCCGTTCCTTAATGTATTTTTGCCATGACTTTGTGCTCACTGACAGAACAGATGCCGAGATGTTTCTCACCTTTGCTACTGATTCATCTGCCATAGCTACTAAATTTGTCTGAAACACTGTGGTATGAAGAGAGACTGATAAGACACAGTCTACGCCTCTCTGTTACCAAAGTTTCCCTATGATGTCATGATTTGCTTTCTTTACCAATCCCCAACATTCCATGAAAGAGATGAAAATGGGAAAAAGCAAGCAACAAGCAGACATTACACAGAAAAGCAGAAACTTACACCCAACTATCTTCATCTCTGCATCAGAAAGAAAGGGGAGAGAATAAAGGGAAAGGAAAGGGAGAGAAGCCAGGAAATTAAGACAAGGAGAGAGAAAAAAAGAGAAAGAAACATCACTCACAAGTAGAAGATGAAGCATGCACTTTTCATCAGAGGATCAAAGTAAAAGACAGAATACTTATCAGCACATGGGGAAGGGAAGGGATGTCCTTTGGGGAACTGACAAACGCCATGCCTATGCAATAGATTTCTGATCAGCAAGTTCTGTATACAAATAAAGTTGCAATCCAAAAGGCAAGCAGCACATGCCTCATTGCTTTTATCTCTGGGGAAAGGTAAAATTGTCAGGATCAGATGGACGGTCTTAAACCCAGTAGCAATTTAGAAAAAAAAAAAACCCACAAATGAACAAAAACCCACCACACCTCTTCACGAGGCTGGTTTGACTGAATCCCTTCTGATTCGGGCAAAAAACATGATTAAGGTCTTTATGATGCTCTTCTCAGATCACAACACAGCAGGAAACAAAGAACACTTTATCTTTAGAAATGAAGACCAGGCACGGTTATTTTGTAGGATATTAATCTTGTTCTGCATAACCATGCAAGATATAAGCACATAAAGACCGGTTCCACTGTATTTCTTAACGATGACCAGCTACCACTCGTGTTTCTCATATCTGAGCGAGGGAAAAAATGGCTTGATACAGGAACTAATGCTACTGTTTAGAAAACAAAATGGGATAAGAAAACTGTGCGGTAAGACACAGCTACAGAATTTTAATGGTTAAGATGTCTACATGTGAAGGGATTTCCTATTAAAAAAGAAAGTGAAAGTGTTAAAACCTATGACCAAGAAGATTCATCTGAAATGCCAGAGCTATTTCCTTTTTTAAAAATAGATTTCTTGGTTCAGCAGAATGATCGCTGCATATTTTAACAATACTAGGTGACCTAGCCTTTTTTAATTTATTCATAAAAAACATTTTTAAATCACACTGCCTTGAAAAAAATCTGCATCCACTTGCAAAATACAAGTCGTGAACTTTCTGTGCTCTTTTCTAAAAGAGGAAACCCTGTCTTTAATGAGAAAGAAACAGTTCTGAAGCAAAGCAAGAAAAAGGCACTTTGACAAAGACAATTAAAGCAGCAGACATGGTTGAGAACTGCTAACGTACTTAACAGGGTTGGTTTTTTTTTGGTTGGTTTGTTTTTTCAAAAATGAAATATTTCTAACTTTAGACAATACTAGTAAAGCTAAAAAAGAATGTCTGATTCTGGCTGTAACAACATAAGCACAATGTAAATTGATGGACACTCCTTGTTCATGTAGCTTGGCTAATCCACCTGAAAGATAACTCACTCTACCCTAATGTTCTATCCTGGACATTGGGTAAACTCAAACCACAGTTTGATCTATTGTTTTAAAAACAGGCAAATATCTGCTGTCGCTTGAATAATGTCAAACATATTTTCATTGCCAAAATATTGATAAGTAATTAGAATAAACACTGTTCACTGCATCAGTGAAGTTACATTATATTTTAATCTCCTAATTTTTTCCAGAGTTTTCATTATCCTGGAGAATACCCAGGATAATGGAAGTTTTTGTTTAGAGCACCATTCATGGCTACCTCTCTCTTCACACCTCATCTCTACCCTGGCAATGTCCTAATTTATCACTACAGTGAAAGTCTATTCACGCTTCCTCGGCTGCCTTTTCTTACCTGGTGCTTAAAGACATTTACTGCCTTTCTCCACAAATGTGAGCCTTTTTCCAAATACAAAGGCCTAAAGCTTTGCATCTAAACTCTACATGAGACCTCCTGTAGCCCCCTTTGAATCGAGAAGTTCTGGGTGTCCAGCACCTCCAGAGAGGCAGTAAGCATTTAATAGCAGAATGGTGGTCCTGTCACACATTTGTTTGTATCAATCAGTATTTTGAGCAGATCTATCTATCTATATATATATATGAGACCAATTCCAAATAGATTATCATCTCAAAATCCCTGTGTTTTCTCCAACAAGAATTGTGGTTCCCACAAAAATGTGATTAGCAAGCAACTGCGATCTTTTGAAGAATACCATTTGAAAAATTGATGGGCTGTCCAGAGCTGGGAAGGTCACTGCTGTACATGTATAGCCAGCCTTACGATGGGAGTGCTGCAAACATACGCTGTAGAATCTGGTTTTAACTTACTTAAGCGTCCAAGGTCTCTAGGCTGAATATCACAGAGATCATAATAACATACTTATGATTTGGTGGACATCTTTTGCACTGAGACAGCGTTTTCGCTACAGTTCTTAATTAGAGAAAGAAAGTTTGGAAATTTGAATTAGCTGCAATGAACAGAGAATTTTTAAAGTTTAGGGTAGGAGCGCTTTTCACGTGACAACTGCTAACCTGCTTGTTCAACCCCTGGACAAAAGCATTGCCCCAAACAGCAGAAGTAAAGGGAAGACAGGCCCACAACGCCAGCTTGCAGAAAGAGGCTAGAGCCCAGAAAGTGAAAAAACAATTAGGGGGAACACTGAGACCATAAAGCTATTCCTTAAGCTTGCTAAAATTCAGCAGTCTGAAGCACTTGAGGGACAGCTCTATACATAAAAATGGAGAATAAAGCGATTCTTGTAGGAGAATCAGTGCACTTAATACAGGTAAGTAAATGTTATTTTTGATGTTGACTTTTCTAGCTGTGATCTAGCTATTGTAGCTGACACATCCAGCTGTGATCTCAATTACAGCAGATCACCTTGCAGCAGCTGCGTCTGCATATCAACATGCGATATTTAATCTCTTCTCTATTTGATTGCTTTGGGTTAAGACTGGAACTGCTATAAGGACACTAAAAACTAAAATTTATAATTGGCTTTATAACCCCCATCCTCTGCTGCTGTATTATTGTTATTTTCAAGTCTGTTAATAAATAAAACACATACTCTTCTAAATCTTTTTACTTTAGTTTCTAGAAATTCTTACCACCTACTCCCTATTTTTATGGTGCTTTCTGAAGAGCCTCCATAATGAGACTACAACTACTTTGGATACTGATGTGTCACTGCAGTCTTTCGAGTAATAAAATCTGATACTTTTCCCATTATGCTTTCATAAAATTTCCCATGTCTGCAAAGTCATCCTTGGTCTTGGTTATAATGCATAGCAATGAGGTAGTATTCCAAATGCTATACATGCAATATAATTAGTAAGCCCATTTCCTACTACACTGTAAAAATCAAGACAGTATAATGCCAGGTTTTATATCTATTGATTGCATGACTGGCTAGGTTCCGGCTTCCTCCCTAAATGAACTCTTGGCTATGCTGGGGCTACCTCAACTTGTGCCGAAACAAGAAGCATCTCAAGCTGCTGCTCCAGAAGTAAGGAGCAAACGAAGTACAGCAATGCTTCAGCCAAGACAGCTGTTGCATGGACTAGCTGGTCTGTAAGGCCAGCTGGAAAATCAGACCAGATTTGCAGCCTCATGTGCTGTCAACCAATGCAAAAAGATCACACTAACTCCAAAAATCAAGGTGGCAAAGTGGAAACTGTTTTTCCAGGCTTTGGATTATTTGGAAGAAGAAACTTCATGCATTTTAAAAGAAGCATCTCTATGCTTAGCATGCATGAGGGATATTTAATTGGGGGTTCGGGGTGGGGAGAATATCAAAGCTATCTTCCAGATCACCTTCTATACATGTCAATTTAACACCTTCTATTACTATAAAGTTCCTTGATTAAAGCGTTTTAGCATGCCTCCCTGAATCTGGAATTGGCATTCAGTGACAAATAAGGCAACTCTTCTATTATTAGTCTTCTTCGAGTAAAGCATCCATCCCAGTGACGCTTGTCTAGAAGAGTATGAGAAAAAAAAAGACCAATATTTTAAGATTAGAGCTGTTATGTTTACCTGGCATTATAACATCAGGAAAACCCAACTTCCTGGTAACAGAAACGCCTCTGTTAAAGATCATGGGGTTTTCCCTTCGAATCTGCTCCATGTCGCCACGTAGAAGCTGAAGAGATATTATAAGTCCTGGAAAAAAGAAAAAAAAAAGATGTTAATTTTTTCAGACCTAAGAATTAGATGTCTGTGTACACAAGGCATGCAGGTAAAATAATGCTTTGCTCCACGGTTAATTTAATACAAATATATAAATGCAGAATTCTTTCCTCCCTTGGAGTAATTTAAAAGTGAAATGGAAGAAACAAACCTGCTTTAAAGGAACAGTTAAGAGCATAATATTATCTAAACCCACAATTTTTAAAAATCAGAATACTTAATTTTGCAGAGATGTCAAAAGTTACAGCGAACTACTTAGCACTATTTCTTTTCCTCACATACAGCAGGTTACAACACATGTATGAGCAACGCCACCTCCATCTGAACGACCACATCACACAATGCCGTAGAACATCTCTGAAGTGCCTTTAATCCCACTAAATACCATTTAAAAAAAAATAACTCTCAAAGTGTATCTGTTCCACTTGTTTCTTTAACTGCCTCATACAAGAACGTTGATTTTAATGACAATCCCTTCAGTACCTCAACATGTTTCAAGAATTGCAACCGGTCAAACTGACTTCAGAAAACAAGCGTAAGAAAGGCTCAGCAACGAGCCCTTTCAATGCGACCCTTTGTTCAGTATATCAGCTGAATAGCTTGACTATGAATAATTACACAGTTAATCTCAGTCCAACTGCTTTCTCTAGTTGCTTTTAATTTATAGCATACTACACCCCTAAAGTGAGGATAACGTATTGGTAAAGTTACAAAGTCAAGCATTAAGATACCAGAAAATGCCAGGATTAAGCTCAACCATGTAAGCTTAGTCTCATCTGCTAAGCATACGTTATCAGCTTCACGTATCAATGTGAATTACGTCCACATAGTAATTTTTCACGATCTTTATCTCATTCAATGAATGAAAGGTAGTCAATAGTTCTTTCTATCCTCTCTGCTCACTCGCTGGAACACCACATACGAAAACAAACACTGCCTCGTACACGTTCTTGTATGAGCCAGCTGACGTTCTGCTATTTCCTAAGCTTACTATATTGGCTTTGTGAACAGTATTTAGTTGCCATTTTTTTTTAGACAGGTTACTAGGGGAATGAAACCAGTAATGTCATGTACCTCCCACCCAGTTTCTGCTCTCTTCCCTTGAAATAATTTTCAAGCCTGTTGTTTGGCTTCAGCCAAATTTGGCAAATAAGTAGATATCTAGATAACATGAAGATTGTGTAAGTTTTACGAATACTGGGAGTTGGGATGAAAAAAATAGCATAAAGCTTTAAAATGAAGGAAAAGGGAGGCCAACCAGCCAGCTGGACAATCAGCATGTATGTACTCAAAAGCTGCCAAAACATAGACTTGAAACTGTCCAGCTAAGTAGGCAGAAGAACGCTGCAAAGCACTGCAGGGAAAACAGAGGCTTTATAACCATGGAAAAAATTCAAACCCTTTGAATACCATGTATGAGGGTACATCTGTGTGTGTGTGCGCGCCACAGAAGGTTTAACAGAACACAGGAGACAAGTTCATTAGAAATCAGTCTTGACTGTTTTTACCACTTACAGCAAAACTTGTTCATTTTATATCCTCTTTTGCTATTAAAAATAAACAAATGAAAATAAATTCAATAAATTCCAGCATAAAGGACTGGGGCAAATTTGGAAGTTCAGATCTCCCCACCCAGTTCTTAACAAATAGCATCAGAATTAATCTATTATCTCTAAAAATCAGTCACTAGAGGTAACAGAATAGGTAATTTTCCAGCATGGTATTATATATTTTACTTATGCGATACCGTCCCACATATTCCACCCCAAAAAACTTCTGCCTAGCTTCCTGCTCTCCCCAAGAGGTTTTGTGAATCTGCTCTCCAGTCTTCCTCTTCTACCCAGTCTATCCTTCCAGGTTTTTTTTCTATTCCCTGCAGCAGATCTGAGGGACTCATTTTACACAAGACCTGGGAAGAGAAAAAACCAGAGAGCTTTTCTTCAGGGAAAAATCACACCTGTGATTTGAGCATCTTCTCACTGTATGAGCAGGTTCTGAGAGGCCCAAATTGTATTACTTACGCTTAAATCACGTCAGCCTGCAATACAGCCCCTCCCACCAGGACAATGCCTCTGCCAAGTTTCAACCTCCTATTCCAGAGATGCACTAGATCTTAATGAAATGTTTGAAACAATTATTTTAAAAAGCCAAAGCTATCTATTTCCCTTTCTTTCTGCTCTTCAAAAAAGCTCACAATTGGGGGGGGGGGGGAGGGGGGAATGTTTTAGGCAGACACCTGGCATTGGAAAAAAATGCAAACAGTCCAAGTTTTCAAAGTTAGAAACAATTCAGGAAAATGCTTTAATGATAAGTGGTGGATGACCTTAACTGTAACAGGAGGAACAGCAGGGAAGGAGACCAGCTTTGCATATAATAAAATTCCAAACCTGAAAACTGTTTTATTTCCTCATTGTTGCTCTTAATGTCTTCTATGGGAGTGTGAACTGCATATTCCACTACAGTATCTCAATATGCAAACAAGTGAAATTAAGGCTATCAGTATTCGGACATCAGTATGCCGATGAATCGGGCACTCGGCAATGAATGCAAAACTAGCTGTAACGAAGCAGAACGGTATCCTATCGGCTGGTTCATTTGGAATGGAACAGTAATGCTATCTCCGAATTAGCAAACTACAGAAATCATTAAATGAGCTAAAAAGACAGGACAAGATTTACTTTCCATATTTATCTGTCATCGACTAGGAAAATAAAAATGGATTTGAAAGGTAGCAAAAACTCTGCCAAGACAGTTATTCGCCTCAACTATGTAATGAAACATTTAGTACTGAATAGACTATCTCTGAGAGTCGTCTTGATAATTAGTTTGTAGGTACGAAAACACTGCTTATTTTCGGGACAGTCAGAATTTTCTGGACAGTCAGTCAAATATGTTAGACAAATTTAACCTCTGGCTTTGCTTCTGTTGACAAGGACGCATGGTATCCTCAGGAGAGCAAGCCTTAGACATGTGTTATACCTGCAATTTTCAAGGGAATGCAGGATGAAAAGGAAGACAGTTTTACTCAGGGAAATTCTGATGAATAAAATTTAAATTCTTCACTTTCCATGCAGCCAAGTCTGGTCACAGTAACATAAGCCAGCGTCACAAAAAACCCCCACTTTTAAAGGACTTCTGCCAATGCTGATTGCTGCTTACGTTATACCCCCCCACGGGCTAGCAGTTTTCACAAGCATAGATATACGCAGCAACTGTAACAGCCAATAAATGAAGACTCACCGAGTAAGCTAATACGATAGCCGGCCACCAGCCCTCGCCACTGCTAACCGCTCTTGAGATAAAATAACACTACAGATATAACGACGCAGGAAATTTAGCATGCTGAATTAATATTATTTTCAGCCGTATTGAAGAAGGAAAGATATCAGGTGGGGTTTTTTTTTTTAATTACTGGTTAAATTGGCAGACGCAATACAGATTTTCACCTGTAAATTGAACGTGAATGAAGTTTAGCTAAACTTAAATCATCACAAGTAGAGAAATTCAGCTATGCATAATCTCACATCTCATTGAATTTCTCTGCTATAAATAATTAGCAGTTTCCTAAAGGAAATCTTCGGCTGTTATTATGACAAAAAAGTACAAGTAAATATTTACCATAGTTTGAGCTGGGTGCTGTGTATTTGGTGCTGGACTTGCGAATAATATTTTCATGGATCTGGCACCACTCATTTTCGTTGTTACACCTAAAATAAAAGAACACTAATTCAAGTTAAAAGCTTTCTGCTGAACCATCTTAGGACAGGAAAGTCAACTTTGCTGTAGAGATAACATGAAAGGTTGTGGGGTGTTGATGAATGAAATTCCACATAACTCCTGTTGTGAAAAGTGGAAGGAAAGAAAACATTCCCTAATAGTTCTCCCCTTTTTATGGATACTTGGGAGCCTGTGGTGACTCTTCTGTCATTAAAGCCATTGTTTTACTCTTCATATTATGACAGAATGAAGAAAGCTCTGGACATCTTTAGCTGAATGCTGTGCACATAGGAACTTAATTTTAAGCTGAAATTAACTGTTGCCATATATTACCTTTTTGTGCTTAATAACAAAAAAAAAAGTTAGAACCAAGAAATAAAAAGTGAAATTTGAAAGACTAAATAAACCCCTGATTTTTAGTATCTCAGACATTTACAACGAGACTTTTGCTTACCTACATATTTTACAGAACACCTTGAAACATGATGCAACCCCCTCCCCCCCCCCCCCCCCAAATTATAGGACAAGAATATATAACAACACAAAGTATGCTTCTATATGTGTATCATCTTCTGAAGGAGCATTTCACAATTATTTATTCATCTATATGTAATTTTAATAAGCATTTGTAAATACTGTTATATTTCATTTTCAGTTACATTACCAACTGTAAATCCTCAATAAAATTCTAGGACCGAAATGACAATGTATCTTTCCTGTTAGGTTATGCAGGTAAAGGCTCATCATCTCCAACACAAAGGAGAAGAGGAACGCTGGCAGGTGGGGGAAGCCTGACAACCTCATCAGAGAAAACCCAGCACCCTGACCCTGCTCCTCCCGGGGCTGCCGCAGGAGGATGTTCAGCACGTTGCCCGGGTGCGAAACCCGTCAAGATGAGTCGGCCAGAAAGGCTCTCTGGATCGCTTTAAAGACTGAAATGGGTTACTGCCTTTGGTGATAATGGGACGCTGGGGAAGAGCATTTTGGGATTGGTTCAAGACTTAATATGAATTGTAAGGAAATGGAGGTTTAAGGGTATAAAAGGCCCAGTCACGTGTTGCTGTCAGTATGCTTGTCTGGTCATGCCCTGTGCCCGAAGTGAGTGTCTAAAACCAGGGCCTGGAGGGATTTGTAGTGTGTATATGTACGTATGTAAGTTTTCCACTAACAAGATTTTACCCTGATAAACCAGAGAGGAAAATAGGATGAGGCCTTTGGTGCTGTACGTGTTTGTATGAGTGTGTACCTTCTGCCTGGCCGGCTGCGTGTGTATGTATATTGTGTGTGTACACGTGGAACACAGGCTCAGCCTTGTGCCTGGCTGGAGCTGGGGGCATGGAGCTACGCTCTCTACTGCAGCACGATGCTATTCCATCGCAATAAAACCAGACTGTGTAACTGTGTAGTGGAAAGTCAAAACCAGAATCTCTTACTGCTCCATTCCGTGCTTTATGTATAACTATTTTGAAGTGGAGCAACATTTAAAAAAAAAAAAATCCTCTTTAAATCACTATATCTATAGCTCTATAGATATTCTCATTACTCTGATGGCAAGATTCTGGAGAGAGAAATTAGGGACACTGCAACATTTGGAAGTTACACTGTGATAGACATAGCTGAGAGCACCAGAAACAGATGCTTCAGTTTCCTTTCCAGTCATGGAGAAATGCAGGTATCTTTTAATGGTAACTCACAAAAAAATCCTCACGTGATCAGAGAGCCAGCAAAGCAGGAAAGAGAACAAGAGCACACCTGGATGCTTGCTTCTTTCTGGATCTTGGGCACCTGAGTCAGAAGTGCCACACTTCTGTTTAGGATCCAAAGCTAGAGAAAACTTTCTCTAGCGATAAGACATATGCAGAGCTATATCGTGTAAAGTACTGTTTAAAGTACACAACTTATCAATATTTAACCAGTATTTGTTTGTATGTTTCTACTGTCAATTGGGAAAAGACATTACTTGGTGGTTGGTCGTCTGCATCTAGAATTCTGTGCTCAGTTTTGGGCTCTCTAATACAAAACAGACAATTGGAGAGAGTCCTGTGGATGGGCAGGTGGCTGGAGCACGTGATGGAGGAGGAGAGGCTGAGCGACCTGGGCTTTTTCAGCCTGGAGAAGACAAGGCAAGAGGGGGAGCGTTAACAGCAAGGCCTACAACCAGTTATGAAGACAAAAGAGCCAGCCAGATTCTTCAGCGGTGCACAGTGAGATGATGTAAAGCAACAGGCATAAACACAAACAAGAAAGGTTCAGACTGGATATCAGGAAAAGCTTTTCCATGAGGACAGTCAAGCATTATTGGAACAGGTTGTTCAGAGAGGCTGTGCAGTCTCCATCCTTGGATGTTATGAGACACGACTGGATAACGCCCTGAGCGGTCTGGTCTGATCTCATAGCTGGCCTTGCTCTGAGGAGGCTGGACTAGAGAGGTCCCTATCAACCTGAATTAGGATTCCTATTTATCTTAACATCAAAGTCGCACGACTTTATTTGCACTAGTATATTTAAAGCTGTATAACCAACCCGCTGAACTCACTAAGCCTGAATGGAATCATTCCAGGAAAAAAGTGCCATTAGTGCTATATAGCTTGTTACCAGATAATCAAGGGACACACTATAAATGTTATGAAGTACTTTTCACTAGTGTAAGCAAAGCTGAAATGACAATTTTAGCAGTATAATAATCTGACCGAAAAACAAAAATGGAACCTTTACCACAAACAGTGTATTGGTTAAAAATTAAAAAAAAAAAAAGAAAAGAAAAGAAGAAAAAACAGTATGTTGATCAAGTCTAATTGCCTTTTAAATTCAGTTGTGCCTTATTTAAATGACAACTGCAAGATTTAAAGACTCCCCATGAAGTCAGCAATTTTTAACTCAGTAGCAATAGTGAATCTTATTTCTCCTGAAGTGCAATTGAATTAAACGATTAAATTAAACTTTTTTCTTTCTTTTAAGAATCAGTAGGACAGAAAAGAAATTAAGACTGTAAGCCTTCAGCTCCTAGCAAGACAGGAGTCTTAGAAATAAGTCACTTTGTAAAACTTCTCCCAAGCATATTAACATTTTTTCCCTTTTTTTTTGTTTCCCCCCAAGAGTACATAATGTTGGCAAAATTAGGGTAGGATACAAACCAGCTACTGTGAAGACAGTAGGCATTTTTTTGTCTGCTGCATTATGTAACTGAAGAATAGCATGGCAAAAGGAATTAAGGCTATCTAGAACAAGTAGTAGCTGGTAATTTTCTACAGCTTCAGTATTACCAAACCATATACTGCCAAGAATAATGAGATAACCTACAAAGCCTGTTATGGCACACTTACTGACACCCCCCGCAAATGCTGATTATTATAAAAGCAAAAGGAACACAGAAAACTTGGAATAAATTAAACACAAATTACAGACAATAAAAAAAAAAGGAAAAAATGGAGAAAAACCATTAAGATTTACTTCCTCCCAGCGTGCTATCCAAAAATATTAGTTTAATTAAAACGCTGATTAGGCTGTATTCCTGTATTCCTAGGTTATCTGGTGCAGTTAAGACTGGGGTTATCCCACCTGAAATCTTAGCTCCACCTGTCTCAACATTCCTCCTTTCACTGCAATGCGTTTAGGTATCACACATCTCAGCTGATTGTTAAGAACGTATGAATATAAAAAAAAAAGCTTCCCAGACTGGCAATAGGAGATGCTACTCGGGCAAGGTACATGAGCAGTCAGGCTCATGTACCCTGCCCTGAGGTTGTTGGATTAGGGATGTTAGAGTGTACCTCCCCGTCTGTTCCTATCCCTCTATGGCCCTGTTGTTCATAAACTTGTCTAATCCCCTTTGGGCCTGCTAATACTGCCTATCTTCACAACATCCTGTGGCAACAAAACCCAGACGATCATTACCTGCTTTCTAAAGAAGTACTTTCTTCCATCTTTTTTAATATCATCTCCTACCAATTTCATTGAGCATCCCTAATTCTTGTACTGTTGTATTCCGTGAACAACAGTTTACCCTCCACCATGATTTTGTAAGTCTTGGTTGCATTCCTTCCCACCAGCACTTTTCTTCTCTTCAAACTGAAGCTCCCCACCTTCTCAATCTCTCTCACAAAGAAACGACTCTATGCCGTTAAACATTTCAGTTGCTCTACTCCGTACCTTCTGGAACTACCCTTTTTGGGAGGAGAGATCAGATGTGCACACAGTAACTCAAGATAGGTCAGCACCGAAGTGACCTTCCAGAATTTAACAGTATGGCAAATTGACTACATTTGCACTCCCCAAAACAATCTCTCAAAACCAAAACACAACAGAGCTAAGACATTAATGGACAGTACGAAAACCCTTTCAGTAATTGTGGTGTTCTGTGCTAACTCTGAACTTCAACCAATATTCAGCTTACTCGTTGAATAAAAAATGAGTTTATTGGTTTTTATTTACACTAGTGTAAGCACAGCTGAAATGACAATTTTAGCAGTATAATAATCTGACCGAAAAACAAAAATGGAACCTTTATCACAAACAGTGTATTGGTTAAAAATTTAAAAAAAAAAAAAGGAAAAGAAAATAAGAAAAAAACCAGTATGTTGATCAAGTCTAATTGCCTTTTAAATTCAGTTGTGCCTTATTTAAATGACAACTGCAAGATTTAAAGACTCCCCATGAAGTCAGCAATTAAAAAAAAAAATTATCTTCACTTTTTTTGAATTATATTTGTGTTTACATCTCTTCTTTTGCCAAAACATTCAAAGTCATTTACCCTACTGCAATTAATATTCCCAAAGATAACCGATAGGACAAATTCTGTACCATCCTCTATCCTCACAGCCGAGACTACAGAAAATTTCTAACCTCTGGTAACTTTTTAGTTGCTGTACCAGCCTCTGGAGTGCAAGTTAAAATAGATTTCAGCCTCCAATGACTTATGCCTGCAAATTAACCTGGAACAAAGTTATCCCAAAATCAATGGACTGTAAAGATAGCTTAAAGCTAGTTTTGTACCAACTACCAATGTAAGCTGCACTTTACATTTCCTGAACACAAAAGAGAAGAATATTCTCCGAAGTTTGAAATGCTGGCCTGAAAACACTTGCCTGTAATGCATTTCATTGTGTTAATGTTTTACTTGTCTAAATACCAAATATATTACAAAACATATTTCTAGTTTAAATAAGAATTTTCTCCTGAGCCATCCATCACCTTTTCGGGTTGGCTGGTTCCACGGTAAATTTACCATTTGGAATGTTTGCCATACTACATCAGACCCTGATGTCAGACAGAAATGCAATGTACGCTCTTGTCCAGCTGGGCAAATAGCAACAACTGAATATCAAAAGGGAAAGGCATTCAGGCAATACACCACGTTAAGAGGTAGGAATTTTAAGAGCTAATGCTGGAGAAGGAGGGGGGGAAAAAAAAGGATTGAGAGAAAACAGAACAAAAAATAACACTGAAAAAGATAATATGAAAGAGAAATACATGAAGTTTTTAGGGGAATGGGAAGATTGACACAAAGAGTAACGTTCAATGAGCAAAAAACTCCATTAAAGATAAAAATTCATATGAAAATATGAATTCAAGTGATCTCAGAAAAAAAATTGATCGGGAATTTAGTTTCTATCTTACTTTTTAAATATTTTACATGTATATTATTAAAAAGAATTATAAAAGTAAACCTTCATGCTTTTACATAATGAGCTTATAACTAGAGCTGTGGTACTATATCCTCTTAGTAAGATTATAACATGACCGCGGGATTAACAAACAGGAAAATCTGGATTGTGAGAAAAGTATTTTTCAGACATAAGTCTTTAACAATAACAAGGCAAGCTGAGAAAGACTGACGAAGTAAATTGATATCCCCCCCCCCCCCGCAAGCATTCTCTCTTGTGGATCCAGCAAACGTCTCCATTGACACACCACGTATTTGTTTCAGCCTTTGTTAGGTTCTCAGTCTCTCCAATTTTTTCCAGCTTCTTCCCGTGAAAAGGCTTTTCTGGCTGTATGCTGACTGCCTCATTTGTGGCAGCTGTAAGCTTTAGCCAAATAGCATACAAAGAGAATGCTTTTTACTGCTCCTTTAAAAATAAAAATACACCTCCCTCCTTATTTCATCTTTATGATGTTTTTGGGTTGGCCTGAGACATTTTAACAATAATCAAAATGAGAGCAGCAGGTAAGAAAATCAGTTCAGCGCTGTTTAAGCATTCATATACAATTTTAAACTTACAAATTACAAAAATCTGTCATTTCATTTTTACTCTGTAAAGCAAGAAAAGGTAGGTTAGCTAAAAGAATGTGCAAAGAGAAGACGCAAGCAGATAAACCTGTGAAAACATTCTGCTGTGGAAGACCAACAGCTATTAAAGCTGCTAAAGGGATAAGCTGGTGCCCTTTAGATACATCCATTTTCCCTTCTGAAGATTTTTGCTGGAGGTTTACAGAGAAGACTCCAAACAGCAGTAGCATAAAATAATGATGTACAAGACTTAAAACAACTCAAGCGAATGATAACGGTGATAAAAAAATCACAAGCATCTGATTGCAGAGTTGAATTCTGTTATGGGCTCTACCTCCTCTCTGGGAAGGCAGCAATGGGTGTGCGTGGATGTTAAAGGGTGTGGGGAAGCAGGCGTGAAGAACAGCTGGTATAAACCTACTTAAACATTTAGGCAGATACAGCTGGTACTTTGGGTGGTGTGAAGGGAATCCGCATTTACAAAACACTTCGGAGTAAGAGGAAGAAAAGGGAAGCGCTCTCTCCTGTGATTGTTTTGATCATAGTACTAGGACTTCAGATTGCTCTAACTGGCTGCATGACTTTATTTGTCACTGACAAATGGAGAAGTCCAGTATTTTACAGGTTTTTTCTCTCCTATTTTTCAATGAATAAGAAGCTAAAGATGCATTAAAAGGGCATCAAAGCAGAAATCTGATATTCAGAATGTTCCATTACTGCAAACGTTCAAAATGTTGCAGTTGCAATACATTAGCACATATCTACAAGGCCAATATTAACAGAAACTATACAACCAAAAACCACTGGTTTGAGATAAGCTGAAACTGAATGGTGACAAAATGCCAACATTATCCAGATTCTGTTGGAAAAAAGAAGAAAGACGACCATTTTCTTCCCTCTAACTTGACATTTTTGCTACAGTTTTCATAACTGTTGGCAAAAGAAGAATGGAAGAGCTGACTCTGAGAGACTTTTCTTTGGACTTACAGATTTCTAATGTATGAAGAGATATCCAAGAATCTTTCAGTGAACAGTGAAAGCCATTTTTTCATTTATAGTTTCCCTTGAACGTCAGATTTTCTGCTGTTGAATGCACTTCTCAAAGAATAACAAAGTTCTATAACCCCCCCCCAAATTACCTTATTACTCGGAGAGTGGCCACAGACCACAAAGAAATGTCAGCTGTATCTCAGCCCATCTGCGAAGCAGATCCTGCCAGTATTCATCCTCACTGACAAGAGATTTAAATATTCCCTGCAGTCTCCAGACAGTTTGTCTGGGGCCTCTTTATTACGACTGTGAGACCACATTTCATAACAAGAATTTGTTAGTTCAAAGTTCAAAAACACAAATAACTTGCTCAAAGAATGTTGACTTGTTTTGAGTTTTCTGGTCACACACTGTTGACGTCAGTTGTTTTCTACTTCTTTTGTTGGTCACCATGACTGATAAGGAATAGAAGATGAGGCATGAATAACTATGCCCATCATCAGTTGAAATACAACATATTTCTTTGATTTTGAGCTTAGCAGACTTAAAATAAATCATATTAATAAAAGTGCAGCTTTGCACGTCACACAAATTTGGGCAATATTAAATAATTTCTGAAGCATTTCACATACCTGAAACATCTGTGATAATATTCATTAGTTTCTATGAGCTTCTGGAATAATAAAGGAGCAACAGCACTGTGCCAACAGCAACAGTTTACCTTGTGAGGAGGATAAAGCAGCAAATGGAGTTTATGGCACCTTAGTATCTCTTTAGTGTATCATCACCCAACATACAAAGCATTTTTCCTAATTCTTTCCCTTCTAGGAGGTACTCACGTGTAAACTTTGAGAACAAAATCCTTCTCTTCTTTTATTTCAGAGATTGACTGAAGTACATCCATGATACTCAATACTGCACAGCCATAGGGGCGGCGATAGTGTAAATGAGGGGGCCCTTTTTTCGAATCATTTAGCAACATGCGACCTAAAATTAACAGAAATTTAAAACATTAGAGATTCACACGCAGCCGTTCTGTCTATTCTGTTCTATTATCCCTCTGAGTATGCATACCTACAGTAAGTTTCAACTACAGCTTGCAGTCTTTCCTATACTTCTCACTCCTTTCTTCTTAGACAGTTTCAAATCCAGAGGTCCGTTTGAACCTACCTGACCCACTGGGCTACTCCGATTAAGGCCGTCACCTCATTTAGCTAACAGAACACTCAAGGGCAAAGTGAACAGCGTCATGTCTGGCCACCTTTGATTTGCAGCCCCATGACACATATTTGCATCCAGCTGGGTTGACTACAAATCATCTGTTGAACAAGCCAAGAATACGGCTTGTACTCACCTCTCTGCATCCACACAAAGATTCACTGGGGTCCTTCCATTACAGTCCAGTAGTTACACAAATTTTCACTTTATACAATTGCTTTAAGGGAATGTGTTATATATTGTGTCACTTATCATGTTGGTCTTGGAGTGCATAAAGGAGAATTCTGAGATACAAAGCTGCTCAATGATTAACTTCCTCGTGCTAAAGCAGTTTTTTAATAGAGTAAAAAATGCTAAGACCAGAAAAATCACTAAATCTAAGCCAACTTGTAACATTACACATAATAATTTGTCCAGCACTTCTTGCATCAAGGTTAAGAATCTGAGCTTGAACTACATCATATCTTTCTAGAAGCTTCATTTATCATCTCAAGTGATACAGAGTAATTCTAACTTTCAGACGCTTTATGACACAGTGAAGTCGGATAATGAAAAACTGATCCTTCTAACACATTTGTGACTTAGAAGGCCTATTGTCATTCACAGGACAACACAACAAAGCTACGGTTTCACTAAGCTGTTTAGACCTTCTGTACTTCAGAAAAGGTATCTGTGGCTGGTAATGGATGCTAGCAGTGAATGGGCTGGAAATAGGGTTAAAAACCCTTGCATTGCAAACACTACCTAGCCATTTTTCAGTTAACTGAAAACCTGGAAAACATGAAAGACGATGCACTACTCCATTGTTTAGAATCATACAACTGAAGAGACTGTCTGTTATTCCTACTATATGTTGTTAATGTTCTAGGCTTAAATATTTGAAATAAGTCATACTTCACATAGGTAAAATATTTACTTGCTAATTTCTCAGTGAAAGTACACACATTCATAGTTGAGAACCATTTAACTCCCTGTTACTAACTAATTATATGCTTATTAACTAGAGGTTTTTTTCTATCCAGCACCTTCCATCTAGAAGAGATTCTAGCAATTTAATTCACGTACCAGAAGTCATACAGTCACTTAAACACACTGCTGGGCTAAAAAAATTCACCTAGCTGTCCGTGAACCACTTCGAGCACTGAACTATACTGTGTAAGACACATTCTAAATTCAACTTCAATCATAAACACTTTCCATTCTTGCTACTGCAAATCTCAGAAAGAATAAATGAAGCCTAGCCTGCCCTACGAATAGTCAGAGACCCCCGCTCTATAAAGGGCGACCAGTCAAGCGAATTAGCAAGGAAGGGCTTTCTTCCTTGGGCAGGGTCAGGCCTAGGTACTACGCATCCAGATCTCTCCTTTGGATAGCTCTATGCGGGCAGCCAAGAGAACCCGGAAAGAAGCAAGCGTATGCTGCTAAATGTTGGGCTGCAAGCTTGATAGGCTGCCAGCAGGCAGGTACTGCTGCTAACGCTCCTTTTTGGCATCGGCAGGCAGAAAGAACACCTGACAGGTACGACAGCTTCCCTGCTCTTGTGTTTCACAGGCACCTCCCTGAACTTGAGTGTGGGTTCTTGGATGCACTGCAGACTCCTACAGCAGAAAACAGATCTTTATATATATTTGCCTAACAGCCTCTGATTTACTAGATGTGAATGGCCAGGTATGCTGATGTCCTGCCCTGTAAACTAGCTGCATATCATCAGTAAAAAAGACCTCATTGAAAATTTTGGAACATTGAACAAAAAGCCTTTTAGTTCCTCCCTCCCCCCCCAAATGAGGTGTTTAATCAAATATTTTGTTTCAGACTGAAAAAAAAAGAAAAAATCACTGTTAAACTGTCATCAAGAACCTTTTAACACTTAGCTACATATGGTCTGAACATTAATCTCAGCAGATAGGCATGGTCTATGACTGAGTTTTCTAACTGGTTAAATCATTATAATGTCAGTTAATAACACACACACTTAAAAATATTGTAAAAACATTGTTAATTGCATATATTTCAAGTAATAAATCATACTGTACCTATTCGAATTACATGGGCAACTATGTACAAATCTCTCTTCATGTCCTTGCTGCTGAGATCCTAAAAGATTGGAAAAAATATAGACATTAAAAAAAAAGAACACACTGCACTTCCAAAATAAGTGCCTGCAAAATTCCCACAAACAATAATAAGGACTACACAGTATTACTCTCCATTCATTTAGCTCCTGCATCTTTAAATAAGAGAAAGTATTATTATTTTTAATTTACAGACAAGAAAAGTAAAGCAGAGATCGATTGTATTTGGTTGGAACGTTCTTTAGAAGGAAAAGAAACGAAAGATTCTGACTCCACTGACTAGTGATGCTCTATCAAAATTCTAGCAAACATTTAAAATGTTCATTTAATCCTTGATTCAAACACTTTATTAGACTGTACTAAATTTACAAAGTAAATTTAAAGCCCTGAGTTACCTCAGCTGCAACCCGTTCTGGCTTCCTTCACCCCATCCCCTGACTGGAGGTCACAGGCCTGTCCCTAACCCTGTTCCTTTGCTTCTGCTTTCCTTTTTTGGCTTTTGACTTCTCATCATGGAGTCTTAGTCTCACATGATGGCTCTAGAAAAAGATTTGCAGCATGGCTGTCAGAATTTAGACAAAACTTCAAGTGCGTTTTATTTTATGAGTGGATAGGTGCAATTCCTCAGAAAAGCAAAAGTCTGAAGAGGAAAAAAGGTAGGAGACTCGGAGACATGGTTTATTTTCATGCTTTTAAATGTGCAGCTTTAACCCTGTTTTATCTGCTATATGTTCATTACATTCTGAAAGCAGCAAGGCAGTATCTCAACCACGCATAGGACCTACAGGCTCTATCGATATGAGTTGATGGGAGCCAAGGGCAGCTAGTTCCCAGCTAACCTTCTTCGAAGCCCAAAACCAGGGTAGGCTGCATGCCAACTGCTGACTGGAAATGCTTTCTGCCCCTTTCTAACTGCTGAAACACGCCAAGGGATTATTTGGGGAGGATGGTAGTTGGAAAGGGCCACATTTGGCCAAAAACGTTCTAACGGTTTAAGTAGCATAGACGGTCACTTATATTTAGTATGTTAGAAACAGTGATGGAGTACCAGAAAAACTAAGAAACAAACTCAGTTTTGAGATGAGGTAATTGCTTCATAAAACATAGGGCCTTAATATCTCCCGAATGTTATTTTATGGCAAACAACTATATACATGGATGAAAACTCTGAAATTCCATGTCATAGAACAGCAGCTCAAAACTTTTAAAAATAAGCTTGAAGAAAAGCCAAAAAAAAGGGAAAAGGAGAACCTACAGAAGAGCAAAAGGAAAGCTGAAGCTAGTGAAGACAAAAAAGTATTACTGACCTTGACAAACCTTTAATAATAAAGAAAATAAATGAAGGAAATATGTATAGAGTACTTGTCAATAATTCATTACTGTGGCAACGTGTTAGAAGCTGTCTTAATTGCAATTTCCTGGGCATGTTACATTTTTTTCTCATAACATTGTAGACAAAGATTGACTTCTAAGACATTCCCCCCCCCCTCTTTTTTTAATTAGAGGAAAGATCTAAGAAATGTTTCTTCCTAAAAACATTAGCATTGTTCAACAAGTTTTCCTTATGTTACTAACCTCCAAGACAAGAAGATTTTAAACAGATAATATGTACTGTTAGAATATTCATTCCTGTTTTAGACTCTGATGCAAAAAGGCTCCTTGTGCTCTACAGCAGCAGCTGTTGCCTCTCTTTCTCCCCACTCTACTAAGTGCTGTCATCTTATTGTTATGCACTGACTTATGCCATACAGCCTCCAAATTCTCCAAACATAAAGGGCATCGCTCCAGTCATTTCTCAGGAGCAGAGCAACTGGAAACGCAAAATGGTTAACGTAGTCTTCCTAAGAATGCGGGAGAGTGAGTGAAGTGTGCGCACGTGAAAGAGAAACATCCAAAAAGAAGGTTTGAAGCTCAGTTACTGTTGGCCACTTCACTCCTCCCCTTACACTGAAGCAATGGACATCACCTCACATCATTTTAAAACGTTGTTTTGTTTTGTTTGTATAAAATGTTTTCAACATGATGCTTTTTAAAAACAGCTCTAGGGCTTTATATATGACTTTACAAACAACTTGAGATGACAGCTATGTGTTCATGTTTCTTCACTTTTCTTTTTTCCTTTTCAGTTGAAGAAAGATATCCATCCCAGTGGTAACAGTCACTTCTAAAAGGTACACTTGTGTGGGCAGAACAACACTGGTGGATTTGTTTATGCACAAATGCAGCTTGGCCTTCTAATACTACATTTTTTTGAAAATACAGTGCAAAAATCAACTGGAAAAATCTCAGTAACACACATTCAGATAAAATCTTTTATTTTTGTTTTTAAAAAAAACACAACTAAGATATTAAAACCACTGTAAAAGGAAATAATGCAATTGTTTATAAAGGGGGGGAAATTTTAAACCGTGTACATCTAAGTTCTGTCATTCCTAGTTTGAACCAATTTAGTAAATTCAAAATCATATTTTGCTGAAAGCTAAAACATGAACTTCAATTCACACAGCAAATTTCTTTCCCGTGTGACTTGAGAAACCAAATCTCAACAACTGAGATTATGATGGCAATGCACATAAACACTGAACTTCAGATTATAGTGACATATAGCACAATAGAATCTGGGCACAGTGACTGAGAACTAGGCATAAGGAGAATTTATTCTAAGGAGAAGTTTCAGTCCCTTTCAAATAGCGTTATATTGCTAAATTACAGGAGGCAAGTAATAAATTCATGGCTGTATCTCCTTACTCCGTTTAAAAGGAGCACTGTATTTCCCTGGGCAGCATATGCAGTGAGTTGCAAATATGCTGTTTGGTACGCTTACCAGCTAGCAGATCATGTCTCTCTGAAGCCAAAGAATTAAGCTATATAAATCTTCCTCAGTGTTTTCTCTTCAAGTCTTATTTTGCTGCCGCATGAATAAGGGAACATACTTTCTAGGCTTTCTTCATCACCTAACACACCAGCGTAGCATATGGTAGGCTTTATCTTGCATGTCTTAGAGAAATGTGAGCTCCACGATAAGAAGGGCTTTCACATAGTTTTAGTCTCAGTAGTGCCTGACAATAAGTTTCAAAAAGCAAAAAAACTTGGAGGTAGTACTTAATACTCTAGAGAGTAACAGATTTTTAAAATATCTGTGATTTGACAGGGGGAATTTTATTATACTATCAGATTACCAGTTGTAATTAACAGCAATTTAGAGAACTGTTTTTTCAAAGGGCAGCTGTCAAAATATCAGAAAACGGGCATGCACATATTGATGGGTTCACACTTTAGTCGCTTTTCAATTTCACAAAAAAATATACTGTGTCACAGTCAAAAGACAAAAAATGTGGGCCCAGATGGCCTTGTATTTCATTTTGTACAGCAGAAGCTTTTTACAAGGGGAGAAATTCCTGCTATGACATGGACCAAACAATCAAAAACCCCAACCCTTGCGGGGAAGTCTTCAGATAAATTATCTGCAGGGAATCCATGCACATGACTCAGGACCCAGAAGAGGACAAACTATGCTTACTATTTACTTGTGTGCGATATAAATAAATCAATTTCCAGAAAGGTGTTCTTAGCACTGCATCCACAGGGGGTTTTATTTCCCACATCCTTCTGAACTTCTTAAGTGGTACTGGTTGATAAACAAATTAATTTCATAATACTTCTAATTGCATGGCTTTTTAGAAAATCGCCCCTAATATTTTTCCCCCCATATTAGGTACGGAAAAGAGTTACTCTATAATAACGGTTAGTTCTTTACAATGCTGGTTTCTAGAGAGGTCTAATCGTATGTTAAAAACCCCAAACATCACCACCACCACCCCCAAAGCAGTGGAATCAAGGATACCTGACTGCCGCTAATTAGTTATTTAAACAGCTTTACCAAATTCAGTTGCCAACCTCATAGGCCTCAGAGAGTAAAGTATTTAACAAAAATAGCAACCTTATACTGTGTAGTCACGTTTTAATTCAGACACAGGAATGTTTTTAAAGCGTGCATAGGCTGAGGTTTGCTTGAGTGAGCTTTAATCTTCGGAGGAAGTAGTTTCTCACCTTTGGTATGATGTGACAGCAGATTCAAAAACAAAACCTAACTAATTTTGATATCTTACACAGGAAGACAGCTGAACCCCTAGAAGCAACAGAGATAGCAGGAAAAGACAGGGACACCTTGAATTATCTAAGATATGGGGCTTCTTGCCTCTAGGAAAGATTGGAGTTTTAGAAAGGTAGTGCGGGGTGGGGACAGGGCGAGGAAATAAATAACTAGATTTAAAGCCAAGACTAACACAAACTTGGGAACAAACCTGAAAATCATAGAACTATCTTATTTTGGAAGTATTTTATAATTAAGAAATTACAATAAGATAGAACCATTGCAGATAAAATGGTTATTCAAAAAGCTATTATTTGTTGCTCCTTTGCTACATAATTTGGAAAGTTCTTTGAATACATTGATGAAAAATATTCTATCAGAAGCGTGCAATTTTTTGCACAGTTTTCCCAATTATCATAATTCCTGTTATGTAGAGTATACATTCTACCAGAGAGAGTGATAGACAAGTCTAAGCACCTCTCAGAGCTGATACTGAGGCAGCTTTGGTATTTTTATGTAGTTGGTAGGTAGCTTGGAAGCGATCTCTGGTCAGAAGGGCAGGTGCTACAGAGTGGTGCATGTCTGCAATACTCAGGGCTGGCCTCTTTTGGACCAGGCTGGCCCCATTCATACTATGCAGCAGGTCTCTTCTGGAACTACATTATGCCCCAGCCGTAGCATATCATTATTCTGTCTGTATTTTTGAAATTGTGTAAAGACTGGTTTGCAGGTCACCGGAGCAAAACTGTTTCACACTGTCCACAACACAGTGCGAAACAGGACAGTTGTTGCATGACCCTAAGTAGTGTGGCATCAGTGTAGATGGGGAAGTTTGATGGTGAAAATCTTTTTAAGAATGATGAATCTCAGAGGCCAGAAAGTGCCAAACTTGATATGAACCAGTCTATGCTGCCTTTTGGGAGGAATCCTTAGAGCAATTCTTAATCCTACACTCAACCTTTTTGCATGATCCAGACACCAGTGCTGAAGCTTCCTCCCTGGCCACCTTTCTCTTAGAAGGGAAAGATACTTGGTTTTGAGTTACCAACAGCGGACTCATCAGTGCCAGTGGCAATACTAAGACACTGTTACCACTGACATTTAATCAGCTGGTAGCACTTCACTGATGGTGCCAAAACCAGAACTGCTACTGATGTCAGCATCAATGTCAGTGCTAATTTTGGACTGACCTCTCTCATCCAGAGGCAGAATTGAGCACCCTTACACCTGGCTAGATATGCTCTGTTCCTTAAGAGGAGAAATTCAGCTATCTTCTTAAAGGAGAAACAGGAACGGTGCTGAGAACCATGTCCAGCCCTGCTTGACCTTACAGAGTTTCATTGCCAGAACTAAAGCTTATACCAAAGCTGTCTGCCATTCTTTTCTTCACTAGAGGTAAAAATACTTCTGTCAAAGAGCTTCTAGCATGTGCACTAGCTAAAGGTGAGTCACGATGGAAGGTGTTTATCACACTTGGGATCTGAAATTCCTTACAGTTATTCTGTGATGAGCTGTTAAGTTTCAGTGTCTCTAGATTTCCATATTCTTTCTGAGAAGTGACAGATAAAATCATGGTCTGACACGTGATTCTGAGGCAATTTTTAAACAGAACTTAGGACCAGTGCAGAATGGATATTAAAGCTTGAGTGTTTTCAAACTACTATTTTGGTATAACCAAAACTAGAAAACAAGAAGGCAGTTAGGTGAGGGTGAGTCTGAGGAATTAAAAGGAAGTAAATCTTAGCTGGCTATTTCACTCCCAACTGAGGTATCATCTGGTAGGAGCCACGGATGGATATTACTTATCCTGTCTTTCTGGCACAGATGGTTAAAGACTGCTGGTACCGTTGGTCATATCTGCTTTGCGTCAGGACAAGGTAGCTATTTGCACAGACCTGCTGTAGAAACTTAGGAAGTCACAGTGTTTCCTTTATTACAACCAACTCTCTGTAGCTCAACTTGGCTGCTGCTTCTGCAGCACACCCCGGTCTTTCTGTTCCGCCACACACACTGTGCTGCCGACCCGGGAGGCTACTGCTGCACCATCGACCTGGGGCTGCTACGCAGACTCCTGAACGGGCCATGACAAAAATCTGTTTGGAGAATTTTCTCTGTGTGTGTTGCTGTGGTTGTTTTTCTAACTTCGATTCTGAAAAAAGTGCCTTGCTTTATGTTCAGGCCAATGCAGCTTTTTCCTGTGCCCTGTTATCTAAGAGCATAGTACATGCAATGAAAATATTCAAAATTTCAAACTATAAGCAGGAACAAATGCACTTAAAAGAAAATACTTCAGAATATTTACTTAGCCATAAAAATAATTTAGACATACGTCCATTTTCTTATGTTAACATTTAGTTACAACCATAACAAAACTTAGAAACAGCTTCTGTTCTACTCAATATACTGGAAAGGAAGAATTGTTTTTCTCCCCCCTCTGGGTGACTACATCTACAATCATACTACTGTAAGGGAAGAAGAAAGGGAACAGACACGTACTGTGAAAA
Source organism: Aptenodytes patagonicus (assembly GCF_965638725.1). Lineage (NCBI taxonomy): Eukaryota > Metazoa > Chordata > Aves > Sphenisciformes > Spheniscidae > Aptenodytes > Aptenodytes patagonicus. The sequence goes on from NC_134956.1 coordinate 5,758,561, forward strand.
GTGCACACATTCGATCTATCTTCTCTGGATTCCTGGGGCCTCCATTCTTGTTTAACCTCACCATAAACCTCTCACTAAAAAGCAAACAATATTAAAAAAATAAACAAGAGTTTCATGTACACACTTCAACATAAAAATACGGGTAGATATGGGGGTTTTTTTGTTAAAAAGATGTACTAGGTAATGTAATTTTTTTTAATTCCCAAAGCATATGAAACAGTACTCACTGATCTAGATAAAATTACATGGAATAGCATAGAAGACTTCTAATAGCAAGTACTCCGCATGTGAAAACATCATGTTGATGCATATTCATGATGCAATAACATTAAAATAATGTGAATATATGCAGCACAGGATTTGAACACATTACAAGTACTTCAGGCAAAGGCTGAGGCACGCTTGCCGAGGCATACTCTGCCTTTGGTAAAACTGAGTTCATTAAAATCCACTCAAAACCTAAAGTAACAAGAATACCAATTAAGCAATCTCCTTCAACATATACTATTTATAGAAGCAATATACTAATTCAAACACATTAAGATTCCATTGATAGAACTGCTTATCAATCAAATTAAACAGTCCTTTTACCAGCAAAAACAGCGTGTATAGCCAGACTGCAAAATACATAATCCTTACTATGGATGGTAAGCTATGGACATTGATATTATTTCTTAAGACAGACAGAGAATTTATGTATACAAATAAATTAGATGAGTAAGAGTAGTTTATAGATGTATAGTAATTTATACTAGATGTGCGACAACAAACTAAGTATTGAGCAGAATTTTCTTCCTACAGATTCACAGAAATAAAGCAAGAGCACACCATTAAATCCTCTAGTTACATTTCCATTGTATCACAGATCCTTTCAATTTTATCCAGTATGACTGTATCAACTCCAGTAACCCTTATCTGACTAAAACACATTTTCCAGTATGTTATCCACTGTTGGCCTGAAAAATATGAAAACGTAGAGTGGGCCCTACTTCCTCCGGCAGCTTGCTCCAAAAGGCTATTCATCCCTACCGTTAAAACGCATGGCCAACATCAGCTTAGGAACGTCTGGTTTCAGTGTTTAGCCACTGCTTTTTGTTACACTTTCTTCTGTATCTTAAAGAGCCCTTTAGAAAAGCTAACAGGGTAGTGATATCAGTCATTAATTACATTATGTAATTATAATAATCAAACATCTCTCCAAACAAGTAAGCAATTTAACGCTGTTAAGAAATTAAAGAAAACATGCTGGAATCATTTTACAGAACTTACCCATAGTGCGATTTTTCAACACCACTTCATGAACAGTTCTAAAAATGTAAGTTTGTAACAGTCTAGTACTGGTAGCACCTACACCATAAATACAAATACACACATATGTGTATTTCACACATACGAAATCAAGTCCCTACTAATCCTAACTGTAATTTATCAAACATCACATATTAGCATTACGCTGTGGGTTCATTTGAAGCAACCTGTCCGTTATAAATACTGATATATCTTCAGAATTGCTACTTTTGTCGGAATGGTCCCTAATTCTGTAAGCATGACTCATACAGCTTGTTATACACCTTTGCGTGTTTATTTGCTTAAGTTTATCTTGCTAAGCAAACCAGATGATGCTCTCTGGCTGTTTCACTCTCCCTATTACTCACTATTAATCCAATCTGCACGTATCCCACAACTTCATTCAGCGATAATTTTAGTTAATTTGCAGCAGATGCTTATAAGCTTGGAGATTGCTAACATGCCCCAAAGAAACCCACAAGAAACAGATATTTGATGATTCTTTACCTACAACTACTTTCTGAGATGTCAATTAGTAACTTAAGAATGTTTTAGCACTTTAATGAAATGGTATAAACTAATCTTTTAGTAAGAATTTTATGATGTATTAAGTGGCTGTACAATACTACAACTTCAGTACATGACAGTAACAGTTACAACAGTATTACGTCTTTGTATTTACCTCTACCCAATACATAAATTGCAAAAAATGAAGCCAGAATTTTCTAAATAAGACCTATTTTCAATAAAAACACATTAATTATGTTCTTAACCTTTATCATTAACTCAGTCTTGTGCCCATTATTTTGCTGGTAACCAATTAAGGTTGTGAAAACACACAGTAACAAGCAATTCAAGCAGGATGGCCAAAGCGGTTGCTTCTCCCAGCTGTTCGCCTCAGTCCTTTGTTGCTCCTGCAGAAGGGCCACACAAACAGGACCTGCAGCACTACCTGAACAATTACACTGTAGAACTCTAAATGTCAGCATAAACCAAAAGAGGTGCTCGTTTAGCAGCAGTTACAGTTGCTGGCATTCAGCTCTCCCTATTCAATGAATTCCAGAAGAGGAGCAGGCAGGACAGTTACAGCGATGCCCACAGGTTAAGCTCTGGTTAAGACAGGGAATAAAGCAGATCTTTCATACCATTAATTTCCAAAGCGGAATCATGCTTTATAGCATTAAAAATATGTAGTCATTTAAAGAGATATCAGCTCATAGCCATGTTTTTTCCAAGCCACAGCAGTAAACATCAGTATTTCCAATGCCTTCAAAAATACTGTTTCGGGAGACTTCAATTTTAATAAATCCATTTAATTTTAATCCTTGAATCAGTTTAATTGTGCAATCTTTCATTTAGAAAGATTAGGAGGTAACATACATTTAACTTCTGTTACAAGTATAATTTGTAAAACATGTCTCCTTCTATAAAGTAAAATTCCTTAAAGAAAACAAAAAACTATCATGACCTACAGAGCTACAAAAGTTATTTTCATGAAATAAACATCCGTCCTCTTTAAAACTGAACTTGAAACAATGATAATTAAATAATTGTAGTTTATTTGTTAAATGTAAATTTGTCAACACCCTCTACTAGTACACTGAAAAATAATTACTATGCCTTATGCCTATTAACCGTGTCCCATTTTTAAGGATAAGAGCATAAAATAGATCCATATTAACCAAGCAAGATCTCTGGCAAACTATTCTTTCACTTCTGCTGCTGGGAATGTAATCCGGCCACCAAGCAGGGGTGCAACAGAGGAACACAAAGCTAATACATGCAGCCTAGGATCAGGAGGAAACAAGACAACAAGCAGCCTGCCAGTAGAAGATTATGAACAATATAAATCACATCTGCAGGGGAAAATGTATTCACTGGTGAAGATGTCCATCCAAAATCAAAGTGTAAATCAAAGCCGGCTCACTCATATTTGATTGCAAATCCCTATGAAGTTATTATACCCTCTATAATAAACACCTGGCATATCTTCACTTTCATTGCAGTGGTCAGATCAAGGCTGGTTCTCTTAATTCAGAGGCTGACTGACGTTTTGAAGGGAAACCAAACCACTAGCAGACCACCAAGCTCTTCTGCAAGATGAAGAATTATTCAACAGAAAGGGAAAACAGAAATTTGAAAATGTACTGCTGACTGAGAGTATTTTCAAATTCTGGGATAAAAAATACAGGAAATATATACTACTATCCAATATTATAGAAGCAGAAGATGCTGGTCCACAGATAAACTGAGTCAAGGTCAAAACCAGACAAATTGTAACAACGGCCCTCTCTATGAAATGTCCATCGTACCCTACTATCCTGCCTCCAACAGTGTCCAGTAGTGGATAATTAGGGAAACAGAAGAAGAATAAAGAAAGCGTACAGTAATAGTCTGCCGATACGTATTATCAGCTTACACCAAAGTGAAGCTCAAGAATAGCAGCAATTATCTTTGAGTTTAATAGTCCTGGATATATCAAACCCAGGAAAGTATTCAGCATGTCATGCTTAAAAAATTCTCACTAGCCATTTACGGAGTTACTATTAGAGAGTGAACTTTATAGTAATTTATAATGTATGTATGTACCATACAAATGCATATATACATGCATTAGATAACATAATTTAAGAATTTAAGAATTAAAACTCATTAAATTGAAGTTCTTCAAGAAATAATGTTATAACTGCTCTTTTACCTCCATTGATCTCAATAATAACATTACATATTATATTTTAAATCTCCAATAAGTTCTATGTTTTTGAACTTCCAACACAGGTTTTCTTTGAAAAATTATTTCAGCACTAATGAGCATTTCATCTTCATCACTGAAGTTGAATACAATACTGTATGCCACAGAATCCTGTGCAGGCTGTCCCTCTGACAACGGCAGAGAAGGGACTGTCGAGTCTTTGAGCTGAGATAGTCTATTTATACTTGATTCATTACCAAAAGTTGTATTGCTTTGTCTGCTTTCAAAACATCCAAAGAGAGATATTCTGGAGGCTCATTTGATAGCCTCTTGCAAGGTTTTACTCCATTAACAAGTGGAAATCTTTTAAAATTTGCAATTCACCCTTTTTCTTGTTACAGCCACAGAGAAAATCTGGTTCCTGTCCCCATATTCCAGTGCTTTTCAAGAAATGAAGCAAACCACCATCTTTTTCACCTGCCTATTCATCAATTGTTCCCTTATTCCAGCACTACCTCAGTAACAACCTTTCAATTCCTTCCTTTAATTTCCAGTCCTCCCTTGAGTCGTCTTGAGCTTGCGTCACTAAATAATTAAGGGGACTTTGAGGCAACCGCAGCATTTGAGAACTGCGGAACATGAAGAAGCATTCTGTCAAAGGACAGATCCACCACCAGGACAAGGAGAATGAAAAGACAGCAGTGCTAATAGGCAATCTTAAAAGACTAAGCTACTGCAAGTTCTTCCACCTTTCCTTGCAGGTCATTTCTCCTAAACTTACAGTTTTGTTTCTCAGCTCCCCAGTTTCTCTAATCTTTGGTGTTACTGTTTGACAACAGTTTACTGAAACTAGTCTAAATATTCCACTAAGGTCTCACCAGTGCTGATAATGTTAGTATATCCTGGAATGGGACTTGAACCTTTTTACACTGTTCGCCCATATTATGAGCTAGTTAGTCAGATGCTCCCCATTTTACAACTGCAAATTTATTTCTATGTCAAAGAATAATACTGCTTTCAATGATCTGAAGACCCACTGTCTTCAGCTATCATTATAGCTCCTTTTTTAGACAAAGATACACACATTTAGCATCAAGAAACTTAACGGGAATTCAGTCAATTCCTTATTTTGGGAGCTACTTCCTTTGAAAGAGTTCAATCTTCAGTGTGTCTATTCCTCAAGCTTGTCTTCTGCTCAAAGACAAGAGCATGCATAGAATCTAGACAACATTAAAGTCCAGTTTAGTAAGACCAAAATATCAAATCTGAGTAAATTCCATATGGAAATAATTGCCCACGTTTGCATGCAATAAGCATTATTTTTATTGTTATTGAATATGCTCTAATTGCTTAAAGAAAACAGACACATGCCACTCTTAAAAAAACCCCTCAAATACATCACAAGAAAAATTTAAAAACCCAGTAGTTACAATTGCCAAATGAGTGGTGGAAATTAAGTATGGGGAGGTACTGAATATTTGATGCAATGTGACTGCTTGATCAAAGTACTGTCAAAAAAACAACAACAAAAAAAATCATTTTCAGCTATTCTGAAAATACACCGAAACCAGCTCTCTTGCATAAAATCGGAGATAAGAAATGCACCAAAACAGAGAAAAGAATTAACATTTCTACCTTGTTGAGTTCAGACCTAAGGTGTGCCACACCAGTAGCGGTATCTTAAACAAAAGCTTATTTATTCCTCTTGCTCCTACATGCTATAAGCAATCTTCAATTACTGTAACTGCAAGATCTCCTCCTGTGCTAACTCACATCACAGTGAAACCACCTCTTGTGTAGCGGTAAGTCAGGTTTTACAGTCACTCGCATGATTAGTAATTGCTAAAGCTACTCAAATATAAGAAACATTGCTGTGATAAGCAAAGTCAAATAGCTTCTTGTTCTTGACTTGAAAGGAAGAAAAATGAAAGCAGCATAGTGTCTCACTTCTTGGCTTCCTTTAACTGTCTGAAAAGCAGGACCATACTGAACTGGCATCTGTTTCTGCAAAAAGGAAGGAAGCAATCAATGGTTTGGGACATTACATTTTCAGCATGAAGGAAGGGGCAAACAGGGACAAAATTTACTGTTGGGTGAGCAGGAGTGGCATTATGCCTGTGGGGAGTTTTTGTTATTGAGGTTGGTTGGTTGTGGGCCTTTTTTTGCATAACATGCAAAGATGACAACAAAAGGCCTGGCAAAGACCTTGGAATGGATTAGCGAGCTCCCTTGTATTAGCTTATTGGCAGGTTTAATTAGTGTGGAGTTGTGAGGCAAAAATCCTGACTGTGTCTCAATTTCTGAATGTAGGCACAGCATTAATAGCTGCATAGTGCCAAAGCAATGGTAGTCCGTAGAGAGACTGCAGACCAGTTTTGTCTGAATTGGAAACTGATGATAAAGAACACAGATTTTTAAAAAAAATCTTTAACAATGTATAGGAGATTCATTTTCTGAAGCAGAGACAGCGACACATTAGGGTGTCAATCCCCTTAAGCAGAAACCTCACATCCTGTACCTTTCCCTTGCCTTAAATAATGGTTCAGTAGCCATTTCTCCCAGAAACAAATGCCTCCTTCACCCTCTCCATTCCAATATGCCACTAAAAGGTAAGAGGTACGAATCTGTTCCCTCATTTTTCTTATTTTCCTCAGTGCTTCTTACTTCCAGAGAACAACTGGGGAACACTGGAAAACCCCAACATTTTTACAAACACCACAGTCCTTTCTCAAAAGCTGTATTTAACTGAGTTTTCAGAATCTAGCATTTGACCGATCCCTTCTAAGAATAAAGGTTATTTTAAAAATATATATTGGTCCCATGACATATGTACCAGTGCATAGTGAAAGGGTCATACGGCAGTGGAGAAGGTCATATAGTAACTTGTATTTTAGTCCTTGATCTTCTTTCAGTGTCTCCCTACGTTTCTTTCTCACTCTTCCAGTATCACGTAAATCCCTACCTGCATACAAAATAAAAATTCAGGAACAAAAATCTGAAAATGCTGTCACAGAAGCTAGCAGGAATAAGCTACATACAAAGACCTGCCTAACAGCACAGTCCACCTCCTTTCATCATACTCAGTCCTACCATTTAAGAATGGTGATAAGCATGATATTTAATTTCTCACACAAAAAAAAATCTCTTCTAGTCTCTTCTTTTAATGAATGCTAATATGTCTGACAATGATTCTAGAATAAAATTTGAGTTGGCATATGAATATCATAAGCATTTTAAGACGTTACTGTAAAAGCACCATTTTTTTGTACCAGATAAATCTCAAGAATAAACTCTATGCACTGCAAGCCCAGGTCAACCAGGATAGACCTCAGGATGAGCTAGTCTTCTCTATGCCAAGAGAAACCTTGCCAACATTTGCCTTCAAAATATTGCAGTCTTGCTGTGCACACCACATTTCAGGCCGTTTACTTCATCAGCGCCATGAGATACTGCATTCTTTCTACCACTGTGTGTACAAGCTCTGCAAGGACAATATGTTGACCAAGTGAATGGATTTATGTTAGGAATTACTGGTGTATGACCAACATATTTTCTTAAAGCTGCAAAAAAAAGGTGCTTGTTTCAAAACATTTTCATGAAACACCATGAAAGAGATTCCTGGGGTTTGGGGGGGTGGGAGGGAGAGAGGGGGAGATAATTGAATTACAGTCTCTAAACCTTACAGTTTCCACAAGCTAATATTTGCATGAATTAACTTGGGAAATTGTTCTCTGTATGAGAGAGGAAGTACACTGAACCAGCACAGCAAAAGTTTTAAAGCCCCAACGCAGCAGCATTAGTGAGTTTTTCAGGACAGCAATTATTGCTCTCCAATTGCCTACGTGGTGGCAGAGGAAAAAAACCCTGGCTGTATTGCCCTGGATTTCCATTTGTGCTGCATCATGCAATATAGTTAACAATAACAATACGAGAGGCTTCTCGTATTTGCTCGTACAACTTTATGTAAGATTAGGGAAAACACAGAATTTTATTTTCATTCCATTTGCCAAATTCGTCAAAATCTTTCTCATCTTTGTCAACTGCAAAAACATTACTATGCTCAGTGATCAAAACAGGTCACTACAGGACCGCATCGTACCCTGATGCTTTTGAGAACACCCTGTAGAAACTTTCTAAAAAGGAAACAAGTTTCACGTCAGGACTGCTGAACTTTTATTTCAACCAGATGGTCTCATATTCATGAAGAAAGCACGCGTGTATATCAACATTTCAGTAATTTCCCACTGTCATTAATACTGGGCTGATTTTTCTCTTGAAAGATGATTTAAGCAATAGGAGAAAGGGTTTCTAATGAAGTACAACAGTTCACGACACCTATGTAAGTACATGAAGAAATGGAAAAGTAAAGTTATGATCAAACGGTAAATAATTTTGGCTCCTCCTAAGAGCTGAAGTCCCTTGTAAATACTACTTTCTGGAAAGATCACACATACTTTTAAAAGTTTCCTTTCTGTCAAAATATTTCAGAATGCATCTACATATTGTCATTGTACTTTAAAAGGCAGAACTCGAGATGATTAAGCAATTTGTTTGCAGTCCATTTAGGAGTATCCTCCGTAAAAACCTTTTCAAGTTTATTTTCTATTAATCACGTTTACCTTTTAGAGTTACTAATTTTTGCTCATTCTCTTGGGGAAAAAAAAAAAAATCTAAGTCCTTACAGCTGCTGTAAGACTGACCTAGCAATAAAATCTCCCAGTGCTCCACAGAATGAGTCTCCAGTTCACAGTTTACGTGTGAGAGAAAGTCAAAGCTTATGTACAGAATGATACTGTGTCTGTGAAGAACTGAATTCCCATTTATAATGTAAACCAACAGCGTACACTAGATCCCACGGCACAGCAGTATTTGAGCAATCCATCATCGATAGGGGTCACTCCCGAACCCCTGAGACAGAAAGATCACCTCTGCTGAACTTCCAGTTTACATATTGTCTGAACAATGATTCATGGACTATTTAAAATCTTCCTTTTCAGGCAACTGCTCATGGTGTGTGTTCGGTTTTTCTCCCTTTTCCTTTTTTTTTTTTTTTTTTTTTTTTAAGGTGGGGAGGGAGGCAGAGGGGGGTTCTTTCATGAACTGCCTGATCCAGATGATCTGCAATAACCCCAGTTTCAAAAACAAGTGAAGAAAAGTACACTGCTTTGGTTTATGCAGCGTATTTTATAAAGACATCTTAGAGAAAAGAACACCAAATCTGTGAGGGAAATTAATCTGGCTCTGAGAAAACGGCTCCAAGCAACGCAGTTTGCTTCCCAGCAAATTCAGGCTTAATGCTCATGAATTATTAAGTTACCACATTGGCTAGAAGCCCCGGGGGAGGATTACAGAGTTTACAGTAAGACTGTTACTGCAAACACTGGGTTTCCATAGAAATAGAAAATAGTGAAAATAAGTACCTGTCATTTCTCTCTACCACATTCAAGGAAAAACAACCACAATGTTAAAAACATTATTAAAGCTTGCAGCAGAAATGTAGCTAAGCACCAGTTACATTCTCCTTGGGTTCCCATGAGTCTGCCACACTTGAACATTTGACACTGTCATTAGTATTTTTTTGTTACTTACATCATGAAAGGTACATATTTATGGTCCTGAAAGGAATCCCCTCCATTAGCTAGAAAAAGTTTCTGTTTCCAAAACAAGAGACTTTAGTCATATAGTGTGATTCCTTAGTCCCTGCCAGGGATCGTGATTTTAACTATTGAAAAGAAAGCCAGACCGACCCTGCCAGATGGTAGGTATGAAATGCTTTGACCATAACTGTAGGGAAGACTTCTAATTTTGGATTACACGTTTTTTATAGAATAAGTATTTTATCACCATCTCTAACCTGGGAGAAGCTGATGGTTCTGAGGTCTAATACAGCAGTTGTCTCACATAATTCTTGCTCTACAAACCGCATATCCCTGTTACTTGGCTTTGCACGTCACAATTTCAGTCAGAGACACAGAACTGGTTTTTGACAGCGAATTTTGCAAGAGAAAGAGCTCAAGTATGAAGAGTAGTATTCGTTACAGCGGGCCTTCCCACAGACAGTTACTTGTGCTTGCTTTCTCTGAGCTATGTAGTTCACCTAAACGTTTTAACAACATGTATTTGCACCCTGCCAGTCGAGACAGCAAAATCTCTTCTAACTGTATGTGGTAATGACACATTTTTGTTCTTTCTGAGAAGGAAAAGGGAAGAACAACTTTGAATACTTGCAACTAACTGATTTCTTCCTGTTAACAACTAACAAAATCAAAATAACTGTAGAAAAATCTGTATCCCTGCCTATTGATATGTCATATCTGATCCCCAACCTGAAAAAAATTTTTTGGGGAAGGAGGGTGGTGGTGGTGAGAGATATGAGATGAGACTGATTTTTGTAAAAGCTCCTGTTTTATAATAGCTTCGTATTATTAATTTTCTAGGAAAGAATTAACATCTCTAATAACACCACTTACCTCTCTACAGGAACTTTCATATACAAATCAGGATAGTAATAGTTTCTTTAAAACATATAATGTTAACAGGAAAGGGGCTAAATAGGAAAACCAAGCAAATACAGATTTGGGGGAGAGATCTAGGGAATGAAACTCAGCTGAAGCAACTGGTAGAGAAAATGAAAAGGCGTTACTCCTCCTTCGCCCTTTTTTAAAAATCTACACACACAAAAAAAACCCTTATAAAATACTCCGTAGGTTGTATCTGTCTCCAGTGATGTATCCACTTGTATTTTCTAAAAGTTATATATCAGAAAGGCTCTTTGTCCCCTGCCATATGTGTGCAGTAGACTTCAGAGACCCACATATTTTCCATTTTCCAGAACAAGGGCCATTGCTGTGGATAGCAATATTCCTTAAAGTTTGCTTACCGGATGATGTTTTTAAGGAATTTCATCTTGAGCAGGATCAAGAACTGACATCCTCCTTGTTACTACTGCTATGGATTATCTGTTGCACAAAAGTCAGAAAAATACTTTCCTTGAAATACTGAGAACGCAATCAACCAAAGTATAGGAGGAACTGATGGAGGATTAGCTATCCCAACAGATCAGATTGCTAGAAAAGAGGTAAAAATTAGAAGGATTGATTTTTTTCCATGACTAAGCAGAAGAAAAACCTCATTAGTTGGTAAGCCTAATCCCTGGGAAAATTCTCTGAATATTAAAGAAATAATTCTGAATGATACAAAGTTATTTTTTCCCAGTAGACAAATCATTATACTGCCAGTGAATGAGATAACTTTTCTATTTTAAAATAACTATGAGAAGGCTGCTATTAAAAACATAACAAATGGAAAGTTTAGCATGTAATTGCACAATAAAAGTAAAATATAATTTTCTGCTTTCGAACATAGCAACTGGCAGCAGTGGAACATGATAATATTTTAAAGTGATTAACAGGGGATAAATACACACACATTGCCACAGCACTCCCACAGCTATTACCTAAAGAGGGAAGCAATGTAATAAAAGGGATCTTAAGGTCAGTTCCATACTCTGGGAGCGAATGCAGTCAGACTTTTTGTGCCACAGCTTTTAATGTGGATCTTTCCACATTAACTAACTTCATTTCTCTTTCAGCTATTCAACTTCAACCATATTCATCTACCCAGTGATCCTGTCTTCCCTTCTTCTGACCTTATTAATACTTATCTTCTTGTTTATTCTTCACCTGTCCGTATCTTTCCCTTTGCCATTCTCAGCTGCTAAGCCTCCCTCTACCTAAGCAGCATCTGATTTCTAGAATGCATACAGTTTCTGTAACTCTTGTTTGGAGCATGTAGAGTTGCTCTGTACAGGTATTCTCCCATTAAGTGTGCTGATCCTGCGTATTAGAGCTTTAAGAGGACTGAAACGCCTAACTTGGATAGAACTTGTAGAAAATTTGCTATCACTTTTTCAGAAGTCTGCTTAGTGTTTAAAATGAGAGTTCCAGATGATGATAATTGTCTACATTAGGAAGTGTTACAAGAAAATTATTCAAGAAGAAATGTATAAATGCTATGTAATTTTAGCTACACTGATCTTGCTAACATTTTTGAGCAGCTGATACACATTGCTATTGACAGTTAAAGTCAAGAAAATGACTAAATGATGATGAGAACCATGGAGCTAACTGTCATCAATAAATACACAAAGAGATGAAGATTCCTGTCAAATTTGTCAAGGTTACCTTCAGCAACTTGGTATACAGATTTGTATTCTGACATCTGAAATAGGGATACTGTGTCAGAGAAAACTCCTACTATGGAAAAACTAAAAATCAATTCCCCTACAGATCCATAATTTCTAAATCCAGTGTTTCAAAGTGGTGAATTTTATTCATTTAGCCTACTGCTTTTCCATTTTAACGCAGAAATAGATGCTTCAAAATTACCAAATTCCTAGCACTGTATTGAAAATTGGCAGCTGGGTAGAAGACGCACTTCTACATGTCTAGTATTTTAAAATCACTGTGGGTCTCCGTTTTTCTCACATTTCTGCACGTGTTTTACCTAGCCATCTGCTGACAAAGAATGGATGACAATTTTTTCCTTCAGTGAGAAGGAAAAGAATGCGAAAAGGCATCGCAACAAAACACAATGAGATGCTTTATAAAGGGCTAGATGTTAACCTTGTAATACCTCCACATACTTTGAGGTAAGAATCAAAGAAGCAAGAGAAAAGAATGAGGCAATGAAGCCGCTTCATGAATTTCAAAAGATTATTTTTTGTTTTAAAGGAACAAGGACTTTCTCTGTAATGCACCTAACCAATAAATATTGATTTGCATTAGAAAAGCTACAAGCAGTTAAAAATTAACCACTGAAGGATGAAGTCTTGCTTCAGAGCAGACACATGCTTCTCCACCGTGTCTTATAGTCCTAGGCAAAGAGGAACAGTGTGAAATTTGGAATTCTAAGGTAGAATTCTGGGGGGAAAATATTCTGCCAACATACCTTTTCCTAATTGCCATCTCTAGTCAAGATCAGCTTCCATCATGATGCTGCTAGGAAACTACCAGTTGATATAATATAGTAGAAAAGACTTCTATCTAACAGATTAATTTTAAGAGCAGATGGGATCATTATAATAATTCAATCTTGTCTACTATATAACACAGACCACACATCATTTACGCTAACATGAATCTTTGGGTTTATTTGTTTATTTTAAAGAGGGAGGGGCCGGGGCAGATGTTTGGCTTATAAAAATATGTATTTTGTTACTCCTTTTTTTTATTCCATACCTTCTGATTGTTTTTTGTATGAGCATTTGCTGTCTCTTTCCTTACATTAGAGTGCAAACGATTTATGCTTATGACGCATATCAGGACATCAACCTATAGTGTAAAAGAATGAAGTATACTCTGGTAGTACACAGCATTTCAATACAGAATTTTGGACAGGCATCTTAAGTTACAGCAAACATCTCTTGGTAGCAAATCATGCCCTGCCCCCATATCTGAGAGTCTGAGCACACTCTCTCCATTCATGTCTACATTTATCTCTTAAGAAAAAATATCGCAACAACACGGTATGTGCTCATTGTGTAAGGTTATACTTATACAGCATTATGTCATTTAGATAAAGCCCAAAGACACAATTTAGTATAGAGTAAAAAAAACCAAAGGGGTGAAATGCTAATCAGTCCAAGTTAATAACCACCCAAATTATTACTACACTATTACTGCTCCTTTCCTACATTCCCCTCTCATTGCAGTGCTTCACGCTCCCACAAATTGGTGCTCATGAGTGATTTCAATTCCATTACTCTTTTTTTGTTCTCTTCCCCCTTAAAAAAAGAGTATTTTATTTTCCAAATCAAATGATTTTAAATTATAATCAGAGGAAGAAACCCTACTAATTTCATCTGGATGTTTCTCTTGTACTGACAACAAAGAGAAAGAATAAAGATCTGAAGAAGAAAAAATAAATTTAACTTAGCAGTAAATTACTGAAGGATGAGCGCCTGCAAAAGGAAATGAAAGGAATGGTTTGAGAGAAGCAAAATAAAAGTGTTGAAAGGTGAAAAGCTTAGATAACTATTTGATTAGGTTCTGGAGAAACAGAATTTAAAAAAAAAAAAGGAAATAAAAAACCTCAGTGGGTAGAATATTGTGCTCTGTACTACTGCGCTCAGACAGGCATTTTGGAAATGAGACCTCTCCAGAAAAAGTGCGGGAATTTGAATACGTGAGAACTAGTCATAGCTTTCAAGGTCAAGAGCTATGCAGCATCTTTCCTCTCATTTCACTGTACTGTAAGATAACTGGATCATCAGTATATAGATTTATATATGCCCTTTAAACCTGATCATCATCTATGATCCCCAGAAATTTCCCATGCATTGAGAGTCTTAAGAGTCCAGTTGGGAAGTACTTAAGCAGAAGGAGTACATGGTTCTGCATTTGCAGGTGCATTTATTTCTCTGCCACTCCATAAGAAGTTAACTCCTTCCCCCACCTCTGACAGCTTTCATAAATTCCCTCAAAGCTGTCTAGACACTACAAAACTGTCAAACAAAATCATATTGAAACACACAGAAGACAAGATCTACATGATGCGTCTATGTGTACCCCCACATGAGGAATAGACAGTAGTCCTTACCAACACTGACCAACCATCTATTTTTTTTTCAGTTTTATATCCTTTCATCCTGGATTTTTCTTATCTTTCTGACATTAGGATAGGCCCCATATGAGATATGTCAATTACATGATTTTTTAAAAAGTATCTTTTATTTGATAAGCATCATTCCAATTGCATTTCAGTAGAAGATACACCCATCTTGTTTTGCCTTCTCTACAGCATTGAAAAAAATCCAAGGCATAGTTAGCAGCTAGAAAATAATTAAATGGATCAGTGAAAGTGGTGCCTTTTGTAACGTTATTTGATCCTTCTTATTCAATAGATAATCACACTTACTAGAACAAACTCAGTATTGTTGGACAGTGATGCAGATAGGCTTCCAGTTCAGCCATAGACATCTGAATCCAAACTCTTAATCTTCAGAACAATTCTCGCATACCAAGTCAGATAACAATAGAGGCTTTGAAGATTTCTTGATGATTATTTCAGGATTCAGAGCATCCTAAGAATTCTCAACAGGAAAAAAAATGTGCAGGAAAAATTGACAAACCTGAAATTGTCTTTTTATGTGATAAAATAGGGAGTTGGATATAATGCAAATTCCCTGGTGGCCTTTTGAGTGTAGACTTACTCACCACTACCATACTGCATACGCCATAAAACTTTCCCCTGCCAGTGGAAGACATTTCTTCTCCTCCCAGTTCCTCTATTTCCATAGCTCTGTTCCCCCTGCATACCCTACTAACAAAGTGCTGAGGAACCAGACAGCCACTAAAAATGCTAAGTACTCTAGTTTTAAGTATCTGCCACACTTTTGGGTGACAGAAGTTTGGTTTCTGATCACTAACAATCATTTTTACCTAGATAGAATTTACGGATAAAATAAGATGCTTACTTAAAAACATCCGCAGTACTGAAGAAGTTACAATAATACAGATCCACAGAATGCATTGTGAAGATCATACTAAGCATTCCCCATGGCTTTGTCAGCATCTCAGTTGGCTTCCACCTTTCTTTGTGTAAACTGAAATCTTAATTTCTGATAGGAATATCTTTGGTTAGGATAGTTGCTGCCTCTTCTTTCCTCTTCTCTGCTATCTTCCCAAGGCAAAACCACAGAATAAAAAGTAACATCTTTTTTTCTATTGCATCCCTTTTTTTTTTTTTTTGGCTAACTTTTAGCTTAAGTAAGCTTTCTCACATGTTTCCTGGGGCACTAGAAGATAACGTGGGGAAGAGTATATTACTGTACTTCCTATCCTTCACGGTTCCTCGAGTAACATTTCCAGAGTACATTTTCATTACCTTTAAACTTTTCTAGCTTTAGGTTGCATGTCTATAACATAGGCTTTTTAGACACACTGTACATTTCATATTTCTCAGAATATAATTGTATCAATTTCTTAACAAGATGTGTTGGGAGCACCATACAGAGAAACACTACAATAGCACAGAGTAGAAGAGAAAGCAGTTCTGAAACTGAGTAACATCTCCCTATCCATACATACTTTCTTAATTTGTTCTATGTGATCACTTCTGGGTAACCTTGTTATACATGAATTGAAGAAAAAGAATGCAATATTCTGAAAAATTGCTAAGGAATTCCCCTGTTTCTTTGTTTCCAAAACCAAAATAAAGCTTTCAATGTCTGTCTTCGTGCACGTATTACAAAAATACAACATCAATGACAAAATCTTAAGAGTTTCATTACCATGTCATTGTAAATGTTCTTAGCTGCCAATCTCCACTATAAATTTGCATCTAAAAATATGTACAGCCACCTGTTGCTACTACTACAGTTCAGCTGAAAATATTCTTTACTTAAAACAGCCACTGTCACTTAGTTACCTTTTCCTCATGCCACATCATATACTGCCCTGCATATATGGGCATGAGCATTTGGGCCATGTTTTTCTTTGTCTTCCATTTGCTGCCAGTGTACCTACAGAAGCCGTGTGTGCATATGTGTGTGTGTGTGTGTGTGTGTGTGTATATCTTTCTCTCTCCTTCTCTACATTCAACTCCAGCTGAGCTTTTGCTTTTCTAATTCTGTCTCTGCATGCCCAGGCAATTTCTTATTTCTCCCAGGTAGCTAATCTGATGCATCTGCTTGACTATCTGCACGTTGGAATGGGCCATCCTTGTACTCCACAGAATGCAGTATCAAGATAAACCGACAGCAAGAAAAGACACTATGCAGAAAGAAACAACCAACCAACCAACTAAAAAACCCCAGGTTGTGCTGCATTCTGACTCAACAGACCAGTTGAAAGATCATAAGGCCCTCTCATAACGCCATGTATTAAAGAGAGGAGATCATCAGCAAACGTATGCCTTCTGTGGACACCGTACAGAAAATCTGGTCTCACAACAAAAAGGTCTTGAGTGTATTCTGTATGAGAAACGTACGCAAGGACTTCCTCTGTCAAAGCTATCAACGCTACCACGGATACTTATCACATCTTCCAAAATCTCCAGTCATGAGGAGGTCTATTATAGCAGGCATGGTAAAGAGACAGTAAGTAGGCAGTCGGAGGAGTTACAAGCAGAAATATGCACGACACTATTTCCCATGCATAATTACTGATTAGGCCCCAGTTTTTCAAATCAAATCACATCAGAATTTCTTTTTTGTTCTATTCACTCTCCATAATTAAGGATATTTCTAGATGACAAGAAACTTTTAAGCCTCAATGGAGTAAAATAGGGTAACTGGTAAAACAGTGCTAGAAACATCTATTCTGGCTTAAGATGCAGTCAGAATAAAAAACCTTTACATGTTTAAACATAAACTTTATAAAGGAAAAATCATACTGAAATTTATTTATCCTTTTTCATACTTAGTGGATTCTTCAAGCTCATTTTCAGAAAAAAATTGATGTCATGTTTTTGAATGTGTAATTTTTGAAGTTATGCATGATTTTATGCATTTATTAGTAAAAAAGAGCTATTGGAAGGGTAGCTAAACCTCACTGCTTTACCGAATTTAGTTTATTCCCGCCCATCAAAATAATGCCGTAAAAATGTTTTTTAAAAAAATTTTTAAAAAATAAAAAACTTATTCATTGCATCCTTCCAGCACAGATAACACTCTGGATTAGTTTTTCCACCAGTTTTCCAGCCCCTTTACAGTAGTTTCATCTAGTCTGTATCTCCCTGCTTTACCATATCAAGTTTAATGCTTCTCTTCTGTTGAGGCATGAGGCGCATTCCCATATAAGAGAACAAAATTAGTTGGCTCTGATGTGACTTGTGCTTGACAAATCTATGTTGACTTTTACTTATCGTCTTGTTAGCTTCTAAGCGCTAATAAACAGTTTATTTGTTCCAGAACTTTTTGCATTTGTCATCTGATTGCAGTTGACCTTCTTAGGAAGACTGAGGCAAAACAGCTATTAAATACTCCAGCTATCTTGGTAACATCTGCTGATAGCTCAATGTCCCCTTTAATTTGTTCAGTTATTTCTTAATTTTGTAAAAAATTTTTTTGCTGCTCAAGCATTACAGAATTAGTCTTTTTTTTTTTTGTCCTTGATGTCTTTTGCTAATTGCATTTTTTCTACAGGTTTCTGTGTCTTCCCATCCCTGTTTGTGCAATTTCATTAATTGCTCCTTTTTTATATTTCCTTCCAGACTCCATTTCACCAAAGAATACGTGATATGGACTTTCTGTTGTTGCTATAATCTTTCCTTTGTATTGAAAAAATTTGCTTTTGTGCTCTTCAACAGTATTGTTAAGGAACTGACAACTCTCAAATTTCTTTCCCCCATATCAGTTTACCTATCTTTTTTTAATGTTTATTGGCACCTGCCTTCATATTGAAGTTCACCATCTTTACATTAACATTTTCTTTCTTCCCTTTTCTAGTTACTATCAACTCTATCATTTCACGATCATTCATCCCAAGGTACTTCTCACAATGGGGCTGTACTTCCCCATTGGCTGTAATCAAAACTAGATCAATTTTCTCATTGTTTTCTGCTAACTTGCACATAGCAAACAAACTGAGGTATTACAGATTAGTAACAAAGATTTTGTTGCTAGACTAATGCCTTTCCTATGTAAAAATATGGGACAATTTTTGCAACAAAAAAATCCCAAATACTTTAAAATACACAAATAGACTTTCATCCCTTTTGACCTGAGCCATTACCTAATACTCAGATTGACAGGTTGTTTCTGTTGTGGGCTGAAACAAGTTATTGAGGCAGACATTCATCAATCCAGTTCTATTTACTCACAAGTATTTCTTTTCATAATCCTGTCAGAGTGAAAATTAAGTCACTTTTTCCTTTTTTTTACCTCTCGGTCTTACCCCTCTGATAGCAGCATTGTTATTCTTGCTATCCGTATCTCCCCAGTGTCATCTTTTGTCTGCTTCTCATTTTTAGACAGCACAAACCATTAAACACAGTACAGTACTGTATTTGTATTCAGAACCTGGGAATACATGTCAAACTGTATTTCAGCTGCTGCTCCAACCTTCTGATTGCTAATCCACAACCGGTACATGCCATTACTTTGGCTCTTAAAAAAACACTGGAACTTTCACCAATTCTTCACTTAACCTAACTGGGAAATAACTATTGCAACCAACAGGTTCAATGAGATTTGTAATCTACTATATGTCCAAAGCACTAACACTGAAAGCCAGTCAATCTCCAGTGTGAACTGTTTGGATAAGAAATTTATCAACCTTGAAACCATTTCAGAAAAGTCAATTTGTCCTTTCCATTTAGAATGCAGTGTGCAGAAGCTCTGCCTGGTTTTTTTATTTTAGTGTACTATTTCCTGAGGCATACAGAAGAGGAAAGAAACTTAATCTTTTAAAGTAGATATAAAAATATAATTCTAAATGTGTTCGTCTGTTTTCTGTTTTTAAGTTTCTTCTCTAAAACAGAGCTTAGCCTCATCACACACTTCTTCCCCACCACTCTTGGGGATGTAAGAAAATGTAAAAATTATGCTCTTTTCACTGCAGCAGATCACTGATGCGTAATATGAAGAGCTAAGTAATAACAACTGGTTGCACATTAAAGCATTATATATATTTAAATATGCTTGAAACACTCTTTCTACTTTTTCTCATTATAACTATTTTTTTTTTTATCATCACTGGCAAAACCCCTTCTTAAGGCTTTCCCACTCAATGTTTACATACTATGGAAACTGCAGCCCAAGACAATTCATCTCCTTTGAAGCAATTTCTGAGGCCTTCCTCAGTCATGGCAGCAGCTTGTCCCTTCCTCTTCCCTGCAGCCTTCCTCATCTAAATAATTTGGTGTTTTACTGCTTTGTGGTATGAACTAATTAATTGTGAGTAATTTTGTTCTCTTTTGATTTGCCATTTGCACCTTTTCCTCTTAACAGCTATTTTATGTTAGTTCTCTTAATAGAGGAATTATAGGCATGTCCTCCTAATTACATCAAAACAAGCATTTCTCACTTAGTGGGGGTGAAATAAACACGATGTAGTATCAGACTAGGCATTCTTGCCATATTCTGCAAAACGATCTTCAAGTTACCTAACTAAACGGTGGCAGACACATATTTATAAGATGCAATCAAGTCATTAGAGCTTTCTAATATAGACCACTTTTTTAGTGGGATGTATTCTGAAGAGCTACAAAACATCACTCTACTCTGAACTTTCTTGGATGAACATTATTGACATAATAATGTTCTTCCAAAGACAGGAAAGAACATTTTGGGGCTCCTTCCTCCGTTTGGAACAAATCTAAATCTATTTTGCTGAAAACTAGGACAGTTTTGACCACGGTAGCAAACGTGGTCTGTGCCAGCTGTCAGGACATGCCTTAATCAAAACTCAAAAAACCCCCCACAAACATGCTGTACTTTAGAGTAGACCAAGCTACACTTATTTAATTCCCAAGACACAGTGCATATGCTTCAATACTCTTCTACATATTGTGACGTTTTCAAAACACATGCTTGTGAAGGAAAAATACAGCACATTTCATATTTGCTAACATTAGTACCAATTACCTCAACATACTGAGCAGCACAGTTGTCCAGCCTAGACATAGGGATGAATATGAATACTTCAGTTTATATTGATAGCAACAGAGTAATGAAAACAAGCTATATTGTAACGTGACTTAAGGCAAAGAACGATGAGAGTTCTCAATTCAACACCCAAACACACAGCAGTCCTCTTTTCAAAACAGTCATACAGCGTGGCCCTGCCATTATTAGTACTTCTTAAACAAGAGCCCTAAGGAGGCAGCTACTGAACACTAAGACCTTCAGTAACGTGTGGAGGCCAAGTTAGAAACCTAAACAAAATTCAGCTATTCTGTGCCTTTAATGCTTTGCTTATACATAAGCACTAAATTTCATATACAATGATTAGTATTACTGATATTCTCATGTATGCGTTGCTGGGCTGTCAACTTACGATTTATCAGCTTTCTCCTTTCAGTTGTGTCACAAGAATAGCTCACATGTTTTTCTCCAACATATTTGCTTTGTTCATAATTTTTTTTGTAGGAAGCTTTTTAGTTATTTGATACAGTCCTACCTGATCTGCTTGCCTTCTCGAACGTCGTACAAAGAAAAAAAGACATCTGTGTCTTCTCCAATTGTATTGTAGGTGAAGCTCTTTAGACTGAGGAAGAAGTGATGAGGCACTGGCATACGGCAAGCTTCCCCATGACGCTGACGAATTGTATCCACCTTATTAAAAACAATGAAAATGATTTTTTAGTTCTTCACAAATAAAAGACACGTGATCGACTTGATGATTTTAACTGAGATTCTGCTCCCCTTTCTCCATCAAGTAAAAGCTTAATCTCAAATATATTCTACCTTAAAAAGACATGCCAGATTAAGTTTTCTTCCTCTATTTTTTCAGCTTTTAATTTTAATACTTTGAGAAACCACGATAACCAAGTAAATATGAGATAAATGGTTTATGCATTTGAAATCTATTTTTATCCAGTAAACTAAGTCAATCCTATTTCTCAAATATTGCCTTGATTCTGGGACAGAAAATGAACTATAATAAGATGGTGCTAGGGTGGTTCTTGATGATTTCCATTTAAAGCAGATGGACTTCAAAGCATTTTTAAGTACAACATTTGTTACGTTATTTCTTTTCAGCAGCTGCAATTCATTTATGGAGGTCATTTACAGGCTAATATGCCCTGCAGGTATAACAAAAAGAAATCTTAACAACGGTTGATAACATGAACAATCAATAACGTCAAATAGCAGAAAGGTTTACATTTTGACTCAGTGTATCAAGACCTATTTACAACAGTGAAAACTGGGGCGGAGGGAAAAAAAAGAAGTATAATTAGAAATAAAATTATTCTTTAATTTTTTGTAGCCCTTTATATCCACTGTATGCTGATCTTAATAAACAGGTTGCATGAATATCCTAAGCTCACTAGACTAGTCTCCTCTGAATGTGTAGGCAGGTACAAACTAACAAAGAAAATCTTAACATTTTCAGACTTTCAACCCAGATTTGTACTAGCTTAAAAAATAGAGCTTAAAATGAATTTTGTTCCGGATTTTAAATTAAATCCAAGTAAATCCTCATCCTTTAAAGACAGGTACCTGTGGAAGCACCGTTCTCCTGGAAAGATTAGACCCAGATTTCATGATCAGGAAAGGATTACATTACTACATAAAGGATATGTGAAACAGAAGCCTCCTAAGCCATGTGTTAGCAGGTGGAAAGAAGACTCACATGGGCAGACTGAGGCTTTTGATATCACTACAGAAGTTGATCTTTTAAGAACAACAGTCAGAGCTACGGAAAAGAGGCCTAAATGGAAGTTGAAGAAGGACCATAGTAAGTTAATTACTTGGGGATCTTCTGAGGAAGTGTTCTATGGGTAGGGACTTACCCAATAATCTCCATCATACCTTTACATACATTACCAAACACTTAAAGACAACAAAAATGCCTATGTAGATGATGTTTACCTGCGATGTGCTCTGCTGGACACTGTGTCTACTTGACAAATGCTGTGGAGATACAAAATAGTAACATTTAAACCTTTTTGAAAGTAAGAAATATTTACATTATATCTGTGTAGCATTAGAACAGCAATTTTAAAATATGACTGTTCAAGATTATTACCAACTTTTCACAGTATATTATCACTCACAAGACCATCAGCTTTCCTAAACGCTTTTCTCAGTTAAGCCATTTCTTAGCCTAACTACTTGAATTTACAGGTGGTATTTACCTTAGCTTTCAACATACGTGGCTGTCACAAGCTAGACAGAACTTCCAACACTGTAAAAGCATTTCTTTTTGAAAAGTCCATCACCCTATATTGTATAATCTGTGTTCTCTTGCTAAATGGGGGGAGACTTCACCACTAATCCTCATCTACAGTGTGCTGTCTATGAAAAAGTGCATTTCTTAAAAAACACAGACATCTAGAAAGAAGGATGGATTTTAAACTTTGTTTAAACTTTTTGCTCTGATCAGAAAATGAAATCCTGATAAATGGTTAAAGACTCTTCTACAATTTCAGCTGGCCAACACCTGTAAAGAAGCATCAGTATAAAGAGCTACATCTCTGAAACAGAACTCACGAGGATGATCCTGTATTTAAAGCCCTTTATGCTAGAAGGAGATGTTATAATCAGAAAATGGACTGCACGTCTCACTGAACCGATTTAATCTCCAAAGGGAGATTTAAATACTAATCTAAATTGAAAAGGTTTCAGAGAGCTTTAAAAACCATATCGTTAATGATTCTGCCATGCCTATTCTACACACATTCACCTTAACTGAATCATAACTTAACATAATTTTAAACTGAAATATTAACATTAACACTACCACATGTTAATAAATATTCTCTTCATTCACCCCCTTCTCTAGCCTTTCATTACATACCCAACATCTTATTCTGACCAAACATACACACTCTGTAGCAGGACCAGCACGATCTGTTGATAACCTCATAGCTTCAAAAGAAGTGAAAGTAAAAGATAGTCTACAAAATGCATTCAGCAATACTTTTTCCAAACTATGCCACTGTCTTTCACACAGAACAAAACCAAGACTTTTTACCACAAAAGGAGAGATAATCTTCATAATGAGACTAAATCAAGAAGATATTAAGTTAAATGGCATATTTTGACATCTGTTTACACTCACAGTTATAAAAACGTCCTCTTTCACACTGTCAGCAGAAGAAATAATGATCTTCCGCTCCATTGTTTGTCTAACTACTGCACTGTCTTCTGAATGTTAAAACCCTCTAAGTTTAGGTGGTTGAGCTGCCTATTTAATCTTTTTGTCACCTGCAACCACTCAGAATCAGCTGGCATAGAAAAGACCAGTTATTTAAGCTGCTCCAGGTGTCCTGGCTTCTTTTGACTAAAATTCATCTCTCAATCCGAGTAAGAAAGTGGGAGATAAACTCAAGCAACAGAAATATGAGAGGCGGTCCGAAGAGCTACAGTTTTCCTCAGCGAACACAGCTGCTTACAGAGTGCACATTTAGGTAAACCTGTAACAGTAAGTGGCCAAAAATCAGGTTTTAAATTTTTCACAATCAAAAGACTAGACTTCACTAACTCTCTGCTTTTATGCTTCAGGACCACTCTATTACAATACAGACAACCAGTGACTGAGTTAACTTTACGTACCCTTGCCTCTGGCTAGGCAAAGTGCCCAAAGCACATGTGCTCTCTTGGAAGCCATTTTTGGGTACATGAACGAGAGGGTGACTGAAAATAGTCAACGCGGATTTCCCAAGGGTAAATCATGCTTGACCAACCTAATTGCCCTCTAGGGTAAAATGACCAGATCTGTAGATGAGGGAAGACTAGTGGCTGTTGTCTATCTTGAGTTCAGCAAGGCCTTCACCACAGTCTTCCACAGCATCCTTTACCCAAGTTGTGAAGTTACAGCTGGATGGATAGACCAACTATATCGGTAAAAAAAAAAACCAAACGAACAGTTGGATCGTCAGGCTCAAAAGGTAGTGGTTGATGGCATGTATTCTTCAGAGGTCTATCCTGAGACCTATGCAGTCTAATAAATTTGCAGATGATCCTAAATTGCGGGCAGCAGTCAAGGTATTCAAGGAAGAGGCCTCCATTCAGAGGGATCTAGGCAATCCAGAAGAATTGGTTAAAAGGAACCTTATGAAATACAGCATGGACAAATACAGCAAGTCCTGCACCTGGGACAGGCTAATCCTTCCACGGTATCGGCTGGGAATTGACTGGCAGGGTCCTGCTAAGCAGCAAGCCAGAGAGAGAGAGAGCACTCTGAGCCAAAGTCAGGAGAGCACTCTGGCAGCAAGGACATTTAACAATTTACTGTTTCTATTAACAGGAATGTAGCCAGTAGATTGAGAATAACATTTATTCCTTTTTACTCAGAATTCATTACACTACATCTGAAATACTGCACCCCATTCACCAAAGGACCCCTAAAGCTGCTGGGAGCTGGAGCACATGCTGTATGAGAAGAGATGGAGGGAATGCAGCTTTTTTAGTCTGTAGAAAAGAAGGTTTGGAGGTGACCTGATGGCAGCCTCCCAATAACTATGAAGTTATCGCCAAGATGACACAGCCAGGCTCTTTACAGAGCTACACAGCAGGAGGACAAAATACTGTGGTCATGAACTACAACATGGGATATCCTAACTTTCCAACAAGGAAAAAAATAACCCCATCAAGGCAGTCAAGCATTAGAGCAGGGACCCAATTTTTTTCCTTGAAGAATTTCAGGATCCAACTGGACAAAGCTCTGAGCAGCCTGGTCTGAATTCAGCATTGACCTTGCATTGAGCAGGAAGTTTGACTAGATCTCCCCTGAGGCTCCTTCCAACCTGAAAAGCCTTGCGAGGCGATATAAAAATAGGACTGTTAAGAAGTTATTCATCTTCCTTCTAAAAAAAAAAAAAAAAAAAAAAAAAAAAAAATCAGGTTTACCTTTATTTTTCCCAAAAGACAGTTGCCTGTTAAGGTTGTGCAAATTTTAACAGATAAGACTATCCATTTCAGTATATCCTTCTTCATCTAAGTGCTTTCTGATGCTTAAACTGAATCCTTGTCATTGTAACCTAGGCCAACTGATTCTCGTCTTATCCATCATTAACATGAAAAGATTAATTAATTCGGCCTGTGATTCCATTATAATACTCAAATCTTCTCCTACAAAACCACCTAAGCTTGTAGCATCCCAACCTGTACTTCAGAAGCAACAATTGACTGCAGAAGTTAAAACCTTGCATTTATGATTCTCACTTGTATCCTACACTTTTCAGATGATTTCTTCAATTTCTCTACATTATTTTGAATTCTGATCCTTTACTCCCATGTACTACCACTTCCAACTTTGTGGTATTTGCATATTTAGTAAGCATACTCCCTATTTCATCATCTAGTCATTAATGAAACATGAAGCACTACAAAATGGAGGATGACCACAAGAAATGAAGCTGATTCATCCCTCCTCCTATTTAACCAAATTATTGACAACCATTCTTCACCCTTTTTTTGAGTATGGGTTTTCTAATTAGCTTTGTGTTTACAGTAATTTCATCTAGAACTAACGACCTTAGGAGAATTTCAATTAAAAAAACAATTAAAATCTTTATGAAAATCTAAATACAGCATCAGCTGCTTTTCCTCTATCCACTAGACTCATTTATGTTCTGGAAGTAAATTGGAACTTTTAAAAATTGCTTATTCTGAACAAGTTCACAGTCACTATTACTCACCTCCTTGTTGCAAATAATGGGATTTTTTTTTTTTTTCTCTTCCAGCATTTTTTACAGAGAGATAATGATTACTAGCTCCTCCGCCTCCATCACCTTTTTTAAAGATGTAAAGTATGCTTGCCCTTTGCCAGTATTCTGGAACCTTACCCGTCTTTCCAATGATTATCACTAACATGTCTGATATGGCTTCTCTAGACATCCCAAATGAAATATATATAGTTCTAAATCTCCTGGAACTGATAACTACTTTATAAACTTTTCCTCCCTGTTCAGGTGTGACTCCTTTCACTTTTCCATAGGTATTGTTAGCAATTTGACACAGTTTACCACATTACCAGAGCTTGAGGGGGGCGAAAAGGACATTAAATGCCATGATATTTTCTTGTGCCAATTGGTTTCCGCCTATTATAAAAACTTTTCTTTAGTTTCCCAATTACTACGTTTATTTATATAAAACTGTTTCTTGATACAATTGACAATAGTTGCTTGTTATAACTTAATTTGTGCATTGCCTTTCTAATTTTTCTATTTACCCCTTTGTGCTATTCTATTATACTTTTCTATACTTCTGTTCTCCTATACTTGCTCTTGGTAATATTAATTTCCCTTCTTTCACTCTAGTGACCGAAGGTAATGAAGAATTCTTAATTTATCCAACTTGGCCTCTCAGCGAGTATCTTGTGGTTTTGTTTTTAATTTACTGAAAGAGCTATTAATTCTCCTTACCTCTTTTTTCCCCGTCAAACTTGCTTCTCATGGTATCTTACCAATATTAGTTTTTATTGTTGTTCTTCCTCCTTCCTTTCCTAACAATGCGTGATAAGTGAATCGTATCATGACCAAGTCAGTCTCAAATAAATTGCTTTCTATCTTCATATTCTCAACCGACTTTTCACTAGGGTTTAGAACCAAATGTACACAAATCTGTCCTCTGACAGTCTGCTTTGTTTAACAAACAAACAAAAAATCACAGAGATTTTATGAAATTCTGCACAGTTTGTGTCCAGTTGTTTTCCTTTTCTAGCAGAGTTCTGGGCAATTGAAGTCTCTATTTTCAAGTTTTATAACTATTCATTCTTACTAATCTCATTTTCCATCTGAATAAAGAATAAGCAATTATGAAGTGATGGCAGCATTAACATGAAACTTGCCTATTTATTAGGAGCTCTGGTAAACTCGTGGTATTTTTTCAGATAGTTGAAAGAAACGGCTGAGACCTAGCAGTAACATAGCCAATAGTTGTGCCTTTCATACACCTCTTAAATTCATCCTGAAGACACATACACAAATAAATTTATAGAAAAGCAAAACATATTTAATTGCCAGGTTTGAACATTTCTGATTTTTGCAAATGCCTCCAGACCTTTGTGTCTTGTAACCCCTTTCACTTAAAAGTGCTATCCAAGTGTTTCTGACATTCTGCTGGACTTGTGTTGCTAAATGACAGCTTCAATCTAGTGGCAACTCCAGCACTGAGCTCTGTGGCAGAATTCTGACAACAGCCCATCAGTACTTAAAGGGGGCTTATAAAAAAGATGGCAGCAAACTTTTTAGCAGGGCCTGTTGTGACAGGACAAGGGGGAATGGCCTTAAACTAAAGGGGGGTAGATATAGACTAGATGTAAGGAAGAAATGTTTTACACTGAGGGTGGTGAAACACTGGCACAGGTTGCCCAGAGAGGTGGTGGATGCCCCATCCCTGGACACATTCAAGGTCAGGCTGGACGGGGCTCTGAGCAACCTGATCTAGTTGAAGATGTCCCTGCCCATGGCAGGGGGGTTGGACTAGATGACCTTTAGAGGTCCCTTCCAACCCAAACCATTCTATGATTCTATGATCCTGTATTTTCCCACAATTTCAAAAGTAATGTAACTTTTAAAAAAGTGTTCCATCATTTTAGTTAAAATCATGAACATTGTCATAAGGAAAGGGCAATTTAGTTTCCTTCAGGAGTAAAGCAATGATTTCTGACAAATGCTGCACATCCTGAAGCCACTAGTATTTAGCTTCATAATAAGTAACCTGGAGAAACAGGATGTACAAGGCCTCAAAGCACAACAGTTCCAACAAAGAGATGAATATAGCAGTCATACAGTAGTCACAAATATACTTAGCAATCAAAAATGAGAGCTAAAAAAGATGCTCAAATTTTAAAATTTATCAAGAAAAGACATGCTAAGTCTAATGACTGTATAAAATGCCTGAATTTGTTGTCACAGATAGCAAAGTCTAATGTGTTACCTCGTCCATTGTTCTACTACTACGAGACTGTTTTCTATTGCACATTTAACATTCTACAATCCTGCAAATATGAGAAAGTAATTGGGCTCTCACAACTACTCCCACAAGATTATTTTACAACATAAAACCTCATTGCTCATTTGAGAACCCATTAAGTATTTTGCCAGGAGGAAGGAGGATTCTCTGCCTGGGTTTTTGTTAAATAATAAAAACAAACCCAAAACCACATACCTGCCCCCCCCCCCCCCCCAACAACAAAAAACCACCAATACCCACCCACCCCCACTTAAATTTCTGCCAAATTTAAATTAAAAAAAAACCCAGGTTTTCAGCTGTTTTGGTTCCTGAAATTGCCTTCTGACTATGAACTAGATGTGATTAGACAGCACTGTCTTCCTGAATCTACAAACTAAAGCAACAGTGAAGTGTGAGCTGACTAATGGTCATGTCCTCATACCCGCACAGATCTCAGCAGCAAACTGTGCTGTGGACATTTTCTTCGGGACTAAGATGGGTGACATAATCAGACTGCTCTGACAATTAAATATTAACTATTTGCTGTACTACAAGTATTCAGAGTAAAAAAAATCTTCAGAATGAAACACAGAGTAATAAAGCAATCCTGTTAGCAACTTATCTTGCACGCTCTGAGTCATTACTGATTGAATTTTGTACTGAGTTATTTCTATACTGTATTTGAAGGAGAACTGCTGTAATAGCACCAAACTCTCCTTGGACTATGGCAAATCAGGAACAAACATTAAAAATTAGTACTATTAGAGTGATGTATTTCAATATTTCTTATGTAACAATTTTTATTTCTTCCCACGAAATCCACTGTTATATACATCTTGCATATCAAAAAACCCCACCTAGACACGGACCTATCACTCCCTAATCTTATATAGCTGAAAGCCAAAAACATTTTAAAATAGGAAATTAAAAGTTTATTAGAAGTGAGTGAAACTGTAACAATATTTATGTAGAAAAAACACTGTTTTCTTTGGAAGATATTAAGCTAAGACATTGTATTACAGTAATTGCTGGTTTGTGTTTTTGGGGTTTTTTTGCTTTTGGGGTTGGGGGTTGGTTTTTTTTTTGGAATAAAGTAGCATCTCAGGAAAGGTCTTCATTCACTTTCCACTGAACATCACGTGCTGTTTCTCCCTTTACGGTTACATCATGATCCAAAACAAAGTTAACTGT
Source organism: Aptenodytes patagonicus (assembly GCF_965638725.1). NCBI lineage: Eukaryota > Metazoa > Chordata > Aves > Sphenisciformes > Spheniscidae > Aptenodytes > Aptenodytes patagonicus. The sequence continues at coordinate 5,788,299 of NC_134956.1, forward strand.
ATTACATAGTCCTACCAACACAGTAGAATCCAAACACAGCTAAATTGTGAAATGCATTAGTGGCTTTACAGTTCATTAATGGCACAATTCACATTTCTAAAACAACTTTAACTTCGTTGTGTACTAATATGACTGTACTAGCGACTAATAATGATAGAAGTTGGAACTCACTGCAATGAAGGAATTGTACTACTTTTCCTGAAAATCCTAACATTCTTATTCAAATGCACCACATGTTTTCTAAGGGACATTGCCATACAGCAGAGATGGCCTTAATGTTCAAGGATTAGTTTTGCTTAAATTAACTTATTCACTGGTCTCCCCGCTTTCTCCCCTTTTCTGTGAGCTCAAAAATCTTTGAAACAGGGCAAAGATGTTTATTATCTATGCAACTCCTAGAAACAGACTTTTCACTTAAGTATTCTTCATCTGCAGACTGCTCTCATGGACTTTCTGGACTCACACAAACTGTTGACGGACTCCAGGCTCGAGAAACTTTAATTAACGGCAGAAGTAGGCTGTTCAAGACTAGCTCCTACAACAGGAAGCAGTTCTATTTCTCCCAGCCAGTTAATAATTGCCATTCAAAGTAACAATCAAGTAACCCAAAAGCGTGTCAATCTGTTAGCGTTCTTCATTATACGTCAATAAAATTTGCCAAAACATCTGCCTGGCTCATGGTGCTTTCAAATGAACAGACCTCTGCAAGATATCACCACAGTTAATCTCTGGAGCATCTAGGATTTTGTATTATTTTCCATCTGACAGAATTCCACAGCATACTTGCAAAAGGCAGTGGCAAACTGCAGATTATGTAATGTAACATCTGCAGAACACATGCAGGAACCAGAGGTCTAGAAAACCTGACCTATAAAGGAAAACAGAAAGAAATGGGGTTCTTTAGCCTAAGGAAGAGGAGACTGAATGGGACTTAAGTCTTCAAGTACATAAAGGGTGGTGCAAACAGGCAGGAGTGATCTGTTTCTCTGTGGACACGACAGGAAGATGTGAAGCTTAACCTGCAGCGAGAAGTCTCTATGTCTAAGACCACCATTAATAAAACTTCCAAACTGTAAGAACAGCGAACGGAACAAAAAGATTGCCTGGGCAGGCTGTGGAGTCTTAACCACTGGAGATTTTTAGAAACAGAAAGAAATTGTCATAAGTGACAGAGACAGTTGATCCTGACGTTAAGCAGGAGAATGGACTGGATGACCTCTTAAGATTTTCCAGCCCTATTTTTCTTTAATTCTACAAATAAATGAAAAAAGATTATTACTACTTCATTTAACGCTAGTATATTGATTTTAGCAACAAAGACCAAAGTTTAAAAGGATTCCCATTAGCTGTATATGATGGATCTGGTTTTTTAGAACTTCTTTTCCTGCTTCTGAAACAATAGATTTTAAAAACAAGAAAATTGTAGGAAGAAACAACAATCGAAGTTACCTTCTCCAGTTTTCATACCATGTTATTTTGTAAATTGAAATTAAAATGTATATAAGCATGCCATTTCCAAAAGAAAGTTGGTTCATTCTTACTAAACTCAGGGTAGAGACGCTGACTATTCCTGTGGTTAGGGTGCAAATGAAAAAGACATTCAGCGTACGACACTATTCTAATCAAGAACATATATAAGAGTAAAGAATAACAACTTTTTCCCTTCTTTCCCCCCCAAAGTGAAAACCCAAAGGAATCTCCCACAGATTTCTTACCATTTTATAAAGATCTGAAACACTGATCTGATCTGAATCCACAACCTCAAAGTCCTTCCGAGGAACTAAATCTAGGCCCAAATGTCTGCAAAAGAGAAGGAAGGAACAATGGTAAGTATAATACATTAGTGTTCACTATTATCTACTACATGTGCTTACTCAAGGGCAAGGACACAAGAAATACTGAACTATTTAAGTCTTTTTGCAATTGTTAATCATTAAACAGATAAACCTTCTAAATAAAATTAAATGCAAATATCAAACAAAAAACCACTATGAACTTCTTACTTTTTGTTCACTGACTTCAGTGGAGCTACAGCAACTAATGCTAGTTGAAGCTTTTGGCCAATATGTTGGTGCACTATCCAGAACAAGTTGATTTCATACACGGAAACGTAGTAGGCAAATAAAGTTAGTACTCTGGTTTCTGCTGCAGTATTTGAGTAGGTCCTTCGCTACATAATGAAAAAGTTCATTAGTAACCCTGTTCAAATGTGGAAATAGATACCGCACCTTGGGAAGCTGCTTTGAAATTCCTGGTGTTCACGCAACTAAAACCCCAAATTTATCACTGTATAAACATAGTATTTTTTTAATAATAAACAATAACTACAATGTCAACAAGAATTTTAATCCGTGTTTGTAACACACACATGCAAAAACCCCTTTTAATTACCCCAAACTGAAATAATATTTTGGCTCAAATCAAAGATATAAACTATTTTTCAAAAAAAAAAAAACAAACTATACCAGTGCAAAGAGGATGACTAGTTACGAAATTCTGTAGCGAAGAAGGCAGTTCAGGTCACAGCTGCATGTGAGCAGCGGACAGAATAAGCTATTTTGCATCCAGACAACTAAATGAACAACTATTAACAATTAATTTATAATTGTAGACTGCAGAATGAGACAACCTAAAAGGTGTCAAAACCCAACTTTTGCTCTGTAGATCTTCAGGTTCTGAGGCATAGAGAGTTGTGAGCTTTACAATAAAAAGCTGTTCTAAACACACATATTAGGAGTAAAATTAAAGACACACATGAATTTTCCTGTTTTCATCTTACGTAACTTTGACAATTCCTTTAGAGATATTTTATACTGAAATTCTTAACAGTCTTAAAGAAAAAAAATTCAGAAGAGGTGCCCTCATGGACTACCTTTGCACTCTCTCTTTCTGTCACTAACTATAAAAGAAAAGCAAAAGTCAATTTAATTTTGTAATCAGAGAGGGAAACATTCTGCACAGACTTGTTCCTGATGGCAAATGAAAAATTTTATTTGAAAAAACCTCTCAGGTACCGCTGAATAATTATATGGTGCAATAAACAGATGCCTCCAGGCAATACAGTGTCTCTTTCTGAGCAATTAACTTAAAACAACAGCAAGGAAAAACCAGTGGCCTGTACGAAGGCCTGTACAAAGCCCAGTTACCTTTGCTGACCACTGTACTTTTAATCATTTCCCATAAGTTTCCCAACTCCATAGTTCTTTTTGAAACTTTGCTTAATCAGGTTATCCTTCTTAAATTATATCCCTAAACCATCATTTCTCAAAAATATAGCTCAGCCCTAGTCCACTTGCTGGCAAACAACTGTTAGGCAGTACAATGACCATTAAAATATTGTACTGACAAGCTGGAATTTCCACCTTCTTAGTTCTTTGCCAAAACCAATTATATTTTCAATGGAAAAAGGAACAATTTGCCTTCTGCAATGCAGTTTTCATGCCAAATACCAGTTTCTAAACTTTAAGGCTAAATTGTGAAAGTGATGGTTATACATCTTTTACACACTTTGTTTTGATTAAACCTATCAAACACAAGTTATCCCGGGCCCAAGACCAGTATCTGAAAACTGCAGCTTACTTTATCTATTTACCAAATGAAAAAGATTAAATTAAGAATACACTAGGTAATCCTTAACTGCAGCTGCCATTTGAGCCTCTTATAATAGAAAGTCCAAAAATATAACAGAAAAAAATGGTAGCAGGTAAAAATAGTAATATACAAAGAGTCCAGTTCAAAGGTTTTTTTAAGAAGTTAATGCTCATCATATTCTTTCACAGAAGTTTTCCTGAATCTGAGTATCTAAACCTCCTCCAAAATACCCTCTCAAATGTGTACACACACCCCTCCCTAAAGTATATTCATAAGGGAGTTTCTCCTCAACATACAGATATTAACAAATGATTTTCTAATGACATTATCAAAACCACTTTTAAGTGCATTACAGTTACAAAGCACTATTAAATTTTACAGAAAAAACTGTCAAAGCTAATCATAGCCTGATATTGTTGTAGTCTCATAATTTCAACTCTCTAGAGAACTGAGGTCAAACAGTGGTTGGACTCATTACTCAACACATGACAAAGGTATTATCTTCTACTTAATAATGTTCAACACAACTGCAGTAGCATCCCTGTGAAACTTATCCGATATCCTATTTTTAGTTAAATCCCTTAACACCATGGATTTCCAGCCCAGAAGATTCTCATTCTCTACTACTATGTTAATCCTGCACAACACTTGCTCCCAGAAAATAAAGGTGTCTTTTGCTTTAGTACTAACATGCCGTCATTTATTATGTTTACACATTTAAGTATTTTTTGCCCGCGAAGCACTGACAACATAATTCTTGAAATGACAGCGATAGTCAGTGGCCCACTTTCACTCTCTATTATCAAATACTGCGGGAATATGAGAGCACCAGCTGCCAAGCAGTATTTCTCCAAAACATAGCATGCATAAAAATTAAATAATGTGCTGGTTTGTTTATTTGACAGTTCCTCTCTCCACAATACTTTCTTTTACAAGCAAATTCATGTGCTTTTTTTATTCTGCCTTAACACTGAGAACTGCCTTTCAAAAAATATTTCCCAAATATCTACAAAATATCCCCAAGCCTATTAACTACCTCATGATAGCATATGGCTGGGATAACTCCAGCTGACATTTAGATATTCCTCCTCTTCCACATAGAAGTCTTTAGAATTTTCCTTTCTTTGCGGGGGGGGGGTGGGGGTGGGGAGGGTGGGAATCCACCACCCCAAATCTCCAGATACTTTTCTCTCAAGCAATATGAAGACAAGCTGACAGGCAAAAATACTAGCATTTTTAATACTGGAAGGGATGAACATACAACTCCCCTTCAGGTTACCTGGGCTTCTAGAGAAAATCAACTTGGTTTTAATGGTAATTTCAAAGAATGATCTTAATTTCTAATATTTTGATTTATTTATAATACAAATGTTACACCATTTAGAATTCATAAAACCACAAGTCATAGCAACTCTTCCTAGAAGAACCTTGCAGAAATATGTCATTTGACTAAAAAATGTCTTTAAGATGCACATCCAAACTTCAAGAACAGATGGGGAGAACTCATCACATCCCTAGAGCGTGCAAGATCTCAGCCCCTTTGCTCCAAAAACATGCACTTTACTCTTTTCAGCTTTAATTTTGCAGCCACCAATTTTCCTTGTATTCCTTCTCTCACTACATCAAAGCCTCATTTAATATCATTCATATTTCTCTTACAGAAATACATTTATAAAGGTGGTGAAGGGAAAGGAAATGATCCTGACAGTGATTCGCATAAACTATGTGCAGACTTTAAAAAAAGACTTTGAAAGAAACACAGTACAGAAATCCATGGAAAATTAAATCTATGAAAAACATGTTTGGGAAAATTAGACTGTGCTAATACAACTTGATGCTTTTCTTTGACAGAATTAAGTTATTTTGTATACAAAAACTGCAGAGGCTGTAATCTATAAAGAAATTATTAAAGCACTGATGTAATGCTACACAGGGAATTATTTCTTAAAATGAAGGTGATGAGATGAAGGTAAGTGATCTTAGCAAGGAATCGATTAAGGGAAACGGCAGCAAATACTTCTGAGCATGGAAGTATCAGACTACAGAGAGAGGTTATTAAGGTTTTCCTCAAAGACTGACATCCAAGAGAGTTCCTTACAGTTTTAATCCCTTAACACAATCGTTACTACAGGTACATTCAGGAGAGGGAAAAATATTATATATTTATACAGAAACAGTAACTATTCTTTCTGCAACCTTCTTAAAGGCATTTCATTATGGTTGTTTAAATTGTTTACTCCTATTTTGATCACCTTTGATGCAACAATGACAACTACTGTAATAAGACTTTAATTCTCAAACTGATTTCCAGATATTACAACCTCGTATGTACATTTAATACATATCTCCAAATGCATTTTATAAACTTTAAGCTAATTGTTGCAACACTACCAGGAAGTCATTATTATTCCTTTTCTGTCAAGAAAAATGTGACAAGAGGGCAAGTCACTCGAAGTCCAAAAAAAAAATCTTCTAAGGATGTGAGCACTGACATTTAGGACTTTGAGTTTCAAGGCTATGCTTATTTCATCGGATCACACTATTCCCTCCACGGTGTTACGCGTGGTAGTAGTTAGTAGGTGCTAACATTGCATCTGCCACTGGCTTTCCGACTACAATTTTGAGGTAAGAGAAAGACCATGACTTTAAAACAGTTTCATTTTATTTGCAAGACAGTGTGACAGATTTATTTCTAACATTCTCCCCCCCCCCCCCATTTTTCTTTTTAAACAATCATTTGTAACTTTTGGCTATCTGTGGATCTTTCTGTGCAGAATTTACGGCAGCTATTTGGCAAATTTCTTTTAATGCAATGATTTTAATAACATTTTATGTGAAAAAGAATAACCTTTGACTAAAAAGTAACATAAGCCCACAAACTCATCTTGTTTATGGCTTTTATCTGTCCAAAATCTCAAAGTATTGGTGGCTCCCCCTCCCTTACTCTGTTTCTCAGCCAAAACATAGAGTATCTATCCCACAGTTATAGGGAAGGAAGGATCTTCCCTCAGTATAAAAGGGAAAGTGATCGAGCTCAGAAACTTGGCTGCTTTCTACTAATCTCCTGACATATACTATACTAATCTGAAAGAATCAATCCTGAAGACAATTTAAGATGACCTCTGATTTTTAAGTTAAATTACTTTGAAGAAATCTTCATCTGCCTTTTTGGTAAGTAAGGTATGCACATACTGCTGCAATTAATTTTTTGCACTGGAGAAGCAGAGCATTCACATTTCAAATAAAAGCTCTGTAAGGCAGATTCCTTCATCTGTTTTTGATGCAGAAGACTCTAGAATGAAACAGTTTTTTGTTAGTAAAAAAGTTTAATTCTGGTTTCCCATTCTAAGCACTAGTAGATGTTGAAAAACGTACCCATTCACTTAAAAAAACCTAAACAAGTATTGCAAAATCAAGTTTCTATTTTACTTGCAGCATGATTTAAAATGAGATGATGAACCGCAGATTTCACTTTATAAGATGATTTAAAACATGATGATGAATTGCAGGTTTCAGTTTTACAACGTTTGTTTCCTACTCTACAAATTTTTCCTTGTTATTTACAGACCATTGGACACTTCCAATAGCGTTTCAGACTTCAATAGATCAATATTCTAATCAATTGTATCAGAGTAAAACATTTTTAAAAACCACAAATATTTGTAACATTTTGCATAAAACCTAGCAAGAGATGCAGGAAAAAAGACAATATATGAGATTCCAGCTGTGCAAAAATACACAGAAAGGTGCTTAAAACTGAAAGTCTAAAACCACTAAGATGCTTATCTGAAGGTAGTAAATTCTGCTCTTTTGAGCAACTGGGAAATACAAAAACCTATACAGCAGGAATATCAGTCACTGTATGCATACAAAAACAAGCTAACTGTGGGAAACTGGAAGAGGTGACAACACATCACAAAAAGGATGCATCCGGGATCATATTTTTGTACTGGGGAGAAAGAACGTGTAAGCAACAGAAAATTAAATCGCTGCAATAAGTGGAAATCAGTACTGCATTATGAGAATGACTAGCAACAATACAAAAGGTTAGCAGCAATAGTTGTAAAATAAATTATATTCCTATGCTTTTAACAGACCAAACTACAGAGCAAAACTTAATATTTAGACTAAGTATACAAAAATAAGCAAAAGAAGTTCCCTGTAGTAGTTCTGAAAACAGTCTAAATTACTTTCTCAAAAAAATCTGTAACTATTTATCCAAGGAGTGTATCTGTCCCTTGATTTGCACCAACTCCTACGAGAACACAAGGGATGACTACCAGAACTGCTGCCAGTGTATTTAAGGGAAAGTGATACCAGTTCAACAAACTGAAAAAGACCTAACTGGTGGTGACAGGAAGTGAGCATTTCATGTTTGCATCACTCCTTCCCAAACAATACAATGCATTAATGATCAAAGTCAGGATAAAAGTAGCTTTGCACTAAATAAGCATACATGCTACATATTAGACGTGTAAGATTTCCTGTTTTCCGAAAACTACTTGGTCGCAGAATGTCTCCTATTGGATTGTACTATCTTGAATAATATAGACCTGGTTTTGCATGTATTTAAGCTTCTCAGTTAACATTAATGCATGTTAATAACAATATTTTTCATTTATTTTATTTGCAAATCTCAAGTATGATGGAATAAGCAATGAATGTTATTACATTATTTGCGAAAGGGCAGTACTATGTGAATATGTATATGAAAATCATTAGGTTTTTTAACAGATTAAGACATGTGGTCACGAGCTTCATGATAAAACTCAGAGAGGGGAGACAAAAGAAACCCTCCCAGAAATTCTATAGAAAAGAGTGATGTTGCAGAAAGACCTTCCAAACTCCCAGACATTTATAATTAAATGCTGCATAATGTACATATTAAATTAAGTATCTTTTCAATCATATGCCTTTTTATGCAGTTCCTTTATTTATACTCTCTTCTGTTCAAGCATGTATCTCTGATATCATGTACCTTTTTCTCTAGGGAGAGCAGTACCTGTTCTTATGCAGTAAGACACACAATTTTTTTTCCTAAACAAGCATCCTGAGCAGATAAATTTAATCATTAACATATTTATTTTTACTGGTTTCACTGATGCTTCTCCATAGTTTTCATGCATTAGATTTACCTTTATAGTTTTAATGTACTTTGTATTTAATGATTTTACATTTATTTAAAAAAAATAAAAAAGGTGCATATAGCCACCTCATTGAACAACCTATTCTCTTCATTGCTGCATTGCCGTCTACTCTCCTCATCTTTTTTTCCTACAACATTTTTTGCAGCTTTCTGTTGCTAATTTCATCCATACACTCTTTGAGCAGAAACATCTAGGCATGATGTTCAAAAATGGTCTCTTGGTTCCCATTTACTCTAGTGGAAATGATAATGGAAGATATCTGTAACTCTGCACTGCAGAACAACGACTTGATGCAATCTATTAGTCTATGTCCTTCAGAGCTTTCTTTCAACAAGAGAGAAATGAAATGTAGCATAGGGGCTAGCTAAATCTTCATGAACGTATTCAAGTATGTCTCTCATAAGGAGTTCTGAAGTAGGTGACTAAGGAACGGAGTCACAACAAAAGATATGTTAGTGAAAAACATTTGACTTTCTTCCTTAGTTGTCAACTTACAGAATTCCTCCGCCCATATGTTAAGTAGCACTAATCCTACTCCTAGTTTAAAAGCAGTTGCTACATGCCTGAGGGGGTGATATTTCCTTTGAAAAGGTCGTATGCGTCATGCAAAACTTACCTGTCTGATACACTATATCTCAGAACAAAACCAATTCTGGTGAAGGGCTAGTTTTTGTCTAATGGCAATTTATTACCATTTCAGCTTCTATCCGAATTGCAGTCGTCTTTGGCTCTAAAAAAAAAAAACCTCTCCACAAATTCACCATGGAACTGACCAAGGAGAGTCTAAACCTCTGACAAATGTCAGCAGCAGCCAAATACATAGATTATGTATTATAATTATATAAAAAGTCTAAATATCACAGCCTCAGCTCCAATGTCGCTGTTGACAGTGAGATTCTCTAGTTCTTGCACCAACCATTAAAATACTTCTTCAATTGACAAATGGGTTTTTAGTATCTATGAACACATACTCCCAGACCTAATATTCACTATACTGATACAAAGTAAATTGACCTAAACCTTTTAAAAGTGCAGATAGCCTTAGAAAAGACCTACTAATAAGCAAACAGCTCATTTTAGAGAAATAGTAGAAGAACTACGCAATAAACTCACTATAAGAAGTTGTATTTGATTTCCAAATAATGAAGTGTTCTACCTGTGTACAAATACTATTGGAAGGAAAAAGTTGTTGTGTTTTTTTTTTTTTTTTTAATAAAAGCTATTTTAAAATAATTAGAACAAACAGTACCCAGCTGGTACCTGTACTTACTCATTGCCCCAGTCCAGCCTCACTGTGAGGTGTCTCTTGACCTCTCGCACCTGATCCTGTGTCAAGTGACCTGACAGCAGCTGTCTACGTAGGTCAATGAGTTCATTCATCACATGGCGCAGTTTGTAGAAAAGATCTACCTTATGTTTCTGTAAAGGCATATTTTTGGGAGGAGAGGGGAAGAGAGCGAGAAAGAAAGAAAGAAAGAAAGAAAGAAAGAAGAAAGAAGGGGGGGAGAGAAAGAGGGGAGAAGAAAGAGATTAATAAGTTTGGAAAGAGAAAGAGTGTGAGAAAGAAGAAAGAGAGAGAGAAAGATTAATAAGTTACCAAATTTTCATTTAATTACCCTAGAGGAACATTAATCCAGTTTGTACAAGCTTTAAAATATTTATATCAAAAAGCGGTGTTAACTGATGCTATTTAAATTGAATAACTTTTTCCTTCTAAAGTTTAGGCTCGATCTGCTAAGGGATCCATTTTCTGATGGAATCTAATGCTATAGATAAGAGGACTCATTATGTGCAGGAGGGATCACTTATTCCAATCATATAATAAATTCAAAGTTTTAGATTTAAAGTAACGGAGAGGTGAAAAAGTTAGTTTTCTGTCAGCAGCTAACTGAAAAGTTAGCAACAATGATTCACCACAACAGAAAACTACTTTTAATATTTTTGATATTCCAACTACTAAAATTTACCCAGTTATCTATATTAGGTGGGGGGATATGAATATTATCTGCACTCTAAAAGGGACTAAAGCAATTAATGATAAAATCCACCTGCAAAATTATTTTAAGAGAGGAAAATTACCAGAGACAGTAAAACCCCCACACACTACCACGACCAGCAAGAAACAAACAAACAAACAACTAACACTGCAATCCTTTCCAAAAGAACTAGCATTCTTCAAATATGGAAAAAAACCCAACCCCAAACCAAACCCCCACAACACAGACAGAAGTGGAAATACTTTTCTCCCCTGCAGGAAATAACTATATGGGAAGTCCACAAAAAGGCAAGGCTGGTGCTAACCACCAAGGCCACCTATAAGCACCCGTAAGATAAGGAAGCATGTCAGAACTACTCCAGTATCTGCTAGATGAGAATTCTGTGTCAAGGCAGCTTTTGTCTACACAGCCGTGTCCCATACTGCATAAAACGGCCAACATGCAATGAATGAGGATCCCAAGAAGAAAGAGGAAAAAAAAAAAAAATTCTCCTGTTGCAGTTAAATGCTGTTTTTTTCTAAACCACTATGCTCCATTCCTACCTGTATGCAAAACTTGAAACGTTTGAATCTCACTTGGGGAAAACACTGACTAGATGGACTGAAATTGAGACTTCGCAAGCTAGCATTGTCTTGATCGTATTTCTGCTTATAAATGAGTGTTTTATAAAAGCTCTCTAAATAAAGATACCTGCATTTATCAAAACTAGATCTGATAGAGGAACATCCACAAAGAAAAACATAAGTGCAACATATTATCAGAAAAAATGTTTTTCACTTGTTTTACCAAAACCAGGTAAGATGAGATGAAAAAGAATTTCCATCTACTTGAGTTTGTTTTCCTACAAGACCGCTAGATTTGCATGACTTAGGAAAACAGATTTCAATGCTCTCCATTTTGATCAGCAATTTGTTAATTTCTCTGGACCTGATTACACATCTGTTTTGCTGAGGCAGATTAAGCACAGATGGAATCATCTGCTGTTCTTATCAAACAATTTTGAGATGAAAAGATGCACCATCTTTCAACTATGCATCAACATTGGTTCTGGTCCCACCTGAAAAAATGAAATACAGACACCAGATCCAACAGAAAGACATATATTTCCAGAGCTGAAAATACTCACTCCAGGAAGATAATCATGCATAGCTGGTAAGTATAAAATGACTAGATTTGTGTTTAGGTTTTTTTACTAAATATGGTCCAAAGTAAGTCCTATATAAGCTGAAGAAGGCGGTAGCTATAGGAAATATCCGTTTTTAGATGCTATTTACGTGAACAAGAAAAGGCTGTAACTTCTTCTAACACAAGATGAAGACAATAGAGTTTGGGACTATCAAATAAGCAAATTAGGTATATCTGTCAATAAAACAGCTGGCAATGAAATGATCATAAGAATCGGCTCCAAAATCATCATATTCAGACTTCCCAAATAAACTTGCTGAAAGAGCCACTCCCTCCTGTAATGATGGTTCAAGGCTATCAGTGAATTGAAGTGCAGAACACTATGCTGGTTAAATTACTATATGTTCTGGAGTTGTATTTACACAGTTATTTTTTATGTAAGTATCAGAAGCACTTACTTTAAATACAAATAAATGAGAAATGAGATTGTAGAATACAGTTTTGTAAAAGCTAGTCACATTAGGTCCTATGCAATGATCCAAAAAAAAGAAAAACCCTCTAACGCAAACCTCTCTCGAACCTCAAACACCTCTCTTGTGTTCCATGATCATGGCAATATGTCCTTTTCAGCTTTAGTTCTCAGACTTATTCTTCAAAAAATATTTCATCTGCTTTAAACAGAATGAGCAAGTATTGATAGACAGAGAACTAAACATATGGTGACCTTTTCAGAAAATACAAGGTCCCCTGTGAAGAAGGAAGAAGAGGTATCAGAAAGTGGAAAGCTAGAGGAGCTGCAGCTGTGATCTCAGGCAAACAGTTATGAAGTGAACCATAGATGCAAGACCCGAGAAGGTGAAGGAAAATACTTGTGAGAGAAAGAAGAGCTAGAAGAGAGCTGAAGGTAGCTTAATTCCAGGCTTGCAGGCAGTAAGGAGTTTGAAGCAGTCAAAAAACAGTTTCTAATGCCCCTCCTCACACTAGAAGAGTCTAGTGACTAATAAGCTCCATTTGGGACAGAGGGAGATGTACATATTTTAATGACTTTCCTCTGCCTTCTCTCTTTCAAGTAAAAAAGACCTTCAAAATTCAACACTAAGCTAAGCTGATCAGGATTCCTACCCCCATGTAAAGAAAACTGCTTAAAGTGAAACAGATGATCCTGGACACCACATTTCCAGAAAAACTAATTTTAAGCATTAGAGCCATTCAAGCAATTTTAGTCAGAGTAGCACCATAAACAAACCTGAAACTTTATCTTGTTAGCAGCTAAATAAAAAAATGCAAGCCAATCCGATATGTAAGTGTCCATTCTGTTTTACAGTAAATTTTCATACAACCTATAACCTCTCATTTTTCATCTAGCTTTGTCACAAGCTACTAAGCAACGAGCGCTTTATCGATCTGTCCAGAATGATCTGCTGTGCACATTTATGAACATATTTGGCAAATGTTTTGCATCCAGAATATAAAAGTAAGTATTTATGCAAAAATTTTTATGGTAATAATTAAGGTGTGTCAGGGACAAAGAATCTGGATAGCCTTAATGAATTGAGGACTCTCTTCTTACAAGCAGCACAAGTCTGTCCTCTAGCACAGCTTGTTGCCTTATTTTACTATCCCCAGATATAAAAACATTTGCTGTATTTCTTTGATCTGTTAGTACTAACAAGTCACGCTTATCAATGCTTGGATAATCTTCATATGTACAGCTACACATCAAAAAGTGGAATTCTAGCAATAATTTTTTTTTCCTTTTAATGACTCCATATTAACTCTATGAAGATCAAAAGTCAAAAGATGGTTTTGGTGTTGTGGTGGGTTGACCTTTACAGGCTGCCAGGCCCCCACCCAGCCGCTCTCTCAACTCCCCCTCTTCAACAGGCCGGGGGGGGGGGATAAAATGAAAATATTCGTGGGTTCCGATAAAGACAGGGAGATCACTTACCAACTACCATCCCAGCAGAACAGACTTCACTTGAGGGAAATTAATTTAATTTATTGCCATTTAAAATAGGGTTGGGTGGCGAGAAACAAAGACAAAACCCCCTAAAACCCCTTGTCCCCACCCACCCTCTTCCCAGGCTCAACTTCACCCCTTCGTTCCCGACTCCTCTACCCTTCCTCCCCCCCCAGCAGGGGAAGGGGGAGGGGGGGCAGTGTCAGTCCATAGCAGCTCCTCTCTGCTGCTCCTTCCTCCTCACACCTCCCCTGCTCCAGCGTGGGTCCTGCCCACGGGCTGCAGTCTTTCAGGATAAACCTGCTCTGGTCCTCCCCATGGACTGCAGCGTGGATACCTGCTCCGCTGCCTGCTCACCTCCTCCCGCTCTGGCCTGGGTGTTTGTGGGGCTGTTTCTTGCTCTTTTTTTCCTCATCCTCACTGCCTGTGTGGCCACTTGCCCTTTCTTAAATGTGCTCTCCCAGAGGCACCACCAGCTTTGCTAACGGGTCAGCTGTGCCCTGTAGCGGGTCTCCTGTGGAACCAGCCAGAACTGGCCTCTTCCCACAGAGACATCCCCACTGCCAACACCTGGGCACAGCACCCAACAGAGGTGGTTTGGGTTTTTTAAACAGGTAATCACATAAAATAAACCTGCACTCACATGAACACAAAGCTGTTTCGTGCTTCAGTGCAATAACACAAACTCCCTGTTTCATGCCTACGGTGGCTTTGAAATACTAAGTCTGCCTTTGTCATTCTTCTCTAAATAAATACCACATAATAAGAAAATATATAAAAGACTGGTATATTACGGAAGATGACCTATTTATAGTCATTTTGTTACCATGACTTCATTTAACACTACTGTAAAGAAGTCAGGATTTTGCCTCTCTCAAGAGCAGTCCCTTAAGACATTTCCTATAGAACTGCCTTAGGCTATAATGGGGGAGAGGGGCACAAAAATTATTTTCCTTGTAAAAGCAAGTGAGTAGCTTTTCCCAGGTTCCTTGTTACAGATTTTGGTATCTAAATTAGATATTAAAGCCTGCAAGCATCATCAGCACATGAAAGGAAATAGCAAAGCTGGAAACAACACAAAACTCATTCCTTTCTTTTCAGTTTTGTCTGGACTTTTTAATTAAGCAAATTACTTTATAGTAAAGCTCTGTTGGAATTTATAGATTTGTGCAATATTTATAGTTTAATCTTACCAAAAAATCTCTAATATTATTACCATGCAAACCTTAAACACTACCTATCAAATCAGACAGTACTCATCAATTGCCTGTTGATGACTAAAGGTCAGACTTTACAGGTCAATACAAGGATGTCTCAGGAATAGGGAAAGGAACTGAAGTAATACTTGTGTGGGAGATGTGGATAGTATGCAGGCATCAAGACTGGCACTCACAGAAAACCAAAGGAATTTGAGAACACAAAACACTTGCACATATTCTTGTGTTCTACGTGTGTGCCTAGACATCTAGTCCTGTTTTATTACAGAACTAAAATGGACTTTAATAACAGCTAAAAAATACAGAAAACAAATAGGGAAAAGTAACATCAAGCAAGAATAAAGTTAACTAAATTACAACTTCTCCCAATTAAAACTACAAAGTACATTTACAAAGGGTTGTGGTACCATCCTGGAGTTTTCACAAGAGTCGGAGGCTGAGCTCACACCTCTTCGACAGCACACCACTGAACATTCGACGAAAACCATTAGTCTTTCAAACAAGTAACAGACTGAGAAAGGAGGGCACCTCTGTTTTGGTTTATCTCCATTCTTCTATCCTAAAGTTCTCTATTTATTAGCAAGAATGCATTAACATGAATATTATTTACTGTTTTCTGTGAATATTCATAGCTTTTAGCTTCAAACAGAAATTATTTACTCTAATATAAATCTGTTTTAAATGGATTCTCTACTGTATTCACAGAGGGCATTTCAATTTACAGTGTGTATTAAAGCAGAGTAAATTAGAGTGACAGAAAAAGACTATCTCACATTGTTACTAGTAAATTCTTCAGACTCTTTTGCCAATGAAAATGTCTCAAATAGCTTCAAATACTGACACATGACAAAGGGAAAACTTAAGCAGTAAAAAGAATGATGGAACATCAATAAAGAAAGCAAAAGCAGAGCAAAACAACAAAATAAAGCCTTTACAAGATAAGCAGAGATGTTGCTACAAGTTTTTCCTTTATATTAGATTAAGTGATATATCTGAATCACCATATACCATACTTAAGTAGTACAGTAACTTTTTTCTGGATATACTATGTCCATACGCTTCTTCCAAATAGTGAAACCCTTGAGCTAAAAGATAGGTTGAATTTACATCAGTAACTTCATGAAAAGGTTCCTTGCCACTCTTGGCAACAGTCCAAGTAGAAACTACAAGAATTCTGGCTTTCCCCGTGTCGCAAAAAAAAAAATTCTCAAAAGAATGAAACCTGTGATATGAAGTTTTAAATTATACAGAAGCTGATTTTATATGGGCATCCTCATACTAGCAGTATATATGCAAACTTTTCACCACTCATTATTCCCACTATTTCTCTGAAATGTACTAGAAATTTCGTTTGTGAAGAACTTGTGCTAAAATCCTCCTCTACTAAAATGCTCTACTAAAAGAGCATTTAACATGCTTTACCAGAAACTTTGTACAGCAAAGCAACAATTGGATTGCCTCCAAAATAATTTCAGAACTTCCTCAGATTGCACATTTCTACAAAAAAATTTTTTTAAATGCGATTACATTGAAATCCTTTACGATAAACAGAAAACAACAATTATTTGATCTGCTCCAAAAATGAAATGGTGTATTTAAATCGGAGCTATCTACCAACAAGTCAAAAAACCTGGTGGTACGTTGTATCTGTTGCAAACCAAATGAACACCCTACAGCTTTTCATAGCTACAAACATCATGCCGAGAGGAAGCCAGGTAACATTACAGCAATAGCAACATTTAAGGTAATAACACAACACAGAGGAGGACAAGTCTTCATAACGTTATCAAAGCTATTTGCTCTTGAAAAGGACTGTTTTCTTTCCTAAGATCTCCATTACTGTCTATGAAGGACAGTGGGTAATATTTAAACCTGTTACCACAATGCTCTGTATTTAACAAACCAACCCCCCTCCAGTTCAGAGCTCTCCATAGAATATTATGAAGAAAAATATATTTAGGAAGGGTTAGTACCACGCTACTGCCCTTCTGCAAGAAGAGAAGTTTTTTTCTGTTTGTTCATATCACCTCACAGACCTTAAATGCCTAACCTAAAGCTGCAATTCAGAACCTATTTTTATTGATAGTAATGCAGTACGGTACAAAGAAAATTATATTTTTCAATTTCCTTTCTAAAAACTTCTCCACCTTAAAAATCAGTTATACCATATATGTAAATAACTCCAAGCACAAGCTATTACACTCACTAGCAGTCAAGATGTGCGTCTTGACTCTCATATCTTTTCCTTATTTACAACTTCAGATACCCGAGTTGTCTAATACAGCAACTTGGGACAAGTAACAGATGACAACATTTAACAGTTACAGAAACAATTTTAAACAAATCTGACACTGCTTTGGTGTCTGACTTCATGCTATTAGTATTCATATGCTTTTGTTACGTTTAGGCTCTGTATCATCAAGAAATGCAACTTGGCCAGAACGAGACAGGTATTCTGGGTGTAAATTAGTGTTGTTTAGGTTTTTTGGTTAACAGAAAAATAGGGAGGCAAAGAAGGGAGGTGGGTTTTCTCCAGGAAAAATAAGGAGGGGCTCTGTGGGATAATTACCTTGAGAAGAGGAAAAGTTTGGTTGAAGAAATACCCTAAAGTGACCCTCTGTCTCCAGCCCACCCCCGTCCTGGCTGCCACTGATGGTAGCTGCGGGCTGGAAAAACCTGCATAATGAGATTGTGGAAGAGACTGCAGTTTACCATTACTTTGTTGAAATTCAATTGAAGTTCCTAATTCTTTAGGAGTAACAGCAACATTAACCTCCTTTCATAACGTCATAATAAACTTTTAACAAAGCTTAAGGAAATGGAATTGAAGGGGCTAATTATTCTCATAAACTTGAAGGTTTAATTCTTCATTTCTAATACTGTAGAAACAAGTGACATTAACACTCCCACCCCTTTCCAATCCATATTACATTTATTGAAGCCAGCTCCAAATCCTTTGCATGTTAAATGTACTTAATTTGTTTTCATTCTGAAATGTAAGAACATACAATTTAAGTTTATTTTCCCTTCTGAGAAAAAAAATATGCATGCAAGGTTTTTGCTATTTAATCAAGGATGATTTCTTGGTTTTTACTTTTAACTAGATATAAGTAAATATAAGTAAACCTTCTGAAAGATAATACAGTAAGGAAAGAGCCCAAGAACATGAAAGAGGCTTCTTTTTCCCAGCATGTGGCCCCAAATACCCCTCTAAATAAGATCAGCACAACTAAAACAGAAATATGAGTGAAGGAGAAAGGTCTGTAAATCAGCTAGAGGGAAAAAAAATAAACCTCTGACATACGTATAGCTGACACTTGCAGCTGACAATTCTGTTATGCCTCTGCGAGATGTATAAAGACCTTCAATGTCGAGTATTCACGTTACATTTTCAAGACCCTCTCTGAGCTTGAAAAGCATAATTTTCCTTTTCTACATGAAGACTAAATTATCCTGATTGCAAGACTGTAGAGTTTGGGGGTTTGAGAACAACTAGAAATAGCATGAGACTTGTGATAACATCTCCAAATTGGACAACACTGAAAATTCCTGTTCAAGCATGTTGCTAGTCATGTTCACCACCATTCCCTCCACGAAAGACAGAACCATCACAACAAGTGATGAAGTGCTGCTTTTCACAAAGACCATTACCCTCTCACTGCACCACCTTTGGTTATTCTGTAGCCAGCAGAAACCATTACAGAATGACTGAGGCTAGCAGAGACCTCAGGGGTCATCTGGTCCAACCCTCCTGCTCTGGCAGGGTCACCCAGAGCAGGTTGCTCAGGACCATGTCCAGACAGTTTTTGAATATCTCCAAAAATGGAGACTCCATGACCCCTCTGGGCAACTTGGTCACCCTCACAGTAAAAGTGTTTCTTTATGGTCAGACAGAACCTTCTGTATTTCAGTTTGTGCCCATTGCCTCTTGCCCTGTCACTGGGCACCACTAATAAGAGCCTGGCTCTGTCTTCTGAAGGGAGGGTGTAAAGAGATGTATACATTTTGCTGATATCCCCCCTGAGCCTTCTCTTCTCCAGGCTGAGCAATCACAGCTCTCAATGCTCCAGTCCCTCAATCATCTTAGTGGCCCTTTTCTGGACTCTCTCCAGTAGTTCCACCTTTCTCTTGTACTGGGGTTCCCAGAACTGGACACAGTACTCCAGGTGTGGCCTTACCAGTGCTGAATAGAAGGGAAGGATCACGTCCCTCAACCTGCTGGCAACGTTCTTCCTAATACAGCCCAGGGCACAGTTAGCCTTCTTTGCCGCAAGGGTGCATTGCAGCCTTGTGGTCAACTTGGTGTCCACCAGGACTCCCAGGGTCTTTTCTGCAAAGCTGCTTTCCAGCAGGTTGGCTCCCAGCATATTCTGCTGCCTGGGGGCATTCCTCCCCAGGGGCAGGACTTTGCATTTTCCTTTGTTGAACTTCGTGAGGTTCCCATCAGCCCAATTCTCCAGCTTGTCCAGGTCCCTCTGGATGGAAGCACAACCCTCTGGTGTAGGAGCCATTCCTCTCAGTTTTGTATCATCAGTGAACCTGCTGAGGGTACGCTCTGTCCTATCACCTAGATCATTAATGAAGATGTTGAACAGGACTGGACCCAGTACTGACCCCTGGGGTGCTCCACTAATTACTGGCCTCCAACTAGACTTTGTTCTACTGATCACCACCCTCTGGGACTGGCCATCCAGCCAGTTTTCAATCTACCTCACTGTCTACTCATCTACTCCAAATTTCATCAGCTTCTCTATGAGGATCTGATGGGAGACAGCGTTGAAAAGCCTTCCTAAAGTCAAGGCAGACAATATCCACTGCTCTCTCCCCATCTGCTAAGCCAGCCATTTCCTCACAGAAGGTTATCAGGTTGGTGTGTCTTCCCCTTTGTGAATCCATGCTGACTAGTCTCAATCACCTTCTTGTCTTTCATGTGCCCAGAAATGTTTTCCAGGATTAGTTATTCCATCACCTCCCCAGGGACCAAGATGAGGCTGACCAGCCTGTAGTTTGTTGGGTTCTCCTTGCCCTTTGTGAAGACAGGAGTGATATTTGCTTTCCTCCCGTCCTCAGGCACCTGTCCCAATTGCCATGATCTTTCAAAGATGATTGACAATGGCCTCACAACGACATTTGCCAGCTCCTTCAGCACTTGCGGGACTTATGTACGTCTAGTTCGCTTAAATATTCCCAAGCATGATCCTCTTACACCAAGGGTAAGTCCTCCTTGCTTAAGACTTTCCCCTGGCCTCTGGGACCTGAGATTTCTGAAGACTGGTAAAGACTGAGGTGAAGAAGGCATTCAGCACCTTACCCTTTCCATATCCTGCGTCTCCAGGGCCCCTGCCTCACTCAGCAGCTGGCCTACATTTTCCCTGGTTTTTCTTTTGCTGTTTATGCACTTACAGAAGTCCCTCTTGTTGCCTTTGACATCCTTTGCCAGATGTAGTTCCAGGTGGGTTTTTTGGCTCTCCTAACCCTGGTCTCTGCATGCCTGGATGGTGTCTCTATATTCCTCCTGGATTCCTTGTCCCTGCTTCCACCTTCTGTATACTTCCTTTTTGTGTTTGAGTTTTGCCAGGAGCTCCTTGTTCATCCATGCAAACCTCCTGGCATCTTTGCTTGACTTCCTGCTCTCAGGGATTGACTATCTTTGCTTGAGCTTGGACGAGGTGATTCTTGAAACAGCCAAGTTTCTCGGATCCCTTTTCCTTCCAGGGCCTTATCCCATGGGACTATTTCAAGCAGATCTCTGAAGAGGTCAAAGTCTGCTCTCTTGAAGTTCAGGGTTGTGATCCTGCTTTTTGCCCTGCTCCCTCCTCTCAGGATCCTGAGCTCTACCATCTCAAGGTCACTGCAGCTAAGGATGCCTTTGACCTTCACATCCCCAACCTGCCCTTCCTCGCTTGTAAATATGAGGTCCCAGCAGTGAACGAGCTTTAATAAGCGGAACTAAAATTGGTATCAAATTCCCTGCTCACATCACCTTCCATTTTCCTTGTAGACTTGTGCCCCTATTTACATAAAAATCACAGTCATAATGGTACTTTACATCCCAAAATATATTTTCTGAATTACGTGGTCTTCTAGAGGGAGAACTGATTATCCTGATCCACAGCAAGTGTATTTCTTTTTCCCCCAGAAGTTCTGGTCCTGCAAAGCTTGGAATATTGGTAAATCTGGCTGAAGGAGGAAGACTTTCAACCTGCTGCTGCCATCTCTGTTACAGTCATTCAAAATGCCTCCTGCTGGAACCACTGTCTTTGAGTGCCAGCAGAAGCCGCTTATCCGCTGATGTATTAGAAAAGGGGAAGCTGTAAAGCCTCCATCTGAAAAAGATATAAATCTGGAGGATTTGAGGAAGACACTGCATTCAATACCAACTGGCAGTATTTACCTGTCAGAGAGGTAATAAATGAACACATTTTGCTCTGAAAGAAACTGAAGCAGTATTGAGTAAGTGTGGAAGCCTCTATATTTCATACTTTTAGTAGGCTTTTTACCGTTATTTAAATGCAAAAGGACGTATAACATTCAGAAGAAAGCTTCCCACCTATGACTAAATGGCTATATTCTTTTGCAAATTCAATATCACCCCCCCCCCATAAATCAGTATTTTAAGGTCATTTTCTGCATGACAGAGAAATTATATTACCTTTCACATCAGTTTTAAAGTAGAATTAAATGCTTTTCTTTCCACTTTGAATAAACATGATATCTTTCTTAGAAGGTATATTAACAAATAATTAATTCACACTAATTAACACTAGTTAAACTGTCTATATCACAACTTACATAATAAATATCAAGAAATTCAAACTGATTACAGTATATAACAAGTGCTGTCAGATATATATTTTCCCCTTAGCAGTGCCTTACACCAGTGTGCCAAATTCTAAAGTTGAAAAATACTTTCTCCCCAAAGCATTTCCATTGCATTTAAGTTAAACATCTGCTCTTTCAATGCTATTTACATACTTAACAGGAAACTTCACATCCAGTGGAGTTCAAGTGTACAACCTGATACTTTCATCCTTTTTCCAGCTTCTCTCATATAGTGTCACACAGCACACAAAATTAATATTCTCATTCACACACGCGGACTGGTCTAGAAGTAGTACTACTACTTTGGACCTGACAAACTCAGCAGTAAGAGAAAAAATTTCAAAAGAAATCACAGGGTCTGTAGAACTGGGTCAATATATGTAATCTTAAATGTCTCTAACAATTCTTTGTCTCTGTTAGGATGTTCATGCAGGTCATGCAATACAAGTTCATTATGTTGGAGAAGATTTTGCCAAAAGCCAGGTTTTAAAGTTGTATTAGGAGCACCTAAAATGTTATGGGAAAAAAACCACAAGCAAAACACACACTATTATTCCAATAAAATATAGAAATAGACCATTATTTGCAGGCCAGTTTGATTAGTGCATTTTGTAATTAATGATCCTGGGCATGATGCCACCATTTGTCCTGCAACATTTCTGTGAATCCCTAAAGATAATGGCTGAATGTGTTCCAACAGTTTTCCAACTACATACTTCTCATGTAAATTTAAAAAAGTAAAGACATTTCAATATTGTTCAACCGTAAAAATGTTTCAGCTATGCTTCTTATAGACAAGTTCCAGTAAATTTCATTTCTCCAAGACACAATTTCAACTTCAGAGGAACAGTTCTAAGTAAAAAAGCATATTGGTTCCTCATGCCTTAACCTGTGACAGCATCTGTCATTTTGTTTATGATTTTGGTCACAAATATGTTTCGGCATCAGCAAACAACATGAAAATTCTGTTTTAATTGTATAATATTTATTCTGCAAAGAACTACTTAGTGCTATCATTAACAACATTTACTGTAATTCCCGCATTTCTACCTAGGTAAGTATTCAGCATAGCTTCCTTAAATTACAATAAGAAATGAAAAATTACATAACTGTAATTACAAAATCCCACTGGTTGTTCTTAAAATCTTGGCTTTAGATTAGGAGTATCATGCTGTTTAGATAGAGATTAATAGGAAGTAAAAGTTTACATTCCCATTTTACCTGTAGCATTTATTCTTGCGCAGTTAAAGGCAGTGTAGGCAATACAACCTATCTTTTTGTAAGCTGGATGGACTGAATCCACCAGATTTACCCGATACATTGAAAACCAAGATGAGCTAAGGTTTATAAGACTTAACGTTTCTGTCAGGGGAGGACAACTGAGCCAATGCTACTGATAAAATCACAGCTGCTTTACACACATTAAAAACATTAATCCTAATCCTTTTTTTAAGAAGAGGGGGAAAAAAGAGCAAGATGAAAACCCAGAATATCTCCCTGAATTATTAGAAAGTTCTAATACTGAACCTTAACTGAAGAAGACTCCAAAGTCAGAGACCACTGTCCAGCAGAGGAAAATACTTTACAGGAGAAGATTATAGCCCATTTACCTAGCAATTTAAATAGAGAATCGATCCATTTCTCCTACTTCACACAGATGTTTAGCACAACTCTAATCCATCCTGGAAGCCTTCATTTTCTCTATATAAAATAATTACTTGGCAGAGTTTGGAAAATAACACAACTTTTTTTCTAAAATGAAGACCAGGAGGAAGTGAAATTATTTACATTTTACTTTTAAGTTCAGGATTTTTTTTGGAAGGTAAGCCGATCACCCAAATTGGTCTTCTAACTTAAAAATCTTCGGGTTTTCAAATTTTCTGTTTCTGTTCTGCATTATAATGCAAATATTTTTATTTAAACACCAGATATTAAATTTAAAATTGTGAGAAAATGAAAATCAGAATTCCCTTTATACATGAGTATTTTCTCCTTACTGAGAGTAAGGATTCTTTATGCTTCTCTGAGCTATTTCAATCTATGCAAACTCATACTGATGTATCAACATTTTTAACAGTAATGCTCATTTGTGTCTCAGACATATTATATGCCTCCCCCTACTATTACGAAAAAGGGAAATGAATGCAGGAGCTACTGCTTTTATTTATGCAAACCATCTATGATACTCCTACTTCAGAGCATGACAGACGGAGAAATAAAGGGCAGGTCATGGGATCCACACGCTTAAAACAGCAACTGTTACTACTAACTAAATAACTGTCCTTTCTTACGTGTTCAAGTTCAGATTTCAATGTTTATACATAATGAACAGAATTTTTCCTAAAGAGAAAGACCCAAAGAATATCAGTTGTGTCAATGACTAGTACCATTTGGCTGGAGCCTCTGCCTCAGCTTCCAGGTCAAGGACACAAAGCTAGTAAAAGCAGAAGTTGTTTTATTTGGCAGCCCTGCTGATACCAACATCTCTGAACCATGCAGGCAGTGTCGGCTATGCTCAGGTGCAGAGTATCTCTATGTTTTAGAGAAGATGCTTCCAGACAGCTAATAGCAAATGGAAATGCACTGTATGATCAACTCAGATACTCTGTGACAAGACGGCTTGGGTTTCAGAACAGCCAGAAATATTGTTAAGAAGAGTCTGACCCATCAAAGTAAGACTTATATAAACAAGCAATTTCTTCTGCCTTGACAGTAAATGCAGCACCACATATGGCCTCAGGAAGAATACTGGCAAAGTAATAACTGATTCAAATGCAAGCTAAAGATAAGCTTCTTCACCCTATGAAAGCATGTGTGAAGCAGACTAGCTGTAAACTCTGGCACTGAGCTGATAGCCACCTCATAATACAGCAGGACTGAAAATATAAATTACAATTTAGTAGTTAAACAAAAAGCACATAAAGAAAAAGTAGAATGCAGCAAGCAGGATGTAAATTATAAATAAAGCCTGTTTTCAAATACCTGTTTTTACTTGTTCTGTAAAATATGCAAGCTTTTGGTAAATAAAAAATTAAAATAGTTAAAAGATGAGAGGCAGAGCTGCAAATAAAAAGCTAATAGAAAACAGCTACAACTCCCACGATAAAGAATTAATTCAAACCTCTTCAATTTAAAAATGTTTGTTCCATGCATGTGACAATAACACTGCAAATATTTGTAATGGACCTGTGGCAGGCAGCTGTTAAAACTGCAGATTTTAAACAAAGATCCCAATAACATCAGAACAAAAACATGTTTTTCCACTTAGGGCATCTCATTATTATAAAAAACAAATATCAAAGCATTCCTGTTAGTGTGGAATATTGAGGGTTTTTTTCATCTATTCTAAATAGGGTCACCTTCTGAGATAGAAGTTAGATGTTTTCACTAGTGCTTAAAATGTAATAGCATGCTCCACAGACAAAAGCCAAAAGAAAAGGAAGAAAAATATCATTACACAGGCTAACACTCAGCTTAGGTATAATGGCTAAAAACTCCAGTTAATAAATAAGTCAAGCATTATGTCAGCATTATTTCTTGACTGAAACACAGCACATCTGGCAATGCAGTGCCCTCAAGTACACTACTGATTCTCAACTGCCGAATCAGTACAGTCTCAAAAGCAAAAGAACTAGCTATTGACTCACCCTTACACCTTTACACAGCATCTGAACGATTTCTGGTGATCTCCCACTCAAAGATATCCAAAATATCTGCTGTTCTCTACAGTGTTTGAAACATAAGTAAGCCAAAAAAAGTATTGAATGTCAATCTTTTCCACAGTTTATACATAAATAGCTGAAAAGCGTGTCTTTGCCAAGTAGATAAAAGTAATGAAAAACCACAAAGAATATATTTAAAGGGGTACAAGAATTAGCATATCATCTCTGAAAGACATCACTAGAGAAAGACTCCTAAAAAACTATTAGACTTCTGCATACAATTCTCTTGCCTGAAAGAATATAAAACACATCAGTGCAGTACATCCACTTCTTCTTAGCATTTGTTTTGTATTTTAGTAGTGCTGTTTTTCAACACAGCTGGTCCTGACTAAACAGATTTTAAGACTCATCAATTCCAAGACTATAAAGGATTATTGTGATTATCTAGTCTGACTTCCTGCAGGGCACATGCCATAGAAACTCGCTCACAGATTGCTGCGACATAATTCCTCTAAGATAATGTGGCAACAAATCATTTAAAATACAATCCTGTCTTGTTTTAAAGAAATCAGTAATAAAGAAGCAACTGCTTTGCATGATTCATTTATTGTTAATTACCCTAATTATTAAGAAGTGGCTTCATTTCTATTCTGAATTTGCATGGCTTCGGTTTGTGAATACTGGACTTTGTTATATCTTTTTTGACAGAACTGACAGATTGAGACAGATTTTTGACAGATTACCTCAATTAGCAATCATCTACCTGAAACCTTTCTCCATGTACCCATTTATAAGTCATAAACAGGCTAACTCCTCACTGAACTTCTGCAGTTTGTCTGAATAAATGTACAAAGTAATTTCTTCACTCTGTATTCGTCAGGCTTCTGCTGGAATATTATTCTCACTTTTATACATTTACTTCTCTAGATATGTATTTTTATCTATTATACATTGAGAAGGTGTAGATAAACAGGCAATTCTTTAAAGCAATAATGAGAATATCCAGAAGACATGATATATTCTAAAGATTGGGTTTGACTGTTTGGCTGTTTAGTCTAGAAATGACAAGAATTAGGAAAACAATTTAAATAAAAAACTTGCAGGAAGGAAGAATGGAGTAATCTTTTCTCCTTGTCCATGGCAAGTAGAATAAGAAATAACAAGCAGTAAGGAGATTCAGCATAGGCTTCAGAAAAAGTCTTTAAAAGTATGGGCCAAAAAGTACTGAACTTTGAGAGGTTGCAGAATACCCATCATTACAGATACAGATTTTTTTTTATAACAGGCAAGACAAGCACATGTTGAAAATGCCATAGTTAGAAATTAACTTGCCTTAAAGGAGTTAGATGGACAGATACAGTACACGTTCTCCAAGAGATGTGCCCTGGCTGACCCAGGCCAATCATCTTTTCTGACCTCAAGAAAAGTTAGGTAACCTTAAGATCCATTCTAGGTCTTCCCCTCCCATTCTAGGTTCCCCCTCCTATCACTCCTTGCCTTGTAAGAATCAAGTATCGCAGATCATCTCTGAATCTTTCTAGCTTTTCCACATCTACTCTGAAGAGGACACTGCAGAATCAGTAGCAGTTGCTCAACAACCACCTCATTTAGTCTATACAGAGAGATTTTCAATTACTCTTCTCCTCTGCCCCCAAGATGGCCCCCTGCCTATAAAGGCAAGACTTCTTATCCTTTTAGCTATCAAAATCAAGATAGAGGCTGTTGTTCAATTGGTTAGCCATAATAATGTTTCATCATTGTAAGTGTCATTGCACCTCAGGACACAAACACCATCTGTAGGTCCTTTCTATATTTGGATGTATTAGAATAGATGCTGTTTAATGAGCCAAGTATCTAACAGAAACTGTACAATTTCTGAACTAATCATTATTTAACTTTCTACTTCTGCATCATCAGCAAATTTTATGAGACCGCCATTTTTTTCTGATTCCTATTATGAGAATAGTGAATAACAACGAGACAAGAACAGATCCTTGCAGGTTCTATTACAGCACATTTGAATAACAATTCTCCATTTTCAACTGCTTTGTTATCGATTCATCTGTTTTTAAACCATTTAGTAAATGTTATATTTAATTCTGCACTGTTAATTTCTTTAATCATAGCGTAAGGGAAGGTTAGTTAATGCCTGCAGAAGTCCTACATTTATTGTTAACTTTATCAATGCAACTTGTAATCAGATTTATGGACGTGCATGGTTTCTATCTCTGACATGGTTGACAATTTCTGAAGAGAAGGCTAGCACTAGAAAACAGGGAAACACAACTATGAAGGTTTAAGATCAGAAAAGATAAGTGGCCTGGGACAGCCAGGGCACATCTCCTGAAGAACATGTGCTACAAGCCGTGTTAGTGAGATATGGACTGGACAAATGGATTATAAGTTGGGTGGGAAGTTGGCTGAACTGCCAGGCTCAGAGGGTGGTCATCAACAGTACGTAGACCAGCTTGCGGCTGGTTCCTAGTGCCATCCCTCAGTGTACCAACATCTTTGTTAATGATCTGAATACTGGAATAGAGTGCAGTCTCAGACACTTTGCAGATGATACCAAGCTCGGGGGAGCAGTCACCACACTGGAGGCTGCTATTCAGAGGAGCTTCCTCGACAGGCTGGAAAAACAGACCAACAAGAATCTCACGAAGTTCTTCCAAGGCAAATACAAAGTCCTCTTCATCTGGGATAGAATAACCTTATGCAACAAGGGCAGGCAGCAGCTTTACGGAAGACAACCTGGTGATCCTGGTGAAGAAGCTGAACATGAGCCAGCAATGCTATCCTTTCAGCAAAGACCAGCCATATACTAGGCTGTATTAGCAAGAGGGTAGCCTGCAGGTCAAAGGAGGCAATTCTTCCCCTCTATTGAGTAGTCATGAGACATCTGGAGTACTTATTTACCATGTACAACTGCCAGATGGGAATACTTAGAAAAGATGGATCCAGATTCTTCTCAGAGGTGCACCAGAATAGGAATAAAGGCAACAGACATTGGAAATTCCAACTAGATAAAAAGGAAAACATTTTTCCCTTGTGGGCGGTCAAAATTTAGAACAGATTTTTGCCCAGAGAGGTTGTGGGATCTTCACAAATATTCAAAACTCAATGGGACAAGATCCTCAACAACCTGCTCTAATAGGTTCTGCTTTGAGGAGGAGGTTGTACTGGAGACCCCCAGAAGTTCCTTCCAATCTACAGGATTCTATGATTCTGTGCTTGTAAAACTTAAGACACAGCAGTAAAACTCCCTGTGAGCCATGAGAAGATCCTTCGCCTGGTTCTGTCTGATTTTTAAGCCAAAACTCTATGATGGAGATAACAAGCACAGCAATAATCAAGTTCCACAATAGAACAGTTTGCGATAACCAATATAATAACCCCTGCCATTAGACTATTACAAATAGCATAAAAACTCTTTTTATTAGTAACCACTCATTTATTACATTAAAGTGTAACACTGTGGCAGCACAGTCAGTTTAATCCACCAGAAATACATGTTGCTGAAAAAAAAGCAAGTAGTCTCAAGACCCCTCATTGTCTGAACCTGTTGTCTCCTTTCCACGCACTATGACTGGCACTTGTACAGTGAGCCCCATCAAGAATCTAATCTGCCAGAAAAACAGCAACAGAATTAAAGATGGTTAGCATTCAGCCAGATAATTCCCTAATTCCCACTGCACAGCCACACAGACACTAGTGTATGCATAAGTGCAACAAGCCGCATACATTATGAAGCCTGGCTTCTCAAAGCTCATTCCTGTCTGAATTACCGTCTGCTTCACAATATGGCTGAAATCGCACTGCAGTCCTTCCTATGGCAGGAGCAATAAAATTACATTTCTTCCCTCTACACTGTCACATATTTCCAAGAACATTAATTTTTTTGGTTGGACTGAGTTAGAACTGGTAAAGAGATTCCACATAATAGGGCAGGGGGGTAGAAGAGAGAATGAAAGGAAAGGGGGTTGTCTAGAGCATTCAAAACGACACCCATCAGAAGGCCCTGGCCAGGCCAACTTGAGGACCCCTAACAAAAGATGATTCATAAGGTATAGCTTTCTGATCTCCTCTAATAAAATGGGAGAACTCCATCAGAAAAACGGTGTTTTTCACTGCACAATAATGTTCTAAAAAAAAAAAAAAACAACAAAACCAACAGGATCAAATTTAGCATCATCTTGTAATAATACACTGAGGTAGTACCACTATTTGCATCAGAAAGTCACACACAATGTATAAATGTGTCAGCTTATCGTCCAGGTAGGAAAATTCTGGGTTTTTTTGGCAATGCCTGTGAGCTACCCAGTTATGTATTTCCCAGATCTACCTACAAAAAAAAACCCTGAAAGATGGTAGTGAAATGAAGAACTAAGGTATTAAAAAATTGTACCTTAAAACAGGGTATGGCTTTTCTAGGATAAATAAAACAGACAACTAGAAAAGATTTATTTTAGATTGTTTCACACAAAAGAATTTGTTTTAAATAAGGAAATGTGCCTAGTGTCTGTCTTTCCTCTTTCTGCAACTATTTCAATACTACTATTCTGTGCTTTATCTAACACAGCAATGCCATTGGTTTCAATAGAAATATCAAATCACAATTATGTTATTTCTAGACTACTATGCTGGTAACGGAATAACTCTTAAATAGAATGCTTGCATTTAGATGTGTTTCTAATGTAGATTTACATGATGACAGCCAACAGTATTACAGTGAGAGCTGACATGCCTGCAATTATTGTCAGATCTGAGACAGCAAACTCAGCAGCTACTTCAGAGTATGACACCGAAATCCAACAACAAGCCTAACTGGCTCATTAAAATCATCCTCCCAATTCCAAACTTGTCAGTGATGCTGCTAGTTCCCCTAAAACAAACTGCCATTCTGTTTACGTTCTGTGACACAAGGGCCAGACAAAAATTGACAGAAAACTTATCTTTGGTTTCTATCTTCTTAGCACTGGATTCGTCACAATATTTTCCTCTTTTGAAAGGCAACAGGATATCCCCATTTCACTATCTTTAGTGCCTCTTCAAGTAATAACTAAAACATCTCTGTATATCCCTTTTTGTCAGCTAAATGAATTGTCCAGAGGATTTTTTAATTGCAGGGAAAATGAAGTCAACACTTATTCTACTTGTTCCCTTTCATAACAGTTAGAGTAACAATTAAACAACAACAACAAAGTAGTTTAGGAAAGCAGGAAGTACCCGATAAAATTCAGGAAACAGAAGAAAACATACTAAGGTTTCATCAAAATAAAGACTGGTACATGCATCACTGGGACTGACCGGGAAGTAACTGACAAGGAACCAGGGAAAGGGAGATGAAGAGTTAATGAGAAGCTCAGATTGGGATCCTGAAAAAGAATGAGACTAAAAGGGACAAATGATGGGAGAAGAGTTCGATGGAAGGAATGGGGTAGCCGAGCTCCCTGTATAAAAGTACAAATCAAAGTTTCCCAGTGTTTAGGGAGAAGGGTTTGTTTGTTTGCTATAACGTCTGAGGTCCATTGAATAATTGACACAAGTTCTAAGAAACTTAGGGTTGGTCTTCAGAGGACAGAGCTGTGCCAATTCAGAACTGATCTGCCACATTGTACAGGTCTTTTTGACTGAGCAGGAGAAAGATGACAAGGTTTGATGTCTTCTAAAAAAAGCACTCAATGTTTAAGCAATATGCACCTCCCTATTCGAAGTGACAGTATAGTTTCTTTTAAAAAAAAAATTATATTTTTGAAATATTAAAAATACACCACATCTACCACATCCAGCACAGGGACCAGTAACTTCCAAGATCAAAAGTTTCTGTCACCATATACATTTAAATAAAATGAAGATACTAGCAGTATCTATACACGATAACTTTAAAGTTTTTTGGTTGTTACAAAAAAACCCACCACAGTGGTTAAGATATTATTTTCTTCTTCCCTCTCTTCCATTCTACCAAATATTCCATAATTAATATTTTTATTTACAGTAATTTAATTAACTCCATTAACTCTATCAACACATTCATGAAAACCTGCCATACACCTGTTTCTTTACACCTTCGTTTTCATTAGTAAACACAGAAAACAGCGTTAAAAAGAAACCTCTGCTGCTGTTCTTTCTCAGTTTCCCCAGAAAATAAGTTAACTTTCCTTTAGTATTATGAGCCAGTATGCTATGCTACATTTTAGAAATTCATTAAATCCTATCTGAGCAGGTTCCCAAGCACGTCCCTCTAATAAGAAAATAACAAGTCCCTTTAATAGTATTAGTAAACCCACTTACAATCACTAGATACTCACTAGGCAGAAATCTCATCTGCAGAGAAACTGCAGAAGTTTATCTCACTGTGGAAGGTAACTGGCCCTGTGCACTTCAAATTAAACTTGAGCTATTCAGGTCAAAACAAAAACTCTGAGACCAAAAATGTTACTACCTCACTCCTTAAAAATGGTAACTCAGTGCTTCTTCAGTATGCGCTCTGCAAGATGGCTAAGATTGCCAAGTCAAATATATAGAACAAAAAGACTTTATTAACTATTACCTCAAGTTTGGAGGCTATCGGGAAAAATGAAGGAGGAAGGTACAGATGGATTCCCAAAACAAAATGACTGCCTTCAACCCTTTATTGGCCTACCCTGACTCGAAACAAAATATTAAATGCTGTCAGTAATAGAAGGTGTGGAAAAGTAATAGCACTAGGATCGCTATTAGTACTTTAACTGTTGTATTAGAAAACACTGACAATACACACACCTGTACACAATAAACTGAGCTAAAGCTAATGCATAAAAGAAATCTGTAAGCATTATTCTTAAGTCAAAGAAAGACTTACAGTAATATAATACTTATAAACCTGCATCTTTGATAAACATCAATGTAACAGTTCTATCGAAAGGTATTAACTAGTGGATTTAAACAAAAGAGAAGCTCAAACTCCCCCTAATCATCTGCTGAGTGACAGCACAGGAACGGGCAGCTCCTCAGTCCATGCACCCGCCGCCTACACAACTGCCGCTGCTGCCAGAAAGGACGGGGTGGGAACGGGTCACGGGGCGGGGGGACAGGAAGGAGACAAACTGCCTCTTTCAGCAGCAGTGCCAGCTTACATCAGCTTGAAAAGTCCAGAGAGGTATTAAATAACAGTCTCCCTTTCCTTCTGAAAGGATGCAATCTCAGCTTCATTTCTGAATGCCTGCTCTTGCACAGACTACAGAGCAAGCATTCACAAATTCCCCATCACCTCTCAGGACGTATCTGAAAGAATAAACTGAAATCTGCTCCATCAACTGCAATCTAATTTAGATCAAACAGCTAACACTCGAATGGCAAAGAACATAAAAGATACCACTATTTCCCCTGCTACATAAAGGTCTTTGAATGCAGACTACTGTCATTTTACTGAAAAAAAAACCCCAATCAGATAAAGAACTTGGGACTCAGGATCTTCCAAATTTATGAAAAGTCCTTTCAGCCCAGGGACTCTTCACCAAAAGGGTTGTCAGGTATTGGAACAGGCTGCCCAGGGAAGTGGCTGAGTCAACATCCCTGGAGTCATTTAAAAGACGTGTAGATGAGGTGCTTAGGGACATGGTTTAGTGGTGGACTTGGCAGTGTCAGGTTAACGGTTGGACTCGATGATCTTAAAGGTCTTTTCCAACCTCAGTGATCCCATGATTCTATGATATTCCAAAATTCACACACAGCTCAGCAAAACACAGTGAAAAGAAAGAATTAATATAGTTATATTAGCCCTAGAAAGCCTTGTGACAAGTCACACGTGCATGCAATCTTAACTGCCAAGGATAAAACTTTAAGCGAAGGAGTGGACTTTCAATAGCATTTTTCAAAAGCAATTAAAATTCTTTGGACCCAACGCTATTACTTCCCCCCTCGCCCCTAGAATCGGGGGTCCTATATTTCCTGCGTCTCTGCACTTGCTTGTGCAACAGCCACAGAAGCCACTCTCAGCCACACACACGCGAGATGCAGTATTTGGCCGAGCAGTGTTCGTGTACCTTCAGCATTTGCTGTCCCCTTCGGAACTATTAGCAGCAGCCTGCATTTCTGTTGAAGGAAAACAAACTAGAGACCACATCAACAGGAAGCCACCGA
The DNA here is from genome assembly GCF_965638725.1 of Aptenodytes patagonicus. Taxonomy (NCBI): domain Eukaryota; kingdom Metazoa; phylum Chordata; class Aves; order Sphenisciformes; family Spheniscidae; genus Aptenodytes; species Aptenodytes patagonicus. Next base: position 5,821,941 of record NC_134956.1, read on the forward strand.
TACAAAGAGGTATATGTGTATCAGTGGCTATTATCAGAAAATAATATAATCCTGCACTTGATTTATGTTTTCCATTATTTCAGCAACAGTTTTTTCTGTAATATGTGCTAGATCTCATCTAAACACATTGGATCTGGAGCTATCAGTGGCAGTGAGTACTGGCACTAAAAAGAAATGGGTATTTGTTTTATAAGCCATCAGGGTGCCCTAAATTCATTTATCTTTTGGAATTGACTTTTCATATCACCTGATGGATTTATTTATTTTTTCCTCAAAGGCAGTATGTTATTTTTAGGGGTAAATGTACAATCATAAAGTATCTTCACTACCTGAAGAAGCTCTTACTATACAGTACAGTGACAGCAGCTGAAGACTTTGAAATCAAACTTGGCAATCAGTATTTTTTTATATTTAATCAACATTTATGACTAAAACCAAAGCTGTATCTATGAACAATCAGCTAGCTCAAGGCTCTGCTTCTCAATTAAAAATGAAACAAAACAAAACCACCATGAAATTTATAGGAATGTAAACACAAAAAATGTGAGAAGTTACAGTTGCCTCACAGAAACCTCTCCCAAATTTCTTTGTTTCTTTGTATTCCTTCTATTGTAAGCGATCTTTATGTGTAAAACATAGTATGATAACTTCTATTAAACAATAAAACTTGAGGAAACAGGCAGAAGAATTTCTGAAAGGAGAACACATTTCTCCAAAGGCCATGAATCACTGTTAGCTCAAAACTAAGATGCAACCAATTTAAGGAATTATGCGAGTGGTTTCCAAAGATAAAATTTGTACTTCTTTCCCCCTTTTTCATTCCAACATTCACAAAAAACATACGTTATGAGAAAATTACTCACAGAGAAAGTCAAGCACTCAAGAAAATTACAATAAACAATAACTGAAATTAGCCCTGGCTCCTGTATGTATGCTTTACAATAGTTTCTAATTGCATGACCACATGCAGAACCCCTCTTTATTTTGACCAATTAATGAACAGCCATCCAGATTTTCGTTATCATTTGTGGCTCAATCTATGGTTCTTGGGGCTTAGTTTACTAAAAATTATTAAACTCTTACCACGAAGGCAGATATTCCCCGTTCCTAATGATTTCTATATAACACTCAGCATCCATGTGCTTCAAACCTACAACATTTTTGTGAAAACACATGCAAGACTAGAGATATTATTTTGGTTTTACAGAGAGATTTACATATAAAAGTGTCCCCTAATTTTGTGCAACTAGCTTGTGATAACTCCTATAATATCGACATGGAAGATGGAAGGTCACAACCCTCTCTGAGGGAGAGCATTGCATTTTCTTCATTTTAAGAGTGGCTCTCCCTCTTTCTGGAAGTCTTTGTCACACTCACTATTCACTGGAGAATAACTGAAACATATGAAGAAGGAAGGGGGTTTACAGCCTCATTACCATATACCATATGGTAAGCGACCGCAAAATTAAAGGTCGTATCATAACTCTTACAGAAAAAGTAGACTAAACTGAGAACACGGGCATTTCCCTGGTTCTTGAATGCTTGCCTTTGCAACCCTACTTATACTTTTAGAACAGTTTTATTTTACCAGTTATCTCTACAGTATATCCACAATCACGTGGCTGGAAGTTGAAATAAGAGGAAAGAAACAGGACTTTAATAATCTTGTTAAATGTTTTAATTTCACCTTAATACCTTATGTAAAATTAAGTATCTATCCATTTGCCAGACTTATCACTGAGTTTTTAAATTAAGATGCATTTTTATTCCTGTTTGTTTAGAAGGACACAATAATCAACCATTACCTCCTGCTCAGCCAAATGCAACAATGCAGAGAGTAACCAAATTTGGCAGGCCAAGCGCTGGCTGTCCACTGCTGCGGCTACAGTGCTCTGTTGCTCCAGCCACAAGGTTTTTAGTACGCCTGTGCATACACCAGTTCTCATAACCCTGATTTTCTACCCCTCCCACCCATGAAACTTTGTTACCCACTCCCCTTAGAAAACATATATATTTGTGTTATATATAGATACTAAAATTACAATAATTATCAATAATTATAATTATTATATGTTAGTTACCTTTTCCTCTCTATGTCTTAAGGATAGAAACAACAGAAAGTAATGTAAATCAGGATAAGACTGAAGGACACTTCTTGATACCACATGGACAACAGTGACATACAGGCTGCCAAAAGGACAGATGTTCTTTGCTTTTCTATTTAAAAAAAAAGAAAAAAAAAAAATCTGTCTTCTATAAAATGAAATCCAACAAACTGTCTTTTTAGTTCCAATAAATACCCACTAGGGATGATCAGTCTTTTTCCTTCTAAGCTCTACACATGCACACAAGCTTGCTCACTCACTCCAAAGTGCCAGATTGCCAGTTTCCCCCCTACCTCTTTTTTTCCCCTCTTCTCTAATTTTCTGTTCTTTAAAAACAAAACAAAACCAAAACAAACTGCCATGTTTCCTCAAAATACATCTTTGGAAGACTAAAGTCAAACCACACTACCATTTGCCTCTATTTCAAATGCAATTCTGTCATAACATCATACTGCGAACAACCCAGGTGAATGTCTCCAGTTACAGATGAAGAAACCCTCAAACTTCTGTTTGGGTTTTTGGATTAAAACCTTCTCTCCCTAGTCTAATGTAATTAAGTGTTCAGTATGTTTACAGTACAAAAGAAATAGTTTGAAAGCACCTGCAGGTCAGCCACTGGTTTCCCAGGATTAAATTCTGTTTCCTTGCTGGTTGTCTGTTCAAAGCTAATGTTAAAACAGCATTCAATAAAATCAATTTCCCATGTTTTAATACTGCACATGTACTTTACATGTATACTGTAACACTGTTTTCAGCATGCAGTAGCCTGGATATTGTTCTAAAAGGAAAGAGCTCTTTGTTAACTACAAACTAGCTAATACTTCAAAAATCTAAAATTAATCTCAAAAACAACCCCTCCAAATCCCCCCACAATTTGCTATGAATTTCAGTATCAGGAAGGCAGCTATTCTCTTCCATTTACCAAAATAAAAGAGTATATCATGACCTCCCGTATCAATGACTAAGTAACATTCTCCTACCAAGCAAGAAATTATTAAAAACACCCTGCACGTAGTTTGTCACAGTAGGACTTGCCAAGGACACCAGAAGGTGACTTACATTTAATTCTATCTTTATTTTTAAAATCTATTAAAATCTATCCATCTCCATGGTAACTCAAAACATACATTTCTCCCATACAGTCTGATTAATACTTTGTAGTTTTTGTTTTATAGTCAACCTTTTGTTTGTTTGTTTGAAAACATGTAAGAACTGTCTAGCTGATCCTAATAATCTTTAATGATATCATGAACCTGTATGTGGAAGTAAACGAAAGGTGCAATGTACTGCATATACTGCTCCTTGTTATACTGTTCTTTAAATCCAATAAACTAGCCATAAGCTCTGTGGTCTTCCAAGGAAAGTAACTTTCAAACCAATTATTGTAATCTTTCAAATTTTAATGATAGAAGACTTGCTTAAAAACTAATCTTATTTTACTCTCCTAAAAATTTATGCCTACTTCTAATTCCTTAAAGCTCACAGACTTCCACAAATCACTCTCATCACTATGAGAGATGAACTGCATTAAATCTCTTAAAAATAGGGAAGGGAAAAATAATAATCATAGGAATCCTTTATAATCTTAAAATATGAAGCACTTAAACTGAACTTCAGCAAGTTAGTGCTAATGGGGAGATGTACTGAAATGGACTGCATTTTATGGCAGTGACCTAATAAATATTAAGAATAGATTCTACGTTAAGACTGTTTCACCAAAGAAGAAATGTAGAGGTCATGACATCCACTGAAGACCTCCAAGAAACCATAGCTAATAAATTTATGTTAATGCAAGTCTCAATTTAACAAAGCATGAGAAGGACTTTTACTCAACTTTCCAAAGACACCATACCTAAGCAGCGTAAAAGCCTATGATTTTAGGTACAAAAACTTCTAACTGCCTAAGGTAATGAACAGACATAAATCACACTGTGACTCTTCTATATTGTGGTCTTTATTCTGATCCCCACAATTCAAGAAAGACGCGGACAGACTGGAAAGGGTCCAAAGGAGGGCCACAAAGATGCTCAAAGGGCTGGAGAACTTGCCCTATGAGGAAAGACAAAAGGAGTTTGGTCTTTTCTCCCTAGAGAAGGCGGCTCAAGAGGACCTCATCACAGTATTCTAGTACTTAAATGGCGGCTACAAAGAGGATGGAGGGTCTCTCTTCACAAGGAGCCACATGGAGATGACAAGGGGCAACGGGTCTAAATTGCACCAAGAGAGGTTTCATCTCAACATGAGAAAGAAATTTTTTACAGTAAGAACAATCATTCACTGGAACAACCTGCCCAGGGACGTGGTCGAGTCCCCATCGCTGGATGTTTTCAAGATGCAATTGGACAGGGTGCTAGATAATCTCATCTAGGCTCCCTTTCCCATGAAAGGTTGGACCAGATGATCTTTCGAGGTCCCTTCCAACCTGGGCTATTCTACGATTCTGTGATTTGTCTCCAGCTTCCCCTTCCATGACTGAACATACCAAATTATAAAAACATCCACCTTACACATACAACACTGAAGTGTTCATCATTCTGCATTCTCCAAATCATTCTGCACGTACCATTCATGACCCAATCAAGAAAAATTTTCAAGTATTTTCTAGTAATCAAATGACAAATTTGCTAAAAGCCTCTGATTAGGTTGCTAAGCAATCAGATGTTTTCCCAGTGCACTGTCCCCTTTGAGAAACTGAAGAACTAGATGCTACTGAAAGGGGAAATATTTACTCTTAGTTTCCCTTATATTCTGTGCAGCACTTAACAAGACTATCAGCTGCCTCAAACTCCTATCTGAGTTTCTTGCCACTCCATGAAGATCCATCCTTCACTCCAACCATAGAAAGATATAAAAATATCCATAATACTGCCGAACATTAGAATATAGGACTAGGGATAATAAAGTGGTAACCTTGAGTCTCTCTGTTAGTGTCAACTGGGGCCAGACAAGCTCTTAAGATTCTTTTTAGATGCTTCTTTCACAATGCCTGAACAATCACCCTAAAAGATTTTCCTATTTGCAGGTAACCTTGAAAATTACTCAGAAAAAGGAAAGAGGACCACATATATGTGCAATACCATCTCTGTACATATGTCTCAGTACAAATACCTCATCTTTCCAGTAGTTTGCTTGCACAGAACTATAAGTGTGTATGAAATATGCTCAGCCTTGACTTTCCATCCTATTCCTTCAAGGGAGACCTTCTGAAGTAGACCTCAGATGCAGCACGTCTGGTTTAGATCACACCACACTTTTTTCTGTCTACATAGTTTCAAAAATGCATCAGCAGTTCCATGTTTTATCAGATGTGAAGCAAAAGGCATCTCAGTAAGTAAAAATGTCTCATAAAATGCTCCAATACGAGAGTAAACTACATTAGTGATTCAGTGAATGGCTTTTTTTTTTTTTTTAAGATGAATTTTGAACTAATACTTCAATTTTAGGGACACCCTAAAACACCCAAATCAGATAGCGTCAATTGCACTAATGCTTTTACCCACTCTCTTTTACTTGATAGGATCTTCAGAAAATTTAAAAGGAGCCAATAAGAAATTTGTTTCAGACTCAGCTGGCAAAAATTCCATCTATTCCCAATGCCATTAGGTCTTACTCCTAAAACTAAACGAGAAGTCACTCCACACTCTTCCCCCTGCTCCCCTTCTGCATAAAAGTAGCAAATTACCTTTATTGATCTGACCAAATTCTAAATTGGGCAATTATATTTGGTCTCTCCACAGTCATCTGCTATTTCAACAGAAACAGTCCTCACATCACATCTTAAACTCTGAGGGTTTTTTTTTTTTGTTACTGTTAAAATAGCTACTATGCTCCAACTGTGAGTTTCAGTGATCTCTTTAGCTGACTTAACAACTCACAGGAGCCTTGTTTGACCTAATTAACTAAAGCTCACAGAGAACTTGCGGATCCTTTATTTAGAAGTAGTATAAAAATAACAAATCTTATCAACACATAAAAGGTATGAGAGAAAGTTGTCTACTTTATTAGTATTATTTTTGTGTCTCAGTGGAAGTGATATACTGGTCTGGGCAACTACATGAGAGCCACACACATGCATTTCACCATAACAAATGCATTTTTGCATCTTTATCCACCTCTGTGCCTACAGAAGTCTCTCTAAGGTTTGTTCTTGCTTTTCTGCTCTCTCTTCCTTGTCCCTTTGGAGTAGTCACAAGAATAAGTTCAGTTTCCCATAGTGGTACCAATAATAATCTTATTTTTTTTCCTCTTCCACTCCATATTAAGTATAATATTGGGGAAGGGAATCACTGGCATCTTCTGTTTATAAGCCTTTGTAATACTGAGAAAGGATAAGTAGAACGTTCTTTTAAATTTCTTAGGCTTCTCATAAAATGAAATAGGTATCTAATCCAAATTAATCTAAATAACAATATGGATTATTTGAGCCAGGCAAAACAATAACACAAGATAATGGGGTCCATACACTTAGTGACAATATATGTACATATGTGTATGTATGTGCATACATACACTCACACATACGTACACACACACACCTGGTCAGCTACGGTAATCAAAAACTCTACCCACATCATGAGCAAATCAGTATACAGTGTTTACATAGAACAGATTTTAAACACTCAGTTCCTGTGAACTCCCTCCCAAAGATTTTGTACAACGGCAATGAAAGTAGGAAAATCCAAACCAAGTAGGTTAAATGGAACAGTAACCTTTTTTGACAGAAAGTAGTTACTAAATCTTACTGTTTCTGTGCTCATCTTAGAAGGCTGGATACAGGCAGATGAGAAAGCAAAGAACTGCTTTTTTATTTTCCAGTGTCATGACACTGTATCTATCTGCACACAGATTACATATTCAAATGGGGGGGGGGGGGGGAGAAAGGGGTCTTTTGTATCCCAGAACCATAAAAGTCATATCATCTTTACTCCTTGAAAAATATTAAATATTTAAATTCTATTACTGATTACTCAGTAACAAATAAAGGTGACTTTTAGATAGAATTTTTAACTAGGTTATCATTACCACTACAAAAAATACCCAATGTAAGTAAGAAAAACCCTGAATAAATCTTCTGATAGCTTCCATACCAGTATTATTTGTATCCCTTTCCAATTTTAGAGAAACCTCCTGCATTTTCAAAAAATCTTATTGTTTTGTTAGTATTTAAAGGCTTATAGTATCAGAATCCAACTACTCAGAGCATAACATGATATTACAGTAAAGCAAAGAAAACACCATACATCTTTATTTCAAATTCCTTTTAGGCACAGCCCTTCCTTTAAGAACTCATTGCACACAAATGCCTTTATCTCCACAGTCTCAGCTTCCAGTTCTACTAAGATTATCACTTGGCTTTCACCTTGATAGCAAAAATTACAAGAATATCACAGCCCTGTGTAGTACAGTGAACTCAGGCTTATCTTTCCAATATATATTTCACAGACCTACAAACGAAAATTACTGCACAACTCTCATAACTCAAACCTATTCAAGCTTCCCCACGCAGTTTCTTCCTAGTAATAGCATGGACTCTCTGTGGTCAGAGAGAACCGAGGAAGACTGCCAATATTTTACGCGAACTAATTTTCTACAACTGTCTCTCTCAAAGTTGTGCTTCACTTTGCCCTTCCATTTCTCACTGTTCTCCTCCTCCCTCCAATATTTTTTCAGCTGTGCTATTTTATCTTGGAACAACATAGCATCCCTCTTCAGGCAGTGTTTTAATCGCTCCACGCTTCCTGGGTATTAGATTCCAGTTCCTATTGTTTAACTGAAAGGCAAATACAAACCTTACAATGTATCTCAACGATATTACTACAGCAATTTCTTGGAATTTTTAATTGAAACAAACCTGGTCTTTCAAATGATAATTCAAGTACGAAGTTTGCCAAAAAGCACAAGATGAACATTTCAGCCTATTCAAAGATATTAAGAGATGCTGTACATTCTGTTTGGCAGTTGTCCTACAGTGCAATACTACTAAATAACGAAGTGCCTACTGTTACCATTTATAGGTACTGACCTACTGAAAATATCTGCAGTAACAACTAGCACTTGAACTTTCACTACAGTAAGACACTTTTCTACAAAGCTGACTACGCACAGCAGCATGATAAATAACATCAATTAGATTTCTTAGATGATCCGCATTACAGTTTGGGAATAATAAAAAAATTTCTGCTGGTGCTGATCCAACAACAAGCAAGTATTTCCATCTAGTCTCTTAATATATTTTAAGAGATGACCTTACAGCATAGCTTCCAGCCTCAATACCCGTTATAAAATCCTAATCCCAGCTCTGCCACATCCATTTGTGCACCTCAGTACACTTCCTCAGGCTTCAGATTTACAGTTTGTAAATGGGACAAATTTCTGTTACCCACCTAAAAATGGCGTAGATTGTTCTTTCATGTCAGAAGAGCTATGGTACTACATCAGTAGTACTGAAGGTAGTCAAACACTGACAGCTTTGTCCAGGGAAGTTGTGGAGTCTCCATTCACAAGAAACTCAAAACCTGACTGGATGCAGTTCTGGACAACCTACTCTAGCTGATCCTACTCGAGAAGGCAGTTGAGCTAGCTGATCTCAAGAAGTCCCTTCCAACCTAAACAATTCTCTGATTATTTCTGTATTAGAAAATATTTAGGTTTGGTTTGGGGTTTTTTTTTTGGTTTGTGGTGGGGTTTGGGTTGGGGGGGGGGAGGGAAGTGTTATTTGTTTGTTTTGGTTCGGGTTTTTTTAAAAGTTTCTGGAGAAACCCACCACAAAACAATTTATTGTCTACTCTGAAGCTCTGCCAGTTTCTTCTTGTCACAGAACAGATGTCTCCTTCCAAAGTTCTGTGAAAACAGTAAATTCTTTCCCCTGTTATTTAAGAATACAATAATGTGGTGTGCAATGTTACAGTAAGTATAATGTGATAGAACAGAAAGCAGCCCCAGAAAGAAAATCACTAAGTGAAAGTTTATAGCTAGAGCTTTCTCTCTCCCTCCCCTCAAGGAACTAGTTTTAACAATAAAAAAGAAATAGATTAGTAGAAAAGAAGTTTAACTCATTTGTAGTTAAAATGATTCCCCTTTCTCCAACTCAATATCACTGTCAGTATTACTGTTGCCGCCTTCATCTGACACTGGGGAGAGAGAAAATCTTACAGGAAGAAAACAAAAAAGATCACTTTATTCACATACACCAGAGAGGTAAATATTTCAAATTGAAAAACAAGGAGTACTAGGTGTAAGAGTGATACAAAAAAAAGTGTATATACCATGTGCCATGCCCTCCCCCCCCCCCAATTAGATTGGATGCTACTTTGCAAGAAAATTTCTTCAGAGGCCTATGATCCCCATAGAGGAAGTGGGAGCAACAAAAGTAAAACTAATTTCATAATAGACTTGATTGCTTTTTGAAGGGAGTACGGAACATGGCTGGTTATGCTAGAGATACACTAGACTCATTTAATTGGATCTTTTCCAGTCTTATTTCCTAGATATCTAACTGCTGTCACTTCAGGTTTAAATAAGGAAACAAAGCTGCTGCAGCTCTATGTAGAGGTATTTCTCTAAAGTAAGGAAAGAAAGGAAATTTGTGCAGAACCTGCAGTTCTTGATCCTAATCCTACAGTTATGGCTTGTAATTACTAAGCTAAAGGGGGGGGGGGGGGGGGACAGGAAAAAAATACTTTCAAACGTACAAGTTTTTTATTTGCTGTTCCATGGGATTTGGCCATTAAAAAAGTAAGAGAAGAACAAAGATGAAAGCAGAGGTAGGTGACGTTATGTGGCAGCAGCTGAAAATTATATAAAATAGATGAGTATAAAATTCAGTAACACTTATCTTGAGTGTTTAGTTTTAATAGAGGAAGGAACAATCATACAAAAAGACCTTTTAGTTCTTCCTCTTTCAAACTCTACATGCTAAAACAAATACTCGCAGACTGTGCTGAATAATTCTTTGAAGTCTTTGATGGGACTTACAGAAGTCTTCCATTTTTAGCTACTAAACACGTATACTATTTCTTACATATTTAAGAACACTTTAAAATTGGGGTTTTTTAAACAATGAAGCTTTTAGATCTGAAGGCAGAATTTCAAAACTGCTGAAATTTCCAACACAGCCCATGTGAACCTCACACGATCAGTGATTCTGCAGTTAGCGAACCCCCACTAGATATAAGGAATCTAACAATTCTTACATTGATTATGATTTTTTCCTAATGGACTGAAATGCAGGCAACATATCTCCCAAGATATTTGAGAAGTAAAGTACAATGAGAAGAGTACTGTTCTTACCACATACAGCTGTTTCCAGAGCACAGCCCATTCCTGCAGCGTTGCTGTGACTTCAGTCACAACAGAATCTTCAAGCGGAACAACTGTTTCATATTGCCTATACAAGAAGAGGGGAAAAAATTAGGAAAGGTACCCTGGAAAAGGTAGAAAAAGAAATAAATGTCAACATAGTAATTTGTAAAATGCTAGAACTTGAATTTGTTCAACATAAAGGAAAATATCTTAAGAGCAACATTTTGTCTGTTTCAACACTGAAGCAACTCCAGAGTCTTATCAACTGTTCCTCCACTACATTCCACAAGAATCAGCTTATGTGAAGCATTTTCTAGTTACCTGTTCAAAATACATCATTTCATTCTAATCAAAGTCAATGAACACACTTTTCATGATTATAGCATGTTAAATTAACTTGCCTGTAAAGTGGGGTCCTTCACTGTTTGTGTCCCTTTTTCTCAAAGCCAGTCCAGCCCTTTTTTCCCCTCCAATTAATATGTTAGCCAATATCATTAACTACCCAAAAGATCTACCATCTATTAACCTTTCCTATCCAGAAAACTTTTTCAGTATTGGATATGAAACCCGAGTGAGTTATCCTCTAATCAAAATAACAAGACTTGTCCCTTTGTGGTCAAGATCCTCCATACCCATTAAAAGAGAAGCATAGCGCGCTCTTCTTTCATCACACCGAAATGCAAGAATGTGATAACCAATGTATGTATTGTAATACCATTATATTATCTGAGCCATTAGTGCCTTGACTTGCCCTTTATGTTGAATGCTATTACTGAAACAAATGTCACATTGTAAAAATAAGGTCTAGTTCAAGCTTCTGCTCTTTCAGCAATTTTTAAAAAAGAGGGAGCATTAAAAAAAAAAAAAAAACCCCACACCACATTTCTGAAACACATCCTGTTGGAACAATTTTCCATAGGTCCTAAAGTGGCGGTACTGAAAAACACTGGCTTAAAAGGTGGTTTGGGACAAGTAGTGTCAAGTCAGAGACAGCCTCTGCAGCACATCCAACAACCATGAAGGACACCGATCCCTTCCTCTTCAGCAGTACAACTGTGCATACAGCTATTTTGAAATTCTCCTGAAGGGAAGCTACAAACCCCCCATTCCATAACCAGTTTAGGCTACTTCTTCTGTCCTTTGTGCAGAGTTAAATGAGTGCTAACAAGTAAACAGGCGAACAATAAGATGTCATTAATTCCAAAAGTGGGGGGGTGTGCGTGTGTGTGTGTGTTGGTTTTGTTTGCTTTTAAAAGAGGACACAGTTAATCATTAAAAAAAAGCCACACACTTTCATGGCAATATTTCGCTTTTGAAAATTCTTACTAGAAATAATTGTGCCACATTAGCTGAAGCCAAAAGTAACAAGCGATGGGGGAAAGGATGATGGAGTTAAGTCACTGTATGTCTCTCTGTATTCTTGGAGCAGAAAACTTATCAAAGAAAAGCTTCAATTCTTCATTTCCAAGCTACCAAAAACTCATACTCACATCAATGACTTAAGCAAATCTTACATTAAGATCCAAAATATACATGTATTAGAAACATCACTATCTTAAAAACCTGGCATAGTCATATCAGGCATGCATTCAACCCACTAAAGCTGGGACTTACATACCAGGAGACAAGACAGATCACGATTTTTTCCTATTATTATGCCAATGACCTTATCATTCCCACATTTTGTTGTGGGAAACTGAAACACTGACAGACACTTGGCATCTGAGATTGCGCTCTATTCTACTCCTGCAATGTTTTGGTTTGTTTTGTTGGTTTGGTTTTTTGTTTTGTTTTGGTTTTTTTTTCAAATTTGGCCACAGTAAGAAAAGGAAATCTCAATTCATGCTTTAACAAATCTCCATAGAGTACGCTTGTGATCTCAAGTATGACACTAAGAATATGATGAAAAGCCCAACACCTACTCTTTAGCTCACATTCAAAGATCATTTCAATGGTTAAACAAAAATTCTTCATTTAGTATATATCATCAAAAGTTTGCTTGACACTAACAACATTAAAAACGATGCCACAAGCACTTCTAGCTCAAAATTCAGTTCTTTTCAGATTTCTGTAAAATGCCATTGCAGGGAAGGGATTCAAAATAGTTCAACATCCCTTTAAGAAACCACAGAAAAGGAAAGGATGAAAGGAATCACACAATACACTTTAGCTAAGATGGGGAGAAAATTAAAACCAAAGAAAAATGTTCTCTAAAGATTATTTTTGGAAATGGATTTACAAACTTTTGGCATCAGTGGAAAATAAAACATTTTGGAAGATCAACGTTCAGCGGTATGGCTGGATTTAGAGAGAATGCACATTAGGACTACATTTAACCACGTAAATATAATGCTTTGCATTCTTATAACCCTGCACTTCCTCCATTATACCCCCATATTAATGACATTACATTGGGTCTATGACTCAAATATGGGAACATTATATACCATGCTCTATTATTTCACAAGTGTTTATATTGGCACTTTGAATATATTCTTAAATACAGGGGCAGAATTTCTTTTACTAAAACATGAAATAACCATGATCTCTAGTTTAGAACTGTATTACGTTCTGTTGTATCAATTGGTATACCAGTCTTCGATACTTATTTTTAAAAAGTACATCAACTTTCCTAGTAAGTATCTAAATACCCTGAACTGGTTGCCCTTTACAAATTCTGAACTAACATCAAGTACTAATTAACTACAGACTACAGGAAACCGGTCTTCCCCCTACACGTTAGGAGTAGTCATTCTATGCAATACATACAATTTTATTACACCCCAAAGTTATGAAGCATCAGTACTACAGTTGCCCTTACAATCTTTACTCAGTCCCTTTGAGGATAAACGTACAATTCAAGACTATCAGGAGTCACATATTTTTCTACAGGTACTTCACTAAATGCCATTTAATACGTTTTATCTCCGAGATTTAATTTGTTGCTTTGTGTCACGGTCTGAAATGCTGCACTTACAAATCTCCCCACAGTGGCCTTAAACTAGAAAATGGAGGCAAGAGCAGCATTGAAGACACAGGATATTGATTTCGGGAGTCTCAATCAATCTCACAGGAAACTTTGCAGGTTATAGAGCCTACACACAGTAAGATCTCTGACATTATGTTGCTGTCAGTATTGCTGTTCACATTAACTAAATTAAATCTACCTCTAGCAACATATGAGCTACATACAAAGACAGTGAAGGTAAAATATTTTCAGCGGGAGTGCACTTCAGTCATTCTCTGGCTTGAAGCGTGGAGGGTTGGATCCTTTTGAAAAGTTTCACAGTAACATAGCTACCTTGTCAGCTATGTCTCAGTGAAAGTCTGTTGCTAAACAAGATGGGCTGTCTATATGTCGGTGCCTCCGTAACAAACAGGAACATATAGAATTTTGCCAGTGAGGAACAAGCAGAAATGAAAAATATAAAGTTCTTCAAAATGCGTGTGTTTCAGATGATACCTCTGGAGTTACAATTTTATGAGCAAAAGTGAACAGGAGTAACGAACAGAATTGATTCTTGCTATATTAAAAAACAAAAAACCCCAAAGCTCTGCAGAATTACATTTAATTTTCAAACCCTAATACACAACAAAAGAGACAATGAACTAAAACCACTCTATAAATGTTAATAACTATTTCTTAGATTCCCTTCTAGATGAGAAACACTGCAGCTTCTTAAAGAGAAGGAAAAATACCCACCCTCTGTTACTGACGATTGCCTTTTTCAAGTGAATATAGTTTGCAGGAAAAATCCCCTGCAAGAGAAAAAGGTCTGTAAGTTAGAAAAATACATTTGCAGTTTTTAGCATTTATATCCTAAGCCATAATAAATAATTGCCAATATACCTATTAAAAAGAAACCCTAACACCGTGTCAAAGAAGCTACCACAGTCAAAAGTCAACATTCAAATCAGTCACAACTGATCATTTTAATCCATCTTAGAACAGGACAGCACACTGCATCAAACCTCCATCTTGAAAGATCAATTCCTTAATAAGGAAGTTTTGCAAGTCTATTCAATAAAAATATCATACAAAGATTTAAGCTGAGTACTTTTCATTCCCAAAAGCTCTGAAGTGCTCAGAAACACTGCTGTACGGGAAATATGCTCTGCTATAAAAATCATGGGTAAGTCAACTAGGACCAAATGAAAAGGTGGCACTCTAATCCTACACAGCTGCCTTGGAAGGGACGAGATTGATTTAAAAGAAAACAAATTTAAGTTTAGCCATTTGTCTTCCTACTGCAAAGACTGTGAGAGCCCAATAATCCACCAACAGGTGATGGCAAGCAGGAAAAAGGTGTAACAAGCAGGAAGAGTTCAGAGAACAGCTTGCAGCTAGCAGAAAGGAACGAGTAACAGAAGTAACTACCAGGAACATTTACCGGAGAGATGTAAGCTAGCCGGGACAGCCAGAAAAGTGGCTATGGTGCAGTTTGCAGCACAGCATCAGTATGCTTCCAAGACCAGGCCTCTGTACCAGTATGGTACATCAGGTGACAAGAACATAGGCTTAAAAAAAACAATTTGTTGAGCCCACCAACAAATTTGTGTCTAGCCCCCGTACCAGTCTTTCACTAAGGAAAGAAGTATTCTATATCACTTGCATACCCTGCAGCTATCCTTTTTCCTCCCTCTTTCCAACAAAAAGCTGTTTAAACCCACTTGGGATAGCTCCGGTTATTTGCCTTTTGCTGTTCCCACGATGGCTGCATTCTAACTTTGCCTGTGCCATTGTGTTCTTGTATGATGAGACATGGGGAAAAGAGGTAATTTAAACCAAACTTTTCATAGCGTTCCATTACCTCTGTAAAACACACGGCCCTGAATCCTCAGAGCAAACTCAGTCAGTCTGTAAGAACGGTAAGCCTGCACTTCAGTGGGGAATACAGGATCAGCATTGGTAATCTTCGGGTTAAAAACCAGCTGACAGCCTCTCACAAAAATGTCAGTAATCAAGTGTGGGCTTTAAATTTTTAGACCTTTAAAACAGTACAATGTAGGAAGAAAAAAAATTTTTTTTTTGGGGGGGGGGGTTTGAAAGGAATACTAAGTAAAGATGATTCAAAATGCTAAGAAAAGTTCCGTCCTTTTCATAGGCAAGACTGAAATTGCAGAAGGAAAAAAGATTATTCTAACAGGAATGGCTTCATCAGGAAAAAAAAAAAAGTAAATGCGCATGCTTTCAGCCACACGAAAATCTGGAAAAGGAAGAAATCCTACTTCAGTTTCTTGTTTGATTCACTTCCAATTAATGCTGTGATCCTGTGCTGGTTACCTAAGAAACCAAGGAAGGTTTGAAGGGCACTCCGATCAAAAGTGAACATATACATAAGCAGAAGATGTACCCGCACACACACAATGAATGTAGGCTTTTCCACTAGAAGAGTATTATAGTCATGAAAACATAATACAGGTAATATTATATTCCATAACACAGGAAAACATGAGGAATCTGGTACTCTCTTCTTAAATACAAGCTATATTTAAACCAAAAGACAAGGAAGTGATGCTTACATGGAAGCAACTGTTTACATGTTTGGATACATACATTTACAAAAATATACAAGCACTCGCAAAAAATTCCTATCAGAACAGTCAAAAAGGTTCTCTAAGAGCAAAACAGGGATATGACTGGAAAATAACCAAATGCAGTGGTTAAACTGTAAAAATCTGAAAAAAAGAACAAACTTACAATATCCTTTTTCATCAGACTTTTTTCAAAGTTGTCTTAGATTAATAATGCAAATTATTAAATGTGTTCTTTAAAAATCCTGAATTAAGCAGTGCAAGATCACCCATCTAAGCTTTTCTTAGGGGAGTAGGGCGGAGAGGATCAAATTGGATGAGATTTATAAATGTTGGAAAGATTACATGTTACATGTCAGAAAGGTTTCTGATCCTTTGGGTGACTAATGAGTATCGTTCTCTCAATTTAGAAAATAAATCAAATCCTCCCACAGGAAAAAAGTTAGAGAAGTAAAACCCTAAGGGTAAAGGAAAACTAAGTTTGCAGGGTTGCAACAGCAAAGTAGATATAATCTCCCACTAAATTAAAAAAAAAAAAAGTATTCACACTTACCTTTACATTGGGCTTCTTAATGGAAACACCTCTGTACCAGCCTAAAACCAGATAAAACATACTATATTAATTTGTGGCATTGCTTACTTTACACAGAAGCAAACTGACTAAAAACTATGCAGTTACTGAGATCCTCTCAAAAACCAGCTGTGCCTCACACAGGTCAAATTTTTTTCAAGGGTTTTTTTGGTGGTTTTTTTGGGTGGGTTTTTGGAGTTTTTTGGGGGTTTTTTTGTTTTTTTTTTTTTTGGTTTGGGTTTTGTTTTTTTTTTAATTCTTCTGCTTTGCAATGATGACAAGCAATTAAGAACCGGAATGCTCCTGTTTATTCCCATCAGGAATAAAAGCAGCTTAGTATACTTAGTCACTGTACTCACAATCATTAGCCACTGTGGCAAAGATGCATTCAGCACTCATGCAAGAATCTGTACCGAACATTTTTCTTACAGGCTGGTACATGAGTCTCTTCATAGTGTTTATCTTAACAAAATCTCCAGACTTTAAAAACCTGTCCTTTTAAAGACAGGAAAAGTTGTTATCATACATTTCTAATATTGTTTAAACTAATATAAATCCTTTTCACATGTCTGGTCTTATGTATGTCTGTGAGACTAGAGAACAGACTTTAGGATCTAATTTCACAAACCCAATTATCATTCTTGTAACCCCCATCAGATAACAGCCCCAGACAGGACAATAAATCAGGAGTAAAAGCCAAAGCTGCAAAAGCTACAAGTTAAACAGAAGAACCCAATTACTCCTATTTTACAGAAGGGAAAGTAATGTCACTCCATGCAAGATTCATCAGGAAAAAAGAGTGCTGAAAACACCATCCAGTTTAACAATGGAAAAGGAGCACACTTCAGTCGTCACAGTAGATGAGCTGCTCTTCCACTCTGTAAGACACACAAAACTACCTTGAATTGTTGTTAAAAATACACTGCTCTCTTCACATCTGGGTCTGATGCTTCATCCCCAGAACATGAAGCTAAGCGTTAAGACCTGAGCCTGGAACACCCTCCATAGGAGCATGGGCGATGAAGAGTGCCAGGGTGCGAGCTCCGCGGAAGAGGCCTGGCCATCCCTGGACATCAGAAATTTGTGGGCAAAGTTGGCCAGGCCCAGCTACTACACAAGCAGCAAGTTCAACTGCCTGCACGCCACTCTTCTGTCTACTACAGCCCAGCATTCAGAGAAGCAACCACCCAAACTTGCCAAAACCCAACAATTTCACATAATCTAAATCCACTTTCCATAAAAATTCCTCTAATTTTTCCAGCGACTTCCTACTTTTAGTTTGGTTGGGTTTTTTTTTTCCTACAGAGGACGGATACAGTATCTGCAGCATTTAAAAGAGCGCTAGGAAAACCTGTCAGTAATTTGCTAAGGAGAACAGAGAAGAACAGAACAAAGTAAATGTGTATTTTGTCTCTCAGAAAAAGGACTTCATATTTGGCTGAATTATGACATGAGTCTCATTTAGAGGCTCTGAAGTGGGGAAGAGAGCCTTGATTTTGTTTTAAAGACAGCCTGCTAGTTTTGAATTTTTTTTTTTTTTTAAAGGAAATCTGAGTCAATATGAAAGAAAATAATTGATGAATTCAAGACTTTTGCAAATCTTAATACGGAAAAAAATTAAAATCCACCTTTATTACACAAATTTCTCATTAAGATAGGACATAACACAGATTTATTTTTCCCATTAAATTATTGCTTATATTAAAAAAATAAAATTTTCTTTGCAATTTATTTCTTAGTTGATCAAATCTCATGGCAATCATATCAATATAAATATATATGCCCAAACAACATAGAGATCCTTAAAATGAGTAATTTCTAAAACTCCACACAACTGTGCCTGCAACACCTGCTTTTGAGTAACAGATGCTACATATTTTTAAGATCACAGAAAAAAAGAAATGCATTTATCCTGTGATTCATTGTAACCAATATTAAATACAGCATGTTGCTGACTTTTAATTTCATAGACTCTGTATCTTAGAAATAAACATACATTTTAAGCTTTAAGATAAACAGAATGGCAAACTTCTCAGTAAATATGGAAAAAAGTGGTTTTATCTAAGTTTGTGAACAGAACTGTACAAGTTGGAACAAAACCCGATAAAGCAAGTGTCTATTAATGATTTAGATGTGCAGGGTAGGGGATGAAACACATTTCCAAAAAAACACCTTATTTCCGAGTTTCCTGTTCTTAATCCCAAAAGAAATCCTCAAAGCTTAAACGGTATGTGTTTACAGCGTGTAAAACACAGGAATGGAAGGACCCCTGAGAAATCATCCAGCTCATCCAAGTGAACTCTCTGAACTTCTCCTCGCAGATGTTTAGCCTGTTTTCAACAGTGTCCAATAATTTATCATCAGGACTGAATAACACCGCACTCCTTGCCTGGGGAAAGTGATCCATACAACTTCCACAAAACCTAAATTCCAAGGTATTTCTGCACAGTATTCCAAGGAAACAGAGTGTATTTCTGCCACTCCACACAGACCAGTTTGAAAGTGGTGGTGTTGCACAGGCATCTTTTTAGAAGAAATTTCTTCCACTGACCAACATCGGACAATAAAACTGCATGTTACAATAACATTTTGATAAAGTACTTGAAAATCTTGAATATTTATGTCAAGTTGGAGATGGCAAATCCTCACTGGACAACCTATTTCAGTGGCTCAGACAACCTACATGCACTTTATAACTTGAACTTTCTTTGCTGCTATTTGAATCCAATATTTTTTCTTTGGGAGAATATGGAGAACATTTTGTTGACTTCCCTTTTGTAGGTACTTTTCTACATTTGAAAAGTGGTATATTTCCCTTTAATCTTGTAGATTGTGCTCTCCAGATCTTAGTTTTCCTTTCTTTTCTCTTTTCTTTTTCAGTGGCTATAATATTTTTAGAATCACCCTTCTCTGTTTTAAGTTTCCTCCAACTCCATGCAAGCAAGATACAGCAGAAAGAAGAGCTCATCAGAACCTGACAGCACTAAATTGTAGAATACAATTCCTTATTTGCTTACAGTGAACACCAGCAAAAACTCATTCTGTATCTCAAAGTAAAAGCTATGAGAAAAGATACAATGCTTTTTTTTAAAAACACACTTAGAAAATTGCATCTGCATTACATTATTCACTAAAATGAACTAAACCTTTATTCTGGAATTAGTCTTAAATAGATTAATATTGACCTAATCATATATTTTAAAGAACATTTATTTTGGAGGATTTAATCACAATAGTCATCAAATCCAGGCAGGCGCTTCAGCTAATTGTGATCACAACATGCACTACATGGTTAGACCTCAACATTGACTAATGTTTTTAGTTGTTACTGTACTACAAATAATTGTTAATACTTTAGAATTATGGCATTCATTTTCTACTGATACATGGCCTTTAAAGGGTACTGACTTCAAGGAAATGGTGAAAAAGATGGGATTTAAAATTAAGAAGCAGAAAAACATGGCTATGAAGCGACAAGAATTTTGTGGATAAGTTATTGTGAAACAACAATCACGAGTATCCACAATTTGAACAGATTAACTGTCTAGTAATTATCAGCAACTAACAAGGATTTGAGTACAGATGACCTTAAGGGGCAAGACCACAGCTAGACACCTGCAAATCTCTACAGAGAAAGGCTGTGCTTCATGCACACAATGCCTCCCCCCATTTCCTTTTCTGACAGCTAAGAATATTCTCAGCTTGACCTGGTGGATGACCTAGGGAAAGGAAGACAGGTAATTCTAACTGTTTTCCAAAAAATGAATCACTGTACTGGGTCTGGCTGGGATGGAGTTAACTTTCTCCACAGCAGCCTGTCTGGTCCCATGTTTTGGATTTGTGGCTAAAACAGTGCTGATAAGAGACCAACATTTTGGCTATTGCTGAGCAGTGCTTGTACAACATCAAGGCTTTCTCTTTTTCCTCCATGTGCCGCCCCCAGCGAGTAGGCTAGGGATAGGCAAGAACTTGGGAGGGAACATAGCTGGGACAGCTGACCTGAATCAGCCAAAGGGATATTCCATACCATGTAACATCCTTTGCTGTAAGAAAACCAAAAATTAGTCTATTGGAAGCACCATTCTAAGCAACATCCTATTCAGGATCAGAAGGAGAACACTAAATATATCCCAAACAAGTCTGATGAATTTCAAGTATATATCATAGTCAAAATAAAGTAGATAAAATGACAAAGACATCCTAGAATGGGCAAAAATACCTCCAATGATACAGATGACACTGCAAGCAAACTTTTTTTCTTTTTTTCTTTGATCACACAGGAAGATAGGCACAGTATGAGCCTACTGCTTACACCACAGCACAACAACAACTGAAGAAAGCACCGTTACGTCTGAACATTTGTGAGAAGCTGGGATGAATGCAGGCATTTGGACTGCATCTTAATGTTGTGTCGATGTGTATTTCTGGGTAAGTCTCATGACAAAGCCACATACTTGATAAATTTTGATGAATGGAGGTGCAAAGCTTTTTGTTTGTTTGTTTTAAGGAAACAGAGTATGACAGACATAACGCCTCAGCAAAACAGAAACTGTCAGTGCAGGAATTACATACACTTTCCTAATCCAACTGATTTTGAACACCTCATACTTTACATTCTCAGTATGCCCAAGACAAAGGTTTGATCCAAGTACTGTAGAAGAAAATTGAATGAATCATATCCATTCCAGTGTGTTCTAGACAAGTCACTGTATCTTAAAGCCCTATTCCAACTTTGCTTTTACATGAAGTCTACTGCACAGTGTAGTAGATAAACCAAGCAGACCACCTGAAGCAATACAGCCACACTGCAGTGATCCATGCCAGCTAAACCTACTATAGAGTCTAAACATTATGTTTCTAAGGTGAAACATAAAACCCACGAAAAAACACAATCCTTTACAGCTGCTTTTTTCAATACCATCTAACAATATTTGATACATGACACTAAGAAAAGTGAAGAGTAGGCTGATCTACAGCTCTGCCCTCTATATAGCCTACACGGCAGATAATCCCTCAAAGATTACTTCCATGGTAATAAAACTGGAGAAGAACAAAAAGAAAAGTACCCCATTATGCCTGTTCCCCCTGCACATTAAGACCACCACTTGGTCATAATTTTTTCTTCAAAATGCATTGTCTATACATATATTCGCACTGTAGGTTACTTGCAGGCCAGTAATAAAAGCTAAATTACTTAGCAGTACATGCAAGAATGTGTCCCTTTCCTTCCCTTTGTTTCTAGGGCTTTTTCAGCTGTATTAGGCTTCCTCCTTAGCTCCTCTGACCCCTAGAATTCAACAAGGCATCTGAAGAGGCAGGACAGAAAAATGAATTGGGAATGTATATACCAACATCACATCTCAAAAAAACGCATAGGTAAATAACGTATTTTTCACCTACAACTATCTGTACATACGAAAATTCACAGTGTGGGAAACGTGAAGCCGTATTATAGAAATCTGCACACTCTTAGATGAAGACTGAAAAACAGTCTTTCCAAAGATGTATCACACTCAGAAGTCTCAGCAATAGTGCAATCCTAGTTAAATTGCAAAAGGAGCTCTGTGGCAGGCCTGCACATCTCAATCTCTTAATCTGAGCAATTAGAAGAGCTACCAATGTTTTTTAATCTTTACTTGAAGGAATATCCTGTTTTGTTCAAGGCACTTTCTAAAACCCACCTTGTACCTTTTCAGATTTCCACTTAATCAACAAGAGGTCTGTCACATGGAAAAAGCTCGTCCCTTCTGAGCACTCAGTAGCAGAAAAA
The DNA here is from genome assembly GCF_965638725.1 of Aptenodytes patagonicus. Classification (NCBI taxonomy): domain Eukaryota; kingdom Metazoa; phylum Chordata; class Aves; order Sphenisciformes; family Spheniscidae; genus Aptenodytes; species Aptenodytes patagonicus. The sequence continues at coordinate 5,844,223 of NC_134956.1, forward strand.
CAAAAGGGTCCTAACTGAAAGGTATTGATCTATTTTTCAGAAAAATAAAGCCCAAATATCCGGGTTGAATAAAGTAGCGTCAGCTGCAGACTGTAGGAAAAAACAAATTCCACATATAAGTTCTTGACAAACAGAATTCTGAAAATAAATTACGTAAGTATTTATGGTAAGTCCTAAAGCTAAACTTGGATCTTAAAGAAAGCACTGCTAGTAGAACGTGCTACAAGAACTCGAGCCTTCTTTGTCCTACAAAAATAAGTATACTTTGCAGTATTATGAGTAACCCTCAAATCTGGAAGAAAGCTATCTTTTGCTATACTAGCCAATAAACAATTGCTTTTACCTTTCAATCTGCATATAAGCTGTTTGCAGAGTATCTTTGTGCAGAGCTAAAGGTACTCAAAGTAACCCAGAAGAGAGATGGTAACAGTGCTTAGCAAAAGCTTCTTGATGCCGAAACCACTCAATGACAAGACCACTCTGTTCTGAGCTTGATGCTCTGAGCAGTGCCAGGACAGGACGAGCAGCAGATGAATACTCAACCAACCCAGCCTGCCAATACCATGTCAGGGAGCAGCCTCATGCCAGCAGAACCACAGGAGTATGCTAATAATGCAGTCAGAGAGATGCCACAGCAAAAGCAGAAGAGAGAGAATGTGTTTTATCTTGGTGTTAGCCAAGCAGAGAGCCATCGAGAAGCCATTCCTGTGCTCCAAAAGAGTAGTTTGAATAGCCAGGCAAGATCTTCTGCAGCGGCTGTGTGGGTCCAAGAGACTTCAGTTCCACTGGCATGCTCCACAAAAGGCAAAGAGGAAAAGGGATATCTCACTGGAGACATCTCTCTCAGGGTAAACCCAAATTACTGGGAGTGAGTCAATTTGGCCCAGCCAGCCACAGGAGAGCTCCCAACTCCAGGTGGAAGGAAACCTGCATTGCTCCCACAGCAATGACAGTCTGAAGTGTGATGCCTCATTCATCTGTATGATACAAAATTGGAAGTATGGCAAAGATAACTCTTCTCAAGCACACTGAATTCTTCAAGAATTTAAGAAAAACCCCCAATTGCAAGCTATATCTGCTGCTTAAGTGTCCCAAACACTGGAAAGCCTTCATTCAACCATGCTGTCACTGCTGGAATAACAGAGGGAAACTTTAAATATATATTGCTTAAGAACACTATTATTAACACACACACATTAAAACCACGTAAATAAATACTTTTGTGGATACCAGAATTTGCATGGGTAAGATAATATTCTTTTAACTGGCACTTCAGGCATCAGCTAGTGTTTCTTTTCTTCAGCGAATATATGAGAGTCTCAAGGTAATAATTAAAGTCACTGAAGTAGTAGCATTTTTAAATCAGAAGAAAACTGCTTCCTAGCAATAAAAATAAATGGACAAAATAGACATTTTAAATTTACTCTGATTGCCACTAGTTACTCACAGCTACTGCCAGTGGCAGAGCAATAGCCGTATGACTTGAAAAATAGGGTGTTCTTTAGAACGCACAGTCCACATGTATTTCAAATAATGAGTATGCTCATGCTTTGTCACTTGACAAAAGAAAACTCTGTCTTTCAGCATTTATAGGTGGCATACTATTGCCATACCCTTTCACCTCCTCAATGCGTGGCATGTAAAGCAGAGAACACCACTTACTGTTTCAATTCTCTCTCGGTGGCAAGATCACAAGTGGAAGGGCTCAGAGAGGGGAACAGAGAGAGGGGAAAGCTGTGAAAGACAAGCATATGTACAACTGATATCTTGAAGAATATTTGTTACCTTTGAGTGAGACCAGTAGAAGATCTCGGAGTCCTTCGTGCAAACAGTAACTATAAAACCACTCCAGTAACATCACATGCTTTAGAGATAGTGTAATGTTTGATGAAAACATGGATGGAGCTTTTGGTAGCTTCAGAGGAAAGGCAGACACTAAGTCCATGGGTTTGAACCCTGTCATTTTGAATTACTGGGGGGCGGGAGGCAGTGGGAGGCGTTTGTCAGATTTAGACAGGGTTAGAAAACAGCGATTTAGACATTTGTGGCCTGGTATGAAAGCATACAGAGTGGCAGGCACGCAAATTGATTGAAATTCAAAAGTTCCAATTTCAAGCACATGAACAAGATCCATAGTAACAGAAAACTGTATTTCATTGCATTTTATTTTAAAAAATGCATAGAAAACCACAATAAAAAAAAGATTTTTTTAAAAAATGTGTTATCAACTGGTTTTCATATTTATTAGCCTTAAAGAGACAAATACATGTATGTGTGTATGCATATGTATTTGTTCCTTTACTCTGCGAATATATATAAAACTTAGCTGCAGAGGTACCCGAGAACTCGATATAAAAAATTCCCTACTCTTTCATTCAATTCCTCTAAATGCAGCACCTACTTTTCACACCAGTCACTACAAAAGAGTACTTGCTCTTTTGTAGTAATAATACAGTTATTCAGTAAGTCATTATGATTAAAAATAAGCACATTCAGGAATATAGCTAGTGTTTGAATCTTTGTCAGCCTTGAATTCTTCAGCGAGTCTCCGAAATCATTCTTCACATCACTAGAAGGTTTGCGTGTATGTGAATCCTTTTAACCCAGACAGCAAAGTCCCTACTGTAGAGAATTACGCACAAACTATTCTAAGAAGCGAAGCTGAAACAGCAATGGATCTTCTTTGGAGTCCCATGGTAGTGACCCTTATTTGCATGGGTTAACATTAATTTATCTAGTTTGTTTGGACAAAAGAATCCCCAGCAAATAATGCAGAAGCAGAAGATGAGGTATGCTTCATTCTAAATTTGCAAGGCAAACCAAGGACTGTGTTGAACAACCACTTAGACAAGAATGCTTAAACGACTATTTTTTTTTTAAAGAACGTACTTTGCACATTTAGTGAGCTTTTTTGCATAATTCACACATGCAAGAGCTGCAGCACAGACCATCTGAATATTCAGATGAGTTTCGTATTTTGGAGTTCCAGATGTTATTATCAAAATTAATATATCTTTTTATATATTTAAAGTCCATGGTAAAGGCACCTCCACCAAACTGACAGGATAGAGGGCTTAAAAAACAAAACCAAAAAAAACCTCTGTACAAACACCTCCTTCCAGCCAGGAAAACACCTTGTCTGAGGGCCTCCTTTCGCAGCAATTTGAAGACTGGATGACTTGCCTTTGAAGAATCATCCTCAAAACTACTGGCAAAGAAAATATACAGAGCCTAATTGTTGTAACACTCTAAAGAGACACTGGATTATCCTTTTGCTTTTCTGTAAGCAACCTGCTCCTTTGAGACCGTGCTTTTATTTCCCAGAGTTTTGAAAGTTTCCTTGATTATCAGAAATGGTTTGAAAATACCATGGCTGCTTTCAGCAACATACACTGTTTTACCTTAGAGTTATACTATCCTATGCAAAGTAATAAATTTTTCCTGAGCTTGCACCATGTACTAATTCACAAGACCTGGTAGAATGACTACAATCAACACTCAGTGCTCAAGTAAAGCTTAGCCCATTACACCACGTGTTTTTTAAAAAAAATCATCATTTGCAGGTATAATACTACAGGTATTGTTTACAGCATGCTTCTTCATGGATTAAACGTCGCTATTGCACTGCAAAACTCTCATTGAACAGAAAATTTTTACAAGTGTAGGTGAAGAAGCTACCACTTTCCTAGAAAGACTGTCATGTAAGAGGTCACTTCTTCATGAAGAGTTAAGTCAGTAGGTAAACAAACAAAACACCTGAGTACAAGAAAAAGCATCAAGAGCAAAAGACGGTTCTAGGCATAAGAGAAGAAAAGTAGTCTTCTGACAAGCATGCAGAAGGTATGTGTAGCAACATTAACACTGGAGATGAAAAATGACTGTAAACTGAACAAACACAAAAACAAACCTACAACTTTGTGGAATGTTAATTTGGAATTCAAATTTGTGGATCTGGTTTTGAATTTGTTTTAACACTTAAGGATTAAGGTTACATTATTCCACCTCAGACTATAGTGACACATGTTCTCATACTGTATCTTGTCAACCTACTTCTCAATAGACATGTTTTACACCACTTGCTTACTCTGAACATTAGGATAAGAATCATTCTCCTTTTAAATACAACAACTTCAATCACACCATTCATGTGAATAAAGCAGAGGATTAGGACATTCAATTTATTCACACACAGACATCTCCAGCCACATAAGAAAGAACTATAGTTGTAACATTTACAATGGCATTTTCCTTTAGGTACAAAAAAACCACATGAAGATAAATGCAAAACAATCCCCCCTAAACTCATATTCTTTACATTTTTTCCAGTGTTCCAATGATTTGCTAATCTATTTTATAACTAATATTTTTCATGTGTTCAGATGTTTCTAAATAATAAACACTGATATACTTAATTGAAATGCATAACAGTAACACTGAGAAAATATAGTAAAAAAAAAAAATACTGATTATATACTTTACATGATGAAAATTCACTGTAAGACCCAATTACAATACAACAATCAGGTCAGGGTTCAAGATTTTCTGGACAGATGGTTAACTTAAAACACACTGACCCCCTATCAGACTGGATTAGTGCCAACAGCACTCAGCCTTTCCTACGGAAAGTGGGTCACATTAGGTTTTATTCAAGAGCTTTGATTTGATGCCTCATGATTTCCAAACAACTTATTAAAATCAGCTAGATGAATATATTTGTAAATTCTTATATAGAAAGCGAGATTCCTTCTTGGACATCACACTTACCTTCACATTTCTCTAGGATCTGGACAGTTTCACCTAGTTCCAGGACCAAGCCTTGCGGTACAGCTCCGCGGAAGCTGCATATCACTAGAGGGTGGGGAAAAACAGAGAGAGAGAGACATATGAGGGTTGAATCTTTGTGTGAATTTTTCTTCTAAGCATAGCACTTTAGCTCACTCCTTACATAAAAATAGCTATTACATAGCTGCCCAGAAAACCTGTCAGCCAACTTTTCCTCATCAGATATCTATATTTCGGCCCTTATCAGAAATTAAGCTCAGCAGCAACATAAAAGCTGTGCTTTTAAAGAGATTTTTTAATTAAGCAAGGCTTGTAATCACTTTAATCACCAACCTGATTCATATGGCATACAAAGATTTCCTTGTCTCACAATTCTTACTCTACTACACAATTCATTAACGGAACAGGCAGTCCTAACTGCAAAGATTATAATAGGAAGTTAACTGCAGGAATTACTTTCCTCCAAGTTGAAATTAATTCAAGTACCATCTGTGCAACTAATACACTGCAAAAATCCTATATTACCATACACTATTATATTTAAATAGATATATAAAAGAATACACAGGAATCTGTACTTTTCGTAAGCACTGACATATATCTTAAATATTTTTCTAGGTATCTTTAGTTTTCATTAACCAGGGGAAATAAGAACCCATCTTCATGTTTCAGAAAATATGAATACAATAAAAAAATTACTAAGTAAACCTCAATTTTAAAAATAAATTTTAAAAAACTATCACAGTGTATAATGATATATTCTTTAACCATATTTATCAAAATACAATAGGGACACGGACATGGGTAGTTACCTGAAACATGACACGTCGAAACTATGGATGAATTGCAAATAAGGTCCACCCCACCCCCCCAGTCCCATAATGCCTGTTCATCAGCATTTAAAAATTCAGGCACAGATTTAATTTAATCATTCAAGTACCTTGTTCTAAGTAAACAGAAGCTCAGTCACCAAGCATGCCCTATGTGTCACCTACACACACACTGGAGCACTACAAGTGGAATTCCGTGAGTTGAAATAGTGACCTCCAGTGGGCATTGTCCTTTTTTCCAATTTAAGAGAACACTCCCCTTTAAACGCAAACACTCAAGCTATGGTTGAGATGTTCCCATGTGATAGAGCTGCATTTCATCTCCTCCCTGAATATCTTTTTATGTCAAAGCTACTGAATCCCTTAGGACTAAAGTCTCTCTGTGCAGAACTTAAAGCAGTTAACCAGAAAGTCTGAAGTCCAGGGGAAGAACACCATGGAAACTAAGACTATCATCTGCACCATCAACTACAAGGTATGTTTCTTGAACCTTGAATTTCCAAGAAATAATGAGAAAAGCATAGAAAAAACTTCCACCAAAATAAAACAGTTTCAACTGTACATACAGATTTCATGAAGGGAAAGGGCAAGAAAGAACAAACTACGTACACCAGGCAAACACCCACACAGATGAGAGTAATATGAGAAAGAATTTGAATCAAAACCTGGAGAGAACCAAACAGCATCAAATGTTTGCTCTTCCACAGTAAGACTCAATGCAGTGTTTAATTAAAGAGGGAAAACCTAAGGATTCCATCATCAAACCTAACTGTTCTCTCAGCTCGTACAGCCCAGCAGAAATCACCGCTGGTTAAATGAGGTTTTAAATTCTTGTTTACATCAGAGACAGGAGAAACATAACAATTGGCTCCAGACTGGAGTAATGCAGACAACATAATCCAAGAAAAACGCTAAGCTTGTCAGCATTCTGGATTCATTCTTCACCCATGAAGAAACCATAAATATGGATTTCAACTGAAGAAAAACTACTTAATGCCTCTCCCAAAGTGCAGGAACACTGACAATTGCCAAACGCTTAACTGGCAGGCCACAGTCAAACCTCTAGTGGCTTCTCCTTGTCCCTCCAGTATTTCAGATAGCAGTATCCTTTAAATACAGAAAAAGTTTGGGGGTTTTTTTCTAATAGGCAATTTTACCAAAACAAGAAAGTACAGACATCTTTTATTTTTAAGTTGTTTCGCAAAATACAGTCCTATATTAAAATAACATGGCTTTTCCCTTCAAACCAACAAAAACAATGAAAAATTCAAGTATGTCTCAAAAACACAGAATTTCAAAAATCCTGGGTGAAAAGCTACTACTGAAAACACCAGACAAATGGAGAAATGGTAATACAGTAACAAGATACATTAATTTATGAGTAATTCTAGATACACGATTATTAAACAAAATTAATATATACATGATAATATTAAATCCAATTTCCAGGCCATTTTCAACTTCTCTGAACGTGCCAAGATTATCATGACACAGAGACACCAGTCATGGGGCACATGAGTATCAGTGGTTGCAGACAAAAGAGTAGTTTGAATTGTAGAGAGATTAACGACTGACTGGTCTTACTCAGCTGAGTCCAACAAGTAATAGTTAGTCTGAAAAACATCATCCCATGTTAACACTGCATTAGAAGTTTTGAATCAGCAAACAAGAGCTGGCTTCCTATGACAATTATTTACTGCATGAAAACTACTGAATAAAGGATGCAACCAGGAAAGAAACTGGATTTGCTGCAACTGCTAGTTCTTTGGTCATCACACACTTGCCTATTACGCAACAGTAAAAAGTGAGCTTGGAATGAAAGCTAAAGGAAAGGTACCAGGAAAATAGAGCACTGGTTTTTTCAACTGCTGATATAATAGATTTTTAAAATATGGCCAAGAATAATGACTTTAATATATTTAGGCTTACAAGAAGTAATTCTAATAGATCTGTTAGTTTATAGATGCAAACTGCCTATTTATAAAAGGATTCTACTGGTTGCACAAAGAAAATCTGATATAAAGACTCTACTGCATCAATACGTAATCAGCTCTTTAGAATTCAGAGTACTCTATTAATAAGATAGCCAAAGCTCTTTTCTTAGGTCTACTTCAGTCAAAAAAGAATAAATAAACAAAAATCACAGAACAGAAATTAACTGATCCCATCAGCTGTAGATACAATCTGGATGATCATTCTCAATAAGAAAAGTTCTCATACAAAAATAACATCCACCTCATGTTCCTCATTCTTAATACAGCAGTATGAAATCTAATTCCTTCATCAGTAAATTTGTAGTCATCAATAAATTATCTCAGTCTCTTCTGTTTGACAATTTTAATAATCAGTAGGGTATGTGAATAGCAATATGGATATTTTCAAAATAACAGAAGCCAAATCTCAAGAGTAGTTGACTTTCCAGCCACACTAAATGAAAGTCAGGAAAAATTGAAGAACCCAAATAAACTGACCCAATACACCAAACCATATCTTGTTAAAACTGTTTAACAGGAACACAATTTAACATCTCTGAAATAAAAAAGAATGGTAAAAATAGCTACCGATTATGACAGAATCCCAGAAATTTGAGGCTATTTTATAGTCTGATCTATGATTCCAAAGGTTACTTCCAAAGTTATGGATGTCACTCATTTGTTAAGCTAAAAATGCATTATGCAACGCAATCTTATTTATGAAGTCACTTTTAGGTACACAATTCTTCTTAGCAGTATTATTTGAAAAATATGAACACAAATGTACATGGGAAATACGGAATAATTTAACCCTTCTGGAGAAAATAATTTACAGAGAGGACTCCAATAACTGATTTCTGTCCTTCCCACAGAGGAATTCTTTATAGCATATGATCACCTACAAACTGTCCGTCAATCAACAAGTCTCCATCATTTCTTACAAGAGTCATCCCCTCGGTCACCAGAATACAGAAGTAACGCATCATCAAAATAGGCATACAGCAAAGCTTTTACCCACCAGTTAACAGATCTGAACAATCCCTCTTGGATTGCAGGACAGACTGCTGAAATATTTAACATCTATTTTCAGATATTAAACCCCCTTGCCATCATTCAGGTTTATAAGGAGCTCATAGTTCCCCCTCACAAAACGTAATTTCAGCCAGCAGTTAAACCCAACATTCTGCCAAAGAGGAATGCTTTGAAAAAGCACCACAAGCCACTTTCAGGAATTATCTCCAAGTCAGAGGTTCCTTAACTGTGGTACTTGAACTGTATCAAAGTGGGTCGCAGCAAAAGAAACCCTTCCCTCTGCACCCCTGTAATTTATTAATGAGAAAGGCACAAACCAGTTCACATAGGCAGTTACTCTCAAGCTGTAGCAGACAGTATGAAGGAATTCGGGGGGTATAACACATAAGAACAGATAGCATTGGAATAACAGTTTGGAAAGCCAAAGGTCTGGGACAGGACCGATTCAGAAGTGTTTTCCTTGCCTACGGACATGCCCTGACACAATATAAGCAGCTGCATTTTAAGTCACCAGCAGTAAGAGAAACTGCTTCAAAAGAATAAGGGCACACAGATAAACATGACATCTTAAGAAAGGGTCAATGCATCTTTGCGTAGCTTACTGATTCCTCATGTGGTAGATATTTAAAGGAGCTGCTTGCTATATGGACAAAGAAGATCCAGTTGATACAATCCAGTAGGTTTTACAAAATCTATTCTGAAACAGCCCCTGTCAAAAGCTCTTGCAGAAATTGAGCTTGGCTATGATAAAGTGGGAAGGCATTTGCACAGATAAATAACCAGCAAAGAGATATGAAAGAGAAGAAGTAGCCAGTTTTCTTAGTGAAGACAGATTGACCAGCAAGCTCTAAAGGGATCTCTGTTGGAGCCTTTTCTGTTTAAAGTATTTCTAAACGATCCAGAAAAGCTGTCATTTAGAAAAGTGACAAAGTTTGTGAAGCCACTCAAGCTATTCAGGGTGATAAACAGTTGCAGATGGACCTAAGTACGGCAAGTAGAACTGGCAGATGTACACCATTTAGTTCATCTACATGGTGTTTCATGAGGGATGAACAATCCTAATCTCACATACAAAACCATCGTCTCTCCCCTTGCTATTTCCACACTGAGTGAAACCCTGGAATGCTATTCAGAGTTTTTGTCATAAGCTCAATGCTCAGCCACTGTCAAGCACCACCCCTCTCACCACCACCACATCACAGCAGAACACTATCTTTGGGGAAAAAAGGGAAGACATCATTACCTATGGTACTGTACAAACTTCACAATGACCCCCCATGTGCCAGTTTTCCCCCTTCCCCTTTGTCAAAAATGTATCTTTTGCCAAAAAGGATGGAACAGCATAAGGAAAAGTAGAAAGAAGTGAGACAAGAGATACCAAGGACTGCATAAAGGCTTTTGTATGATGAATGATGAACCAAAATTGGACTCTTCTACCAGTAAGACTGACAGCTGAAAGGGGTGGAGAGAGTATAATTGATAAGTTGCATGGAGAAGGTGAACAGGGAACAACTGCTAATCATCCCTTCCAGTACAAAAAGCAGAGCAGCGTCAAATGAAACAGCAGAGAAGAGTTCAGGACTTGATCTAACAAAGTACTTTTCCACACAGTGCATAAACTGTGAAACTCCTCACAAGATGCTGTGGGTGATAAAACAAAACAAAACAAAACAATCACTCAAGTTCAAAAGCAAATAGGGCAAATTAATGGATGTGTACCACCGTAGGCTCAGCAAGTCCCTGACCCAGAAAGCACTTAAGTCTTGGGAAAGCATCACATATGCTTATCTTGCTGTGCTACTACAAACACCTGCTACCGGTCACTGTCAAGGGCAGGACACTGAATGAGACCGGTGTGTGGCTGGACTGTCATGATCTCTCTCACACTGTTGTTATGGAATCACAGCCTGAGCTTCTGTTGTCCCTTGCTATCTATCAGTTTGTGACCTCACCTGAACACTATGATGACAAAAAGAGAGAATACAATTCACAGAGAAATGCTAAATTAGATTTCATGTGTGTCATTATTACTTTCTGCTGCGCACGTAAATAACAGAGCTGTTTTCATTTTTGCTGTGGTATAATTTAAAATGTATCTTCCTTCTAATTCAATTTCCTATGTCCCAACTTCCCCTCCCAGTCTCACCTGGGTCACAGTGCTTCCACAGATCATTTTTCTTCTCAAATGGATTATGTCAATTACATGATAAACATAGTAATGGAAATGTGTCACATTTTTTACACGAACAGTGGGAAAACCCAAAACAAGACCAGGAAAATGCCAGAGTATTGTCCAGCACAATACATCCACATAAAGATTGTGCAGTGTCCAGTTGCTAATTCCCCCGAAACATCATTTTTCCTTAGCGTATAAATAAAAATACCTTGCAGCACAATGAACTGGCATAGGTATATACCTTCTCATGTACTTTCTAACTTTTTCAACCTATTTCTAAACATTGTAGCAAAGTCTACAAAAATATTTTGACATTGCATAATGTTCTATTTACAATATAGAATATCAGTTCAGCCCATAAGTAATGTTTATTTTCATAAAGAAACAGAGTCCTTTTCCTGCCCTTTCCCTCCCCACGTTCCAAGATATACCAATGAAAATTAGAAGTATTTATTTAAATACGGGCTGAGAAACAAAATCAGTTCAAGGGGTTTCCATGTTTACATTGCCCCCTTTCCTTCTCCAAATCTAAATTATGTTTCTCTAATCATAAAATTGGGCTTTTTAAAATTATTATTTATTTATTTCTCATGTTTTCTCTTCCACAATAGAAATCATTGTTGCTAGAACATATCCAATATGCTAAAACACATTTTTGTTTTTCTTTATCCCAAGATGTTGGTGAGGCCAAGATTTAATAAACTCTATGGGTAAACTTTGGGGAAAAAAACCCACAACATTTCATATTATCAGCTGTGAACATGCCTTTTTTTGTTTGTTTGTTTGTTTCACTGGGTCTTTTTTAATTGTATAATGTGACAAAAGAAACAAAAAATTCTTAAACTCCTTCCACTGTAACAATCATAATTTTGCGAACTTTCAACATATCTCTGTTTACTCATGGCTTCAAAGGACAAATCTTCTTGGCCTTTGTGACAGTTTTTTCCAGTTCTCAACTCATTATTATTATCTGTCTTACTAAAATTCTGGTAATTTGCAATATTTTTAGATGACACCAGCAGAACACAGACAAGTGTTTCAGGTTAAAGTATGCCATTTAATTTTCAGAAATCCTTTGTACTACAGTCAACTTGCAGTTATCCAGGTTATGCACTAAACATGCCCTAAGCATATCTTCAACCAAAGTAATTTCAGGAGGGATGGCAAGGATAATGCATGGGAGAAGCATAGCTGCAGTTGTGTTGCTCTATACCCAAATTACTTAGCTCCGTACCCTCCCAATTTATAATCACACTGTGCAGACACTGAATTGTGTTCTGTGCTACAAATGTCAAAGTTCTGAAGTTTTCTGATGGTGTAATTTATGCTTTAACACATAACCATATTTTAATCTCACACCTCTACCACACCAGCTAAAAATTTGGTGTTCATGTTTACTTTGGGTAAACACACAAACTCTTAAATTTCACAGTCCTTATAAAGGAGTATAATACAATTAATTTTACAACAAATATGTCACATGCCATCATCTGTAAAGGGTTTTTGTTTGTTTGCTTAATTTGCCAATGTGATAGTAAACTTTGTTTGCCTGAAGTGGTTTTGATGTCTTTTTTTATTTTCGAACTATCAGAGTGGGTCACTCTGAAAATCAGTAATTACGTGACTAGAAGTATACTGGTAAAAGCTGTTACCTGAATTCCAGACTAATTTTTATAACTTACAGTTTATTTCCAAACTTGAGGAAGGTTCCTAAACAAAGTGATATTCTAAGTGATATTTACCCCCTGCAGCAAAGACCCCTTCCCACCCCAATTCTTACCACACATATGAATTACTGTGATTTCTTAAATAATCTTATATACACGACTGCAAGATTGTAGAGTTTTAATTTCACATTCAGCTACTACTAGTTATCACTATTACTAGCTAACATGGAATATAAGTCAATCTCTGAATCTAAGATTGATTGATATTGATTGATCTTTAAGAAAATAACGTAATTACTCCAGACTGATAAATTAATGTTTATGACAAGGATGTATCTTTCCTTAAAATGCTTTTTCATATGAATCTATTAAAAGTGTCTAGCATCAAACAGCATAAGCTAGTTTTACCAGCTAAGTAAGATTAAGTGAATTTTCCTGCCTGTAGTACCTAGGTGACAATAAAGGCTCCATGTAACATAACTTAAGAGTCACTGTAGTAGGTGAGACCAAAGACGGTTCTAAATCCAATACCTTTTCCCTAACAGAGGCTAAAAACAAGGAGGTGAAGGAAGGGTATTAGAACAGGGCAAGGACGTAGCTTTCCCCAACTTGAGCCATCTGTGGATTGGGACTTCCTAAAGTAGTTTTTATTAGTATTAATTTTATATATGTATTTAATAGTGCTCTCTATACTTTTTCTTCTACAGAGCCACCCCAATGTTTTTGAACCACATCAACTTTTAACATCCACATCACACCAGAACTCCACGCTTCACTTATGCATCATACAGAAAGCGTTTTTTAGTTCTTCAGATCCTGCATCATCAATGCCCTCTGGGAATTGTATTAAAATAAAGAGTGAACAATCAATTTCTATTCTTCCAGTCCACATTAATTATGGTTTTAGAATACCTTTTCTTAATAATTTATTTTCCAAGAAGGGTGACAGACTTTAATTCTTTGTTTTTACATATGGCAGACAGGGAAAAGCCTCTAAGCCGCAGCAATGTGACTGCGGGAGAAAAAACCAACATTGATACAAGTTACACACAGAGGAAAAGACAGCTCAGAGTCAAGATTTAGCTTTACCTTTTTGTGAGGCAACTGTGTTGCACAATCACGCCTACAGGCAGCAAAGAATTAATACTTTGCAAACCACCACGTACATTGCAGTCTGAGCCTCTCGGAACTACAAACCTTTTTCCAACAAAAAGGAGTAGTTCTTGCAAACAGAAAATTGTGGGTTTAATACTTTAAAAGACCAAAAAAAAGTTCATGAAGGAAAGAAAATCTTCACATTTTTATAACAAAATTAAAGGCCAATATGATTAAATTTTTGTGGAACTGCTTGATTAAACCTGGCAGCTTCATAGATTGCACAGTTAGACTCTGATGATATTTGACAAGGGAACAGAACCACAAGGAAATTAAAATGAAAGCATTTTCATTTTATTCTACAAATACCTAGAAAAATATTTTCACCTTCACAGTATACCTTCCAAGTATTTAAATGATTGTCGGTGAGGTTTCAATTATTTGCCAGAAATTAATTTGAGACATGCAAATTTATTTGCAAGTTCAGGCCACATTGAGCAAGTATGTTTACAAAGAAAACAGGGAACAAAAACCAGGACCAGTACTTCCAAAACATTCTGCTGTTTAAGCAAGATGGACAATATAAAGAATTTAGGTACAAAGGAGAGGACATCCAATTACAATCTAAAAACACAGCTACCCAGATAAAACAACACAAGGTTTTTGCAGCAAGGGGCACTCCTTGCAGAGTATACTGGTACACACGACACAGAACAGGGCTCTAATCCAACTGGAATCGCCAGGCACTAATGTAATACACACACAAATAAAAAAGATTATCAAAAGCTGATTAAAAGCCATCCAAACATTACAATCGAAGAGTAGGGATTAAACAAAAGACATGATTTAGAAGAGGGCTAAAGAATTTTTTGACCTTATTAATGGTCTTTATGAACTTTTATGCAAAACCTTGAGTAGGAAAAATACACTTCAGAATTGGAAGCAATCTGTTACACTTAAGGTTTTGTATATTACCAAAATTACACTACAATTAAGTGAAGGTATTTCAGGCTGGTCCAGGAGCACTGGCAGTTGCTAGGCAGCATCTGCTCCTGTCAGAGATGCTTCTTTCTTTGTGCAATACAGAACCTCAGCCAGGAATACTGCCACCAATGGATTATTGCAAGGCAGCTTACTGCCATCACATGGCATCTGCAAAGTGCTCAAACTGCTGCCTAGCAACACCGCCTCTTTCTACTGAGTCATACCATCACTATGAAAATATTCATGTAAAAAAAGAAACAGATGCCTGAGAAGAAAGGTGATCATTCACTAGCAAAATGAATTATTGCTAGCATCCTTCCCCTACCCTCCAAGATAAAAACAGAGATTAGGCCCAAAAATCACAGGCTGTTTAAAATAGTTTTGCACAACCTCGTGACATGAGGTAGAATTGAAGAAACAGACCAAAAGCTCACAGTGTTGTCCATGACCTTAGCTACATTAAGGAACTGATTTTGAGCTTCTAGCTTTGCAGACATCTATCCTAGTTACTCAGCCCCTTCCCGCAAACCTGTTCCCTCAGCTATCAGTTCATTCAGCTTCCACTCTGGCATTGCAGAAGTCCCTCACCCATTCGTCATTCCCTCTATGTGGGAAGTAAATGCAGCAGTTTCTTTTTCTTCCTTTTAAGCAGAGAAGGCGGGTGTTTCAGTTTCTTAAACCCTTTTCCTTCTTTCCAATACCTAACTTGCAAAGAGGAGAAAAACACTGACCATACCACACTCCGCACAGAGGAGTGTGGAGCCGTTCTGCACTGCTGCGTTCCACAGACTGCAAGTGTGAGCCAGAAATGGCTGTGCTTTACCGCTGAACACTAGGAAACGAAATAAATCAGTCAAGTTTTGAATATCCTGCAGGATGGGGATTGCACCACCTCTCGACGCAACCTGCTCCAGTGCTCTACCACATGCACTGTGGAAATCAATGTCCCTTACTGTAATTTGCCACCACTGCTCCTTCTCCTTTCACTGTGCAGCTCTGAGAAATGTCTGGCTCTCTTCTCCATAACTCCCTAAAAAGTAGCTAACCACACACTAGATCCCTTCTTATCCTCCTCTTCTAGAGGTTGTACCACCCTCGACCTCGCAGACCCTCCTCTCTCATCACGTGCTCCAGCCTCCTAACCATCTCCTAACCTCACCCCTCATACTGTGAGATACAGTGCTCTAGGAGGCAGCCCCAAGAGTGATTCCCCAAAGGAGGAAATGATCACTTCCATCAACATCCTGGTGATACAGGAACGCAGACTGGTATGTGGCTAGCTACAAGAGAGCACCACTGATTCATGTTCGCACATGCAAAAACATCGGTATCATCCCACAGCGTTTTGCATCCTATCCCATTTTACACTGACTACATCATAAGACTTAGTCCTCCCGTCTAACTGCTAAATAAGTTGATAACACGCTAAAGTTACCTTGGCATTTATGGTCAATTTGCACATTTCCTGTGAGAGGGAGGAAGGGAAGAATAGGACAGATCTATAAAAGTGTATTTATCAGTATACCAGCTCCTGCATCTTAGTTGAAAACTCTGTATTTTAGCCTATACTGTCTGCCACGCAAGAATTTTTTGTGGCCATCTGAAGACTGCTAAGAAACCTTTGAACCCACACAAAAGAACTTTGACCTTTTTGGTAAACTATTTGCTACTAAAATATCAAAAAATGAAATATTTGCCTGACATAATTGAAGACACTTTTTATTATGAGATCTAAAGAATTTTTACCTCTTCTAATCTTGACTTAAGCAAACATGCATTATTTAATGCTATCAACATCATCTGAAACATTGGGAAAATCCTCTTTTTCTCTTATTGCATCCTCCATCCAAGTTGAAGTAATTAACTTTTTTTTTTCATTATTAAAAGAACAATACTGTCTTGTGCCAGCAACCTGAAATGTAGTCACTCCACAATTGAAAAAACCAAGATCAGAAGTTGCAGTTTAGGGCCTTGCTGTGATGAAGAAAGTTAGAGAGAGAAGCCTATTTTCTACCTCCACTTCCCCAGAGACAAAAGAGAAGCTGTTTCTGCAAGACCAATGCTTCAAAAGCAATCTTCCTTGGGGTAAAACCTTTGGACCACAGAGATAACCAAATACTTATCAGGGGGAAAAAAAAAAAAGAAAAAAGAAAAAAAGCCCAAGAAAAAACCCAAACAAACAAAAAAACCACGGGGGGAAAAAAAACCCAAAACCCACAGTAGAGCAACTTTGTTCATAATTCCGATCAGCCCAATGTACTCAGAAAGGCTGAAACCGAAGCGCAGCGGGCAGAATGGATAGCTGCAAATTACTGTGCGCATGACAGAGCGATGAGGGAGTACTACTGACAGCAGCAGCACAAGCTGTTCCAAGCGGATGCCTAGCTGCGTGGTCAGCAGACAGCAGGCCCAAGCACATCAGCTCACAGAGCTGGTCTTTCTGTGCCCCGGGCCAGCTCTTCCCATACTAACAAGTCATTGCCAGAAGAACGGAACGGCCAGTCAATATAACCTTTAACAGAAACACAAACAAGTAGGTGATTCACCTAGTCGCTCTCTTCATGCAAGGCCAGGTGCACAGGTAGCATGCAGCTCCATTTTGTACAGTATGTAATAGCAGATGTCAGGGCAAAATTATCTCACAAAAATGTTGATCCTGCTTCACTAAATGCAGTGAAACTAGACTGTTGCCTTTGGCTTATCAAGAATTGAGTTGCCAATCATTCAGCTCAAGAGCATTTAGAGAGAGAAAAAAACCACCATCAAGTTCAAACCACAGTTTTCAATAACCTTCTTTTACAATAATTCATATAGTTTTGGATTATTTATCCCACACTGGCTGACACTTTCTCACTTGTGCCTGCACTCTCTGTCCATGTATGTAATACAGCCATATATACATAAACCTACATAAATGAGAACATGTGCCTAGGTGAAGTGGGCAACTTTACGCAGCCATTTCCACAGGCATTTTTCTCTACAAAGGAAGAGATGGGTGAAATAGAAACACCTCCTCCTATCCTTGCAGATCTAGACCCAGTTACTGGAAACATACACATCACTCCCTACAGAGACTATTTAACACTGTCTGTGATATTCTCCTATGAAAGGTTTTCTGCTACCTTTACAGGTCGTTCGGGTAGACCACACACCCCAGCAAGACAAACGACTGCGTGCAACCCGATACCCAAACAGGCCTGTAAAAAGTTATGTATCACTTTCAATTGGCTTCTGTTTAACAGTTCTGGGTGTCTCCAACATGTATGCAAGGCTTCATTTATCAAGATCAGAAGACTGAAAGGGTAGGTATACTAAATTAACAGTTGGCATAAACATCTCATTCATAAAGACATTTAGAGGGAAGAGAGAGTCCCCTGCTGTTCAAATACCCAGAAACAAGAGATTTCTAGAACAGTAAGCCACCTGCCAAAGCACACTGAACTGCACTCTAGCACGCTGGGGAGCTCACAGACTTACATTCAAAATAAAGAAAATAAAATATTTCACCATTCCATCAACTTCCTACTGCCAACACGTAAAGCATTTAGTGCATAAGCTTCCTTACATTGTAACATCTAGACAAACCTTTATTTTTGCTTCAGAGAGCAACTGTTATCAGCTTACCTCTGAAGGCAGAATGACCTGCTTTTAATCACCAAGAGTTAGCTGGCACCGCTTGTCATAAGCTTTCCTCAAGGCTTAATATCCAGAAAGACTCAAGAAAAGAAAATGAAGTCAAATGCTGAAGTGGGACAAGGGGTAAGTCTTATCCTTGTAATAAGTAATCACCTCACAGCTATACTGGAAAGCACTTAGTCTGCTCAAACCCACGGTTACCAGTCTTCCTAATACCTTCGGTAAGTTTTGACTAAAGACTCGTTGTTTAAACAAACACTAAAATATGTCTAAGAGGAAGGAATTACAGCTAAAAAAACCTTCAGATTAGTTTTTTTGAGATGCTTTCAGGATCTCAGAAGAGATCATAAAGTTCATTTTGACACGCAAAAACCTGAATGGAGGTTTGATTATAACATCAGTCACTTGAGTGAGCTATTTCATCTCTTTGCCTTGAGGTTCAGTAAGTATACAGATTTTGAAACAGAGCAAAGAAAAGAGTTAAAATGTAGTGATATTAAGGCTGATTCATAACTTAAAAACAATCAGTGGAAAGACTGCTATCAATTGCAACTGGTTTTGAACCAAGATGCTACTGTACGTTTCCTTTAGCCTCTTCCTCAGTGAATATCACAGCTGAGAAAACAACACAATAAACTTAATTCTATACACTATAAAAGAGTGTATATTCTATATACTATATTCTATACTATGCAAATTAACAAAACCTCTCTGAAGCAGGAGAAAAAGTTGCATCACACTCTTTAACAGCTGAATAACCTTCCAAAGACTTTCCATTCTTTGCTCAGTGTTTTCACATCCACATCTCAAAAGAGGTCCCATTTCTCAAAAGAACAAATCTATGAAATGTGTATGGGCACTGATAATACTAGTTGTTGGAGGTCATCGGGGATTTACAGCTCTTCCATGTAAGAACTATGTTCCATATAATTGTTTAACATATTAATCAGAAAAGCTTGTGTATCGACATGTCATTGTGCATATGAAGACAAAGAACTCTTCCTCATCCCCAATCAATTATTCCCTTTTTGTGGGCTTTTAAATGCCACCAAATATGTGGTAGAGAATTTTCTAGATGACAAGTTCTGGTAATAGTTCTTACATGTTTCCCTGATGTTTATATTGGACTCTGACTTTTTAAGTACAGAACTGCCAAAAAGAAAGGCTTTGCAAGATAGTGAGACTCAAGTCCAGCTGAGCTATGCCACTGACTGTAAACTAAGAAAGCTACCTTCAGCAGGATTAATAAAAATACCAACTTTCCTCTCTTCCTCCTACATACAGCTGCAAACCGTGACCTGCATCGCTACCCCATACTCACATCAACTTCCTCTGCCTTAAATTGTTCACAAGAGAAACGACTTTAAATTTTCCTCACTGATTTCACTCTGAAGAATCTCCCTTCCTGTCCTACAGGCTTGACAATGAATTTAAACTCAAAGCATACAAATAAGAAACACAAAAAAATTACCTCAGTTTTCCAAGAACTAGGAGCATTCAAGGCATGTTGTCATATACCCCGTTTCTAATTGTAATTGATACCTGCTGCATTAAAAAAGAAAGCAAAATAACTTGTTCCTTGAATAAAGATGAAAAGCCTTGTTTCCTACCAATGGATATTCATGTTCTCATTCCCTCCGTTTCACCAACGGTCCCATGGACACCGAATGCAGTACTGTCGGACTTTTAATCTTTCGCTATCCCCAGTCTTGTTCCTGAGCACTCCTGTCCACAAAGCACCCTCAGGATCACTCCCATGCTCACATTAACAACTTCCTCTTCACATCCTCCAGCAAGCAAACAAAAAAGTTGTGTTAGGAAGAGCCCTGATAAAACCTTATTATCCATTCTTTTCAGCAAATCAGTAGCTACTTATCTGCACTTCTATCCACAGGAACACTAGTAAGTTCTTTCTTCCCCACCCAGCCACCAATTTTCATTAAATCTGTAGGAAACGTATGCCTGAGACTGCCAACTCTCATCATAAAATGTCGCTCATTACTGGATGCGAGGTATTGGTAGGTGAGGACAGAAAGCCCGAACACTTAAAGACTCCCACCCTTAGGAAGTCAGTCTAAATATAAATTCCATTCTGCACTGTGGGTAAGGTCAGAGAGGAACCACTTTTGCCCCCACCCTATTGGCAAAGCAGCTGAAGTCCTGAAGGTCTTAACTGAATAAATAATATGGCATAACTACAAATAAATGGAGAAAATTGCTCTCAAATCCATCAAAGAATCAAAAGTTAAAACGCACATTGCAATACTATCACTTCTTACTCTAAGGTCATGCCTACATTCCCATACAAGCCACACAATAAACTGCTAAACATACACATCTGATTCCTTGCCTTTGCAAGCAATTTGAAAAACTGTTTCTCAACTTCATTCCTCCTGTATTTAGAAAGTTTTGGCTAATTTCTACTGTAAATGTATTTGTGGACAACTAGTATTTAGATGATCTCAAACTAGTAGTATCTTATAGATTAATTCTCATCCAGCTCTGCAGACCAGGTATTCACAAGAGTAACCACGACGCTAGTCTTTTCTAGGATAAGTGAGCCAAAATATATTAATCTCTTCCCACAAAACAGTATATTTAATCTCCAAGTTATCTCAGCAACAGCAGAAATACAGACTTACATTAGACTGAAACTAAAATTGCCCACTACGTTAAATGACACTTCACTAAACGTTCCTATCTATACCGAAAGTCTCCAATCGGGTGCATCTTGGGAGTTGCTCTTTTCAAGAGGCATTTCAAAGTGTGATTCATTTCTCATTCAGTCAAATAACACGTATACATTTCCTTTATGACCCCACTGACACATTCCTTTGTTCATTCTTAAGTCCTAAGGGTTATAAAAGGTCCTTAGGGACAAAATACTGAACGGAACTGAAAATTACTCCAATCAACAGATCATCCAGTTTTCCTGACTAACAAGCAAGTCCCCAGGTATTACCACCACCTCCCAAAACAGTGTTGCGCAGAAGGTTTAGTACATGCTTCCATATAGCTGCGGTTCCAAGACAGATCACTGAAGAACATCCTTAGTCACCTCCCTCCTGCTGCCAGACAATTACAGTTTCTGGCAATAAGGTACAAAAGAGAAGATGAAATATAATATACGTCCCATAACACAGAACCCAGCT
The DNA here is from genome assembly GCF_965638725.1 of Aptenodytes patagonicus. Classification (NCBI taxonomy): domain Eukaryota; kingdom Metazoa; phylum Chordata; class Aves; order Sphenisciformes; family Spheniscidae; genus Aptenodytes; species Aptenodytes patagonicus. The sequence goes on from NC_134956.1 coordinate 5,865,550, forward strand.
GCAATGACTGATGCTGCTTCCCAGATTACTGAAGATGGACTTTTTCCTCATTTGGGGGAGGGACTTTTTTCTATCTCTCTGAAACTTTTCATTTTAAACCTGTAACGGACTGCTTCAGTGATACAGAGAAACCGTAATATCAATCGATTCAAAGCACTCCTTTGTTTAGCAGCTGCCTTCTATGTAAACAGGTAAGAATAGAGAAGTATGCCAAAAGACTTGGTGAAGGAAGGCAGACTTCTTGTAAGTTTTGCAGTCCGGTTTTTCCAAACGCAAGCATGAATTGGGAAATGTGCAAGCCGAGGTTTAGTGATGGGGGGGGGAACAAACCAAAAATCAAGATACTGATCAAAAAGCAGAAGCTGCGGTACAGAACTGTAACTAGGACATTATGATGTTCCATCCTTTCTTAGCAGGAGCAAGGGAAATATTAGTTATATGCATGTGTGCTTATGGATTTACTTTTCATTGCTACCAATTAAGTGGTGAAAATAAAGATAAAAACATCATACAAAGTACAGGGTTAACCACAAAAAAACCCCAAACAAACAAAAAAAACTCTTTGAGAACCACCTAAACACGCTCCTTGCACAAAAATAAAGCAGCAGAAACTGACAGCCTAATGAAATACATAATCAGCTCTCACACATTTGCCAAATTTTAATTAACAGTTATTTACTAAAGAGTTCTCTCTGCTTAGCTTTTTCTTTTAATTCATTATTACTTAATACTTGCTTTAGAAGACTAATGCAACTAATCAGATCACTTTAATAAATGTTTTCTTAGAGACAGAGACTGCTTTAAAAACATTAAAACACTAGAGGGCTAGAGAGCTAGTTATCTTCAATAATCGGTTTAGAAATCTCACTAATTGTTTTCATAATTGGTCATCTTAAGCATCTGTGGAAGAACTGGTTGCCTTTCAACAGCAAGCCTAAAGTTTTAAAAGTGTAGTTAGGAGTAAAGGCACTGAATATAACTATTTCTAAATAGAACAGAAGGGAATTATTCACAACAGCTACCAGGTAGTAGCTACAGCAGCTGAGAAATACAATCAAGAACTGCAATGTTGTTAGGGGAGTGTTTAACTTATTTTTTTTAGACATATCCTGAGCAATCTTTTAATAACTTTGTTGCAGAAGTATACAATGACTTGTATGAGAACTGGGCAATACAATACCGTTCTACAACTGTAAGCATTGAAAACTTCTTTTAATTACAGTTAGACAGGCAAAGAGAACTTCAGAACCGCCAAGAAGCCACTGACGTTCACATCAGTATATTCAACAGGTTCTCTTGCAGTCAAGAGTCTGTACAGTGTAGCTGTAAAGGGGTACCCGTAGAGGGGCTCCAGCAAGCACGTAAGAAATGGCTTGGTCTTAAACTCTTTGAAAGCCAATGCAGAATACAAAGCCCTTCTACACCCACATGTTGAGAGAGGGAACGTGGTGTCTTTCTGAAGGAACAGTTTCTACACATTATCATCTCTGAGCCAGCTACCTAGATAAGAAGACGACACAGATCACAATTTACTTTCACCAAAGAGAACAGCATCAGAATTAGCTACTTTACATGACACTTTCGCTTTCCTTGATACACATGAACAGGTACATACAGGGCCTGGGTGCCCAGACATACCTTTCTATTTCACCAGAAAGCTCTTCATGGTATTCCAGTTGCAGAAATAACTGAATTTTTTTCCCCACCCAAGTTACATCGATAGGGACATAAAGTCTATTGCCTTAATCCAAAGGCACATCAAAAGCTTTTCATGGTTTAACAAAAGCACAGAGAAAACACACGGGGTTTTTTTTGGATGGACAATGGTCAAAATAAAAACAAACTACTAAAGCCCAAGGCATAACCTCATACCAGCGATTCGTGCCAAGAAAATTATTTTTGCACATATTACTTTATTTGTGAAATCAAGATAACTTACATCAACAACAACAAAAAAATTCTTTTTTTTTCCTTTTTTTTTTTACTAGCACACCTCCTAACAGTAAAACTTTAGGCCTACACCTTCTATAGACTAATTTCTCCAAAATGCACAAAAATAACCACTCCAGCAAGCAATGACAGATCTACTTCCGAAAAACTAGTACTCCTCTCCCCACCTATCGTAACTAAACTCCAGACATAAGCAGCATTTTCCACCTATTCTTCCTCTCTGGAGGATTATCAACCAATTTCAATTACAGGAAAAGTAATTAAAGCTACCTAAGAATAAAAAAAACTTGCCTCGAGATCACCCAAATTCTTAATACTTAGCTGTTATCTCAGACCCACCTACATGTGCGTTGTCTGAAAAAGAAATGTCAACATCACAGGAATATTCTTAAGACTACAGAATACTCGTTGAAATAATTGCTGTTTTCATTCACTACTCTCTTCCAGATGCCTCTTCTAGACTTGTTTACAACCTGAACGGAGATTTTCTTTCTCTTCCTCCCATATGTCTCCGTAAAAAAAATTAGTTCACCACCTTTTCGATTAAGGCAGCATATGTATTTTCTTACTTGAGGACACGGGCCAAACACAAACAAACAAAACTCTGAATATCAAACCCTGCGACACAGCAAAGAAAAATGACTACATAAACGCAACAGGGGAAAACCAACAAGACTTGAAAAATGAACATTTTTTTTCTGAAACACCTATTACAATTATACCAGCAAGTTTGGTACTAGGCCAACAGAGGTGGCCTTTCACCAACAGTTAAGGTATGAGCAAGTCTGGATACCTCATATTCTCCAAACATCCAGCTGAGATGTAACAAAGCTTGTTAACTTTATATACTCCCAGTGCTGACAAACATAGCAACAGTATTGTAAGTAACGAATTTCTTGTGTTATTTTATGCCACTTGTGTATGTTGCCCTACACTTATAGCTTCTCATCTAACACACTGTATTTGATTGTATTTTTTTTAAACAAAAGTGAATTCCTCACTTCTTCTATTCGTTATAAAGGTACGGGGAATGTACTAACCAAAATATTCGTTGCACAAGATGAAAAATTAACAAAAAGTACCGATACATTTTGTTGTTTGTCGAATACGTGCTCAAAATGTGTTGTAAATATTAGTGGCGTTAAGACTTTTAATTGCTCGCAAGTCAACTGTCAAAATCCCCCTTTAACAGTACAGGTTAACATAATTTTGTAGTGGCAAGCGTTGTTTATATTTTTTTAATATTTGCAGAAACTGATCATAACTACACAGTGTGGAACTTAAAAATCAGTATGAACAATTGATAACTGTAATGAAGCAATTAGGTAAGTAATCAGGGCAGACTACCTACTTTTATTATTATTACACAAGTCAACGGCTTAAAAAAAATTCAAATCAAAAGCGAAGTTAAAGTCTGTGTCTTCCTCCCGTTTCATCAGGCATAACATTTCTGCTCTCATCAGAAATTGCTGTACGCTACAAATAAAAAAGACAAAGTCTCCAACGACGATCTCTCAAACGGGAGCAAACGCGATTCAAGACGACAGTAAAATCCGATTCTCCATAAACAACGAAAAACAACAATACTGTGCATTTGCAGAAAGACGCGAGTCGTTTTTAACGAAGGCAACGCACCGCGGCCGCCGCTGCCCTAGACCAGGAGCAGCAGAAGCCGCCGTAGTGCAAAAGCGGCGCCGTCCATCTCAGCCCGAGGAGCGCGGCCCAGCCCCGCGCCGGCCCCCGCCCGCCGAGGCCGCTCCGGAGGGCCCCGCCGCTCGCACAGGTGCATCACCGACGCCCCCTAATGACACGGCGCCATACCGTTCCCTGTCCCCAAACTCCACATAAACAGCACCACCACAAACCGCAGATTAAAACGGAGAGGAAAAGGAATCGCGCGCTTAAGTAGATTAAGGGCTCGGCGACTCGTTTTCTGATTATTTGTGCAATCGGGACCTGAGCGCGGGCCCCGAAAGTCTACTTTTTTTCTCGCCGCCCGCTGCTTCGCCGCGGAAAAACTCGCGGAAATAACGCAAATCAAAACGCACGCAGACACGTTCACTGGATGCCGGGCTATGCGGGCAGCGGCGGCCGGCGGGGGCCGGGGAAGGCACGCAGCGGCACAGCCGATGCCCGCTCTCCCCCGCGAGCAGCCTCCCACAGCCCCGCGGGGGGAGCGCCTGCCCTCCTCGCCTTCCCCCCCGCTCTCTACCTGCCGGGCAGCGGGAGGGGCAGCGCCGCCGGGGGCCGGCGGAGGCGACCGTCGCCGTCCCCGCGGGGAGGCGGCGGCGGCCGGGGCGGGGGGGGAAGCACACACACCCACCCCCCCCAGCCCCCGGGGTCCGGCCGCTGCGGAGAGCCGCGGGGAGGGGGGGCGGGGGAGGGGATGTGGCAGCACCTACCCACGCCGTATTTCTCCTCCTCGGTCGGACTCCACATGCTGCTGCGGCGGCAGCCGGCCACGGCCGCGGATCCCCTGGGCAGAGCGAGGCGGGCGAGCGCCGCTCATGGAGCGGGGGCGGCTTCTCCTCCTCCCCCCCTCAGCGGGGGCGCTGCTCCGCGGCCGCCGCGCCGGCAGCCCCCGCCTCACGCCCCGGCCGGGGCTGCGCTGAGGGTCCCTTCGCCGCTGCCGGGGGGCGGGGGGAGGTCGCCCCCCGCCCGCCCGCCCGCCCGGGCAGCAACAGCCGCCGCTCCCCTCAGCGCCCGGCGGGCGCTCGCCGCCGGCCCAGCGGCTCTCCTAGCGCGGCCCCGCCGCCCCAGCGGGCTCCCGCCCTGCCGACGCGGCGGCCCCGCGGAGCTCAGCGGCCCCCAGCCTCCTCCTCGCCGCCGCCGCTCCTGTCGTCGCCGTCGCCGAAGGACTCGGGCTGCCGCGCCCCCCCCACCCCCCCCGGTGGAGCCCGGCGCGCATGCGCGGCTGGCACCGCCTCCCCCCCCCCCCCCCCTCGCGCCGCACGAGGCGCGCGCGGGCGCGAGGCGCGGGGGCGGCGGCGCGTGGCCCGGGGTGGGGGGCGCGGCCGGGGCCCGCAGCGCTCCGCGGCAGCCGTGGGCCCCCCCCCCCCGTGTCGCCCCCCGCCACCCCGGCGGGGCACCACCCCCGGGCCCTTAGCGGGTCGGCGCGGCCCCGAGGTCGGCCCTGCAGCCACGGCCCCGCAGCGCAGTGCAGCACGGAGCGGCCCTGCCACGGCAACCCGCCGGTATTTGTAAACACCGGGGTACGCCGGAACCCCCCCACCAGTTTAACAGGGCTGCTGACAAAATCAGCCCCGGGCGTTTTCACGTGATTTCTCAGCCTCTGAAGTCCCCTCAGAGCATGGACTCGAACTTTATCCTCCAGTCGGGCAGACTTTTTTTTTTTTAAAGAAAAATAAAACTAAAATTCTTTTAAGAAAACGGAGAAAGTGAATCTGTACCAAGGAAGGCGGGTGGGAGATGAGTAGAGGGGGACACACACCCCAATAATCCCAGCCTGCAGCAGAGGACGCCGGCTGCTTCACACTGCACATGCGGAAACCACCAGACCATAGGATTGGGGCAGGAGCCTGTTTTAAAAACCAGAAAAATCCAAATTCAGTCCCGGTGAAGGGACAAAAAATCCTGTTATTTGTTCCCTTGTTAAAACCTCACGGGCGGATACCCTGCTGTGCCTGCCTGCTGCCGCACGCCCAGACGATAGCCCTACTTTGAACCCTGTTGTCCAAACGGGACATTTAAGATTTGTAGCTCACCAACCGCTTTTATGGAAACCATATCAAATTATTTCGAACAGTGGAAATTAAAGTAAGCACACTTAAACTGGTCAATGAGTTATTAGTAAAATCCGTTATTTCTCCCTTTTTTTTTTTTTAACCTAAGTGTACAGTGGCAGCATTTAAGGTTGGCGTTTGAGTAGAAAGAGAATCGGGAAATGCTGTCGGCACTCTAACTGGTGAAACCACCAGCCCTTAGGTGAGATCAAAATTTGTCTAATACTGTGATTTCATTTTTTTTTAATTAATTTCCAAAGCTTCTAAGGAGCTGGCAAAATTTGTACAGGTTGCACAATGCACAGTTATCCAAAATTTGAAATAGTTTTTAGATTTCATCTTTGCGTTCCTCTTTCATGTCTCCTCTTTCCATAAAACCTAAATTTGAATTCCTCACAGCAAATTAAAAGCTGAAACATGTAATTCAAGACTTTTCCTGTAACTGAAATTTTGATCACTGCAAATATTCTGCCAGACTAGCGATTCTTCTCCAGCCGGAGCCTCCCCAAAGCCAAAGGCAGAAAACACCACTTTTTATACAGCATTTTCAGAAACCTTTGTAAATAACTTACTTGATGTAAAGTTTTAGGATTACACTAAACTTTTTAATAATATAACTTCAGATGTACCCAACACTAACACTTTTTATAGAATATCTGTTCTATCATTATATAATAAAACAGAACGAAAGTCATCAATTTGCACTACAGAACTTAGGTTGCTGTGGAAACCTTCATTATTTATTTTTTTAACATGTGCAACTTATGTTTCAACACTGAACACGGACAGCTTTCCGTTTGCTTTTTGGTTTGGTTTTGGGCTGTTGGTTTTTGCTTTCCCGTGTAGAGTGCAAACAGAAAGTGGCCAGTTAGCAAGCATGTTTGTACAGTATTGATTTAGAAAAAACAACTTATTCAATCACACCTCAATTCATATTCACATTTAGGCATATATATTTACAATAGCTTCATTACTTTCCTTCCTGAGGCACTCCCACAGCATGCAGAAATAGCTTTTTGAAGGGACAAAACCTGACAAAGTCATTGAGTTGCATCTGTTGGAGATGGGCTGCTGCTGGGTTTGAGAATTTGTTTTTTTAATATACGTATATTTCAATAATAAATACCTCTTCATCTCTTACTAGTACTTTGGGAGCAGAAAACCTCTGTAGTGACAGGAATTGGTTAATTCTTCCAGCTCTCCGCCTCTTCATTCTACAGCCTCAGCACTTCATGGATTCTTCTGGCTGCCAAGCTGACCAGTAGGGAAATAGATACTTTTCCTGCCTAAGAAAAAACACAGCAGTATTTTCTTCGAAAAACAACCGTGGCTGAGTTGACTCTTACCGTTAACGTAAATACGGAATGAAGGTGAACTTGGGAAGACAAGGTGAGAGCCTTGCGAGGTTAGATGAACTCTGAGGAGGACACCACAATAGTTGACAGAATGGGACCTACGAGGAACTAATAGTATACAAGAAACATGTTGTTTAAAGGGAACTATGCCATTTGTATTTCCTGATCACGGACATAGAAATGGTAGCATTAACAGGTACAGCTATATTGATGATAGATTACTTTTATTTGAAGTATAGTACATACTATTGCATATTTATTCCCAACACTTTTCTGCGCTGCTGCTGGTGATACCTGTTTTCAAACGGAGACAGTCACTAGAGGGGCATATAACCCACTTCAGGGAAAAAAAAAAAATCGGTGTATTTTACGGTAGAGTCAGTAGAATGCAACTTTGCATAACTTAAAGTTACCAAATATATTTACACCTGTTCCTCTGATATATGCATTCACCAGTTTAATGAGTCTCCTATCACCTCTACATAAATACTGATTGCTTTAGTAAATATTCTTAGCTTAAGTGTAGCATAGAACAAACATATCCTGTCAAGGAGGCAGAGGCACTAATCTCCCAGGCAGCAAGTAGGTATTCAGGATCACCCATGTGCAAGAGACAGGCCAAAGCAAACAGCGACTATTGCGCAGGGCTGCAAAACAACTATTTCTCTGTCTTTTTTTCTCTCTTAACAGAGCTCACTCCTGCCAACCTCAATATTCATACTATTCCATAAAGCATGGGGAAAGCATAGTAGTATTGTGCAAGCAGAAACAAGAAATTCTGAGGGTTATATGCGCCAGGGTTGGTTTTTTTCTGGAGCTGTTTTTATTTTTCCTTATCATAAAGACTGCACATTTAAAAACCACCACCACAAAATTGGAATCTAATGCCTACTTCATTAGATTATTTAAATTGTTTTAAGGTTTTGTTAAGAAGTTTTAAAAATTAACTTCAGCAATCAAACTAAATTTTAAAATTTGCTGTACGTCAGAGATCCTACAAGAAGAACTTCTGTTGGTGGACTTCATGGGTCTCAAACACTAATGCTTTTCAGCAAAAAGCAGGCTCCCCTTGCAGAAGTCTTCTAAGCTGCCATTCTGAGTCTTTGTCACTAAACTTCTGTGTTGTACCATATGGAAATAATGGCAAATACACACTTCAAGACCTTATTTGAATGAAGAAGACAAGTCAGAAGGAAAGCACTAATCACTTTGAGTAACACTGTTAAAAGTTACTTAACGTCCACCACGTACGGAGCTGTTATGTCAGAAGTATTCTGGGTTGCTTATGGTTAAGTTACTGCAAACACAATTGTCCTTACCCAAACAGAATACGCATTAATGTTTAACACAGTATTAATTAAAATACATTCGACAGTTCATCTTATATCATACTAGCTTGCCGTAATATAGATGTGATCTGAACGACAGCTGGCTAGGGAATGGAGAGATTTGACACAGTTTCTTTCTCTTAAACAGATCAAGGGAGCTGCACAATCCTTTCAAATGCTCTGCAAGGGACAATGGAAGGTCAGAGTGCAGAAAGCGGAGAGACTCATACCTCCCTGCAAGCAAATTTTTCTCAGTTATCTCAGCCTTAAGGTATCATGGAACATACCACCCTCTTGCCCTCTCTTTCAGGTAAGAGCATCCCCATACTTTACCCTTTCTCCCCATTCTGAGGGCTATAGATGCTGGTACTTCTACTTCCATTACTACTTCAAACTTTTGTTTTAGAAACGTGGCCCAGAACCCCTGCTATAAGAAAAAATATCAGGGATGAATTTTAACTCCCTCTGACGGTGAATTTATTTGATTGTTACCTCCTTTTCTACACATGAGGTTCCAACTTCGCATCTTTGTTTAAAGTTCATATTCTCTCCCTGTCGATAAGATGGTTTAAGCCATTAAACAACTTGACTTTCCCATTACATTATAAATTCCTCACCTTGCAGGGAGAAACAAAAGGATCCAAAGCAAATACACTCTAGCACCATCTCCCACGACCTCGCAGGTCCTTTGGAAGCACCGAGTGTTTCTCCTTTGTGCCTCAAAATAGGGATTCACATGTCTCAAGAACTGAGCTATTCTTCCTTTGATGAAGTAATCTTCTGAAACTTTTAAGCAGGAGGTCTCAGCTTTTGATGTACAGATCCAAATTATATTCTTTGTCCTATTGCACAAGGCCATCTCATGGATTTTTTTCCTTATGAAGAAAGGAGCAAGCCATCACGTTAGGAATCCAAGTGCAGCAAGTGACAGCAGTTCTTCCCTTTAAGGCATTGCAGTGCTTTGCCCCACAGCTTCATTCACCTAATTATTCTTTCGTCAGGATGATTTCTGATTAGTGCTCAGGATTGGGGGAGGATTTTAAAGGCCATTATCTTAAGACTCCTTTTTTTTAAATTTTTACTTCAGAATGAGCTCCTTATAAGCAAGTCTGCTCCCAACACTCAACGTTTCTCAGAGTGGCAGGAAAGCAAAGCAGACCCCTACGCACCAGGCAGCATTTCCAGCTTGCAGTTAAGTAGTCACTCCATCATCTATTCCTTATCGAGTGCCTGAAGTAGGAGCTCATGATTGAGAGCAACCAACACACATCTAACTTAATCACGTGAGATGTAGGAAACATAACTTTCTGGTAACCCTAGGAACACCTCAATTACAATAGTTCTATTGTTCCATTCCTTTAGTACCAAAAGTTTTCTTTCATGCAAAATGGCAGTCACCATAGATATTCCAGTACATCCCCAATTTTTGGTGTAATCTTCTTCAGAGCAAAGGTAATCTAAACTCATCGGGGGCAGAGAAAGAGGTACTTTCAAATGCCTCCAGAACATTAGACATTTGGAGTTAAGTCTCACCTACAAAAAAACCCCACAAAAACGTCAACTAAGAACAAATAACACAACTTGCAGTTACAAATATAATGTTAAAAGTTACTTTTACTCTATTTGTAATATTGCTTGAAAACAAATTATAGAAACAGAAAAGACCAGGACTTGCGTTAAGGACAAGTATGGATCAATGTCGTTATGCCAACATATCACAGTTTGTAAGTTTCTACGTTGCTTGCCTAGAAGGTATCTGGATTAAGTCAGAACAATAACTTTTAATTTCTTCTTTAGCACAAAAGTAGAGAATGGACTGACTAATGTTTTAATACCAGTAGCATACATCAAGTACAATTACCAAAAATTCACAGTGCAGGTGGTAATTATTTAGTCAGCTGGACCTTTATTTAAAATAGATCAGAGATTATGCTGAACAAATGTTTTCCTGATACCAAAGAAACAGCATATTTTGTTCTTCAATTAGTAAAAAAGGAAAAGTTTCATTTGAATCTTCATATTTCATAAATAATGAGGAAATTTGAGAAAAATACTATTGCAGCCTCATTCTCACTTATCCCTAATGTTCTCACTACAGCAAATTACCTATTAAAGGAGTGAGAAATCATAGAACGTTAATTAGCACTGTTGTGACAAATTGATACCTTTTCCTATTAACTTCTTTTAATGTTCAGGATATAAGAAACCCTACAAAAGTAATAATTAGCTCCTGTCTTATTTTTTGAAATGAGAGCTCAGAAACATTTGCGAACTCTTCTTGTGAGCATGCTTTTTTTGGTCTTTTTTTTAATTTCTGACCTTACGTATTTCTTATCATATATTTATTTATTGCCTTGAGAGAGATCTCTTTGATGCTAAGAAATTTATGCTATTGAGAGAAAACATCAGAGAACTGGTTTCATCACTCATGGAAATGCAACAGGGTTGCCATTCCAGAGGCTGCCTTAACTGATTTTAGCTATCGCTTCGTCAATCCCTAGCCAAATCTCTACAAGGGAATGCAGAGATTTGTTGATTTGTTTCTGGTTTGGTTTTTTGGTGGGGTTTTTAAGTGCTCTCTCTAATGTTATTGCTTTGTTTCAGGGACAATTGAACGTTGGTTCGTAGAGAACAACCTAATGCACCTCCAGGGAACAGCGGCTGAGGACTAAACAGTTCTATGTCCTTATTTACATACATTGTGTTGAGCTGTAAAAAGAAAAAGTGAGCGGACGTATTTCATTTTGAACTGCTGGAAGGGCAAAGCAGGAATACCTTCTTATTCGTGTGCTTTCACTCACCACACAGCCTCTCTCTTCCAGGCGTTACTCACGGCAGCCTTACTGTCAAATTAAATATCCCATGGTTGCTATTTTTGGAGAAATCTCTCCCTGTACAGTTTGGTGCAGTACATGCATAGGCATCATCCATTTTGTAAGGCATACAACAGGTCGGCCCAAAGCTGTGCTCCGGCGCCGACCCCCCGCGAAGGCGGTGGCCTTCCGCGCCCCCCCCCCGGGCAGAGGCGGCGCGGGCGCGGCCGAGGCGCTGTCCGTGGTGCTGCCGCGGGGCCGCAGCCCGCCCGCGCCGGCGAAATGGCGGCATTGACCGCCTGCTGCTGGCGCGGCCGCGCGTCGCGTCACCGCTCCTGGTGACCGGTATTACCGGTGACCTACCGTACTCGAGAGGTCGGAGCCTTCCTCTGTCACACATTCAAGTCAACCTCCCCCACACCTCAGCATTTTTATGGAAAGAGAGCTAGCTGGCCGTGTTGGTCAACCCATGAACCCAAGGACCAGCAGGCTGCTTTGCATCTAGCCGTTACCTTTTGACCTGTACAGAGAATATGTTGTTATCCGGAAATAGCGCTAACATAAAACAATTGGAAAAACTGGAATTTAGAAGTACTGAGGTGATCAATTTGAGGTCATGCTGGACCTGCCTACATTCATCCCATTTTTTCTTACAGGAATGCTAGTGCACACAGTTTAGCTGTGGGCATACTATTCCAGTTCAGCTACCGAGAAGAATGATTACAGGAATATACAGTCATGGGAAGGTGCTCTGTACCCAAGAAACGCTGTTTAACATTTCCTACTATTGTGCTGTCCGTATTAATTACACATTTATATTTAAAAAGATAAACATCCTGTATGTTTAACTGTAAAATTATTTGATTATTTTTATCTAGATAAATTCACTATTGTAAATAAAGAATGTATTTTGATAGTATATAAATATTAGAAAGCTTAAAAAAATTGATTTTGTTAAGATTGGAACAATTAAAATGCGATTAGTTCAATAGATAGCCAAATTGAGTTTCTGACTGCTAGTGTCATGTGCCCAGAGTGAGATTCTCCACTTATGAAGACTTAACTATCATCTACTTGTTAATATCTTCAGATTCCAAATGTGAACTTGAAATATAATCCCTGTGAAAGACATTACAACATTCTTATGTTTAAGAGAAGGAGAGATTTTCTACTTGTGTTCCCAGCATGCCAAAACCACTTCAGTCTTCTATAGAGCAAACTTTTGAAACTTTGTCTCATGCATGCCTAAATCATAGCTACATCCAAAGACACTCACCTGTGTTGCTTAGGTTAACTGGAAAAAAAAATGACAGAAATTTAATTTAAGAGCTTTGACCTATGTAATGAAACCGAGATCTTCTTGAGCAGAATAAAAGAAAGTAGAATATTTTGTTACCTGACACAGCAGAAGAGTTAGTCAAGTATAACAATTACGCAGACTGGCATGTCTCTGAGTAAAAAGGATGAAGTTACTGTAAATCCATCCAAATACTTACATCCAGCTCTGAGAGTGAATCAGCACAAAGTGACCAGCAGCTGATTCATCTAAATAACAAAAGCATGAACACCTCATCAGCTATCACCACAAGGAAGTAATCAATAATTGCACAAATACACTCTCCTGCCATAATGTAGTACAGTCAAACTGGCAATATATCTTAAAAACTCTTAATATATCCAGCTATCTTCTACTCAGAAGCAGAGAAATAGAGTTAGATGACCTCCACACGTCTTCTCAAGGGCGTTGAATATTCACTTTTCCTTAATGGTGTTCTTGACACTTCGGCAATAGAATAAGTACATTTCTGATAGTTGTTCACCAAGCAAAAAGGATACGGATTCAAGTCATTCCCTCCCACCCCAGCTCAGTGAACAACTCTTGTGTAAACTCAGGCAGTAAAGACTTAGCCTAGAGCTCCTCAAGATGCTGTCTAGCTGTTACAGACATGCAAACAGCTCAGTCTGTATGAGAGGCACTTTCCTGAAAACCAGCAAGAAATGTCCTCGTATCATGAAGTGATTGAATCAGGTGATTGAATCAGTCAACGGGAGAAAAAGCCTAGATCAAGCAGGCTGTCTTTCACGTGGAGAAAAATTACCATCTAAGATTGTGCAGGTGCTATGTAAAGGCAAAGAATATGTTCTTTATCTCCTGTAAAGCTATGCAATAAAATTTTAATTCTTCATGTTGCAGTTAACATACTAAATAAATGGCAACGTTAATCAACATAACTGTCTGTCAGAAGCAGAAGTGCAGAGGTCTCCACAAAAGCTCTCATAGAAACATTCCATCTGAAGGCAGGCCACTGAAAGAAGATATTACAAAGGGGTCAATGACAGGCACAAAATCTCACACACCGGAAAAATAATGAGGAAAGAAGCTTAAAACGATCACTCGGAAACCAGCTATGACCCAGGTAGTGTTTCAGCCACAGAAGTGTAAGTTTGAAGACTGTATTAAACCCATTCGTTCCTTCAAAGGGAAGGGAAAACCTGAAGAAGAGTTTGCAAAAGCTGTTTTTTACAGGCATACTTTTACCTACAAGGCATGACACACAGTAAAGGACAGATTCAGTTAGATTAGAAGATTTATTTTTCATTTATGATTTATAAATTATCCACCATCAGGTGGATTACCATCAGGTTTTGGATTGGCTATGGCCACTGCAACCTTCCTACACAGGATAAACAAACTTACATATTAGTTTAGTAGTACTAAACCCAGCAACCAATATAAAAATATAACATGTCTGTCAAGCAAAGTGCAAATACACACTGCAAACAGATTGCCTGACTAATTGAACCTGTTAGGGTTATGATGATAAAATTCAGACGATTTTTAATAATTCTTTTTTTCCCTCCCTAGTGGTAATAGAGAAGGATCTCCAGGAATTTAGACTCGGCATACACTGCTACAAATGTTTTGCCGTTTAGAATTAGAAGAGTGCAAATTTTGATGCAATTATTACATTTTCCTATTAATATGAAATATTTTCTTTCGGTGTCTGATACATCTCTCGTTCCCTACTGCAGTTCAAAACACTGTTTTGTTCTCAAAATGCTTGACCGTATTAGCTCGAGTTGAACCGTGACAGCTGTTCCTTGTCACCCTCTAGACAGGATGCATTCAGCAGAGATTTAAGATTTCAAGCCGCTGTCTGGAGGAGCTAATGGCAGGATTTCTAGAGGACAGGTAATCTTCCACTAATACTAATTCTATTGCAACCTGGTAAAATCTGTTGTTAACCCACTAAAATAAATACACTATTCCTTACTAGTTAGTTTGGAATTCATATTAATTGTTGCAGTTTGCAGACTGCTCATTCTATCATAAATAATGAAGTCAGTGTAAGTATCTTTTATTAGATCAACTCATGTAACTTTGAGGGAAGAAACAGACACATTTTTGGGCGCACAAGCCACTGAAGAAATAATGTTTTACTACCACTGCATATAAAGAGGCAAGGACTGGAATTTATTACACAAATACAATATTTTACAGTTGGAATTATGAAATACAGCTTATCCCTAAAGAGTAAACTATAAAAACTAATAACATAACTAATAATATAACTAATAACAGGAAAAAAATGAAAAGGAATATATACTGATATGATGCAAGTGAAATATTTTACTGTTGTGTGTGGGATTGCTGTCTGAATAACTAATAATTAACCCATATGTCTAATGCATCGTTTAAAAGACTCTGATGAAAACATCTAAGGATAATGATAATGCAAAGTGATAAAAATAAATTACAGAAATAAAGTGCAGAAATACAGATACACTAGTGTTATGAAACAAGGAGACAATAGGTTAAAGAAATGTAGGTAGCACAGACAAAAAAGAATTTGTCTGAGCCCAAATAATTTTGGGGAATGATGAGCAAACAAATGAGCTCGCTCAAGGTTTTCAAGAGCTTTCTAGGATGGGATTTGATTGGAAAATTTTTTAATTTTATTGCTTCCAGAAATTGTATCAATATAGGAATTAACTTTCCAGACAGAGATGGGAAAACAAACGTTCCTGTTAGTGGTAGCATTCATATACTCATTAGTGTGGGAGCTGACAGATTTCTTTTCCGAATGTTTAGCAAATTCACATGAAGTGATACTATTGTGAATGTGATTTTGATTTGCAACAAGGACATTACAAAAGAGTTGATCAAATAACCTTGGAACGAATGCACATAAGATGATTCAATTTAAATTAAATGGAATGGTAAACAAACATTGGGCTCAATCTTGATTTTAGAAGAAGAATCTTTGAGTAACTATGGTAACTATTTACTGAAAATAATTGGGCTGAAAAACTGATGGACTTGAACATGAAGGTCTAGAATTTATTTAATTTGTAAATAGATTACTATTTCTAAAACCTGAATACCAAGCAAAGAGACTTCAGTAAAAATGGGCTCCAAAGGAATAACCACCCCAAAGAAAGTTAATAGTACAAAGGAAAAACCTAAAAGGGCTTTTAAAAGGTATGAAGTTGGAAGAGATAAGTACAACTTACAAGTGTAAAATGTGAAGGGAGAAAATCAGAACTTCCAGAAATCAATTTGAACTAAATCGTAGAAAGGACAATAAGATTTTTTCAAAAAGGCAAAAAGTGGGACTACATTGCAGTGAAAATGAGACAGAGATTAAAGGTAATCTAGAAAAAGAAATCCCTTTCTTTTTCAATTTTCAGTAAGGGTGTGCAGCAGGTTCACGTGCTGAATGGCAAATTAACACCAGCCATTTGGTGTACACGTGAAAAGAATCATGTGTAGGAGGCAAGGGTCAAAGAGTTCAACACAACCTAATTGGGAACCTCACAGCATACAGCTCCAAATTCTAAAATATCTCGATACCTTAGCGTCCTGTTCTGAAATCAGAAATTTGTAATACATTTAATCTTTTGATTCCAGTCTTAAAATGAGACAGTCATTACTTGCATTTAGAAGGCAGAACAGGTGATCTAAGCAACTATTTCCCTGTTAGTCAAACATCGGCAGCTTGCAAAGTTCTCAAATGTTTTGAACAAAATGCTAAAGGGAAAACAGAAAATGTGACAAAGCATAAGCTTTATTTAAATATAAAACACTACTTTTTGAGATAAAAGCATATATATATATATATTAATCTACAACAGGTAATCCTACCTAGGATTCAATGAGACTAAGCAGTACCCAAGGTGGAGAAAAAAGATCTTAGTAAGGGAGCCGACTACTTTAGAGATGCCAGTGGGTGTGGAGGCCCCCAAGGGTTCGTTCTGAGATCATATTTTCACATAGTATTTACGTTAACAGCATTTCCACGAAAAACAGAAACTATATTAATAAAAACTGACTGCGATATAATGTGGAAGATCAGTGGAAGATCAGAGTATCTTGGGAAGAAATGGGTAATTTTAATGACAGAGCAATCAGCATGGGATACATGCTAATAGTACAAAGCAGAAGATCATGCCTGCTATAAGCTTAAGATTCGCCGGCTGAAAATGACTGAGGAGGGAAAAAGCCTGTGTGTGCCTGACCACAGGATAGCTAACAGCCCCATTTGCGTTGCAACCAAGGGGAAAAAAGAAAGCACGATACCAGGATGAAACAGGACGAATCTGTTCATTGAAAACGGACCACTCAACTAAGCCTCGGTAAAAACTCTTAGTGAAAACTTGGGAGTATTTTATGTAATTATATCACCCATCTTTTAGCAAGATTAATGTGAGTACAAAGAATGGCTCTTAGAACAATCGGGGAAATGGAAGATCTATCACATGAGAAAAGGCAAAGAGAAGAAACTTCACTTGCCTAGCCGAGAAAAACAAGGAGAAGACACAGTTGCCGTTAGGAGATCACTGCCAGTCCATTGTCCGTTAGAAAGACCTTGTTATACGGTAAAAGGGTTCAACTTGTATTAGATTGCTATTGTAATAAAATAAATATTTTATTCAGAGCATTTCCCCCCATTTTTTTAGTAAATATATTTATCACTGTTTTCTTTTGGAGGGAGCAGAAGTTACATATCATGTAACCATGATAAAAACAGACAAGCAGAAGTATCAACCTGCCTGACTTTCTCTGCTCTAACCGGATATAGATTAGGTCCAGGAGCCAAAACGTGTACCTGAAATGTACATTAAGCAGTTTGTATGGGAGCCTGCTTGTTCTTCCCAAACACAGAACATGACTGATGCAAAGAATATCCTCTTACAGACACTTCAGGAGAAATTTAGCACAATATTAGAAAATAATTCTGAAACCAATATACCATCTACTGATCGCAGCCAAGAGCAGTTGTGAACTTTTCATAATATTACAAATGTTATACTAGAAGTGATCCTATGGGTGACACAGTGAACCACAAGAAATATGTACATAGTAAGTTAGCTTGCTTACAACAAGGACAGACAGTCAGGTTGAGCTACCTGAAGTTAAGAAGTCACATTTTTACGTTTTATTCTAAATAGATGTTCATGGGAATTGCAGCCTAGGAACTATTTGATTTGGAGGCCAACCAAGGCCATACAATTTACTCGAGCGAGCTATAAAATAGTGATGAATCCTACACAGGGAACTTTGCATTCTGAAGCTGTAAGACATCTGATAATACTTTCAGAAATGACTTTCACTGATTCAGATCTTTACAATCCACAGATGCCTAATTTGTCTAGGATTATTTGCTGAAATATTAAAAAAGTTTTCTGTTCGCAATGAATATGAATCATAGGAGGCTTCCTACTTAATGTCATATAAATGTGTTAGCTAAAATGCTTTTGGGACAGAAGTATTATAATATTGAAAAATATAATGGTAATTGTCATTCCTAAAATACCATTGATGTGCATCCTGGGCATTACAGATCTATTAAAGATTAATACAATACTCTGAAGATTTTACTACTGTTACTAGCAGTAGCTCAGTCCAGACAACTTGAATGAAGCAATCAGACCATAATCAGCTATATAATTAATCATAACAAACCTCATACTGTTACAAGTCTCAGTGAGAGCAACATAGAGCTTGGATGGATTCAGTTGAAAAGGGAAACAATTATTTCTAACTAATTTGCATGAATCTAATCCTACCACAAAGTTTTGCATCCCCTTCATATTGTAACATACTGTGCCAACTTCTGGTATCCACCCTTCCCCAAAAAGAAAACAGAAAAGATTCAGGAAAAATAGCCAGGAGAATAATTTGAGGTCTGAAAAAAAAATCTTCCTAATATGGAGATTTAAAAAGATCAATCTCTTCAGCTCTATCAAAGAGAAGTGTAAGATATGATATAATCAGTATCTATAAGCATATACCCAAGGAGATTTCTGATAGCTCTTTAAATCTAGCAGACAAAGGCATCACAAGATCAAAAGGCTCGATGCTGATGACCTATTCAGACTGGAATAGGTGCGGATTTTTAACCATGGGAGTAAATTGGTACAACTTACCAGAAGATGTAAAAGGTTCTTCGCTGCTTCAGCTTTTTACTCTAGGTTGGCTATCACTTGCAGAAGCATTCATTAGCTCAACCAGAAAGGACAGTCTTGAGGTAATTCTTAGGTGAAATTCTCGGACTTATGTTTTTCAAGGTAGGTTATTGTTACCATTTTCTATAGAACAAATTACTAAGTAGGTGATCCGAACTCAAATTTATTTTCATTACTGAAAATTAAAATATATTTATATGAATATACTAGCACATATAGGTCTTATTTTAAAATTACATCACTAGATGCTACATGTGGGTTTTTATGATGTCTGTTTTATGGAAACAAAGCTTTTAAAAAAATTAAAAACTTTTTTTTATCTTTTTCCATACAGAATTTCATTTGCTCATGAGTCAAAGGAGAAAAGCCTCATTATATATTGCCTGAAACAGTCTAAAGATAAAAATGATCACGACAAAACATGACTTCTTTGGAATTTTCACAGCCAGGAAAAAAATATTTTAGCTGTTAGGATCCTGTTAATTTTCTTATTTTTGTAGTTCAAAAATTCCTTCCAGGCTTAATAAACCAAAAGACATGGCAACTCTCACTGGCACATTGACAGACTATGCTTAGTCTCAGTGGGCAATACCATCTACATTTGGTATTAAAGAGAGAACCACAGGTTTATCCGTTCGTTTAAGAAATGCAGCTGTCTGAATCTGCTCAGAGATTTGGAATGGCTGAATAAATCCTGGAAATGATGGCTTAGCAAGCAGGGTGTCAGTAAGATGGTCAATACTGACCAGTGAAATTCACAGGTATTAGCAGTTTTTAAAATACACAACTCTAATGATATCTACCTAACCATTACTTATATTTATTTTGTTATCTGGCTGTTCATACATTTGCTCTTTCCTCTCTGCCTATCGTCAGTCCTCAGTCTTGATTCCTGTGCCAAGGGGCGTGAGGCTGATGGGGCCTCACAGCCCTTAGCGTACGGTTTGTAGTCGCATTCCTGTCTCCCTGGCAGAAGAGAGCGCTGGGCAGGGGTGGCACCCAAGGACCCTCAGCCTGAGACTCACTCCCAAGTAAATGAATCAAACTGCAAAACAATCCACTAGCTTCTCCTCCAGCCTTTGCACTCACCTGCCCTTTGCGAAGACGACCAGCCTTCCATTGCCTCCTCAAGCTTCTCTTTGTTTAGAGAAAAGGAAAAGGACTTCTTAATACTGTATAATCTCTAACAGCTTTCCTAACCATGTACCGCTTTTGAGTCATACAATCCTTGAATCAGTTATCAAGTGGTTAAGACTCAGAAAGTAGACGATGAATTTCCAATAAAATCATGACTTTGTGCACACTTTCCAACTAAAAAAAAAAAACCCCAAGTTTGTGATGCTAAAAGTAGTCACTGTATTTTCACACCTGCATACTGGTTCCTGCTGCCAAAGGGATATTCACAAGCAGACTGAGGGGGTCTCTGTGTGACAGCTCCCATGGAACAGCGCATGGAAAATGCTCCACTTTGAGCAGCCTTTTTTGTTTCTTCTCAGTGTTGCCCTTCTGAAATGTTCCAGGCATATTTCTACTTGCTGTGCACAACATTCAGATTATGTTTTGCTTTTTTGACGATTCCTTGGGTCAGCTAATGCATTAAATGTTTTACGGGATTTTTTTCAGATTAGGCTGAACCTACCACAGTATTATCAGGTCAGCAGTCTTTACCAATTACTTACAGTGCTAAACATTTACTGTAGCAAAGGCCTTGATTAAAGTGCTAATGGAAAAGGCATCATCTCAGTGGTCTGGAGCACAAAGTTCACTTTTGTGTGAGACTTTCCAACACATGACGCCATGAACTCAGCTGCCTGTGGAAAAGAATTGCTTGCTTGAATGACCGCACTGGAGTTAGATGAAAAGCTCAGATGCAGATGATTAAATCTGGCTAGATGAATCCTGCATTTTCTTTCAGTAGTTACATGAAGCAAGGTAGCTAGGATTTGTAGGGAAGCAGCAGACGTAGGAAGTACTTGTGATTGCCAGTGTGCTCCATCCTTCCTCAGGGGTCTTTCCAGTTGATTGTGAGTCTAATGATTCCTGTTAGCTGTAGCTAGACAGACACAGTTACTTAGGCACACGCTAACAAGTCAGACTGCAAACCGCTCTTCTGGTTCTTCTGCCAGTGGCCTGACACCGTACTCTTGGGATCCAGGTAATTCATCTAAGACACAGTAAGAGGAGCATGCCTGCTCAGTAGCCTTAACTGAAACAGTTGGCAAGATCTTCAGTTCCCTGAGCACGGAGCAGGAATGGAAATGGAGAAGAGGAAAGACAGTAACGAGCAGAGATATTTACTTCTCTGATCCTGCTTCTCCGTCTCCAATGAACTCCCCAAAACTGGGGCAAGCAAGAGCCTTCTCAGACCAGAGCACTACTTTCTGTTCAAGATTCACATGCATATCGTCACCTCGATGTTCCTGCACTGTGAAGTGAGATAGGAGAACACCTGCACAGCAAAACAGTTGGTGCTGAGAAGCCAGCACCTACAATATATGCCACTTTGGATAAGCTCTGGTGTGGACCCAGGAACTAATGTTCTCCAACTGCTTAACAGACATTCAAGGGTGTTCCTGGAGTGCGTATTCTAGTTTAGTTTTAACCAGAAGGAATCCAGTTCATGTGCTCTGACACCACTCTGATGTGAGGCAAAGTGCAGTAAATGGGAACGACTGAGAGATTTACTTCAAAATTGCATCAAAGGTAGATGTGCTCTGTGGTAAAAACTGCACCTCAAACTTTAATATAAATATTATCTCATCATAGACCCTGAGATTAAAAAAAACCTCAAATAAAAAGCAGAGAACACTGAGTTGGAGTAAAACGTGAACTGGCTCCAACCTTCTTAATTTAGCGTAGAGAATTAGGCTTTGCTTTGAAGGCAACTTGACAGATATTAAACAACTGACATGAACCTTCATACAGAAAGGTACTTCTGTACAGTGAAGGGTGTGCTAGAAAATCCTGCACTGTCTCGAAGAGCGAACACGTTCCCCTGTTCTCTGGGCCAAGATCAAGAATCAGTGAAGTAGGATGAGACGTTGCTTCTGTATCCTCCTTAGATTACAGAGCCACAAAGGTATGGCATAGATACAAGGAGATTTAGCTGTCCTAGGAGCAGATCTAATAATAATTGAGCAGGGCATTTATCACAGAAAACAGAATGGTAAAATAGTAATTTACGATTAATTCCAAATCAGGTTAGAGATAAAAATATCAAGCTAATTGGCTTGCCAGGCAATATTGAGTGGGAGGACCCTACAGGATTTCTGGAGCCTTGGTTTCCTGTGACTCTGTTGCTTGACAGAGTAAAGCTGGTTTATATGAAAAATGGCCGTCAAGAACCCCATAGGAAGAAACAGATACAAAGGAATTCCTCAAGGAAAAAAATTACAGCTTTACTACTACAGGGACAATCATTCACATGGCCAAGAAGAAGTGCAGTTTATTTAAGGATAACTGTTTGTGTTTCCAGACTAGCTAATAACAGGAGAAATTTCAGTATGAAGTTCCTATGAAAAGGCAATTTTCAGAGGTTGTGGTTCTGCTCTCTCAATTTTACTCCTGCTGTAAAAACTGATGTTAAAAAAAAAAAAAAGTATCAAATACTGAACTTGTATAACTGCATTTCAAAATACATGCACAAGTATGTAGCTGACTAGAAAAATGACCTGATATTTAACCTCAACAGCTTTAAAGAAGCCTAATTTTTGTAATTTATTCACAAAATTTGTTTCAAAGGCAATTTCTATTTTTCTCTTGTTATTCCAATTCTAGCTTTGCCATTGCTTGCGATCCACGTTGGCAAGACACCCCCCAACAGAGATTTTCTGTATATTCACTTCACTTCTGAGCTATCTAGAGCCTAGTTACATATTTCAAAGGGATTCCTCATCCCCCAACTTTGAGAGAACTTGAGAAAATAAAACTCTAGAATTTTCCGAGACAGACTGTATGGCTCGGCACCAGCAACTACGGTCAGGTTTTCCAAAATGCTTAGCTACTCTGCTGAATATCCACTACGCTGAATGCTTCGAGAAATGAGTGGTTATAGTGCTTGCCCAGCAAACAAGCTTTTCAGAAAACCTGGTCTGTGACTACATAAAACTGAACGAATCAGTGAAGACGTTTCAGAATTGAGGCGTATCAGTTCTGTTACCTGAGGCTGTTGTAAGAATTAATTTAATTAAATGGCAATAGTAGTGTGTAAATGAGACGTGAATCACATTTTGGGGAGTATCTAAATGGGAACCTAAATAATTATGGTTTACATGGAGATGGGGAGAAGAAAATGTAAATTATACTAATTTAGATATAATACTGAGTTCGGCCTGATTAAAAAAGTTTTAGAGATAAAAAGACTTTTAAGGTGCAACTTTAAATAATGCCTAAATCTCATTTAAAGTCAAGGGAATTGTATGAACACAGAGCTGTTTAAATATTTTGTCATTAATTCAGATCAGGCTATCTGAAATATTTAAAAATATACTAAGTATATGATACATACTTCAGCTCCCTTCGGCTCTCAACAGACAAAAGAGGAGTTGCTGCTGTTATAGGCACAATGCATGCACACACATGCGCAGAAACAGTTCCTACCCTAAGGCAATCACAATCTAAACAAATATTCAGACATAAGCTAGAGATTGTGCTGTGGTATGTAAACAAAATATAGTGGTGGAAAATATCGCATCAATTCCATTGTATATAAGGGTTCATTTAGGTAAGAAATGACTGAATAGAAAGAAAAGTGAAAGGAACTTGGGATACTGATGGAAGTGGATGAAGGGTACCATATGGAATAAATGCATTTGAGCCACAGTAGTTGCTGCTGCCACCCAGGAGGAAAAGATACCGGTCCAGAGCTACAATTAGAAGCAGTGCGATGACAGAGGGACACCAGGAAAGGACAGGGTTCAAGATACGGAGAGCTGCTCTGAGGTGTCAAAAAGCCTCACTATAGCTCAGGAAAGAGAGAGGGTGAGAAGGGAGCAAGAAGAACTATTATGATATAAACTAGTTGAAGAGAATTTCAGGGATAAAACCAGATGAGAATCCACTGAAAGCTTGTGACAGGAGTCCCCACATTGTCCCAGTGAGCCAGAGCAATCCATCTACTGTGTGCATGTGTACTTGTATGGCGGGGGGGGGGGGAATCTATGGCTTCATCAATGGGTATTAACACTTCAACTTGCACAAACCCAGAGTCCAGTGACACACATGCAGAGTGGTTTTGAAACTTTCAGAAGTAAATAGAGCATTTTTTTTTGGAAGAGATGTTTCAGCACTACACCTAAAGAACATCATTAAAATTCTATATAACTATTTATGAAAATTTACTGAAACAAAGCAGTCTTCTTCCATCACTATAAATGTGTGTATGAGGCAGGATTGTAGGACTTCCCTCCTTTGTTTTCTCTTTTAATAGCTGTGGTCAGAAGCTTCACTGTATTGCGTATGCCTAGACCCTGACCAATTGCTCTTTTGAACAGCCAGCTACCATGTGATTCAAATTCCAAATGTAAGATTAACATGCTACTGCAATAGAAAGAAAACCAAAACGTGTCATTAGTGGCCTTTCACTGGTCTAATTTAATCAATTTGCAGCTTCAATAGGACTGAATATAATCCCACAGACATTGCCAGAACGCCTGAGCTATGTACAGCGCTTGGAAACAAAAGGTCCATCATCTTCTCCTAGTGATGTATTAATGCTTTGATTTCCATGCTGAGGATTACAACTCCCTACATTTCCCCAGGTAACCCATGCATCACGTTTATTTGTTAACACTTAGTAAAAATTACTGATAGCTTTTTCTCTACATTTAGAAAGTCCCCTAAAACTATAATCACTTCAGCCACTTTGCACTAGAATTGCACTGTTCCCTAAGTGAATCAAAGTCCTAAGAGACAGGTTCCGCTCACTTGCCTGAGCTCCTGTGTATGTGCCAATATGATGAACTCCAATGCAGAAACAGCAACGCGGCTCACAGATCTGTTTCTGAAAGGGTTCATCTGCAGGTCCTGGAGGGGTAGCTGTACTGTGAGAAGGTGCAGAAAAAGGAATCGAATGTCTCTTGGTGCATGAGGTTAGAGAGATTTAAGAGAGTTAGAGATCCCAAAGTCGGTCTTTGAAGACGGGCCCAAGCACTGTTAACTGTCAGATGCTCTAGTTTACAAACAGGGGCTACACAAACTTCAGAAGAGCACCATTTTCAAGAGGCAGCACAGGACTGAATTTGATGCGCATCCAACAAGGGTTTTGATCCAAGAAGTTTCACAAAATTCTAGGTTTGAAAACAGCCACGGTATGTAAACAAGGACCCAAGGTCTTCAACCCTGCAAAATTTCAAAGGTATAAACATGTTGGTTCTTTCTATTCTTTCCTCACCCCATTGTTTTGTTGAGAAAGAACAGAAACATTTCACAATCAGCATCCTTTTGCATGCATTTGCCTGGTGTACACATTTCTTGATGAATATATTTTTAAAAGTTTCACCCCATGCATATTGGCAATGGAACAAGAAAACATTCGAAGAGGCACAAAGGAAATAGAAAAAAAATCTATAGATTGTCCTCCTTTCGGGAAAAAAAAAGGCCACTTTGCTATTAATTGCAATTATTCCCAATGTGTTTTTTTTTTTTTTAAACTGTATATACAGCAAGACAGGTCCATTCTGTGGGACGCTTTCCTTTCATCACTGAAGTTGTTATTCACACATCTTGATTCTTCTGTCCTGAGAGATCCTTCCCGTATAGAAATATGTAACAACAACATCATTGCATTTCTGAACAAGGCTTCACCAGCATATCCAATTCTGGTTCTATCAAGGTCTCAGTCAGCACATTTCCTGCTCATCACTTTCCTTCAGACAGCAGCAACAAATACATTTTTGGTGTAAATTAGTTTAGCTTCACCCAAATAATTACCAGCAGAGGATCTGGCCTAATACATTCAGTAGAGAAATTGTCTTCTATCAGACTACAGTATCTTCAAAGCTGTAATTTATCTGCATATTCTACAGTACAAGAGAAGAATCTCGTTACATTGAGTCTGAAATGAAATTAAGCTTACTTATGTCTAAGACACTTTTTATCAAAGAATCCCATCTCCAACCAAAAAAAAAAAGAAAAAAAAAGACATAAACATCCAGATTTCCCTTGCTGTACAGAATATTAAAGACTTACTGAAGACTTCATGTGGCACATGTGGGATAATGTTCTGTTTCATTGCAGAACTGAAGTGATTGAAAGAGACAACAAAAATGGAAGATCAGAATTTTAGAATTGTTAGATAAGTACATTATTTATTCACTCAAGAGACTATCTATTGGACAAAACTTCTGGAAATCACACATGGAAAATAATTAATCCATATTGAACAAACAGATGAAACTTATGTCTTTCACCAGATATTACTGAATTTTTCTCAAAGTAGTATTTCTTCTCCTGCTATTTTTGTGTAATGTGAAAACAGTTTTGAATACAAACCAGTCTGTTCATTAAGGCAATTTAAATATAGATAAAAGTCTTATAGCTGGCACTATCATCTGTTAAGCACAGCCACCTGCCTGTACTGAAATCTTCCTGTATGCCATACCTACCATCATTCCTCACAGTTTGTCCAGCTTCTGTTTCTTATACAAAAATAAAAATAAAACAAAAATACAACCAGCATCAGCCCCCAGCACTCCTGGCCCCAAAGCCAAGTGCCATGCTTTCTCATATTCTTAGAAGTGGCCCACTTTGAATCAGGCAGCCAGTGGGTTTATGTGGCTGCACACGTTCTCAAAAGACGGGATGAAACACAGATCACACTGCAACTGTATTCTCACCAAAGTCTTGTTATGTTACCTTATAATGATGGATTGGAGAGTTAAAAACAGGATTATTCAACTAAAATGAGAATTTGCAATGACAGAAACATAATGCGCTTTCCTCTTAAGGAAAAATCTGGGACTTAGATCAGCACAAGAACAGAAGGAGAAGAGGCAGTCTTCTAGCACAGATAAAACAAAATGGTGCTAGCAGCATGTCCTCAGACACAAACACGACTGAAGTAGATGACGACAGCTTGGTAGCCAGAACTGTGAAAGATATTACACACAATCTTACCCTAGTAAGAGGGAAAAAAAAAAGTTTCAGGGTTTCTAATCCCCTCTAACAGAAAACTCTCATATGCAAAATTCAAGTAGAAACATGAAAATTATAATCAAGGAAATGCTATGCAGTTTAGAGTATCACGCAAATACAGCAGGTATGTGACGATAAATTTCTGCCACTGCTAAAAGAGCTACAAGAGCTTAAGATTCACCAGAACATGGCAAAAGGCCTACAGAGAAAATACTCGCATTTGTGCATTCCTTTCAGCATTGAACTGCCTTTTCAGATTCTGTGTTGTCTTAGCTTCTAACTTCATAGTAAATGGTAGAACGAGCAGGTTCAAAACTGCAAAGGCACATCATCCAATCAGCCATAAAGCTATCATGATCTGGATTCATAATCAGAGAGGCAGACAAAGCTATTCCGGCTGCTGAAATAAACAAACGAGACTCTACTGCAAACAACTGCAAGAAACGCTGATACCTCTGCGTAACAAAACCAAGACACTTGGGCCTCTGCCCTAGAAAAGACCTTAGAGTAAGGCACACAGCCACAGCTCCAGTTCTGCAGCTGTTTTCAGAATTTTTTTAACAGAGAAGAACATAAGAGCTTTATGACACTAGTTAAAGGCTTACTCTGAAACTGCTTACAGCACTGGCACAGATAGGCATTTTCTAAACATATACAGAGAAATGCTTGCATATCACCATATGGATTTGTAGGAGATATATATATATGTTTTGCTGTTGGCTTGTAAACAATAAATTAGAGCACGCTTAATCACCTTCAGTTACAGCTTCTGTATTGAAAGTAA
This sequence comes from Aptenodytes patagonicus, assembly GCF_965638725.1. NCBI lineage: Eukaryota > Metazoa > Chordata > Aves > Sphenisciformes > Spheniscidae > Aptenodytes > Aptenodytes patagonicus. The sequence goes on from NC_134956.1 coordinate 5,893,126, forward strand.
GTTATAGGTTTGTCTTTAGCTGAAGAGAGGGAGTAATTTTGCTTGTAAAATTCTGCCCAAAGCTTGTAAATGAAATCTGAGAATAATGTTTAGGGATGTGCTTGTTTGGTTTAGACGAATTCAATACTCAGTAATTAATTGTTTTTAGATTATATATTTTCCCCTAGTAGACTTCATATTTTCCCCTAGTAGTCTTCATATATAGCTTCCCTTAAGGTTTCATCACTTTTTCATACAGTCAACATGGTTACACAGAGTCTAAGCTTCATTCTTGGCGTATGAGAATGAAAATACTCCTGTTCCTAAAGAAAAAAGAGAAAGTAAAAATTTCAGGGAGAGGGAGGGACAGGGTCCTACATACCTTTCAAAAGAATTATGTTTTTAGAGAAGAATTGCCCACTGTAAGTAGCAACCTCTTTCACTGTCAAACCTCTTTTATCTCCTAGCCTCAAGGAATAACTTTTTATTCAAAACAAACAAATCATAGAATCATAGAACCACTGAGGTTGGAAAAGACCTCTAAGATCATCGAGTCCAACCATCAACCCAACACCACCATGCCCACTAAACCATGTCCCTAAGCGCCACATCTACACGTCTTTTAAATACCTCCAGGGATGGGGACTCCACCACTTCCCTGGGCAGCCTGTTCCAATGTTTCACCACTCTTTCAGTAAAGACATTTTTCCTCATGTCCAATCTAAACCTCCCCTGGCACAACTTGAGGCCATTTCCTCTCGTCCTATCGCTTGTTACTTGGGAGAAGAGACCGACCCCCACCTCGCTACAACCTCCTTTCAGGGAGTTGTGGAGAGCGACGAGGTCTCCCCTCAGCCTCCTTTTCTCCAGGCTAAACAACCCCAGTTCCCTCAGCCGCTCCTCATCAGACTTGTGCTCCAGACCCCTCACCAGCCTCGTTGCCCTTCTCTGGACACGCTCCAGCACCTCGACGTCCTTCTTGTAGTGAGGGGCCCAAAACTGAACACAGTATTCGAGGTGCGGCCTCACCAGGGCCGAGTACAGGGGCACGATCACTTCCCTACTCCTGCTGGCCACACTATTCCTGATACAGGCCAGGATGCCATTGGCCTTCTTGGCCGCCTGGGCACACTGCCGGCTCATGTTCAGCCGGCTGTCGACCAACACCCCCAGGTCCTTTTCCGACAGGCAGCTTTCCAGCCACTCTTCCCCAAGCCTGTAGTGCTGCATGGGGTTGTTGTGACCCCAGTGCAGGACCCGGCACTTGGCCTTGTTGAACCTCATACAGTTGGCCTCGGCCCATCGATCCAGCCTGTCCAGGTCCCTCTGCAGAGCCTTCCTACCCTCGAGCAGATCAACACTCCCGCCCAACTTGGTGTCATCTGCAAACTTACTGAGGGTGCACTCGATCCCCTCATCCAGATCATCGATAAAGATATTGAACAAGACCAGTCCCAAAACTGAGCCCTGGGGAACACCGCTCGTGACCGGCCGCCAACTGGATTTAACCCCATTCACCACAACTCTCTGGGCCCGGCCGTCCAGCCAGTTTTTTACCCAAAAAACATCCAAAACTTCTCTTAGCAAAGCAAACAGCTGGCAACCCAGGAGGCTCTCCTTTTGCACCTCTTTCTAACCAGGAAAAGGGAGAGGAACTGGTAGGAGAAACATAAAGCAATATCCCTGCCTCTAAAAGGCTGCTGAATCATGTGATAGGCAGCCAGCTCTTCATTTTTATCTGTTTTGTCCTGTCACATTTGAATTCGGCAAGAACATCATATGGTACTAAGATCAATATTGCTGGTATATTTTCATCTCCCCAAAAGCAACATATTTTCCACAGTTTTTATTTCAAATTTGACTGAATTATAGTTATTCCTGTAAGTTATCATCTTTCTAATAGCAGCAGACCTGGCAATGGTGCTGCAGGAGCTGTGGGATATTATATACTATTTTACTCTGTTAGCTGAGGAAATCCATTTAGACTTTTATGCTGAGTACTGCAATGCTAACACAAGGAGACATTTAAACAGTACAAGAGAAAAAAAACCCCAACCTTCAGTTTTCACTTTCACAGACATTAAAAAGACTATATTTCCTTCTAGGACTCACTGAGGATTCTGCTATAAATGTGCAGAAGTAGAACTAATACTATTCACTAAAGCGGTCCTGACACTTGACATCAGGAGAGTCAGTTTTCAGTTAGTTATCATTTTGCCAAGCTTTACCTATTTAGCCTGAACATTTTGATGCTGAATGTCACCTGCAGGGTAATTTGTTTTCTTCCTTTATAGACAGACGGTTTAGCTGGTTGTAACAACAAAGCTAGAGTAGGGAAAATACATCATCTTGCTAACATAAAAACTAAGTTCTGGCAACTTTTGAAAAGCAACTGACGCAATTTTCATCAAACTTTCAGTGCTAGGCGGTGACTACGCTGCTACTGAAATTCACATTTTAAGTCTGTCCACTTTCTAACTTCATCTTATCTGGGAAGCTTTCAGAAGACAGACCCCACAGGCTTCTCTCTGTTTAAAAGAAAACAGTGACTGCCTTGGCATACATTTAGAGAGCAGTCTCAAGAGAACTGGAGAAAAAAAGACCAAGAAAACTGGCCTTCACTGGGCTCCAAAGGAATAAGCTAAAATCCCCTTCTGTTAGTTTTAGAAGAATACAGAGGCTCTGGAGTGAATGTGAAGGAAGGTCTCGTAGTCAAAATGGCTTTACACTGGAGTTGCAATAATTTTTGATGCATAAAAAACTTCGCATAAACCAGAAGTCAACAGACTGGTCACTCAAGTTATTCCAGTAATCTTTATGCATAAAGATTTCCTCTTTATTGCACTTTTCTACAGGAATATTTTCATTTATTTTTGATAGGATAAACGGATTTCTCATTGAAAGAAGCCTTCTTTGTTTTCTCCATCTTAAGCAAAATCAAACAAAATAATCCTGCAGGTATTCTTTATATTATTATTGTACTTCCTTCACACTAAAATTCAAATCTGATCAACTTCGAGCTGGGAAGGAGAGCAGAAAGCAAGAGTTGCTCTGGAGTCTTGTCAAAGGAAGGGAAGTCCCAACCACCCGTCGCGAGACAGGGCTGGAAGGTGCCAGTTTGAGCCAGGTGGAAGCCGGAACGTCACTGGGACATCACAAAATGGACAAGAAAGTTTGGTCTGCCCAGTTACTGACTGTGCAGAGCCAGGGCCAGTGGGTTGGAGAAAGCCCCAGTCGAGAACAACTACCGCACCGAGGCAGAGCTAGGGTAAACCGGGGGGAGTGGGGCAGAGCTGAAGTGAAATCTCTGTAGGAAGACAGAACTTTCAGGTAAAGCAGTCTGTTTCATAATACATCAAAACAGGCTGTTTTCCCAGGCTTGCAAGATTCTCAGACATGCTTACAAAAAGGGAAGAACTACTACTAATAAGGCCTTTAGGTATTTGTACTTTAAACTCCTGGAGTCAGAGTCAGAATTCAAGGAAAGATCAATTGTGCAGTTAAAAGCCAATGTTTCATTAATACTCAAAAGGATTTTTGATGTCATATCACACCCACATAACGGCCGTTACACATGCAGAAGGGTTAAATACACCTCTGTGAAACAAAGGGGGAAATTTCACTATTGTTGCCTCTTGCCTGGTGCTGGATACACTTTATTCTGAAAATAGCATGCAGCTAACTGGCAGTACTTGCCAGCACAGCTGAATTAGTCAGAAAAGCTGCCAGGGAGGTGGGAAATCTCCAAGTCTCTTTGCTTGCTCCAGGGCTTGTTCCACTGTGGCACAATTACAAATACACAACTGTAGAATCTGCTGTGCTGCTGGTTCTGAAAACAATAGTTCAGGGTCTATTTTCTGTATGAATTTCACTCAGCGCTCCAATTAATGCTGACAGGAACCGCACACATACTGAGAGAAGCACAGGCTCATTTTTCTCCCAGGTAAAAGAATTTCATTCAGACAGCCCATGCTTAAAGATAGAGTAAGTTCCTCAAGCATGCGAGTTTCAGACTTACTACAGCTGTCTGATTCTTTGAAGTCACTGCTCTTCTTCACTGTTTAGTGACAGTAATCAATTTATTATTGCATTACAGATAATTAATCTATAGATTAATAGATAGACAAAACGTAAATATCAGAATATTCACAGAAAGGATGGGTAATTATAACCGAGAAGCCTATTATCTTGCCTGCGGTCCTGTCAGCTCCCACAAAGGTGGCAACGTCGGGCCAATCAGTAATTCATAGCAAGAAATTCAAAGATCGGGAATCAAGCAATGGAAAAAGGGATTCAGCAGATGAGAACCACAAGGTTTGATTTAAGCTGGCCCTCTGAAACCTTTAATCACATATGCATATGTATCTCTTTACATAAATTATTTTGCATATTTTTACATAATTTTGCATAAAATGTAAAAAGAGTTTGTGCATTGAGACAGGCAGACTCCCAGATTTTTATTTAGCGAGAGGTCTTGGGGAACTGCTTAAGAGAGAGAAAGGGAGAGCACATGGAAATAACTGTACTGACAAGAACGTGCACATGGAAAGAATATGCTGATTAGATTATTAGTCAATTCTAAGAAATTACGGTTACTGATCATGGGTATTCTCACTACCTCTGTCAAAAGTCTGGTATTGTAACACTACCAGCAGAAACCACTCACAGATCCTGTTCTTCACATTTCTGGAATTAAATCTTGTCTTATTCACCCTTAGGATTTTGCTCTCTGAGAAGCAGACCAGAATGACAATCCCATACCCCTGGACTCTAGTAGATCTTGAAGTCACGAGCATAGTTCCTGAAGCAAATGACACCTATAAAATGCAAAGGTTGTATGAAGGCAAAATGCATCTAGAGTGACCCAAGAATTCTGGAGGCTACATATATTCCTTTCTTCTCTTCATAGGCCATCCAGAAGAAAAAGGTGAAATACCTGAGTTACTGCTACAGCAGGCCTGACTAGTCTAATTGGACAGGAGATCCACATGCTTTACTATACCTGACTAAGTCTCCACTGCCTGATTCCAGATAACAAAAGCAATACTACAAAAATTAAAACCCCAAGTTGCCCTAAGGCAATCCAAATCAGCCTTTACCATCGGAGCTAACAGCTTCTCTTTGAGAGGGTTTAATACCCGAACAAATAACATATGTAAACCTCATGCTTTATGCCTATCAATAGCTAAATCATTAGACTTCATTGGCTAGAGCAGTAGGTGGGGTACCTGACTAAAAAGAATCTGGCTTCTTACGTTCCCTCCAGATTAGAGTGTCTTATTAAATGAGACTGGAAAATTCTAGTATCAGCTTTATACTTTGCCTTCATTACCACTGTATTAATTTGTAGATACACTCACTTGAACTATTTCATTGTTTCACTCTTAGTTGAATCAATTTAGTTACTGCATTTTTTATCTTTGAGTAACTTAATTTATTCTTGTTTTCAATGAAAACTATTAAAAGCATGGAAAACATTACATTTCCTAGATTTTATGATGGGCTACGAACACGTTGGCATAGGCAACCTCAGGTAAGAAATCTCTAAGGCACTTAGCTTTGCTTGCAATTTAAAACTTATTTACATCTAAGGAAAGTTATGACCTGAATGCACCACAGTCTGTGCTTTTGTAAAACAGACAATATAGAACCATATGAGGAATAATGGAATGATGAAAATGGAGACCAGTATAAAAACCTGTAAGCTGGTTTAAAAAAAAAAAAAAAAAAAAGGCTAAAAACCTGACAGTAGGCTGTTCTGAATGGGAAAATGCTGTGCATGAAGATGATCACTACTGGTGTTCCTCAACTTTCCATTTGGGACCACTTTTATTTAGTATTTTAATTAATAGTGTTGGTACAAAAAGTAGGAGAGCACTCACGGGAGATCCCGACGACGTCAGGGGGGCATAGTCAGCATATGCAGAGGCTAGGTTTTACACAGGAGTTTTATTCATGGATGATCTTGTTTAAGAGAATAATCAAAATAGATGAAAAATTTAATAATACACAGCTACTAGTAATAAAATAAGAAGATTACTATAAGTCTTAGCCTTACCTGTGGCAAGCGACAGAGGAAAAAACCCTTCTCTTTATTAGTAAATCTAAAGCTGATCCCAGGTCACCTGTGTAACATGGTCCTGAACATGGCAGTGCAATGCTAGGACTTAGAGAGAAAGGTCAAGAGGAGGTAGAGAAGTATCAATACCATTGGGTAAGTTACCTCCTTTAGAACTCTGGTAATGAGTTTTTTGTAAGTAATAATTTCCTGCACCAATACCAGATGGAGGGACTACTATAAAAATATGAGGAATTGAAAGTCTATCTTTTGTAAGGAGAGTAGAAAGGTTGGCTTGTCTAAACAAAGGCTAAGAAGAGAATTATTATTTGCTTTACATACTTTAGGAGAACAAATACTCAGACAAGTGAGGAGGAAAGGAGAAAACAATGATCCAGGCTAAATAACAGCTGCATCATAAATCAATGGACAGAAACTGGCTGTAGTAAAATGAAAGCTGGAATAAGGTTCTGTTACAGTATTCCAAGACGAGTTTCAGGGACAACTTACGTTTCTGAGACTAAGCCTAATCCATTTGCCAAAGGCATTTATACCGATACGATTGCTTATGATAGAAATGGCTTGGACTCTTGACCCAGGAGGTCCCTCTTCTCTTTATTTCCTTGGAGATTTAAGAGAGTGGATTTCCTCAGGGCTAGCACAGTATCAGTGCATGTTATCAGACAGAAGATAATGTGCTACTTCAAATCTGATGACACATGGCTGGAATTTTAATTATACACTGCAATTTAGAAGGCTTTTAAACTCCTTTCAAAAGTCAGGCTGCAGTTTTTAAAATGGATTTGAGAGAGGCTTGTCAGAAGTGAAATATTTCAAAATAACTGACTACTCAGAATTCTTTAATTTTTATCATAAGATCACTTTAATACCAGTTAGTTGGTAAGTCCAGTGAAGATTTTCTGGCATTTCAGTTTTGCCTTAAGCAATGGTTAGCAAGGTTACATTCTATCTCATTAAATTCACTCACAGTTTTATCCAAATACAGCACTGGTCATGGTGTCCTCCTAATATAAGACACTGAGCTGATAAACATCAATTCACCTTATAGGTATTTGCATTTGAAGTAGGAATGAATATTTCACTTGGCAAACCCTCTGGGGCTCTTCAGATAAAAGCTATATAAAATGTGATCTGTCATATGATTAGAATATCTTGATACAGGGTGCAAAATTTGAGTTACGTGCCACTTGCTTTTTCCCCGGCGTATCAAGTCATCTTTCTGCATTTCAGTATGAAGGGACTTAGAAGGTTACAACTCCTCCCTAGTTTGATTTAAAGTTGACTTTTCATAGTAACTGTAAGAAAAATAAATGACATGCATCTTCTGAAATAAAGAAATTTATGAAAGAAAATTACACTTGTTAAACTCTAGTTGTCATAGACATCTGTACTCTGTGTTTACTGCACAGAGTAAACAAACCATTTTGTACAACTCTCAGCAGGCTACACTAATGAACAAAAAAAAACCAAACCCCAAGCCACTTTCTGTATCTGTAGCTTAGGAACTTCGCTGGTATTGTATATTCACATTCATTCAGATAATAAAGAATTTCCAGGGGAGATAAAGAAGTCAGATGGTTACCAATGTCATTACAAAGATAAAAACACATTTTTGAGCTTGAATAACATAATGTGAAATGGAGGTTTTGGAAAGAAAAAAAAGTTTCCTACTAGGCATAGTTTACTTGTTCTAAGTTCAGAGCCTCCTAAGCATTAAAACAATAAAATTTGCCTTTCTGTGCTTTTATTGAAACAGAGCAAGAAACACACACCAAAAAACCCCAAACGCAAACTCCATTCAAATCCCAAGTTATGGAAACATAACGAACAGGCATTTTTAGTCTGTTTTCCCATCAAAACAATGAACCATGAAAACAGATTTTGCTTGAAACAGTACTCCTATCTCTTGTCTTTTCCTTTTGTTCCACCCACAACCTGTTGGTTGATTTGAGAAGTCATCTAGATCCTATAAATTCACAAAATAGGCAGTCAGAGGGGAAAACACTGATGTACGTGCCTTCTTAGCAACAGCAGAGTGAGTCCTGATAAACAGATAAACACCACATGGAAAAGAAAAATTATGTTTTGAACCTGCACCATATTAGATACTGTGGTCACTCAAGCGAGACGTGAATGCATAGGAAGATAACATTTTTATTAATACCAGTGCTTACAGAACTACTTCTATGATGTCTCAGTATAAATTAGTTTTTCAGTAAAATATTTTTTATATATATTCTTAGGCAATTGCAAAACCCCATACCCCATTGAGTAATATACAATGCAGCCACAATTTAATTCCTGCAGAAATAATTTACTGATTTTACTCTACCAACAGGAGAGATGCTAATGAAAGTATCCAGCGGACCGGACCCAGGTAAGGAGAGCTCTGTGGGGGGTGTGGAGGGTCATCACACCTGCCTCCCACTTTGAACTTCATAGCTCACAGCTGGGATACAGCTTCCTGCACAATTCACACAAAAAAGTCAGGCACCTAAAAGCAGGTTTCACGACAGATAATACGTAGAGTGGTGCAATACATAAGCCAACCAGCAGTGAAGACTGAAGAGTTTTTCTCAAATCGCATCTGTCCCTGGTCTAACACACCCAGTTACAAACATGCATTTCAAACCTGAGAGATCTGGATTAAGGATGTATCTGCACTGCACAGTGGCCCACAGTGTTAACAACAACTATTCCCAGCCCTGGGAACTGAAACCTTGCATGAATAATGGCCTCCCTATTACTCCATAAACCTTTTTCTCCCTCTTATTCATTCTCTTCAGCCCCCTAGATCTTGATTTTCTTTTTTTTTTCCTAGCCACTGGCAAATTTCTAACCTCATGGCAAAAACACTTCCCTGGCAAATGAGTGACAAAGGTTTGAAGTCCACGGAGCCCAGAAGAGACAAAGAACCTAGATCTACCACTGCCACATGGGGCACTCATCACCATTGCTCTCCCTTTCTGCTCTGATACTTCTTCATGCTGATCTTAATGGTGTCTGTGCATGCATCCCACTAAGGTCAGATACCTCAGAGGCCACAAAGACAGCTGGGTTTATTAATCCCAAAGGGAGACGAGTATGTACCAGGGCACTAGGCAATTATTTCGTTTTTCATGGAGTTCTCTCAGGAAGTGAGAGGTCAATTTATAATTACAATACCCTTCCCCTACTCCTATCCTTCTTTTGTAAGCAGTGGTTTCTCAGGAACACTGGTACGTGACTGTTTTTTATATGCATTTACATTCTGAACATGCCATGCAGGAAACCGAGGAATCAGTAAAAACTATACTCCAGAAGTTTTACAGCTTTCTTTACCCAACTTCCAAAAAGGAAACAGTAGTCTATAGAGGAAGCACTCTCTTGTGTTCCTATTAATGTTCTGAAGTTGTACTCTATAATATTCTTGGATTAGAGCTCAAAGGATACTCAATGTCATCTTCTAAACAAGGGTGGAATTTGGGTAGATTTCTTTCTCCAGATAATGCATGGGAGATTCAGGTTTGCTTTAAAAAAGAAACAGAAGTACAAATTTACACATGCAGGGTGTGAAAACGCATAAACATATGACACAAGAAGTGTCCAAAGACTCCAACCTAACAATTAAATGGGAGTTCTGGAGGAAGGAACAAAAGGTTTCTCTCCTTCTACCTGCCCCCAAGAAGCCCCTGAAGCCAGTTCTGCCCCCACGAATGTGCAACCTCACCTTCCTCAGTGCAGCAAAATAGAGTCCCAGGTGCAACTTAAATCAGCTCAGACAGAGGAAAGGGAAAAGCTGTTATTTCTAGTGGTCAGGAATCTAGTGCCTTTTGAGTACATCTCAGCTACTTAATTGATGGAGCTCCCATTTCTCCCTGAGCATGCGCATACTTTCAACACACTTTCACATGAAAATATTTCACATCAGAAATACAACTCTTAGCTGAATTTAGGCCTACAATAACCAAGTAACTTTTCTTTTAGTAGGGCCCTTAAAAGCAGTCCTTAGACTCCCTAGAAACCTCCAGATCACAAACTGATAACCACTCTAAGTCAGAAAATGTGATCTCTTCTTTATCTCTAGAACCCGCAGGCTGGAGACCTGGGGACTGAAAATTATGCCAAATTCTTTCCTTCCTCCTTATAGAGCCCTTCCATTTACCCATTAATTTTAACAGCGAATAGTTGCTTTGTTGCTGGATTAACTTCCACAGAACACTTAAACTGGCCACTATATTAATCCTTCACAGTGTGCTCTGAACAGAATGTTGACTGCAAATAATATCTATAAAATTACTATCAAATAAAGGACTTTCTTACTTAAAACATTATTTAAAAAAACAGAATAAATGCAAACAAGATGGGTTCTTATTCCACTCAGCCATTTTTCTGATGTCTGTTCTTATGCAGCTCTTCCAGTGGTTTTCACTGGAGGATGCCCTATATCAGGCTGCACTTTAAAAGAACTGGATTTGGTTCTAGCACTCTTTCAAGTTAGGGGACCCCAGTCTTCCAATCCCCACACCTCTCTCAATGGCATTTCCTTTTTTAAATCACCCCACTGTCCTCTCTCAGTTGACTAAGAGTTGAGACTGACCAGTTCTAGCTGTAAAGCTGTAGAGTTAGCTCTACATTCATACGCCATTTTTCATATTTTTTGCCTTACAGTATGAGCGACAGGATATGTGGTACTTAATAGGTTTTTTCTGTGCCATATGGACTTCAGTTAATAACACAGAATTTGGACCAGAAAATGTATTTAAAAAGTTTTCCCTCCCCTCTCTGATTTACAGGAATGGGACTGTCTGCCTATATGCAGAAGAAACACAGAAAAACAAAGTTCAACCAGACTTGAAATTTTTTTCTCTTTTTATGCTACTTAACTGGAAGATAGCTTATACTATTTTCCAGGAACTACTTGGGAGAAACTACATTTCATCAGGAACCTCTATTTTAGATTTGTGCAATTGCAATGAAACCAACATGAATAAAGGAATTCTGAGTACCCCAAGCCCTTACTTTCCCTGGGATAAGTCAAAAAAATCCTTAAGGTTTCAAGAGAAAACTACACCAGAGGGGACCTCTTTAACCATAATCTTAATTTCTTACGGGAAGGAAAGGATGAGCAGATACTAACATCACCTGATTTCAATAGGTAGTACAATCATTAACTTTTAAGTAAAAATGTTACCTGCTGAAATTAAAAAAAAAAAAATCCAAAACCCGATTGTAAAAACTCCATGTAGTGCACAGTGGGCAGGATAAGGACTGAAGATTTGTCACTGGACACATGACTGAACTCTAAGTTAAAGTGCAGTCTAACCAGGTTTTTAGTCCTTAGGATCCTGTTTTTGAGAGCCCTTCACAGCAGGGACAGGAAGACTGGCAGTTCTGCAGGATCTGAGTTCACCATAACCACACAACAGCAGCTGCAGGAAACGTCCCCGTCTAAGGGTAATGTCCTCATTAAGCAAAGCTTCTGGGAAGGCTCATCAGCTAGTTAAGAACTGCGGCTGTGTCCAGCTCTAGCATATTTTCCAACAGTTTTCACTGAATATTGTCACTGCCACAAAGCTACCTCTTTCTGTGCAGAATCAGCACTTCCAGAACAGACTTGTGTTTGGTATATAAACCCATCTGGCAAAGGTCCTGGTCAGAGATGCTGCTTTTTGAATGCATGCAAAAGGAATTTATGCAGGGAGGAAAGAAAAAAGAATACAAGTCAGAAAAATAAAGATCAGAAGGCAGGAAAGAAAGATGAAAGTGCCACCTGAATCACAAAACAGAAGCTTAGGAACAGATTTCTAACCCTGGTCTGCACACCAAACCTCCCCCAAGGCAAATCACTTAATTCTTCTAATTTCATTTTCCTCATTGGTGTACAACTTGCCTAATAGGAACTCTATAAACAACTTACTGCTCCTCAAAGTACTTTATTAATAAACATTTTGTAGCCTCAAAGATGAGACTGAGATATAACAAAGGAGGACAGAAAAGAGCAACAGAAGAGAAACCTAGAAGAATAGTTAGAATAATGTGGAAAAGATTTTCAGATGATTGGAGCTATGGTGCAGGAATAATAGAAAAGCCAAATAAAATAGATTCAGAAAAATGTAACAGCAAAATCCTTCCAGCCAAAACCGTCTACAAGAAATGACCACAAAGAGGTTTGTAGGTAACCTACTTGTGACCTTTTGGTCTTTATCACTCACGATAAAGGGTTGCTTTCCTAATCCTAATTCATTTTCAAGAACAGCAGATTAACAAGAATGGATCACTATCAAGCTGAGTCTTCCAGATAATAATCTCTGCTAGCTCTAAATAATCACTGAAAGAGGAGCATAAAAGGAACCGTAATCATTTCCTTTTAATGCTGTTGATGGGAAATATGCAGAAAGCTAACACAGAAAGGTGCTAGAATGCTGTATTTTCATAACAATTGTTTTTTTATCCTAAAATAAAATCAGTCAAATAAAAAAGTAATCTTATTTATTTCACCCTACAATGTTATCCACATAGAGAACTATTCAAGATAAGGGGAAAATTACTGGTTGTCTATCTAGCAAGTTAAATCAGATTAAAATACTGTATGAATTTTAAGCAGAACTGTTCCTACACACACTTATTTCAGGAGAGTTTAATTCACTTGGACAGAATTAAGCTAAAAGAACAAGGCTTACTGAATTCCCAGTAACGTGGTCCCCAAATTAAGCTATGCTGTATTTTATGACTACTTTTCAAATTTGCTTAGGCCCTACAAGTCACCTTCTTTTGCTGAACATTGAACACACAATGGTCACCTGCTGTGGCTGCTTATATGGCTGTTAACTCAGTTCCTGCCAAACCCAAATAGGTATGGCAAGTATTCAAGTCCCCAAATTTAAATATGTTGTATGTATGTATGCATACATACATACTGTCCTGGTTTCGGCAGGGATAGAGTTAATTTCCTTCCTAGTAGCTGGTACGGTGCTGTGTTTTGGATTTAGGGTGAGAACAATGTTGATAACACACCGATGTTTCAGTTGTTGCTGAGCAGTGCTTACACTAGTCAAGGACTTTTCAGCTTCCCATGCTCTACCGACTGAGAAGGCTGGGGGTGCACAAGAAGCTGGGAGGGGGCACAGCCAGGACAGCTGACCCCAACTGGCCAGAGGGACATTCCATACCATGGGACGTCATGCTCAGCATATAAAGCTGGGGGAAGAAGGAGGAAGGAGGGGGGACATTGGGAGTGATGGCATTTGTCTTCCCAAGTAACCGTTACGCGTGATGGAGCCCTGCTTTCCTGGAGACGGCTGAACACCTGCCTGCTGATGGGAAGTGGTGGATGAATTCCTTGTTTTGCTTTGCTGCGTGCGCGGCTTTTGCTTTACCTATTAAACTGTCTTTATCTCAACCCACGAGTTTTCTCACTTTTACCCTTCCGATTCTCTCCCCCATCCCACTGTGGGGGGAGTGAGCGAGCGGCTGGGTGGTGCTCAGTTGCCGACTGAGGTTAAACCACGACACATACAAACACAGAGTTTCCTCATTTTACTGAGAAAAATACAACACAATATAAAATCCACACTCCTAAATCCTTAGAGATATAAATTTAAATCATAAAACAAAAAGGAAAACTTAGCAAATATTTTACCTTACAACATCAGAAGTTAAAAAGTAAGAGATGTTAAGAGGAACAGTACTGCCCATGTTACACAAAGCAACACCTGAATTCTCTGACAAAAAACACAAAAATATACTGGCCATTATCCAAATCTATGCACCTGCTGGCAACAGACATTGTGTATCTCAGTCCAGCATAAAGATCTCCTGCATCACGTTTGCACAAATCTCATCAGCTGCCCCTCATGACTGCCTGGCTTTTTTTCAATTTTTTTTTTTTTTTTTTTTTTAAAGAAAGAATCATGTTAGTTCTAGAGAATTTAGACAACTTGGGATGTCATCTTTCTATTGCTCACAACATAATTCTCATTCATCAGTGCAAGTTTTCTTTCCTGCAAGCATGAACACAGTCTACCAGACTGCAAAGCAACTCTCCGTTTGATTCACTGGTTAAAGAAGCTTGAGAAAGAGGAACTGGCAATATCTTCCGTTTCTAGGTGATGCTGCAAGATCACTGCTTGGTGTTCGTAAGTATGCAGATAAATCTTCCCCCTCTGACACAGAGCGAAAAGAGTGAACCAAGCAGTGAGGAGCCTTCCAACTTCACAAGTCTACAAGACAAACTCAGCAAATCTTGTTTGCTCCCTCAGATTTATTAGATATTATTTACAAGATTTGTGTGCTACCACCGCCTCTCCTATGATGTTTTCTACTCGGCTGGTCATCACTGCATTGCCTGTAACACAGAACTCCAGTCTATTAGCAGGCCAGGGAAGAAAAGCCATTCTAATCAGATAAAACAACGGAGGCATGACAGACTCATATATTTTCAAGTGTGGCATAAGAACTAACTTTAAAATATTACTTCCATCAGTAATTTTACCCCAAATCAAATGAAACCTAAAACCAAAATAAAATTAAAACCACAATAAATAAAATCACAAAAAAGTAATTTTGAGCTTGAATACAACTGTACTCTAAAAATACCAACGCATTATGTATGAATCAAAAGCAAGTGACTGACACAGGAGTTCGTCCTTGCAAATAACAATGAATTGCTATCACAGTCACCACCGCTGACAATATGCCTAGTGCTTCCCCTCACGGTCAGTGCCATCATCTCCCTCCACCTCTTACAAGCACGTTTCTAATCCATTAGCTGGGGAATACGTGCATATATACTCTCTTCCTGGTAATGACAGTCTGCTGCTACTCATACCACACACCACGACAGGATTTGCCGTGTTGGAAGCGGTGCATGCCTCCTGCCAGGAACTGTTCTGCACAACTTTCCATAGATGATCCCTGAAGTGTTTGCTGTGTTGTCGTGCTCCCAAGGTCAATGTTCATAACTGAACGCTGATTTCTTTTTTCCCTGATGCACACCATGGAAATGCATTACATATAAATATTATTCCCTGAACAAAAGTCACTGTGGTACTTTATCCAAACAACCAACTAGTCAGTCAGTTTAGGATTAATTCACACACACCCTCTTTTTTTTTTTCTTCTAACAT
Source organism: Aptenodytes patagonicus (assembly GCF_965638725.1). NCBI lineage: Eukaryota > Metazoa > Chordata > Aves > Sphenisciformes > Spheniscidae > Aptenodytes > Aptenodytes patagonicus. The sequence continues at coordinate 5,908,291 of NC_134956.1, forward strand.
CTGAAGATGCCCTACTTTTGCAATCTCTTTCTTTTAAGATCGATTTATGGTAGCAATTTTCTTCCATCTGCATATCCATGAAAATTTGGGACCCAGCAGCAGAGCATAAGCTTATTCTAAAAATAAGAAGGCTTCACAAAAAAAATGAAGTCATGTAAGAACACCCATGGTGAGCTATGAGTACATTACACAAAGCACAATAGGGACCCTATGGAACACAGTAGCCCTAAAGTATTCTAGGCACATTTTTATCCTTAGCAAGCAGATAAAAGATGATTGTTAGTTTTTAAATCTCTAAAGGATGAAAAGATATTCACCTTGGATTAGGGTAAATACCATGTATGAAAAAGAGACTGACAACAGATTTCTCTATGGGAGTCATTTTTCTCATTAACTTATTCTGACTTTTCTGTGGGTTCCTGTTAATTCAAATTAATGATTCATGACTGCTTTAAACATTTGCACCATTAACTTACTGTATCACTAACAAAGAAAATAGAACTTCCTTTTGGGAAAGCAGAAAAAAGATGACCCACCAGCACCTACATGGAGGCTTTATGAGTTTTATATTTTGTTTTGTTTTTTTTGGGCACGTCCTATGGGTAAAGCATAAATAATTATCCAGACAAATTTTTAAACAACATACCAAGTATCTAGGTACTGATAATAAAGTGAACGTAAAAGTGCTAATCTAAAAACTATTAATACAACTTACTTTTTTAATAGAACTGGACTGCAAACTCCATGTATAGGTTTGCCTATGAATAAGGGAAAAAGTTATTTAGAATATAAATGCATTCCCTGCAGTGCAAAATGAACATGACCCAAACCTGCTACTCCTACAGATGTCACCCCACTACAAGGCAGTTTTAAATGCCATTGTAGAGAGCTCATGATACAGGTCCTGTATCACTGATGCCATGACTACAGATGCCAAGGTTGGATGTGGAGTTCAGACACTGAAGCTGTCAAGTCTGCTTCTTTCACAAGTACTAAATTCACATGGATTAAATTAATTTTTAGCTTATTTTTAATACGGGAGAAATGTTCCTGGACTTTCACATTAGTGGGAACTGGTGAAACCCTTCAGAGGGATGTGTATCTGTTAGCACAGCATGCACAGGCCAATTATTTAAAAAACTTCAGGAATAAACACCATTAAAAAGTTCCCTAATCTCAGAAGGTTCATCAGCATAGTTTTAAGTTCATGATTAGACATGGCAGAGATTAAGTAAGCATCTACCATGAAAGGGATGCAGAGCTTGGAAGAAGTTCTGTTTGTTTGTTTGTTTTTAATGTATTGTGTATGGTTACTAGCTAATAAAGAGTACAAAATTCAACTAATCGCAGAGAAGCTGCAGTACAAAGAGTACGAGAACAGTGATGACCTTGGCAAAATTGTGTTGCCCAGCCTATATTAATGCTGAGAAATGATGATTTTTACCTTTTGCCATCTTCATGCAGAACTCGCACTGAACTTCTGAGAGAAGGCAAACTGCTGCAAATATCATAGTTGTGATCCCACTGCACCTCTTTCCTCTTTTTTTTTTTTTTGTGAACCTGGACCTAAACATGCATCTTGGTTAAATCCACAGGGACAGAGGAGAGTGAAGACAGTCTGCCTTGCTAAGCTTGCATACAGAATAATTTCTTCACTATAAGTCCAGACCAGTCTCTGCTAATATTTCCTCTAACTTAAAAAAAAAAAGTTAAAAAATATTCATTAAAAAAGAAAAAAAAAGGCTGAGAATTGCTGCAACAACTCTGGTAGTTTGCTTCCTCTGCAGCTAAAACAGAAAAGTTCTGTTAACTTTCTTTCCTACATACCTAGAATGCAGTCTTTGATTTCTCACGCAAAAAGCTAGCTTATGATCACTGGAAAACTCTGATCAACTAGTAAGTCAAATACTTTTACAAATAAAAATTCTGTGCAAGGAGGGGGACACCTGGAGGACCACCTTAGGCCCCTGCCATCATCTTTGTGGCAACAGTAAATCACACTATTAAATTGCAATTACTAGACACTGACATTCACTTGGCTCAAAATATTTTTTTTTTGTAATTTAGTGTCAGCTTAAACTTTATAGCGAAGGCATAACTTCAATCAAATGAAAGGGAGAAATGATCTGAATCAGTACTCTGAATTCACTTATCTGTACCCCATCGTCCCAAGAGGGCCCAATCCATGCATCTCTCTCTCTACTTAGTCTAAATGCTCTGGGTAGATTCAGATGATATTTCAGACAGTTATTACTAAAGAACCTTATTCCTTTGGCAACAACTTATTTCTTCAGCTGTGCTGTTGTTACATCATTACAGTTAGCTTTTCCTAGTCAACTTGGTCAGAAGAAGGACCAGCTGCAAGAAAAGAAGTGGGCATTCACATTAGTCTTGGCAGCCTAACCACAGACAAGCAGCTCAGGTGTGTTATCATCTGAGATGATCCCATCTGCAAATCTGTAGGATCATGGTCTTTGGATCCCTCAAGTTTCCTTCCTTCCTGTTTCTTTTTATTCATTCAAATTATTCTTCCAAATTTTTCCTTTCGATCATCTAAGAAAGCCAACCCTTTTGATCTGCTCTGCAAACCTTCTGCATGCGCTCATCCCTTCCCAGTCTTTCAGCCTCCAGGGAACAACAAGGCGCAGTGAGGAAAATACTTCAGTACTGCCCTGAGAAGAGAAAAAGTGCAGGTAGGACCTCAAAAGCCTTAATGCAGCAACAGGCTCCTTAGCAGCTCTGTGTAGGAACTGCAAAGTAAACATGGAATCAGAGAGCACTTCCTTTCTATCTCAAAATAGTAAGCGATACCAGCTGCAAAGGCAGTGAATTAATTTCCATTTCTGATGGTCTTTGGGGCTGTCAGCCAGACTCTTGCTCCCCGGAGAAGTAGGTGACACTACTTGGTTGCACAGAGAAATGGGAGGATTGACCTTAGACTGTCTGCTTGGATACGAACCTTAACTGCTCAATTTGACTTCAGTTTATAAACTGTATTTTTTGCCCCCTGTACTGAGCTAAATACTGCAATGTTTGGTTTACAAACATGTCAAGGGAAAACTGGTTTTGCCCTTGCCCTACATCTCCCTTTCTCTTCCCAGTTTAGCATCTCTCATATATTTCCTTTACCCATATTATAGAAACTACTTTTTCACATAAAATATTCTAGTCATTTGCTGGAATTCATAGGCTTGTGACTGGGCTTCATATCCCACTGTTTAAATGGTCAGCATTCAATCAATTTATACTAAATAAATAATTTGCTATTAAAAAACATTTAAAATGTTACTGCTTTGATTAATGTTTGTGAGGCTATTTTTTAAAAAAAAAAATTAAGGCTGACAAGGAAAACTTTTGTTGCTACAGTTTATCATTTATAAAATAACAAAAACCGGACCTCTTCTGACATTCATTTTCATTCCACTGCCTTTTGTTCCATCAGACTATTCCCTCTGCACACTTGCTCTCTATCTCCATTTGTCTGATTAATTATCCTCACTTCTTCTCTACAAGCTTTGACAAGTTCCTCTTCCTTCTCCAGCTTCATCCCCATTTTTCGCCTTGTGTGGCTTAAATCTCCACCCTAGATATACTGACTCCTCTCAAAATGAAACAACGCAGAAACTACCAATAAACAGTCTTAAATAAAGTAATAGTAAATAGCAGAACATCTTGGCTATATACCAATTTTTGGAGAATTTATAAATTAAGCAGTTTTAAGAGTAGGAGCTGGCTGAGGGGTTTAGGTTTCCGTGTGGTATGTACTCCCATGGAGAAACAGCCATATTCAGAGGTGTCTTTATTACAGCATTATACATATTTTTTTTCCCCTTAGATAACACAGTTAGAAATTATTATCAATTCAGAATCTAATACAAATGCTGAGCAGTATTTTCTGTATGTCAAAGTATCACATAGGTGCATCTCAGTTTATTTTTTTTCAACAGAGTTGCCTGGTAGTGTATGCTATAATTAATTCTTCTCAGGATTTTCACAATTATTATTCCTCTCTTGTCCTGCTTTCAGTTTGTTGAATCTTGCCAAGAAATCCTGCTGTTAAGCTAAAACATACCTCACGTAGCTTTTAATATGGAAACTTTGGACATTTTTTATTAGTAAACAATTCAAAAGCAGATATATAATCTTCACAAAGATGGGTCTGAGTGTTCCTTGAGAGGTTATAGTAAAGAGGAACGAGATGGTCTGGCATTGAAAATGCATCTGCGCTACCTAGTTTTGCGTTCAGTTTCCTCCTCTGCCCAAAATTCATGTAACCTTTCCAGGTCTTTCAGTTCCAGATTCTCAAAGGGCAGTAAGTCCTTGAGTATCTTTGAAATCAGAATAGTCTCACTATTCTACTTTCACCATTTCGTAAGACTGGTAAGGGTTTGAACATGATTATGGGATGGGCGTTTTAAAAAAGCACAGAGAGTATGTTTGGTAGCATACAGAGGCAGAGATATAACAGGTATTACTCACCTATGTGAGGCACACCATTTGTCCTCTTTGTCAAAGAGGCAGAGAAGGTAGGAAAACACTTAAAAGTAATTTTGCACAGTCATTTACAAGCAATTGCATAGTCTTACATTCTCACCAGCAATCCTTTTCTTTCGCACCTATCTAAACCAACCTGCACTTATTAGATGCCCGTTTGATTCTTTTGCCCTGGGGGTTTTGGCTATCTTTACAACTGATCCATCCTTTACATTTAACAAAGAGAGTCAAATCACGTATGTAGGTATGGCGAGATGTGGGTGTCCTGACAGAAAGATTTGGCCTCACATGTCCCACCTCCAGTTATTTCTTTTTTTTTTTTTCCCCTCCAAGCATGTTATTACTGTCTATGAGTCATTTCATTAATCCAGAGAGAAGGCTAGAAAACAAGTGAATAAACACCCTGCCTCACAACCTTCTGTCTGCACTGTTTACTTCTCTGCTAATGAATGAACAGCTAAAAAACAGAATTATCCTAATTGGGGACACTCAAAGGGACATTATCTCCTCTTTGCCAATAGCTGCTGCCTGGGTCTGCCAGTGATTACACTACATGGTCAGAGGACAATCTCTGTTCACTCCCAATGACAGTGTAAATACGATAGAAAGTCCAGGAAAACAGTGGAAAAGAACATACGTGCAAGTCAAAACGAGGAGCACAGGAGTCTTTTACATGACCACATCTTTCCTATTAAAAAAACGATTTAAAAAAGGTGTGAGAAACACGAAACAGCTGTGATGCCAGACACAGGACCCTGTCTCCAGCAGCACAAGGTCAGATCTCTTATACGCACTGTGCTGGATCCCAGCACACGCTCCGAGTTCTGCAGTTCAGTCTGTGCGCATGGATAGGGCTCTTCATTTATCAGAAATATGGCAGGCAACTGTCTGAAATGACCTACTTCTCCCTTGAGAGCTGTCAGAGTGATCCTATCTCTAGTGACATGAATAAAGATAGAAGATGAAGGACTAAATGAGAAACAAATTACTGTAGCCTCAGTTTTGCCCTCCAATGCAGGAATTACAGGAATTCAAGGTCTAACTTCTGCTATCATGGAAGCCTGGGCTTTACTCTCCCTTGCAGTCCTACAGCTGCAGAGGCAGATACAGATGAACTGATGCTCAGTGTAGCCCACACTTCACCCCAACTCCTTTTGGATTCACAGAATCAACTTTTTCCTGCCTCCCTCAAAAGCATATACAGAGTTAAACCTTAGGACTATTATTTTAAACCCTGTAAGGTGTTTAATAAGTCCCTTTCAACTTTCAAGGATAGAGATATTGCACAGTTTCTTCATAAAACAAGTATTTAATGCCCACAGAAAGCATTCTAAATAACATTCAGATTACTATGAATTATTTTCAAAATAAGGCATGATGCCAAGTCTGCTTGTGCACTTTATATACTTTTTCCCTTTTGTCGTTACATATGCTCAGATTTTGGAATTTAGTCTAACATTTATATTTCTGCACTTCGGTGCACAGTTGAACACACTCTTCTCTGATCTGCTTTCAAAGAGAATCTATTAATTTCTATATCAAGGAGGACTGATGCTCAACCCCTGAGCTAAACATACAGCCCAACAGAACATGAAATTCAACATTTGGCTATTCCCTGATGATCTCTTTTCCCGCTCCCATTGTATAATGGGATGGCAGCTTGTACATGTCCCCATCATGTGAGTGGTGTATTTCCACTTTCGTGACAACTGGTCGCGTATGAGGTTTTGTCCCTGCCAATTGTCACACAGAGGTGCCTGCCTAAAATATGTTCAAACACTTGTTGTAGAAACTGCTGTGTACCTCCCCGTGTCCTTCTAGATAAGAATATGTTGTCCATGCTGTCTGGGCTGGGCAGAAAGACTGGACATCACTGGTCTATGATATTGCCACAACACATTGACTTGTGTCACCTGGACTTCTCAGGACTTACAAAAACGGGCAGACAGCCTCCACACCTGCTCTGAGCCCTGACAACAAACACGCTGACATCTTTGTGGCTGGCAGCATTTCAGATCAAGAGCTAATACTTTAACAGGCTCCTTGATAGCTTGTAACACACAAATCAACACAAAGCTAGCATTCAGCAAATAAAATAGCCTTTCCTTAACTCTCTGTAAGAGTCTTTCAACAAAACATAGCTTTCTTATAAATCCAGTTGTATCAGGAAAAACAGAAAAAAGCCCAAGAGTATGAGTTAAAAGTGGTCAGCCAAGTGCTAACCACCACTCCATCAGAGACAGTCTATTTTTCCCCTCATTTGGCACATAGTGCAGTAGACCATATGTGGGGAGGGCTGCTAGTAACCCTGGCTGGAGGAACATCTTCTTGCATCCAGATGCTGTGAGTATGAGAGGTCCAGCCCTTAGAGCAGACATACTGCTCACTCCTGCTCACCATTCATATCACAGGACAGGTTCTCATTCTGTGCTACTATCTTCTCTCCTCCGACACATGCCTACTAGGACTGGGTACACTCTCAGGGAGAGGATGATAGGACGTGGTCTGCCAGGCAGCTTCCCACAAAACTGAAGTTTCCTATAGAGCTGAGGTACAGATAATGAGCAATACGTACGGACAGACAACTAATTCTATGTCCTTTTAGCTGACCTGCCATGCCTCATCTGCACGTGTAGAACAACACAGGCAATTCCAGCTAGAGCTCTTCCCCACTGCTTCTCTCCTCCTCTTCTTTGGACTAAGCAATGTCCAGTGGCAGATGGGAAAGAGATGACAGAGACATGAAACTACACCACATTTACTGGCAGTGAGAACCTTATTTTAATGGTACTGTGGGAAGGAAAAAAAAAAGTGAACTTGACAACAAAAGCTCAGACTAAATTTTTTGAGGCTTCGCACCAGAGTATATCTCTCTACATATGTAAATATGTAATTGATTCGAACTTCTGAATTGAAAGCATTTGGGCCACAATACTTGAAATACTTTCATGTGTACTTAACTCTAGGATATATAACTTCAAAGATGTAAGCAGGCAAAGTCACTGTTGACACAGAAATCATTGTCATACAAACAGAAGACTAGTCTTTTTTTTTTTTTTAAAAATCACTTTGGCAGAATGTTATATCTGATTAACAGAAATTTGAATTAAATTTCTCCTTTCACGTATGCAGTAGTTAATTCTAATCAAGCAAGCTCAAGGTTTTCAGTTGCCTGGATAGGACTAATTAAATTCTTCCACATTATTACTTCAACATATGCAATCATACATAGCACACAAATACCAACTTTCTTTTTAACAAATTTGAACCTTCTTTTTAGATTTTCACTGGAAATAATTTTCTGAAGTTGGGAACAAAATCTGCTCCAAAGGGAAATACACAATCTCAGGAATCCTACAAAGAAAAGTTTCAGAGTTAAAAGAAATGCTTTAAAATGAATTTGCTTAGTACAGAACACCACCACCATTTAGGTTTCATATAGAAATGAAGCAACTCTATATTAGACTGAAGTTATGGGAAGAAGGTTTGATGCATATGTGTGTGTGTGAATGACTATAGATATGCTATGAAAGCAAACAATATTAACAAACTAAAGTAATCACTTATTATTACTGAGTTCCTGTTAGCCAGGCATATAGTTATTTTAACTTGAGATGACGGAAGCTTCAAGTGATAGCACCAGATGCCTTATGACACAGAGTCGTGTACTTTTGGAGCTAATGATTGCTTACTAGATAGTTGTTCCAGGATCCTCGAGGAACAGCTTAGAAACTGACTTTGTGCAGGAACGACAAATTAATCGAGAACACATTTGATAGCTCTAGCGAGTGCCAGCCAAGGTTTGAGCTGGATGCAGAGAATCTATTACGAAACAAGGAGGCAGACCTAGCTGAGTCACTTTAAATCAGGAAATTCAATTCCTTCCTACTCCTCAGATTTTAAATATCCTATAGCAAAAAGCTTCAATAGGATTTTTTTTTCTTCATGTTTAGAGAAGAAACTGAAATACTGCAGTCAAGTCTCTCTAAAGGAAGTACTCATGACCTCCAAAAAGTGTAAAATACATCAATCTAACAAAATTAAGAAGAAAATCAAAGGATTAAAAGGAAGATAACTAGTCCATCTCATTTTACTCTTTGTAGTTAAGTGAAGTATTCCACACAAAGACTTAAAAGCCAGGAGGAGGAAATAAAAGTATTTCTGCTCTAAGTGGCTACTTCTCAGTGAGATAATGTACAACCAGCACCAAGAGATTTTGGAATAACAGTTCTATGACCCAGGACACTAGCATGGTGCTTTACAGAGTTGATTGGAAAAAAGCTTAACTTCCACGGGAAATGGGATTCTAAAGTAACAATTTCCGAAGAAATTTAAACACGTTTATTCTGAATAAAGCTGAGAAACAGCAAAGGTTATAACATCCTGTGCAGGAGTTGAAAGGGCTGATGGCTCTACTTACACCCCCCCATTCACCACAGCACCTCAGATGTGAGAAATGATGTTGGAGGAAGTGCATCAACCTCTGGGAGAAGTCTCAGCGAGGCAAGCACGGCAGAGCTGCTCGCCACACCATCATGCAGGGGACTTCTATGACTCTGAAGGGAGACCAGCATCCTTTTGGGTTATCTCTAAAGGAGGCACTCATAAACACTGGAGAGTATACCCACAGCCCATTCTCAAACAGTAAGAAAAAGTATTAAGTTCTACTTGGGTTCATTTCTTTGCGGAGGTCTTTTATTACCCTCAGAGGGATATCTTTCCTACTATTACCCATTGCTTGGAACTTTCCTCCTTAGCATTTTACATACAATGTAGCTTCTTGTTTCCTGCCAGGTAGTGGGATTCCTTGAAAATCTTCCAACACTTTACACCGCTAAAAGAAGGTCAGAAATAAGAGAAGAGGTGGTACAACTGTAATTGAGCCAAAAACTGTATCACAGAAGGTTAGCTTTGAGACAACTGATTAGATTTTTACTCAAGACAAGTGTCAAACTGTCGTGGTCACAGTGATGAACTGCAAGATAGAAATGCAAAATCTCTGAAAGCAAAAAAGAAAGTTAACTGCACCTTGACAAGGTTTCTGCAAGCAGAAAGGGAGCTCACTCAGGCAACTTTGGGAGAGCAGAACTTAATCTGCAAAGCGTATTTGTTCAGTTATTAGTTGCTCTGAAAAAAGGGCCATTTACTTGGTATACTAACAGCATTTACTCAAAAGTCTCATTTATAAACATCAAGCTGAGCCTTGCTTTAGACTACCTCAGAAAAAAAATGCAGTCTGTATTGTATATCTATCTTTAGGGAAACATGATTATTTCCGAATTCAGACACTGCTCTGAGTTGGAGCAGCAGCTAATATCCTAACCAGAATTTCCTTGACCATTACTCAAGAGGTAGCATTTTTATTTTAAAAAAACTCAGTCCTCCTCCCCCACCAGTATTTCTCTTCTAACACATTCCATTCTAATTTTAGTCTTTTGAGAAGTTTCTTTTCCAGACCAACCCACTCTTTTTCACATTTAAATAATTTTCAGTTTTTTTAAAGAGCTCAGCTTTAGCAGGTGTTTCAGTAGCTAAGCAATAAGAAATCTCTTGAGAACATATTCCATGTTTCCCAAATGGATTAGCCTGGAAGTTTTGGGAGAACAGTGTTAGGCAAAATAACCTTGCCATTTAATTTCAAAACTGGAATAAAACTCTTAAGAAAGACAAAAGAGACAAAAACACACACCCCCCAAAAAGAAGCACTTATGCTCACTGTTAACAAATAAAGAAGGTGCAATAAGAAACAGTTGTTACTCTAGCAATACCAGTAATTAACTTGAATGCAGTAAAATTCAATAGAAATAAATTTAGAAGCTTAACATGGAAGAAAACAATGCAACTCCTCCTTTTTTGAATTATTCAGCTTCAGTGCAGCCCCAGGACCAAGAATGCTAAATGGTTTGCAACCACGGACCAAATAAGTACATTTCAGTGGCTAACAGTGGAAAAAACCCAGCATGCTGTCAAAGCAGCAGAGACTTCACTAGTAATTTGGGCTTGCAGCCCCACGCAGCTAAAACATGTTTATTACCAGATCCGGAAGCTGAACTGAAGCAAGGTCAAGATACCCGTATACTATCTTCAAGTATTACCCCTCTTCAGACAAAAGATAGCCTGGCCCTTCATGTCACCTCCAGGTATTTGAAAGCTTCATTTTTTCTCTTTTGGCTTCTGGAAGCTAAAAAAAACCTGCAGTACATTTCAGCAATTGCTTCTTTTTGCAGTCTCAAGTAGTATGAGGAAACCCACTGACAATGATGCCTCCGTGCCTCTATGCAGTTAGAGCAGACCTACGAGATCTTGGCACCTGGTAGATTCATAAGGCAGGAAATTTTGAAATAAAGTTAATGCTAGGCATCATTTACAGATTTACCAATACAGGTGTTCACCTATAGTGACAGGGTTCTCTTCCACATTTCCCTAGAGTGCAGGAACATCCTCCTCCTCCAGTGGTAAAAAGGACGAATAAAAAGTTGAATCTATCCTGCTATGTCTGTACAGCGGTAGCACCTGGAGTAAAAAAAATAAGCTGGAGTAGAATACAACAGCAGACATTTCTTATCTTATTCTTCAACATGACATATCATCCCCCATTTCTACTCGCTTTGCCTGATTAAATTTTTCTAACCACACAGACTAAGAAAAATAATCCTATTTTAAAGCTGTACTTAATACTCAAAAAGCATTTTCTTACCTGGTACAAACACTTAAGGGAAACGTTTCTTCAGCAAATGTTATGACCTAGGAGTGCTCTAACCTCAATTTTCCAGATGTGAGATGCATTTAACTATGTACCTGAAGTAAACTTGCTTCTTGGCCTGCAAGAATTTTTAACAGGTTTTTTTTTTTGAGGTTTCAAGTATGTGTTCTCTGTCTTCCAAGTTTGCTTCCTTGTCTTCATCCTGTTTAGGCTCTCTAAAAGAGAATTAACTATGTTCATTCTGTTATGCCAGCTCCACTACTGAGAACAGCCAGGTGAAGAGGGAAAATACTGGAACCTAGGAAAAAGAGAATTCTGGTATTTCCACAAAAAACCCTCTAAAACTTGTACTCTTGGAAGAAAGGAGTTCTCCCACATGTAAATTCATTCCCTGCTTGCCTTCACTCCCTTTGTCCCTGTGGTTTGGTAGTGAGCGTGAAAGGGCACTGGTGAATAAGCTGGGGTGCGTCCTCAAGGACAAGTTTTCCTCCCATTAAGTAGAGCTGAGCTGGCTCCCATGGCTGGCTTCATCCTTATGAAGCATGCAAATATATCAAAGCAGCTGGACATAGATTAACATCTCTTCCCTACCTTTAACACAGGTTTAAAATAGTACATGTACTTATGATTACATGCAAGTAATTAAAAGCTTCAGTTCTCTCCTCCTCACTTAATCTTCCTTTTCTCAAAAGTGCCTTTGTCTAAACATGGGCCAAATAACATCTGAATTGAAAAGAGGACGGGAAATTAGATCAAACTGAGTATGTAGCATTCTCATTATCCCTCATGTCAGACAAGTCAGAAGCAGTTACATAATTGGGCCTCTAGACTCTAGGCAGTGAAGTGTTAAGAGAGAAAAGCAATCCCAGGACTGCACGCTGGGTTTTGACAAATAGAAAAACACCGAAGTAGGCCAAGAGCTTACCATTAGTTTTTAATTGTACCATGTCAAAAAAAAGGTTCATCGTATGGCACACGGTCAAAGAGCTAAGGAATTGTGTAGTGCAAGAAATGGTAAAGTGAGGAAAGGAATTTTACCTGTGCTTGTGTACATCCTTGTGTGTGAATCAGAGAAAGTACACTTGCCAGTGAGCGAGCAAGAATGCATGTGTACGAGAGGAGTACAGTGCAGAGAAATACAAGGGGAGGCAGCGGCCCATAAGCAATTGCTATGAAAAGGAATGGGGGTGGGGAATTGTGCACAGCCCTTTTTTAGCTTCTGCTGTAAAAAATAAATAGACCTTTTAATCTGTGTTCTCCTCGAAGCCTTCTCTATTGACCATTCATTTCTTCTTTCCCTTCCCAGCTCTTTACCTCCTCTATATGGCTGATGAATATGCAAATGCATAATCAGTTCTATAATAGCCTATCCTTTCTAAAAAACAGGCTATAAATTTGGATCCTAAGCAGCAGGTTCTAAAGAGACCATTATACTATATGGCTGGGGGAAGAGGCAAGACCCAAATACCACCACTAGCACACCAGAGTTCTTTATAATGTGTGTGAATGCAGCTAGAAGGCGGGCCCTTCTTATAAGAGAGCTAGCAGCCAGAAAGGAAAGATCTTCTGCAAAATGTACACATGAATCTCATCACAGGCTCCCGCAGGGCACAGCGCACGTGCTAGCAACAGGCAGTGCTCCCTGCAGTCTTTGGCAAGAACGCTATGTGACACAGGCCCCGAGATCCCGTAGGTTTTTGTTTGAATTGGTGCCAGCTACGGGAATTGCGGGAGCTCTCGGGAAAGCCCACTCACCTGGACGCTGATGGAGACGCGCAGGTGGCCAGGCCTGGCCAGGCCCAGCGCGCCGGGCACCCCGAGGCCTCCAGCGGCTGCAGCGGGGCGCCGCGGGCAGCAGGTGGCGCCGCGGAGCCGGGGCGGGGGGTGCTGCGCTGCCCGCGCCTGCACACGCTTACACGTGCGTGTAAGCGTCTATATACGCGTATGTGTGTCTACATAGACAGGCAAACACCACGGCCACCCTCACAGCCGCTGGGGGAACGTCTGCACCCCCCGTGAGGGGTGACAACAAGCACAGCCCCCAGACCTGGCCCCTGGCAGGTTCTCACAGCTCCGGTTGACTCGGGCACAGTTAAAACAAGACCAGAGCTCTTATACCCCGCTCCCATCGTGTTACAGAAGACAGCTGTGTTACAAGCAGGACAGCAGTTTGAGGGTCCATACGTTGCACGTCAGCCGCTTCCCAGCTCCCAAGGAGTTGCCTCCTTTCTTCTGTAAAATAAGCATAAACAATTCTGTACAACACTTGCATACACTTCCATGTCTGCCATTTTGAGGCCCTCCTCGGGTTCCCACCAGGCTTTACAGTATTCCTGGATGTTGTCACTGCAGGGTAGAACGCAAGGACTATTAGTCCAAATTTAGTGACGTGGTATTGTCCTACTATACAGGGACTGAAAGCTGCAGGTGCTGTGCCCAAATGCATCAGTTCATCACTCCAGCTTCTGAACTGCAGTGCGGTAAAGACTGGAACCCCAGAGGAAGGAATCGGGTCCAGATGTGCTTTACAGTTCCCCATGGAAAACCATTCAGGAACAGATACATGTCTTCAAGCTCCAGACTGAACTGACAAGCAAGACTTTCACAAATATTTGCTGGAAATTGAGAGTTCCTGCTCAAACTTTGGGCAAGACAGAAGCAAAAACGTGGGTTGCAACAGTTTCAATACCACTCTACCCAAGGCAGCCAGGACATCACCACTTTATACACAGGTTGCCCTATTAACTGGGATAGTGGGAGCGTGTATCACCCTGACGGGGCAGAGAGAGGGAAAGGTAGGAGTGATGTACGTAGCACCCTTAAAAAGATTTGGATAAAGGGACAGAAACTTGGATCTGGCTCTAGTCCCAACTGATGCTCCCTGAACACGTCACAACTCTTCATTCATTGTATTATCATTTACAGGTAGTGAATAATATTTGCATAATTCATAGGAGTAATGTGATAAAATAAATATATACAGGACATGCTATAGTCAGAGATACCTAGATAAACACAAAATAATTTTAAGATACATCTTTGCAGAGATTGATATTTAAAAACAAACCCCTGTAATCTTAAAAAATGCTCAGTTGGGTAGCCTTTGAATGTGGACATCATTGAACACTTTCCTTCTCTCTTTTCCCATCACCTTCAACACAGATGTACCTCGCAAAGCAATACAAACTCTGCAAAATCTCAACAAAAACAGGGATGACAGGAGGAAGGAATGTTGTAACACGATTTATTACAATCAGTTTATAAAACCCTACAAAGAAGAATGGAGGTCTCATCCAACACCTTGAAGATGGGAACAGGGCTCCCCAGACAACGTCCAAAGCCTCAAGTTGATCTTTGTTGGAGGTAACAAGATCTATGTGGCAGTCAGATTTGACGATTCAGATCCTCTCTGGAGCCTTGATTTCCTTTTTGTCTTTTAACATTCTTCTGAGCCTATTAACACAGCGGTACTCTGTGTGCCTACCACAAAGCAGTTTTTGCCTGCATCACTGGAAGCACATAATTTTCATCCTAGACTCTGATAATACTTTCACAAATATTTGCTTCACCTCAACTAAAAAAAACCCCAAAATACAGCAAGAGGAAATATTTTGATCACAAAGTAAAACAAATTAGCAAACCAAGGCTAGGATCCCATAAAACAAGAATTAGAATAGGAAAAAAAAACAATGGGTGGATATACTTATAGGTAATCTCCCTCAGGTGGCGAAAATCTTTGGATCCAGAAACACTGACAAAACACTGCAAATGAAGTAGCACCCTCCCCCCTCCCTGACCCCAGGAAACAAACCAACCCCAGCACTCCAAAATTTGCTATTATCAGCACATCTTAGGCACAGGATCTGGAGATAATTACCAGATGGGATGCTGGCAGGCACCAGGGTCCATTCAGAGAACATGCATTTGCCACTTCTTCCCAAATTTCAGAAGTCTCTCTTCTAGAGCAGTCTCTTGTACACAATTGCATGTCCAGTTGCAAGCCCTAGAGGTTGTGGATCCAAGAGGAAGAACAATATTCTCTGCAGGATACTTTCAACTAATTAAATCCTTATTAAAACTCTTCACATAAAGTACCACTTAAATTAAAAACATTACAAGACAGGGATCTGACAGTGGCATAGACACGACATAATGGTTACAGTTTAGAAAACTTACATGTTATCAAATGAGAATCCATGACAAACTCAAATCTTCACGAGACTACATGAAGACTTTATGAAAATGGAAATGTATGGATGCTTTTTCCTGTAACAGAAATAACTGTTTACTGTTTAGGTGATATTCTGTAACTATAGGAGGTAAGGTTGGAAATATTGACTATTACCAATTCTAACATGAAAAGCTGTCCAGATGCATCCATAATAGAACTACACCTGTGCTGCTCATATAAAGAACAGTGACATTTTTCTCCTTTCTCAGTACTCAAGTTTGAACTACTAAAACGCTCCTAGCAGGACACTTGGCATTTTTTCTATTCCCAAGTTTAAAACAGTAGCAGAAGTTATTCTTGTAGATGGCTGTTAAAGCCTCAGTGCATTAGCACGCTGAGACTGCCTCCTGTTCTCTCCTCTCGTCCGATGCAGTTAAAGCCAAAACAAAAACCCGTAACATTTCTGGTATTACTGTACCTTCCCTAGCAATATGCAACAGAATCATGTCATATACATTAGCTTTTAAAAGCAAAGCCCTGATTCAAGTTATAAAAATGTAATTTTTCACACTGCTCCCTCTTTGCAGGATAGCTTCTTCACGGTCTCATTGCCTTTGTGGTACGGATTGAGTTATCATACTGATTTTAAATTGTTCCTTTTCGTTTTTACCTCCCACCCACAGGTCCTCGGCTTCTCTTGTCATTGGTTGTTGCACCCTGGGGCTGCAGAAGAAGTGCCTGCCTGCTTCTGCTTCTTACGGCGTTTGTTCAGAAGGCGGTTGTTGGATGTTTTCAAGTCTTTGATTTTCACCTGATCATAGTCCACCCTCATGGTAGCCAAAGCACTGGTCATCTCCTCCTGAAACCAAGGAAACAATTTATTGAAAGCTCTGAGGCAGAGAGCACACAGCCACCCAACACTACTGCCAGGAGATGAATGTACAAAAAGGAACCCTCTGTTACACTACGGCCAGAAATAGCTGAGCCCTTTCTGCTGCACTGGACTATGACTAAAGGCTTCGTTCTACTCATGGACTCATTCAGGAGGAACTATTCACACAGTGTTTCATATGTGAGCAAGCAGGACCACACTCCGCTGGCCTAAATTCCGTGTCCCTATGCCCAGCACTTCTTACTGGCTGGCTCTGGGCCTTCACCAGCTACTGAGCCTGGGCTTCTCATACCAGAGCGCTGCTTTCCTTGCTCTGTTACCAAACTAGGTTAGCAGGAACTAGAATAAAGGAGTCCCCACAAAGCTTTTTAAAAGTACGTGCTTCAAATTCACATGCTTCCTTAGTTTGAATTAATGTTTAAGTGCAGGCAAATTTTAAAATTTTTAATAAGGCTTTGAGCAAAAATCTGCTTAAGTAAATGAATGTCTATGCGTTTAGTTCAGGAAAGGAAAAACAATTAAATATTATGGGAACGCTGGTGGCCCAAGGTAATACCTCTGGGACATATGCAAAGCACAAGTATAAGAAGTTCTTGGAAACATGGAAATGAAGAATGCTAAGTGAAACTATCTGTTTGATCTCTGACTCGGGACGCAAATGTTCCCTAGGATCTATGAAATTCTACCATTACATAGTTCAACAGCTGAGACTATACATCAGTAATTTAAATAAAACCAGTAACCAGTAAAATACACTACAGGAATGTTGCAATTATCAAAATGCCAAGCATTGTAAGTGCAAAAAATTCAGAATTAATTGTAAAAACATGCCAACCTGATAAAGGCCAGCAGGAAAGAGTTAAAGCTTGTAAACAACTTTTAGTCTGCCCTACAGTTTCTCTTTGCAGGAAGCATTCAACTGTCATCAGTACAAACAGTAGGTGAGGCACCTGGTTAGATTAAGGGAAAGACATATTTTTCTCTCCCCTCACTCAATGTCACAACAAGACAAGGCTAAGGTTATTTAATGTTGTTTTACAATACAAGAACAGAGTAGAAAACCAGAATGCAGCTCAACCCTCCCACCCCATCCCCCTACATTTTCATCATATTCTTCACTATAATGAACTTCAAGTTCCCTCAACACTGTCCCTTCTCCTCTGTGGTTACATACACTGGCTCAGCAGGTAGCATCATTAGTAACTTTGATCATAAACATCATCTTTGTTGGTATTTGGCACAGCTGTGAGGCTGTCGGATGAAGCTCAAATAGCATTATTCTTTTTTAAACTGTTACCATATACACTACTGTTCTAACCAGGACTGTTTATGCTTCCCTTGTTTAACATGGTTGTATTCAAAATAGCCATAATCTCCAAGGAACTAAGCATATGCAGAGAAGCCAGCCCGTCTAATCTCTTATCAGACTTGACTTCAAGAAATCTGAACTATGATTGACTTACTTTAACTTCATCCCAGTGGTCTTTATCCTCTTGCAGGACCCGTGCAGTATGAAGAGGAGTTGGTGGCACTGCCATTGATCTCTGAGAAAAGGGAAAAATACCAAAAGAAGTGTTCTGCAAAATCACATTTGGGAAGTGACTGCTTGCTCTTTTATGTTTATGAAGGGCACAGAAGTTTATCCAACATCCTTCAGTGGCCCTCATTATTCATGCTTTCAATCACTCAAGCTGATTCACGTGTGAGGTAGAAAAGGACTACAGTCCCCACACGACAGTATCTTTAAAGAACAAAAGGAGACAAATCAGTGCTGAGTTTGTTTCACTCTGCTCCCTTCCAGTCCAACCAATAACCCTGCGTTGGGATAAATTTTTATATACATTTTCGCTTTTAACTGTCATTTCACTATTCATTAGTCAATGTTTTGAAGTGGTTAATTTGACCTTTATCTTTTAGGATTTGTCGTAGGAGACATTTTCTTGTACATACACATTAACTGAGATTAGCAGTTTATCAGATCATAAGTGTGCCCCAAAGAGGAAATTATACTATTATTCAGAGTAAGGCACAGTTCAGAAGACAATGCATCGCTTGAGATGCTCTTCCACGTAAAATTGAGATCTATGCTCACCTGCCATGAAAGATCAGTAGATACTCTAATTTGAAGTAAGGTACAATTTCTAAAGCATGAAGCACAGTTCCCTAGCTAAATTCAGCAGAATCATAGCATTTCTCGCCAGTCCATAACTCAAACTATAAATTCATATTTTATCTCCCTTATGCTTTCTACTCAAATTTGCTGTCTACTGCTGTGGCATCCTACACCAGATGCAGCTGCATGTCAACAAAGTCTAAGGAGATCCCTGTATATGTCATTGTAAATTAAGCATTACATTGGAAGCAGTGCTTATACTCCACCGAGTTAACAGCACCACTGCAGTAGTTACAGAAGTGGAAGCAGAAATCATGACTCCTGCATCCTCTGGAAAAGGACCCTAGCTGACCAGGGTATAGTTTTATCAAGTACAGCTGGGAGGAGGGAAATGGAAAACCAGTAGACTGGCTCTAGTGGTGTCCCTGAGCAGGTGTTGAAGTTGCCCTTCTATCTGCTGTGAGCTACTTCTCGTTAAATAAATCTTATCTACAAGCTAACTAGAGGATTATGTGCTCCACGTAAACTGACAATTTTTGCATAGTCCACAATAATACTTCTGCCATCCATCTAATAAAAAAAAAAAAAAAAGAAAAAAGAGGAGAGAATACCCTCCTCCATTGTTTGTGCAAAGCATCTCCCCATACACATTCCCACTTAGGGATTTAGGAAAAGAAATGAAAAACACAGACATTCACTATGTTGGACTTTCCCTCTCCCTCCCTCTGCCTCATGGGAACAATAGGTTCAGCAGAAAAAAATGCCAATCTGCAGCTCCTAGAGCATGCTTCTAGGAACGGTATTCTAGCACGGCTCTTTGGTGCAGCAGAGTCTATAGACCTTGTCTCTAATCTCCTCCTTATTAATTGGTTATATGCATATTTCAAGTAACGTGTCGCTGTAGGTGGTAGCTTCCTTAGCTATTAGGCACTCATTCCGTGAAATTCACTGCCTGCTGACTTCTGGAACACCTCCTTCTTGGGTCTTCAAACACTTAAAGCTGGCGGTATTTATTCTGAACAGTGATTACATTTTTATTTGGTTAAAAAAGACTTAGAAACATTGTCTAGGTTCTGTTCCAGTTCTACAGAGTCTTTGTAACCTTAATTTCTCAGCTTTCACAACTCTAAATGAAGACATCTATCGACTTCATCAGGATGTTACACAGCTACATTTCTGTATGATTCTAAGGGCTTTCAGATCTTCAAACAGGCATTATAGAAATGCTGACTATTAGTCATACCTCTGTTTCTGCCCCTTCCTCTGAGGATCGGCATACACAGAGAAAGCACTGTGAGGGAATAGGGCATTCTACAGTACAAGTGATTCTGTTCCTGGCTGATGATTTTTTGGGCAGCAAGAACAAGACCAGTGTCCTTTTAGGCACAAATGTGAGAAGTATAATCTATTATTTTAAGTGACACCTACGGAGCAGAGATGATATCCTGAAACTCAGCCTGGTAACTCCTGGGATTCTTGTCTCTTGTTTGAAATAATTAATATTGTACTATTAGAGTCTTTTTTCTTTTTCCCCAAAAAGCATTTTTTAAGGGAAAGTAAATTCAACCAAGTCATAGAATGAAACCTGAACTGGAACCATTAATAGCTCTCTGTACCACCCTATCTAGCAATCTCTTACAGGGCACTAAGCCGAGACCCTTGCTCCTCCCCCACGCATTTCCAAACTCTGCCAAGGATGAGAATTCCCACTAAGCATAGAACCGTGTTCACAGTAACACAGCTATGCACAATGGTGCCTGAGACCACTAATAATAGCTCTCTTTAAATCCTGCACCGATGAAGTAAGTATATAAGTTTATTTTTATATTTTTAAAGAGAGTAACACATGCATATGCTGCAGAGTCAACAGTGACTGCCTGCTCACAGAAGATATAGATACATTTGGCTTTTGCTTCCAAGGACGCTATTGTGGGTGTCTCTCTTTGTGTGTCCTCTGGTAACACCAAGAATTGTGGTTCTACAGGCAGATGACCCTCTGTGGAGGGCACAGTAGGTTAATTAAGTTATTAACAGTAATCATCATCCTTCTCTTGCTGTGCTTTGTGGAGCTACATGTAAGTTCTGCAAGTAAGAATTCATCTTGCTACCTTGTAAAAAGAGATATGAAACTCACGTTAATCCAAGGGTGATTCATAAATTGAGAAACTGTCATCCTCTCTGTTGGGTCAGTCTTCAGTAAATGGCGAATCAGCTGTTTGGCTGAAAAACAGGACCAACATGGCATGTTGTAGTCTACTACTGCATTCCCAAATAACCTTGAGAACACAAAGACCTGCTGAATGAAGATAATTTTACAGACCTCAAAACACCTTAACACGGTAACAGCAATAGGTAGAAGCCATGTACAGTGTGGTAGGTTATGAAGTTTAAAGAGGCAGAACATGAAAACATCCAAAACAAGAGGTAAGAAGGAAAGGCAAAGGATTGGGGCTTCCATCTATGCTATCTACATCACCAAATCAACTGTTTAACTGTTTTGAGAGCAAGAACTTGAGAAAAAGAGAAACATAGGAACAGAAAGCTGCCAAGCTGCCTGTCTGAAAGATGGCGAGAAGCTTGGCATTATGGACTGAATGAATGCATAAGCTGATGTTTTGAGAAATGACAGAAGACAAAAACTAGCACAGGCTGGGGGGGGGAGGCAGGGAAAGACAATAAACTTCTCTTTGACAACTGAGAGGCCACTAAAAGGACAACAAAGTCAAAGAAATTGATTGCACGAACAGGCTTTGTAACAGCTTTCTGTGAACATGGTCTCTGCCAAAGCAAGAGTACTAAGTAACTGAGATAAGAGATGATGAGAGTCTGGACTGGACAAGAGTTTCCTTAATGCAGGTGGTCAGACAGGAAACACTACATCCAAGGGATGTTGTTTAGAAAGACTGTAACATAACTTCCTTGGGGGAACCTAGAAAAACTTCTGAATAAAAGTTCTCTTTTAGAAACTTTGAGTGCAAGATGACTAAATGCTTGTAAGAAGCTGCCAGAAGTACAAGTTGAGACTTTAGTTTGTCAAGAGAGGCTGCAAGGGAGGTTTACAGAAGAGATTACCTGGAGTCTAAAATGTACAAGGAAAAAAAAAGGAGGGGACCACAAACAGAGCCCATTAAGATGATTACAGGAAGCTGGTGGGGAATTTAGAGGAAGCCTCCATAGATGATGCAATGAAGGAATGATTAAAGAAAACCATGATAAGAACAGTATAAAGGAGGGCAAAAAGAAGCTGTCTGCTGAAGGTGCCTGATCAGCCTAAAAGAGTGCACATAAACTAGCTGATCTTAATAGGTTCAAAGGTAGAGGGCACCTATCTTCATTCAGGCAAGCATACAGAAACCCTACAGATTTTCCAAGCGAATGTTCTCTCACTAATCTCCCCTAGCATTTTAATAACTGCTGTAATATGAACAAGACAAGACCCGAGGCAGATGAAATATTAAGCCAGCAACCCATAGGTAAACCATCTTCCTTATTAATGTTCGGTAGTCCATGCTGCACACGCAACCATGAGATCCAATGAGCGGTTAAAGTGCCACAGATCACAGTATTATCCAATGATAATTTGTTATTGCTAAACAGCAGACAGTAATATGATGCTAGCAACAGCAATATAAAGGGCTTGTTAGAAAAAAAGATGTGCTCAGAGGTTGCTGACCTTTCTCTCTAATATGATGGGCAGGTGAGACTTCCAGCTTATGAGACTGTCAGAATAAGAAGGAATCAAAAACATCCACTTTCAGGACACTGGTTTGAGCCCATCCAGGTCACAGCTGAACAGCAGCAGCTTTTGGTCAATGACTTATACAAAATAAATTGTTGACCTTGATTTAAGTGGTGGCTGGCAAGTTCCCACATCACAAAAAGCTAGCATGAAAACTTGCCATCCTTGCTGGCTGTATCACCAAGGAAGGAAAAGACTGAATGAGTTCTTAAGACAGTTTGCCTTTCTTCCAACTCAGCTTGCATTGCAGCTGTCCTGGCAGTCTCCTTTCTCAGGATTAAAGACTTTTGTTTCCACAGGGTTTAATCTCGGCATTCACTAGCACTAGCTGGAATTTGAAAGAAAGTTTTCAGTAGTCATTTACTTTCTGTAGTACTTAGGTTGCTGGCTAGTGTCTGAGTTCCCAGTCGTTCTCTGTATCACCTTACAAAGAATTGATTTAAATTCTAAAAAGAAGGGAAACAAAATCTAAGACAGGTTTTTAGAAATAGTCTCTTGTAAGCACTCTACCACTGCACACCATGCACATACTCATCAGTAGCAGTGAGCATTGTTACCTTCCTCTGATACTTCAGCCCACTCTGGATTGGGAAACCCATATTGCCCCATCCGAATTCGTCTCTTCATCCCTGGAGAAATGGCTTGACCAGTGTTTGAGTAGAATGGAGGGAACCCACATAGGCTGTAAGAGTGGACAAAAGAACTCTTATAACTAGGGAAGTCCTTTCATCCCTTCAAAAGTCCCATACAAGCTTACATTCTTTTGCAGGTTACATGATCCTAGTGACTAATTACTTCTAAGTGCAGATTTAATACAATGTGTCCTTTTTCCGTTCATCAAGCCTCTTTCCAAATACTTACAGAATATATGTGATGACACCCAATGACCACATGTCACATGATTTGTCATACTTCTCAGGACCAAGGACTTCTGGGGCTGAAGAAGATTAAAAAACAGATATTAACAGAGTACCAGATATCTCCTTTCTTCTCCATCACCTTATAAGTAGCAGCACACTTCAACAACAAATATTGGAGGCATTAAAAATTGCAACTCACTGCAGTAACTGGGTAGTATTTTCTATTGACAAGTTCCTAAATACATCTAATATAGCTTTAAAAAGGAGGAATGGAGCTGGCAAAACACCCTACTCTTCACCTTAGTGTCTCTCTGCTCAAGAGAGCACTAAGATTACAGAAAAGCAGAAGGAGCTATAGCTAAATGTGTACAGGGAGACACTGCACTGAACAGGCAGAAGCATATGTTCCAGAAATCAGAACAGAAAGGACCTACTTGAGTTGTGATAAAATTTTGATCGGTACCTGGGTAGCGTGTGTTTAGCTCCAGCAACTACAGAGCAATGTCTTTTTCTTTGGCCTCCAGAGCATTACATTTTTTCACTAAGTAACAAAATTATAGAGAGATACATTTAGAGGGCATTTTTTTTTTTCCCCTGGGGCAGGTGAACTGGCAGGGAGCTTGATTTTGTAAGGAAAATGATTCTCTAAACATACGAGCAATCATGCGGGTTTATAAAAAGGTGTTGAGAAGGGAAATGTCAGCCTGTTTGTATACAAATCTAAGGGCATAAAAACATATATGCGTAAATTCCTTAACATTTTATCAGTAATTCCAGCTAAAAAATATAGAAGAAAGCATCAGAAAAAAAAAATTGCTATTGTAATTCTCTGCTAACAATGAGTAACAGTATCTTTCAATACAAAAAACTATAAAAACTTACATGGTAGAAGAGAACTAATTCTTCCAAAAAAATCAAGCCCTTTTTCCTCCAAAGAAATTCCATGCGCAGACTGCCTCAGTCATACCATATGATGAATGACTATTAACTTAAAGACCAAAAGGGACATACTCTAAAATGAGTGCATAAAGGACAGTCTACTGTGGCATTCATTACACAGTGCTCTGTCTTTGGACAAAATGCAGGCTAAAATTCAGTTGTGATTAAGTGTTTTATTACTTAATTCTTCCATTTGCCAGCTTTAAGAAGCTTTACAGCTGAGGCAATACTCTCCCTGTTCTCTTTTATTGCATTAGTTAAGCTAAGGGAAGTTTTGCGAGGAAACACCCAAATAATCATGAAGCTGAGTTCAAATTATGGCTTTTATCGCATCATTCAGAGGAAACATCAGGATTACTTCAAGTGTAATCAGAAGCAACATGTTCTTTCTTCTTGATCCTCATTTGCATCCCCTGTTAAGGCTGTTTCCTCTGCAACCAAGGAAGAAAGCAGGAGCACTGAAATGTACTGGAACCAGACTAGGTTTGGGTTGGATGCCAGTTTAAATTCTGCAGGCTACCTCTTTGCATTACCTCCACAGTAGAAGATTTCCCATCCATTCCTACAGTCCACAGGCCCACTATAAGGGGAGGGATGACAGACTGAAACACAGAAGAAATGCATCTTGGATAACTTACCCACATAATAAGGAGTGTAACAGGGGGTCTGCAGTGCATTTTGTACAGTGGTTTCTTTGGCAAAGCCGAAGTCTGTGAGTTTGAGTACAGCATCCTTCTCTTTAGATGTGTAAAGCAAGTTTTCAGGCTGAAAGGCCACCAAGAGAAAGGATAAACTGGACAATGAAGAGATGTCTCTAATGAGCTGAAAGGTCAAACCATTCCCGCTTGCCTGGATCACCACCAACATCTGGGTCTTCTTACTTCTCTCACCCCCCCCACCATACGATGCAGAAAGTTCCCTCCCAACATGTAGCATTTTTGCTCAGACTAAGGATCAACATCCTTCTCAACATGGTATTTAGGAGAGCAAATCACAAGGCTCTCATCAGGTCCAACGGGCATCAAGTCTGGCTTCTTGAACCTCTCTCTAGTTCACTGCACTTACTAGGATTGTTCTGTCTGATCAACACCAGTTGATCTGACAGCATTCTGTACCGCACTCAAGTAGCTGAGGTGGAAGACATGAGAAGTCATCAGCCAAACTCTCTGTGAGCAACTGACATAACTCCATCAGAATTAACTGATGCAGACACAGTCTCCTCCCTGCTCCCCCTCCTCCTCTGTCTCCTGGAACCTCAGTTAATTCCACTCTTGCTCCACACTCCATAAAGGCTCTCCAAAACCAGAAGTGGCACAGAGGGAAGTACAAGCTCTCATGCACAAGAACAGGGACAACAGCACATCTCCAGAATCTGCAATTGTTTGAACTTGTTTTCCAGTTTCCCAGTCATAAGGAAGCTACATCCTCTCTGATGCTAGTGTTTAGGGACATATAGAAGAAGGGCGGGCTTGAAAGAAAACAGGATTTAGGATCTATTAAGCAATTTGAA
Source organism: Aptenodytes patagonicus (assembly GCF_965638725.1). Classification (NCBI taxonomy): domain Eukaryota; kingdom Metazoa; phylum Chordata; class Aves; order Sphenisciformes; family Spheniscidae; genus Aptenodytes; species Aptenodytes patagonicus. Next base: position 5,933,712 of record NC_134956.1, read on the forward strand.
CCGTTTCTATGTTAATTCACTGAGTGTGTGTAGGTGGTGTTTGGGGCTAAGTGCTTCAGTTTCTGTGCTGGTGATAGGCAATGGCACATAGCTCCAGAAAAGTGAATAGATTTTTAGTCTCTGAACTGTTAAGTCATTCTCCAGTTCCTACCTAAAGAACCCTCAAACACACCCCTCAGTGATAGCAAGCAATGGCAGTTCTCCCTCCAGCTAAACACACAGAAGCACCTGTAGAAAATTAACAAACTCAGAACTGCAGAATCAATCAGATGCCTCAGTCTATCATTATGTGACCTGCTCTCCAGCACATTCCATCACACTGCTGTATCACTGCGCTAGAAATGCCTTGGTGCAGCTATCTTGTCTTCGCTTATGCTGCGCGCTTTACAGAATGAAAACAAAATACAACACTACAAACCCTGTCAAATCTCTACAACAACATTTGGGTACAAGCTTTAGCTAATAAAACATACTGTTCCACATGGTAGTAACTGAGATTTTCCCAAATATTTACATATACTATTAAAGTGGGTTGGATGCATGGAATTGGTATTATTCCTCCCATATATGCAGTTTCTCCTGTTTCTGAAGGGGGGTTTGGTGTTTGGCTTTTTTGTTTGCTTGTTTTGGGGTTGGTTTTTTTTGTTTGTTTGTTTTTAGGCAAGTATGATTCCAAAACCAACTAATAAAGACTGTACATAGAGGTATAGCATCTAGTGTAAGTTCACTTCAGGCAGTGTTATTTTTTTGTTAATTAACTGGATTGCAAGTTGGTAGTACCTCTTTAACTAACCATCTGACTACTACCAGATTCTTCTGCATTCTGTACACAACTGGAAGGCATTAGCACACATGAATACTCTGACCTTTGACTAGTTGCAAACTAGTTGTGAACAGATCCCTTCTCACACTGGCAGAGGAATAGAAACACTTCGACCATCTGATTGTACTCCTAGTTCTATTTCAACCACCACTGCCCATTTATTTTCTGCCTTAGGCTCTTTTCTCCCTGACCACACACCTTCAGGCCTCACCTTGACATCTCTATGGGCAATGTTCATTGAATGCAGATACTGGATGGCTGTTCCGATGTCTCTCATTATTTCAGAGGCCTCTATAAATACAATTTTAGAGAAAGGTCACATTAACATTCCCACTGTAATTCAGGGACATGCTTGGGAATGCTTATGACTTACAAACAGCTTGCTGGAATACAGGGCTAGCGTCAAGACTAGAAAACCTAAAATTAGCCCTAACAGCTGTGTTTTGGTTTTGCAGGCAACCATACCCCCCAATTCCCCGGCTGCTCAGCCCTCCTCCTGAGCAGGCACTGCAGCTGAACAGTTGAGACTCCTGCTTCTTATAAGCTTGTAAATTGGTGCTTTAATTTGCTCACCAGAAAAGCAGCAAGAGCAGAGCAGGTACACAAGCAACATGCAAGACTGGAGAAAGGAGCCCCAACCAGGACATATCTCTGATTGTCCAGGACACGTCCTTGGTTGTCCAAGACAGAAGTTTAACTTTCAGCTTCTAGTTCAGGGGTAATATGAGGATCTAACAGATTTTCTAAAAATAGAGCAACATAACAATATAGTAATTTTAGGATAGGTCACATCTTCATTCCTCACTGTCTTCAGAAGTTTTTCCTCAGGAGAAACAAAATCAACAGTTCTATTTTGCAAAGCCCAAACTGCCACCTTTGAAATAGTATGTTTCTAAAATTTAACATAACCCCAGTGGGAAATTCTAGTGATGGTGAGCTGCCTTGCAACAGCAGTACTCTTGAAGCCTGGAAGAGTTCAGTTACACAGGGAGAGGTTTCAGAGCAGGGAGGAGTGACATTCCCATTGTACCAAATGAGCATTATATTACATCTCCACTGACAGGGAAACGGAATTAGCAACTTCAGCCTGATCCTCTGTTTTCTGCATAGGTAGAAACCTCAGCTGCAGCAGTGAGAAAGTAGAAATTATTGTAGTGTAACCTGGAATCCTTTTTCGTGTGGCTTGAGACTGAAATTACACAATCTCAAGCAAGGACAATCAGAAGGCAGAAACACTCATCTTTGGGGAAAACCTTGCACAACCTCCTCCTTCCTGGCCCAGGCCAAAAACCCTGGCTCCTAATGGGAAGCCGTGGCTGATATATAAACAGCCAGTGAACCTGGGGAATCCAGTGGAACAGGACTCATTTATCTCAGGAAAGAATAAAGGTGGTTTTTTTGTTTAACACTCCCAGATGATTTCTGAGTAAGTATTTAGAATGTTATACACTGGTATTTAATGTAGAAAAATCATGGTTTTAGCAGAGTGGAGTCACTAATGATCACAGAACCAGCTTCTCCCCCCGGAATCTTGTATTTTAGAGAGGAACAAATAAAGTTCCTGAAAATGCTTGTTTTCCCTACATGAGTCTTTCATTCCACTTAAAGGATTCATCCCAGGCTAGGAAACAAAGGATCACAGAATAAAAAAAAGCCTGGCCTCTATACCAGACTTGCAAACCATTCACAGTAATTTACAAGCTCAGGTGTGAGTTTTTCTTCTAATTGTTTTGTCACAGTGCTAGTTACAAACACTAACATTTTTGCTCTTGAGAAGAAACAAGCTCTTGTCTGTTGTGAACAAGCAAGGAGAACCAGAGTCAAGCACACCCGTGGTACTCTGCAAATAATAAATAGCAAAGACAATAAAAATGGCAAGACTATTCTATCGCAAGCTGTCACTGACTCATAGTAGCTCTTTAAACTTGCACATAGTCCCTATTATAGATGAGCAGGCTTGTTTACAGTGTGGCTAATAACACTTCCTTTCAAGTAGTACTTTAAACCCCTCGAATAAGAGATGTTTCATCAAATGTGATTTGCTCGTTATATTCATCACCTAACAGTATAGCTGTGTACAGTGATGCTGCTTGAGGGACAGCCAGAAGAGAAATCACAGTAGGAGCTGCGTTGATCATGTTAGAGGTGGACTGGCAGGAGACCAGGGACTAGAGTAACAGAGGCTGCGGTGGTTCAGAAATGAAGAAGCTGAGCAGATTTGTATGAAGAATTTTCCTCTAAACCTTCCACTTTGTGCCTGAACTTGGCCAATTGTGGTAATTCCTGATTTTCAGGAACTTTTAAAAATAACTGTTTAATATGCAGTTGGATAGAAAACTAAAAAGAAAAAGAAATTAAAAATTACAAACAAAAATCGTATCAAAGAAAAATTCCTGTAAGGGAACTAAGCAAGGGGACAGAGAAAGGGAGAAGCAATCTTTCACAAACTTTAAAATTAAAACTTGTGATTTTTCACCTCTCTCAGTGAAAGCTTGATCTCCTCTCTCCTGGATCCTGCTAAACAGCTCTCCTCCCTCCATGCTGAAACAAAGAACACAAAAAAACCCCACACCTTACATGAGCAGAAAAGATCAAATTAACACCTGACTGTGCATCAATATAATCGCACAGAACCATGGCAGGAACAGATTAGAAGATATTACAGGCCTCCTATGCCAATGCTTCCTAAACATCACACTCATTTGAATCAATGCACAAAGCCATTCTGATACGGAATAAACAGAAAACAAAACAAGACCAAGAAGTTCTGATGCTTTCAGTTTAATGTACCCTGTCACAAGGAACATGACACACACAGCTGGGAAGTCAGATACACTGGCACTAGGAGGCTGACAGTAATCTTCTTTTATGTAAGGGTTGGAGATGAAGAAAAAAGAAAGAAGGAAGCAAAAATACTGAAAAGAATTATTAATTTGTCCCCAGTGAAGACAACAATAACTGTGGTATTACAGGTTAAGGAGAGAATAGGAAAAGTTAGAGTCAAAATAGTAGCAAAAAGGATCATGTCAGATCATAAAATTTACATCTCAAGTTGGAAGCCAATCACAATCAGAGTGCATCATATTTGTAGAGATGTATCTTTCAAGATTGTATTAATCAGTCAATGGTTTAACGAGGACAATTGTCATGGAGTACAAGGAAAACTTATTTTCTGGTTAAGGTTCCTCATTCTTCCATCATACAAGATGGCTGGAGCAGCTATACATTTCCCTGCCAATTCCATAAAGACAACAAAAGGTTTGCTGTGCAACTAAAATCGTGCTGCTGAGAAAGCTCACCTAACTCTCATCTAACTCAACACATTCTCCCACTCTATCCACCCCCTCAAAGAGCAGTGCTTGGTGGGGGGCTGCTGCTGGTCCATACCATTCCATGACAATGAGGAGGCATCTCTTTCCATGATGTATATTCTCATAAACATCCAGGACATGGACAATGTGGGGACACCCTGATGCTCGCCAATGATATTCTACTTCCTGACGGGCTTTTGGGTTGTCATACAGGAGCTGTAAAGAAACAGGAGAGACCAATGTCAGTGAGCCAGCATCATTCTGCTTTAAATTGGCACCTACATGCATTTGAGCTCAAAGATGATGGCAAAGGCTACTCTTAGCACTTTCTCCAGCCAAAGGATGCCAATCCATCGCAAGACTTTCACCGTCTCTGGGCTGTCCAACTTCCTAGATTGAAGAATACAGAAACAGCTGGTTCCTTGGAACTGGAAGGACCTTGAGTGGCAGTGAGGAGAGATTTTGAATCTGAGATGGAGACAGACCTATTTCACCCACCTCCGGATGGGAAACAGCAATTTTTTTCCTACTTGTTTACAGTACTTGCAAACAGAGGAGAATCCCTCTGCTAAGGACAATAACCCTCCCACCTGCCCCCCAGCTGCTGGGAGAAGAGACTTTTAGGTGCAATTAAAAAGTTAAAGTTCAGTGAGATTTAAAACAATAAGGACTTTCACACTGACCCTGAATGTGCTTCTTAAACACTACACAAACTTCTGACCCCATCAGGGTCAGAAAGGAACCTTTGACTATCTAGATGCTTGAACTTCTTTCTCTGTCACATGCAAGGCCAGTTTGTTTTAGAGGCGCTAATCTTGAGAAGGAAGGTAAGAGCTCATCTTTCCCGATCCTGCAACCTCGTACACAAGAAATGTGTCCCTTCCCATTTGAAGAACTGCTCTGTATCAGACTCTGCAACTGAGCTTTTGTGCAACAGGGGCACATTGCTGAATCATGCCTTTTCTTCTCTGCCTCATCTCTCTAGACACCACAAACACTTTGTGACAGAGACTGTCTCTTTACTGCACATTTATACAGTTCCTACACAATACGGCTGTGATCTGAATTTGATACTTTATGCCCTGTAGTAATATTCATTGTAATGATGGAGCAGCAACAAAACGGATGCTATATAAAGCATCGTCAAATGCATTGAAACAGAATAAAAAACAAGCAAAGAGCAACCACCTCTGATCTATTCGCCTTAGAAAAGGACTACAACAACTGTGGGGGAACTGTTTTCAAACAGGCAAACAAAAACTACCATTGCTACCCTATTAGGCCTTAGCCTGAAGCTCTTCTCACTCATGTTTGCTATCAGATCCCAGTCAAAACACAACTGCATGATAATTACTGAAAACAAGTATTAACATGTAACCTGTCATTAGGGACCTATGAATCAGCTCAGGAAAATGAGATTGCTTTTCCATCCAATTGCCAAGCTAAGGCACAAATGGTGTCACAGGCACCTCTCAATATAGGGAAACGCATGATTTAAAGGTCACAGGAAGGAAGTTGCAAATTCTGGTTTCTTTATTGACTCCAATACAGACAATTTGCATCACTGGAAAAAAAAGCTTACACTTCTTTGCTGCTTCAACATCCCTTTCAGCAAAGCAGACACAATAACATGGCAGGAAAGGCCTGTAACACTTTATGAAATGCTGGGGAAGCGCTCGGGAACCACTGGACAGAAGGTAAGAGGCTTCTCTTCTTTTCCAGGCTGGTAACGGGAAAAGGGTGACAAGTACTCCTTTGCCAAGTGCACATTTTTGTCTTTTTGTGAAGCACAGAGAGGTTGCAGGAGGGGACAAGTGGCCTCAGAAGGGCTGCTGGCTCCTTAGCTGTAACGGGCAGCGAGCCTCACCACTGTGACTGCCCTCCAGGCTCCCTCAGCTCTGCTCCAAAGGCTCCAGCGTGACACCAGATTTTCAGCGGTGCAAGGAGCTGAAGAAGCTTTCTTGCCAAGTTCAATGCCCTTGCAGCCAACCTACTTCTTCCACAGCTGTCATTCTGCACCCAGAGCACACCCTTTTGAGATCACTAACTATCCGCCTCTTCCTTCCTGCTCCAGCCTGGCTACGGCCTGATTTCCAACACAAATAACTTCCTAAAGAAAGAGATGGCTCCAATTTGGACAAAAAGCCTATTAGCGAGTCCAAGTGCAGTTGCTTTACTTCTTTCAGCCATCAGCCCATTCAGCGGCTTTTCCTTCACAGCCACTGTGTTCTAGCTCAGTAGGACTGTCTATCAGCATTTTCCCCTCTGCCCTTCTGAGTTTGGGCTGTTGCCTAGAGGTCTCTTTAAAGTTCATTAAATTACGTGTGCAACAAAGCCCAAACACCCTCAGGACTAACCAGGCCATTTAGAAAAGCATTACAGGGTTTACTGCTTGGCTATTACTGGATTAATGCCACTTCTGAGCAGGACACTTCAAAAACCTTCTCACCTATCCTGTGCTACTAATTAGACATAACCATTCTCTTTACTAACGTTAACTGCACTATAATCTGTGTATCTTATGCTTGCACAGTGTGCAGAGATGTTGTTTTTCATGTTTGTACCAAGTGCTTATGAAAATTGTTTCACAGAATTGAATTCTCACTCTCTGAAGAGCTTTTACAAGGCATTTTGATACACAAAGGATGCTGCAGTTTCTTTTCTCCACATCTACAAGCAAGTTTCATATACTCCTTAGTGCCAAGCTTGAATGTACTCACTTCAAGATGACACCTGGAGAAGCAGAGAAAAGGAAATGCAAAAATAAAGAGCAGACACACATAGCAAGCAACATCTGAAACATCAACCAACTGTTAACCTTTGGATTTCTCCTTCTGAGCCTTAAAAATAAATTAAATCTTTTCCTTTTGTCTAAAACTGGAAGTCATAACTATACCTTTTAAGACATCTTAGAGGCGCAGACACCTGTAAAATGAAAGCCAGGCAGGGTTGAAAGGTGACTATTTAGAAACAGACTGAAATTCTAGCCGTATGGTTAAATTTAACAAACTTGCAAAAAACATAAATGGACATTCTGCCATCTTCCTGAGCCTGGAGAGAGACTGTGCTTCTGTTGCTGCAATAGCTTTGATAAGACTATGACCAGGTTCCCCTGACATTCTACAAAAGTGCAGAGGTAGTTGTGAACAAACCCAGAGTTTCAGGTAAGTTTTCCAGCACTGCTGGTTCATGCTGGTTTGAGGAAAGAGCCGCTTTGTCAAACTGTATCAGCTCAAGGAGCCCCCAGTCATCCCCCTAGAGTTCCCACACAGTTCAGCTGAGTCACAGCTTGTCATGATGGGCTGTGGGCAGGATCATGAACCAACCTAACCTCAAAACAAGACAAACCCAAGAAACATGCCCCATCTCCCCATTTTTCTTGAAGCCAGATCAGTGATCCAATGTACAATGCACAGCCGCCTTTGCATAACAGCGAGGGGATGCCCATGCATGCGGTCAGGCAACACAGTTTGGAACAAGAGCTGCACAGTAGAAAACTGTATTTTTGCTGGAGCTCAGCATTACCAAACCGCTGCCTAAAAGAAGCAGATGAAGCAAGTATTAGCAGTTATTCACAGAAGATCACCAAAAACAGAGGTGACAGAAGGCAAGAAAGTACAAGAGCTGTAGAGCCCTCACCCCTAGTGATTCACACAGCTCTTCTCGATACCTGAAAAAGCTGGAGAGGGAAGGGAGCTGTGCCAGGGGGTGTGCTCTGCCTGTTTCAGAGGAACAGCAGGGCAGATGCCAGCACACACTCCAGGATGCCCTGCTAATTCAGGGTCTGGCGGTGGAGGGAGGCCTGAACTCTAAATTCTGGGGTAATGGCCTAACTCAGGTTAGCAAGCTCCTGCAAAACAAAACAGACTCTAAACTGCAGCTTGGAAGGCCAGCTTTGTGAAGTTTCTTCCTGTGCAGAATTTCTTGATAGAAAAAAAATGGAGACTAAAAAGTGACACAGTATCTTCTAATTGCTTTTCTATCGATTCAGTGTTTTGTAAGCAAGGGAGGATAGCAGGAACCCTCATACCTTAATGGTCTGATCTATACAGGAAATAGCCTTCTAAGGACTCCAGGGAGTGGCAAGTATTTTCTGGACTCTGAAATTGTAACAGAGAGAGAAAATATTCATGGGCACAGGTATGAAACAGGCTGAGGACAGGAAGCAATGACTTCTTTGTGACTTTCTCTTTAGTGCGCACTAGCAGATTACACAGATTACTATTACACCTGCTATCTGTTCCCTACATAGGGGATTAAGACCCCCACATACGCTTTTTTATTTATTTTAAACTTCAGCAATTCCTCCTAGTTCCAAACAGTTGTGGTGCTTGGATTAGACCTGTTACAGGCTCAGTTCTCATCTACTGCACGTGCCACGTTAAAGCAGCATCTGACACTGCAAGCATCTTTTATTTACTTGCACCAATTCCAGAATCTGAACTCTCCTTCAGTAGACAACCAGTTTTTGTAATCTCCATGCTCTTTTCCTCACAGGAAGGCTTCCCATTATTAAAACAGAAATGGGACCAGCAGAAACTTTCAGTCCCAGGGGTCCTCAACATGTAATACTGATATATAGGCACTTATGTATAGCTTTGTTTATTTTTCTAGCTGGGGAAAAAAAAGTCTCTGCTCAGGCATAAGTGGGTAAATGTCTAGCTTCTTTTGCTTTCTTTGCTCTTTGCATGTAGCTGTTACAAAAATGCTGAATCCTACAAATAAGCCTTGGAATCTAAATTCATGCTGATGCACAGAAACTAACACCATTTGCTGCAGAGCAGCTCTTCCAGTCATTCGTTATTCAAGAGGGGTTGATGGCAAAAGGAGGCTTGGATAATGTTTCTTTCATCTCTTCCCTCCCCTATGCTACAAAAAGAAGAGGGGGGGGAAGAAAAAAGAGCTATCACTATGGCTTTGGACACTTTGTCTTTTATTACATCCTGATTATTTGCACTACATCTATTAATTCAATGTTAACAAGCTTTATCTGTTTCCAGATCTCTTCATAAGGGATAAAGCCATCCTTTGTGTTAGAATGCTAAAGGAATTGAAATTATCGAGGTTTTCTCCTTCACGCATCAGCATTGCCAGTCAGTCAAGCTGCAGCAAGAAGCATGTGTCTTTTTGCAATGGCAGCCCAGCAAGCAGGGAAATCCACAAATGCAAATCTCAAAGAAAGCATTGAATTTTTTTTCTCAAAATAAAAAATAGGACACATTTCTGCTCAAATTATTTAGTACTGAAGCATCAGTCTATAGACAAGGGATAAAACCAGGGTAAGCACAGGTGGGTCGTCACTAAATCTTTCACTTCTCTGCTTTTATCTCAAATCCAGCTTAGGCTATTAGAAATTAAATCTGCTTGGAGGCTTCATTGAAACAAACTGTCATCCCGATTCCTGCAGAGCATTCCAAGCTGCTGCCGCAGTTGGCATTAACTGGCATCTCCATCAGTGCTCAGGTAGACAGCCAGTCCCAGAGGTGGGCTTTTCCAAGTTAATAAAGCACAGTCAAGTAGCACGATTTTCCAGCACTCCTGCCTGTGGTATCTAATCCTTTCACTCAACCTACTGAGTATCAGGGTTTTACTGTCCGCACTGAGGGACTCTTCCCTCCAGTCTTCCAGTCTCTGCTCTGCTTATCTTTTGAAATGGCAAACGCTGCAACAGATCTTTGGTATCTTGCCAGCATAAGTGAGAATGAAGAGGACTCAGAGAGGACTGCTTGCATGTGGTGTCAGAGTCACACTCTGAAACCAATTTCCTGCTGACACGCAAGGCTTCAAATTTCTTAAGCATGCATTTTAAGGGGAAAACAGGAGGAAAGAATAGAATGGACAAACTTAAAAAGAACAGGTTAACAGAGAGATGTGCTCTTTTGTAAGAGTTTGCGCACTGGACATACAGCAAATCCGCTGAAGAATTCAGCTCTCCAAGCACTCCTGCTTCTCCATCCCCAGAGAGCACACACCACAAATACTATTTTGCTCCAAGCCTCTCTCCTGCAGTGAATCAACAAGGTCTCTCAAAAATAACTTTGGTGTGGTTCTGAATTTTATTTATTGTAGCAGTATGCAAATCACCACCAGGCACTGAATATGATTCTACAAACTGGAGTAAATAAATAAGACATACCACTACTAATTCTCTAATTACACATGCACCTAGCCATTCACTCTGCAAAGGTCAACTGTCTTTGTTCATAAATGTTAGTGGAGATCTGGCAAATACAACTGAAATGGCAAAGCAGTGGGCCAGTTTCACATCTTAAAAGGTATCCCCTTGCACACGTGACGTTAGCATAAAAGGCAGGCACAAAAACAAGCAAAAATGCCCATGAAGAAAAGCTACTGTCCTGATAAATACTCTGATAATATTACATGAATCTATTTGAACTGCAGTGCCAAAAGTACGCAACTGTATATTCAGTACTATGGGGTATATATAGATTTAAATAAAAAACATGCTATGCATTTTGCTACATCCATAAGACTACTTTGTATTTTAATACTGCGCTTGCTCTGCTGTGTGGATGGAAAAATAATTCTTACTGGCACCTTAACATTCCAGTTATACTCAGTTGTGACAGGCTACAAACCAGCTACATGCAGCTTCTATTTTATTCAAAATACTGCAACTGTATTTTAAGAGAAAAATAAATTGCCAACAGCTACTAACATGCTGTTACCAGACAAGAACATCCTCAAATGCTTGTTTATACAAGAAGGCCTAGAGATTATCTCCTCTCTCTGCCTTCTCCTTATGACAACTTCTACCACAAAACACTGCCGTTTAGCCAGCACTGACAACTGCATTCAATATCTGCAGTCAATATTCAGCATCTGGGGAGACCTGCTGCAAAGCCTTTCTGAAACCCAGACACACTACAAAACATCCTTTCTTTCCTCGATTCTTTAATATGCATATTATGACCATCTGAGATGAAACAAAATTGTTAAGTGCTCTGGAGGTCTGTCCACCCTTCGTTTTAAAACCTCCCCTTCTCCGGGGATAGGTGGAAATGCAGGACGAATAGGCAAGCCACAGGATTTGTGTTCACACTCTTTTGATGTCTGATCTTTGGTCTGTAGGACCTTGATATGGCTTTCCTCCGTGCTGAGATGCTCTTCACCACCAAAACCATTGCCTCCTTCCTCGCAGCAGGATTTTGACTGTAGTGCCCGCGCACACACAGCACAGGACACCCAGCAGTTGCAGCACCTAAAACGCAGGATGTTCAGCCTGATGTGCCAACATTGCTCTCCCTATAGTGTACTCAGGTTATCAGCATAATGCCAAATTTTCCAAAATCTTGTATGGCATAAATACCTACAATAAACTGGGATTGTGATTAAAATAAAATAATCTGTAGCCCTACCACTATTTTTACTCTTCCTAAATTTCTGAGTTGAGGAAAAGGAAATCTAAACTCCCAGCTGAAAATTACTTTATAGTTTCACTCTAGTGCCTGATATGAGGTTTGCCTTTGAAAGGGAAAAGAAAAAAAAGAGGGAAAAAAATCCTTAACAAAAACTTCCCTCCTGCCAGCTATGAGTTCATAAATTCTGATAACAAGGATTCAGGTGACTTGGCTTCAGTAATTCATGTATCTATCTCAGTCCTTGGCTGGTCAAAAAATAATAGGGCTTGCTTGTGAAACTTTGCCGTTTAAGAAAATTCCAGCAGTACAAAATGCCGTGGCACCTCCTCAGATCATGAGGCTCAAACTTTCCCTCTGCTTTGACTTTAGCTACTCATAGAACACTAAAACAAATTCACGACTATAATCTTGATCTTCTAGGTCTCTAACACCTTTATATGCTTGAATCAAGGCATCTAAAAGACCACTTAAAACTTTGAGACATACACTATGGCCAACAGTTTTGCTACCCTGTCATAGTGAAATTTCCTACAATGAGGATACATCTTGTCTGTACAGGAGTCAGACCTGTCTTAGGGGCTAATCTGAGACTGAGACACAGATTTCCACAAGAACTACAGCCATCACAAAAAACCTCTTCCATTTGTTTTTTTAAGTGCCAGTTGTATTTTCTTACCTTTGCCTTTCTCCTGTGCAATGACTGTAATGCAGCAATACCTCCAAAAAACATACTAGCGCTTTTCATGGTCATGAAATGGGATGAAATGTGTGTCTGCCAGGACGTGACCCTCTCACATGCTTCCCAATATTGACAGCCACAGTTGCTAAATTCCATTTTAACCACCCCTAACGCCCCCTCTCAATAATATGACATTTTTGTTATATATATATATATATAGTCTTACACTTTTGAATTTCTTTAAAAAAAAAACCACACGAAAACCCCCAACAACATACCTAGTTACTCTAGTAGTAATAGTCATTGCACTCTACACACATTTTCCACATGAAGAAATGGAAAGAGCAAACATCACAGATGTTTTTCAGCGTGCTTAATGCTCATTTCAGTGCTAAATGCCATGAAACCCACCTGTATAGCTGTGTGGGACAGCAGGACAATGATACCAAGATTAGTGAGGCATGGCACACCTTTGTTGGAACAGGATGTGGCAGAAGGCACAGACCAGAAAAAAGTAGTGAGAAGATCTAAGTCTGATGTTCTCTTTCCTAGTCTTCATGCTAATAAGCAGTATCAAAATTAACACAGAAGTGATAATACTGAACAAGGTAGAAGCACAAATTAGCAACATGTTTAATCTCATTAACCACAGATAACAGTAGCTCCAAGAAAAACCCGTGCTGCCCCCCAGCTTTTCTCTCTATTTCTTGCATGTGTGACTACAGTCATGAAGATTAAATCACTCAAGAACTCCCAAGAAGGATTTGGCATCCTTCCCCAATACACAGAGGCTCTTCGGGGTGCATGCTGGATTTCATACTGCAGGCACTTCCCACGCATCTGTCTTTTCACTCTGCTCTGCACTCCAGCCCCACTTTTCAACAGTTAATACCTTAATGAGCTTCCCCCAGCAACTGCAGCTATATTGTCCTCTACGGCCCCACCATTTGGTAGCAGAATTCAGAATTAAGATAGTGTCCTCTCATACCACTGCCCACACGCCTAAACCCCCTTTTAGCTGACTTCCCCTTCCCTTCCACATGAATTTAAGATTGCCATCCATACATGCAAAGTTTGGCAATATGCCACCCCAGGCCAGTTCTCTCTCATATATTGCTGTTTTTCCTCTTCTTTCACATTTCCTTTCTCTACACCTACATTTGTGCTTTCTGTCACATAACCTATGAGGCCAAGCAGCCTCTCTCTCTTCTGTTGCACCATCTATCTCAAGTATTACTAAATCATCCAAACACAAGAACCCAGAAATAAACAAAGAAGTCTCAAATCTTCATTCTCCTATTCCACAGGGCTCATCTACTTCTTTTAAGCATTACCTGAAGGGGAGACTTGCTAAATCCCAGACGTACGTGGCACTGACAGCAACTGTGCCTCATGTCCCTCACAGAAGAGAGGCTGAGATTTCACCCAGTTCTTGGGAATCTAATTGGAGTGACTCTGGCCAACATAACATCAAATACTCACTCCTGAAAGCTGTCACCTGTGGGAACTTGACTTGTCTTCAAAAATAAAACACAGCCCTAAAATCTTCAGCAAGGACATCTGTAAGATTTCTCTAGAGCTTCAAATCACTGCTATATATGTTTTCACGCTCACGTTTGTGCAAGCTCTGCTGTTGGCATTTTCAAGCAAAGATCTGTATCTATTTCTAAGTCACAACTCTGTAGATAGCTCAGTGGTTGATGGTTTAAAGGTCCATCAGGCATGAAGATCCCTGGAACTGCTTATTGTGTACAGCAAAGATATGACAGAGAATGGTGTGACTATGAACGGAAACAAAACCATGCAGCATTCAGCAGAGGCTAGAAATACAAAGGAAGCCATTAAGAGAAAGAGGAAAGTAAATTGCTCTCCCAAGACTTCTTGTGCTTATTTTGTCTGAATATATATTCTAAAGCCAAGTAAACTATTACACAGGAAAGGAAAGAAAAGAAATAAACTGGGGGAAGGGGGAATTCAACAGATGGAGTCAACATAAGCAAGTGACAGTGCAGTAAAACTGTTATTTATGTTGCAATTCCCATTGATTAATTTTGCTCTGTGCACTAGCTTAGCCACCCAGGGTTACAGTTCTGCTTCACCAGAACGGCATCAGAATCCAGCAATCAAAAACATTACTTTTCTCCCGAGCCCCAGAGCACACTCCTAGAGCAGCTAATGCATTACAGCACTCACTACTTGATTAAGTGCTCTTTAATATCCAGAACACTGGAAAACACACACTTTCTAGAACACAACTGGGAGCTGCCAGTTCATACACAGCCTAACAGTCCTTCCCAGTTCCTTTCAGAAACCTTCAAGAAACACCATGCAAGCTGCCTTTAAGGAAGATCCCCTCATCACATAAATGCCCCATCCTTCTAATCTAAAACCATCCTGAGCCACAGCTCCCCTTCTTCATCCAAACCTCTTCAGTTACTTGCCCAGCCCATCCAGACTCCCACCCTGCCTGGTCGAGCACCAAACCTCTGGAGGCTCTCCTTCAACAGCCGAGAACTTCTGCTAGCCCCCGACAAGTCATTGTTCCCAGCTACTCTGTGCAACCAGACCTTATTTCCCCTAAGTTCCAGAGGGTATGGAACATCCTTCCATTTTGCTGCCCACTTGATTTCAGTTTTTAGCCACCTAGCCTCCCTCTAAAGATTTTCCCTATACCAGGGAAAATATGCTGTGGAGTGAGAGGTGGGAGCAGAGGGCTCCCTCCCCAACATCCATGTTTCATTACTTTGACAGATGTTAGAAAGAACTGCTTCACATTCCCTGCAACCAGATGACAGAAAGCAGTCAGACACCACAAAGGTAGAACAGAGCAGCTTAAATGGAAGGGTGGTTTTTTTGCCAAAATCAAGAGCATTTCCTTCACATTCCTGAATAGATTTCCTCTCCGCTCCTGCGTTGTGTTGTGTTGGCTGCCTCATGACTACACACGCAAAAGGAAGAGGAGGAGGATCCCAAGAATATTTGGAAGTCTAATGTTTTGATGTCTCAGCTAAAGCGGCACCATGCTGAGGACTGCACAGGGGTCAGAAAAATAAGATGTATCAAAAGCACTGCTGAACAAAAATCATTCCAGAAATTTCAGTCCTCTTCATCTTTCCAAGCTGAAATATATACATCCATATCCCTGTTGTAAGATGCTGTCCTTTCCCCCCCTCTCCCTGCAGCAGTATCTGCTTGTGGTACACTGCAACATTGGCTCATTTCCACAAGTCAGTGTGCCTGAAGGAGAAGTCTGGGCTTGAGGAAGGGGGAGGAGGGAGTGAGAAAGCTGGGGCAATGGAGAAAAGGGACTCGAAGATCTTTCTGGCCTAAAGTCACCTGCCCAATTCCAACTAACATCAGTAGTGTGGAAGCAGCTGCCCCACGAAAGTGTTAATGACTTCTGAGGTGATGATTTCACAGAAGCAATGTGCCATCCAGTATCATTCTCCTAGATGTAACACATCAGGGAATCAGGAAAACATAACCCGCACTAAAGCCATGTTAACAGAGAAACAGATTGTCTGAGCTGTGCAGCTGCTGGTCTCTCAACAGAGCTGATTCAACACTTCACAGCAAGCAGTGGCAAGGGGAGAAGGCACTCAGCCATGATGCTCTTCCCATCAGTCGGGAAGACAGATTCCCAAGTGGAGACAGGAAGGGTAAGGGAAATTTGCAGATTTTGAACATCACGCAGCACTCCGTAAGACCTGGATGATACCTGCTTAATATGCAGGATTTTGTCCAAGACCTGTCAGGTGGTGGTAATTTCAACTTTCATGGGTTAATCCATCTCCTATCACCAAAAATGCTTGTGTATTTATTTGTATATGGCCACATAACACTTTTCCAAGCAGTGGCCCCTTTGAAAACCTTTAGAAACCATCTCTTGGTTGTCTTCACGATTTGATAATCATGTGTCAAGGAGGGGGTTATCTGTCCAAATTCACAGGCACACTTGTGACCCTCCTACCCCCCATTAGTTACTAATGGAAGTTTTAAGGGCTGCTCACAACCAGCAAGAGACCAGCTCTGAAGAGCACCCCAGCATCCCTACCACCGCAAGCTTCCTGACTCTCATTGCTCTGTTTTGGGTGAGGGAGGAGAATCCCTGAAGGTCCGGTGAAAGAACATCAAGACAGTGATATATCGTTTTCATCATACAACTATGCAGTACAAGCTCAACCAGGTCAAATGTGATCACTTTCAAAACAATTCTTAATACTAAATGATGATACCAACTATTGCAGAATCTGGAGACATTTTTCAAACCTTAATGCGTTAAACCTTAAAGCTCCTGAAGTCTCGATTTCTTCTTAGCAGTTGACTGTTCTAAACTAAGAAACTGTGATATTTTGAACATGGGAGGTGCTCTGCCAGAATTCATAATTATCCATCACTAACTGTATCTCCAACTGCAAGATCAGAACTATTTTAGTCAAAACTAAAAGTTTCCACATGAAAATATACAACAGATTGGTAGAAAAGCATTCTTAGGTCCTGGAAAGAACTGCCATTCAAAACCTCCAAGAGACCCTGCATTTACATATCAGATAACCAACAGCTGATTTGCCTATTAAGTCTGGGTGCAGAAATCCACTTTCCTTGGAAGAAGGATTTCCTTGCAGAAATCCAGATCCTCGCGCTGCCTGAATTAGATCAGGGTCTTCCAATGAGTCCTTACAGCTCTTACAGAGGACTCTTTGCTTGTCTGCAGTGTGCTATGTCTTCCAGTTTGCACTACCGAAACACAAGTTAGCAAAGTAGGGACATAGCCCTGAATTTCTCAGATCCCAGCTGAGTGGGAACCACTGTCTATTTTGGGTTGGGTATGGCTATTCTCATTTCTTATGAGGAGTTTTTAAAGTTCCTGGCTGTTTCTAAATGTGAAAAATACAAATTTTTGTATTTGATAAAGTTTTCATGCAATCAAAATACCATTTCTTGTCCAGTTAAGGGAGGTATTTCTAAAAACAATTATCACAAAAGAAAGGAAAAGGTGAGCCTTAGCAAGAAAACCTCCTCGGGAGTACGTGCACTCATTACATGCAGCGTGAGGGGGATTCAGAAGAGAGCCCGAGAAAACAAGACAAGACCCCCTAAGACAAGTTTCATGAACGCTGGCAGAACTGAAGAGCTGCACACCAGGACTCTCACATCTGGGGGATACTGTGCAATAGCTGCACTTAGTTTCTAGAACATACACTGACATAGCAAGCACTACTGGAATAATATTATTTCATTTCCCAAAGGACTGTTACATAAATACCTATGCCTGTTTCGCTCATTTATTCCTGTAAGCCTTAGGTGAAAAGACCACAAGACTTGAGACTTGGAATATGAAAGTGAAGCTTTTGCATAACTCTGCAACATGCTTACCAAGGCAATTTCTAACAAAGGGTGTTCCAGCCTCTGTATCAGAAAGAAAAATTCTCTTGCCTTTTGAGAAAGACGGAATAAGGCTTGACTGCAGAAACACAACTGAACTCTGGATGCTTACTCAAATGACTAAGCACATACTTCTTGTGACCCCAATTCTGGATACACCATAATAGCACCAAAAAAAAAAAAAAAAAGGCAACCAACCTTATTGATAGATTCAGTACAGCTAAAGAGAGACCCATGCTCACCCACAAGTTACAAGTCTGATGAAACATTATAAAGCATACAGCTTCAGATTTGAATAAAGCAATTATTTAGGGAAGCTAAACTAAGCAAAAACCAATCCAAGAATATGCATCAAATGAAGTGAGCAACAGAGCTCACCATCCTCCTTTACAGACACGTCTGGAAAGTTGAAATGGTGACATTTAGCCACAGCCCATAATCCCACCTCTTGGTTTGCCCAAAAAAGGCCTGACTGAAACTTTTAAAGCTGCACAGCCTACATGTCTTTGGAAGCTTGTAAATAAATGCTCCCCCCCTTTGAGCTCTGTTCCCCTTGACAACCCTGCAGGCCTTGGCCATGAATCCCCTCCTGTTTTGCAATAGAATCATAGAATCATTAAGGTTGGAAGAGACCTCTAAGATCATCGAGTCCAACCATCAACCCAACACCACCACGCCCACTAAACCATGTCCCTAAGCGCCGCATCTACACGTCTTTTAAATACCTCCAGGGATGGGGACTCCACCACTTCCCTGGGCAGCCTGTTCCAATGTTTCACCACTCTTTCAGTAAAGACATTTTTCCTCATGTCCAATCTAAACCTCCCCTGGCGCAACTTGAGGCCATTTCCTCTCGTCCTATCGCTTGTTACTTGGGAGAAGAGACCGACACCCACCTCGCTACAACCTCCTTTCAGGGAGTTGTGGAGAGCGACGAGGTCTCCCCTCAGCCTCCTTTTCTCCAGGCTAAACAACCCCAGTTCCCTCAGCCGCTCCTCATCAGACTTGTTCTCCACACCCCTCACCAGCCTCGTTGCCCTTCTCTGGACACGCTCCAGCACCTCGACGTCCTTCTTGTAGTGAGGGGCCCAAAACTGAACACAGTATTCAAGGTGCGGCCTCACCAGTGCCGAGTACAGGGGCACCATCACTTCCCTCCTCCTGCTGGCCACACTATTGCTGATACAGGCCAGGATGCCATTGGCCTTCTTGGCCGCCTGGGCACACTGCCGGCTCATGTTCAGCCGGCTGTCGACCAGCACCCCCAGGTCCTCTTCCACCAGGCAGCTTTCCAGCCACTCTTCCCCAAGCCTGTAGCGCTGCATGGGGTTGTTGTGGCTGAAATGCAGGACCCAGCACACGGCCTTGTTGAACCTCATACAGTTGGCCTCGGCCCATCGATCCAGCCTGTCCAGGTCCCTCTGCAGAGCTTTCCTACCCTCGAGCAGATCAACACTCCCGCCCAACTTGGTGTCGTCTGCAAACTTACTGAGGGTGCACTCGATCCCCTCATCCAGATCATTGATAAAGATATTGAACAAGACCAGCCCCAAAACTGAGCCCTGGGGAACACCGCTCGTGACCGGCCGCCAACTGGATGTAACCCCATTCACCACAACTCTCTGGGCCCGGCCGTCCAGCCAGTTTTTTTACCCAGTGCAGAGTACACCTGTCTAAGCTGTGAGCCGCCAATACATGCAATACATGCAAAAGCTTTGTTCTCTCATAGATACAGCCACCCGGTTGTCTTACATACCCTGCAAAAGGTACAAAAACCAACAAATAACTGGCAGAAGCCAAAGAGGGAAAGATTTAAATCCCAGGATCCAGCAGTGCTCTCTAGCACTTCAAAGATGAACTTTAAAGGTTCCATTCTGCAAAGATACTATAAAAGATTACAGATTTATAGATTATAAATACTCCATAGTGTTGTAGATTCTTGCGATACTCCTCAGTCCAGATTTCATCTAGACCACATTTGTTAACATCATCTCCTTTGACTATGCAAACCTTCCAAAAAACATTTGTTGTTGCCTGTCCCAAAATTCAGGACACCCAGTCAATAGTCACACTCCTCTTCCTATCTTTGCTGATCTCCATGCTGTTAGCCTGTAAATATTGTTGCCATAGATTTCCTTATTATCAATAATCTATCGTGTTCAGTGTGTGTTTATTATTTATTGTACCTTTAGCTCAGACATCCTGTCTCCAAGTTTTTATTGTTTGGGTAAAGTTAGCATAGAAGCTTACTGTGGTAGTCCTACCAATTTAACACGTGAAAGACAGGAGACATCACATGCACAATCCCATGTCTTCCCTCCCTCTCTCCTAGCCCATGTGGAGCCTCCTGTCTCTCCTGCAATACCTTAATATGGACCCTTTTCACTGCTCAGAACACACAGGGCTACGGGTTTAAAAACTCCAAGCGATGTTTGGATTTTTCAGATACATTAACATTCTTTTACATAGCTAAGCTGTCAAAGCCATGCCGCTAAAAATTAAAAGGGAAAACACAGCCTATATAGCTTATTTTCCCACCAGGACCATTTGCAGTGTTTGTTTCAACTGCTACACACATCTAGAAGCACCTATAAAAGAAACTGCATGGCAGTTCAAAAACCTGAAGTTCTGATCCAGTCTAGGCAAATGAGGTAACCTTTGTAAAACAAAGAAAAAGAAATGAAAGCTGAATCCTCTTCTTTGCAGATTCCTGACAAAAAAAAAAAAAAAAAAAAAGCAAAACAGTAAAGCAGGCAAGGCCCAGGTTGCAGTTTTCACTGAAAAGGCTTCAGTGAAAGAGAGGAAGAATAGTGACGCTATACTGGAAGTGATTGTTAGTAGAAGTAAAAATAACCCTACCAGCAGTTGAATTTCTGAAAAGTGTTTATTGAAAGCTGTTGTGTGATACAGTCTTTACATGTTGCGTGGACTGCAAGTTTTCTGCAGTTCATGGCCCTGGAAAGTGCCTGTAAGATTACACCATGGATTTTTCTGACAGAATAATTTACATACACGTTGCCTATATGAACTGCTATGGCATAGTTAAGAGGCCATGCTCTTGCCATTAAGAGACTGGACTCAGGAATCTCAGATCCTTTTTAAGTCACAGGCTTTTTGGGGGACAAAAACTGTCTCTGGATGTCAATTTCCTCATGTTTTAATGCAACGGGGTGCTTTGGGCAGACTGTTTGAGAATCTCCAACACAGAGATGACAGAGGCTGTAATAAATCCTGATAATATAAATTCTGTGCATACAGCATAACTTGGCAATTTCATCATTCTGATGTTTCTCTAAATTGTTTTCTCTGAACCATTTAATACCCCCTCAATAAATACATAATAAAAAAATGTGGCAGATGAAAAAAGAACCATTAGTCTATCTTGTTCTTGATATCAACAGGTCTCTGTGATAATTAACAGAAACAAAATACAGATTTCATAATATGATTAAAATTGCCCTTTTAGACCTTCTAACATTAAGTGAATTCCAGGATTAAGGTGCTTGAGTAACCTGAATATTGCTCCCTTTGTATGTATGTATTAAACATAGTATTATTATACACTATTCCTCTTCAACTTCATCCTTACAACAGTCAGAGTACAACCTGAACCTGATCAGGATGCAAGTCAGGATTGCGGAGTGACAGGAACTGCTATCTGTAGCCTCTCCCACCTCCTCTTCATTTTACATAGAAACTGGAAAGTGTAATATAAGAAAGAAGGGTCTTGAGGTTACCACAGCTGAATGCTACTCTCAAAAATCTGGATTCTACTCTCGTCCCTTTCTGATGCCTTACGCAATGCTCAGGAAGTCAACTGAGCCAAACAGGTAGTCACTAATTGCCTATACCTAATTTCTTAGAAGCCTGAACTGCAGCCTCATTTGCAAAAGTCCTGAGGACTCCCAGCTGTAACAGAGCTTGGATCTAAAAAGCTTGGCTTGAGTTAAAGTGCAGTCTGCTACTCAGTACACTGAGGAGGAGTGTGTGTGTGGGGTGGTCCAAAAAACAAACCACTCTCGTCCAAGACATTTCAAATGGAGCTCCCAAAATGCAGTGGATACTTTTACTCTTAGAAGTCTACCCTATTCCTCTGCTCCCCATATGTGAAGTAGGGACAATACAAACTTATCTTAAAGTAATGTTGTGAAAATAACAGTGATCCAGCCATCATAGTGAAAATACCATAAAGCACAACCAGGAGGAAATGAAAAAATCTGTTTTCAGAGTAGGTCTAAAATAACCTGAAGTAAAGAAGCCTTGTCCATGTGATGAACAATGACAATGAAACCAGCTATCGAAACCAATCATTTAACAATCTAATAATTTTGTCTGTGCACTGAAAAAGGCTGAAGTGTGATGGAAAATACAGAGTGCAAGATAGTCAAAGTATATACGCAGCATGGATCCTGACATTTACTACATCTGAATGCTCAGTTTCCCAACCCAAAACTGCTACTTTAGGAAGGAGTTTTGTGTATGTGAGAGAGATTGTCTAGTTTTTGTGGTGTTTTGGGGTTGGTTTTTTTTTTTAGCAACAGCAAGACAACCCTGAAAATAATAAATCCCCTTATGCATCTTCATACTGATATCCCTCATGATTTACCTGCAGAGTTAAAGCTCACATATCTACTGCATAGACCTCTGCCAGTTAGCTAAAAAAAGTAGCTAATGACAATAACAGAATATAACAGCTGTGGATAAACAAGAGGGTGTAAAACATTTTATACCAATGAGTTTTACAGCTACTTGGTGGCTAGAGAGAAACCAGGAAACTATGAGAGTCTGGGATGCAGTCCTGCCTGGAGGGGTGAGCAGTATGCTAGGCAGCTTTCTATTTATTTTCTGGAAAAAAAAAACAACACAACAACAAAAAAACCCAACCCTCCTGCTGGTCCCATCTGCACCTCTGGCCCCTTGCCTTAATCCCATCATCCTCTCCTACCAAGCCTCATCACCCAAGGTCTTTTCCCACCCCTTGAAACTAAGGCCAGGGCCCTTACTCGGTCAGCTCTTCCTTCGTTCCTGTGGTCTGTTTCTCTACCTCCAAATCCCAGACTCCAGCTATTTTTCTTCCCCCTCCCCATTCTCCACCCCCTGTCTCTGCCTCTCTGTTGGGGCTCCTCATCCAAACTCAGCCTTGACCCTCTGCTCCCCATCCATCATCTTATTGCTCCTGTCTCTGCGTCCTGGCTGCTCCTTCAGCAGTGCCTCCTCATCAGATCTCATTCTCTACCACCTCCAGGCCCCAGTTTCTCTGCTCCCCATTCTCTCTGCTGGTACGCAACAGATCTCTGTTCCTCTGTGCTTTTGGGGACAGTGGCAGAGTCAAAGGCCAGAATAGAGATTACTTCTCTTAGTACTTGTGTCCAGAGCCAGGACAGATTTCAGGAGGACAGGGATTCAATCCCTAGAAAATACCTGCTCCGCTGTAGTCTGCGACACACCCAGCACAAATGCACCATTGGGAAAGTCAACTGTTAAAATTGAACACAGCTCCACTGACCATTAAAGATTTAGAATTTGGCTGAACTTGGGATCATTTTAAGGGTGACAGGGCAAGACACTCCTAGAACAAAATTCACCCCTCAAACTTCAAATCCAAGTAACAGGCAAATCACTAGAAACTTAATTTGTATTTATGTAGACAAAACCATTTTTTCCTCTAGTCTTATTACTGGACATGGTTGAAAAATTTCTGCCAAAACAACTCTCGCAAAACTATTTCTGTTCAGCACAGGAAATACCATCCTTCAGGTCTGTCAGAATATTAAGATGAGAGGCCATGTAGATCAAGGCAATCCCACCAGGAAGCTAAGCTATGAGCCCTGCCTACAGGCATGTGGTTTGTCTAGCCCAATTCTGCGTCTTTCCAGAGGCACAGCAGAGTTCCCCAGTAAGAGCACTCATAGCACTGACCTCACAACATCATAATTTTTCCTGATGTCTATTTTTTTCTTTTTACACGAGATTTATCACATTAGTCACAGTCCTGATGTCTCCACCAAGATAAACCGCTCTCTTAACAGATATTTTGCCTGATCAAGGACAATGACTTTGGCAGTTATTTTTGTTTCTTTCCACAATTAACTCTGATACTGCCTGAGAAGCTAATTACATCAGAAAAATAATCAGTATTTTACCTGAGATTCCTTTTCCCGATGCTGTCTTCAAACCGTATATATTCAGCTTTCATCATTGCTCACCCTTGCAAACACCCATTATCCAGAACAATCTACTCTTGGAGCAAATCAGATAGTTGATGTTTCCCTGTCTTTGATAGGCGGTATCTGTCATTTGATGCTGAAATTTGCAGGGTGCAGATGGTAGTTCCGTCCACACATTAAGTAGTTCCAACACCAGCACTATTGTAGCGAATCAGATGAATCCTGATGCACCAAATGTAACTGAGGGTCTCTAGGTGCAGCTGCACAGAAAGTTCTTTATAACTTTTTAAATGCTACCGTGCTGTCATTAATTAATCCCCAAAAGGAATAAACTTGTACTCAAGTATCCGTCTGCATCATTCTCAATATTTTACTTCTACCTATTTCTCCCATATTCTGGAGAGCTACATGTCTTCCACTTTGTTTTGATTTTGTAACATCATATTGATTACTTTACTCTGTTATTATTCTGTACCTTTTACTTCTGCTTGAAAATCATTTACAAAAACAGAGGAATCAACGACTTAACACAACCCTCAGCATCTTTTACTGTAACTTCTTCATTTGCTTTGCTCAAATTCAGCCTCATTTTTCTAGGAAGACTGGGTATAGTAAAGAACCAAAGACTTGAATAAAAGACTTTCTAACTTTATTAATGCCTGCTCAATCCAATAATCAAAACTAGGCGTTATCTTTATCTCACTGTTATATTACACAAAATTGTGCCACTACATTGCTTTTAAAAAGAATATGTAATTTTCTACCACTCTGATTTTGGTTTATTTTAATTAAGATCAATAATTCTTAGACCCATTTATCTGATTGCTCTTCTCTTTCAGCAACAGTCATTATCTCTGTCTTTCAATTCCAGTATACTTATTAGTTGTTTTTATTTTCCTCAGTTCTACTGGGCAACACTAGATCATTTGCATGCCTTATTTCTTTGTCATACAAAGTCCACGGATAAGTAATTTGCTGCCTCCTATTCTCCCATTTCAAACTAACAATAAAATGAGTGAAATTAGAAGATACTTATTTCATGCTTCCTTACTTTTGGGGCAACCAACAACAAATTACATTTTAAGAATAGAAGAGAATTTTAAATAAACATAGTCAAGCTAAAGAAGTCTGACAGTATTTGGCCAATTCTGTGCTAGGCTTTTTATAATACTTATGTCTCTTGCTCCAGCAGAGAGACCCCAATTCAACAGCAACGGCAAGAAAGGGGAAGCAGGCTAACGTACAATGCATAGAAGCAGCTCTTGGAGCAGCCAAGCTTCCTGGAAGGCAGTGCTAACAGTTGGCTCATGTTTTCCATCAGCTAGCTACAGAAGCTATATAAATCGTTACTGCTAGCGCAGAATGAGATGCTGTAACTTCAGGTTACCGGAGACTACAGTCTTTGATACCTGTATTCAATTTCAGGTTACAGCCCTCACGCTAAGAGCTTGAGTTGGGCACACCCTTATCATCTGTGGGGTCATCATCCCATATCACCCTTATCAACTTACCTGCTCTCGCCCTTGTACCTGGGTCACCTCACCAGAGAAGCCATTTGGGAGGTGCTAAGGGAGATGCCATCCTGGAAGACTTATCTGACTACATACTAAGGAAAACTCAGATTAGTGGACAGCATGTGCATTGGGAGAACAGATACACACATCCCAGAATACTCCCTTGTTCTTGTGTAATCAAAGCCCGTCCTTTACAGGGAGTCATTCTGGGGCAGCGATTGTGCTGTTTACCCCAGAACAGCTCTGTAGGTAGGCAGCCATGCTGCGCAGTGCAACACACAGACTCGTAATACAGCCTAGCAGGAAGCAGGCACAGGGGACACTTCCCCAGTGCTCTCCAAGCCCTTTAAAATTGCATGTAAAAGGAACAATTGCATGTAAAAAGTACTTTGGCCAAACAGTAGAAGTACTGGGTAAACATGCCTCATAGCTCCTCCAAGTCTCCGATAGGAGCACTTAAACAAAATAACTAGGTAAACTTTGGTATATTCTGCTGAGTAAAATCCTCATCTATCCAAGTTTTTCTCCTCACACATCCAAATTTTTCTCCTCACACATTTGGCAGATTTTAAGATATAAATTATAATCCTGGGTGGATAGACAGGAAAATGTAAATGTTGAAATTGGAACACAGACCTCATGGGCCTGGTGTTAAATCACAGAAACTTGGATTACTGTAGGGTCATCAGAAGCACAAATGCAGTACACTTATGTCGAACTGCAGAAGTAGCATGCCTTCTATTTTGGGACTACTTTTTCCTATATCCTTGATTTATATTATGCATGGAAGCCTGAGTATTTCCTGAAAATGTCAATGCTTACTGAATTCTATTTTCACAGTCAGTGAGAAAACAAGTATAAGACTAAAACTGAATTCCTAATTCAAGCCAAACTCCAACAGACTTTTCAGGAAAAAGGCAGAAAGGAATCTAACATTTTTGTTTTAGTTACTCATCCTACAAGTTTGATTTTGTTGTATATTTGTGGTTGCTAACAAGCCTCTAGTGGGCTACAGTTCCCAGTAATTAATGCTTATTTGTTCCCCTTTTTCTAAATAATATAAATTTTGGCTCTCATCTTCTCACACAAAGATATATACAAACATGCAAAAAGGGCGAAACAATGTATTTTATTTTGAGCTAATGAGCTCTATGATTTCAGAAAACAGGAAACATGCAAATAATATACCAGAGCTTACATTTCTATACAACTAGTAAAAAAAAATAAATTAGGAATTGTTAAAAACTAAACTAATCAGGGAGCATATCAACTGTAAAGAAAAAGCAGAGTAGAGAGATAATACACTTCTACCTGGCCTCAGAAAAAGTTCAAATGCAAATACTCGTTTTATTTTTAAAGCAATTTTACTTTTTTCTTCTTCAATGTATGCCTTATTAAATGAAAAGTTAGATACTGAAACTCCAAATTTAGTAGTTTGGAAAAAGATTAACAGCAAATTTAATCATACTTCGGAAGTACAGTTTCTATTTATTGAATGCTAAATGGATCTGAGAGAAGAAAAAGGGAAAAATTGTGAAGAGTGATGTCTCACAGATTACTTTCCCCTCATATAATTTTTAATAATACAATGGAAGTTTTGGGGTGGAAGGAAAAATTGACATTTACTGACATTTAGCAGTTAAAATGTAATCCTTCCAGAGAATGAATAGAAGAAAAAGGTGGGGGTGGAAGAGAAGGGAATCAACTTCTGCCCTGATTACACAGAAGAAAAAGTTAAAAAGCGTGGAATAAACTGACTGAAAGCACAAAACCACGAGTATTTGCAGATGAAGTTCTCCCAAGCCTGGAGGAGGATGTCAGAAGTCCCAGGAATACTGATTTTGGGCTCCCTAGAAATATTCCCTACAAAACAAGCAGTCAGCTACAAACCATTAATGGTAATCAGTCATACTGAACTGGAAAAGAGATCATGGCTCCTGATGTCTCAGTGGCAGTAATTGGTGACCAATACACACTAACACACAGCTCAAAATCTGCATAGGATTCTATTTATTTATTTAGGAAAATGCTTTATAAATTTAATTAACCCATTTTAAAAAAGCAAATAGAAAAGAAGAAAATCCCCACAAGTTTTGTAGCAGGGACACCAATCACTCTACATAGATGCAACCTGAAATGCAAAACATCAGCCAAGATTTCTGTATGATCATGCAACAAAATGTGCATAGGAATCTAAAGACTGACCACAGTTCAAAGGTATAAGGTATTTAGATTAATAACTTGCAGATTTATATTAAATGTGGTATGAAAGTGTAAATTATCTTGATTAAAGTTAATTTATTTTTAATTAAAGTTTAAGTATTATTTGAAGGCTTGAACAGACAGCTTAAGATAACTCAGTGCAGCCTGATTTCTCAGTAGGGTCACCACATTAGAAAGTCATTCCTCCTTTGAATCGTTTCAAGTTAAGTAGTTGAAATTGAGGGAGCATTACTCTGGTGAACTCTTATTAAAAAAGCCTGATGTACTAGGGAGCTTTGAAAGATACTGTCCTTCAGAGAAGGTGAGAAACCTTTGGGTAATAAGAAACAATTATAAAACAGAACCTTGATTCATATTAATAATATATTAACAGTGCTTATCCTAACCAAAGAGAATAAGCATTTAATGCTCTTGTACACATAAAGTAGGGAGTAATGATATGCAGTTGTCTACTGGTAATCCCCTACGCAGCAGGAAACCAAATGAAGATGGAAAACATTAGTGTTACTCATTTTTAATATAAAACAGTGCAATGTTCCTCAGTGATGTAGGTGGTGTGTTGTGCACATGAGAAGTTGGTGACTAGCAGTGATATTAACAATACCTTCCCCTACCAAGTCATCCCTATTTTTAACTTGCTCAAATGCAGGTCAGTAAATCAATTTTAAAAGACAGAAATGACCATTTTGGTTTGCCGAGTCAGAGCATTGTCAAGAAACAGAGATGAAGAAGTCATGTCTGGAATACACGACTTTCGTTAGAAAATGGTTGTTCAGCACACAATACAAAGTCATAGCACACTGAATGGGCTCAGATTTTAGAGTTTAGAAGGTTTACATAAACAGAGAACACCAATCTCCTCACAACCTTTGATGCTTGGGATAGATGGGAAAGATGACATGTGAGAAACACCACGTTCAGCAGTGTCATGAATGCCTTCCCATCCCATCCTTAAGAGGACTGCCACACAGCCCTTTCTCACACTGACTCTACCCAGGCTCCAAGCTCAAACCATTCTCCTTCTCCAAAACTGCCTTCCTGTGAAGCAACATCCTCCTTTGCTGGTAGGATGCAGGCAAACTCCTGCTCTAGTTTTTAAATTAAACAGTCCTACACAGTTATTAACTCATATTGCCAAAAATCAAGACTGTCACAGACACCAAGAACCAGTTTGGGGTATTTTGATTTAACAAAATTATTATTGCTGTGTTGGATGTTTTATTGAACCAACACTTTTGAGAACTTTCTCCGTATTTCCCCTATGAGACTTGGCTTTTGTGCACAAACACACAACATTGCAGTCATTCACCCTCCCTCACACCTCCACAACAGTGATTCAGACAACAGAGAGGTGGGAAAGAGTCAGAATTAATTGCTCTTGTATAAAGTCTTTTATCAATAAAGTACATTGCTGTTTTCTCCTCCTCCCTACTGCAGTAAGAAGTTAGTTTTTGTAGATCTTGAGTGTCATACCCCATTTTTCAACAGTAACAGGCATATAGCCCCAGCCCAAGTCAAGGCAGTCACACTCACCTGCCAAAACAGAGGCGTGCCTGGCAATCAGGGTTTGTGAAATGCAACTGAAACTAACTCACTCTCACACTCCCTCCGCCCTCAAGAGGGCTTTAATCACAGCATCTCAGCAACAGGAAAAAAGCTATTACAGAGCTGAGAGACTGGAGGAAAATTCCACTTGATACCAATCCACCAGAACTGAGACCATTTCTAAATTAATTGACCTTTCCTCATCCACCACTCTCACTTTGTCAGTCTGCTTCCCTGTACCCTGGTGCCAGAAATCCTGTGAGATGCTACTTTGTAGGTTTCCAAACATACAGAAAATCAACTGAAAAACCACCCAACTAAATCTGATAAACCTGGCAAAACACCTAATTCCAGTAGACAAGACACAGCCTTCCAGATTTTGCCCTTTGTAAGAATGACTTGTGTACCACGAACTCCAATGCAGAGCCAGATACTTGTTAAGAAAGTGACAGAAATAAACAGTAAGAATACAACCAGCTATCAAAAGCAAGTTGAGATTCTATTCTAAGTTGCAGATACAAAGCTTAGTCTTTAAAAGTCATTAATAGGCATCCAAAAATTGAATTAAAACCGTATCTGCATTTGGGTACATGATTTCATCATGTATTTGAGCCAGATTAAAGCATTAACTTCCCATTTCTCTGAAGTTTCAGCTTCTGGTTTTAACTGTCTTCAGCAGTTGCTTTCTACCATAATTTCTATTAAAAGTGAAAATAAGCAGCAGAATGTGCCTGAAAAGAAGTCTCAACAACATTACACTGTTTGCATTTCCATGGGCCAAGTATGGTAAAAGTGCTTTCCTGCCCTGCCCTTCATAGGAGGAAAAAGAAAAGGGTATAAATATGAATGGCCATTGTGAAAAATCTATTTCACTTTATGTTTACACCCTAGTTTAGATAAGAACAACTTGCCCAGGAAGACACACCCTTACACGAAACTATTATGCAAGTGATGGACACTACCCAGCGCTACAGCCGTCTGCAAAGCTGAGACCAAAGCTCCACCTCCCTCTCCTTGCACAGGAGGAGATTTTA
This sequence comes from Aptenodytes patagonicus, assembly GCF_965638725.1. NCBI lineage: Eukaryota > Metazoa > Chordata > Aves > Sphenisciformes > Spheniscidae > Aptenodytes > Aptenodytes patagonicus. Next base: position 5,963,775 of record NC_134956.1, read on the forward strand.
CACCTGCAGCAGCAATACACAACACAAGAGAAGCAGTAAGATGCCTTCTGAAGCTCAAAGTTTCATTACTTATCCTGACAAGTTTGTAATTATAAGTTGTAACAACAGGATCTAGAAGACCACAGGCAAATTTGTACAGTATAGTGGAACTACACGGTTTTTCTTCACGTTTGCAATACTCAGAGAAGCGCTGTTTTCTCTCAAGATCTTCACAGCATCACTACCACTCAGCTCCTGAGGCAATGAATTTCACAGGTTAACTGTGTATTAGAAAATACTTTTAAACAATACAATTTTCCAAGGTCAATAGGAGCGAGGCTTAGTTCCCACCCTAAGGGGATGGGTGCCGCAGAAAACCCATCCAAGCGGGTTTAATTGGAGCAGGTTTCACATTACTGGGCAAGGTAAAAGGACTGATCATTTTTCATGTTATCATTCATAAGCAGACATTGAACATGGGTCAAGAAGAATAGTGCTCTACTCTCCTTTATCACAAACTTACTGCTACAGGTTTTGCATGTATGCAAGTGCTATTTGGTTCACAGAAAAACTCTTTAAAAAGCAGACAACAGAGGAGTGCCCTTCAGAACAGAGGGCTTGAAAGAACAGGAAGCTTCTAAGCATCAAGGAACCATCAAGCCTCGTCACCCTCCCAAGTGTCAAATTTTGACTGTAAATTGATTGGAAAGGGAAGAGTAGAACAAAATGAAAGGCTTTTACTCTTCACAAAGACAATGGAGACGTTGTACTGTAGCGTGGCTGCAGCAAGGGCCTCTACCGTGGCAAGGCAGCTGAGCCAGAAAATGCAGCCCCCTCCCCTCCCTACCTTCGAGCACTGACATCTTTGGTGTTAACAACTCCGTTGCTGTGGAAACCAGACTGCTTTTGACAAAGCCACATTGACTAAAAGCAACATGTGGGAAAATGGAATAAGGCCCTGAGAGAAATTAATTGTTTACAAGAAAAATAAATACATTTTTGGTTAAAAACAAAGCAAGTAAAGGATAGTATTTCTCATCATTAGCGCTACAGGCAAGGAGAATGCTGGTAGCTATGGCAGTACCAAACGCCAGGCCTTGTGGCACTGCAAATGGGGTTTTAAGGACTCTTCATCCCTGAAATATATGGTAGATCTGACGCTAAGGAGTACACAGGAGTCCCACACAGAACACAGGTGTGTGAGGCAGCTGCTCCCTATCCAGTTTTTAACTGGCCTCCTTTGGAAACAAAAACCAAAACCAAATCCACCCCACAGTATAATAGAAACCAACTGCAGTTACAAATCACTACTCAAGTGCTTTCATAAGGGCTTACAGCTGATTCACACCTAGGCAAACTACTCGCCCCAGCCAAAATTTCACCACACAAGAAAGTTCAGTGGATGAAGAGCATGAGTCACTCCATACCCTACCGTTTCCAAACAGTTTATATATTTTAGAAGTGCCATCCAAAAAAACAAACAAAAAAAAGTTTTTCTGAGCTCTCCCCTTACAACAGGCTTAGTAAATCTGTCCTCAGCCCTAGCTGACTCAGATCCCAGGAGCTGCCTTAGGGCCTGTTACTTGGAATGCCAGTGTACTTGAGAGGATTCAAGAGAAGAAGAAAAAAAAAAAAAAGAGTCCTGGGAAAAAGCCCATGGAGAAGAGCCAGAGTTTGAACTGGCAAGACGTAAGATCTGTGAACAGTGCAACTTTAATAAGATTGGCTCCTTAGCCAGAACATCTGAAATTACTCGTAAAGATGGCACATTCAGGGTGGTTTGTTTTGGTTTTTTTGAAGTAAGTTCAGCAAGCAAACTTTTCTGGAGGAAAAATTAATTTTACACAAATTTAGTATTTGCTTTTTCTCTTAAAACAGGCCATGAAAGCTTCAGTGCAAAATGCCATATATTACAAAGATTCAGGGAACGAGGGGGGCCACGCGTGATTTACAGGCTGAGCAAGAATTCTCTCCCCCTTCACTGCTGAGGTGTTAAAATTCTGGAGCGTTATAGCTTAATCTCAATTACGGAGCTTTGAATCATCTTAAGTACTTAGGAAGCCTGTGTAAAATACCACAATCCATGCAGTTTATACACTCTAATCCAGACAGACCACACCACCAGCTTTCACTGGTGATGACGGAAAGAAGTTATCACAGTTTTCCAGTTAAGTAAACAGGTCATCTACTCTCCACCTCCAAGACTGGCCACATCCCTTTCCATGAATGTTGCCATGTCTTCTTACAGTATAAGAGCCACAACGTAAACAGTTCAAACAACTCCACCGTACCCAAAGAAATGAGGATAGCTATGCAGACAGTTATACTGTTGCTATTAGAATATTACACACGATCCTGAAGTCTGGCATTCTAAAGACATATTTAACATGGAAAAATTCCATAACAAGGAAACATATGCACATCGTGTAAGAAATGGGAACTTTTTCAGGGTCAAGTAAATAGTAACTGCAAAAACATTTAGGGATGCAAAATGTTGCATATGATCATGTAAATAAATCAATGATTGTATCTTTTTTAAAAAAATCACTGTATACAGTTAAGAGATTAACAGACAACAGTCTTTATATGGAAGAGATTCGTCTATTAACTTTCTCAAATTCAGATTGGGTCTTGCTCCCAATGACAGTGACATCTTCCTTCTCTATGCTTCCCATGAATTTATGACAGCATGAAGATAATCTCTTTTTCATGTTGAGACTTAACTGGCAGCAAGCTATCATGAGAAGTCATTTATTCTCAGACCAGGCTGCTCTTACACAGGGTGCTACCACAGAGAGAAAAATGTACTAAGGAAAAAAAGATGCATGTGAGCCGTGACATTCAGGTGTGGCCTTGATTCTTCCCAAATTATAGAAGATGTTATCAGGTTTTTCCAGTCTGGGCATCTCTCTAGATGGTATTACCATAAGTAAATGAGGCTGACGTACACTTGTCTTGTAAATGAACTTTAAAATTCTTGCTTATTGTTCCCGTGCACTAAAGCTGATTTGCAAAATCCAGTTATCTGTAATGAGACTCCCAGCTAGCATGAATCAGGGAGGTTTTACTTTAGTTAAATGGAAAAGGAGGATTTAGACTCTAAAGGAAGGAGGGAGAGACAAAGAGGGATCTTCTAGTCCAAAGAGGGTGTCAAGTGATCAGTCGTGTCCGACCGATACGCATACGTGCTCTCCCTTTAAGCACCTTCCCCTGCAGTTGAAAGACACATGTCTATACTACTTTCTCAGATATTTGAACCTGGGTGAAGGCAGGGGAACACACCTTGATCTTCCTGAGATTTGCTGCTACACAAGTCAGGGTATAACTTGCGCCAGCTTGCTAGTAGACTGGAAGAGAACACAGAAGGTGCAAAGTAGCATCAACACAGTTTGTTTTTTCAAGATGACTTAATGGTTTATAGCATTTGCCTTTCTGTTTGCACTTTAGAGGCTTAATGAACTGCCATTGAACCTAGTAAGAATTTACTACACATGGTTTTATTATTTCAGACCAAGCCCATCATTTTTTTTATTATTATTTGCCATATTTCAAATAAGGAGAAGACCAGTCAAGAATGTCAGATCTTCAAAGCAAATTGATAAAGTCCACCTTTTTTAAATTAACTAGTTCAACTGACACTCTGGAAGGTGCCATTCTGGCCCAAATACGTATGAAGTGCTGAAAGACTCAGGTCTTGAATGACTCACTGGTTTAAAAACAATTCTTGTAGCAGTAGAAACGACCCACTTTTTAATTGACTGAATGTTATTTTAGGTATTTTATGCATATTTACGTAATACTTACCAAGATTGGCACTGAAGGATAAAATTCAAGGACCAGTCTCATGCCATCCATATTTTAGGTACTCCTCCATACACTGGGGGCTGCCATTTAACTAGAACTTTCCTGAACTCATATTCATGCTACGCTGTATCTGGCTTTGATCTACAATACACAGCTCCTGGAGTTTATTACTCATACTTAGCTGTGTTACCGACACTGAATTTACTGTAGCATGAGATAAACCAGTATAAATAGGCTGCAGGAAACATGGTAGGTATATACTTCATTAGAAAGTGGTAATTTCCTCCTGAAACATACAATCACTCCAGTAAAACAAGAGCTCCTTCATCCTGCACAGAACCTAACCAACAATTACACTTGGTTCCCCTGAATTCCCACCACAGTTCTAGCTTAGTACAACATTATTCTTCCTTATTCTAAAAATGTTGAAATGTTTCATTCCTAATCTGGCATAATTTTCTTCTCTTCTAAAAATGCAAACTATAGCATCTAAGAAGCTTGTTAACATTTCCTATTCTACAATCAATCATCAGCCTAAAATAACCTTCACTTTCACTGCATGCATTGCCTTTTCCACTGCTACATTCTTTTCCTTAATCATCATCTTATTTCAGGCAATGAACAGGATATTTTAAAAGTATCAGCTATTTAGATAACTTGCAAAACAAATACTTTGGACTGTACAGTCTCCTGTTTGTGAGCAATCATGACCTGACTTCAGGGTATACTAAATGAAAACAGATTATCTAGCAATTAGCTTACGTGATGTAGTATTATTTAACATAATCAGAAACATTAAAATTGAGTGAGAGGCAGAAATGTATCTCAAGACTAAATTAAGGTGATGCAGAATGACTATCTTTCTCCACAGAGACTCCACTTTGGGAAGCAGAACAACATTATCTATATAGTCCTATGTGTGGTTTCCAAGAACCATTTCGGGAATAATTTTTCTGCAAAATTTCTTTCTCCATTACCTTCTTTCCTTCCTTCTGAGCACAAAGATATGCTAATACTCTTACGGATAACAGTAGAGCCTCCTACCTTATGATTATCATTTATATCATTCACCAAAAGTTCCTTAAATCTAAAAGGCAAGGCGCCTATTCCTTTTTGTTTGCTTTTTTTAACATTCAGGCTTCACCTATTCGTCTCCAAATTAGCAAGTCACATACACTGTATTGTTGGTACTTCGCAGCACAGGACATTCTCCATGAGGCAGGTCATGCCTTAACTCACTACTTATTCTAGAGGATAAGACCTATGAACTAGCAGGTCCATTCATATATACTCCACCTTAACCTAGAAGTCTCAGATGACTGGAAGGCAGCCGCAGTATAAGGCGCATATGTAAAGTGCATCTTTCCTAAGCACCGTGCAACTGCTATACTGTTATTCAGGAGAGTTTTCATATCAAAAGTACCAATACACTCATAACCAATGTACTTTGTTTTCCTGAAGTTCCAACAGTCTTTGTTTTGCTGCTATGCCTGAATTGTCCTCCCTCTCCTTCTGGAAAGAAGCAACATCTGTTTACTGAAGGTGAATAGTATGCCAACGACATGTAACACACTTTTTACATCCTGAATCATCCAACAAAATCCTGAAGCTGCAGATACAGAGAAGTCCCAATACTCCAGCAGAACTCTCTCTAGCTCTCTTTTCTTGATCCCAACTCTGTCTGAGTCCTTTCTACCATCTTTCACAAAAATAAAGCAGGTCATCAAATCCATTGAAATATTATTTTGACAACACTTAGCAGGAATTTGTGCCAAAAAAAAAAAAGTAGTGAGGGAAAAAGAAAGAACGAACAAGGAACTGTACGTTGGGGTTTTTTTTTAATGGGAGGCAAGTCCCAGCAGTCCACATTTATCCACACAGGTAGTCAGCTATTTTGGTCTCCTCCTCTCCCTAAAAACAGGGAGGAGTGTGAAAAACAGCAGAGAACACTCAGGCCGATGACAGTGTTAAAGGAGTGGAGGTTAAATTTTAGCCCCAAAAGGTAAAGTGAACAGAAGGGGGCAGGCTGGCAAAGAGGAGATAAAAATAGAAGAGTGACTAGACTTCACTTGAGTGCTATTTCTGGATCAACTATGGAAAGAGGTCTGAGGAGGTTTTCTATTTGCAAGGGGAGAGAGAGACTAAAACATAGTTGCCTTCTAGAAGGCCACAGTCCTGCATAGCAGTTTTGTTTATGCTTCTAGTTTTCTAAATCCTTGCATTCTCACTATTTGGAAACAGTGCTGTTCAGCCAAAATGTCATTATGCGTCTAAGTGAGTAACCAGATTAGATTTTCTGGAGCAGGACAGCAATGCGTGTGGCATTTCAATCTAACAGAAACAAAGCTGACAGCACATTGTAAAGGTGTGTAGCAAATCACAATGCCAGGCAGAGTAAACTAAGCCACATAATACTTTAGGAAAATAACCAAAGCCCTGCAGTATCTCTGAGAGGATGTCTTGTGTTTTCCCACTCTAAAATGATCAGTGAAATTCTAACTAGTTCCAATTACGGACACAGACTAAAGAAGACAACAGGGACCTCCCAATTACAGTATGTAGTGCTTGACTGACACATGGCTCTGGGGATGAATGTTTCTGCCTGTTCAAGCCCTTTCCTCTTGAGTACCTCAGTTAAAATTCCCTCCATTGAGTAATTTCTATCCAGATCCTGGCTGTGCTGGCTTTGTTCCCATATAAAAGAAAACCTGCAGGCAGAAAGCAGTACCATCTGCCAAGTCAGATGCTTTAATGGGCAAGTTTGGTGTGAAGGGGAACAGACTATTAGGCTTTATCTTCAGCAGCAGGAGTGATGTTTTTCCTTTCCCAGGAGTAGGTTACAGTGAGCACACTCATGCCTGAAGTATTTTGTCCACAAATATATGTAGATCTCAATGGATACTGCACAAGCAACCTTCAGAAAAAAAAAGAAAAAAATGCATGTAGCATCCCTTTTTTCCTGTTCAACTTGCAATTCAATCTTTACATTTCTCTTTACCTGTCAGACCAGTTGTTTTTTTCTGTGACAGCTTCATCAGCCTCCACTTTCTACTCCTGTAAGTGAATGATAACCCCGCCATCACACCTAGGAAGTATGAGCAGTGGCAAGGCAGAAATGCCAAGGCCCTATTGTCCCTACACAGAGAATTCTGCACTGAAACTGTTTCTGTACATTTCTGTACATCCTTGCAAATATCTTCAGGGCTAGGAAAAGATCTTTTTATTCTTGCCAATTAACCAAGTAGCTTTTATCCTTCCTTGTTGGGTAATCTTCTCATTAGACCATCTTTGGAGAGAATAGCGGATTCTCTCTGGGCTGCTGGCAGTTTTACTTAATTGCATATTTAACTTTTTATTCAGCACTTAAACACATAACAATGAGAAATACATACACGCAAGCAGCAAACTATTATCTGCCATTTAAACTCCCTAGAGAACTCATAACCATCTTAAAATTTCTGTCCCTTTCAGAAGAAAAGTGCACACATTCCAAAGCTTGGGGTGGTGGTGGTGGTGGTGTGTTAACAAACACATATATAACGTAATTTCAGTGATATATTAGTCATTACTGACAAAACTCCAGTTTGGGAAGGGGAGGCGTGCTTTGGTCCTTAATATATTTCAAAAGTTCTGAAAACAATCAGCCAACTTAATCAGTGCTAAACAGAAACTCGTATTAGAGGATCTACTATAGGTTCCTCCTCCCCATCAGGCAGAGGACATTGTGTCAGGGCACAGCAACTTAATCTCTCTTCTCCCCTTCCCCAACTCTGAGCGCTGAATTAAAAAAATATTTTACAGATGCTAGTATCCATAGGAACATATTTCCTATTTGATTCCAGAGCTACAGAATTTGCTCTGGAACACACTTGTTGCCACTGGATTGTGCTCTGGAATGGCAACTTCTATTTAAAAATGCCTCCAGCCCTTACGACTTGCAAAACCTTTGAAGTATGAATGGTATACAATCAGCAACAAAGCCGCTTAACTCTTCAGAAACAGCAGAACAGCTTCAGTATTAACTATTATCCTTCATCACAGTATGCTAAGTACAGAAATTAATGTTGCTAACACTTCAAACGGATCTGATTAATGGATCACCTCAGAGTTGTAAAAACCTGACACTCCCCTGTGCAGGCGCAAAACCCCAGTACTTCCAGTCTGTTTGCCAAAACCTCCAGTTTCCCCATGATAAACTTCTGAGAGTCAGCCACATGAAGCTAACACAAAAACCAGTGTGATAAAGAAAATGAGAGTGTTGGAAATAATGTGAATTACTCAACGTGTTATTGTATTATAAGCTTTTCTAGTTCCTCTATTAAAAATCTTTTCAATACACAAAGCTACCAGGTATTTCCAGTCTGTTCTATGAAAGTGCAAAGGCTTTGCTGGGGACAGCAGTTCTAGCTTGGTAAGACCATATCCAGACCTTGGCAGACCTTCCAGCTGACCGCTAGCAGATTTGTCCTGCTGTCAGCAAACATGGAGTGTGAGGTTTAAGAAAAGGAAGGGTACCTGAAAGCCTTCTAGACATCCCAACTAATCAGATTAACACCAGTAAGGACTCAGTAACATTCTTAAGTAATTCTCATGACAATTACTTCAGCTGGTTTTCAGTCTTACCATACAGAACCATCCTGGTTCTCATTTGAGCTGCTTTTTTCTAATGATGTGGTTTAAAAGCATCAGGGAAATCTTCAAGTTTAAAAGCTGCAGAGCAAAAGGCAGGTAAGCTTTATTCATTTATAGCTTCATTTATCTAATGAATGGTTCTTGCTGCATTTATTTAAGTGGTACTTATCACCATAAATATCTACTAAACTTACTTGCCAATACTGGTGTAATCAGTGCTTTCCCAGGTAATACCCTTCTGCAAATGAATCGCAAAAATAAAGACGAGAATAAGTGAGTAAACAACTAGAAATGCCCCTTAAGAAAAGTCTTCAAAGGGGGGAAAGCCTGAAGACCAATGAGCATTTAACTGTTTCCCAGTTTAGGCCTATTTCATTGCACAAGATCCAAAATAGTTTCCTTCCCAAGTATTGCATAATACGTTCATTCAAAATCTAGCAAGCTTTCTCACAGAACACACCAAGACACTGTTCTCTCCCCCGCTTTTTTGTCTTTTAAATATGAACAAGAGAATTTCACAGCTGATAACATTCTTCTGGAAACCTCACACAGAATATTCTGGAAAAGACTCAAGTTTGGACTACAATGTTGTAAGTAAGAGCAAACATCTCCACATATTCAAAGTCTTCATGCAGCACTCTGTGAAATGTAAGCAACAGAACAAGTAGCTTTTACAGGGCTTTGGAAGTGAACTCTGGCTATAAATAAGGAAAAAAAAGAAAAAGCCTACATACCTTCAAAGCACATTTCTGGCCTGTCTCCTTGTTGAAACACTCCAGTACTTTGCCATTGATTCCTAAACCTAGCACCCGTTTGGAGAGTTTGTAGTCATCCGTAACTGCATGTTTTTTTATCTCCAGTTTGACATGGGCCACTCCCCCAGGCAAGGATTTCACGCTGCTCTTGCTATCCACGTGACTCTCTGGCTGGGATTCCTGTTCACCTTCACTTTGTTCCATATCAGGGAAGAGTCTGAGATGACAGAGATACCCCACAGGGAATCTGTGGGGTATCCTCAGCAGTGTCCCTCCTCTTAGGTGATCAAACCCAGTGCTTCAAACAGTCCATTTGCTCGCCATTTAGTCCTGAGTAAAGATGTAAATGAGTATTAATATAGAATAAATTAATTATATTAAATTATATTAGTTATTATAATAATAAACCCATCAGGTTGGATGGGGCTCTGAGCAACCTGATCTAGTTGAAGATGTCCCTGCCCACGGCAGGGGGGTTGGACCTTTAGAGGTCCCTTCCAACCCAAACTATTCTATTCTATTAGTAATTGATGTGAACTAACCATTCTCCCACCTAACCACTTTTCTCTCTTCCTTTCTTAACAAGATGACCAGGCGCTAGGGAGACCAAAAGTGGAGGTTCACCTCAGGAAAGCACACTTTGTTTAGCTTTACAGACCAGTCACCCCAGTTCCAATATACACAGATATCAATCCGCAGTTATAAATTACTGCTTTTACTGCAACAAGTGTCTGCGCTGAGTCTTGGACTAAAGTCTTACTCATCTAAACTCTGTACAACAGAACAGCAATGGCCTCTGCTTTGAGGAGCTTATAAACCTGCATCAACAACTTGTTGCCTCAACTTTTTGTGTAGAAATCTCCACAATGGTCCCCTGCCTCATCCCGACGCTCCAAGTTATGCACAAGAACCACAAATACCTGGATTCAATCCCAGGGGGGCACTGCCTGGGCAGGCATTGGACCTAATGCCAGGCCAGCGCTTACCAAATTGCCCCAGTCCACAGAGCAAGGGGCAGGTGCAGCATTACTTAGGCGACCATCGAACCACCCAAAAACTCGGGTACGCGGGGATGTAACGGCATGGCTTCCAAAACCAAGGAGCTGCCTGACACCACTGGGGACCAGGTGGCCTCTGGCCTCTCAGGAGCACAGCCCCGGGGGAGGTACGGGTGCCGGGGCCTCCGAGCCCCGTTAACACGGCTGAGCCACGAGCAGGCAACGTGCCACGGGGAGGCTAAGGGCCGTTCCTCACGCCGGGGGGCTGCCGGGCCCGAGGCCTACCCCGCAGACAAGCCGCCCTGGAGGAGGGAGCAGCTCCCTCAGCGAGGGGCAGCGGGGCGGCTCCCTCAGCCCCCCGCACTGTGAGGCGGAGGGCGGGAAAGCTCCGAGGCGGGAAAACCCGGAGGTGAGGTGAAGTGAGGCGAGGCGGGCCCCGCGGCGCGCAGGGGGGCGGCGGGGGAACCGCCGGGGTGGTAGCGGCGGGCTCCGCCGCCGGGCCCCGCCGGAGGACGGTTACCTGCCTGTGGCGGCGCGGCGCGGCCCCAGCCGAGGCTTCCCGGTGCGGAGTCCCGGAAGGCGGGGTCTGCTTGGGCCCGCCCCGACGCCCTGGGCAGGTGCGCGCCGCCTTCCCCCAGCGCTGAGGGCAGGCCGCCCGCGGCGGGGCCCGGCCCGGCCCGGCCCCGGACGAACCGACAGGTTCCCCCGGGGTCGGGCCGGACTGGGCCACGCACGGGCTGAAGGGGGAGCGGGAGGCCGCGGCCGGAGCTGCCTCATCCCCCCCCCCGCTGCTGCGTGAGGCAGAGCGGGCGGTGCCCGGCGGCAGGTTCCCCGGGGAAGGACGAACGGCTGGTGGGGAACATCCCGTGCGTAGGGCGGTGTTTTTAAGGCACCGGCCACGTTATTTATTTATTGGGGTAAACAGCCCTGCTAGAGGGGGAGTGGTGGGGGACGAAGCTGCCTCGGCGGCTCCGGGCTTGTGCCGCAGCGCGCCCGCGCGGTGACGGGGCGGGGCGGCGAGGCCCGGAACACCGCCAGCCCCTTCCCCCCCGGTCGCTCGGTTTAGGAAGGGGAAAGGACTGACGCGTTCACTCTAAAACCTGTTTTAAACAGTAAGGCTGTTGCTATGGAGCAAAGCATTGAGACTCCATACTGGACAGGCTATGGTCCTTCAGGCACTACGGCTACTGAAATAGTCGGTGCTGTTACTAAAGGCGACCTTTTCTGCCAAATAAGCAGCCAGTATTTCTTTGCACTGTTGTATGCACGGTTAGGATGCTAAAAGTGATGGTTCCCACAGCAACTGTCACTCATCACTGGTGCAGAGAGTGTAGTTACAGGGATGTGAAATGCTGAGTTTTTCCTACATGTGAAGATGAGTCACGCATTGAAATGGAGCTGTATTTGTATCACTGGAAAGAGCTTTAAGTTCACATGCTTTACAAGTTAAAAATACAATTGTCATTTTACATAACATAATGGCATCTGGAGTTCTAGCAGTTAGGAAAATAATTAAAAGGGCTAATGAGTCCTTTCTCCAAGGGATAAAAAGTAGTTCAACTTAGCAGGATGCAGATCTGCAGTACATCGCCACGTGATGTGACGCTACAGCTATTCTGCCTCAGGTTTCCCTTCCAGGCTTTCAGCAGTTCAGCTGCTGAAGGGCCTGGTCCCCTGATTCAGTTCACCTATTCTGGGCTAATCAAATCCCAGAGGAACACAGCTATTTCCAACCTTTCCTTCTCAGGTTTGGCTTCCAGCCTTCTTAGGCTTTGCACCACCTCCCACTGTGGCAATCTCAGGGAAACGTATACATAACTGTAAGCTCCCAGGTTGCAAACCTTCAATAACACTGTTCTGTAGTCAGCAGCTTGCTCTTATTTTCCTTCCCACGGCTTCTGCCTGTATTTGCTGTTTTATTTGTCCTGGATGGTAATTTCCTTCTCCTTGCAACAGGTAACTATAGTCCTCTTCCCAGCTCACAGTCACTGGGGGCCAGACCCTTCAGAAACCTTCTAAATCTCTCAGCTCTCTTCTGTATCTTATAATTTGAGAAAATATACTCGCTCGCACCCATTTGTAGCTCCCATTCTCAGCCCCTCTTCTGGTCTTTCCATGTAACTCTTACACAAAAGTCTATGGCTGACCAAAGCAAGCAGAAGTTACAACGGCTAGCGCATTAAAGCTAGCAGAAGGCAATTTATGGCCCTATTCTGGGAAGTATTAAACGTTGCAAAAATCCCAAACAGATGTCTACTTAAGGGGTTGCTATTTTTTACAGAGTGTGTCAGGAGCAAGGAATTTCATTAAGAAATTATGACTCTTTCTAACTATTACAAGAATGAGTTTCTACAAAATAAGCTTTGTGTGGAAAGAGAGGAAAGATGAGGGAGTAAGACAGGATTCTTCTGTGTGAAGTTAGTTGGTTCTACACGTCTCAGTTACGAACAGTCTCCCACTGAGAAGAGTTCAACTGGTAGGATACAAAACATTTTTCAAGTCACTGCTTGAAATGATATCTTACTGAAAGCTATGCTTGTTTGGGTTCACTACTCGATATTGTCTACATATGCTCTTAGCAAAGTTCACCGTTTTACCAGCAACCAGTAGCAAGTTTAAACAGGGCAAAGACCTTAAAAATCCAGTGTGAATCATGGTTAATAAGGCTTTACGCCAACCCTCTGCTAATTTCACCCACCATAAACTCCGACAAAGCCTTTCCAGCATCAGCCCAAGCATCAAATAGCCTCACTGTACACAAGGATGACAGCTGAGGAGCAAAAAGCAAATATATTCCCTTGCTTTTTGTATTCATTTTTTGTCTTAGATAGGCTGTCCGAGCACAAAGCGTCTCTCTACCCCAGGCAAAACACGAATATCGTGTGCAGAAAATCTTTAAAACCAGTGACAAAGACAGTATTTCTCAATATCTAAAAGTCTTTGCAACAGAGTGTTTTCACAAGTAACAAGGTGGCAATCTGATGCTGTAAGTAACAGCCAAAAGCATCCCGTGCTCTTACACTAAACTTCTAAATCTCTTCCACCAGACATCTCTCCTGATTTTGCTTAGCTGATGCTTTTTATTCAATGTTATTCTGACCACGCTGGGCAGCCCCAAAGCAGGCTGGTTTGGGTGCTGCGCTAGTGAAACGACTCTGCTCTAGTGACCTGGTGTGGTGTCTTAGGTGACTGTACCTGCAAACCCGCGTTGGGTACCCATTCTGAAGTTCCCGCACTTGTAAATCCTGGCCTTTGCAATCCACACGCAGTTTGTACAGAGCCGAGAACGTTCATTTGTGCAATATCCTTCTCTTAAGCTGCTTAAGGTTTTATAATTTCTCTGACAAGCTCTGGGGGAGGGACAAGCATGCTGGGTCCAGGCACACATCTTGGAGTTAACAACTGGGTTAACCATTTAGCCCCAACACTTCTGACATCCTAAAGGCGAGCAAGCGCAGTGTGGTCATCTTGGCTGCAGTTGTACCCCTGTCTGGCCCTGGGAGCGTTTCTCACAATGTCTGCTTTCAAATGCCAGTTTTAGATCTCCCTGGGAATTACATCTCGTGTGATCAAAAACTTACACTGCGGATCCTGCGGCTTCTCTTTGTGCTCGTGGCAGGTCGAACCGCATTAGCATCCTTTGGAGATACTGAGGGAGGACATGCTGACAGGCCCACTGCAGCTTATTGTGCCGGGGGACATTTTTCATTGAAAAAGACATTTTTATTTATTTATTGATGTTTGCTTTTTGAAGTTTAAAAAAACCCAGTACTGTTACAGGATAAGAGCCCACTACGGCAAAAGTTCTTTCATCCTCACAAAAATCCCTAAAACTGCAAATTAAATATTAATCCTGATTTTACCAAAAATCCCCAACAGCAACAACACAAAACAACTTATTTCAAGAGAGAATTTAGTAGCTCAGCTATGCCTGCCTTGCCCCAAACTAGAAGAGTAGCTTATAGGAGAAAATAACCAAACAATAAGGCCCGAATCTTGCAATAAGCTTTGGGGCAGCAGCCCTGTCTCTCTAAGCTAGTGTGTTAACCCTGTGAAGCTTCATATTTTAGCCAGCACGCAGTCTAGATATGCTGTTCCTGATTTTGTTGTATCTTGGATATCACAGATACCTGGTTTACACAGAGAGAGCACTACTGTTTAAATACAGGAGGTTAATTTTGGCTATCCCACTGGGTATTTTCACTGCCTTTTTGCCATGCTGTAGCAATTCAGTAACAGTAATATCTGGGATCAAAGACATTTCAGACTTTCAAATATCTCATTTCTTAACAAGAATGAAATATCTGAGTTTGCTCTCACCTGGAGAGCTAAGAAAGCTGATGTCATCAAATGTTCTTTGAGAGATGGCATATCTTGGAGGAGTGATACTTACCTGAATGCTACAGTTACCCGAGTTTGTTTATATACAAAAGTGATTTGCACAGAGGTTTGTCCTTGATAGCACTGTCTTGTGGAAATCGGTATCAGCTACAATAAAGAAAAGATCACCATCAGCTGAAAATATAGTGATGTTTTTTTCTGAAACATTGCTTCCTCTGAGTAACAGCTATATATTTTTTCTGGTGTTATGAGAAATTCACTCTCTGGGATGCATTATATAGATGTACAGATGTCAGGCTGTATGTCAGGTTGAAGTGAGGACACAGCTTTGTCTGACTGGGCGGTTGCAACAACCTTATTAAATCTCTCAGAAAGTTCTTTAGAAACCGCATCTGTGATATTAGAAGAAAGAAAGGGCAGCTCTACAGAACAATATTGTGATATGAAGGAGAAGAAAAGCAGCTTCTTACAGGATCTTTAGTTTAGTCTGTCATGTACACAGTGGTCTGAAACAGAGACTATATACATGGTTTTTTTGCCTGTCTTTCAGTTCTGCTCTGGAGGTGTTTGTCTCAGACTTATCAAAAAGAAAAAAAAAGAAAGAAAGAAAAGCCCAACAACAAGCCAGAAACTGAAATAGTTTCTTTTACCCGTACAACTAGGAAAGCTCATCAGCAAGCAGCCTGGCTCCTTTCTCTCCATTGCTGAGGAAAAAACAGGTTTATAGAGCTCTTTCGCAAGCAATGATGTTTACCTGATGCTTTGTGATCACCAAACTAGAACAACTTCTCTTTTATTCTCAACACCCTCCGCCCTGACCTGGGATTATAACATGGTTTCTAGGAGGAATTACAAGTTCTAGCTATGAACCAGCCGCTAGTGAAGGAAAGGGAAGTCTCAAGAGCACCAGTCTCACAATCCGGAGAGTGTGTCCTAATACCTGGCTTAGTTCCTCAAGATTACTTCCTCCCTGTTAGCACATACTCAGCAGGTATTTTTCTACAGAAATACAGAAAAGGGTAGGACAGTTGCTTTTATAATCCTGGACTCTGACACCTTATTACAGATACATTGTCTTGGTCACAGAGAAGGTTTTGGGAGGCTCCATCCCTGCTTCTCCACTAAGGGTTGCTGTCCAGGGATCTTAGAGCAGAAGGAGCTCTGAGACAAAGCGTATTTACAGAGGGAGTCAGAGAGATACCGGTTGGACATTTCCATTTCAGCAGAGAGAAAAAAAAAGGACGAGGTTTTTCATAGAAGTATCATAAATCAAAAGCATCATAAATCTTCCAGTCTGTCTACAGAAGATGGTGCTTCATTTTATGCTGCAGTGGAGCACAAGAAATTAATCTCTCTTTCATTGAAAAAGATCCTGCAACTAATGGGTATGGCAACATTGTCTGACAGTCCTAGGGTGGCCTTCCAGGCCACTCAGGAATACAATTTTTGCAGAAACACAGCATTTGATACAAGCAGAACAGTTCCTAACAGATGCCACACTGCAATCATCTTCTACGTCACCCCATGCCAGCGAGCCTCGGGACAACGAATATTGTGAGTTCCTTACAGTAACACCACGGTATATTTTTGTAGCCTGAAATGAAGCCCATTGCTGTCCTGCACATCCTACTTCTGCATGGAGCCAGCTCGGATGTCCCCGCATCCATGGCACAGCTCACTCACACCCTGGAGACTCCTCCATTGCTCCACACCAGGTTGGGAAATCAAAACCACAACAGTAAGTTCATCACCCTCCTGTGTGTTGTTGATTACAGAAATTGGTGTGCCCTACTCAAATAACGAGATGGCCCATCTAAACAAGGAATAGATGCTTATTATTGTTAATGTTTGTTCGGTCGCATGCTATTCCTTACATTACAACACAGAGTAAGGGTCGGAGATGGCCTTATGGCCACAGAGCAGCCAGAGGGGCAACTTTCTTTCAGTCTTTCATACACAAGCTTATAGTGAAGGTAAATCTAGTCTCCAGACACACAGACCTCTCTCAAGAGTTATGATTTTGGATGTCATTTTACATTTACACCAACTCTACAAGATTACGGAAATGTCCAACTGTACAGCTGAAGCAGTGTAACTTACCCTCCGTGGAAAGGGAACTCTGGCCGCCTGTCTTCTCAAACACGTTTATCAGTAGATGGTGCTGTTGTGTTGGTGAATTTTCCTACGGGACAACTGACAAACGATTTCTGGATTTTCTTACCTCCCTGATTTTATTGTGAGCTTTCTTTGGTACCTTTGATAACTAAAGCCTATAACTGAACGATATTGCTCAGCAATATTTCTTGTAACTGCCTCTGCAATGTCCTAATTCTTCAACGCTGAACCCTGGAGAACCATTTATATCAGTATAAAATGGGTTTAAACAACTCATTTGTTGGAATGGCAGCAATTTATATTGACTGTGCGCAGGTAACCAACTGCACACGGCCTGGGGCATTGGCAAATGGGGCACACTGTTCTGTTTCCTACTTAGGGCATTACCATGTGCATGAGGAATGCCAATGAGGGACAAAACGTTCAGGTAGAGTGATGAAGTACTACTGAACACTCCTGACTTAAAACTGATCACTAATATTGTAGGTAAAATAGCCCAGGCATTAGCCTGAATATTTTTTTGAGGTGGACCCCTAAAAAAGTTTCCAATGAAAATGAAAGCTCCTTCCATTAATTCTCATATGCATTAGATACTTCAATTTAACGGTCATCTTTCAGGGTCCTGTAGGACTCATGAAAAGAGCGGCACGGACCTAGTGATTGCGGGTGGAAAACCACTGCATCAGAATGCAATGCATACTGAATAACGTAGCGTCTGCACTGGTGCGAACTCCTATGCTGCCTCCACAGAGCAGAAATACAGAGCTGCCAAGTGAGACCCGTTTCTGCATGTGATGTTTCCACTGTACAGTTCTTAGCATTGTTTTCCTGCTCCGGAGATACAAATGGCTACTCAAACAACAGCACAGAGCCTGCACACAAAGACTTTTCCAGAAGATCACTAGATGGAGCCCAATTCTAAGTAAAAAAACATGTAAAGCTAGCTTCTCAGTGTCTGCGCCGGGCTGCAGCGCTCCTGCCTTACGGCACGCTACAGCTATGATCTCAGTGTCCCCTCCAAGGCTGAAGATGAAATACCTTCTGAATGTGCAGGTTAACTACAGTTTGCATGAAACAGCAGCCACTTCCTACTCTCTAGTCCAGCTCTGTTCAAATCCATCGTGCTGCTGCAACACCAACACAGTAAGAGGTTTTAAACAATGCCGAATTTAGATCTGAAGGAGCACATGCATGCAGACGTCCCCCTGCAACCCTGTGCCACAACTGCAAAGGTAAGCCTTCGAATATCTTTTGACTGTTGTGCTTGCTGTGCACAGAAAGGGCGAGGACTGAAACTCCTCTCTCACCTGCTATCCCCTCGCCTCTCCTGTGAATTTACATGTATTCAGATGAAGTGTCAGCTGAAGTCCATCTTAGGGTCAGAAGCAAACTGGTCAAGGGGTGCATGCGTGATGACATTCCCATCCGTCTGGATACTTAGATGGCCCTTGGCATCTCCCTCTTTGAATAGCTCAGTATTATTAGTAGTACTCATTACTGCACTGTCCCTGATGTAGTAAAGACAACGAATGGAGGCGTGCAGAAGGCTAACCGGCTGCTAGCTGAAACGGCAGGGAGTTAAAGGCTGAGTCAGGAGCTGAACATAGGCTTCCTGCTCAGGCTCATGTCCTGCCCATGAGAACATCCTTCTAACCTTATCCTTATCATCATCTTCCCCTCCCTTCCCCTCCCTTCCCCTCCCCTCATGGCCCCATCCACTTTGGTTCTGAACAACACAATGATTACTAATGTTTTTAAATATTCAGTCTACTTCAATGGAGGTGACAGACAGCCCACTCTCACATTCTCTTATCTCCGATATGTGAAGAGGTGGCAAGGAAAAGAACGATCAAGCTTTTGGTATGAAGTGTTTAAAAATAAAAGGTTCAATAACCCTAAAAGTAACTGAAATACTTCCTCCCGGGTCACCCAATTTTAACGTGACAACGATCTATAAACGCAGGACAAAATGGTGGTGGTGGTGCGACCTTTTCCAGGAGACTCAGCCGAGCTGAAGTCCAAATTCACAGGGGATTCCCAGGTGACCAAGACACGGGGCCACCCTGCGCAGCGTGACAACCGTATTTCCGCTGTCCAGACTACAAGACGCTACAGCACACCGTCCTCCCACGGACCGCCTCTCGCCACCTGTCCCCCATCCCCTGCTAGCGCGGGCAGGCGACACCCCAGGCGCGCCGGCGGGAGGAGGCGGGGAGGGCAGGGGCAGCCGAGGGGGCGGCCGCACCTCCCCGAGCCGTCGCTCCCTCGGCCTCGTCGCATCCCAGGGAAACGCCCGGCCTCCGGGTGCCTCACCCCCGCGGCCTGCCCCCCTCCCTCGGCGCCCAAGCGCACAAGCGCTCCTGCCACCCAGGCAGACGCCGCCGGCTTGGGGAGAACGCTGAAGCGCGAGAAGGGCGTTAAAACCAGATTTCGAAAATTACGAACAAAAAGAGTAACTACAAATACATAAAAATAAACAAACGAATGCTGCAAGCGAATGGCGGGGCGGCGCGGGGAGCCCAGCGTGAGCGCCGGCGGCAGACCCCCGCCCCGCGGACCGGGCGCTGCCTGCGGGGCCGCCGCTCCCCCGCGCTCCGCCCGCGGCGGGCGGCCCCGCGCATGCGGCCGGCGGGCGGGCGGGCGGCGGCGGCGCCCATTGGCAGCGCCCGCCCCGGCGGCCCCGCGTTCCTGGAAAGTTCTTGGAAATGGATCAAAGGCGTTTCCGCGAACACGCGCGGCGGCGCCGGCTCCGCGCGGCCGGCAGCGCCCGGCAGCCCGCCCTCCTCTCCCCTCCCGCCCGGCCTCCCGGGAGGGCTCCGCTCCGCTCCCCTCCCCCGGCGAGCGGCGCTGACATCAACGCGGCCGTTACGGACACATCTATTTATACCTTCTCTTTTTTTTTTTTTCTTCCCCCCGCGTGGCTGCTATCGGAAGAGTGATGTGAATACAATACGATTCCAGGAATCCCTCACTTCCTGGAACAGATTAAAAGGGGCAAACAAAAGATTACTTAGTAGGTTGGGTTTTTTTCTCGGAGCTTCATTACTGCTGGAGTCAGTGAAAAAGCAGGTTGCTGCTCTCCCGGCTCTCTTCCCCCAAGCATTCGGGGAGATATTATTTATTGGTATCTATTTATTATTATTTCAGAGTGCTCTGAGTATTTTTTCTAAAAGATTGCTCTGAAGGAAGATTATTTCCTCTTTAAATATATGTAATTTCCCTTTTCTCTGGTTATTTTAAAAACTTTTTTTGTCGTCGTTTTCCGAAAAAGCAGAACAAGAATACGTTATTTTCTAAAGCACTGAAAGTGCACACATTTTCCTGGCCAAAGTTGCTAAACAATCCGCAAAGTCTTTCTCGGACAGCCTGATTCGCCTTCTGCTTGGCTTTTTCTGTGTCTGAAACACAACCTACCGCGGAAGGGGTTTGCTGGGACTCTCCAGCCTTCTCTTACCGTGAACCCCTAACCAGAGGCTGGAACTAGCTCGCTCCTTCTGGGAAGCAAAGAAAAAGGAGACGAGAAGAAAAAAAGAGAAGAGGAGAAAGCATTTCCCACCTTCTTGAAGACTTAATGCTTTTCCCTTGGTCCAGGAGTGACATGATCCTCTGCGTTCAGGGGTAAGATACTTTGCAGCCTTCTTTTAAAAGCTGTGGTCTGATAATTGTAATTAGTAAGATTCTCTGGGACAGTTTTTCAGCTCGTGTGAGTTGCCATGTGCGATTGTAATGGAACGGGAATGACTTACGCTGGCCGAGTGCTAAGTTGTGCGTCTGTGTCCTATGTGTCTGCTTTTTAGATTCCACAGCCAAAATCATAGCACCATAAAGTGTTCCCGATTTTCGTGTTTTCTATTGCTGAAAAACTACATGGTATTCAAAGCCTTTGGGGGAGTAAAAATTAGTAAAAACGTGGAGTGTGTTGTTCAGTGGTGTGTGTGCAGCAGCAGCGGGGACACAAACTCGAGACCGTAGGTGTTCTCTAATGTCCCGGTGGAAACAAACTGCTCACAGGAAAAAACTTCCCTGGACTTCAGATGCTTTTGTCTATTTCTAAGTAAATATTTATGCTAAACATATTTATTTGGTTTTCTACTTATTTGTTTTTCTCCATTTATTTGGTTTTCTATTGCTTTTACAGGTAAGATTAAATGTATGTACATATATAGAGACTTACACATACAGAGCATTCTGCCGAATGAAGGCCACAGGGGGCACATATGTAGTTACACCACCTTTGTTCAGTAGAACAGGTAACATCCAAGTCCCTTCGCCGGTACTGGTGTCTGGTACCTGTGTGTTGGCACTTCAGTGTCTGTATGATCAGCTCAGGTCATCAACATGCATAAATACCTGGTCTGCAGGAATCACCCAGCATTTTTACACATGCTGCATATTTGGAAAGTGTCAGCATTTGTTTCAGCCTGAGCTGTAATGTCAGTATTACCCATCCCTCCTGCCCTCAGTGGATTTTCCTCAGAGATAATGCATTTGCCCTTGTCTGCTTTATATGACTAAAGCACAGGGATTTTTCTGCCATTTCCCCCCAAAATCTGTTCCACAGACAAGCAGAGCTCATGCTTACCAATACTTTCCTACTACTCAAGTGGATTTGCTTTTGCTTTTATTTTCAGTCTACTGCTGCAGTTCCTACAGCCACGGCAAAGGGAATTCATTTTTCAACTTAGGCTTTGTGGAACCCTTATCTGAAGCTTTTCTCCAGGGTTAACATACTAGAGCTACTCCTTCCCTTCACCCACTAAGAACTTGTGTAGATGGTTGTCTCTTAGTATCTTTTTTATGACCATTTATTGCTTGGTTTTCATTATCCTCTAGGATTTCATATGTCCTGGACTCCATGCTCTGCCTCCTATTCAGACCAAGCTCCCATGGGAGTCTTGGGACGTGGCTGATGGAAGGGAGAGCAGCTCGACGCACTTTTTCTTGTACTATTTGTACTGTGTTACAAAGTTTTAGCTTATCAGCAAAGTAACTGCAAAGCTAACACTAAATGGTATCAGACATATCTGGTTCTCTTGAACTTTCTTGGCTTTCCAAGGCTTTTTGAAACACTAATTGCCAAAGCACAGGGAAGTTCATTTGCTGTTTCTCTCGAGACTCTACACAGACTACCAGCTAGACATGCCAAATTTTATATATTTGTTTTCTTCCTCATCGCAGCTGTTGTACTAACACTCTACTCTGTTCAGTCTTGATCCTCCATGTGTCTCTCCTCTACTTTCTTTCTTACAAGCACTAATTATTTTCAAATACTTACTTTGCCCCATTAAAGGGCTGACTTTTTCATGTGGGCATACCTTTTTCAACATGTTCTTATCCCAGCAAACTCTTCTTCTCCCTCTTGCAAATGTACTTGCATTAAAAGTTGTAGACTGGCATTACTCGCCGATCCCTCTGCTCTCCCTTTCCTGTGCTTGGAGCTGCTCTGGTCACACCAGCAACTCTTTTTTCTTCAGCCTGTGTACAAAGTTGTTTAGCACACAATCACCTCCCAGTCCGTGAGAATTTCTAATCCCGTGCTCCTTTGAGACTACAGCTGCACTAGGGCTGTTTGTAGGGGGAGAGAGGGGCATAAGGCAGGTCTATAGAAGGAAAATAGGAAGAGTATAAGCATGGTCCTTCTCTGGCTGCAGTGGAAGAATCCTCACAGTCACTGCATGGGGTTTGGGCTCCTTCAGCTTCAGGTGGCAGAAAGCATAAGGTAGCAGAGAGCAAGCACAGTGGGAAACCTCGTCTTAAGCACATGGGCTCAGCTTCAGGGAGACCCACAGTGGCTCTATAAAAGAAACCTACTGACAAATTCACGTAGTTGATGTGTCTTTTGGAGGACTGAACTGTGAACTGGTACAGCCCTTGAAATTAACAACTTTCTGCAATGAAACGGGAGTACAGTTCCCCATGCAGCTTTGCTGTCTCTCCCTTCCTTCCCAGGCTCTTAGCCAATTCCTAATTTCCTCTCTAAAGTAGGTATATAAAAAGAAAAAAAAGTAGTTCCGTGCTAGAACACGAAAAGTTTTCTTTGTGTTCAAAACCTTTCCCGAAGGGTAGGCCAGAAAAATTTTCCAGGAGAAAATAAGTTTGGAGAGATTTGGAATTTGGACTGCAGTATTTAAGTTCCGGGGAGCGAGTGGGCAGTGAGCGGTGCAGGACTGATTTTACTTAACATTGGTCACAGTCATTTTCAGCTCAGTGAACAGTTGGTGTAAGAACGCACCTGAGAGAGAATGCTCTGCCAACAGCCCTGTGTAACACCCTCTGCACAGCGCGAACTGTTATATTAGGTTCAATACAGTGAAGGATCTGGTTTATAGTCCTCCTTGCTCAAAAAGGGGGGAAATGGAGAATCAGGAATCTCCTTTCCCCAAGAAGGCAGGTAGCTAGACATTTGTGAAGACCGTGACATTGAGAGGGAGACATCCAAATATCTTTAAAAATGCAGCCCTCAACACTTACAAATGTAGCTCAGGTGGGACTTAAAAGAGAACTCAGAGGCTTCCTAACAGCCATCTCCAGGTATAAAAGTATATTCAGATCCACTGTTCTGTAAAAGCCACTGAAGACACAGTCCCTGTGGTCAAGGGTGCCTGGTGGGGATATGGGCCAGCAATCACTTTTATTAGGTTTGGCTTCCTATCCATGAAGAGAAATTAAGGAATGAGGATCAGATGCCATGAATGCCAAGTAGATATCCTGCTTTGAAATGTGATTTGACATATGGAAAAAGGAAGAATGTTCTTTTCTAAATGCCAACAGAATAGTGGGGTTTTGCCATGTATTGCATAGGCAGGAAGCGTCTCTCCGTAGATTCAATTCTTCCAGTGGTTTTACAAAAACCTTACCCCAAACCTACGTGGTTTTATTAGAAATGCAGAGTCATGGAACTGACTGTGGCTCTCACTCACAAATCATTGTGAAGTCATTTTCAGGTTATCTCTAATCTACTTTTCCCCCAAATCCCTTCTTTGTGCTCCTGGTCCCATACCTGAGACTCAGCAGTTTGAGAAGGTGGAGTGCTATGATCAGGTGCAGATCAGTTTACAACACATTTATGTATGTACCTGAAGTGTCACTGTTTGCATAAAGCACAGAGAAGGAGGAAGGTTGGAAGGGAAGTGCTTATGACTTTAGAGTCTCCTTCCACTTCTCTCTTCAGTGATGTGGGAGGAGGTGGCTGCTGCCTTTGCAATCACCATCAGCTCCAGTGGTGCTGTGACGGTCTTACATTGAGGACTGTGTTGTATTTCTCTGGAAACTCAGCCATCTTTTATGTTAAGTGTCTGAAAGAACATCTCAAGCAAGTGAGTGCATGTGGGGGATATAACACAGGACATGCAGCAGTACAGGGCACACAAAGGCAAAGAGCCTAGAAGAAAAAACAGAAACTAATGTTTTTGCTCAGGAGATTGCCTGGGAACAAAGACTTCCCTGGCCCCCAACATCCATCCTTCCTCTGGAGCTCTGCCTTCCTTTAGGAATCTCCATGCTGCAGAGAAGGAGCTCCTATGGCCCACGAGAGCTCCAGGCTTTGTGAAACTGCACTTAGATGCTGAATGGCTACGCTAACACTCTCTTCAGGCTACAGAGGGAGTAATGTTCATAGCAGCGCAGTCTTGGCAGAACCTCCTACTACTATAATCCTGCAGGGGTTACAGTCGCACTATCATCTCCGTCGTGCCGTTGAACGCTAGGGTTTGTGTAGTGCACAGGCTTGGCTAAAACAAGAATTCCCATTATTCTACTACAAGATCAGCTCACCCTGAGTTCTAACAGACACATTTAGGATCACATCAACCTTGAGCAGAAAGCGGGTAGGACAAAACCCAAGCTATTCCCCATTCTGCTTCTAATTACATTACAGTAAATGCCTAACAACCCACTAGCAGAAAAAGATACTCCAACATTGTAATGATGTAAGTGAAGCTGTAATGCTGCAAGTGAAGCTGTAATGGTGCTATGAACCTTACTGCCTCTGAAACTACATATTAAAAGGCAAGATCTAAAAATATCAGGTTTCAAATCAACCTAAATTGCACGATAGACCACCTTTTACAAGGCGAAAAAGGCCAACTCCCTCTCCCTGTTTCTAAGGGCTCATCTTTAGCTGTGTAATTTTCCCCCCTTGCCTCTCTGAAACATAATCATAGTGAAGGTCTGTTTATAAAACATAACATGTTGTAATACAATGTAGCATGCACTGAGCAGAAACTGCAACCTATTTCAAGGCAAGGAAAAACAGCAGAGTATGCCCTTCATTTCAGACCTCATCCTTTGCTGGCAGAGGAAAAGATCAGGAGACTGTCACTCGGGGGCATTGCGGTGGATTTGTCAGAGCCGATCATGCAGCCTCTCCCAGTTATGGCCTTCCAGGAGGAGTCTGCACCTGCCTTTGCAGCACCAGTTCCAGACAGCAACCCACCTCAGACACGAGACCCTGAAGAAGACCTTCTCTGCATTGCAAAAACCTTCTCCTATCTGCGAGAATCTGGTAAGGCTCAACTCACAAAGTCAAGGGGTCAGGCGGCTACAGGGAG
This sequence comes from Aptenodytes patagonicus, assembly GCF_965638725.1. Lineage (NCBI taxonomy): Eukaryota > Metazoa > Chordata > Aves > Sphenisciformes > Spheniscidae > Aptenodytes > Aptenodytes patagonicus. Next base: position 5,988,948 of record NC_134956.1, read on the forward strand.
CAGGGAGCCAACTCTGCAATCTGAGCTCCAGGAAGAATCTCCTGATCCCACTTCAGATAGGAACCTGGTTCTGTCACAACCATAGCTGACTCTTGTGGGTGCAGCAAGTGTATTTTCAGTCTCTATAAACTTGTATCATGAAGTAATTTATTACTAGTGTAAGCAAAAGCTTTGTCTTTTATAACTGAATCAGGAGAAAGAATTGCAAGAAGGCCCCTCTTTCTCTGTAAACTGTAGTAGCTGCAAAAGTAGTCATCCCCATCCCAAGCCCCAGCGCAGCAATGACAGGCATAGGTAGGAAACCCTGGTTACTTCCCAAGCCCTGAATTCAGTAGGCTTCAAGGCTTCTCTAAATACACTGCCGGTCCTTTAATATGTTCTTTCCCTAACAAGTTCTTTCTGGAATGCTTTTCCAGGTTGGTACTGGGGATCTATCACTGCCAGCGAGGCCAAGCAGCATCTCCAAAAGATGCCTGAGGGCACCTTCCTGGTACGGGACAGCACCCACCCCAGCTACCTGTTCACACTCTCTGTCAAGACAAATCGAGGTCCCACCAACGTGCGCATCGAATACACTGACAGCAAGTTCCGGCTAGACTCAAACTACTTGTCCAAACCTCGCATCCTGGCCTTCCCGGATGTGGTCAGTCTTATCCAGCATTATGTCATGTCCTGCACAATGGAAAGCAAGAATGAGGCTCCTTACCCACCTCCGTCTCCTCTACCTCCCATGCAAAAAGAGATGGCAGCAGCTGCAGTACACTTGAAACTCATCCGGCCGCTCAGCCGCAAAGACAACATCCCCAGTCTACAGCACCTGTGCCGGCTACGGATTAACAAGTCTACAGCCAACGTGGACCAGCTCCCTCTACCTAGGCGGATGGGGGACTATTTGAAGCAATACCCTTTCCAACTCTGAAGCGTGGCCATTTTGTCTCAGGCATGACAGACAGGGACAGAAATAAGAGAACTTTGTGTCTTTGTCCCGCTAAAGCACGGCATCAGGTGGGCACAGTAAAGACCTGATTATCAACAGAGACTGCATCCATCTTTCCTCTCCCCTTCTCTCTAAATCCATTCCAACGCCAGGGAGGAGTTGGTTGTTTCAGTGAACAACGGGACACAATTTGAGCTCTGAACCTCAGGCTGCGCCGATAGTGGCTGTGAGAAAGTGCTGTAGGCATGTGCACACTACTTGAATTTCAGAGTTGCTGTGACACCGGAAATGTTAACATTGTTATTTTTGCTATTTATTTCCATGGCAGTTTCTCTCCTCGTGGTATTTTAAAAGCACCTTTTACTTTATTGTTTTTTGTTTCTTTTTCTTTTGTGAAATTAGAGATAGAATAAAGACTCCCAGCCAACTGGCAGCCAAAAATCTGTGGGAATTTGGATTTGGATTCACATCCAAATAGTACCTGTCTGAGCCTGTCCTTGCAACAGGTCACAGGAGTCCACATCCAAGCTCCCCCAGACTTCTGAGGTATGTGGGACTCAGATGACTGTATCTAGACCCACCTCTACAGAGGTAAAGAATATTTTTTTTCTTCCTGGGCTACAGGGGGCTGGGTATCGTAACCTCAAAGCACATTGGTAGCAGCTTGTGCATCTCCCAGAAATGCATGCTGCATCATAGGTTGTGGACAGGAGACTTCTTTGAGGAAGCCCTTCTTCCTTGAGACCTCTAAGCAGAGATTCTGGATATTGAGCTTGGACCAGGGAGCACTCATCCCATTTTTTTTTTCATCTTCCCCGTCTCCAAAGGAAGTTTGTGGCAAAACATTTAGAAACAAGTAATCAGAAACCCAACTTTCTTATTTGCAGGCAGAGGGATTTGGTTTCAGAGCACTCTGCATTTGGCTTGCGTTTTAAAAGTGCTGTTCCCTGACATTGCCCTTGCCTTGCAAGACGTGGGGCAAGAACGACGTCTCCTTGACCAGGGGTTCAGAGACAACTCTGCTGAGCTGCACCAAAGACACACACAGCTTCAGGATATTTATTTATTTATTTCTGGGGGGTAACAAGTTAAAAGCACCTCAGTAGAAAGAGCTGTCCTTCCTCTCTGCTAACACAATGCCAAACTGCCAGTTGCTCTGCTTCTGCCAGCATTATTCACGTGGCTTCAATCAGAGCTAGGCTCTAGTACACGCTGGAAACCACAGTTCAACTTTTCTGTTTGCCAAGGTCCAGACCTCTCCTCTCCCTTTCTCCCACTTGCATGTTTGTTATCCTTAATTAGATTTTTTGCTCTGGGTTTACTTCTCGCACCCCATCCCTTTCACACCCTTGCAAATGAAGCACAATGGCTCTCCCTTGCTCTTTTGCGGATAGGAGGGATAAACAGCAGATGGGATCTGCCCAAAAACAAGCATAGACAGAGAAGTTGCCCCTTCCTCTTCATTTGCATGATCCCATCATCCTTCCAGCCTGTAGGAGCCAGTCCATGCCACTGAGTGAGAGTAGAGAAAGGAACAGACAGGTCTAGAGAATTATCTTTTGGCTTCTTTCACCCGTAAGATCTCATAACTTGATCAAGCAGGAACCAATGTTAAGGATTCCTCGTTCATCCCTCCCTGGGACTGTCTCTCTAAGGCTCTGTAAGTGAGAAGAGACAAATCCCAGCTATACCTGAGGGTTGAGAGAGGAGGTAGAAAAGGATGGGATGGTGACTCAGGAGACAAGCTCAAAGCATTTCTTCCACCCTAACTTAAAGCTGCCCAAAGGGACAAGATCGGCTGATGTGCTTAGTCAGTGTCCTTTTTTTTTCCCCCCTCCACATTTATACAAGTTTGTGCTCTTGCAAGCTTTGTTTTTGATACTTTGATGATTGACAGAGTGCATGCGTGATGTCAGGTTTGCTTTTTATTATATCCTTCCCCCTTGCCCCATATGGCAGGAACCGCGGGAAGGTACTGAATGAGAATGAAAACTTAGAAGGCAAAACAAAAAAGAAAACTTTTTTTTTTTTAAATAATGTAAACCATAAACCACTGAAAAGGCTTCCTTTTATCCAAACACCTCTGTCTGCCTGAGGACACTGGGAACAAGGAAACCACAGCTCTTCAAGGAGCAGCAGTGATCTCAGGAAGCCCACATGGCTCGGCCACAAGCTTGGTATCTATTGCGTGTGAAAAGCCAGTTTGAGAAAGGTACAGCAGGAAAGGGCAAGTTGTTCAGCTCTCTGAAACTTGCCTCCTACTCGATCTTTTCTCTGTTGGGGGTAATGAGGAAATCAAGCTTGCAGGTTTGACCGCAATGAGGTCAGTCATTGCGCCATGAGAGCTCAGCTAAAATGGCAGAAGCATGGAACAAGAATGAATGCCTGGTTAATCCCCCAGCAGGACGATGCAGAGGCTAAGCTGAAGGCTGTAAGCTCATATGGGCAGGGACCATCTCTGTTATATGTTTGTTCTGCATCTAGCACAATAGGGTTCTCTAGGTGCTACTGCAATACAAAGAATAAACGATACAGTTACTCCAAAACGTCAGTTTCTTCTATCTTGAGTCAGTTTGTTAAAAATCATTTGACTTGGATTTTAAATAAACATTTTAAATATATTTTAAAGCCACTTGATGTAGAAGTCTTTGGTAAAATCCAAATGGATTAATTCATTTCCTGTTCACAGAAATTCTCCCCAAGACCAAACAAACTCTTGATTTTTTTCAAACAAGACACAAAAACCTTTAACAAAAAGGAAAGCCCTTCAGATACTGGGAGAGTTAACCCCAAAATCATCATCAGTGTGGGCCTGGTTTCTACTGCACACAGACGAGCAGCAGCAGGTCCCAAGATACCAGGGGCTTAAGGAACGTTCTTTAATGATGTAGAAAAACACAGGAATGATTTTTGTATTGCTTCTATGTGCCATAGAAAACCATTACAATCTAGGGGAAAGGAGATGGAATGTAAGTGGAAGTTTGGCAACTTGTTTACAGCAGGCTTCAAGTTGGCCCCAAAGAAAAATTCTGCTCACGGTAGTGTTGAAAGACAAGTTCATGAAAGGCAAACCATGCTTTGGATGCGAGACTCACGGCATCAGCTTCTTCCCCATGTTCTGCTGCTGCTGGGCCTCAGTCTCCCCGTATTTGCAGTCTGGCCCAGCACCCTTTCCCCTTCTCATCACCTCACGTGCCAGACACAGCAGGCATGGAAACCACCGGGAAGCTGGATCTCCCCTCCCGTGTCAGAGAGAGACAGAGGCCGCCCCATCTGTCCTGCCTCTGTGAAATGCAGGGAATACACTGAGGGAACCCCACTACTGGCACATGACTCCACTGTGGCCCCTTTGCACCCACTTCCCAGGAGGGATACTCATGCCACAGTCCCCCCATCCTGCCCGAAGCAAGGCACAGCGTGCTCTCAACCACTGGAAACAATAAAACATGCTCAGAAAAAAACAGAAGCTTAACTAGTTCCTCTCCATCATTCTCCCTTTCTGAATCCACTGGCTTCAAAGTTCAAAATAGTGCTTGAAAGTATTCTTGAAGCATGTGCTGTCCTTTCTGTGCCAGTCATGGGGCTGGCATTCGCTAGCAAACATTGTTTCCACAACCTCATCAACGTGAGTCCATGGGTAGATTTCCATTGCACACCAACCAGGAAACGTTGGCAATGGAATAATCTGCTCAAGTTTAAGTTGTTAAACAAAAACAATCACGTCCCTCTTGGTTTTAGGGGAAATGTGGAAAGCAAGCTAGACAGGGTAGAAACAAAACACAATCAAAGTCAGTGGAAAAACAAAAACAAAAGGAAGGAAAAGCTGCATCCATCTTTAAAAGGGAACTTTGAAAACCCTGGAAAATACTGAAAAGAAAGATGCAGCATTTCTGACACATTATTAAGTAATTTCTTAATTTCTTAGCTGGGCTAAACTCTTTCCCTAGCTACGTATATGAAACCCTGCTGCTCCCTTTCCGCAGATTAAAGGCAGAAACGATTGGCATGAGTCAAGCCAACACATAACTGCAGTTACACATGGTTTTACTGCATTGGCTGTTATCTTAACGACTCCCACTCCTGCATCTTCAGCACATTTTGTTAAAGCAAACAGGTTCGTGTTCTGAGAACTGCGCCAAACCTCCGTGCAGACTGAACTGATTTTTACAATTGAATTCCACATCTCTGGAAACAGGAGCATTCGTGGAAATGCAAACTGACCTTTATAATCACTGAAGTACAGCTGCAACACCTCTCCCAGCGACACCTGTATAGTTTGCTGAGCCAATGCACGACAATTTGGTTGGATTCCCTCTTGCTTTTTCTGACTACAGATAGAAACATGGATGTGGAGACCTCACTGAGAGTCTAAAAAGCAGACTGATAGGATCGGGAGTAGAAATCCCAGTCCAATGCTGAAACCATGCTGCTATGGCTCACTGCCACAGCAGAAATACCCTGCAGTTTGTCAGGCACATATGGTATCATTTTCCGTCTTAAATAATCAGCCTTCTGAAACAGCAACACATGCAAGGGAAAAATAACCCGTTTACGTGCACGTGTTCCTATCCTCTCAAACTTACTGAAATCTTATTCCTTTCCCCAGATCCTCTCAAGTGCACAACTTCCCTTAGCCCAAGCCAGATGAACCAGCAAGAAATGAAGTGAATCAGCAGAGTGTATTTAATTCTCTTATGACAGACATGGTCAGGTGTTTCCAGCTCTCAACCCATTACATGGCATTTCTAGTCCAAATTCCATTGTCAGTCTTACCTGCTATCTATGAAATTAAGAAAATTAAAATCAAAATTAACTGGACGCTGTATGTATGGCTCTTCTGCTCTGCTGAATCATGTTCTCATGTCCAGATCTGTCAGAAGCCAATTATCACCGTCCTTTCCTCTCTCTCCCTAATGACTGCTGAAACACTTGCAATCTGCACGGAAATGCACTATCCCCTTCCCCACCCCTGAACTCATCAGCAGTCCAAAGGTCTGGAGCATAGGGTAAAGCAATATCCAGTAAAGATGTGCCAGAGCAACTTTGGATGCCAAGTAACATCTTCCAATTCACTCAGTTCCTAGCAGCATTATCACAACATCTACGTCTCATTTTCAGTGAACCCCACCTATCATTCACAGGAGAAAATGAAAGAAAAAAACACCAGACTAGGCAGCTCCTTATGAAACAAACCAGCCAAAGGTAAAAATGAGATATTATTTACAGAGATCTGCCCTGTCCTTGGGCAGAAACGTTCATCCTTTTGCCTTTTTCTGTTCACAGCAACTTAACATTGAACTTTTAAGAGGGAGTACAAGGGAACCCAGTCCTGCCAGTATTGCCTAATGGCATGATAGCGAAAAGAGGGCTATGCAGTTACTAAGTGCGTTGATAACACGTTCAGACTCAGACTAATTTCTTTTGAGACATGCCTGTTTTCTGCCTGCACCTAGTCCTGCCTATTTTTTTTTTTTTTTTTATAACCACGGGTGCCAGAGTGTCAGGGAATAGGAACGCGTGGAGACACGGTTTTATCTGGAGGCTAACGCTGCCTCATGTGAACCCCCTTTTGATCTTCCACTTACGCTTCCTGAGAAACACAACGATTGTGTGGCTTCTGCTACGCACTGCACAAACAAGTAAGGCAAGTGGCCTTTGGGAGCAGGCATAATGCTGCAACATCAATCAGACATCCATCATCACCTCTGCTGTACATCAAAAAACAAGTTTAAAGAAAAATGACGAAGTGGGCCTAGGAATAAAATTAGATCAGAGGTTTTCAGTATTCACATCACGTAGACAGATGAGTGTACACAAACATACTCTTCTAAATTTTAGCAAGAACATGGGGGGTTTTTTTACTTGAAAAAAAGGTTATATTGTTCAAAGGAAAAGGCTACTGGTAGGCAAAATGTAGACCAGACAGAAGAAAAATCATTCTAACGGCTTCACTGTTAGCCTAGGCAATAAACTTCAAAAGGAAACTACGAAAAGGATTCCCGTAAGTAAAATACAATTCGGGTTTTACATAATAACGTAACAGTCTTAACATAATAATTTAGAGGGCTTTTAGATTGGGAAAGGGGAGGGAATACAACAAAACTTCAGAACTTCAGCTAATATTCATTAAAGATGAGATTCAACGAAAAAGGAAATTTTACTGCAAATCATTGGTGGCTTAGTCCTTGCAATTTCCTCTTAATCAGCTGTGGTAGCGGTCACTGCTGGAGACACGTTGTTGGGCTAGACGGCCCACAGGTCAGCTCCACATAGAGCTGGTCTTGCATTCTTGCAAAATCATCATTTGAATAATTTAAATATAGAAAAGACCAGACCCCAGAGGAAGCAGCCTGCCCCAGCAGAGGAAAGGATCCAGTCAGAGCTGCTCCCGGTCTGACATACCAACCTAGATTTGCAGAAGAGGGTTTCCTTTTGCCAACAGGAACTACTCTCACCCTTTTGCTCCTCTTTCTCAGACCTTACTGGCAAGGGTTTTCTCCTGAATGCCATTACTTCCTAAATGTAGTGTAACTGCAGTTTGCAGCAGCTCAGATTTGAGTTGCAAAAATGAATACAATGTCAGGTTTTGTAAAAATAGCTATTTTAAGAGAGCACTCTATCTAGGCAGGAAAGGCATTTGCTCTAATGTACCCCCACGCAACTACAGCGACAATAAAAACTTGAAATAATACTGGCTACTGCAGCATTAGATTGTCCAAACATATAATCAGAGACTTGGTATTTCTCAAAAACCTATGATATAAATACGCCAGATGGGAGGACAAAGGAAGAGCTGGTCAACCAAAAATCAGTGGCAGAGCTCAGCCAGAACTTGAGTTTCTTGGACTCCAGCCTGGCAGCCTGCGTAACTCCATCATGTGATTGCCTTGATCTAGAAGATACGCTGCAACTTTTCCAATTGGGGCTGTCGGAGAAGTGCTGCTCTCACTGAAACAGCCCTGCCCGTGAAACCTGTAAACCAAAATCAGCTAAATCCAGGTTCGTTTCCCATTGAGTGTGACGGGAATTCACTTATTTCAGGGCTGAATTTGGTCCACTTGATATTCCAGGTTTTACAGACAAGGATTTTATCCCTGGTGTAATTCTGACGTGAATTTGGCTTTAGAGGAAACCGTAATGCTGAAGTGCAGCTTACTTAATACAAGAAAAACCTTCCTTCGCACACTGCCCCACCAGCATGCACAAACCCTATCTGACATTTATTTATTAAAAGCAAAAGGAAAGCTCATCATGCATTGTACAGTTAAGTTCTGGCTTCACTTGAATTCACCTACAAATACGCCAGTCAGAACATCTGCAATGCCACTTTGGGATGTAAACATTAGTCTGTGGAAAACTGAGCAGACAAACCTGGATTGATCTCAGCAAACTCATTTCACATTGGCTAAGATAGAGCTTTCAGCGATGACAACTCCTAAAACCAACAGATCTAGGTTATATTTGCGACAAAGAGACAGCAGGACCCCGTGCTAAGCTCCTGGGACACCCATCCCATCCAACTGCGCCTCGCTGCTTGTTCTTTATAGGCTCACTCAATGCAAACCTGCAGAGAGATTTAATAGCTGATCAGAGAGACTGTATATTCTTTAATGTCAGGACTGTCTCTTCCCCAGAACAGCAATATGGTTTGAAATCTAGTTTACAGAAGGCAGAGCTGTGTTTATACTTGTCAGAAGTTACCCAACTTGGCAACGAATCTTCCCATCATGCAAGTGTCATCGCTGTCATTGCCAAACACTGCAGAGGCAGAGTTCAAAACACTACCTCCAAGCCTGCAAATATGTTGAAGAAACATGTTGCACAGTGCACATGCTATGTGTTTGCACATGTCTGAAAGCGTTAAGTAGCAGTAAAAGGTGTTGTTATGATTAAAATGTAAATCTGAAAAAGCCTAAAACATGACCTAATATTATTTCCCGGGAACCTTTTGGAAAACCTCTGTAACTTTTTGAAAATACCTCCTTCTTTTCTAAGCCTTTGGTTTTGGAATACTCCGTACATTCTTCTAAGACTCTGTAATTCACACCTCTAATTCCCTTCTCTCCAGTCCTGTGCTATGAAAACCATCTTGGCTGAGAGGCGCTGGGCAACATTTCAGAAAGAACACGTACAAAATAGCACTGCAAGTCTGCTGGAATGAGGCGGATCAGCTGGGGGCTGAACAGTTCCCATATGAGGCCAACATGGGGACTCCATATTACTCTTTTCTTTCCAAGAATATAGGCGATTGAAGGCCTCCCTGTGCATGCAAAAGCTTTTCTTGCTGGTCAAATCCTTAGGAGTGAGGAGCGGAGTTAGTGCGACCTGCCAGGCTGCTGACTCAGGGGTATTCACAAACAGCGGTTCCAAGCAAGAGTGTGCAAATGTCATCATAACCTCAGTGCCTCAGGATACTGAAAACTAGCTGGGAGGAAGAGTTTGGTCATTAAGGTAGTGGGGAAACACTTTGCTGCAGAAGTCGTTGATTCTGTTCCCAAGTGAATAGCTGCACTTCCCACTTTCAACGTAGACCACTCAGACGACACAAACCAGACTGGTTTGTGCCACTCCTACAGCTGCCTGTTTCGCAATTCAATCCATCTCTCTTCATCCACACCATTTTCCTTCTGACATACTCGTGAACCCCCAGGCTGCGTATAACCTTCTAGCTTGGCTCTAGGTTAAGGGAAGAATTTCATCGTACCTTGCCAATCTGTGTTTCAGGCAGGGAGGAAGCCAGATCTGCACACTCCCTGGTATGCGGGTCCCTCGTGTTCGGATGTGCTGCGTGAAGAAGGTACCTGAAGGCTATTATTTTTTACGTCCCTTAGTTCTCTACTGCCTGGCTATATAACACAGCCTGTCTTACCTGAAAAGATGAGTCTTTATTACATGAAACAGTACAAATCAGGCACACAACCAAAACCAAAATAACTCATGTTAGTGTCAAGTCACAGCGTGACACGGGCTTGTGTAGCAAGTGAAAATGTCACATGCTGGCTTCTGTTGTTTCCAAACATAGAAGTGTATTAGCAGACTTTGACAGAAAATATGCATTGAAAATCATGTTGGTATTACTTCTTCATATAAATCATGGTTTCGAAGGGACGGTCCATCACAACTACTGGAAGGGGAAATACTCCACTCAGTTTTGTATGGGAAGAGAGGCGAGTTCAGAAAGAGACAGTCCACTCTATAACACAGCCAGATAACCCCTCCCGCACATTATCAATCCAGTCCGACTTGACTAATAAACAATAAAAATAAATATATTGTCTTGCTTATGCTTTTTACCCCATTTGCAGGAGGCAACAAGCAGAAGGTTTTGTGTGTTCATTTTGCAGTTTATCTTCTATTTTCCTTTCAGCCTGTTACCACTCTAATAATCACCTCCTTTGTCTCAGCTCTTCTTAGAGGAATTAGCTGATGGAAGAGCAATACTCCTGTGAAAGAGCTTCTTAAACCAAGGACAATCCTTTTCCTGTGAGCCAAAAGGAACGTTCTCTTCTTACACTTGGGTTAAGGGAAATAGGTAACTGTCAAAGAAGCTGTTTCTTAATTATCTCTTCCCATTCCCTCAGCAGCAGCAGCCAGCACCCCTCTTCAGCCTATTACTTAGGTGGAATTAAAACCCCAAAGGTTTACAGCAAATGCTGTATATCCTATAGTGATCCCTATACCTAGCATCATTAATTCTTACTGGAGCAAAAAGGAAAGCTCTCAAAATTCTCTCTGCAGTCATTGACAAAACAAATGACTTAATGAAAAGGGAACACGTTATGGACACTGGTGGATTCTAGGTAGCCAGCTATCTCATGTAATGACCCAACAAATACCAGATGACATAGCTAGCTGAGGTCAACACTCCTCATAGGGTTTACCTTGACCAACTACAGAGATAAGTATTCCCTATGCCTTGCTGTTCCAGTATGTTTCCTTTCTAAGACTGGCACTTCAAAAGACGGTATCTCGGGAAACCAAAGTATAAAGGAATTATTTGTTTTACCCATGCCCTCCAGCCTTCCTATGGCTGATATAATCAGTACCACAGTGCTGTTTTGGAGGCAATTGATGATTAAAGCCTACAAAAGGAAGCACTTCAAATTATGTCAGGGAACACTGATTTTTCATGTATCTTTTGCCTTGTAGAGATGGCTTTTTGATGCAAAGGGAGATGAAGTCAAGTGAGGTTTATACGTTATGGTGTCAACCAAAGGAAAAGGGGAAAACCCAGGCCCTTTACCATCTCTGTCATTAAGGCATTCATGCCAGTTAGAACCATTGCCAAAGAGCCCAGCTCCTAACTGTAGAAGACACCCCCAAAATCATACATGTGTGTTTGTGTGTGTGTGTTTGTGTGAAGAATGTAGTGGTCAAATATTGTTCACGTAGGCTCTCTTCAGCTTCAGCTTCCAGCCCCAGTTTCTAAACTTCGGGATCAGTATGTATGCCGAGATGATTCTGTTAAAAATCAACAAGAAACATGTTCTGAAGTCTTACGCCATGGACACAAACCTCTTAACTTGCCCCCTGTCTTGAAAGAATCATGGCTGTGATACTTCCTAACAGCAACAAGGGAAAGGATGGTGGTACACAGATACTAGCAAACCTATAAGTAGTTAAAGCAATGGAGTCAGTATAGCAAAATAGCAGAGACATCAGCAATCTGTATGGAAAAGGCTCTGGATAATTTTTTAAAAATTGGATTATTTATATCTATGAACCCCAGCAACTTTTTTTTTTTTCTCGTGCACGTTCAGGGAACATAAGGAAAACTGGCAGATAAAGGAAGTTTCCTCTTTTGTTCTGCTGAGGCAGAGAGATGTTGGGGCTTTGTGTCCCCCCTCCATGGTCTCCAGTGGGGAGGCAGGAACTAAAAGGCTGAGGACAAAAGGACCGCATGTACATCTCCTACATGGCACTTGACAGAAGTGCCTGGATGAGTGGAGTTTTCATGTCATTCCTCCTTTCTGTTCCCTGTACTGGTGATCTGCTTCCACATCATCAGAAAATATCTGAGCGATACAAAATTATCAGTGGTGACCAGCCTGACCTGGAGACCACAAAGGCAGCTACAAAATTCAGCAGCTGCCCACAAAGTGGGACTATTAAAGGTACTTCAAACCCTACACAGTTACCAAGTAACAATTTAACGTCTGTTTTAAAATGACAGCTCTCCCTGCAGAAAGTAGGTCATTTCTTCAACGCCAAATTCAAAACAGACAGACCATAGCTGTGTTCCCTTAGACCAGTTATTCTAGCTATCAGGCAGTTTCTATTGCTATCTTAAGCTAGAAGTAATCCTTTGCACCTTATTCAAAATCCTTTGAACAATCCAAGAACAGAGGATGTGTTCAAAGCATTCCTTTATCCCCAGGGATGACACAGGACTACATCAACGCTTCATGTTTGGTCAGTGGATTTACACGCGGTGGCGCAGAGGGAAGGGCTGCCCATGGGTGGCCTGGGAAGGTCCCCTGGGTGAGGGACATAGGGGACCAAACTGAGCTCAAATCCCCTGGACTTTCTTCTCTGACCTAAAACCTCAGCTCAAATCCTCGCGCAGAGCCCCGGGCCACACGCCCAGCTGGGAGCCGCCACAACGGGAATGCCCTTTACGAGCAATGGGCAAAAAGCCTGTCACCAAAATTAACGTGGCTCTACCCAAGCCTGAAGAGTCTCCTGCAGTGCAATTTAAAAACAACCTAAAAACAATTCTGGAGAAATGGTTACGGCCAGTGCACAAAGGGGTTGGTTCTCTGCGCTACCGCCTCCGCTGAGGTCAAACCAACACAAGTAACCTTAACAAAAAGAAAGTCAGGCCCAAAGCTATTCTGTACAAAGGTGACTTTTTCTTGCCCTCTGCAATGCTGCCTCAAATCCTAGCGAGAACTATTTGTAAGCGGCCCAACCTCCCTTCTCCCCAGCACTGCCAGAGAAGAGCCAAGTCCATCAGACTGGTAGGACAATAAAGGAAAGCACAAGTGACTTAACTAAATCTTTTCTCTTGTCCCTAGGGTAATCAACCACATATCCCCATGCAGAGAAAAAAAACACATTTCTAAGCCTAGCTTTATAAGCTCAGGAACTAAAGCTGTCTCTTGGGCTCCTAACCATATAAGGTCTTCCCTTGGTCCTTTCCCTCTCAAATGGAAAACACCCTGACTTGACCTCTTGTCCGACAGCTCGCACCCTGTGTTTTTATTGCTCTTGCATAAACACAAGCAGTCTGCTTGCCGGAGTGCTAAAGACAGCCCACCCTTTCCCCATCGTGGTGGTGGGTAGCTCGCTGCTGGCTGTGATAAATCACAGTTGCTCTTTGGAAACTCACTCTGATTTAGCAGGAGCAGCGTAACATTAGAGTACCTGAACAGGTCTGACTCCGCACGTCAGCTAATAAGCTTCATGGAAAGTTGGATTCTGTTACTAGTTACATCTAGCTACACTCTTCTTATGACAAACACCTATTCCACCCTGTCTTTGCTTGACAGAAGATGACTAAGATGATTTGCTTGGAAAGAAACCAACTACAAAAGAGCATTTCCCTCCTGCTGTCTTCATACACCATAGCTGATTAGTTTCATTTCCCTGTGCTGTTAAATGTCAAGTACCTTTGTTATGTGTACACTTATTTTTTTGAGTCTCCAAAGCAGACCAAAGGAGTTTGGAAAGATAATTTTTTAATTGTACTCCACCTCCCCTGCTTGAAAAGTACTTTTTGCCTCTTCCCTATGGTGCACTAATATTTTTTAACCTATGCACAACACTTCGGACTTGATTTTCCTCCCATATTGTGGTAAATGTGGCGCAGCTCCCAGCTAAGTCACCCAAGCTATGGAAGTGTGTGTGAAAGGGGAGTCACACCGACTACGTGCAGCAGTGACTGCAGACAGCCTAAGAAAAGGCTTTGATGTGGGAATGGAGGAGCCGGTGTGGGAAGCTCATGTTGCTGGGCTGCTCATGCATCCTAGGGTGGGAAACGAAAGCAGAGCCATTTCTGAATTTTCACTAGCTAAGAAGCAGAGTTATATTTGCTGCTGGTTGAGCAGGATCCATCCACAGATCAAGCACAACATCAATAGCAGCATGCCTCTTTCTTCTGCTTAAACTTTGAAGAACCACCTATGCAGGCAAGAAAGCAATTTAGATCTTAATGCCAACGGGGCCTGCAGTCTGAGACGATGCTCGCCCTACACTACAGGAGTGGGAATAAGTCCTGAGTGGGTTTCTTTTCAGTGCAATAGTTTGTCATGCTCAGAGCCTGGCAGCACCTGCAGGAGAATGGCATAACTCTTCACCGTCAGAGTACCCTGAGTCCCCCATGGTTCTGGTCTCGGTTTCAGACACAGGGTAATTAAATTATTTCAGTGAGTCAGTAAGTTACATCGACCTCTTGGAAAACACCACGAGTGCACAGAGAGCAGCGAGCACACTATAAATCCATGCACTGGCTTAGTGCACTCTGACTTCTTGATAGACAGGCTCCTGAACTCAAAGCAGTTGAAGCCATAGGCTCCAAAGGTTTGCTGTCTTCCCGCTGTGCAACATACAGCAATCATGACTGCTCTCATGCAAAGCAGGTGCATGCATTTTCCTGTAAAGCAGTTTCAGTCTGACAGCAGCAAAGCAGGAGCACCTTCCCCTGCTTGCTCACGTCTCAGACTGCACTCAGAGAACACGACTCTCGGCACTCAAAGGCAAGCAAGCTGGAGCGGAAAGCAATGTCCAGATCTTTCCTTTCCACTGCTGTCTTATTTCCAGATTGTAGCATGGGCAGATTTTTCATTTAATGTTAATTCCCTTAGGCCTCTGCTGTAAGGACCGAGGTGGTATTTTTCCCTTCTTCCCTGAATGCGCTCAAACAGCAGGCAAAAGACATTTGGTCCAGATAAAAGAAGATACAAGCTTGAAGCGACTCTGTAAATACCAGAACATCTGTGGGATTACAATGATCCTAAAAGATGAGAACAGGCCCTATCACCAGATCAGCCCAGAAGTACAAGCCAAGGAAACGACCAAATCACAGCCATGAAATTTGCAATTCATGTTTGTTTCTTTAAAAAAGTAGACAGGCAGGTACAGTGCAAGTAAAATAGTGAAAGGTGAAGGAAAACATCACACAAATGGGAATACGATCTAGAATTAAAAATTTATAGCGTAAATAAGGAGTGGACAAGTTATCTGCTGAGCTTTTGGGTCTCCAGAAATGAGAACGATGCTGACGGTACCTGCAGGGTGCCCTGCGGCACACAGAAAAACCACAAAAGGATGGCCCAGTGCCTTTACCGTGCACAATGCTGCAGGAAGCATTAAGACCCTACTGATGAAGGATATGACTGAAGCTGTGTGCAGCACTGTCACTCCCTCCATTTCTCTGCCATGCTGCGGAAAGGAAACTAAATGAGCTCTTAAAACCATCCAGTCTCAGTCAGCCCTCCCCCAAACTGTTGGGTTTCTGTGGAAAGCCCATTGCTCCCTGGGGTCATTTTCATTGCACTTCAGCTCTTCCAGGAACTCAGACATGCTGACAGCAGTCCCTCCTCTGCCAGACACCCAATCAGAGCACCGAGGGAGGTTTTTCTAAGGAAGCTAATTGAACATGTTTTATTAAAAAGAAAAAAAAAAAAACCAACCAACACCCACTGCTTTGCTCTACAGGCAAATTCTATGAAACACAGAAAACCCAGAGGACAACATGCTAGGCACAGGATCAGCTGGAAATATTGTTTACGGAACCACACAAAGCTGACAATGAACTTTCCCTGGTGTCTGGAAGGGACATAAGACCCACACCTGGCCTGCACCTTACACCTTGTCAAAGGGGTGTCTTGGGTTGCATATCAATGCCTGGAAAAGTGTAAAATGGCAGTTTTACGCACACTTCTCAGTGTGAGCTGTGGGGTAAAAAATGACTCAGAATTCACCATGTGACAGGAATTGCTATTCACTATGCGAATCCATTAGCAGTGATTAGCACACCGAAGTGGTGGAAGTAAGGCCAAGGACACTGAGCCCACACTCTTTATTTGTAGAGCTCCAGTTGCCCTCTCTGTACTGTAATAACTCATAAAGCAACCTATCTTCCTGCTGCACCGAGGTTCTGAAATTAATCCCAACATTACAAGGACATAGAGCACTGCAAGGTTGGGAGAGTCATACTTTGATTTCCTAAAAAGTGCAAGGGGATATACCACTGGGATATACAAGATGACTCCATTCAATCCCACCTATACTCTTTACAATCCCACTTAGAAGCGGAAGGCTATCTCAGAAGGGTCCAGAGCCCACGTGGGGCTGAATGGGAAGGCACTCATCAGGCACCGGCCACGGTTTTACGAGCTTGGGGACACAGGGTCCCGCAGAGAGCTACGCTGCTCTTGGGACCCAAGCTGGTATCACCATGGCCGTGTACTGAATGGACACAGAAGCTCCGATTAGCTCCGGTTTGAGCATCTCTGCAACATGACTTGTTGCAGTATGTGAACGTTTCTCCGGACTTTAAAAAGAGAGTAGGTCACTCACTGCTGTAGGTCACAGGTATGGACGTAAAGACAGAGCAGAGAGGAAAAAAGCTTTGAAACCTCATACACACCATAGCTCTCACTGCAAAGGCAAGATAAATAGAAATATAGCAACATGCCACAGTTATTTATAGCAATTGGCTTTACAGATTTTTCATCTGAGGTTTTCTAAAGGCTTTACGAAAATGTGCCAAATTCAGCACAGGTGTAATTTTGTCATGGCTAGAACTTTATCCTTAATCCACACATTGATGCACAAGTCACTACAGAATATATAGGAATTACCCCATATATCTCTATCCCACTAAACAAAGACAGCAATTCATTACTAGGCAGCACCTCTGAACTACAGTTTGGAACTGGAAGTCAGAAAGTGTTCACAAGGAATATAGGGAGGTGAAACACATTATCCATAAACGTAGGCTGAGCAGGATGCAAACATTATTGCTCGCTTTTTTACATTATATTGTCTTGGGCTTTTTGACTATAAGTGCACCTCTCTCCCATCTGAGCGGAGGATCTCTAATCCTGCGCAAGGTGAAGGGCTCAGGCACAGCTGAAAAGCAGATAATCATGAAGTTGATGAACTGGGTTGAGACATCTTCTTCAATGTCCCCCTGATGCCATCTATTTATGGGAGTAAATTCACACAAAGGCTTGCGTAGCTGCCAGATTCATGAAGTCTATTTAAATTCCTCCAGCAGTTGCAGCTAGAAAACAAGTGTTATCAAATTCCTAACATTTCTGAGCAGGAAACACCACAAATGGCCCACTGCAGATGTGTCTGCTCTCCCCAGGAAGACCCAGGAGCAGGGAAGGAGAGCTGAGTGCAGATGTTCTCACTGTAGCAGATTATCCAGCTGCAAAGGCACCAGACCTCACTGTACCACGTGCACTCTCCTGCTCTGGTCTGCAGGCAGCATAGCTATGCCGCTGGAGCACGAGTAGGTCCTCCTGCCAAAGTGAGTCATTGCTGGTAGGGTGCAAATCATGTAAACACACCTCATTCACATCCAGGCGGTTTTAGAGGCTCAGCCTTTCCAGCTGTGGGGTTAGTGAGGCTGTGCCAGCTCAGGTTCAGCCTCTGCATTGTGATTTACTGTTATCACAGATGGTTTGCACAGCCTTCAAGCTGCTTAAACATCCCGTTTGGACTGAGAAGCATCAATGAAGACAACTGCTAATGCATTACTTCAGGATATTGCGTGGTTCCTAAACCTTTCAGCTGCCTCTGTTCCCTCCAACCTTCTCCCAGATAGTCTCATGCAACAGGAGAATAAACTAACAAGTGAGAAGGCAAACAAATAGGGAAAGATATGCAGTATCAGGAGGGAATTAATACATTGGCACTAGATCACGTTGCAACCATATGGTGCTGTGAATACCTTTGGAAGCTTCCCATCCACTGCCGAGCAAGAAATCTGCATGGGCTTTCCCCAAACCCCACCTGAGAGCCAGTTCGCAGGGAAAAGTCTCTTCCAATGATAGCGCTAATTTCAGATTGGACAGATGTCTCCCATGACTAACGAAACAGGGAGTCTCATGCCTTCTGCACCCTTCTGAGGTCACCACAGAGAGACAGGGACAGTTTTTAAACATTACACTGCAACTATTCCCACTTCTTTCCAGCTGCTCCAAACTCCCTGCTGTGCCAACCCCTCCTGTCAGCCTGCAGGTTCCATGGAGTCCAGCAAGCAGGATTTTCCACTGCAACTCTTGGCATGACAGTGTGGCACAGAGAACACCCAAGAGGGGGAAGGGCAAAAGCTGCTTTACTCTAGGAGCCAAAATAGCATGTGGCACAATTCAGTTAGCCAAAGTGCCATGGATAGCCAGTCCAAGTTGCAGAGGACACAGCCATGCTCAGATTCTCAATCCCAGGCATTGCTCATCACTTGCAAGGAAACTTTCTCAGGCAGAAAATAACTATGCATTTAATGTTTGGAAGAGAGGGGGTTTCTCTGAGAGGACAAAGGAAGTGTTATAGCAATGTATCTGTATGTTTAAGGAGGGGTAGGATCTGTTTGCTTCAGGATACCAGTTTCCCATAGGAAAAGCAAGCTGATCATCTTCCTTATCCTTCAGATTAGGTAACAAATTCATAAAAAGTTAACTCATCGATAGCTACTTTGAGGAAGCATCGCACAGCTTGTTTGAAAGCTAACGTTGAGACTTATTTCACCTTTTAGAGACGCACATAATAAACAAGTTATGTGCAAACTTCAAACCACACCTTTCCTAGAGGGAAAGTAAATAGAAAATGCAACAATGGATGGATCAAAAATCACTCAAGACTTCACAAACAAAAATGATAATTGCTCTACTATTCTACTGCTGATCTGCGATGGCAGCAAGAAGTTTCTGTCATCAAAAAACCCCCTCTTATCTTGGCAGTAAGTAACATCTGAAATGCAGGTTCTATCCACATAAGCAGTAGCTGCTGACACTGCATATAACTGAGCGAATAATGACATGTGGCACCTGCACCTATTTATGCCAGTTGCAGCAATGGAAAGAGAGAAGCAGTAAGGATTTCTTTTTTTTTTTAAACTTGGTATAGAATTTCTTGGCTTCCCTCAGCTCCATCCTGTCTCTTTGCTGCAGCAAAGCAACAAGTCACAAAACCAAGGAGTCCTGTGTATTTTAAACATGTGCCTGCATCCAAAAGGAGAATATTTGGTATAATAATATTATTATTTATTTATCTCCAATAAATGGAGACATGAAAGAAAAAGCTACTTACTTAGCTGTTCTAGCTACATTCAGGCACAGTGAAGACACCCTAAAAGGCCTGGGAATAACTCCATTAAACCAGAGTATCTACAAACAACCCGGATATATTGTTCTCCAAGTCTCTCAAGGACTTAGCACAGAAAGGCAACTAAGAAGAAATTGAACCTGTTAGGAGAAAAAGGAAGATTCCAGATGAAGAGTCTACAGGCAATCTTTGCAAGACGGCTGCTAAGTGTGTGCACTCTCATTTATCAGAGCCTGGATCAACTACACACCAGCAAAAACTCAGGAGACCGCGAAGAAGCATCACCCTCTACTAAGCATTCACCCTTGTGGTATAAAAGCACAACAGGGAGGAAGCAGCAGGTATAGGGAGATGGGTTGAGGGAGGGTGGACTCTGGAGGGTCTGAATTCAGGATTTCAGGTGCTTCCAGGTAAGCAAGAAGCGTGCAGGACTCCCTCCACGCCAGGGGCAGGAAGGATGGATACTCTCAGTGTAGCTGGCAGAGCTGCTCCTGCCTGTGGCACCAGGAGATTCCCAGGTTCTGGTTTGGCCACCGGGCACACACCCCCCACCGCACCTTCCTTTCACGTACCCCCAGTGGCAGCGGTCTCTGCCCATATCTTTGCAGAGCACATGAAGTTATTAGAGGGAGATTATCCTAGCACAGCACTGCAACCTTTTTGTTATCTTTCTAGGAAAGAGCGAAGCCTTTTGATCTCCTACCAAAAACTAAAAAGCAAATGAAATGTTAATAAAACCTTAAAATAGAGCTACTCTTCTGCATTTTAATTAGTTGTTCATAGAAACCAAATACATCTAATAGCCTAAGAAAATGAAAGGCAACAAGGAAGTTGCTATGGCTTTATTGGAACAGCTACTGCAGCAGCATAATCCTGTGAATCCATTAAGGTCTTTTACATGAAGAGCAAGAACAGCTGCCTCCCCCCCCCAAACACGAGCATACGCTTCTTCCCAAACCAAGGGCATATACAAGCTGAAAAGATTTTGCTAGCTCTCATTTTATGAAAATTTCTCTACAGTAGAAAAATACACAGGAAAAAACAAAAAATGGAGAAGAGGAAAGGCTCAAAAGCAGTATCGGAAAGTCTGATCAAACACTAAAAGCAGAATCACAATAAATACATGGGAAGGAAGAGGTTTGGTGGCTGACTGATACCTTAGAAAGACATTAAATGTAAAAGCAAAAAACCCAATCTGCTACGATGTCTAGGGGAAAGCTGATGGCATTAAATGAACAACCCCAGAAGACAATGCACTTGCTGGCTGGAGCACAACGTGCCAGAGCTGTGGTTACCAGCTCGAGTCAAAAAAGAGCAGCAATACTCAGGGTCAGAGATGGAACAGAGTTCACAGGACTTTTCAAAGAGTAGGACTAGACTCAAAACAGTGTGCAGAATGATAATATCCCAATAAAATTCATGGCACTGATGATGTCAAGGCCTAAGGGACCCATCTGGTCTGGCCTAGGAGAAGGCCAGAAAATGTGACTCCTGGCCTCCTCTCTTTGAACAACTCACAGTGGGTTAGACCACCTCTTCCAGGAAAGCAACCCTTCCATGCACGCACAACACAAAACCAGAAAAAGCTGGCACTATCTGCAGCCTGCAGCATTGCTACAGTGACTTATAAAAGTAAGTCACTGGAAGCCAATATCCAACTTCAACATTTCCTCTCCTCAAATCTCTGCTAATTTGAAGTGAACCCAGAGCAACTCAGTAACCACATGTAGAAGATGTATTTAAAGTCTGGGGCTGTGAGAAATTCACTCCTCCCAGGCTGCCAGCAGCACACAAAATAATTTTATCTTGTAAATGGGCAGTAAGAATAACATTAATTTGTCAGTGTCGTGCTGAGTGCTTTCCTTATAGAAGCTCTGTAGGGCTTGGGAGAAAAGCTCCCATCGTCTCCTGCTTTGGGAGGAAGGGACATGCAGCAGATCTGAACCTGGAACAGGCAAATGACTGGTGGGAGCCACGGCACTGGGAAGCAGAAAGTGCGGGACAGCAGCACAAGCCAGGCTCAACCTCGATTTGCTGCCTCTTGTTTCATTTATTCAAAGTCATGTGGTTGTGGGAGGTTTCAGGGTCTTGAAATCTGTCTGAGCTTCTGGCACCCTCTCCGACTCCTACCAAGGAGATGACTGATGGCAGGAAATTTTGACCTTTTAACTCCATATCCCTTTTCTAAATTCCTGTGGTCACTACTGGTATCTCCTGTGTAGCAAATTCTTTCTCTCTCTCCCCCAAGAAGCCAAACAACTTACTGTAATACAGTTCTGAGCCGGGCATAAATCTCCAGGCCCTTGTGTCTCTGGTAATCTTCCCAGTCCCATGGCACAACTCCAAACTTTTGCCCCCTGCCGCTGGGGAGCCTCAGGTCACTGGACGAGCTCTTTTGCCATCCTTGGAATGGCAGAGAGAATTCCCTGAAGCGTCCCGCGGGGCCGCGGTTCCCAGAACTGGCGGCTGCTGACTCGGCTTGAGCTCTTCCTAGAACCGCTGGGCCATTGCTCACCCCCCGGGGCTGGGGAGGTACGGGGAGAAGAGGGGCCAAGGAGGGGGAGGAAGGATGACAGGAGAGAGGCCACGTTGCGCAGAGCCTTCAGCACTCCAGACATCCTCCTCTCCTTTTTCACGTGAATCCCAGGAGGATTACTTTTACCTTATTTTTAAGCACTGGGAAGCACAGGATAAGCCCAGCTGCAGCCTGTCTGGACTGTCAGCTGGCAGCAGCAGCTCCCACCTCTTCCCCAGCTCCTCTGCCCGGCGCTGCCTCCCTGCTCCTGCCACCCCCTGCCCCTGGCAACCCCTGCCCGGCTCTGCCTCCCTGCTCCTGCCGTACCTCAGGTTTGCTTTCAGTAATTCCAGCTCCTGGATTTGAAAGTGACTCTGCAAGCGGCAGAAGCCATGCCTAGGTATCACACCGAAACTCCTTTCCAAGCATCAGCACACGCTATACCAGGAAACATCAGGGGTAACAAATATCACTAAGAAGGAAATTTGCCACACAACAGTAAGTTTTAAACTAGGTTGAGCCTAACACAGGCAATCTATGCTGCGAATGATCATAGAATCATAGAATGGTTTGGGTTGGAAGGGACTTTAAAGATGATCTAGTCCAACCCCGCTGCCATGGGCAGGGACACCTTCCACTAGACCAGGTTGCTCAAAGCCCCCTCCAACCTGGCCTTGAACAATTCCACGGATGGGGCATCCACAACTTCTCCGGGCAACCTGTTCCAGTGCCTCACCACCCTCAATGATCTCCATGAAATGACCTCCATTACCAGCTCCCCGTATGGCGGCTGTGTACAAAGGCTGTGTGCTAGTGCAGTTGTGTCATCACACTTCTGACAGTGCGCTTATTTTATATAACAGCTTTTCTATGTCACTGCTTTCTCAAGCATTCACATGGAGCCACCTCGGCTCCTAACTCCACCCTAAGCAGCTATGTGTACAGCCCATCACACACCTAGCTAGAAAATTTATTTCTAGGGAATCGATAGATGTCTATAGTGTGAGCCAGACATGTCTGGGACCAAATTCTTTTCTTAGCTAATCACATGCAATTTCTCTTGCTTCAAGAAAACTGTGCCAAGGTGATGGAGAAAGAATTTGGCCCACAGTCTGGCTCTTCCCCAGCACAGCATTTAGCTGTAGACAGACTCAGGGTTTTCAGAAGGAAGGTCTCAGAGCACCTGGCTGAAAAATAACAGCCAGAAAACCCCAGAACACGGTGGATGAAAATGAGGAGCTGAAAGAAAGTAAATAAACTAAATGGGTTTCCCTGCTCTGACAGCACAAGTTTTTCCTTCAATCATCTGCACTGCAATGAAAGGTGATGGTATTGCTCCATTTACAGAGTTTTTCCTGGCCTGTCCCCAAGGCCACAATACAGTGTGTTTATTTGGTTTTCATAAGGTCAAAGAAGCATATTTGGGTAACACAGAAAGTTTACTATGGACTTTCACCTTCGCGATCTTAAACCAAGTGCGACAGTTGCAATGAGAAATATTTACTTCTGTTTACATATATTGGGGGGGTGCTTTTGGAAGAGAGAAGGCTTTCAGTCTCATTCCACATCCTCCTCAACAGCTTTTTAAAAAATTATTTCTTACACACAAGAGGAAAAAGAAGAAAATGTCAAGATCTAGACTTTACAGTGTTCCCAGAACACGTTGCTGATCCTCTCAAGCTACCGATCGCAGACAAGTCAGGCACAACCAGGGAGTTACTCACACTGATCTGTGCAGAAGAATTCTAGCAATAAGTACTGATCTAGTTGAAGATGTCAGTTAAGCAACCTGATCTAGTTGAAGATGTCCTTGCTCATTGCAGGGGGGTTGGACTAGAGATGACCTTTGAAGGTCCCTTCCAACCCAAACTATTCTGTGATTCTGTGATACTGTTATTACGGATCACATACCTGGGGCTACTGTGCTCACGTACTACTTTAAACAGGTGGGCAGAAGCTGCAGTAAGCAAGTCATGTGCAACACTGCCTTTTCCATGGAAGTCAAAAAAACGCTGGCATGGCTTATCAGCTTACTTTATCTGGAAACCTCAACAGGCTGGAACTTCATGTACTTACACACCCCACACCACGGTTTGTAAAAACAGGCCATCAAGCATGCACGCTACCCAAAAGGTTGTCTGTCCTACTCTCCACATCCCCAAACTCCATGGTCTATTTGGTGACAGTCCTTTTTCTGTTTGTAGTGGCCATGGAAACAGCCAGAAATCAAGAGGATTGGGAGCCTGACTTTGGTTCTCAACTTGGTCTAACTTTTCCAGAAGGTACAACTGCAAAGGAAACCATCCCTCCCTACCCAAGTGGAGAACGACCGGCAAAATTCCACACTCCTGAGACACCTCCAGAAGTCATAACATGCCAGATGGGGAAGGACATGAGCTGATGCTGAAGTCCCACCACCACTATCTCTGGACAAACCTGCACTGGCTTTGACCCAGCAGCACAATGACTACAGTGACCACATGGGAATGCAGATTCCGACTTCCCTCAGATCCAAGCCCCTTTCTGACACAGAAAGGGAAGAAGAAAAGACATGATAAAATACACACTGATGTCACCAGAGGCATCATCAAACAATCTTAAACCAGTGGTTTTCAAGCTGCAGTCCTCAGAACTTGGGGGGTTTCCATGGATTACTGATGACTTCCATGAAAGATGATTAATTAGAGGATGCCTACTGTCAGGAGGACTTTCTGATGGAAAGTTCTGAGTTACTCATGTCAAAAGTGTTGACAACCAGTACCCTAGGTGATGAGTTACAAACAGTTTCTCTGAGCCTTTGAATGCCTTGGGTGGGGGCTGACAAGTAATGCTTTTCCTCCTCCCATCTACATACTGAGTTATAGTCACTCCTTCCTAATTTAGCTCCTCCTGTTAAATTCCAAGCAGCTTCCCCAAGTAATCATCTCTAAAACTGAGACTACAATACAACAGACCCCAAACTCTCCCCAGACAGCAGATACGTGAAAAGGTTAACCATGTTCTTAACCCCCTTTGCCTGCACCAACATTACGTAAGCAGAAATCCCTTTTCAAGTGACAGGAGAACAGCATCAAATGAGCTGGGCAACAGCTTTACGGACAATTCTTTGCAGAAGGTGGCAGCTGGGCCTCCTCAGCTCTACTACAATGAGCCTAGTAGAAACCTATCTATTAAGTATTAATGTGTGGTATATGAGGTATAAATATATAATATTTATAATAAGCATACAGCTACATAGAAAATGTCTTAAATCTGCTTTTTAAGTTACAGTTGCTGTAACTCAAATGGCTATTAAGTTACAGACAATACAGCTAAATTAACTCTCACTCAGGCAAAGCAAGTTAGGTGATTTTACTGATATGAGAGAAGAAAGATACAGGAAGCACTCCAAGAAAACCACTTCTTCTTTCTATTTAGAAAACGAGCTATTTTTTATCCTTCACTCCAATTCTGCTAGCCAAAACAGTGAAGTTTTGAATCCCAGCAGCAAAATACAAGAAAAACAAAATAGATGTGATTCCACCCTCCAGGTGATGCAAAACTGCACAAACCGAGTACATAACCCTTCCTTCATGTATTGACCTCTTAATAGAGAGTATACCATCACTGCTGCCAATTTGCACACACAGCCGTACTCAAGTCTAGGAAATGGTTGCCCTTAATTCCTTCTCCACAACTTTAATTGTGCTGCTGCTTTGTCTTGTCTACGTACGACAGGACCACAGAGCTTCCACCTTTTCTCAGAGAACGGCTGATTAGCTGAACAAGACGTTCCTTTCTTTCTTCTTCGTTCTGGGCGTACTGTTTCTGCAGCCATCAAGGCCTAACTGCACAAACTATAAATAATACCTAATCCTCAAGATGGTGATTAAACTTGCTCATTATTGCTACAGCATCAGACACCTGCCTCTTACACTATGTCCCATGTGATGGAGGTGTAAGGAAGCATCTAGGAGAGAACAGCAGGTCTGCAATAGGCTTTAGGAACTACCTCCTGAATTCCTGATGAGCCAGTGAAGAATTTGCCCCCAGCACAGGGGATGGAGCTGCTCGCATCCCAACCAGCCCTCCGTAGTCCTGCCAAGGACGGGAAGATGCTGTGAATGTTCACTGACGTCAAAGCAACCCCAGTTGTACTGTACGACCGGCAGTTTTCAAAAAAGCTCCCGCACATTTGCATACAATGTAAAGCACAGAAAGGAATAAGCAGTCTGACGTTAGCTGGTGCCATGGAAATTCAATGAAATACAGAACCAAATGTAAAAACCATACCAATTCACACACTTTTGCTGCTTTCTTTCCCCCTGTTTTATTCAGGCCATATTCCACTCACCCTCTTCTTTCACAGTTGCTGTTTTCACCCTTTTCACTCCCTGCATTGTTTCCACTTTTTCTTTTTAAAAGAAAGCTGCTCCTGAGTTGATTTCTAGACTTCACAGATTCTCTCAGCTTCTCAATTCTTTTATCACACATTCCCTCCCCATCTTACCCATTTTCCACAGGGGACTTCCAATATCCTTTATTTCCCCCAGTTATTTGCCCCTGTTTTCTTCTGGTCCCAACATAAACGCACAAACATGTTCTAAACTAAAAGGAACAGCCATTGCAAATGCAGTCAGTCATTTGCCTGACCTCATACCACTGCATGGTTAAAAAAAAATTTAAAAACACCCAACAAAACAGCACCTTTCCCTTTCCTGCTGTTCTCCATGCCCCTGCCTATTTCTTCTGGGTTCTCAGAGTTTGAGCACAAAACCAACTGAAAGTCTGTCCAAAGAGACATAGCCCATTCCTCAGTTAACTTCTTCAGCCACCGCTAAGGTAACTGCTGCATTTTTCCAGCAAACCACTCGTGTCACAGGCTCACCTCTCAGGGCTTAACTCTATACGCATCATCAGCAAGTATTTCTGTCCGGCTAGCGTAAAATGCAAAGCCATTTCCCACAGAGCTGGTTTCCAAACAGGGCTTTGATTGCCAGGATTTGCCTTTATCGATACTCAGAAATTGTCCACTTGCCCGTTTTCATACCCCAGCCACAACTATCATAGCTGGGCAGCCACACGACTTATCACACCAGTTTCCCCTCTACTGTGACAAACTGCAGTTCACCAGTGGGGTTGCTAGGACCAGGACTTGGGCAAAAAACCTTGAAAGCCTGATCCAAGCAAATTGCATCAATACTCGTTGATGGCAGCGTGCCAGTGCTAATTACTTCGCTGCCAATCAGTTTATCAGAAGCACCCAGCCAGTGTGGTCATCTTTCAAGTCCTCCCCCGTGTCTCCAAGTGCCCCACCTTGCCTTCCTCTGCTGCTGAAACATCTGGGTGGCCCCTTCTCTTCTCACAGTGCAGTCTAAAGAGACGACAAAGGCTCTAAGTAACAACATAATATAAGCTCTAATTAAAATGCAGGGGAAAACAGAGTGAGAAACCACAGTATAATCTAAAGTGTTAAGATGCTTTAAGTCCAGACTGGAGCATCATCTTTGCTGCTCAACATGGAAACATTGAGCTAGTGCCTATCTGGAAGGGCAGAAGGCAGCTGGAACAGTGCAGTGCTGGAGAGCTGTATTCATTCTCCTCCCTTTCTTAGGAAGGCTGGGGAAATTAAACTAGATCCAAGAACTCTTTCTTCTCCGTTAGCACTCATCTTCCACCAGCTTTTTTGCAAGACGGTCCCTCCCATCCTCTTTCCTGCGGTCACTTCAGCCAGCAGCCAGGCTTTTCCAGGAAATCAGACAAGACAAGAGCAGAAGCACTCATCTGCCAACCACCCGATCATACAGCAGGGGCAAGAGATTGTAAGAGGAAACTCATTTTTTAAAAGAAGCTTTTTACTGCTTCTCGGGATCTGGCTTCTGTGTAGAATGACACACAAAGAAACTCTTACAACACATACACAGTGAGGAGTTCAGATTAGGGAAGTACAGAGAGAAGTGGAGACAGCTCTGAACCAAGCTTGAAAACTTGCAGATCCTCAAATGCGTGTCGTAAGATGAGCACAACAGGCTTGTACTAGGAACTAGGAGGGAAAAACAACCCCTTTTAAATCCTCCTATTTGAGGAGCTGCTGAACACTCAGTTTAAACTTTTTTTTTTGGACATAGATAATATCCATGATGTTAACACTCAAATTTGAGGTGGGAGGGGGAAACAACTGACCACCAACATAGCAAAGCAACTCAGATCTCACCAGGGACAATCTAGAGTAACTGACCATGAACGGAAGAAGTGAACTCATGTATTTTAAAGGGGTGAATTTAACTCAAAAATATCAAAACCTAAAAGAGCTATAAACTCTCATGCCACTAATATCTCGTAGACCTATTTTCAATACTTCTCATTCATATCGCATGTATACATAAAAAGAATGGCAACACACTTTCATGATCTTAAATCTCAGAAGGGTTAAATAAGAGCTGGTGAAAAAGTCCATAACTAACAGTCTAAGTAGCAGTACTGCCTTGTGCAGTGTTGGGAATGCTTATTTACAGGTTGCTCCCTGCAGTCAACCTAAAGAACAAGTGATCAGGGATTACAACTCGTAAGACACTGAGACAAACTTGCATTTGATTTACTGAGTGAAGCTTTCCAAAGCTGGTCATAAAGTTCCCCTTCATCTCCTCCTGGCTCATACGCAGCCAAATACAGCTACACCTGAGAGTGCCGTTGCCATCCATCAGAGGCTGGGATTCAGCTCCTAAACTTTCAAAGGCTGCACAGTGTTCATAAGCGCACGGGGGGCAAATGCTCACTGACCTGAACTGCAGAGCTAGGAAAGATGAATAAAACAGAAAATACGGGACAGTTTACTAAAGGTTTGGTCCATGACTAAACAGTTTGTAATGTCTTCCCAGGAAAGGCTGGCAACCTGAAACTGATGTAAAAATAGTGCCTTTTTTTAACAAATCCAGAGCCAATCAAAATCATGTAACAAATCCACTGAACTTCAGGTTGTTACCACATTGCGTTGCAACATTTTGAAACTTCCCAGAACAAAGCTTTCGTCCACAGGACAGAGCCATTTGCTCAAACCAGAAACATCCGCTGCTGTTAACACAGTGAATTCTATGTACATACACACAGCCACAGAGACCATTCCTCCTTAGCAGGCAGGAATGATACTTACTTGAACATCTACACATATGCGTGCAGCCACACACAAACACAGTAAACAGCATGCGTATGTGTTTATTAAATTGTACCAGCAAAAGCTTCAGTAAGAGAAAGTTGCAGTCATGAACTTGTCAAAGCAAAGAAACAAAACAAATATGCAGTGTAGCTCTTCAGAGAAGTGGGTATGGAGAACAGGGAGTCTGCAGATAAGATTTTTCCTAGGCTCTGATGACTTTATGGTAGAGACAGGTGAAGTGAAACCTGACTAGGGTAGCTTAAGCCAGAGAGAGTGGGATAGAAATAAACAGTATTATTCCTGGAAAGAAGGGGTAGTAGCTGTCCCTCTGCCAAAGTGCACTCCAGTCCAGAGCCTATTAGCTGCGGATTCCTTTCCGCGCTCCACCTCCCAGTGTCAGGGCAATGGTCCCAGGCCTTGATGTCAAAGCCGCCTTTTGTTTGCTGCGCAGACTTTCCCCTTTTGCAGGTTTAGCAGACCGAGGCATGGAAGCAGCTGGGCAAAGGGCTCTACTCTGGGCAGATCTGCAAACTCAACGCAAGACTCCAAGGAAAGTCCTCTCCCCACGTTACTAATTTCAACCTTTCCAGTGAAAAAAAAAATTAGTTCAGTATGTCTAAATTGGTTTATGTCTAAATTGTCCTCTTGCTAACCTTTCCTTTGATTCGTGCCCTGTATTCTATCTGTTGCGGTTTTATCTAGCATTATTTAGATTGCAAGAGCTGCCAAGCAAGAATTCTTTCCATAAGCATTAAGACAAGACTGTAAAACTACTTCTTTAACTATCAGATATATTAGGAGAAAATCCTCGCAGAGATAGGGGGATAAACTCCCAGTGTTCCAGGATAGTACTTGGGGATATCGGAGGAGACAGGAAGAATGAGACCAGGTGCTATTACGAAATCCTTCCACCTCTCTGAACGTGGGACAGCTAGAGCCAAACTGGTTGTTTTCCAAAGTTAGCAGAGGAGCTTCTCCTCCACTAGTCACGATGACTTGGGCCCATACAAGTCATTCCTTGCCCTTCATATCCACCTGACTGCCTGTCCCAAAACACAAGCTACCCTGTAGGAGTATAGAGGAAGAGGGGCCTGCGGTAGAGCTAGCTGTGTTAGGGCTTCTCCTGCTAAAGAGGCCCTTAAAGATACAGTTATAGCAGTCACAGTAAGATTATGACACTCCTAATATAAATTCAACACCATTATATCCCATAGCTTTTTTGTTTAAAGGCCAAAGATTGTAAGTCACTAAACGGGGCAAAAAGAAACGGAAAAATGCAGTGACATAATACACACAAAAATGGGCACAGTAATCAGCTGCTACGTATTTCCGAGAGAAGATGCCAGTCTTCTCTCATGATCAGAGTTAAGATCTGACCACATTTGTAAATCCCTCCTTTTGACAGCAATAAACCTGACACTTGCTGGGATATTCCACAACAGGGCCCTTCTATTCCCCTGCTGCTGAGACTCCCAAACCCACTTCCCTCTGCGCAAAGCAGAGGCCAATGCTCTTACTCCTGTTCTCCAAGCATAGGTGTGCTGCAGGCTCTCCTTTTTTCCCCCTTCTGAAAGCTTAAAGCTGGGGAACCTTTGGTATCTTTCCTTCTTGTAAGACTCTCAAACTAGTACTTGACTTTGTGATTCCTGCACGAGTACTGTTCCTGGCTTTGTATACCTGTAACCGAGATGAAAAACATGAGTATTATCTCCTGGCTAAGGCAGAGGGTCATCATTGCTGGGACGCAGCATTCCTAGGCTATTAGTAGCTAACAAGATGAGTAGCGTATGCTCCTGCTAGTGAAAAGTCAGGAAAAAAAGACAGAAAGAAAAAAAAAAAAAGACCTTTCTATCATCTCTGCTGTCAGAGTAACAGAAAACTATACGCTCAACCCAGGCCAAAGTGTTTCATCCCTTGTAAAGTGTTAATTTGCAAAGCAGAATGCAAGCTGCCTGCATCTCAATGGAGCCTGCTTGTCCCATGCCATCCTACTGACCTGTACAGAAAGCCAAACTTCCCAAAGAAATAACCCACGTCCAGTTCCCTGGGACAACTTATTCACTCACTAGTGTGAGTAAATATTCATTCAACAACGCACATCCTGGGTAGGAGGAAGGAGTCCCAAGCGGAATCTCACACAGTCACACTTCCCTCTCCTGTCTTTGACCCAAACTACAAGCACACAAATAAACAGGGGAACCAGGTGTCACACTTACTCTCTTCTAAGCTTCTTCTAGTGCTTTCAGGGAAGTCATATTAAACAAAATGGAAAGGCCTGTTCATTTTCGCTTGTTCTCTAACAGCAAGGAGACACAAGCTAGCAGGTCAGTAGGGTAACTTTGTATTACCGACTTAAAAGCGCACATGGGTGCTATCGGGGGCAGATGTCAGGAAGTCCGCCAGCTGCCACGGTCTGATCTAGAGCTCTGCACGGGAGCGCTACACCAAACCAGGCTCTGACTTTCTATCAATGTGTCCTGGAAATGCACACTGCCAGTCAGGTCACCATGGAGATAAACAGGACCTTTTAGACCTCATACAGATCCTTTCTCTAATATAAAGGCTTCACAAAATTGAGCCCTGAGGATGACTAGCAACTTGAACTTAATTTATGTCACACAGCACGCTCTAAAACTAGGCTGTGATGCAGAGAGAAAGAGTATTTCCAGGTATTGAAGAGACAGCTATTCCAGTAACTCATCACTCCCCTCCCACTCCACCGAAGTAGGTGAGCGAGTGACATGAGGCTTATTCCAAGCGCTCTGAACCCAGGAGTCAGGTCTCAAGAAATCAATAGACCGAAATGCTAGGAGTAGGGGTGTCAGGGTGGAACAGTTGCATGTGGCTGGTTATTGGCCTTCAGACTGTTGACCCTTTAGAGAGTCATATTTTCCAAGCAATCCCTGTCACTACAAGAGCTGAGAATCTTCCTTTTTAAAAATCATAGACTATCTCATCACAAGAGAGAATTATGAATCCAGAGCCAGAGGCTTGAAGAAAAACAGTAAGTATGCAGAGAGCTAACAACTACCGGAGCATCCCCCTGATGCTGGAAATAGTTTAGGCTGGTGCCAGCTCTCAAAGAGGCAGCAGCAAGGCAAGCCCACCATCATTGCCTAGAAGATCTGCTTTTAGCAACCAGCTGGCTCCCAGGGCAGGATTTGTGCCACAGCAGCTCTGCCCACTCCCAACTCCCACCCATTCTCTCCCTTCCAGACTCATGATACAGGAACAAGCTGCCTACCACAGGAGGGTGATCACTTGTATGCATTTCATTTGTAAATGTATGATGGAGTGTTTCAGAGTTAAAAAAACACAAAACAGCAACATAGCTGAAAATGTTCAGCTAGGTCCTAAGTCTCAGCAAGCCAAATAAAACTCCTACTGCCTCCCCAGCACTGAGCAGTGAGCAGCTCTTTGTGCCCTGCCTGCTGAGCAGCACCGACTTCCCACCCACAGTCAGAACAGACAAGGAACACGGGGCAGGCGCTACCATGGCTTGGAGGCCATGGCTGCCTTGACTTCCCCGTCACATTTTTTTTGCTTGTGATGTTGGTGCAGAGACCTACGGAAACAGAAGTCCCGGGAGGAAGTGAGTCAGGAAACCTGTACCACGTAGCAGGGGGAAGTGTGACTCAGAGCGCACGGTGCTTGCTGCTCCCCAGCGCCCTGGAGGAGGTGATAAGATTGTGTAATCCCCAAGATAACTTGCTGCACATCCTAATTCTGCTGATCCTCCCAGGGGAGGGGTGCCTCTGCTGAGTACTGTACATTAGCTGATTTCTTAGAATAAACTGTGACAGCTCCCTGTGAGCTCATCGTGTGGGAGGGGGGATGCTGGGCTCCCTGCCTGTGCTGTCAGAAGAACGAGGAGTTACAGAAGCACTGAATTTATCAAGAGCACAGCAAAGACCTGGCAAACCTCTTGTTTAGTCTAGTTGTTCTTCTTTCACAGAGAGTGTAGGGACATAAGTACTTGAAAGTGACAGAGGAACCAGCTATAAAGCAGAGGGGAGGATTTAAGAAAGAGAGAATTTGAGAAAGAAGAGGAAGACAAATGTGGTGACAATAGGAGGGGAAGAGACAGTCTGTGTGGTCAGGACTGGTGAGGGGACGGCTGGGGAGAGAGGTACATGAGATACCAGGAGGAAAGAAGCCAAGAGTGTAGGCCAAGCAAGGGAAGAGGGCAGAGAGAGGATAGAGAAAAGGTCCTAGGGAGAGTCGCTTAGGAGTGATGAGGAAGGTACAGCGAAAACAAAATGCCCCTGGGATTGAGAGAGCAAAGAAACATTACACTGAGGGAAAGAGGCCGCCATCCATTTTGAGTTCTCAGTACACACCAGAGCCAGCGTTCGCATTTCTGGGTCTCTGTTCATCTGTGTAAGGGCCATTCCTGAAAAATAACCAGAGCCCTAAAGCAGGGGGGCAGAATACGATACAAAAAAAATCACCCTTTTTCAGCCATACAGGATTGTCCTTGTTTCGTCACCATGAATGCAGGCACGAGCAGCGTTAGCACTCACAAGCTCAGCCCTTTGCCTGTGTCAGTACAGCACCTGGTGCAAAAGGGTGTCAGGACACGAGTAGACTTCTGGAAATTTCTGCTCCCAGGCACCTCGGGGAGCTTGATGCCAGCTGAACTTCCAAACTCCCGCCCTGTGCTCCCCGGAGACAAAATCGTGCCCACAAAATTGCTTTTGCAAACAAAGTACTGAATATGAACAAAGAGAGAAGGAAGCGTTCACTGTCCCAGCACAGGCACGGCTGGCACGCGCGCACACCGAAGCACACGCTGCTGCTACACGTGGGCTTTCACAAAAACTTGTCACAGAGTCAGAAAAGGCCCCGTCCTGTTCCTACTCACCAGTGTCAAAATCCACTAAACAATCATGAACACAGCACGAGTTAGGGAAATCCAGGCCTGGTTATACAGAAAATTCACTCTCAAGAAGTATCATTTTCAGAAGGGACTGTTCTGTGCTTCCCAGGAGAGCTTCATGCTCCAACACACAGGTACACTCTGGGGCTGCAGCTGCACAGAGGCTCTGTCCATCTGAAGTAGATCTAAACTGTATTTCAAGCACTGTTTCAGAGTCCTAACCATGCACAACATGGCACTAAAAAATACCACACAGTCTTTCAACTGCAAATTTGTTATGCTATGTATGTTTGAGTCAGGAGCCAGAAGTGATCAAACCATCAATTTCAGAGACTTTTACACTCAACTGAGGGGAGAAGATGCTGGCTGAGACTCAGAAGACCTAAAGCCTATTTCCATTTCTGCCCCGACCTGTCAGCTATCTTGGGACAAACCACTGTGTGTCCTTGGGCTCCAGGTCCCTTTTCTCCCTTTGTTTGCCTCGCTGGTATCCAATGCAAGCTTCCTGGGCGTTGGCTGCTGGACAGTATATGCCTGTAACATTAAATGCATCCCAGACTGCAAAATGCTAAATGGTTCTGTAATGGAAATAATAACGAGTACTTTAAGTTTCAAGCCTGGTATTTCTAGGACAAATGTCACAGCTCATACGACCTAACGTCCCAGGGCTACCGAGCCTGGGAAGGGGAGCTGCGTATCAGAACCGCGCATAGGGGAGCAGGCAACTGACCCTACATTTTCTGGTAACAAAAGAAGTAACGTTTTTATCATAAAACCCAAATCAAAGGAAATTCTTATTCCTCACCCATGAAAAGTAAAGGCTGCTGGAAAACCAATTCGCTGGAAATTTGCGATTGTTATCATGAGTTTAGCGAGACCCTATACTGTAATTCCTTATTTCACTGTGATCAGTCTGATACTCAGAAACAGAACAACTGTATTTTGTTCCTGTAGGTGGTATCCATAAAGCCACCGTGCAAGGACCAAAACTATTGGTATCGTGCTTTATAAGTGTGTGTTAGTTATTCTGCCCCCTACAAACACTCACCCACCTTGTGGGCACAGTGCAGGGATGAAGCTGTGCCCAGCTGAGCAGGTACTCGCGGATTTTTGTTTAAATGATGTTTCGTAAGCCTGACTCAGCTGCTGACACCTCCTCACCACACTTTTGCCACACTCTTTTGCAGCAGCTCTGTTTTTCCCTTTGAATCTGTGCTAATAGGAAAGCATCAGGTGGAAGAGTTTATTTTTCTAGTTACTGTTTTTCAAGATGCTGCCTGGCCTAGATCAATTCCAAGAACTGAGGCAGTTGAACAAAGAAACTTCTACAGGCTCAGCAGCAGCATGAACAGCACTGCTCTGGCAACTTCCCACGCTGTAGCAAGAATTTGCACAAACCAAAACGAGACCACACGCAACAGAAGGGCTGAGCAGCGCATGCAGGGAACCGCCAGCGACAGCACCTTCAGCACCTCTGCAGACAGCAGAGGCAGCAGGCAGCCTCCAGCACCATGCCGTTACACTTCCCCAGAATACATGCTCGAGTAGAAAAACCTCCCCACCGCTGTTTATCCAGGCAACTAACCAAACCGCAGTGCTTCCACGGCAGTGGTGGGGGGAAGGCATGAGATAGGGTTGTTCACTCAGTTCCCTCCCAAGAGGCCACACTCTCGGACAGGATTCACACACCACAGTCTCTTCTCTGCCTGGCAATACTACAGGTTGCTGACTATGAAGCCTGAAACTTGGAACAGCAGTAAATTTCTTTAGGGGACAGGATGGGGCAAAACAGAGACTCGTAAGATCCCAGTGCTTCAGCCCTTCTTCCTTCACTCCCCATGCCAGGAGAAAAATCAGTCACTTCCATGAACTCTGCACAGGCACAAAAATCATCTCAAAAAGTCATCTCATTACATGCAACTACCAGTGCCAGCTTAGAAACAGTGAATTTGACATCCCAGGTTAACCCAACCCCTTCTCAACTAACCCAACTCCTTCTTTGTGTGTACTTTGACAGATGCCTATGCTGGTGTTCAGGGTGGGTTTGTTTTCCTTTCTGGATTAATGCACTGAGGAGCTGAAATCAGGGGCCAGCCCTCATCAGAGCTCCACTGAGAAAGTAAAGCCCCCAGGCTGACCAAAATCAACCTGACGACCTGTGTCAAGTGAGAAGTCTAAGCCAATTTTAGGCAGAGAGGGAAAGGAAGGGATTTTCTTTCTCCCCTAAATAAAGAAAATCAAAAACATTGAAAGAGAAAAGCCTTTGGACAACTCGTCTTCGGCTAATTGCATCCATGAAAATAGCAATAGAAATGCCTATATGTGCTACGTTCTGGTCACCTTAAGCTGTTTTCCGGATCTCATCAGATTCATCACAGCCATGAGACTCAGATAAATTTGGCACTGGGGCTATGGCTGTGACAGCCACAGCTGTGGAATAACAAGCTTTGAGTCAGCCTGAAGAAAGAAGCAAATGAGCCGGTGCATTTCCAGTGACCCACTAATAGTTTGTGTTTCCAGAGAGCTCTCTGCCTGGGGACCCCACAGGCATTAACAAACCCTCACGATCCCCAATTGAACCACAGTATCAGTACATCTACACATAAGGGAAACTGAGGCATCAGAGAACAGTGCTTGGCCCCAATCATGCAGCAAGAAACAGAATCCAAATTACAAGATTATAAACTACAAACTCCTCCTCCTTACCCATAACACAAATGCAGACCCCTATATAAGTAGTTTCATTTAACTGACTGGAATTTGCCCTACAGCACACGCAGTCTTTATATGCCTCTTAAAGCACATTATCAAACATTTTGTGCATCAGCACACAGCACCATGCTGTAACTACCCTCTCAAGGTATACCTGAACCGGGACAATTTTGGGGGAGTCTGTGGCTGAGAAGTTCTTTGCACTCCAGAAGGCATTTTCCTCACTGAAGCACAGAGCCCAGGGAGGACATGGCCACTGGAGCAGTCTGCTTGGCTGAACAGCTGCTTGTGCTTCAATTCTGATAGGCAAGATAAAAAAAATAAAAGGTTGTCCTATCATAAATCTACTGAACCTGAGTTACACCAGGGATACATTTGGCCGATGATGTGACATTGTATTTCAGAGGGGCTTCCAAACACCTGGCCCCAATGAATGAAGAAAGCCTTTGTCCCTTTCTAAAAGATCACATTAAAGGCCTTTGTAGCCTCTCTTGGCGCAGTGAGGGTTAATCCAGGCTAGCAAACAAAAGGGATGAAGATCAGCTCATCTTTTCCATTCAAGCAGAGCCTGCTACAGAAAATGCTGGTTTCTCGATGCTCGGTGTCTCAGTGACTTCCAGGAACAGTGAGCTAAACTCAGCTGCTCTTCCCAGCACCAGCTGAGGGGGCGGCAGGGGATGGAACACAGCCCTGTTCTTGGAAGGCAGGAAAAAATAAGGCTCTGGCAGAGCTGTGCAAACTCTCCTCTCTCCCTCCTCCCCTCCTCAAAAGCCTCTTTCAGCATTTCTAATTCCTCACGGTACAGATGGGTTGGTTTTTCCTTTTATCAAATAAACATAAGAGCAATGCAAGAAAACTGCAGGCAATTCTCAAGCAGAGAGAGCTTAAGTTAATCAAATAAATAAATGATAAGCTCATCTCCGTGAGCTCCCACATGCCCCATGATTTTGCTCAGTTTAGTGCATGACCTACTGTACTTCTTAACATTTTCCTGTTAGATAAACACAGAAAGCTATAGAACCATCCAGCTCATGGAAACTATTTTTGGCTGCTTTATCTTCATGCAATATGAATTCCAAGGGATGATTGGATATTTGGACTTCTCCCAGTCTGGCTGACTGTGAAGGGAGCAGACAGTAACCTCATTGCTATTCTTCTGTGGAAACAAACATCTTTTAGAGATGACAAGTATCTGGCTTGTAGGTACAGTACTCAATGAGATTCAGGGAAATAGAGCAGTCACCAGCTGCGAGGAATGTGAAGATAGCCTTGAGGCACACAAAAAAAGGAAAACAGGAATCAGACCGACTGTTTCATGGTTCCTCACAAGCTGCCCTTGAAATACAAGGCAGCAGCACCGAGCCGCGAATAGAGGGAGAAACCCTGCTACAAAGTTTGCTGTCAGCAGCACAGCTGGATGAGAATTCGCACCATCTTTTATTCAGACTCAAGTCTGGCCCTGCTGAAAAATAAAAGAAAGCCTGTGACATCTGTGTTGGTAGGCCTCAGCTGAGCACCCAGCAAACTGGCTCCCTTGTCAGGCGTCTTGGCCAACGGGCCTGGGAATGAATGGGCCACAAAGCAGCTCAGACTAACAACCGGTCACTCCAGGACAGGGCCATGGCATGCTGCCACAGACGCGTTGCAGGAGAAGCTGTTCCCGAAGATACACAGTAGCTGTTCAGCAGATAAGACGTCTGTCTCCAGCACAATCAGTCTCTCACCTATTACAAGTGTTCCATGCACTTAAAATGCTGTGGTCTTCTGTTTGTTGGGTGTTTTTTTCACCTGCTAGACAGAAGGAAAATGCAAGTCTGCATGGTTACGCAGGACTCTGAAGTTCCCTGCAATGCCAAGGCCGTTCGCACATATTTAGAAGACAAGCAGACTTCATCATTATCTTTGATGGATTTCAAGGCTATAAAAAACCCAACAAAACACCCAGGGAATAGCACAGAAAGCAATGTAGATTCAGCAGCAAACTACAAGACCAGTTTACAGGTTGTTGAACATTTTCCACTTGCTGATTTCTAGGTTCTCAGACACCAGCTAAGAGATTGAAGCACTCTGCTGTCCCTCCAGGACTTCTAAACTCCACCAGCATGACACACCATTTATCTTTGCTACTTTCAATTAGAAACAGGAAGCGAAGAGTTGGGCACCAGGCTCATTTTTAGCTGTGCGAAACTGTGATGAACCAGCTACTTGCCTATAAATCAATGTAGATGTGCTGATTTACGCTCTGTGAGAAATTGGTTCATTAGGTAGAATTAAATAGAGGCCCAAGCCACACCATTTAAATTTGAACAGTGCTCTTGAACACCCTGTTCAGTCCAGGAACTGGGATTTGCTTGGTGCCTTCCTATATTTAGCATACAGTAATGTAGTTGAAGCAACAAAATTAGACCCGCAAATAGACTGGTTTCTCAGTACTTAATCAAGGACCTTTTCCTAGAACTGCAGAGGGCTGAAATTAAAAGAAAGGAATGTGTGGTAATCAGCCCCATGGAGGCAGGAGGAAACCACCACGAGTTTAAACTCCAAACACACATTCTGGCCAGCTGAATGTACCCTTGTTTAAATTAAATGTGGCTTCACAGTGACCCAGGCCAGGGATTGCATGAAACACTTCAGAGTACACAGCTCATGTACAAGGAATTACTGAGCAGATACAACTCTCAAGGTCTGCAATTCACTGTATAATAAGAATGTCCTCGGACCCCTATCCTTAACAGATGAAAGAAACGACAGGTCTGGGGTACCTCTGAATAACGCTAATGTGTTTCTGTCAGTGACTTTCGTGAACAGCAACAGGTATAGAAAGGAGTGACAGAAAGACAAATCCAGCGTACAAACTGCAACATGCATAAACCAGGCAGCAATCATACTGCAGCAGCACTTAACAACAAAGCGAGGAAAGGCAGGAGCCTGCGGCACTGCGCTCATTCATATTCACTATTAATAGATCTTACAAGACAAACTAGAAGACTCCATTTTCTGTCCTTTTCTTCTTAATCTTCTAATTTTTATCGGGGGGCTAAATAGGAGAATTAAACTTTAAAAAAAATCTTTTTTCTGTCACCAGTTTTTATATTACTATTAGGAAAATCTCCTCTTCGCATTCTAACCTAACCACTGCCAGAAGAATAAGACAAAGAAAATATTCTGTAAGCAGAAACATACTCAGACATTTAAGAAGTGCTGAAATGCTTCAGAAACTGTCAAAGCTTGCAGCTTACAGTGAATGAAAGGGAGCTTCATTTTTATGTATTTCTACAATACCAGCATCACAAGCCTCACAGTGCCAGTTAGGACATGCAAAGACATGGATGCAGAGCTAAGTCAGGGGAAGGTCTTTTTAAACGTATTTCAGAGCTGTATTTTCTAGCTTTGGCAATACCCTTGAAGAGGTCAGCTGTACCTCCCCATCTCTTCGGCTCTCACTGTCTGCAACCGTTCTGCAAACAGATGGAACAGCCTGTCATGCGCAGAGTATGCCCCTAGAAACGTCCTCCAAACAGCTTTTGCCAAAAAAGTTTTCAGATTGAATTTACTTCCCACATGTAGAAGCTACTGATTTCTCTGGGCAAATTTTTTCTGCTTAACGTGGGATCTCTACTGAATCAAGACAGATGAGGTAGAAAGATTAAGAGTACCCCCTGCACTGGTTTCATATACTGCATTCCCACTCCCTGCTATTGTGGGAGGCAGAAGGTGAGGGCAGAGCAGGAAAAGTGAGAAAGTAAGGCAAGAAATAGGATATGGGAACCAGACATCAGTAGCATAAATTTAAATCAGCCATAGTGCCTTCGATTCACCCTGAGGCAAGACAGCTGAGAAGGAAGGGCTCAGCTAGCTGCCCTCCCTGCCGTTACCCTGCAGTGGAAAAGCAGCGCTGGGCTCTAAAGCTGAAACTAAAAATCACTCACTCGAAGCTCCAGATACTAAAGAATTGATTATGTAAAGCCACATCAGGGAATGCATTTCTTGTACGGTGCAGGTCTTTTTCAATGCAGGTCTACAAAACATTATAGCGTAATTAAGATTCTATAAATATTCATAATTCCATTTGTAATTCCATTTCTAGTTCCGTTCCTTCCATTCATCTAATAATTAATATTGCTTTCACATCATCATGAAAGATACCAGCTTGATGGTAGGAACAAAAGATTAGGCTGAGAACCTTACTCATAATGAATGGTGACGAATAATATCAGGTGCAAATTGCAC
The DNA here is from genome assembly GCF_965638725.1 of Aptenodytes patagonicus. NCBI lineage: Eukaryota > Metazoa > Chordata > Aves > Sphenisciformes > Spheniscidae > Aptenodytes > Aptenodytes patagonicus. The sequence continues at coordinate 6,029,632 of NC_134956.1, forward strand.
ACTCTCTCAGGTGTGAGAGTGCAGAAAGTGACTGCCCTAACCTCCGAGTTAACCTAACAACACAAAAGCCTCTCTGATATTCACAGATACTAGCATTTCCTAGAAGAAAACTGAGAAGAAATCATTTACTCTTAAATTATGAAACACTCACTGGAGACGTTAAGTACATTTGAAAAATACATGTCAAATGCAGTTCAGGGAAACGCACTCCAGCGTTTTAAGAAAAGCCAAGTTACCTTCCTATCAAGGCAACATCAAGGAAATAGAAGTGGAATTACCACCTCCGCCACTGCGGTGAGCCCGTTCAAGCTGAGGACAGCAGAGCTGTAATGGAGGGTAAATGAGAAGCTGTGAGGCAAAGCTGATGGGGAGGTGGGGGACTGTGCAGATATAGACAATAAATACCTTTTATCATACAATTCAAAGCAGAATCAGCATGTGAACTAGTTTAATGCTTCATCCTTAGCCTTGCCTTCTTTTTCTCTGCAAAGGCATGCTGTTTCTTTGAACAGGCTTTTCCTTACCGCTGCATGCTTTTGGGGGGAGGAGCTCAAAGGCACTGGCTGGTAAGTGGCACCGAGGCATGTCTTTCCTGTATCTTTGAAAAGCTTCCTTGGGCATCATCTCACACTTTTATGCTCCAATTTGTTACGTAGGAGCAGTCTGGGCTTTTGCGTCTCATCCAGGCCTTGAGTCCATAGCGGGCAAGGCCCTGTTAGTGCCCCAGTGGAGACACAGCCAGCACGTAGAAAGGCCTTCCTATAGTTAATCTTATAAATCCTTTTTTGGAGCAGGTGCAAAGGTGGGAAAATTCCCTCATCTCACAGGCATGCTCTCTACAGAGCATCCGAGCCCTGCAGCTGGACAGTGTCACGGCAAGCACAAAAGCTCCACAGTGAGCATACCTTTTCTACAGCACGGAGGCTCAAAGCTGTACAGACTCCACGCTCCCCTCCTAGCCCATCAAAAGAAGAACTACCATTTCAGCATCTGCATCATCATTCAGAACATTTCCGAAGGAAATTAACTTGGTAAGTAAGCAGGAGCTTAACTCACCGGTGGACAGAATATCCAAGAATAACCAGCATGCTACCACCTCCCACCGACAGTTAATCCAAAATTGATATTGCTTCGGGGGATGATGGCTTTGAATCTTCAGCCGGCTCACTTCCCTCTCAAACCAGCAGCGCTTTGTGGCCTTTTTTGACCCAGCGCCTTTTTTTTTGATTCAATGGCTCTGAACGACCTATTTCTAAAGAAGCTGAAGTGTCGTTCTGTCCTGTAAGAGTCACACTAGGCCTTAAATCCAGCAGGTACACAGAGGGATCATCTCCCCCAGGGCTTGTCCCTAAGCCCACAGAGAAAGAAGGAGCCGGGGAAGAAGTCCTTCACTCTAAACTCCCCATGTGAATGTTTTGCTTGACTAATCCAGTTTCCCTTTTGGCATATTGAAACCTCAGCCAAAAATCCAGTGTCCTGGATTTCCCCAGTATTAAAAATTGCCATCTGCAAACCACCTATCTTCTTAGCACCTCCGCTGGGGCCCTTGCCTGCAAGTTATCTGCACGTGTACTTTCTAAAATGCTTATTACTAGTCAATGTTTTATAATACTTTTTTCTTGAGGCCTAATAATTTAGAAATTAATTTATTATCCTCCTGTGATTCTAGCATATTATTCTGCTGTCATCCAGATCAGAGATACTTACTAAATGCTTCTACTTATTTTCATGATCATTAACAATTGCACCATTTCCATTTCAGAGGCCTTACACAATTCTTTTTCTGTTTCAAGCAGAATGTTTAAATCCTTTATCGTCCTTGAAGATAGCAGCCAAGGATAATTTACATTTTCCTTTTCATTTCCAGTTTTCTGCACTTCATTTCTAATTTATATTAACTGTGCCCCACTCTCCCTCCCCTTCCACGTTGCTTTTACTTTTTTGTTCCTAATGCTGTCTTCACCACTGAACAATGGTCAACTTTTATGAAGATGCCTCTTTCCTGAGGGCAGAATCACAGTTCTTTGCCATATAATGCACTGTTCTTAAAGAATACCTAATTCTAATATTTTTTCCTATAAAACACTCCCCAAGTTTAACTCAAAAAGTCTTTTAACTTTGGGTAAATTATATGTTACATTATTAGTTGGGAAAGCCTTCTTTTTATTTAATCTTTAACAAGGTCACAGTCATGCAGATACTGCCAACTTCTAATCCAGCTCTGAAATCCTTTGCTCCCAGATGTGCTGGGTCTGTTAAAACACTACTCAATGATTTCTTGAAGGCCACGCAGCACATAAATCCTTCCACTCTGAGATGCTGTACCTGCTGATTCGCGTAATCATCATGCACTTACCTTCTCTGGATGCATATTCCTGGACTCTGGTTACACAACAGCCACTGAGTCAATGTGGCAGCAGGGACTAACATGCACCTCCACCCCCACCACCAAGTGAGAACATTTCTGCTCTCCCTGGCATGCAGATCATCCTCCCGCTGCTTTGGCTGGGTGCTGGGCTTAGAGTTAGACCTTGAAAAAGTGCTCCCAAAATGGGTGTGAAAGGAAGGGATGAAAAATACCATGGCTGGAAAACAGCAGAGAGGGACAAAGTAAGAGCCTGAATTCTGCACAGTGCTGATCATGATGCAGGCTGGCAGCTGGGGATTGAGACCCCACTGCCCCTGTGGGATTCCAGCAAGGACAAAAGGAAAGGCAAGGGAAGAGATCATCAGTGAAAGGAGTAGAAATATCTTACTGAGTCTCTCTTTTGGGGCAGAACCCTCCTAAGGTGGAACCCAGAGGAAAAAAAGAAGAATGGAAAAGGGTCAGATGAACAACTGCATTTACTGAAAAGCTTTTAACTTCTAGGACCACAGATATCTCATGCCACCCAACAAGAAATTGTTGCTTTCAGCATTTGATTAAGTAAGAGTTTGGTCAAACTGCTCCCTCCTGGCACCTCCACTGAACCATCCTGTGCAAAGCTGAAGACAAACCCCCTCTGAGTGGCCAGCCCCAACTGCGCAAGATACTTCCAGCAGGCTGAAGTCAGGCCCATCAGCCCTTCTGCCCAGGAAACTGGGGTTTTCACTAAATCTCACTGTGGGAACACTTCTGGCCCCAACCCAAACAGATACTTGCCCACACCTCTTGCTAATATTCCCAGGTCAGAGCATGAAACGATTCTTCAAAGTTCTTCAAAGAAGAACTGCATTTTCTGGTCTTGGAGAAGGGTAGAAAGAGGTAGAAAAAAACCTGGGTTTGGAATCTCACTGGACAAATTAACGGTTTGATCTTAAAGAAGTCCAAGTACTTGGTGTATTCAGAACTAACTAAAAAAATCAGGGTAGCTTAAAAATTGCCCCCCAAAATTGCCAAACAGGATCAATGCTATGATCCAGCCAAATCCTTACCCACATCTGACAGTGCTCAAGACTTCAAAGGGAAGTAAAAAACAAATAAACAAACAAAAATCCATTATATAGAATTAAGAAAGAGGTTCTTCTGAAGGCTTATGCTGGGAAATTGACTCTTCTGCTTTCCCCAGCCCTCTCTCTCCTATCTTGTCCGTTTTTGCACAAGAATTCCCAAAGACAGATCCTGAAGAACATAGCAAAGATCACAGAATACACCCATTTGCTGGAAACTACCATGGAGAAGATTCAGACTTAAAGCTAAAGACAGTTGTCAGTGACTAAACAAAGGCTCTCGGCCTTCTTGCTACACGACCAGCCACTAAGCAGCAAGTGCTACAACCAGCACCAGAGCAATTCAGTATGTCTGTCATAATATAACTGAGGTTGGAAGGGATCTCTGGGTTTCATTTAGTCCATCAAGTTAGCTCAAAGCAGGGATAACCTCCGAGTTAGACCAGGTTGCTCAAGTCTTTGTCCATATGAGTTCTGACACACTGAGTCTGCAATTGGTTAGGCTGCAAAAGAGGAGACATACGAACAGACCAAATACTGGAATAAACTGCTGCATTTGCAAATGGGCTTTTCCCATTTGTAAAGTGAAAGTATTGCGACAAACCAGGACAACTGTTTAACCACAGTTCCTGAAAGCCAAACTGGTGTTACTCTTGGATGTGGAGAGCAGCCTACCAGCAGGGAGAACAGCCAAGGGGCTCCCTGATGACCTTCTAGCTTCCTTAAGTGGTTTCCAAATGGTACACTACACTCACAGGCAATCCATGCAATAATATAGTATCAAATAAAATTGAAAGTTTATCTTTTCAAAGCTAGATACATTTGAGTTACAGAAACAGCACAAAGTCACTAAAGAATTATCTCAGATTAACATACTACACAATCACATTTCTTTTAAAACCTCTTCAGCTCCATCCTATACAAATGGAGAACTGTTCTAAACTCCGAGTAAATCTGCTGCCATCCTGATACATCTGGTTTTCAATAGTTTTTTACTAAAGAACTAAGTGGAGGAATAAACCCACGTTTGGTGACACTGTAGTCTGACTCTAAACTATCAAAACCATGGATGCCAAGAGGTAACACTTTCCTTTGGAATTTTAATTCCCTGCACTAAGTACAGTATTAAGTACAGCAGAAGATAAAGCATCCAGTCCTCTCTACACATAGTTCACCCAGGTATGTTGTGTGGATGCTGTGTGCATTCACTCACATGCAAAGTACATCCTACAGTGTGTATGCCCTGCAGTCATTATCCATTAGCTTCCTACCAGTGCTTCAGTTCAAATCTTCAAGTTATTTTGGGATGTCATTTAGCCTCACAAGTTATTAGAACATCACTTTTCTCTGGCTTGGTTGCCTACATTATCAAAGGTAACCTTAAAAGGACAAAAAAAGAAAACGGGGAAGAATATTGCACTACTCTACCTTTGGAAGCAAGGATCTACCAAGCATAGTACCACATGAGTAGCTTTAGGAAGAGTAAATAAGGTTTACTTTACCACAAAACACCTGAGACGTTCACCCTGTGGTATTTTGAAGCTGCAGGTGTTCTTTTGAGGAGCATGCTTTGCAACGCACTGTTCTTCACTCAAACACTGTCCTTGAGACTTTTCACCTATGCAGCACAGGCCGTTAAGAGGTCAGAGGTCTGATAGGGATTATCTGGAAAGATCTGGTCTTGCCCTGGGACAAGACAGACGGACTTTCCTGCCTTATTTTCTGTAATTCTTTCATGCTTTACTAAATGTAATTGCTTGTATTTTATGATGATGTGGTACCAAATGATGATTTTATGAAGATATTTAAGTTGCCTTCACTGCAATCTTCTTTAAATTGGTTGAACACAGGCAAACTCAAAAAGCTGTTATGACCTTTGCACTAGAGCATTAGTGCCTATCCACTGTTTTTATTTCAATTCTGTGCTGGAGTCAGCTCACCTGTATAGACCTAATAAAGCTGTTAAAGAACAAAACAGCCCCAGAAAATCAGGAAAGGGCAATGTGGCTTGATTTATTTTGAAGATTTTTTCACTCACCACTGTATTTTCCACTTACAAATTATATTTTACCCAAACCTGCACTGTTTTGATACTTCAGCAATTCATTTAATTCATTACTAACGCAATGCAGTTTACAAGGGACACATTTCTGGCACTCAGGGGTTAGCGTCTCTCAGCTATGGTCTGGTGTCCTAAGTTAATCTTATCTCAAGGGCTCTGTGTAAAACCCACAGAGAAACATATCTCAGCTGGATCCACCTGCTGCAGGGAAAGAAGTACTCTCCCAAAGTGAAAAGGTAAAGAGATCATCTCAATATGTTTATGAACACATATGACGTGGTTCCTAAGCCGTGGTACTGGAATCACCGAAGGAGGAACTACCCAGGTCACAGGGCAAACATCTCCATGAGCACAGTTAAAGCTGATGGAGATGGGGTTTGGTAAATGAAAGGGTGCAGTGCGGGTCTTTACTCAGCACAGGGAGGATGGGTCCCTCTGGGGAGGAATATGGTAGCTTAAGGATTAGAAAAGTATATGACAGGAGGGCGTGAACAGGAAACTAGAGGCGCATCTTCCTACACGCATGAAACAGCACATTTCCAGTGGCCACTGTCTCACGATCTGCCCTTGACTCCAGTACTGATAATGATGGTTGTTGCTAATACCTATGGTTGCTATTGCTGCTGCCTGTGCATTAGAGCAACACAAATCTGGGAACCCCTGGCACAGGTTACAACCACAGGCTGAATTCCTCTTTGGTACCACTTAAGCCAGTATGAGTTCTGAGAAACTGTTGCCACATGTTCTCTCCATGATGCGCTGCTTAACAAGCAGCTCTTATTTTGTGCTGGCTTCAGTTTCAGAGTGATTTCAGTGTATGGTCCCATATTCAATGCTTTGCAGTGGAGTGAATTGGAGCTGGGTAACCGTGGCAATACCAGTGTCTATGAAGACAGCTGTATGCTCTTCTAGTTACATATGAACAGAAACAATAGTACTCAGGGCTGTTCCTATCCATTGGAAACATTCACCTACACAACAAAAACACTGTGAGGAATGCTTATGTTATTTGGGTATCACTTAACCTCTCATACATGACACAAGACAAGTCTGTCCCAAAGCCTTAAAAAAAACCAGCACCCCTCATCTCTGAGACTCTGACGACAGCCTGGGTTTAGCAAGCAACCACCACTTAGGTCAGGTTAGCCAGCTGACACATTACCTGTGATATGTCCTTACTTGCAGTGCCGTCACTCCATAAGGTGTGAAGGGCTGTTTTCACCACTGGTCAGATTCACCGCAAAAATCACAAGGCATCTTCCCTTTCCCCTCACCTGCCACAACTTAATTATAGACCACAAAGGTCTCCAGGAATGAAACATTACCAACAGTGATCAGGGGATTCTGTGCTGTTGCCCAGAGTAAAAAGCAGTCTTTGTGGATAAGTTTTTCTAGATCAGCACCCTGACCCTTCGACCAGGAGAAAGGCAATTAGTTTCAATGCTTTGTCAGGTTCCCTTCTGTGCAGAGGGAACTCTGAGAAGGAGGTGGCGTGAGAAACCTTGCCATAATGGGAAACCTCTTTGAGGAAACCAAAGAGCTTTTGTCCTTCTTTCTGGAGCCTGCCTTGTTCTTTTCTGTGTAACTGGGTCTGATGAACTTTGAGATGTGCTGCATAGTTTCCTACTTACCCAAGCTTTCAGGAAGGAGAAGTCAGGGAAGAAAAAGCCATTTATGAGAAAAGGTGGGTTTTGTGGGAGCTTATCGAGCCGCAGCACATAGCCTTTAGGGTATACGACTACTTCTGCTCGAGCTGTACTTTTAGCTTTCAGCAATGACAGCTACAGTCCTTTTTTTAATTTAAAATTACTCAATGTTAACCGAAATAAGTTTTAACTTGAAATGCTAACTGACTTCCAAGAGAGGGAAGATTCTTTAAGAATTCACTAACCAGTCCTGAGGAGTCAGGCTAAAGCCAAAAGGCCCATTTCTTCAGCTTGTCCCACATCGATCCATCCTGTTCACGTGGAGCTCTGCAGTCCTGAGAGCTGCAGCTACTTCTAAAAGTTCTCATGATCAAAAGTTCATGAGATATTTACATCACCGTTTACCAGATACCCAAGGGAATTACAGCTTAAATATATAAATTCCATCCTCAAATATACATTACGCTTTCATTTTTTACCTATATATGTACACAAATAACTTGTTAAAAATTAAGAGCTTTTTGAGAAACTGGGAGAAGAAACGGATTTATTAAATGTAAATTGATTTTTTTCAGCCAAAAAAATCCCAGCCAATCACATGTAAGTGCTCTTTATTTTTTTTTTTTTTTTAAACAATTAGCCTTCGGTTGGATTGGCTTTTACCATTTGTTGCTAACTCGTGGCTCCTCAGCCAACCAAACACAACTAACAACTGCTGTTCAGATGATATTATAATATAGCACCAGTATCTTGTGGGTTTTGTGACGCTCTGCTGCTGCCTTGAATTCTCCTGTGCACAGAAATAGTGCTTTGGAAGGAGCGTCTGTGTTTTACCCACATTACTTCATTGTCATATCGACAGGAAAAAACTCTGAGGGAAGCACGTTCACTAAAGCCATTATAAAAAACACAGACACAGAACAAAGCAAGAGACAACAGCCAAAGACAACTCCTCTGGCACACAGCATAAGGGGACAGGAGAGCCTTGGGCATCCCCCCCCGCCCTCTTTTCTTGCATGATATTCCTTATTTTTAAGGCACTCCTAGGAGTCCCCTTCCAGCAAGCCCCAACTCAGAGGGCAGCGTGTAGGGCAGGAGCTGTGGACCCACCATACATCACATTAGAAACAGTCTCAGCAATTTCCACCTGCCAGAGCTCGCCCCGAGCGCTGTGTTTCATTTGGTTAGTACCCCAAGCTACCTTAGGCCTGCTGGGCCCATCAGAATAGAAAAGGTATAAAAGAGCGTCATTCTCTCTCCCCAGCACTGCAGGTTTTACACTGTTACCACAGGGCACAAAGCACGACACTGATCGCGACACAATCTTAAAGCAGGGGAGTGACTTACCTTGAGTGACATTCACAGCTGACAGAGGATTCTGCCCAGACTTGTGCACCGCTTTGGCTCCATTCACACCATTGAAACTGGTTTAAAGAAAGCAAAAAATAGGTAATCTCACTCTTTGGGAATATCTTTTTCCAGGAAAAACTGATTCACTAAACAACACATTGGACTATTTTTTTTTTTTTTAAACTGATTCAGCACAAGACTAGTATAGGCCCTTGCTGCCTATATTGACCCAGTTAAATGCAGACATCTAACTGAAATTCTTAGAACAGGAGCTTCTTCGAGCGTCAGTGGTGACAGAAAGATACATTCCACCTGAATCTGACTTACACTCATTTGTCAGTGCCCAGATTGCTCTGCTGGAGGATCCAGCATTTCTTAGGTTTGTAGGCTCATATTCTATGACTCTACCAAGTTTATTCTGCTGTACCTTCAAGGATCAGAGGCAAAGGGCTTGATCTACCTGGCCTGTTAGTCAAAAAAATCTTTTTAACCCTCTTTCTGCTCCTTTCTCCGTGGCAGCTGAGCCCATTTTCAGCAGCTCCTTGTTCACTGCCTGCTTCTGCGCTTTCTAGAGCTCATAAATCCCCCTGGACTGGGAGGTAGGGGGGATTTACGTTGCAATTTGCTGTATGATATGGACAATGGCTACTGCCCCATTTTGAAATCCAGCACACTCTTCTTGCTTCCTCCTCAAAGTGGAAAGAATTAAACACTTGTTCCTGGGTGAGGCAGCAGCTCCTGACCTTGCAGAAACTCAGTGGGAACCAGGAACTGTTGCCACCCCAAAGGTGAGAACCTGCTGACGTGCTGTGAAGAAGGAGTTGCAATGCTTCTGGAACCATACCCCCAACTTTCCCTTCCCCTTCATTCTATCCCTGCTCTGCCTGATGAAATCCTAAGAGGACAAACTGTAGTTGGCAGCTTCTCAAGCAGTGTGAAGAATGGACTCCTCCCACTCAGCGCTGTGGTCCCCGCTCGCTGGCACACTGAGGCAAGCCGTGCAGTTCACTGTCAGGTACAGTCAGTGCCTTCTGCGCTGTGGCGTCGCTAAAGGCTTCACATTTATGGCCGCCACAAAGGCCTTTGTGCATGAGACAGCTTCCTGAGTCAGCAGAGGGTCTCTGCTGTCTACTGTTGTGGAGGCTGATCAACCTCAAAAAAGACAGGAGAAGTTTTTCCCATTTTTACGAGAGTCCTATAAGCCTCGCTGTGCAGGACTGCTCAGGTGCTTTGCCTTTCCTTGTTTCCCTGTTTAATCCACACCCTGCAAACATGACTCTAATGCTCAAACAGAGCCACAGTTTATCTACAGATGCCTCTGGTGAGAAAACAACGTGGAGAGCAGGTGCTGCTACATACAGAAGCGGAAAGACAGGAGGGGCTCAGGCCACAGTTGGATCACTCGCTGGGGAAGAGTTTCACTAGTGTGTTTCAGGCATGAACACCACTGAATATATAGCAGCCTGTAGCACAGAGGCACTTTCTTGGGAAACAAATGTGATGTAAAGTCCTCCTGGTTTTACATCTCAGTGCATCTTTTGAGTAACAAAACTCAAACACCACCAAACCATACGAGGACCACATACATTTTTGTGAGTGATACTAAGTCCCAGCACTGCTGACTTACAGAGCACAAGATTGAGCCTGCCCACGTTTATGGGGCCACAGTATTTAACCTGAACTAAGACAGGAAATAAGCAGCTCAGAGGTCCTCGTTTTATCACAGATGTCTGAGAGAGATATTACTTGAAACCTGGGACTACCCTTCTAAACAAAACATGTTTGTCTGTTAAAACCCAGCAACACCGTTCCAAGAAAAGAAAAGGCTGTTTTTATTGTCATTCCATCGCTATAGAAGTGAAATTGGTAACTTTGTCATACAATCCTGGTAAGCGTTTACTTTCTCCTACAGATACTTTTCCTTTCCCAAAGCTTTCAGCATAGCCCATTTTCATGCTCCACTGTAAACTGGATCACTGTCTACCTTGTACGATTTTTGTTATATAAAAGCTGTACTGGGCATATTATTATTTTTACACACTATCCTTTCTCTTCTATACCTCTTATTAGATCACAAAGAATAAAGAGTTGATCTCGGCTATCAAATAAACATAAATGCCTGCTGCAAGTCTGAACCAGGCTGCGGTACAAATATTACATACAGACAAGCAGAGTGATCTAAGCTGCAATAACCATCTTTCAGTTAAGTGTAATGCACAATGTGCTGTTCAAACCACAAATTAGCAATAATATGGAATCAATTTGAGTAAAAAAATAAATCAGAACTTTGCCTTAAAGAATGGCCTTTTTAAATCAAAACAATTCTGTGAAAAATAATTTTCTCTCCCAGCATTTCTAAGGACTATGGTTATTTTTCCATTTCTTGTGCAGATCTACATAAAACCTTTTCTTTTTTACATATACTAAAACCCAAACATTTCAGTTTTCAAAGGCTATCAGGGTTGGTCTGACTCTCCTTTCTGAAGAAAGAAGCGAGAACTATATTTAAGCCTCATCTTTCAGGCACACAAGTAAGGCTGGATTTGTTTCCTTTTAATACACATGGAACAGTGGGAAGCCAATGCTTTCACCTATGTTTAGTTTAACAGAGGGGGGAACACTGGAAAATTCACTTTTCAGAGAACTCTACAATTAACTGTAACTGAACTAACAATTAACTGCAACGCTGAAAATTAATATTAAGCACAATTCTCCACTTCTTCCTTCCTTGCTTGCATGGGAACAAACAATGCTAGCATTTGGAATAAAGCAACACAAAGTTAATAGAGCACCATTTTGTCAGCACACTGTTGCAGCCTCATCACCACCATCGTGCTGACCAGAACTGATCAATTTGCTTCGTCCTCATGTCACAGTGCCTCTCTACTACTCTGTCAGTGAGGAAAGGAGGTCAAACAGATGAAAAATTAATTCATGCCTACTTTGAGACACCTTTACTCTACCAGAGAGATGTAAAGAACCACACTGCCAACCAGACCTGTGCCCAAGCTGCTCCATGTGCTCTCTGCAGGAGACATACTCCTGATTTACACCTAGCACCTGCCTGGTTCTGAGTAACACCTGCAAACATTTAGCAGCCCTCACCAGCCAGGTAAAAGAGCCATTTGTCACAGGTGTCTCCCAGTTACCAATCCAATCACTTAAATACTTCAGAGATCATCCATCCCCAACATGGACCAAGCTCTGCACAGAGCGGTGGCAGAACCCAACAGACACAGGCTCAAGAACCAGAATATTTTCAAATAATCTGGTCATTGTTTTTGTTGTCACTTCAAAGAGAATGAAAAAAAATCCCAAACTATTTGATGCTCCTCAACCTATGACACAATATGTTACATCATAAATACAGCTCTTGGATATCCTTCTGCTAAAGTCGCTGAAAAGCCCATGAGCTTGATGTGAGCTGTTAACTTCAAATCTTCAAATAAGATGTCTGCCAGCAGAGACAGGAGCTTGGGGACAAGCACCCACATGAGCTGGTATGATCAGAGCAAGTCATCCTCCAAACCCTCTTTGCAGAGATTTTATCAGAGCTGGGCAGGCAACAGGCAGGTCATGAGTCACTTGCATGAGTCACACTACCATTAACCCCTCCCAGCAGGATTAGGATTTAAGGTGGAAAATTACAGGTGTGTTGTGGACCAGGGTTGTGTAACAGGTCAGTCTGCATGGCTGCATTTCAGATACTTCCAACAGGTGTCAATGTGAATGGCTCAAGCATGGTGAAGGTGTAAGCACTTCAGAAAAGTGGTTAAAACGAGAAGCACTACACCTTCATAGTAACAGGTTAGAGGAGAAGCACCTCACACAACTATCACTGTGATATGTCATGACATTTGCAGCTAAACTTAACTTTTACTAGATGATGTCCTGTCTCTATATGATATCCCTTATCCTGACCCAGTGAAATGAAAGGCAAATGCCTCATCATCTGCAGGGACTGTTTAGCATTGCTCCTCCTGGTCAACAGCAGCACAGAAGAGTCAGACCGAAAGGCACAACACTGAGGCTAGTGTAGTTCCTCATTTGTATAGGTTTTCCTCAGAGCATTACATCATGTTAGTTTGCTTCCTCAAGCGGACTACCTCTCCAGAGTCTGGCACTACTGTCTTGAACACAGACTTCAGCATCACACAAACATCCCTTCCTCCTCCTCCCTGACTGTTCGGCTACATTTAAATCTGACCTTTGGGCAGCAGACAGCACAGAATGCAGACTCCCTTGCATTCAGATGTTAAAAAGAAGCGTCATTATCCATCATCCTAGATAGAGAAGTGGACATTAAAAACTACATCCACCTCAGTAGTTGGACCATACTTCTCAGCTAGGCGCTGAGGTCTGTATTACAAAGACTGTAGAAAGCCCGTGCCTAGCCAGGAAAAGGGAAAGATGGGGGTAATTCCCACTGCCTGCAGCCTTCTTCCTCATTTTATTAACCCATCTTCTAATGCCATCTGTTCCTTCTTTTTATCTGCTTCATCCTCACAATGAGACTGCAAGCAGCAATTGAACTGAGCATGGGAGGCCCTCCACATCCAAAATGACCAAGATTTGCCCCCTCAGATATTTCTAGTCAAAGTGGTACAAAATATGATGCCATGGCACTGGTTATAATTGACATATTTCAAGAACAGGCTCACATCACTTGAGTCTGAACCAAGCCACAGGGATGTGCCAAGTTCTGCCCTGCCAAACTCCCCATCCGCCGTATGGAAGGGTATTTATAAATCCCCCGTAGCTGGCTTGTCTTTCAGAGAAGGTGGCAAGGTCCAGTCCATCGGGTGTTGGAATTCTACAAAGCAGAAGCAGCACCAGGCTCCTAATGCCTTACAGATGATGGCAGAGCTCATTTTAGTTCTTAACCTTTTCTTTCATGGCAGCAAGAAACCATCTCAGCGCGAGCAAACATGCTGCACTGGCACAAGGAACAACCCCAGCTGCCAAGCTAATTGTGGAGACAGGAACGGCTAGTAGGAGGATAGGACAGGAGATGGGGTGTCCTTTATATCAGAGTTGCACTAATGTCCTAAGTGAGCCACAAGTGGGGAATGTAACTTCTAGGATAAAGACCTTTCATTATTCAGTGCAGGGATTTTATCCTTTTAATGGAAAAAACTTGACAATCATGAATAGGAGCATTCAGATTACAGGGAAACTGTGGCTGGGTTTTTCAATACATCTTGTGCAACACACTCCAAACTCAACCAGTTTCTTCAATCTGAATTTATGAACACACTCTTTGGGATTCACATACTCCACCCTTCATTACTTATTGTCAGACTGAAGCTAATGCAACAAGAGCTGAACAGGTTCAAGAAGAACCTCTTTGCAATGACCCTCACCACTGGCACAAGTAAGTGGAAGGACTCAAACTCAGCTTGAGGGAGGTGCTGAGCGTGTCATTCTGACAGGATAAGCAGGACTGCATTTGTGTGTGGAAAAAGAACTCCCTGATTAGAAAAAACGCCTTGAAATTTCTTTCAACCCAGCTATCTCTGCTAACTAGCAAATACCATTCAACTTTCTTTTCTTACTGGAGAAGTCTGCTTGGGTTGCTCTATGGATGCCTGCTTTTCCATCCAGTTGAGAGTGCGGTTTGACACCCACTGTTTGCTCTTACAAGCTCTCAAGTCTCTAGGGCAGCCCTTGTGGTTGTGTAAACAAGGCTAAACATGATTTTGTGGCTAACTCGTACAAGGCAGCAGACAGGAGATGTGGCAGTGACACAAGGTAAAAAGACACAGCAAACATTTTCCAAACATTTCCATTATTCTGAGGGCACTGCCATTCTAGAATGTCCATAGCTGAGACAGATTCTCAATATGATTTACAGGAATATACAAACTCTTGAGGACCCACTGTTCTAAGCTCAAACACCTTGCAAAAATGAAAGTTTCAAAACTGAGCATGCACTCAGAGCAAAACTTGCAAATTTACAACTACTTATTTTTCAGAATTCTTTCAGTCTTCTTTTACATCCACTGCAATTACATCCACTGCTCTGGTTTGGAGTAAGCAATAACAAAAAGGGAAGGCAAATGAGATTTGAGCCCTTTGTTTCCGTTATTGCTATTTTGCTGGAACTAATATAATAAAAAATAGCTCCTCAATGTGCAAAAGTTTCTTACATTAACTAACAGAGTTACAAAGAAAAGGAATTAAAACAGTACAACACTTACCCAGCACCTTATTTGGTTTCATTTAAGCTGCGGGGGAAAGAAGAGAAAGAATGGAGTGGCAAGGGAAGAAAGGAAAACAAATGGAAAGAAATACAGAAATTTGTTTTGACTATCCCCTATACAGACTATCCTCTATGTTAAATTGACAGAAAGTACAAAAGAATTTGTGGAAGATCTCAGAAGGAGATAGATTCATCTTAGTTACGGTTTCTTGAGGCTTTCAACTTCTTAGTGAGCAGCATTTGTTGTATTCACCTCTTCTATTTGCCAAAAGAGAAGGCTGTGAGCTACTCAGAATGTAGGTAGGCTTCTTCCAAATGCCTCTATGTTGCTCAGGCAAACATCCTAAGACAGCTTGGAACAGAGATATTCTTGTCATATCTGAACAGGCATTGTTTGGACAATTGAGGACAAAACTTTTGTCTCTACAGAATAGTAAGTCTCTAACTCCATTTTTCAGATATTGCAGAAAAAGAGAAGTGAAAGAAAATCCCTTTTTCCTGCAGACTACAGATCTAGGTCTCGCAGAATCCAGCCACAGCTTTTAACTCCTGGAAACCAGACAGAAATTCAGATTTATCACAATGGTATCTGGAATATTTAACACCCCAAATATTCAGAAGAGTGAGGTAATGTTGTAGGAATTATTCCATTAACAGATTTAGATTCATTTAAATTTTATAACCTTCAGCTGATGAAACAGTCAGCTTATTGTGCCAGTCTACTAGTAACTTCTTCTGACCATCAATTTTTTTTTTTTTTTTGTAATATTGAAAGACACTGCAGGGAAGATTTAGGGTAAGATTACACTCATTTCCAGACAGGATATGTTAGAATACAGTTTTGAGCAACTTTTTGTCTTAATTTATAGCAGGTAAGACCAGGATTCAATCCTGTCTCTCTTGACCTGTCAGGTCAAACGGGGAGAAACATCCCTCAGAGTCAACAGCAACTGCAGGTCATGCATCCCTGAGGCCTGGCTTTAATCACACCATTTCTGTGCACCAAAAGAATATAAAAACAACATCCCAAATCAGCATATGCACAGGACAGTTAAATTCACCACAAGTAGGCCAAATGGTCCAAAGACACTGAAAAGGAATAAGCTAAGAGCTCAAGCCACTGCGTAAGGACTACAGGTGTCAAGCTGGGCTGCAGAGGAGGACTAGGCTTGTTGTCCTTGCCAACTATTAGATCACATTGGTGTCGGTCCCTCATGATTTCCCCTCTCCCTAGCGCAATTCCCTGCTGGTCCCATGATCACTTGAAAATGCAAGGACAGAATGCTTTAATGAGCTGGAGGCAAGAGAAGCTGGCTACTTCTGAAAGACCTACGACTTCTCACATCCCAGAGCCTCCTCTGGGAAATGCAATTTTTATATTCACTTTATCCCTCCAATACATTGACTCCATCGATTAATGGCAACTTTCCAATGCTCTGCTTAGTTTTACTGCCAAGTCAGGATCATGCTGGGGGACAAATAAGTAAAGTCTATTAGTAAGAGAAAAATGCTGCACAGAAAACCAAACTCAGCAGAGCTACACCATGGATATTGTGGCAAAATTCAAAGCAGCAGCAGATTTTTTTCTTCAGATGGGCAATAATGCTCCTCTAGCTTTCTCCCATATATCTCTGATGCTCTCCAGGTCTGCGGCCAGAAGGAATGGGAAGTAAACTCCTTCTTTGCCCTGAATGCTCATGTCTGATTAGGAGCTGAAAGAAGATACTTGCTCTGCCTGCCCTACTATCCCTTCTTTCATTCCTCATGTTTCTGTCCAGATGCATCTTCTATTTATTGCTTGCTTCTTGCATTCTTCATCCCAATTCCAAAAAATTGCCATTTCCGGGAATACCTTTCTGTGTACCACCATTAAGGGCTGAAGTTCTTGTTTTAGCTGGTTGGTTTTTTGCTTATCTATTTACATTTTCCTCTCATTTTCTAGCCTGAAAAGTTAATCTTGTCCTATAGGTTAGCGTTCCTCAGTTCTGACCCGGGATAACACTGTAATTTTCAAAACACTTTCAAGAAATTACTTCATTTTCTCTTAATCCAAAATTTTAATCCAAAAATTTACCGACACAATTTCAAGCTTGTTGCAAACCAACAAGCTGGTTTGCAAAAGGATCCTAGCACCTCCTCTGACAAAGGCAGTTCTGCTAAACTTTGCTAACCTTCCTTCTACAATTTCATGCCAAAAGGCTCTCTTGGGAAGTCTCCAGCAAAATTGGAGGCATTCTCAAAATATGTCCTAAAACATATCCTAACCTTTTATGAACGAGGAATTAGGGGCACAGAGACAAAGCTACCCTACTACAGCCACAATGCAGTTCTGCGGCAGAATGGAGCAGAAAATGGCAGCAGCTAGGAAGTGGAGAGGGAAGATTTAGCACAGAGTCCTACTGTGCAAGTTTTGGTTCTAAAAGATGCTGTGAAAAGGCTCTAAATCTAGTCAATTTGGCGAAAACTCTGTTCTTAAACACTAGACACAGCCAAAGCTGGATAACTGCACAGCTCAGCTATCCTGAAACTCCCCAACTCCTGCAGCTGACTTGTAACTTGGCTATCGATTCTTAATTACGGCTGCTGACTGCTGCTTCCACCTTCTACTGCAACTTGCCCTCCTGCCTAGACGATTGGGTCAGGCTGTCTATAGCATCAACATGCATAAAATAAAATGAGACTGTGTCAGAGATTTAATTTACTCTCCCTTTGCTACGGCAGGCTCCTCAGGCTTCTTTACAATGATTCTTTGGTTTCCATTTCTCCCTTTGAGAGACTGCTCCAGAATCTCACTCCTCTAGTGGTTGAAAATCTAATTTCCAGGCTAAGTTTATTAATAGCAAATTTGTACCAATCTGTTCTTGTGCCAGCATTGATCTTTATTATAAAGACCTTTTCTTCCCCTCTAGTATTTACTTTGCAATGAAGTGTTTACAGAGAGACATCACATTCCTCTCCCAGTCTTTGTTTTGCTAGGCAAAACAAACTCATCTCTTTTAGTTTTCTCTCATCTGCTAAGCTTTCTGACCCTTACTCATCCTCCTAGCCCTGTTCTGCACCTGCTCCTCTGCGAGTACATTTTTCTGACAGAACTGTACACAGTGTTCTTGGCACACTCTTGCATCTTGGTTTTAAACCTCCCTATTTGTAGCAGGACTGTCTCCTTGAAACTATCCTACAACCGTATCAGCCCTGACACTTCTCCACCATATGTTCCTATCGCTATCAAAGTTCCTCTACTGCCTCCAGCAGCCTCCTCAGCACTCAGCTCGTTCCCTCCTCTCCTCCCACCTGTCAGCACCTCGTGCACATCATTCCCACACTGGCTGAGGACGCACACGGCCCGAAGCCGGTGCCAGCACTCAGTCCCACGCTCTCTGTGCTTCCGTAGGGCTCTCCCACACACACTGCAGGTACTAGTCACACTGCCCTGCTCCTCAACTTTAAAACAGCGAACTCCCACAGAAGACTCCCCTGATCCTATGCCTCCTGGGCCTCCTTCCCTGGTTGGTAGGCTCTTCTGAACACCACTGACTCTCTGGCTTTCAACCTTGGATCTTCTATGGCTCAGTCAGTGGTGACAGAATGACAGAGTCTCCCCTAGGCCCTCAAATCTTAGACCTCTCTCCTACTCAGAAGTACACAGCCCTTAACTAGACTCTGAAAGCTCTAAAATGCAACCAAACAACCCCTTCAGAATGGTCAGATACATCCACTGAACTTTCCCTGCTGCCATGATCAATGGGAACATCCTTTTCCTAACATGGGCCAGTTCTCCTCAGGCTTCCCTGCTAATGAAACACCAGTTCCCTGCTCATGGGCAAAATTCCTGCCGACTTCATTACATTGGGGTTTCCCTGTAGCTTCTAGTGTCTTACGCATAGCTACGATGTCTCCCAGATTACAGCCTTTTGCCTAGCCTTTCAAAGACCCACTTTCAGTATAAACCCAGAAAGGGCAAAAATGGCATACAAAATACCATTTAAAAACAAGCAAAGGCATTTTCATACTTGCATAAAGAACGAATTTGGACATAGCTAAACCCAGATCTTAGCCTAGGGAATAAAGAATTCTTCCATTTTCCAACCCTCAATCTAATTCTGTGAACTGGGGCAAGCGCAGACATCTGTTGCCTTGTGGAAATAAAATTCAGAGGAGCACACCCATGGGAACTCGTCCAGTGCTATTTCAGTGGCATGGTTCCAGAAACTGCCCTCATACCCTGTCTTCACTCATGCACTGCTCCCAGATCCTCGCAGTAATAATGGTATTAAGGTCACACAGCATAAACCAGTTCATAAAATCTGCTTGTCCTACACTAGCTCAAAAACTGTCACTCATCTTCTTATCTCTGCATTTGCAACAAAGCTGTCAGCATCTTTATCTCTGACTTTTGGAGAGCTTAGCCCTCTCTGTTAGGTAAGAGTTTCTTTCACTGATACTATTAAGAAAAAGAAAGTTTTTAAATCAGTGGAGTGCGGTGAACATGGCAGCTATGTCTTGCTAAGGGCAGACCAGTTTCGGCAGCACATTGCTGACTCATGCTTCTCTGCTGGGATGCTTTACACCTTAAAACTATTGATGCCTGGATTGTGTACCAACCCCCATGAAAATATCCTACTTATAAATCCCACTGCCACTGCAGTCCTTTGCCATGCCACAGCCCAGATCTGCTCCTCCACTGTGGATGCTATTCCCAAATTGAACATGTTTGCTTAAAACAAGCAAACAAGCTGCTTCTACAGTATCAGTTTGTTTTCTTTTAACTATATGGTGTAATAGCTGCATGGATTTAATTTAAGACTGATAAACTCTTCATCTGTGCTGTGAGCCACACTGGAATTGGGTTCCCCAAACTGTGGCTTCCCACCTGTGTCTGCAGTGATGAATGTTGAAAGGTAACACAGAAACACCTTCCTCCACAAGAGCAGCAAAGGCCCACCCACGAGTCATCAAGTGTCAAAGCAAAGCATGACAGGCAAGGAAACTCTGGCTCCATTAATTTTGCGGCCTCCCTGTCATGCAAGCTATCTTTCCCGCTCAGGCCATCCTGGGTTTTTTTGGAACTCGTTTGTGTTGCTTGATCGGGCTGCACCTTGGAAAACAGAAACAGGCATGACAACATTTGCCATTTCCTCCGTGTGGAGAGAGGCCTCCATGGAAGAGGTCCAACAGCGAGAGCACACTGTCCTTTCCCCGTCTGAAGGGCAGGAAAGACAGCAGCTGCTTGAACAGCATGCTCCTGCCTCAGGATAAGAAGAATTATTTCACACCTGACGTGATGCGTTACAAGCAGCACAAAAGCAGCACGGGAACCAGAGAACGGCAGCTTGTGCAATGAAGGAATTTTTAGGACTTTACTATGGAGACTTGGGTTTAAGTCTCAGTGAGAAACGTCTGAGTCTTCTCTACTCACAATGATAAGGAGCATAACAAAGAGTGCCTTTGCTGGGACAGAAAGACAGCTAGTAGAAAAGCACCATCAAGACATCCTCTTGGGAAGAACTTCTTTTAGGAACAGGTTTTTTTTTTTTAATTTGTTTTTGAAAGAGCATTGATTTTGATAAAAGTTCCTGCCAAAGCTACTCAGAACAGCTTTGTTTCTGGCAGTTCAGAAGCTCTATTTCAGAACTTCTAAATTGTACATATTTTATCTTGGAGGTTTTTATCTCACATGCATCGTTATTACCTTGCCCTAACATGACAGAAGTAGTGAAATATTGTATTACTTTTTAGATCATTAAGATGAATTGCTACTTACTACAGAACGAAATGTTACCTGCTTTTCTAGATGAAGGCGTTCCTGAGTGTTGTAACGGCACTGCCAGACTTTCATTACATTGTAAACAAGGGACTTCTTGTTCTAGAGAATAAGATAAGATGCTTCAGTCATATTAAGCAGCAGCTGTTCTTATCGATTTAAAAAAAAAAAAAAAGAGGTAACGACTGTGTTTTCTTATATAATATACACAGTGACCTACTGCTAGTCTTTACTTAGCAAATCAGCAGTAAGCATAAGCAGTACAACAACTTAAAATGGATATAACTCAAAACAAAGATTCAGAAATCCCAGGGCAAAACCTTTCCAAAACTCAAAATCTGGGACACAGTGTCCTCATAGGAAATTCTAAAAATAAATTATTTAATTCTGATTAAAGGCGGGGAAACAAACAAGCTTTACAGTGTCAGAACTTCCCACGAAATGGCAATTCTGAGTTAGGCTAATGCGTGTTAATTCTGAGAGGCCTGAGCAGGATTTTTTGCTAGGGACAAAGTCCAAGAAGATCAGGACAGAGGGAATTCTGCAGGGATCCACGGCACAAACAGCAAGGCTACGGGAAGCCAGGCACAGCTGGGCGTGACAGCGCTCCAGGGCTGAGCAGAGCTTTGGTGGAGGACTAAGGCACTGCCAGATCAGAAGAGCAAGGAAAAAGGGAGCTACCTTCACTCTTCTGCCCGCTGTCTGCAGAAAAGCAGCAGGTCAGACCTTCTGAGGCAGAAGCATCATGCTCCTGTGTGGGATGTACACTGCTATCCATAAATGGATGCTCGAGGCTCTACTGGCAAGCGCCCACACTTTCTAGAGGGGTGCTCAGGAAAAGGTATGCCATCAGCAACTGGATGGTGCCTCCCTTCTTGCTTTTCCAGACACTGCATGAGCAGAGGAGGGTGCTAGCAAGCACCAACTGCTGCAAAGACAGGATTTCAAGCAGTTATTTTGTGATCAGGACACCAACAGGCTACACGCCATTCATCCGGATGCGTTCCTCTTAATTTTTGTGCTCATGACTCATGACCTTTCATGCTCATGACCTAGCCTGGCCTTAATCCTGCCCCTACTTAGTAACAAAGTTACTTAATTACTAAATTAAATACCTAATTTATTTAATACTTGACTAATTTCATTAAATTATCCAGCTTTCACAAGTTACAAAGGCCACCTCTCCAAAGACACAATTTTCACTCTCAAAGTATTTATACCCCTTTTCTTTCCCACATAGGCAATGATGGATGGAAAAGCCAAAATAAATAACTAACTACCTCCATGCTCTTGGCTTTATTGCTGGTCAATAGGCCACACAATCAAGCCCTGAAGCAGAACAGATGATGTATTTGCTGGGCTTATGGAACTTACCGCGGAGTTTATTGCACAATTCAGGATCTGTATCGTGTGTGTATGTGCGCGCATGTTGCTGAGGTGGAAAAAGCTGTGATGCTGAACAAAGGGCTACTGTCTGATGACAAAAACAAGACAAAAAACTCACTGACCTGGAAGTTAAAGTACGAAATCTACTTTCAGCCTGAGTGCTGGCTGCTCATACACGTTAAAAGAAGCAGCCTTGTCTGAGCGAAGTATGATCTTAATCTGCTCTTCTCAAGCAAAGAGAGCACATGCCAGGACCGTGACTCCCACCCCAGCAAACACCATCAGCAGCAAA
Source organism: Aptenodytes patagonicus (assembly GCF_965638725.1). Classification (NCBI taxonomy): domain Eukaryota; kingdom Metazoa; phylum Chordata; class Aves; order Sphenisciformes; family Spheniscidae; genus Aptenodytes; species Aptenodytes patagonicus. Next base: position 6,051,760 of record NC_134956.1, read on the forward strand.
ATCAAGTGAAGGACAATGCAAGAGGAAACTGCCTTTTAAACTAGGATTTTTCTGTCACAAGCTTACTCCAAATTATCTAGCATAAAGAAATTTATCCATGCAAGCCAACAATATTAGCAGGGGGAGAATTACACAACAAGATACTGGCAGGCGAATAGAGTACTGAAAGCTTAGAGAGATGGAGCAACCTGTGAGAAAAGCTTCTAAGCACTATGGCAATACAAACACACCATGAACTGCAAAGGCTCAGAGAAGGACTCCAGAGAAGCAGCAAGCTCAAAGTCAAAAGGGATGGCGAGAAGAGCACTCCCAGATAAGTGGCAGAGCAACATGGAAAAGGAGAAAAGATTTATCAGTTTAACAGCCTCCAGTCCCTGGAAAGGCTTAAATCAATGACTGGACGCTTGTTTCACAGAATACAAATACCACATATCACCAGGTGAGCCAACTTCAACCCAACCGGACTGAGTGGGATGACTCCGCTGAGGTCAACAGAATTGTAACAGCTTACTCTGGATTTACAGCTGGAACAACAAAGCACTACGCAAACCTAAGTAATTAATTATAAGCCAAATGCCAGGCCAGGAATTTTATAATAATTCAAGCCTTTTTCAACAACCCAAGCAACTGTGTTCACATTCTAGACAGTCTTGGATGAATATTTCAGATAAACAGTGAGGATTTTGATAGCAGAAGCCACTCTTCTACCAGCATTGCTGGGTACTGTGGCTCTTGCAGCAGCTCAGGCTGCCAGGTAAGGACTCCACTGCAGTAGGCACCCTGCTATCAAGCTGATGGGCATGCCCCACTGTGTGCATGCTACAGTGTATACACAAAACACAGGAGACAAGCTAACCGTCAAGAAAGTAAGAAGCAGCTGGTGGGGAGCTAAAACTATAGGCAGCAGCTAGCATAAAGCAGAAATCAAAATCTCCCATGTAAGAATTGCTGAAGACATCCCACTGGAAGCAGAGTTCTGCCTCCCATACACTCATACCTAACTGTGCAACTGGCGTTTATAGAAACTCAGGCAAGTGGCATCTTTGTGACACACTAAGCAGTGCTCTGCTCTCGATCAACAAGGCTCCTCACAGTCCTGTGCTCTGTCCACTGTTGCTTGCCCATCGCCTGTGGTCCACCAGAAAGCCATTCACATTGGAGAAGAGGCTCCATTCACTCTCTGAAGTACAGACATTAAGCAGGGATGCTCAGAGTTTGCCTCCTACATGCAACTTGTACCTTATGGAGACTCAGCCCCACATTTCTACTTACCATTTCAGAGTGGCAAAGCAGGAATGTGGCAGCACAGGCCATCCCTCCTAAAACCTTAGCTTCATTTTAACACACCCTTTCTCAAGAATCTTGTCTTCTTTAGATGAAGTTCATGTAACAGTTTCTTCACCACTCCCTTCCTCCTCCATCACATCTGTCATTTGCGTACATCCAGGTCCTGCAGTGTTTAGTAATGGCTGTGCCAGTAACACAACCTGTGAAAATTACCCTCATACCATATCTCAAGACTGAGGCTCTCCAAAGTGAACATTTCTCTGGTCACACTTTCCCACCTTTTCTTCATGCAAACAGGAAGGAATAACAATACAGGAGGAACAACTTCCTACTCTCAAGGCACTGCCATCCTCCCAAGTGACAGCTGGGATGGCTATACTATTTAAAGAACCAGTAAAGGGAGAAACAAGTACAGCTAGAGCTAGGTTGCAGCCGTTAAGAGCATTCGAGCTCTTCCTGTGACTCTGCCATGGTTCTTCCTTTACTGTGCCTCAGTTTCTCGCTACACCTGTTGGCCCTAGATATTTAGATGGCAAACTCTTCTTTGCCATACTGCAAATTCCAGCCTGGGAGCTGAGAATCCCTGCAATGTCTCCTGATGCTCCCTGTCATGGACAGGATGATCTCAGAACATCCCGGCTGTCACAAAAGGATGAAGCCTGAGACTACTTATGCAGCCCTAACCCAGAGCAAATATTTAATGGAGACAAGGCCCTTTCCTCCCCAGGCAGCAGCCTGTTCACATGCAGTTGTTCCAAGGCCTTCTATCCTGTGGTAACCTTGCTCATGTAGCCACGGTTACCATCGTAACACTGGTGGGGTAGCTGCAACTGAAATGACATGTTGATGCCCACTCTGCCCAAAATGCTGGGATGAGCACGCAAGACACAGAAGAGTGACCATTCAGGTTTGCTGGTGAAGGGAGAAGATGAAGCAGATCTTTAGAGCTAGAAGCTGCCACTTAAACAAAGCTACAGTTCTGACATAACCACATAAAGGAGACAAACCATGGAGACCACAACATGTGGCAGCACTTCTCTCCGCCTGTCTGCAATACCAACATATTTGATGTTCATGCACTGTAAAAGCACCACTTGCTTTTGTGAACAGGATGCACTTTCTCAGCACTCTGCAGCAGGCTGGTTTGTCTGTGCATCATGCTCTCATCATGCTCAGAGATGCGCTTGCCGCAGAAAAACTAGTGCTGGTACTTTGGCTTACTGCCACATCCTTTGGTTTTGCACTGGCAGCACTGGAAATCAGCAAAGCGAATCTGATTTATCATGCTGCAGCAGAGCGGTGTGCCCTGCCACCAAGAAACAGATGAGATGGATTTCATGTAAGTTGGCTCATTCTTTGCTCTTTCTGGATGTAATTGAAGAAGAGGTTGCCATAGGACAGTCAGTCCTTTCTGAAGTAACCAAGTACGCCACATCCTCTATATAAGGTACTCTTACAATGGTCTGTTAAGACAGCAAAGGGATATTGTTCCAACCGTAACAGCAGAAAACAGACTAAGCAATAATACACCCAAGGTCAGGCCTGCAGTTTGTCACACAGCAGGGATCTGAACCCAGGTTTGGTGAACCCCAGTATAGGACAGAACCACTGGCAAGTTTCCAGCAAATGCAGCATTAAACCTCCCAAAGGGAGCAAAGTGGAACGACAGCTTATTTGCCTCTGACCTAGCAGTAGCAGATGGAGAAGAGACTGCAAGTCACACCTGCTTTGGGGCACAGCTGGAATTGCTTGCGGGCAGGAACTACTGCAAACAGGTTCCCCCTTCTTTGTCATCCCTACCCACTCTGAGCCCACAGTGAAATCCACAAGCATGTGGATTTCTTTCCTCAGGCATGAGAGAAAGAAATCTAAAGCAGTTTGCTCAAGAGCAAATCCCTTGAAAAACAGCTGACTTTGCAAACACTCCAGTGCATCTGTACGCACCATATTCCCCAAAGGCCTGATCCTAGGATCCAGCCCAGAAGGAAAACCATCGTGGTATTCAGTTCTGCACAGCACACACAGGTTAGCACGATCACACCTCTTACAACTAGCATGTTCCTTGATCTGCTCCATTCATTCTACCTAAGAGGTAACATAACCCTTATGTACCCTCTCTGGAGGGGATCAAAAACCCCAGGTAACATGAGCAGGCAACTTAGCAAATCACTTACACTTCTATTCTACCCTCAGAAGGCTGTTCTGCCAGACCCATCATGGCAGTGACAGGCGAGACCAGAGTCCAGGGGCAGACAGATCATATAGGTCAGTATCCTGCAAGACACCACCTCCTGCTTGCAGGCACACTTACAAGACGACTACCCCAGGCCGGAGGGCAAATCTTGGGAATAGTTCAGATGCAGACTCCGAAGCCTGGGCATGTCAGCCTAAGCCCATCTGGCACAGGGAGGTGACTGCAAGGCAGGAGAAAGCTGGGTACAGGTCTGATTCTGCAACTAGGACGCATTTTAGAACACCCTTGAGGCTACAGTAACTTCTGCTACCTGTCCCAATTGCAACAGCTGAATGCAGAGCATGCTTTGGCCATGAGCCCAGGACTGCACGGTGGTAGCATGTAAATAGCCTACTGCATTCACCGGGGACTGGATGGACCATGCTGAGATTTGCAAGCAGCTGCCAGGCAAAAGAAACGGAGGAGGACTGTGACGTGACCCTCCACAGGAAGGAACATCTGAAACTTCCAACGCTTAACTCAAAGCATATCAAAACATCTATGGAAGAGGAAATAGGCTGGAAACTGGATAAAGTCTCTCTTGGTATCTCATCATCTTCTTGACTGTGAGAGAAGCCTTCTCTCACTGGGTATTTTTCCCTCTGGATGCAACCCAGAGTAGAAAAAGTAGTTTATTAAAACTTAAATACAGCTTTTGAAAACTTGCCCAGACAAACAAAATGTTAATGCAAGTTTTGGCTTGGTCTTCACTGCTTGGGAAATGACTTCTCTCCTGTAATAAGATGAGCTGTAGCAGCTCTGTTATTCCAATCACTAAAGGCACAAGTATCACCTACAACATGTCTGAAGCACAATACCCTTCAGCACACCTGGTCCCCCTTTACATCTCTCAAGCAGGGAGGGAAGGATGTGCAAGCAGCCTACAGAAACAACACAATGTTGGTGTTCTTTCCTCAGAAATGAAGACTGTGAGGAAACACAGGAACAGACTATCACATGGAAGCTGCTCTAAGGAAAGTGTGAGCTGTTCTCCACCTCAGGACAGAAGTAGTACTCAGCTTTAATGGCAGCAAGGAAGACGAGGTACGAAGGATAACTTTCTAGCAGGAAGAACAACAAAGCACCAGAACAGCTTCCATGCAAAAGTCCTTATCAGCACTCCGGGAGGCGTTTTAGATCAGGTTGGGCAAACGTTTGTCAGAAATGATGTAAGCCAAGTTGATTCTTACTTGGACAGGGAAATTAAGCTAGATAACTGTCAAACTCTCTTCCAACCCATTTTGATCTATGGCCCTGCATCAAGGAACTGAGTGCTGGCCAGTAATCCACACATATTCAGTCACCTGGGTCCCCAGAGATCTCCTGTGTCACCTGTCATGGTTTAACCCCAGTCAGCAACCAAGCATCACACAGCCGCTTGCTCACCCCCCCACCCCCGGTGGGATGGGGGAGAGAATCAGAAGAGCAAAAGTGAGAAAACTTGTGGGTTGAGATAAGAACAGTTTAATAATTGAAATAAAATAAAATAAAAATAATAAATTGTAATGAAAAGGAAAACAACAAAAAAAAGAGAGAAAGGAACAAAACCCAGGAAAAACAAGCGATGCAACCGCTCACCACCCACTGACCAACACCCAGCCCGTCCCTGAGCAGTGGTTGCCACCCCCCAGCCAACTCCCCCCAGTTTATACGCTGAGCATGACGTCATATGGTGTGGAACAGCCCTTTGGCCAGTTTGGGTCAGCTGGCCTGGCTGTGCCCCCTCCCAGCTTCTTGTGCACCTCCTTGCTGACAGAGCATGGGAAGCTGAAAAGTCCTTGACTTAGTATAAGGACTGCTTAGCAACAACTAAACCATCAGTGTGTTGTCACATTATTCTCATGCTAAATCTAAAACACAACACTCTACCAGCTACCAGGAAGAAAATTAACTCTATCGCAACCGAAACCAGGACACACCCTAGTAGAGTCACTCTGTGTCTGTCAGTTCCTCACTTGGAAAGGAGTCTCATCCCTACAAGAGCACAGGCTCAGCTGAGAGTGCTGTGAGGATAAGCACATTTCTCAGACTCTGTAAGGTCCCCGAGAAAGTCCTTTTCACCCCACATCTTGTGTGGAAGACTGAAAACACAGGTGGTACTTGCACTTAAGGGTGCTTACACTGAAATTACACCAGAACAAGAATGGTACTCTGTCCTCCAGCATACTAGATTGTCCAAAACCATGGATTAACACAGGCTTCAGGCCTCCCATTAACAGTATGAAGTACAACCCCAGTCCTGCATCACAGCCGCGAGGTCCCCTCCCAGCTTCCCCACATGAGCCCCGCACCGAAGCTCTGTTTTACTGCCACAAGAATAGAGGTTAAAGCCCCATGTTGCAGCTGCATCTACACTGAAGCCCTCTGTTGACCCGAGTTCTCTCAACATCTTGCCATGCTCCCCACACAGCGGGAAGCCCGTGGCAGGACTGTTCTCCAGCACAGACACAGCTAAGCTGAGACCACAGCACCATCTGCAGGGCTCTGCCAAAGACCAAGCTTTTACCAACTCCTCCTCAGGAAAGGCCAGCATGATCCTGGTAGATACTTTGCACCTAGTAACTCTCCAAAACACAGATGTGAGCACACACACACACGCACAACCACACTCTTCAGAGTCCTGCTGGAAAACAAAGCCCCTCTCTGAAAGCATCAGGAAACAAATCACCGTTTTGATACAGTTCCAAAGACCCAGTAAGTCCCAGAAAATTAAATGTCTGTCAGATACTGGATTATATAAAATGCCAACTGAAGCATCAGCCTTCCGTAGCTTCAGGGAGCAGCTATGCCTCTGCAGAGAGCTCACGTGCACGGTATATTGCTGGCATCAGCTGAGCCTCTTACTCACAGGCAACAAAGACAACACAGACATGGTCCACTGCTTTAGGAAGGGCGCTGGGAGTGCCTGTGGTTCCTTAAAACCACCATCTCCAAAAAACTTTGCAGTGCTCCTATACCAAAATGAGCCTGGGCCAATATGCATAAAGCACTGAAGAACACATTGTGCAGCACATTCCCTCAGATGCGAGTCTGACAAATAAATCCAGCCTCTTGGGAGGAAGAACAGTTTTTCTCCATTGTTGTCTTTATGAGAAGGTCGGCAGCACCATGTGATTTTCCGAGACATGTAACCACTATGCAGTGCAAACCCACAGAAATGTAAGCATTTTTATTAGTGCTTTAGCTATAAATACAGGAATTTAACACTTGTCCTACTGGATTAGGCCAAGAGTCTGTCTCACACAGAAAGTGTCCTGCTCAGAGCTCTGACAAGTGATTGATTGATGCTTCCGAGAAAAGGCACACTGCTTTCTGCAGCCCAGCCACCAGCGCTCTCAGAGGGACATCTAACTCCAGCCTGCTGCAGGGAATCAGCCCAACCCTTGAAGAATGCAGAATGATGCTGTTTAACACTCTCGTAAGCCAGTAAACTATCCACCTTTTAAAGTATCCTGCAGAAGTAAGCTGTGCATGTTGCTGTTTCATACTGCCAACACCCAGATGGAATCTGTGAACTGTTTAAAAATTAAATTTAAAGAAATGTCTGACAAACTGAACTTTAAAAAAAGACCCCAAACTATTTTTAAAAAAAAAAAAAACAAACAAAACACCACCTCTTTGACTACGATTTGTACTCACGGTTCTAGCAGGCAAAACTGCCAGAAATCAGCTGTGCTGGAACTTTATTTCCAAACCTATGATCAAATGCACTTCAACTGAACTTTTTTAATTCTCTCCTTCCCTAGATTTCCTCTACTGTGTTTAACCAGGGCAGGTACTGCAGTCCAGAGAAGGCTCATTAACTTCAAGTAGAGTGTACAGGACATGCGTAGAGCATGCATAGCACCCCATGCTCTACTGGGGTGCGTAGAGCAGTGGGGAGGATAAATGCAGGGCTCAGTGGTACAATGGGGTGAAAGGCCAGTCTGTGAACAGAGCTGTAAAAGCCCAGAGGGTGGGGAGAGGATCCAACTGGAGACCCGAGCGCTGGTACATCAGAGAGCACTCAGGTATCTGTGGAAAAGCAGGGCCAATGTTCAAGAGTTACAAAGCGAATGAAAGAGCAGGGAGCATGAGTGTGGGAGAGGTAGAGGGGAAAGGGACTAGATGTATTGGTGCTCATGTAAAGCCCTCTGGATCTGCCGCAGCCTTCCAAACAGATGCAGTTTGCTGATGCAGCTCCTACCTAGTGTTTCTGGCAACACACTCCCAGTTTAGCCTGGACCGAGAGCCTGACAGCACCTGTCACTGTCTGGACACTTCCAGCCTCACTTCCACTGGCCCAGCAAGCGCTTCCATTCAGACTGGTAGACCAGGTCCTTTGGTTTGCTTTCTTTCCCTCCTTCCCTGGCTAGCTATGGTCAGGAAGGGAACTTGCAACAGTGGAAACACCACCAACAAGAAGCAGCAGCTTGAATTTAATCCTTCCATTATTTATAATGTCCTGATGTTGACTGTCCATTTCAGGGACTTCTCTCAGTGTTGTTTCAGGCAGCCCTACTCTGAGTCATCCTTCCCAAAGAAACAGACCACAGCTATTCCCGCGGCTGTCAAGAGACTGGGTCCTACTCCAAACTTAACCTGTTGTCAAATTTTGTATGTCATGTATGTCATTTCACCTCCTGTTTTTCAATTTCTCCATCTGCGAAACTGGAGCAGCGATTCTGGCCGCCTTTGTAAAGTCTTGCATTTAAACGCCTTACATGGAAGTTAGGCATTTCTATTACTATGAGAAACAATGTGCTGGTCCCAGATATTTATTCAGGTCTGCTAGCATGTTTGAAAACGTAATTGCACAGCAATTCCTGTAAGGACACTTCCTGATCTGAAGCACTACCTTTATTACAATGTTTTGATTGTTTCTGGCAGCATCCACCAAGTGGCAGGTGCTGTAGATTCAGATGGTATAACATGTGCACTGATCCTTCAATGACATGTCATTCAGCAGAACTGGGAAACGAAGGCTGCTTTGCTCTTGGAGATCTACTCCAGAGCATCAGGATCCTGGAATAGAACTGAATTTGAAATGTGCCGGTTAGTCATGTTCCATTATACCAGCAAGTCCATGTGCCAATATAAGCCAGAGGTTGGACCTATCATCCAATCTGGTCACATTCTATATAAGTTTATCTCAAGGCCAAAAAAAAAAAAAAAAAGTTAAATTCTTTCTAGGTCAAATGGGTGATCTGACATGTTGAGAAGTTGTATTTTTAATGAAATATCTGGAGCTGTGAACTCTTCCATATTGGGTCCTGAGATTAACGAGTCACTTTAGCAAAGCAAACTAAAAAGTTCCATGCAGTTCCCCGAAGAAGGTGAAACACTTGTACGTGCTCTGCTGAACTTCTGCATCTCTGGATGAAGTCTGTATCAGGAAACAAGGGGGTCTGCCACTGCACGGAGAGTTCAATGCACTGGGGAATGAAGCGCAGATTCCTTTTGCCATGCAGAGTTTTCAACAAGCTGTTCAGCAGGGCTCACCAGCAAAAAGCATACTGCAAGAAGAGTTATTTCTGGTACAGCTGTCATCTGCTTTGTTTTTGGATGTGCAGAAATCTAGGCCTGTGGGAAAAAGAATGTTCAGAGCTTTAAATCTTGCTAGGGAGAACATGCCTCTACCTCCATCCTATAAAAGCAGCAATTTTCCAATGGCGATAATCTCACCAGAGCTAGTCACCCCATCAGAAACGCTTATCTGCATCAGAATTTCTGACTCAGAAACACTTGCCAGGCTATCTCATGATATGAGAAGGTTGAGATACTTGAAGGGAACCCCTGTTTTGTTAAAGATTGGCTTCAGCTGTGGACTTTCCCTGGCTGAGTTCATTCAATACATCAGGGTGCAGGGATGTAATCTACAAAGGACACAGATTATACCTGAAACAAAAGTCTGAAGGTAAAAAGGACTTACTTGCCACAGAAGTCCTTGTGAATGGCACGAAGGACGAGTAGTAAGTTGGGGTGTGCCTGTAGCCAGTTCTCCACCATATTTGGGTGTTTGGGATCAACTTCCAGAAACACGCTCCTGAAAGGACACATTTGGGAGTAGAAAGTGGGGAGATGCACACATTTAGGTTGCTAAACCGATAAAAATTAAGGTCTTTCTTTCTGGATGACTCCTATCAGTGCAGGAAATGAGAATATCACCAAACACACTGCAATCCAATAATCCTAAAACAGATCATAGCTTTCCATTTAAGATACAGATCCTAACAGCCTCCTTTGGGGCAGAAAGTGTTGATCTTAGGGGGAATTCTCATGGTACTCCTCTGTGAGAGCAGTTAAACCCTTGGATAGAGATGTAAGGATCCCTTTTGAACCCACGCAGAGATACCGCCAGCTCTGTCTTTCTGAAGCCCCCAAAGATTTAAGGCCAGAATGAAGTTTTATGATGCAAATGCATGAACACTGAGCACTGGACTGGCAGCATGAAGTTCCTCTTTGTATAAGCAGGGTGACATTAAGTCCTAGTAGTGAGAGTCATAAAGTACAAGTTAGTACACACATTTTCCCACAGTAAATGTCTCCATAAATCAGTTATGAAAACACCACCAGCATTCAGACCTACATAGAGGACTGTACAAAGGAGAGTGCAGCAGCGATAAGGGAACTAATCGGACAACCTCAGTTGTCACCAGGACTAGGCCTGGACACTGCAGGGCTATTTCCACCTCTGCTGCAGCCGGGCTTTATGACACTGGCCCATTTCTGAGTGTCCACTCCCACGACAAGGCAGAAGCACCCTAGCTTATAGGCACATGGAGATGATGGAACTGGTTACAGCCTGTGACAGTGCGGCAAGATACAAGTTTAACAGGCAAAGAACAAAAGCCAAGCCCCAATCATACGCTCTCCTGAGAATTCCTAAAACATCCCACACTGAATACTCCCTATAAATTCACCAAACTAACTACAAGCTGGGTGTGGATCTCATTGCTGACCTTAAAAAACTTCCACTCCTCAACAGGGACTCCACCTTATAAAACGAGCAAAAAGGGAAGGAAAAAAAATAATCCTAACAAACAACCCCACGGGACCAATCTCTGTTGCTGGGAAGTTCTGAGGAGCATCTTCTGCTCTTGTGCTCATGCAAAGCACGAGGAATGAATTCTTCTGCATGCAGTATGCTTCTCAATGTTCCTGTTCCTCTTCTCAAAACAGCAGATTTTCAGTGACCTCTCTTATGCTGGTAAAATGTCAGGAATTTTCAACAGGATATGTGAATGCCCTGGCACAACAGACTTTTGGGTATCAGCATGTTGATCTTTAAGCACAAAATGGATCCCACATGACAGAGAATAGTAACAATCAGTCTTCAGTATTACCCATGGAGAAATTTAACGTTTAAGAAACTATCCCTGGCTGATCTTCTTTCTCCTGGGATATTCAGCATTGTATCCTGGCACAATAAACAAGTTTCCCCTAATTAAAGGGTGGGAGGGAAGTAGAGATCTACATCCATTCTCACAGACTTCTATATTGCTTCTCCTTCAATCAGTTATTCTGTTTAGAAAGCTTCCTCTTTTTTTTGCGCTGCCTCTTTCTCTGCTGCTCTCTTTCATGTTCTTTTTGTTGCTGCTTTGACCTTTAAAGATTCTCACTTCACTAATGACTATGAAACACCACCACTGGTCAAGGAAGGCTCATATCCCTTTATTAATCAATTTCAAGCTAATTTGGCTTATAGACATGACATTTTTTAAACTGCTATTATTAGATGGGGCGGGGGGGAGGTGGGACACAGACATTTTTGCAATTATTTTCCCTCTGTACCTTCTGAATGAAAACAGAAGTTATAGAAGTGAATGGACGAAAGACATGAAATTCAAACAGAGAACAGTGCTTACCCAGAGTCCTTCAGAAGAGAAGGAGCCAGAGCCAGAATTGTTTTGATGACTCTCATCCCATCATCTCCCCCATCCAGTGCATCAAGGTCCTCATAGCTGGAGCATGGGAATAAAAAGACATTAACAGCAATTCACGTGGCATGAACCGTGCCCTTGAGGATGCATTGCCCCACACTCCAGGGAGGAAGGTCCAGCTAACACACCTGAACTCCAGTACTCCTATAGCAGGTGACAGCACTCATAGCTTTTATGTGAAATACAGAGAGTAAGAAGGCAGCTACCACTAGGCTGAGAAACTCCATGTTGAGCACGAGCAGAAAACATCCCCTGAACTCTTCCTGAAAATTACAAGCTAACTGCAGCCAGGGTCACACAGTTCCAACACGTGCCTCTGTTCTCTCTGTGCTAGCTGGACAGGGAGACAGTGGGTTGTACAGCAAGGGATCACTTGCTTTATTTCAACCATGCCAACCACCAGGTTGGACTGCCTTCTAACCTAGCACAGCAAATGATTATGTAGAAAGCTCAGCTTTCAGACTCTGCTCTGGGGCACATCTTGTACAGAGGTGGGTTCAGGACTTTGTCCTGACACGCATGACAATCAATTCTGAGGAAGAACCAGCACACACAAAGTAGTTCCACATCCCAAAAGAGCTTATTCGTGCTTGTGTGGGTCTGTTTGCTTAAGACAAGTATTGGGATGAGAATGGGTCGCAGCACTTCTACCCAAGCTTTTTTTCCATCACAAAAAGCTGCTCAGATTACTTGTACTTTCCTTCATAAACTCACACCAATTATTAAAAAAAAAAAAAAGTCTAACAGGAAAAATGTTCTGAAACAGTTTTGAATTGGAAACTTGTTTATTTCAAAGTGTGTGCTTTTTCCATTTTTATAAAAATTTAAAATACTTTGATACTGTTTCAGACTGTAAGCAGTATCAAAGTAACACTGTATTATTATATACTATATAAACACATCTACACTATGTACATGTATACTACATTTGCATGTTTTGTGTGCAATTGTGTGTAGTATAAGGAAGCAGGCAGAAAACCTTGCTTCAAGGAACAGGAGAAGAAAAATCTGTTTATCTGATTACCGGAGGATTTCTGCGTCCAAGGAAGCCATGTCTTCATGGAAGACATATGGGGGGTTACTGACTATGAAGTCTGTGGGGCCCCAGAGTAGCAGCTGCTTGGCAGAATCTAGAAAAGAAAAAGCATCACAACCAGCTCTCAACCATAGCAATCTTCCCTATAAGCTCAGTGTCAAAATCCTATCCAGGAAACTGTCCCTCCAGACACATGCCCATGTGTGTTTGGCTCTGCTTTTCTCTAATAAAATTTTGTCCTATTTCTTTTTGGGATAGCCTGGCCTGCTCACTCTCCCACCTTGAATGCAAGAGTGATACAAAGCTAAGCACAGGCAAAGTATCATTTTTTCATATCAACAGCCCCGCTTAGCGGAACATGTTACAAAGCACAGACCTTGATACTCTGGAGCTCTGTGCCCATCTGGATCTAAAGCAACAACTGGAACTTGAGAGAGCCCACAAAGACCTAAGTGGGAGCTTAGACTAGCTGTTGGGATGCATATCCTTCCTCTTATCAGAGCTGCAGAAGGACCTCTAATGAGCAAAAGAGCCAGGCCCTCTCAGCAGTATCAACCATCTAATGGTTTGCTCTTCTGCAGACAAGGTTCAGCTCGCTACGCTCATGCTACTGTCTGGACTGACACATAGCAGCCCTGAATCAGACATCACGTAACCATGTGAGTGTGGCACTGTCCTCAGGCCAGCCTCTTGGCACAGGGCTTACCCATGCAGGTGCAATGCCAACACAGCTACATGGCTTTTGGACTGGCGCTGGCTGGCTTACTGCTGTTTGGAGTACGGGCAGCACAAACTCAGATTTGCGCTTAGAAGACTGTGCAGACATACCCCTCAGAGGTAGTACAGCGTCAAAACCAATAGTGTCAGAAAGGTGCACTAATGAATCTACAATGCTGGAGCTCCTGGCTCCACAGCTCCTGGCTAAGAAACAGCTGAGCACGTATCTACCTAACTGGATAAGCCTCACCAAATGGCAGTTTTAACTGGTTTCAGCCAGGTCCAGGGAAGACAATAGGTATCCTTCCTGGTTCAGCTCACCTAATTTCAAGTGAATAAGGCTGGGCATTTAATCTAAGCTAAATATCTGGGTTCCCTCTAACATCAATGGAGACACAGGAACATACATGTTTATCTAAAGCATCCATGTCAGCACGAAATGAATTACACTGTATATATTTGCCTCTCCCCAGTAACACTAGAGAGCACCTGGACTACCAGCTCAGGCACAACCTTTAGACACCTAAACCCAGGAACAATTCACCTTCTAATGTAGTCAGGGACTTCTCTCAGCTGATCATCTGGCCTGGAAATCTCTGAAGGGAAAAGCTTCACTGGCTCACTTCTTACTGACCTTTTTCTCTATTAACTTCAACACCCTCCTGACACCTGCATCCCAAGGTGGTCCCTTGGCTGTCTCTCACACCTGCTTCCCCCCATCAAAGTAAAAAGGGAGAAAGACAAAGGGGATTATAACAGTGAAAAGAGTTACTGTATGAAACATCATGGTGGAGGATGTGGATTCTCTCCTGGAGTTGCAGCCTGTAAAATTCCGGATGCAAGAACAGAAAGAAGAAAGATTAGGAGGCACGTTTGTGTGGATTCATGAACAGCACATTCTATGAACAGATCATTAAATATCACATCTCTTACCTGATACACGTATATCCTACCCCACTGACTGCAGCTGGATTCCTCTCAAGCCCCAAGGGAAGTTTAGGATCTGCTCTTTGCCCAAGGAACAAATTCAAAGCAAAGAGCACACTGTGCACCCATGGTGATTGCAGGGTGCGGCTCCTGTGCACCCAAAACCTGTACGTATAACCCCTTGCCATACATACAGCAGTATTCTCCCACCCTGCTGCGTATTAACTACATCTCCAAGGCCTCCCCCAGGTAAGCTCACCATCCCTGAAAAAAAACCCACAAAAAACAAACAAAACAAAAAACCCCACAAACAAAACCCCACAACAAAATCACCTGCTTCAAATATGTAAACCTGCTATTGTAAGTGGAGACAACATTCTTTCTCCAGCCTCCTTGATAATCTAGATCTTAACAGTGTTCTGGCATCTGAGTGTATTTTCTAGGCGTCTTTGGATCTCATCTCACATGCCAATGTTAAGGTGACGAGATGTTGCTGCATACTACTGGGAGGCCAGCGCATACAGCGCAGCAGAACCCCCGTGCCAGACACAGAGCTAGGAAAAGGGACTCCTTTAGGGACAGCTCATGCACAGACTGTACAGTATAATGTATTTAAAAAACACACTAGGCTCTCTCAGATGCTAGTTTCTAACTCATGATCTTTCTTGCCCTGACATCTCTGTGCACATTAATTGGGAAACACATGTTATGATCAGTGCCTTTCATCTGCAGCCAGACCTCCCCAGGGTGCTCACACCAGCAGAACCCCTGAAGGCACTAGAAGCCACAAACACCTCTCTTTACCTGTGACAAGTGAGCAAGTAAGCATGCTGGCTTGCTATTTTTAAGAAACAGGTCTATAAACACGTTGGTATTTCTTAGGAAGAAATCTTGGCCAAGATTCTGACCTGACTCACTGCACTAATCCAAGGTAGAACAGCCTTGAGACTGCCAGACTGTCACTGCATGGTGCTCCAGTCTGTCACAACCTGGCATGATCCATCCCTTGCTCCCAGCCTGCTACAGAATACGCTCCCTGCCAGGGGAAAATAGTTGAGACAACGATCCCCTTAAACCTTAGGAATCCTGAGCAACGTTCCCTTGATGCTCCTGGGACAGGAAAGAGAGGCCAGTCTGAAAGTAGCCTTGGTGCTTGGCGACAGCTTGGTACTACAGATGTCACAGAAACAGAGAGCGTGAGACGGCAAGGAAGGAACAGAACCTCTAATTTCTCAGCTACGTGGTCCACCCACCAAAATACCTCTCTCTTCTCACCAGGTTTGCCTCTGGCTTTTGTGAAGACATTTGACCAATGTCAGAGGAACCACTTTGCAAAGTCAGAAAGACAAGGCTGGTCAGGATCTGCTGATGGAGAAAGACTCCAAGCCTCCCACAGGAGATGCCATTCCCTGACCAGCAGCAGCACATTGTGGCAGAGAGTCTGCACTGTCCCCTAACTCCCGTCCTCAATGCAGTCAATGTCTAGAGAAAACAAAACTGCCCAGCTCTTCCCACCATGTTCTCTCCTCCCACGAGACCCACCACAGCGGCAGTTTTCCTCTCAGCTCTTCAGTGTAACACCTCAGGGCTACCCAATGGGGTTCATAGAGCATGCTGCAACAAAGGCCTTATAGCCAAGTCCTACTTGCCTTTGCTGAGGGCCTATGGTACTGCCATGTCAGCATACACAGGAATCAAGAAAGGGAGGGATTCCTGCATCTGTCTGCAACGTGTCCAGATGGGCCATCTGGCACTGGGACTGATTTAGTGAGAGCAAGACCCACCTAAGCATCTAGAGAACACAGCTGTGATAAGGGAGCTCTGAAAAGAAGACAGGAACCAAGCTGGCTTCAGTCAAGCAGTAACACAGCTTGTCCTACTGGCTTCTCTCCCAGGAGCTACAGGGCACCATGCCATGGACAAGATCACAAGGACACAATGAAAATATCCATGGAGAAATATGAGGCTCTCTGGCACTGCATTTACACTCCCTTGGCCACTCTTGAGCCAACAAGCAATGTTAATAACAAGACTATTTTTTCCAGATGTCAGAGCAATAATCTACCAAGGAGGCAAAGATCTGGCCTGCTTTTATTATATCTATGAAAAATTGCAACAGAACTTGGTTTGACACTGACACACCAGAATGAAATCTCTGCTCCCCACTCCCTATAACTGGACTAGGAGGCAAAGGGTGACAAGTTTGGGAAGGGCTTGTTCCTACACATCGCTTCAGACTCACATTAGAGCTGGGACTGGTTTGCAAGAAGTGAAGAGATGCAGCTCAGTGCAGCCAGAAACAGAAGTAGCCTGTCTCTGTAGCCCCAAGGCTGGCAGCAGCTTGGGAAAAAAGCATATGTGCGCCCTGTGGACAGAAATGTCAGTTAATGAGCACCACTTAAGACTCACAACTGTACTAGACTCCATAAGAGGTAGCAATAGGAATCCTTTCCAAGACTGCTCTAATTAATGTCTACGGCCCAGCGGTTTCTGAGGATATGAATACATAATAGAGCTCTGTACCTTTTACAATGTCTACAGAGACTGGGATCCTGAACTCAAAAGCATACTGAGATTCTAGCTCTGGTGCTTGCTATGTTAGTGACAGTCCAGAGTAACCTGGGTTAAGAAGAACCAGCTGAAGAAGCGGTGCCGCTAGGAAGGACAAGGTCAACCGGATACAGAGCTGTTCTGACTTCAGGCACAAGATGCTTGACTCATTGCAGGGGGGTTGGACTAGATGACCTTTAAAGGTCCCTTCCAACCCAAACTATTCTATGATTCAGCAGCTGTGAACATCCAGCCACAGCGCAGGTGTCATGCAAACAGCAGGGGACCCAGCAGCACCATTCTCACCAAACCCAAGACTGCAAGGAGGATGCTGAGGGACACCAAACTAGCACATCAGAATGAAGGTGCTATTTGAGTGTGCAAGCTTGTATCTAGAGGAGCAACAACAGAAACAACCACAGCAATAATGATATAGGGAGCCAGAGAGAGAAAGGTTCAGGCTATACTTGTCCTTAACCTCCTAAGTGACGTATACATTCAAACTACCTGCTGCCTTGAGTTTCCCAAGTTCGCAGAAAGGGCTAAGAGTAGTTACAATGAAACACTCTGAAAGCCCTTGAAAGACAGACAGCATTTAAGTACTATTGTTTTATTTAGGCTGCTGTCTTTGCAAAGCGCATTCACAAGTCAAAGGAAAAAATACTCTGGTAAATATAAGCATTTTTTTTCTGAATTCTCACGTGTTTTAGGAGCTCAACCTAGGGAAACCAGGGAAACATCCCCTGGTTTCCAGTGGCGATAAACATGAACCACATGCCCAAATATTGAGGACCGTTGGTCTTTCTCAAACAACAATTTACAAGAAATGGGTAATATATGGCTTTGTACCTATGTGCATTCTCCCTGGTGAGATCCACAGCAGCTTTCTCTTTATCCACAGCTATCACCCGGCTCTGGGACAGGAAAAACAACAACAAACAAGTATTACAACATCAAGGTTCCTGAGCAGACATGCTCTGCCAAAAGGGACACGCAAGATAAGACACCTTTTGTCTAGTTACTCCACTACAGTCCTTGGACCACATTCACTGCATGTATTGACTGTGGGTACTTGACTGTGTGTCAAGTATTTGAGAGTCCTCCAGCGTAACATTAAGAGATAGGACTACACAGTTAGAGATTTGTTTGACCTTCTATTCCACCTTGGAAAAAGTGCAGGCAAAAGCCTGACTTGGTTTTGCTTTGCTTAATGTTTTTTAAACACAGATGTTGGTTAAGTATTTACATAGAGAAAGCATGCTCAAAGAAACTACTTTGCATTTGGAGATGATGTGATCAGCCATCATTCCTAGGGGGATTAATTTCACAGCCTGAGACTAGCACCCACACATGAAGTTGACCCTTAAGGCGAAGGACACAGCTGAATCCGTAAGTGAAAAGTTGCTATTGTTTTCTCAATACCCTAGCGCCAAATTCTGCCTCAAACACTAAAGAGATCACACAGTGTAAACTCTGCTTAGCTGCCAGTGTGGCTACCACTAACTCTAATCAGTCAAGGCTCCTTATTTGTCTGGGCACAGCAGTTTGCGTTAGTCAGCTGGGAAAGGACTGTTATCAGTTACAGGGACAGACTGACACAGCTCTTTAACTTAACAGGCAAGGAAAAGAGCATGAAGTACAGCTCAGAAAATCAGAGTAATTATACTCTGAAGTCATGAAGCTCAAGTATTAACCTTATCAGGCCACTGGGAGGAGGAACACAGGCATCAACCTCTAATTCTTACACACTAAGTGTTATAATTCTACAAGAGGAGGGGCTGGCCACAGCAACTCTCGTTCACGAGAAGAAACTGGCTGGTCTGCAATTCTGAGGAAAGGGAAATATGCAATGAGATCTTGGATTCATTTCTCTTTCTGTTTACCAACAGTATCTCAGTAAGCATGTTACATGCCACAATAATCAGGGGCAAGAAGGGCTTTGGTCACCCAGATCTCAGTCCCCTTCCTGCTCTTTTCAGTCTATTCAAAAGGTGTGCGTTGTTATCAGGCAACAAAAGACTTCAAAAAAGTAGTTCGGCAGTTGTGGCAGTGTGACATATGCTTGTCATATTTATCCCAAGTACTGACACTTCCATGGTAATCTCTTCCCTGTATTCATTTAGTCTTCAGTCTCCTAGAGACAAGAACTTTCGATTCACAGCAAGGTGATTTTTAGAGATGACTGCCCCATAAATTTGACTAATAGAGTGTGTGCCCACACCTCGGTCCCTCTTGTCCACAGTCCAGGATATTAGCTTAAACCAACACCCACCAGTGCTTCAAGCTAAGGTGATTAATAGTGAGCTGTGACAGCTGAAGAAAGAGCACATTTGCTTCTTCCATTCTGACTACATCTCCACTACTCCTGCGGACAGCTGGGGAGAGCAATTCCTAAATATCCATCTTCCACCTAGCATGAACTTAGAGCCTGACTGTCAGAGACCTTAGCTGCTGAAGTCCCACCAAAGCAAAGAAGTCTGTCTGTGAAGTCTCAATGAAGACTAGTAGAGGGGGATTGTCCTGTAGCATGGGCATCTATTGTACCATGAGCACTGGAAAAAGCTCACCTGTGGCAGTTTGCACAACAGACTCAAAGCAATTGCTCCAGAGCCACAGCCGATCTCCAGGATCACAGGATGAGAGACAGAAACGGGGAAGCAGAGGCCTGAATTCTTCTCACATTTCTGAGATTCTTCCTCCACAACTAAAGAGACGAGATCCTAACAAAACAACAACAACAACAAAATCTAAGTGAGCTGTTTTGACTCGCACCTTTTTGGTCTGAGGACTGGAGTTTAAATTTCTTGACTCTGTAGCCCAATGAAACGTATTTTTGTTGCTAATTTTTAAAACACAGATGGCAGCAATGGAACTGACATGCCAGAAGTCACTTCAGCTCCATCTCCCCCACAGGGTGCTTTGATTAGTAACCAAATCCTCAGGATACAATTTCTCACAGATCCTCTGAAATCTTCTAGCACTGTTGGGAAAAACAATAACCAAACAGCTGGAGCACATTATCTTCTGTAAAACCATTTTATTTACTCCAAAATTCCAGCTTTCAGACTGTCTCAGTGTGGTATGTAATCTGGAGACAGAGGTACAGCTCCTAATAGCATCTAAACCAATAATCCAACCTGCAGATGAAAAGCAAAGGCAATGAATTACTAAATGATCCAAATGAGCAGCTCCCTGCGTGGATTTCAGATTGTGGACTCCTACTACATTTTGTTGGTATAGTCACATGGAAAAGATTTTCATCCATGCTCCTGGATCTGTATGTGTCTCTGCCATCGCTGCCTCCTCCCTCCCGTCAATCTCCAATCCCTCAATCAATCCCTCCCAATCAATTTTTAAATCCCTTCACAATTTCATATAAACTCCAACACAGCAGGAGAGGTCTCAAAGATATGCAGTTCTAAGGTCTGTGAAAATGAGTGACTGGCTACAAGAGAAAGCACGCATGTGCCTCCCTCAGACTGCAGCATGAACTTCCCTTGCTATTCACTGGAGAAAACTGTAAGACAGAAACCTTGTAAACACCTTGAGTGCATCAGCAGCTTCAGCAGGTGCTCGCAGCTCCCTGCAATCCTTGTGCTTTCATGGCACAACAGTACAGAAACAAGGCCTTACTGCCCAAGGCGCTCCCACGATGGCTAGGTTATTTCACTTGAGAGGTCTGCTCTTGGATCTCTGCCGTAAATCCAGAAAGCTTAACAAAATTTACAAAGAATAATTGGCTTGATTTTGCCAGCAGTTAAAAAATTAATGGCCTTCCATTTTTACAAGGAATCTTGCATGTTCTTGGCATAAGCAGGAATATTTAAAAGCAACATGTCTTGGCAGGCAGGTCAGCTTCTCTTTAGTAAAGCAATGGCTTTTTTCAGGAGCCTAAACTGGGTATGCTTGTACATAAGGGCATAAGCCCTTCCTTGGATATATCACCCTAACTGGGGTGCAGTGTAATAGATGCCTTGTGCAAAGCTGTAGTTTTATGAAGATATTTGTTGCTGTTGGTCATCCTTTGTGCTAAGCCAATTTGTATCTGCAGTAAGTAGATACAGAGGGAGGATGCAAACAGGTATAAAAACAAAGTGTTAGGGTAGATGAGCTTCAACGAAACATCCCCAGCAGCAGAGCACCTGAGACATGGGCTGTTTTGTCAGACAGTATTTTCTGAGGTTCCCACAAGACGTGAACTGCTTTTAAACATATTAAAGTACTGTGCCCGTGCATGCAAACACACACCCAGTGCTTAGAGAACAGAAGTGAAGCTTGCACTACTTCACAGTCCGGGATGGAGAAACAGGCATATTTCAACATTGTCTGTGCCTTGCAAAGCCAGGCAGCTTTGAACCACTCCATTGTAATAGAACCCTTTGCCTGTTGATTCCTCCTGCTGAAAGAGTCCGAAAGCATAAGTAAAAAGGAAAGATTTGGTTTATTTGAACGTGTAAACACTCCATAGTTCCTCTAGTAAAATTACTGCTTCTTCAGACCAGCTTTTCCGAGCCTTTGCCATTTTCAACTCAGCTGTGTTAGGCTTTTCCAGCAGCCTGGCCCTGCCAGCAATAGCCTTTTGGGAGCCACTGGCTCCTCAACTTTCTTTAGGCTCCTTTCCACAGCCACAGACTTTTGGGGCCTTCGGGGGCTTTTTAGCAACAAGCATCTTCCACTGTTTTCATTGTTTTCTCTCAAATCTTTTCCAGCTGTTGAGCTGGAAAGAGCCAGAGATGTCCATGCCTTTGCTCACCAGATACTCAGTGACAACAGCCTTCGTCCTTCTCCAGACTGCGCCCTCTGCCTTCCACAGCTTTCAGTGCTCCTCAGCGATGAGCTCCGTTGTGCTCATACCCAAAAGCCCAAGAGGGAACAAGAAGCAGCCCACAGGCTGGAGGGCACTATTCTGAGAGGCCTCTCTCAGCGGTGTGTCTTCACTGCCAAGTTAAGTTTAGTGACTGATACCTAAGCTAGCCTCAGCCAGGTAGGAGGAGCCACACTGCAATGCCCTACCCTGGTTACCAGGTCATTATTGGCACTGCACTCATAAGGGAGTTTTGCTAACAGCCTCCAAAATCATATTCCTTGTTGCTGCTCTGGGATTCCTTTCCTAGACAACTATGGAGGAAAACATTCTTATAGGCTCTCAACAGGACTGTGGGAAACCATTAGAGGACTACCAGCACTCAGATAACAACAGGGAAAAATAAACACCTTATCTACCCACATTTGTGTGAAAATGGCTTTTGCCTTTCAGCTAACAGCTCCAGATGAATCAGTTTGAAAACACTTCTGCCATGGAGACAGCCAGAGATTGTAACCGCAGCTGGTTTGGAGAAGCAGGTGTTGATGATTCCAAGACCACAGAAGAGGAGCCACCCAAAAAATTCTGCTCAGCCATTAAATCACTCTTTTAAATACCAGCCATTTCTGGTCACTTACAAATATTTCCAGGAAATCTCTACAGTAACTCAGAAGAACGACCTGTCTCCAGGGCTAATCACAGAGAGGCACAAGTTACTGATTTCAAATGTCCAAATGTAACTTCCATACAGTAGAACTATTGTCAGCATTTATTAACTTCCTTAAGGTTTATCATTAGCAATTTCAAGCTTGGAGTTTTTAATGGAACTTCTACATTCCACAATGAAAGTATTTTTAGAGTGCTTGCCAAAGCTCCTATTTAAATATGACTGATTTCAGTTTTTACCACAGGTATATTAAAAAAGGAATGTTGGTATTACTTAGGCTTCGTATCCTACTTCCTGACTCCGTTGCCTTATTGTCTTGGTTATTTCATATACTTCTTACTGAGGCAAAGGCTAGTTCTCTCATAATACACGTTTATCATAATAGTTCAAAATTAAATTATATTAAAAATAATGTGACAACCTAAAGAAACTACATCCTTTTCCAGACATCAGTAGCTCACTACAATCAAAAAGTTCAATAATTATGAAAATAAATTCTTTTATGAAATAAATTTGATTGGCAAGCAAAACAGAAGGTGTATTCTAACTGGCAAATTAGGAAAAAAATTACTAGTACAGATCATTCGATGTTGAATTAAATTTGCAATTATGTATGTATTAAAAGCAAGAAGTAAAGACAAAACAATGTACTGGAATAAGACATTTTGTAATTCTGCATTAACTGGCTGTGATACCATGATCCTTTTCTTCACTTACAGCTTTCACGTGAAAACCACATTTCCCCAACATCTGCAAAAGAATCAGGAAAACCCAGCAACCACGATACAGAGTATGTCCAGTTAGCCCCCTGCCATTGCCACTAGGTTTCCTTTTCAGAAA
Source organism: Aptenodytes patagonicus (assembly GCF_965638725.1). Taxonomy (NCBI): domain Eukaryota; kingdom Metazoa; phylum Chordata; class Aves; order Sphenisciformes; family Spheniscidae; genus Aptenodytes; species Aptenodytes patagonicus. Next base: position 6,074,743 of record NC_134956.1, read on the forward strand.
TCATGAATGATTAAGTTATCCAAAATTGTTTTGAAATAGTATTCTTCAGATTCTTCTCAGTATTTTTCATCTTTTAGCAAGCGATACAGACAAAATCTGTGCTTCTCCAAGCACACCATCATCTCCAAGATGTCACCACTGGAAATTGGTAAATTACAGCACTTTGCAGAACACAGCAGAACCACTTTCAAATCTCATCTTGGGAGATTAAGTATTTCGGGCCATGCATTACAGTGTTCATACAAAGACTACAAAATACCCTGCAAGACAGACATTCCCTACCTCTGTGCAAGAACCTGACTAGAGCCACAGCTGGGGAACAGCAACAAAGAGGCAGAAGGTGCTAAAAGAGATGCCAGTCCCAGACACAGAGAAACTGGGACAACAGCAGATGGCCAAAGGCTGTGGTCTTTATTGTGTAGGATACCTCACAACTTCTCAGACTGAACAGATTCAGAGCACAAACACCTGCTAATATAATGCCATCATTGCTAAAAGCCGTCTTAACCATCAGTTTGATCACCAGCTCTAAAGGTTGAGAGATGAAATTACAAATATTCCACTGGGAAATAAGAGAAAACACTTTGGCAGCCTAGGTAATTAACCTTTGGAATATGTCAGGTAAATTCTCCACAATCTGGCACTCTAAACTGAAATGGCAGGCCGTTCAAAAGGGCTTACCTTCACTCACACCATTTACAGGATTCAATACATCAGAGAGAGAAATGTCCTTCACTACAGAAAAATGCTATTTTGGATAAAACAAAGACTTGACAATCAGTGTGTCTTTATAGTCTCTAAAAACAGGAAAATGAGTTAGCTTGCTCAGGTGCCTTGTCCCTGCAACATGCTGAGCACTTCAGTACCTTTAAAACATTTATCCTCACAACTCCTAGTTTCCAGATGAGCAACTGTAAAACAGTGACTATCCCAAACTCATGAAGGAGGACTACGGCAGAGCAGAGCATTGAACCCAATGCTCAGAAGCCTCATCTGCACCTTTCCAATGACACCACTTGATATCATGGAAAAGGGTCCCCCAAACTCCAGTCAGGAACAGGCAGGTCTACAGTTGTGTGAGGGCAACTGACCTCCTGCAGAAAAGCAGAAGTCACAAAGATCAGAACCAGATTCCCACATCATCTAAACAAACAGTGCTTGGCTGCTCTTGAATTGTCTTTTTGTTTTTACTGTTGTAGATAAAAAACTGTAAGTATAAAAAAAAACCACCCAGAGTGCTGTATTAAGGAGAAAGTAAAATTGTAAATTAAAAAAGTACCTTAGAAATGTGACCTGATTCCATATTTACCCACAGCATGCTAACCACTGGATAGGATGAATGCTCAACTGTGGAGTTATTAAAATTCACATTATTGTTTACAGTATGCGTCATTATTGTCAGTAACAACACAGCCTACACTAAAAATCCTGCTAACCAGTGCTACAGGTACTGGTGGAACTACTTTTATCCTGGAGCCTGGTGTACACATATGTGAGTATAAGTGTGATATTTGTGTTAGAGTGGGGAAATGGAACATTTTGAAGATCTTTTCTCCCCTAGTCCATGCAAGAAGCTCCTTCCCCCAGCAAAAGCCAGTTTTGGAAGGAGTGGAGGGACTGAATGGCAAACAGACAAAACCAGAGAGAAACTAAAATCCTCTCTGCTTTTGCTAGCAATGGCATCAAGGTGGAAGGGAAGGAGGGTCCTGGACATGGCTTGGGCAGCCCCCACAACTCAGAGCTGTTGACATCTGCGTGCAGGGGCAGATTGCACATTTTATTCAATAGATGGGTGTACAGAGATGTTCCAGCAGCTGAGAGGAAGAGCTAGAAGTCACACGGAAAGGTGATCTCAGTAGCCACTGCTGTCCCTTGGAGCAAATCTTACGTTTGGCTAACACTGCCCCACAGCTGTCCTCTCCCCCGCAGCTTGCAGGACTGCCATGCACCTTTCCAGGGCACATCAGTGATGCCAGTGTGCTCCAGGGCCTTTTTGTCATCATTACAGGCAGACAGCATGACAGTCAGGGCAATAGGCTAGGCTTAGGAACGGGGCCAGCTCACAGCTCTGCAGAGTTACTAGTGTGACTAAATCCCAATCTTTCCATGTGTTGCAAAGTCCCCTTGCACAGCAATGATCAATGAACTTCTCTTCTCCCCCATTTTCCAGGATTTTGTACAAATAAATATTCAAGAGGATGTCAAGAGCACCAGCCACCTCTGAAACCCGTGCATTCATGAGGGTGGTAAGCTAGGTGCAAAGCAAAGTATCTGGAAGGGTTTTTACATTGCCTGGGCTGGAGGTGATGCAGGCACCAGGTGATGGGTTTTCAGGGACCTACATTCTGCTGCTTAGCACAAAATGGAGTGGGGAGAAGGTATCTAGACCCTCTATGTCTTTGCCAGAAGTGAATTTAAAAATCTACAGGGAAAAATGCAGGACATCCTTGGGAGGGAGAAGGATATCTGGTCCTGACTAGCAAAGGAAGAGCTTGCAAGGACTACAAGAGACCTATTACCTGCGGTTCCATATACAGGGGACACAAATGTTTGCTTCCCATGCTACTTAATTTCCAGCACTCAGAGGTTCTCAAGCTTTTGTCTCTTAGCCAAGCCACTCACAGCCTGCTCTCACCTTGCAATTCCAGGAAGTCTTGCTTCACTGCCAGATTCACTCTAAGTTCACACTGTCATTTATTTGTTCCCCCCCCCATCTTCTCTGTTGAGCGAAACAAACGCAAAACTTTGCGAACACCTCCAGCTTCCCATGAGCCTCTGCCTTACCCTTCCGCCCACAACTCCTGTTCCCCAATGTCCCCCCAGCACACACTCATGTTCTGACAGGTTCTTGGTATTACCTCCCCCTCCCTGTGGCCAGGTCTCTAGTTCACTGTATTTCTTGGAACTGCAGCTGCACAAAGAAAGCGTGAGGACAGTGTCTGCCAGCACCCAAACCACAAGCTCCACAGCTGCACAGTTCCAACCAGCAGACAGCGCAAGGTCAGGCAGCTTTCAGCACTAAGGCAGTCAGGAGGAAACAGCAGAGATTCTCGCTGCTCAGCGGTGGCTACAGAGCTGTGTGGAAGTCCAGAGTTAAGGCAATCATGTGCTACAGTCCAGCAACAGTGAATGACCCACCTAATGTTTCTGCAATTAAAAGTACAAAAAAACAAGAGGAGGGGAGGAATAGGAAAGGCAAGGGTGGAGGTCACAAATTCACCCTGCATTCCCTAGAAGCACCCTTTTTTCATGCCCTGCGTGCCCTGGGGAAAGCAGGGAAGACAAGGTTCCAAGGGTACGAGCCAAGGTGGCAAGAGGCTCTATCTTCCCAGGTTAGCAAACAGGACAAGGAAAGCAAGAGACACATGAAAACCTGGGTAACCTTCTCTCTGGTCTCGCACACTTCCTGGGAATGTTTTACTTATTTGTGTGCTTTCCAGAAACTTCTGTTCTCAGAATCCAGGACTTTCCATAGAGCTTGATCTGATATTAACCAAATCACCCCTCCCCTCCTGTTTGTCCACTTGGCTGCCAATCAGCACATGACAAAACACCAGGAAGCCAAGCTGGAAACCTAACTCCATGGCAGTGGCCCTTGAAGATCACTGTCACATACCCTCCTTCCAAAACCAAGCCACCAAGCCAGCCCAGTACTCAGTGGGCAGGCAGGCTACGGCATTTTTGTCCTGGGCTTTTCTGCCTGGCACCGCAGTAGGAAAGAGAAAATGTTGCACAAAGCCCATGAAACTCCCCCTATACACGTATAGAAAGCAAAACACCAGAATAACTCCAGAAGGAGCCACTGATCCTGAAAGAAAAGGTGGCTTTAGGCAGAAGCAATGACAGACGAACAGGTAAAGGCACGCCTAATACTGACGAAGGGGTTTGGCTTCTCTGTCACACAACAGAAGCAGCTCCTGATGTGTCAGGGCACATGCCAAGCGCTGTTTCATCTGTTGGAGGAAAGGCTGTGACAGCACCCAGAAATGACTTTACTGAAAGGCAGCAACCTTTGCAACCCATATGTGCTAGTGCCTAAGAGAAATTACCACAGTTGTCACACCTAAATTTAGCCATGCCCAAGAGGGGCAAGAAGAGTGGATCAAAGTCACTGTAAAATGGCCGTACCTCGGATCTGCAGCACAAACCTCTATCTAGGCACATCTCTCCAGAATCAAGGCATTTTCCTTCTCTGCAGATACTGGTGTTGACCACTGCCAGATACAGCATCTAGACAGATGTGGTGGTCCAGCTCGCTAATCCCTAGCTCTGAAATTCCAGTTACTCGGATGTCTAAGAGAAGCAGGGGGGGCGGAAATAGATTTTTTTTTCCTTGTTCATGTGGGAATCCCCTCGAGTCCCATCCCTCCTGTTACAGCCATTCTATAGTTTGTTTTTCTCCAATTCTAGTCCTAAATCTTGCTCTAACTGCTGATGAGCTAAGCTACTCAGCTGAAACTCACAGAAATAGAGACCCTCTTTCAATCGGAAAAGGGAGATTAAAAAGCTGAAGACTTCATAGAGTTCTTTTAGGGCCAAAAAAATAAAGGCATAAACAACACGGAGCTCTGTGAGAACATATTAGGAAAGTCTATATAAGTTAACCTGGAGAACAGGTTTGTGCATGACTTAAAAGAACAGCTGCTGTTTTCTCTGCCTTCAGCACAGGTTTTAGCTTTAAATTTACATTTTTGAGTCTGTCCTGGAAATCAATAACTTCGAAGTAATCCTCTGCACTAGCACAGCCTTTTTTTCTTGCATAGGAAGCCAGAAGAAACTACTGCCATAGTTCATCTTGGCCAGTTAGCCAGGAACAATCCTGTTTCTTCCTCCATTTCCTTTTGAACAAGAAGAAATCTGTCCTGGGAAAACATCCTGTCCTGATTTTAAAGTAGCCAGCAACAGACTCCTGCTAAGCTGTTTCAGTAATTAATTACACTCTGTTAAAGATGTGCGCCTTTTCTTCTGGCCTGCATTTATAGTGCTTGTTATACACTTGTCTATGAAACCAAAGAGACTTCTGTTATCAAATTTCTGCTCCCTGTGCCAGGTAATTAACCCCTAAGCTTGTCTTTGATGAGCTAAACAGTCTTTCACAACAAGGCAGATTTTTCCAGCTGTTAATCCACCTACTGGTTCTTCTCCAAACCTAGTTTTCCGTCTCTTTCTCAACCGGTCAGTAACATAACTGGACATAATATTTTTGCAACTATTCCACTACTGCAGTACACAGATTATTTAATCCTGCTACTTGTACTCGGCAATCCCCTGTTAACACACACAAGGATCACATTAGCTGGCTGGGCAGCCCACTGAAAATGGGTGCTCATGGTCAGCCAATATCCGTAAGAGCCCCAAATCTTTCTCCAAGCTCTTCTGGCAGGGGAAGCCCCTCAGCCACAAGGCACAGGCTGCATTATTTATTTCTGCATATATGATCCTATTAAACACTTGTGCCTAGCTCAAAGGGCAATTCCAATTGCTCTGCAGCAACAACAGGTTCCCTTCATAATCCCCATTCCCCAGCCTCTGTGCCACAGCCCACTTTCAGAAAATATTGTTTTCCTCCAGCATACTGATAAAATATTACCTATCATATGGGCAAAATCTGATCTGTGTGAGGCCACAACAGCAATGCTCCAACTTTAGCACATTTGTTTACAACTACATTTTGACAGATAGCAGTTAATTTTTGATCTATTCAATAATGCCCTATTGCATGTATGTTCAATATACCTTATAGGAGTCTATATATATATATATTTCAAGAAAGGACCTTAAGCTACGTAGAAGATAGGGCACCATCATCCTTTTCATTTCCCAAATTTGGAAGCCAGTGATGCAGAAAGGAGAAGCAGCCTTCCTTTGAAGAGACAACTGGTCAGAGGCAAAACCATAAAAAAAAAGCCTATCTCCTGACTCCTGATCCATGGCTGTACTCCACTAGAGAGTGTGACCTTTTGAACTTTCCAAAAAGTAACCGTCTGTGGCAATGAAATTAGGGAAATGAAAGGCCATTCTGCATCAAAAGCTTCCTTTCAGCACTGATTAAAATAGAAAATGTGTACACTGCTTTGACATAAAGCACTGGAGAAAGGCCCCACCTTGCAATCTGTATATTTGCATATACATGTCAGGAAGCAAAAATCCTCCATTCTCTGTGTGCTTAACCTTCTTGAAAGGTTAATGATTACATTTAGCTAGAAGTAAGGTTAAACTTCATCAAAGGTTTCTCTGAGCAAATCTTTGCCTAAAGTGCTTTCAAAGAACACCCCAGCACAATGACTGCCATTCGGCTGACAGATGCAAGTAAACAGCAATGGTTTCGGTGTATTGACCATGTTATCATGGGAAAGAACCAATCTGTCTTGGGAAACAAGTTAAAAGGTTAAAAATCATAGGTGGAAAAAGAATTGATTAGACAGCGACAGGACTAAAAATTACAAATGCTATAAAGAGCATGAGTATTTTATGTGTTACGCAGTAAGAAGTAAGGGCTTTCCTGTTAACTGAGCAGGCAGCACTGGAAGCAAAGAAAATACTTTTCCCACTTACAATACAAAATTAGAAAGATTCACTGTCAGATGATGTCATGGAGGCTAGACACAGACAGACTCAAAAGAAGATTAAACAAATTAATGGAGGACAGATCCATTAATGATTATGAAGCAGGATGGCCCCAAATCCAGCTTTGGCCAAGAACAGCCCTTAACTGCTGACTATTAAAAGAAGAGGGGATCCTTCCATATCTATCTTTTCCCTTGTAATTTTGCCCCCACCATCTGCTACGAGCCCCAATCACACAGCATATTGAACTAGACAGACCAGTATAGTCTGACCCACTAAGTCTTTTTTCTTGCTCTCACAGGACATTGCAACCATGATCTTTTTTGCATGACTACTAAAAAATATTCAGCATGGCACAGACTTGTAATTTCTTTCCCTAAGATGTCTTCCAGGCTAAACACACATCCTCACCCTACACTGTCACCCCCCTACAGGACAATGGACTGTTCTCATGACACAGCCACAACAAAGCAAAGACAGAAAAAAATTATGTAGGGTCTGAGCTCATGCTGAGATCACAATAGGTCAAGGAGGCGTCACCAGGGGACTCCTGGGTAGTCTGAGGGTCAGAGGGGATGGTGAGACTGTGACAATCCTCCCAAGCGGAACTGGAGTTTTCTAAAAAACAAAAACTCAATGTCCGAGAATCTGACTCTACCCACACAGTAGCTGCAAGGGATAAAAGGAGACCATTTTTGTTTGCGCTGAAGAACTAAGCCTTCATTTGCTTTAAAACACAGCATCTGAGAGAGGAGGCGATCAGAAACCCCAGAAATCCTACAGTAATTAATAGGAAATAGAGCTATCGGGAACCCCGCGAGCCTAAGCCTGGAGTGCCCTCTAGGGGTAAAAGACTGGTAAGCCGCATACCCCAAACTACTTCCTCCGGTGAAGTCCTGGACCAAACTAAACCTTTCCTTAATGAAGTTATGGTGAGGCTTCATTTAGCCTATACTTGCCTGGACAAAAAAAGGAATTATCCACGGTTGGCTGAGTTCTCCTTCTCCTTGTCCTATTTTTCCTCTGATCCACAATGCTGCTGCGAAGGTAACACGGCCCGAGTTTTAAAAGTCTCGCTTTGGGAAAAGGACTTTCTTCTTCATTAATACAGTGACTGAGCAATGCTGAGACAGGGATTCCTTGACATTACAATAATAATCGCATAACAAAGATAATTCATGAGGCTGAGCACACCCCTAAACTTTGGCCCAAACACCTCCCCATTGCAGAAACCTGGCTGTGGTGGTCACGCAAGGAAAGCGGGCAGGACGCTGGGTTCTGCAAGCCCTTGCAAACCCAGTCAGTGCTTGTAGCAGCGAGCCCAAAGCTTTGCTCACAGAGGGCCGGGTAACTGGAGGAAGGTGAGACTGAGGACTGCTTAACAAAACTCTCCTCCAATGCAGTGTGTCTGTGCTCACAAAAGTATCTATCAGTCCTGCACGCCAAGAAGCTATGACTGAATGCAATCAGCTTTGTTATCCCACACTCAGAGCTTAAACAGGACCTGCTAGTTTCCTAATTTTGGCTGCCTGTCCCCTCCCCACCCGGATTCCCACGGAACAGAAGAACGAAGCCACATGTGCTGAAAAAAATATTCCCAGAGGGAGCAAACGGGAGAGGGCTCAGCTACCAGAGAGAACAAAACATACTACAAAGGGGCAAATTTCACACAGGGCAAAGTTGGCAAAGTTAAGCAGGCAACTGAGCTTCTCCCTTTGCATGTGTCTCTGTCCCCAGGACTGAAACAATGCTGGTGGTTTATGTCATACTGTGTTTGCCTTCGTGTTATTACCAACGCATCTGGGAACAAGAGTCATAACCCTTCTGTTGTAACGATAGAATAAAACGTGCATCATAAAGATGGCTCCTCTCCTTTTCAGACTTTGAATCAACAAGCAGGAGTATTTGCAGACCCTACATTAATATAACTAGGAAGCAAATTTTGCAGCTACTTGTGTATCTGCACTAACAAGTAAATTTAGGGAGTCACATTTACTCAGCCAAGGACAAGATGTGCCATGTGCCTTGTGTGTGCAGTCACTGATAAGCAACTTGAACCTGGGATATCAATGTTGATAATGACCTGCTTCCTAAAGAACAAGGGTTATTTACAGATATTATTTGGTGAAAACATTCAGCACTATTGGTTTTAAGAATGCTGCAGACAAATCCTAAACAGAAAGAGAGCAACAGATGCAACTAACTTCAGTATTTTTGAAAGGAGATATTTCCACTGCAGTTCTAAAGTCCAGTGAAGTCTGGAGAAATTACTCTGATGAAACAAAACGTAGACATACCCCAACCCAAACACACCCCACAAAGCTCTGAGTCAGAGATGACAAACCTTTCCTTCCTAGCAGAAGGAAAGGATCTAGACACCAACTCTCTTTGTGCAACAGGTTACACACAGTACACAGTTCCTGGAAGCAGCACATGCCTAAAGCAATGTCCTGCCAGGTGCTGCTAAACAGCTGGGTCTTGTCCCCATGCTCTTGCTGTCCAAGTAATCCCCCCAGCACATCACAAGAAAACTCTCAGTTGCCAACAGAGCTCCATTCCTGAGCTATCATCATAAACTTCTGGCCTTCCATAATAAATGTGCTAAAAATGTGCCTTCATAGTAAGTACAGTGACACATCAAATAAAGTTTTCCCAGAGAGACAAGGTTTGGGTTAAGCTGTTTATGCTACATTTTTGCACCAGGGTATGTTAAGTGGTTTTAATCTCAGCATGTTACACAGCACTGCACTTCACTTGGGGCCAGTGGAGATGCTTTTACCAAAATCACGCATGTGGGCGCAATTAACAACATTCTCAGGCATTAGCCACCCTGGCTTCCACACCACACAATAGGCCTTTGAAGCCTGGCACCACATGGAGAGTCATCCCTGGTTTTAATGCTCACGTCACATCCACGAATTAATGGGGAGTTAAGAGTTGGAAATACTCTCTTGAATCAACCAGAGCAGAAATACTGTTGACAATAACAAAGCTAACCATTGCTGGGCTCCAACTGGCAGAACTATTCCTTAGAGCCCTAACTCCAAACTTAATCGCCCCAGAGTGATCAAACCCAGGCACCAGAGAGAGCTCACACCTTCTCTGGACACAAGCCCCAAATCTCTATGATTTAGGGCCCAGCAGGCTCTCAATGAGATGCTGCTGATGCCCCACACCAAATCAAGACTCTGGTTCTGAATATTCTTCTACAGGCTGAGATGAGAGGATGTCTAAGTGGTAGTTGTGCTGATTCCCACTAACTTGCCTGGAACCCTCTCATGGATTTCAGTAGCACCCTCTTCTTCAAACGGCACAACAGAAGCACAGGCTGTCTTTGCCTTTTAACTTTTGTGTAATAAAAGGTATCAGATGAAGGATTCTGAAGACTGCATCCTCTCTTTAGTGAGCTGCTGCTTTCTTCATACATTCCCAATACTATCCCTTCCCCAGAAAAAGCAAAGGTGGTCTTCCCATCTCCAAAGCCCACTCAGACCTTGGCATCTCTTCTGACATTGTCAGTAGGGGACATTCTGTCTGAATGAGCCTTTTCATTCTTTTTACAGCACGGGCCCCTACTCATAGAGACCTGAGCAGAGGGCCGCCTCCACATTACAACAGTCACCAAGCAGCAGGCAAACAATTGAAGAAATGACTATTAGACTGAAACAGGTTTAAGCTTCTGGGACTCCTAAATGGACAAGCTATGGAGACCACTTCATCTCCAAAAGTTAACACAGGCTTCAAAAGAAAACAAATTCTCAGAGAAAAAAAAAAAAAAAAAACAACAAAAAAGAACCGACCCAAAACAAAAAAAACCCTCACAAACCCTAAAACCTCCTGAGGACTAGCAAACAGAGAGACTTCCTTGCTAGGATGGTCCATGAGCTGAAAGCTAGGCTACTGTCAGGGAAAGGTCACCATGTAGTTCTTAGGCTTCTCCCTAGCAGCAGGAACACTGGGGAAAATGGAGTTTTAACTTGATCACGTATGGCTGTCCTTTATATTCTTACAACTGACATTAATATTTAATTCCAGCCCAGGTCAGAACTTACCCTTCAGTTTTCAGTGTTTTTTTGTTACCGTTCAGGAAACAACCCTTCAGGTTCCAGTGTTTGTCCAGAAACCACTGTGGAGCCTTCAGACAGGTGGTAGGTGCCATTTCCTACCAGCCTGCACTGTTTTAGTCTGCACACGGACAAACAAGCTCTCTGGAGTCCATTACTAGCTTTCTACTACTGCAGGGTTTTGCCAACAACCTTTGGACAACTTTGAGATTCTTGTCCTTGTATCAAAGTACTAACCCACTGGGATACAGCAGTATAGGTTTTGAACTTCTAGGAGTCATTACTATAGCAGAAATAAGGAAAGAAAGCCAAGTCCTTCCATCAATGGAGATGGATCTCTGTGTAATTAAGTGATATGCTAGCTTGCAACATCTCTTGCTCTGAGCCAGGAGGCAAAGTTCACCAGCATCAGTTCCAGATCACAAGCTTATAATCCCGTCTGTTCTAAAAGAAGTGGAGTGATCTGACCTCCTCATCACTACAACCTCACGATATACAGGGCGCCTTCATAGCAATGCTATGATTGTATTGTATGATGTAATCCACAGATTCAAGCCTGTCCCCGCCACGTTCCCCACATTCATACCTCTGTTTCAGGCCGAGGGATAAATACTGGGGGTCTCATCTTCAGAGTCAGGTCCTGAAAGTCCCACTCACCAAGCACATACTGCACTGGCATTCTGTGGCAGGCAAAAGCAAGCGTTAACACTTTAGGACTATACTCCATAACATGGAAAAGCTCTCAATACCATGCTTACCTCATTACTAACCACATAACCCTTCTGAGGGTGAGCACCTAGACACCCCTAAGGCTCTTAACTGCATGGGCAATGTGCATCTGCACTCTAAGGGAGCTGTGGGAGCTCCATTCCCACAAAAGAGTTTGTTATCAAGCACTGGACCCAGGGAACTACAGGACAGTCAGCCTCACCTCGATACCAGGGACAGGGATGGAACAAATAGTCCTAGAGATCGTTTCCAAACATACTAAGTACAGGAGGGTGACTGGGAGTAGTCAGCATGGATTTACAAAGGGGAAACTGTTCCTGACCAACCTAATAGCCACCCATGACACAATGACTAACTCGGTGCAGGAGGAGAGGGTAATCAATACTGTTTATCTAGACTTTCCCAAGGCTTTTGATACTGTCTCCCACAACATCCTCATATACAAGCTGATGAAGTACGGACTAGATAAATGAGCTGGACTGAAAATTGACTGAACTGGCAGGCTCGGAGGGCTGTGTTCAGCGGAACAAAGTCCAGCTGAAGGCCGATCACTAGCAGAGCACCCCTGGGGTTAATAGTGGGGCCAATATAGCATAACATCTTCATTAATGATCTGGATGAAGGGACAGAGAGTACCCTTGGCATGTCTGCAGATGATAGAAAATTGGGAGGAGTGGTTAATAGGGTGTGCTACTTTTCAGAGGGACTTCAGGAGGCTGGAGAAATGGGCTGACAGGAACCTCATGAAATTCAGCAAAGGGTAATGCGAAGTCCAATAAACTGGGGAGGAATAATCCCATGTACCAGTACAGGCTGGGGGCCAACCAGCTGGACAGCGGCCTTGCAGAAAAGGCCCTGGGGATCGAGTGGACAAGTTGACCATGAGCCAGCAATGTGCCCTTGCAGGAAAAGAAGGCCAATGGCTTCCTGGGCTGCATTAGGCAGAGCACTGCCAGAAGGTCAAGGGAGGGGATCCTTCCCCTCTATTCAGCACTGGTAGGAAACATCTGGAGCGCTGGGCTCCCAGTAGAGGAGAGCCATGGACATACTGGAGTAAGTCCAACAAATGGCCATTAAGATGATTAAAGAATTGGAGCATCTGACATACAAGGAGAGATTGAGAGCTGGGACAGTTTAGCCTTGAGAAGGGAAGGCTTGGGCTGGGGGGGCAGGGGAGTGAAATCTCATCAATGACCATATGTATCTGGTGAGATGGAGTAAAGAAGACAGAGCCTGACTCTGTTCAGTGGTATCCAGAAAAAAGGCAGGCAAAGGGCACAGACTGAAATACAGAAAATTTCATTTGAACTTAAGAATCACACCCCTTTTTTTTTTCCCTCTCTTCTTTTTTTAAACACTGTGAGGGTGGTCAAACACTGGAACAGGCTGTCCGGAGAGGTTGCATAGTATCTTTCTTCGGATATATTAAAAACTGAATTGGGCATGACTGAGCAACTTGCTCTAGTTGATCCTGCTTTGAGCGGGGGAGTGGACTAGACTTCCAGCGGTCTCTGTCAACCTCCATGATTCTATGAATTTTGGGGCTATGTTTTCAGCTGCTGTGAGGCACCATACCTCACTTCTTCATGTAGAACAGCAGAGATTTGTTGCAAACTTAACAGCACTTAAGACAAAGGAATTTGCAAGTCAGCAAATTCCCAGCTCTGGGAATTTTGCATTTCTGCTCCTAACACAAGACTCAAGAGCAGCAGGACAATTTCAGGGAAGACACTCAGATCCTACAAACAGTAACCACTGCTAACACACTGACTCCCTGAGAAACCCTCACATCCTATTCTGCATAAGACACGGCAGGATTAATCAGCACAGCAAAATGAGGATCCACATCATAACCACACTCACATAAACAAGCAGGAGGATGCTGCCTCCAAACATGTTCCCAGGCATCTCCCACCCTTCTAAATGATCCAAGTTCCTGAGTATTTCCTCTCCCCACACAGTATTCCCCAGGCCCAGCCTCATTCCAAGTAGCTCCTTCACACCAAACCCATTTAATTTTTCTGCTAAGACAACCCCTCACACAGAGCAAGCAAATGGAGGCCAAAAGGAAGCCAAAGCTACAACAGCTATGGATACCTCTCAACACCAGGGAAATCCCCTGCAGGCAAAGCCTAGAAAGGAAAGCACAGCAACACCACAGACCAGTATAGGACTGGCAGCTGAAGAGAGTGCTGAATCAGACAGAAGGGGACAAGGCTAAATTTTGTAAGCACAGAAGGGCTTAATGAAAATGTACCCAACTCAGGGTCAGCACTGCCAGTTTCCTGCTCCTCTGCAACATCCCTTAAACCCTCTTTGCTCCCAGACAGGTGATTTGCTCCCTGACAACAACAGCAAATGCCCATCACTTGAGTCACAATGAGACACAGCACCGTTACTTGACATGTCAGCTGCTAATGGTCTTCTGCCTTCTCTCTGCTACCATTCTTCTGGCTGCATTAAGACTGAAGGAAAACCCTCCAAAGGAACGACTGTAAGAGGATGCTCCTACCTTTCTAGTCGCTTGTTGCTCAGCTGCTGGATTTGCTCCTGCTGCGCTGCTGTAAGCGGAGTGTGGAGGCTTTTGGAGTTCAAACTCTGAAACTGAAGACAAGGTCACTTTAAAACTTGCCCACTGGTGCCACTTGGGTGTCCTCTGCACCCTGCCAAAGGCATCCTCTGGGGAGACCCAGCATGCTGACAAACACATATGCCTGGGACTGTTGGAAACCACAAATGATTAGGAGAACCTATCTGCATGTTTAAAACCAACCCTGTACAACTGTTCTTCTGCTACTTTTCGGGGCTCAGAAGAATAGGTAAAATTAAGAATCATTCCACCAAGCAAATCAGGGTACAGTGTGGGTGTATATGTCATGGGTTACATTTCAGTCTCTGCAAAAGAAGGCATTTAAGAGACCCCAAGTGTTCTACTGGCATTAATAAACTATGCCTGACCCTCTCTGCCATCTAAGGTAGGGAAAAGTTGTTCTACTTCCTATAAGTGAGATAAAGAGAAAGGTAAGGGATTCAACCAAAATGACAAAGTGAGAGGCACGCATACAGACCTTATTCTTTTCCTATTACTTAACTGTTTTTGCTCCCAGGACAAATGCCAGGATATATTCACTGGATTCTCTTGCTTCAGGGATCCCATTTGTCTCAAACACCTTCTGCCAGTATTTGACCACATCAGTGGCAGTCACAAGCCGAGGTCTTGTACTGCAGCTCTGCCTCAGAGATGACTGCTTTGGACTGAGGATAGGACGTTCACTTTGACTCAATCCCCCTAGCACACACTGAGGTGAGAGACCCAACAACCTCCTGAGCAGTGGGTGCGTGAGGCATCTCATTGTTCTGAAATCAGTTCCTGGCTTCCACATGTGTTCCTCGTTGCCACCAGCTGACCTAGTCAGTGCTAGATCTCCAGGACATTTGGTGCTACCACAAGCCGCTGTGGCTAAGCACCAGCTGACCACAATCAGTGCGTTCTCCTCAGGGCAGCATGAAAATGGCACTGGTTTGCAGCTCTTCTGGTCTAGAAAAGGAGGCAAGAGTACTCACGCTAGCAAATCACAGGTTCCCCTCTGACAGAATGCAGACTGCTTGCCCTAATCCCAGCCCACAGGTACAAAACAATTACTCACACCCTAAGAGTAACAAATGATTACCCCAAGAAAAGATTCAGGTGACAGCTAACCAGCTCTGCCACTGCAACCCATTTCTTTGCAGAGCTGCCCATCTCCGCAGGCCAGAGCTACTAGGAGGCCAGTCTGTGCCCATGGCAAGGCAGAAGTGAGTGTGCCTACACACAGACACAGCACTCCTGCCTATCCTTGGTCCCAGAAAGCCACAGACACACCAACCTTCAGCTCCAGCCCCTTGGCTCTCCACCCCATGGGTGGGTCACCCCGGTTCCCTGCAGGAAGACCTTCACTCTCTTCTAGATTCTTTCTTTTATTCTTCTCTCTGTTCATAAACCACAAGTCCTAGGTTAGTGGGTGCGCTCACAGAAGACCTTGACTCCATGGGTCAAGGGTCCTCCACACTGTCACCATCCCCACAGAGCACACAAGGGGCAACAGAGCCAGGGCTGAGCTGCTAAGAGCAGGGGAAGGAGAAAAGCTCACAAGGTACAACCAGAGGGAAGAGAAACACTTGAAAGACGCAAAGGCCAGAAAAGGCAAACCCTGCCAGAGGGAAGTCAGTCTCTTAAAGGACAGAACAGGCACAGCCAGACAGAGAGGGAAGAAAACAAACAAGATGACTGCAGGAGACAAAGGACATGAAACTTTACAAAACAGCTGCTGCATCTCACACTTGGAACTGTGTTTTAACGGAGACAAACAGAACAACCCCACTTTCCTGCTGTGATCCATCAGAAATGAGGGCCCCCCTCCCTTCTGACTCACAGTCCCTGGAGCCACTGTGGGCTTCCCTGAGCACCCATTCCCATTCCTCTAATGATGGCTGCTTTTCATCACTGTCTTGGAGAGGCCACAACCTCCCCTCCTCCAACTCCTCCGGAAAACCACCACACAAACAACTAAATACCTCTCCCCAGCAGCCAGCAGCACCCAGGGTGGGTGGCTCTCTGCTCTGTAGGAGTGCGGCTGCTGCAGGGAGATCTGGGGAGGCTGGGTCAGCTCCCACCTGGGCAGATGCTGGCACTGAACCCCTGCAGCAACCCTGGACCCTGCTGCATGCGCAGGCAGCAGTGTGGGGCCTGCCCTGCTCTTGCTGCACAGTGAAACTGTGGGAAGACTCAGGCCTCCACTGCCCTCCTTTGCAAAATCAAACCAAACAGAGCCCAGGGAAGCAGCAGAAGGAATACCCTGCAGCAAAGATCTCGAGATTGGCTTACCTGCTACCTCCTGGCCAAAGGGCAGGTGCTCTAAAAGCGCAAGGATCCCTTTCTTACCATCTTCCTTACCCCCATCAGAGAGATAAGCAGCTCCTATGAAAACTTGCCTTCGTTATGCATAAGCAGTCTGACAGCTACAGTCTTTACACGAGCACCTCCCTACTCCAAGGCCCTGTTTTGGGGATACTGCCACAAGAGGAACACTAAAGGAATAAAACATTAACCATCAGTATTGTTAGGGACGCAGATAAGACTTTAATTGGCCATGGCTGGAACAATGCTGCCACTATTGTCATTATTAATAAAGGAGACCAGCTACTGATGCAAGGCCCCTGCCAAGAACAGTCCCTGTATGCTACTTCTTGGTGCAAATACCTGTTTGCACACAGGCATATATTTTTTTCCTGCAGTTCTGTGGTTTGGTCTGTTCAACCCCCAGTTCCCCACTCACTGTGGTCCAACACGTACACTGGTGACCACTGAAAGGCACGGCCTGTCCCACTCTTGGCCCCTGCCCTACACTCCCTGTCTCACTCACAAGGCTCGGGCAGGAGCTGGGGCTTGTGCTGTACAAGTCGATACCTTTCTGCTGCTGGGTTAGTGGTCAGCTGAACCGGCCCCTCGCACAGCCCCGCTGGCCGTACCGGGGGAGGGGGTACAAGTCCCCATTTGCCAGCCAGGGAGCCACCCACCCACCTTCAGTGACCGGGCGGCTTTCCGGCGGTAAACGAGCCCCACAGAACACTGCCGGTACGGGAGCCCGCCTTTCCTTCCAGCTGTCCCGACCCTCCCTGTGCACGCAATACCCTCACCAACGCCAGGCACCCCTCCTGGCCTGCACCGCAGCGCTGGCGCGGGGTCCCTTTACCTGGGGGGCGGCGGCGGGCCCGGGGGCCCCACAGAGGCAGGCGGGCCCCTCAGAGGCGAGCACGCCCGATCAGCGACGCCTCACCTCATGGCTACCGCCACTGGCGGGGCTGGAGGCGCAGCCGGCTCCCGCGGGGGCCGGGGCCGTGGACAGCCGCTTCCCGCACCGCAGCCTGCGGTGAGGGACTTGGGGAAGGGGTGTGGGGGACTTGGGGAAGGGGTATGGGGGGCACGGCCACACAGCCGAGACGCTCCCGCCGCTCACCGAGCGCCGCCGCACCGCCTGCCCGCCGCCGCCTCGCGCGTGAGTGACAGGCGCACTCACCAACCGCGAGCCGAGCCCTGCGGGCGCTGGCCAATCGCCTGGGGCGTAGAGCGGCGGGGCGGGGCCGCCGGCCGTGCGGTGGTGCGCGCGGAGCCGAGCAGCCCGGCCCGGCCCGGCCCGGCCCGCCCCTCGCGGGCAGCGCGGCCCCGCGGCCGAGGGCGCGGCCCCCCGGCGGCCCCACCGCCAGCGGCGCTCCGGGGGGACCGGACGCCTCAGCGGGGAGCGCTCAGTAAGTGCCGGCCCCGGCGGGCCGGGGGCGCCGGCGGGCAGCAGCCGCCCCAGCGGGGGGGGCGCGGCGCTGAAACGCGGCTGCCTCCGGGGAGGGGCGCGGCGGCGGCGGGCTGGGCCGCGGGGGCGTCCGGCCGCGCCGCCCCGTCCCGTCCCGCCGGGCCGCGGGCGCAGGCGGGGGCTGCCGCGGCCTCTCGGCGGCGGGGAAGGGCGGGCGGCGGCTCCCGCGCGGTGCCGACCCCGTCTCTGTCCCGGTCGCCCCGGCGAGGCCCGCCCAGCCCCGGCCGGGCGAGGCGGAGCGCTGCGGGTGGCCGGAGCCGCGGGCGCGGAGCGCAGGCAGCACTGCGGCGGGGAGCCGGCTGCGAGCCCCGGGGCTGATCCGTCGCCGCCTGGGTAGCGTTTCGGAGCGGGAAGGGCCGTATAACCCGTTATCCGTCTGGAAACTTCTCCCCGGGACGGGGAAGGAGTGACTTCCCGCAGGGATGGAGTGCCCCGCCAGCTGTGGGGTGGCACTGCCCGGAAAGGGTTAGGGGTCAGGGTGATTGCTTGTATGTCCGTTTTCTATCAGTGCGGAGTCAGAGGAGCGGTGACATTGCTGGGGAGCGTCCCCGCGCCTGTGCCAGGGTGGGATGGGGCCGTGGCACCTCTCTGACAGCAGGAGGGTGACAAGCTGAGGTGCTCCGGGACACACGGGTTGGGGCTTCCCCCCCTACCCTGGGGGCTGCCCTGGAGCCTGGTCAGCCCTGTAGCAGGGGGAGAGGAAGCCACAAGTTCACGCACTGGGAAGCCACATCCCGTAGCCAACAGCAACCCAATGCTGCTTGCATTGCTGAATTACTACAGACACTTCATCTTGGTGAAGTAGTGCAGAAAAAATACTAGTTATTATTTGCCGCCTTCATCTAGAGACCCCATGACCCATCTTCATCCCTGTGACACAAACCTCTATTCCTGTCGTACCCGAGAGGAAACTGCAGCACAGAGAGATTAAAACCAAGACTCAGAAAAGCCAGCAGCCTCAAGCTAGTGCCTGACACAATGTTCTGCATCTCAGAGGTGTTGGCCACTGCAGCGCCTAGCAGAGACCAGTTTGGAAATGCTGGCTTAGGAGAGAAACAAACATGTTCTCTTTATTCCCAGACCCAGCAGAGCCCAGCACAGAACGGTCCTGGCTGTGTGAGAAGCTCTGTTAGTGCAGGCAATGGAAGAATGCCAGCTCGCAGCAGCTGAGGATCTGGTTCCTCTTCTGTTCTGTTCTATTTGTGCACGGACTATGCTGAAACCTGCCAGCGATAGGTAGCAGCTGTCCCTGGCCCTAGAGCAGCCATCGGAGACTTGGAGTGTGCCCAGCCTGCAGATCAAACTTCCAGCACCAGGGTGACAACTGGGAAAGGAAGGTGGTGGGAAAGATCATCCACCCCCAGCTCTACTGTTGTAAGCTGTGGGCCCTGGGCCATCCTTGCACTCAGCCTCCCCGTCTGGCCCTCTGCAACCTGGACCAGAAGGGGCTTGGGAACAGAAATACCCTCATCTGGACCTAGAACTGGTTGTCTAAGCCATGTCAGAAACCTTTCATACAGGACCGCTTTTAGAGCTAGGTCTCGGGGCTTGGGAATCCTTCAGCATGGGCAGGACGCTGAGAGCACGAACAAGAGCCCCCATTCCCACTTGACCAGATTTTCAGCTGGCTAATGTTAACCTAGCCTAACTTTATTCAGAGGAGCAATGCACAGCAGCACAGTGTGTGGTCCATACAAAAGGGGTCTTGCCTAAAGGCTTGGTATCAGCTTCAACGTCCAAGTTCCAGTGGTTTCCCAAAACTGACACTGCACTGAGACGAAGGCCTAACCCATTTTGTTTCCAAAATTCAGGACCTGTTCGAGATCTGGAGCCACACTTTGCAAAGCCCTTGGGCCTGCTTCACTCCTTTCACTTAGGCTCTTTTTCCACTTTTTGTTTCCTTGGTAGTGGCTTTTTTTAAAATGTGAATTATTGTCATGGAGAGTTTCCGTGAATAGCACAAATCGATGATTATCTCTGAGCAGCTGCTCAGCCTGCCCAATACCTGCTCAACAGTTCCTTCCCTTTCCCTGCTGGGCTGTAGCTGCTGCTGCTGTTGCGGCACTCAGATTTCAAATTTGCCATCTTTGCGTCCGAGTGTCCACTACACCTGAGCTCCACTGTGGTCAGCAATGGCTGGGGAAATCCAGGTGCCACATGGTTTAAACTAGGCGTGCATGGTTTGGTGGTCAGTGAAGAACACGGTCCCTTTCAGCTGCAACGAACTTGTGTCTCAGCATAATGTTAGGTGGGACTGGACCAGAACTGCTATCTTCACATTTCTCTAGAAACTCATGGGAGTTTGACAGCTCCCACAGTCTCCCAGGCACTTCAAAATCCTCCAGCAACTCCTGCTTCACAAAGTTGTTCACAGGGAGCTGTGAGACAGATCCTGCATGTGTGGTGGGAGATTTACCTGCTCAGGGAGATGCAGGCCAAGTGCTGTGCAAGTTGAGGTGGTTGCTCGGGCTGCTGACTGACCACAGGGTGGCCTGGTGCCGTTTGCCTGGTGTGATTTCTCTGTTTCAGTTGTTGGTGACAGATGTTAATTACACTGCTTAATGCAGTTATGGACAGCAGTAAGGCATCACAGTAATGGGAACTGCGCAATAACCTCGCCTAGAATAGAACAGAGTGGAGCAGAACAATGGCTCATTTCTCTTTGCAGGCACATCTTTTTCTGCTCAGAGCTCATTAACCCCTATGTCCCAGCTGCATTCCAGTCCAGACATGTAATGTCTGCTAAACTGCCGACAAATTATCAGAGGACTGCTACAGTAGTTCTTGGGGTTGGCACTGCTCTGGTCCAGAGGTAGCTGCATTTTCACGGAAGCAATTGCTGAACTAATGTTATATACAGTGGTTTTATAAACAAAGTTGTGCAAATACTTGCCATAGGATCATGCCATGGTGTTTTGCAACTCCTGATCATTTGCACAATAGAAACATGAAGCAATTAAAACCTTTCATGTTTTCAGCATGAATAGATCTATCAAATTTCACAACTCCAAAATTGGATTAATTTTAAAATTAATATTGATAATTAGTAGTGCATGACTAAGCTTGAGTGGGTGCTTTCATGGGGGACTTGAGAAATACTCACTGTCTTTAGTAGCAGATGGGGGACCGGTGCAACTCACTGCTTTAAGGAAGCTGCCTTTCCAGAGCGCATGGGGCAGTAGATAGTGCAGTGACTTACCAGTCACCAGTGACTATCACAACAGGGAAGTCCTACTTTGGATTCAGTAAAAAGCATCCTGAGATATGGATGCCTCACAGCTGAGTACCATTTTATTGGATGTGTTCCCACTGATAAACTTAAGGGGATCCATGTAACTTTCCAAAAATTAAAAGCAAGAGACAGAAGCAGAAAAATGCTGTATCTCCCAGGGTGGACAGAGGCCACCTGGCTCAGCCTGGAGCAGACGAAAGACAGGGGTTCTGAGGTTGTCCCCACATAGATCTGCCGAGTGCCTGCAAGGAGGCAGAGCTGAAACAGCAAGGGGAGGGCGTATCACTGACTTCAAGTGAATCGGGCATGACTTTGTACTGACTCTCAGTACACCTGAAAAATCTGTTTCTTATTTTGAGTGGGCATCTGTGAGCTGCTCTCAAAAATTGTACTTGGTGAATTGGGAAGCTTTGGAGAAGGTTGTGCCTGTCTGTAAGAGCTCTGCACTGTTCATTTGTTCTCATTCTTTTCTAGGCAGAAACCAGTGTGGTTCTGATGAAGAAAAACCCATCAGCGATGATGCTACGGGATAGGTCTCACATGAGGGTCCTTGATACAAAGGGCAGCTCTCCGCTTCTGTAGCTGATGGGTGAGGACAACAGCTTGGTAAAAGGAGCTACCAAGAGCTGGCAGGATGAGTTACAGCTCACCCTCTGTGCATGACTTGTATCACAGCACCACCACCACAGCCAAGCCAGACCCAGGAACAACTCTGGATGTGACTGTACCAGAAACAGCTACCATAAGCCCTGAGACTACCAGTTTCAACAGCACCAAAATCCCAGATGTGGCCAGCACTGGACCCAGCATGAGCACAATGCTGCTGTCCTTTGGGATCATTACTGTGATTGGGTTGGCTGTAGCTATGGTGAGAGAGCCCTGCTAAATATTTCTCTGTCTGTTGAGGGTGGAGGGTGGCAAAGAGGCTCTAAGACTGATTTGGGTTAAATAATTTATTTGTGTTCTACTAAAGGCTCACCCAGAACTGCTGTGAACTGATAGTTCCTGAGATCCCTTTCTTTTTAAAGCCTTTATCCAGTGCTCCAATATTTCTGCAGTCTCCCTGAGGTCTAGTCCGAACGGGATGCTCAGCAGGCCTAGAGGAAGCCATATGTAGTATCAGTATTTATTTTTAATAGCAATAGGAAGTTCAGTTAAAAGAACACAAAGCAGATTCTGTTCTGACTTGTTAACTGGAACAGCTGCATTGATTTAAACCTTGTCAACATGGGGCCCTGCAAGAAAGTTCATCCAAATTAACTTTTAAAGCAGACTGTTGAAACCGCATTAATCTCCCCTATGGACATACCTTTTTGAATTAAAGTGGCCTGAATCCATTATAGCTAGACTCATTCTGGACTGCATTTCCAAGGTTCTACTTGCTGGGTATCAGGAAAGTCCTTGAGGATTTGCTGTGTAACTAACCTTGCCATTAATGCTGTAGGCAGAAGCTTTCAGAAACTATAGTTCTGGGCCTGACACAGGCAATGCAAGTGCTGCAGTTCTTCTTTTGATATATAACCGGATCGTTTACCTGCCAACAGAAAACAGAAGGTAGCGGCAAGCTCCCATTCCTCGTATGAGGAAGAGCTTCACTAATACAACCATCAGAGGAGCCTACAGAAAGGGACTACTGCAAAATTTCACTGCAGGCCCAAGGAGGAGTTTTTCCAAAAGCCCCTAAGAGAACCTGGAAACATTATCCTGGAAACGGTCATAAGTTCCCAAGAGCAACATCCAGCGTTCGTAGTTCTCAGAACAAGGCTCTGGAGGCCAAAAGCCTCACTTTCTTCCCAGCGCAGCCACTCTTACTGGCTGACACGAGGCAAGTCACTGAGCATGCCCTCTTTGCTGCTTCCCTTTATACTGGGGAGGGGGTAAGAGCACTTCTACGCTGTAGGAAATCTACAGATGAAAACCACAGAGGGAAGGTTCTTCATCCACTCTTAAATTGCAACATATGTCCCGCAGCCACCAGAAATGTGCTGAGCTACACCTAATAATAATACACCTAATACTCTTACTACTACTAACACACCTAATAACAGGCCACTCGAGCACTTAGTGTCACACATGATGTGCTACCGAGCTTACACTGACGCATACGAAATTTCATTTTCGGTTGTCACTTCTCCCTTCCCCCTGCTTTGGCACGCAGTGACACCAGACTTGCTACACCTCCTTTCTGTGTGCCCTGTGCCCAAAATTTCTCTTCCCAGCTGTTCCCTATCCTACTGGGACTGTGGTAACGATGGTTTTCTTTCTCCTTCAGGTTCTGTATATCAGGAAGAGGAAGAGGTAAGTAACGTCTACTGTTGGCTGAAGGGAACTCAGTGCTTCAAAATCCAGAGAGAGCTAGGAAGGAGGCAGGGAGATGGGGAGAGTGTAAGGGATGGCTGTCTGAGAACAAGCCTATGGGGAATCAGCTGTGTGTGAATGAGGCAGGAGTAGGGACACTGCACTCTGGGTATTGGCCCACCTTCTAACACCAGAGCTTCAAAGACTCCTCTGCAGCTTTGGAAAGGAAAACATGGTTGAGCAGGGGGAGGTTAGGGGATCCTGCAAACTCTTCATGCTTCATCTATGAGATGCACTAAAACAGAGGAAAGGGTTATGAGTGTATAAAGAAGCTGGGAACTCTGTCATGGGAGGTGTGGATCTCACATTTCAGCCATTCCCAGATCCCTATGTTTTCCAACAGCCTGGGCCAATGACACTGGCCTTGCAAGGCTGAAGGCCTCTTTAGCTGCAGTCGCAGCAACTGGCAGGAGCATAGTGCAGAGATGCAGCTTTCTAGTCCAAGACTTAGTGTCTTAATTTCCTTGTTAAGCTCCTGGCTGAAAATAGAGAGGAGAGCAGCATGCAGAGAGACACACGTCTTGATTCTTCCATCTCTGACAGCAGAGACACTGGTGAAGATCCATTAGATGTGGTACCTCCTCCCTGCCTGACTCCTTGTGGCAGGCCTGGCCTGGCCACAGACTTTCAAGAAGTGCTGCTGCCCACTGTAAAATTTCCAAGCCAGACCCTGAAGCCCAGATCTGGCTACTGCCACAGGAGCAGCTAATGCTTGGCCTGTGTGAACATAGCGCTGCTGGAGATAATGGTTGTATTGGCAAACCCATATAGAAGCAGGGAGGGAATGTGTCATCCTAACACTTGCCAAAATAGATATTTGTAGTGACACTGCCAGTAACTGCTTATGTGTTTCCCTCTCCCACCCCCCAAAACTCAGCTACTAAGGCAGGGCTCAGTGTTTTCACAGGAGCATGCCCACCCATCCATCTTCCATCTCTGAGCTGCCCAGTATTTAGGGAGACCCCTTGGGGTAATACTTCATAGCTCTGTCATTTGGAGCAATGATGTGAGTAGGAACAGTGTGTCCACAGGCGTCAGCCTCCTATGAGAACCTATCTCTTTCCTATTTTCTATTTATTTTTTATTATTTTCTATTTATTTTTTATGTACTTCAACCCCAGAATTAAAGTACTACTCTTAGGCCACTGGAGCTAAAAGTGGACTTCTGCTGGCAGACATAGTGTGACATGGCAGGACTGGCTGTTGTGGGCAGAGGGACAGGGGGAGAAGTCGCAAAATGCCTAGCCAGTATGTTCCACTGTCTCTTTTGTTGCACCACATAGAGCTTGATCTTTTAAAGTCTGCAGGAACTTAAATCCCTGTCTGATTCCTCTGTGCGTAATGCCTGCCAACATAGATTAGTGATGGCAATTAATCCCTGTAACTGCACTCTGGGTATCTTCCACTCCTGCCAGCTGTGTGCAGTAGGTTCTTATCCTCATCCCTGCAGGACAGGACATGACCCTTATCCAGCAAGAGCAACAAGAGCAGAATCCCTGTGCAGCAGGAGAAACAGCCTGCAGAAAGCCTCAGCAGTGGGGTGGGGAAGGCAGCCTGAGCATCTGTCCTTCCCAACCAACCCTTTCCCTTCCCTCCCATGGGCAGGTTGGAGAAGCTACGGCACCAGCTCATGCCCATGTACAACTTTGATCCCACCGAGGAACAGGATGAACTGGAGCAGGAGCTGCTGGAACATGGGCGAGATGCAGCATCTTCCCAGGCATCGCAGAGCAAGGTAGGCAGCAGGGGCCAGCGAGTCTGTTACTACAGCCACTGGTACCTGCACTGCTTTTCTTACAGGATGAAAGAGTTTTTGTAGGGTTGTAGGGTAAGGAAACCATGTAAGACCTCAGGAGGGCTTCCCCCATCTCTGCCAGCCCTGGAGATAGGGGGCATGAGCATTTTGGAGAGCTTAGGATGGACTGAAGAGTCAGGCAACTAGGATGAAGAGCCGGGGGAGGCAAAGTGCTGGCTCTACTCAACTAGGAGAGAGAAAATGGCAACTTCAGTAATTAAGGGTGAGTTTACTACAGTTTACCACCCAGGGCACCACAAGGGAGCAGTAGGATGAATGCCATTTTCTGGGAGACGGGGCTTCAATGCCCACAAAGCACTGAGGATCCTTTGCCTTGGCCCTGAAAAACAAATAATTTCCACCCAGTTTTAAGGTATCCCTGCTTTGCCTAAGGATGCAAGTGTGGAACAAGGCCTTGCTGAGGGCCTTGCCTGTAATCGTAACAGTTAACTGTGCTGCAAGCCCTGAAGAATGCAGGCAGAAAGCCTGCACATTGTTGTGGCATGGCACATCTGGTCTTGTCAGCACCTCCAGGCCACCCTTGCTGGGCACAGAGCAGGCACGGCTCAGAAAGAGAAAAGGGAGGAGAGTTCACTATTTGAATTTGGGGAGAGAAAAAGAAGGCGGCTTTGCTTTGACCACTTCTGAGTGTTCAAAGGCATGCAGCATGCTGAGAAATGATAAGGTCCTCAGAGACCACTGACTTACTACATTTGTGAGTTAGGAAAGAGCTTGATAGCTTGGCCAGTTGTTTTTGGTTAATGGTCTAGATGGGCCTTTGACAAGAGGCTATCTCCTTCCCCAGTGTACCAAGAGGTAGGAGAAATAGGGAAGAAGGACTTCTCACCATCATTTGCAGCCAGCTTCACAGTGTTTTGTTTCCTTTGTCACCGCCACCATACAAAAAGCCTTTCTGAAAGACACAGCCGGCAGGGATGGTTGGAACAGGTACGTCTCTTAGCCAGCGATGCAGCCTCCCCATAGAATAGACATCTCTCCTTTCCTGAATTCCTCTCCAGCTGCTCTGTGTTGCCTGTGTCTTCCATTGCTTTTCCAGTTCCAGGAGCAGGAGTTCTCCCAAACAATTCTCAGTTTCCACACACTTTACATCTTCAGATAACCTGTAGCAAGCTTGGTGTGGGCAGAAAGGGAAAGAGGAGATAATAAATACAACTGTACTTATAAATTACTTTGAGACATGCTTCCCAACCTGCTAAGGAGCACAAAGGAGATGTGTGTGTTGGAATATGAAAGATAGTCAACATATTCCATACACTGGTTTGGGAAAGCAAGAAATACTGTTATATAAAAGCAAAGGATCTTGTCCTCTGAGTAGCGCATACTGGGAAAACATCAAATCCCTCTCTTAGTGCACATAGAGGACTTCCCTTCAGGTAGTAAAGGGGGGGAAATGACAAGGCCAAGAGTTAAACTTAGCACTTTTACTGCAGATCCTTCCTATATAGGGACTGGCCAGCAGGATACCTCAGATCCCTCCAGAGCTTGCTAATGCACAGATACCTCTCCTTGGAAACTACGCAAGTTTAAAGGCTTAACATAAGAGAGGGAGAGTGTAAAACAACAGGCAAAGGCAAAGTTCAGTCTATGGCATGTTTCCAGGCCTTCTTGGTGTTTCAAGTCTTTTCATGCTGCCTTGTATATATAAATAGTGAGACCCAGTAGTCCAATGATGTGGGGATTTTAAACTGGCATGGATGTGCTGACTTGCTCTCTGGCCTGTTCTATTTTTCTGTCACAGCCTTGTTAATGCCATGTTAGTCAGCCAGCCTCCCTTTAGTAAGGGGCGGAATCTAGTTACAATACTGTGCAGTCTGTGCCCAAGCACATGCACCTGAGCAAAGACAGACTTGCTGGGTCTCATCTTTCACTGCTTCAATGCAGATTCTGCTGACAAGTCAAGGAGCCCTCCAGAGACCCAGCCGTCTTGTGTTCACAGACGTTGCCAATGCCATCAATGCATGAACAATACCTGCCCCTGCTCTGGGATCGTGCTGAGACTGGGGAGGATGAAGCCAACAAACCAGTGACTTCCCGCAAGCATGGCTGATCCACTGAGCCCAGCTGGTCGCCCCGTTGGTTTGTGTTACAAATGGGCACAAGCACTGGGAACTGTTGTCACTTTGGGAAGCAAACCCTTTGTGATGGCAGTGGTGATTTTTTGGTGCGTCTGTTACCACTAAAAGGTCCTGAGCTCCAGATTCTGGGCTGCTGCTGACTGATACCATCTACCAAGCTGCGTGCTTAGGAACAGTGCCTGCTTTGTTGTAGACTAACTTGTCAGAGCACATGTGCCCACTCTCTGGGTCAGGGAAGGAGGAGAGGTGCGTGTTTCAGAGAGCTTCCCCATTGGCTTTGTGCCACCAGATCCCAAAGAAAGCAATGAATGAGCCTCTCTGTACAGTGACCGTGGCTTTGGCAGATCCTGGAGGGGTGACTGGTGGCAAAGCCCCTTTAAAGCAAGGAGAGATGACCCCCCTAGCTGAGTGGTAATCTGGGGCACACCAGGGAAAACACACACCATGGGCTTATCCCCCCTGTGGCATGTGGGCTGCTGATAAACGTGCACCCGGGGTGATGTTGAAGCATGGGGAATTCACTAGCTTTAAAAAGCAAAATGGTGAACATTTGGCTGATTACATCTTAACTGAGGAAGTGGCTGAATATCCCAAATTAGGGCTGCCATATAGACAGAGGGGAATTCACACAGTAGAGGCAGGGGGTGTCAGTGTCTAGCTATGTGACTCCCTGCCACTGAGCTAGGAATAATGGTGCTTGGGCCACAGAGAGGAGTCAAGTAGAACTGGGGTTCCGATACCATGTATCCCCCCTCCTGCTTTGGCTCAGGGAAGTTTCTACAGTGCAGAGCATTATCCAGAAAAAAGATTAAGCCTTGAAATATTTTCTTTTAAATAAGGAAAAACATGTATTGGCTCAACATTACAACAGCCCCATGTCTGCCCCCAGAGGTGACTGAACAGCTGGTTCGTACTTCCTTACCTGCCCAGACCTGCAGTCAGAGTCTTCTCTTTTTCCTACTGAAGGAAACACGGAGCTTTGCGTTAGCCTCTGCTCATGTTACCTGCTAATGCAGAACGTGGGACTAGACAGGTAAGCCAGGAGTTTCCCTGTAACCCTGAAGCGTGTAACCCTCTGCCTATGTGTCATTCAGAGCTGCGGGAGGGAGAGAGTGTGAAGGGATCTCTGGCCACCTTGGCATGCTGCAGTGCGGCATGGGGGCTGTCCGCTGCAGAGCCTTTTGGTGGCCACCAGCCCTGAGTGCTGCAGGCCAGCACAGCAGCCAGGGACCAGCAGCAGAGCCTGCATGCAAGCATCAGTGCCCAGCCACGCACTGATCACCTCCTGATTTTTTTGCAGTACATGCATTTGTCAGTCAGATGATATTCCATCCACAGCACCAGTCAAAAGGGAATCAGGGCAAGCCAAAATTTGAATGCAGATCTAAAGGTAGGCTTTATGCAAGGAGACGTTTCACTGAGTGGCAATTCAGGTATCATGTGCTTTGTTGCAAGTTTGGACCTGCCAGTTAGTTTTTGTTCTCCCAGATCTTTTTCTTTTTTCTTCCCCACTGTGATTTTTTCTTTCCATATTCATTAAATGCAGACTCTTTCCTGGGCATGTGCCACTGACCCCTGCAGTGCACAGTTCCTTACCAGTCCTCCCTCCTTCACTGACACAGCTTCCCCCATGGCAGTTTTGCAGGGCTAAGTTGCTTTAATTTTTCAGTATCCCTCTTTCTTTTTAAAACCTCGGAGTTCTGGGAGTGTATTAGGGCTAGGAGTGCCATCACCTGTGGAAAACAGCCCATCCTCCATACCCAGGAGATCTGGCAAGAGGCACTCCCAGGCTGCTGGTTGCTGCTGGTGTTTGCACTCCAGAGATACTGTTGGAAGGAAGGTGCGTGGGTACAAATACTCAATGTAATCTGGCTTAGGTCCTTAGAATTTGGACGCTATCTGTGGGTCTTCCCAGAGGTAATGCCTACGTGACCAGCTGAGAAGCAAATACATCACCCCCCCCACACATGCACACTTACCATCTCCTCCAAGTGCTCACTGAGGGCAGCCAGCCACAGAGACAGCAGATTACTCCCTTCAGCAGCTGGCACGTCGCTGCCTGTCACGCTCCCAGGCTCTGCAGCAGGACAGGGATGCAAGCGGCAGCAGGGGTGCATGGCTGTCCTAAATCGCAACGTTTCCCCTAGAACTCTTAGGATTGGAACTTCATTTGTTGTTTTAAACTCGAGGAAAGGCAAGTGTAAGCTGAGCTGTTTCCTCAAACCAACAGCCTACTTTGTGCTCTTTACCCAACTCCATGTGCTGCACAAGCAGCTGCCAAGCAGTGCATCTGCCAGCTCAGGTGCAAAAACATGCACCTTGTTAAACGTTAATGCTGAGATGTATCTTGTATAACAAACACACCTACAGAGGAATTCTCTAACCATTCTTCCTGTAATGGTAGGCTTTGTCCTGTGATGACTGCCCTTAGATTAAAGAAGTACAGACAATAAGACTAAAAGAATATTATGGGTATTTGCTGGGCTTCTACTGGAGTATTCTTTTAGTTCAATAGCGCCTCCTCTCACAGTTCTTGGAAGTATATGTACAATTTAGCAGAAGCATTATGATGTAATTTAATTCAAGTGTTTCTGTGTTTTAAGCATTGAAATATAATTAAACTATTTACATGAAATCTAGTGTGATTGTCTTTCCCCCTCCTATCATTTGCATTTTCCACAGAAAACTGCTGGAGTGTATCCTCAGTACCTGTTGGTAATTTGTATGCAGTGAATTCCCCTACTCTTTCAAAGACGGAAGTAAGTGTGAAAAACGTGGAAGGACAAGCTCTGCGGGGGTCAAGGTTTAGTGCTCCACAGTATGGAAACTCAGACCTCTTCGTGAAGGCTTGGTGCTTGGTGGAAAAGTCGGGAAGGCAGGAGACAAATTCCAACTTGTCTGTTTTTCCATATTATCCTTTAACCAGCTGAATTCCTGGACAAACTAGGGGTTCATCAGCTCACCTGCAGCTCTGTCCATGCTAGCCTGCCCACACTGGGGTGAACATTGTGGGCAGCAGTGGTGATGTTGGTGTATTTCAGGTTTGCTTTCTACTTCATCTTCTGGCCCAGAGACCCAAAAATTGGGACTAGTTAGGAAAGCTGTCAGATGAACTGAGGAGGCTATACACAGGAACAGAATTAATTGTATGAAAAGCTAAATAGTTGTATGGCACACAGAACAATGTGGGGCATAACAGACTCAGCCGTGGAGACTTCTGGATGTACACATGAAGTAGAATTGGCTTGTGTTCCAATCAAGCCAGTCCTGAGGTACTATAAGATATATAAGAGGATGGAATTGGGTACCAACATTTGGGTTTAAGGGCCTGTCTGTTTTCCTCCATGTGTGATTCCTCATGCTCATTATTCCTTGTTTTCACATAGATCTGTGGGTGCTCCTGAATGACCAAATCTTGTTTTATAATCCCCAAAACTCCAATTCAGATAAAGAAAAACTCACCTTGTCTGCTGATAATGCATGTGTGCTGAGGTTGTTGCACATGGAGGAGGCAAAGCAGAAGCCTGAGGTGCTACGTTTTATACCTTTATTAAAAACAAACTCCAAGGCTAATTTGCAAGTTGCCAACACTCTTTATGCCTTCACAAAAACCATTTATGAGAATCTTCCAAACTTTGCTAGATGACAAACCTCCTTCATCTCCCATGGTTTGATCCGACTGTAATGACCTCCTATTTTGACTCAGTCAGACCAAAACTGTCATTTGTTAATGTAACTGTCAAGTGTTAAAAACACTTGAAATGCATTTGCTTAGAGGTAGGATTTGGCTACACAGAAGAGGTAACTAACTATATGGGAAATAAAAAGTATTTATCATTTCAAAACAGAAAATCCAAGTAATCCAGGCGTGAGATCCTAGCTCTCTGAAGATGGCTGGAATTCTGCTCACCTTTAATAGGCATTGACTGTCATTCCAAGTCTCTGCATAAACATGGAAGCTGAAGCTATGGATTGGGATTTCAACTACACACAGAGTAGCTCCTAATAGCGTGGAATTCTGCTTGTTTTCCTCAAGCACTTACGTTTTTATGGAGACATGTTTTCTACTGCAGCTTCCCAATAGAGTATTGAGAGGTAGCAAAGACTAGATTTTTTTTTTTAAGAAAGAGAAGTACTTTGGTATGCATGTCATGTCCCAGAGGAATACTGCTGACCTAAAAGCAAATGGATTTACTATCTAGCTGAGGCAGTTTCCATCCCTACTCCATGCCACCAGCTGAGAATGGTCTGACTGGTGTCATAAGAAAAGCTCGAGTCTCTTATAGATGCAGTCCATAATCCATTTAGGAGAAGCTGAAGTTCCAGTCTCACATTGTAACAGCTATTACTCCCAGGTAATAGGGGTTAATTCAATAGGCAGTACAGCCTTGCAAGCAGAGTACTAAACCTGCCAATTTACCTGAAAATCAGGTAAAGTTGGTAAAATATCTTGGTCTGCCACTGGAGTGGCCTTTGAATGCAGACATGAACTGCAACTGAACTTGTGTGTCCACTGAAGAAGAGCAGCTCCCTAACCTGAATTCAGAAGAATACCAGTTGGATCTTCTCGTGTAACCATCAACACTTACAGATTTGCGTGCATGATATTCCACCTGGATTTATCCACATAGCAGGAGAAGGGGGTCAAACTCTTCCCATACCTGGCAGCACGCCTCATCCTACAGCATAAGATTTAGGTCAGTCCCTGTGATCTAATCCATTTAATCCTTGATTTCTCTGCTATGTGGTAGAGGAGGCGCAAAGGTTATCTGTGATGCAGTTTTCTGCTGAGGCCACCAAACTCCATACCCAAGAAACTACTGTTAGGGCAAACCAGACAACACACAGAATTAATAGGATCGGGACTGATCACTATGAAACAGAATTAACAGGATCAGGACTCTGATCACTACTAAACTGGGCGGACTGGACAAAGTGACCTAGAAAGAAAAAAACTTTTTTTTCCTATTATCTCTCTCCAATCAGCCCTTCCTCTTAATTCTGCATACATTTTCTTGTGTTAAATAAATACCTGCTAAGGGAACAGACCTCTGATGAAAGGATAATAAATGAGCTCAATATATACTGCCATTTCATGGGTTTCTGCTATGCACTGCCACAAATTTAAAGCCAATTACGTTCTGTTTAAATATTTAACACTGTAAAGCTAGCCAATTTTACATCTTGTCAAAGATAATTGAAATACCCACTTTGTCCCTTTAATAGGCAGGCAGAGCATCCACGAGATGGAAAGTACCAATGGTATTTCACTGTTTGCAACTGGATGTTGGAAATACCCTCAATTCCTCAGAATTTAGCAAGATCAACTCTGACACCGAAAGCACAAATCTGCATACAATGTGAGACTGAGAGCAGCCAGCAACAATCTCAGACCAGCTGGCTACTGCTGTTTCCCAAAACTAACTGTATCAGCAAGCTTTTATTTGCACAGCTGCAACACTAGAGGACCCCACATACACACATTATAGACTGAAGATACAACTCATTTAAATTGAATCCTGAGGCTCTGCAAGGAAGCAACCTTTGTGTAACTGGTTCTTCACAGACACTCCTTTGAAGTGATGAAGTCCAGTGGCTGTGACTGAGCTTGTAAACATTGTGCCCTCAGAGTTGCTATCAAATTCAGGGGGAGTGCCACCAGGCCAACAGCTAGTTACAGGAGATGGCCTTGAGCTGATAATGCTAGGATAAAAATTTCAGAATCAATCCCCAAGACATCAGGGTGCGAACTTTTCTCTAAAGCATCCAAGTTATGACCACTGGAGCAACAGCATTAGGTAAGCTGGAAATGCCATGAAGGTTTTTCTTTCTGATATAGTAAAGGACGGACTTGAAGACTGTCTTTCAGATGTAATCCTTAGGGGCAACTGAGCAAAACTTAACTTTTGGGACTGTTCCA
Source organism: Aptenodytes patagonicus (assembly GCF_965638725.1). Lineage (NCBI taxonomy): Eukaryota > Metazoa > Chordata > Aves > Sphenisciformes > Spheniscidae > Aptenodytes > Aptenodytes patagonicus. The sequence continues at coordinate 6,107,848 of NC_134956.1, forward strand.
TTAATCTACCAGAGGTGGTATGATATATAAGTTCAGCAATTAGCTGTGTAAATAGGTTTCCTTTACTGTATCTGCATTACTGAGTCAACACTATCTTTCTGTTGAACTATTGCTGTCCATGGCAGGGCAAGGCACCATGTTATCCAAGTATTTTTAAGAAAGATTAATATCCTCACAAAAGATATACTACAAACTGTGAAAGGCATCTCCCTGACAAGGCATTTGCCATTTCTTCTCCTAAGTCCCTGTCTGGATGTTTGGGATAAGCCAGCAGACAACAGGAGAGAAAGCTTAGCGAAAATTATCACAGAGGAAGAATTTGAAATATGACATTAAAAATCCTGTTTGCTTTCCAGTTCTCTGGCTTCAGCAAGACATGAACAGGTGGCATACTACTGAGCTGTGGCAGGGATGTTACTCAGAGATCTAAGACCAGTTTTGCTGGGCCTGGAACCATCTTTTCCAGTGATGCCTAAAGGGAAAGATCATGGGAGAGAGAGGGTTAGAGCTCTTGGGTCCAGGAGCCTAGCTGCCCAAATGCCCCATTACAGAGTCAGTGCAAGGTTAAAAGGTGGCAAGGATCCATTCCCAAACAACCAAAGGTCTTCACAACAACATTCCCATTGCTCTTGTACCAGCTCCAGGCTAAAGCCTGACACAAATGGCTTCCCTGGCAGTAGGCCTCAGCATGAGGCTATTGAGAGCCCAGAAGTTACAGTCTGTGTGACATTTTCTGGCTTCTGCTATGCAAACACACATGATCAACCTCTGCTGTGAGCAGTTGTATGTATTTCCAACTGCCACCCTGGATCCTCGTGAGACACAAAGTACCAGAAGTGCCTTGCCCAATGTCATAAGCATCAGGAAAGTAGATGCACAGAAGGTCTGAAAATTGTCTCAGAGTGGGGAATGTTTCTGGCTGCACAGGCTTGCTCTGATCTGTGGCTAACCCCTTGGTTTCAGGAAAGCTGAGGTGACCATTGGGGCAGCAGAGGGAACAAAGCGAGACAGAGGAGTTTGCAGCTGCTCCATCTCTCAATGTACTGAGAAGAACACAGGGAAGGAAAGACAGACAAAAAGGAGCAAGATCCCAAGGCTGCTTCTGGCTTTGGACTGGGTCTTGGAAATTTTGCCATAAAGCAAACTCTTTCCCTCTCGCATCTATGCTCCATTAGCCAAGTAAGGTTATTGAAACAAGCCAAGGCTGCTTTTTGTGGCTTAGGAGGCTTTGAAATCAGCTTCATCAATCATTCGGTAGTGGTACTTATGGAAGAGAAGACAAATGCTTCTTGGCCCAGACAAACAGAAATCTTTAACAATTGAGTTGTGATTGGCAGCATCTGCAGGTAGCAACACAATAAAGCCTGAACCATTAACAAACCTCTGCCTGCTCCTGGATAACCTAAAGTCACCCATAACCAGTGCCTTGGGGAAACCAGCTGGATCCCCAGCTACAAAGGCCATGGAAAAACATCAGCTAGCTTTAAAGCAGCTCTCTGCAACATGGCAGGCTTGCAAGTCTTGCATATTTCTAGTTTGGCTGTTCCTATTTCTTGATTCTCCCCATGACAGACTGACTGAAAAGCAGGGATTCTGTCATTGTTTATTTCAGCAATTCTTCCTTAATGTTGCAGACATGAAGCCCACGGCAGATCGCTTTCCCACTCAGAGCTGTACAGCGTACAACCTGCAGGATGAGCAAGCACATGTATCCTCCCATGCCCTCCCTCTAGCACAGCAGCTCAAAAATCCTCACCTGAAAGGAAAAAGCAAACCAACGAACCCCACAATGACCAAAATCTCTGGCTGTGCCTATAGCAGAAGATTACTATGTGATTGCAGACTCCTGCTAACAAATCTCAGAGCAGTAGCCTCCTGCACGAGTAGCACAAAAGCTTGCAGGCATATAATATCTAAGTTAAACCCAGACCCATAGAATGGGTTCATCCAGAAACTACCCGTCTGAAAGCTGCTACAGTTGCATCTCGCTTGCAAACAAGCCACAGGATCTATAGTTTCTAGTAAATCAGAATAGTAAGTCTCCTCTTTCCCTTCTTAGTCAGAAGTTTAAGACAGGATTACCACTCCATCTCAAGCTCCTGAGCAAATAACTGTTATGAAATTTTCCAGAGGATTGCCAGGTTTCATACTGTACATGCGTATCCCCACTGATTTTCAACTGGCTGTTTTTTTTTTTTCTTACAGAAGCGCACACCTTCCCCAACAGTAAAACTCCCCTCTCCATCCCCGGTGCTAAGTGTGCAGACACAGAGCGGTTTGCGCTGCAGTATCGTGTGCTGCACTGCTGTCTCCCACTGACCGCAGCATCTGCTTATCCTGTCACATCTGGTTCTGCCTCATTGCGACAGGAGGGAAATATATTCCTCATGTCACTGCCCTCGGTCCCACTCAAACTGAAAGGAAGAAGAAAGTACCCACATCGGCTGTGGTTTTGGGTGATGCTGAAGAGTACTACAAAAAGGCAGCGACTGGGCCGGAGGTGAGCTCATCATCCGTGAGCCTGCGGCTCTGCTGATGTCATCACACAACTCGGTGGCAGGAAGTGATACGGGAGCAGGAGCCCGAGAGGAAACTGAATCAAGCAACTGAGGTTAACTACTCTGGCGTTTTATCATGTGGCATTTCCAGGGACTTTCTAAGAACCTGAGGTTGGGTTTGGCTGCCCAGTGTCAGTTAGCTTGCTTCGCACGCCACGCTCAGCAGCGCTAACGGCAGTGGGATGAGGGAGCAGCTGTGCTGACCACATGGCAAAACAAGGCAACATCTGCCTCTCCTGGGTTGCTGGCCCCTTCCCCCTCCCACTTAAGAGAAAATATTTAATGAATAACTTCCTACGATGCTCACTGAAGGTAGGACTCGGCTGCATGCAAGTTTTCCTGGCATCTACCTCAGAAACGGCTCTGAATGGTATAGGCTGGACTTGGATTTGCACTTTCCCAGGGTTGTAGTGAGGCTGGGGTTCTGGGTGGCGCATCTGTAAGTTCCTATGACAGTGCTAACGGTTATCTGGCATCTCACCTCAGAAAAGCTTAGATAACTTTGCAGCAGAAGCTTGCCAGTGCCGTCATTCTCTGTGCTGCTGATGCACTAGCATCTCTGCTAGTGTGCCAGCCACTAACGGAGAGAGCACTGTCTTAGAGTACAAGCCAGGAAGGAGAGAGCAAGACTATCATGGAGGCATGCTGGAGTTAATCCAGAATACTAGGATGTCCCAAATGTCAAGGGATCTTCTACTCATGAATGTCTTGTCTTACTTAAAAAAAATGATAGACTGTTTTCATTTTCTACATAACACAGCCAGACAATTTCACTGAGCCATACCTATAACAGTGACCAGAACCTCAGATACATGACCTCTTGGAAAGGCAAAGATACAGATTCTCTTCCCATCCCTCTTTTCTGCCTTCACTTCTGCTGAAGTAGTCACAACTGAATTAGATGGAAGGAATGTGCTACCCCTCCTGTTGTAACGTGCCTGGAAGGCTTCCAAATTCTCCTCTGTAGGATTTACCAGAATGATTACAGCTAGTGCTAGAGCTTTGGGGGTAGATGCATGGTTTGCCAGGAGCATGGCTGCACAGTTTTGTCTTGTGTAATTATGATTATCTGATTTCAAACCTTGTGCGGCTGGCGCTGAGTTCAAATTCAAGTCACTGCTTCCCTGAGGATTTCCTTCCTGAGACACTCCTTCTTGGACCACTAGTTGAGGCTACGAAGAAAAACACCAAAAACAAACAAAACCCCCCACATAAAATTAGGTATCAAGAGACAAAATTGCAAATACACAAAGCAGATGGAAAGCAAAAAGCCTTTGATCAGTGTTATTTAAATAAGACTGTGCAGCCCTGAAAGCATGCCCATTTGCCACCACTTCCTATATCCAACCATAAGCAAGAGCAAGCACCAGTGCACGTAGCGTCCACACACATTCCCAAGCGTCTCTGAAGGGTTGACAGAATCCATAATAAGCCACCATATTACCAGTCTTATGAGACACATGGCCCCACACTTTGAAGATATCTCCCCATTATGCAGCTGTGGAGAAATTTTTTCATCCTTGAGAACACTTTCTATATTTCAGGATATTTTCCTGTCCTGAACAACTAAACAGTTCGTCCATTGAAAATTAAAAAACAAATGGCTGTTCTTTTTCTTCTGCTTTGGTTTTGTCCCCAAAAAACTCCTCAGCTGTTAAAACAAATTAATTTTGAACTGAAACATCAGAATGCTTCACTAACCAAAGTTAGAATGACACATTTTGAAACATTAAAAAGAAAAAAAGAAAAAGGAGGCAGTATACAAAAAGTTTTAGCTTCAATAAATTGGCATGTAGCAAAGATTTTTTTTTTTCTTTTTTTACAAATTACTATGCAGCTCATTGTTTATAGTAACGAACACCCTAACTTACAGCTCTGGCACACAACTCAGTTAATTGAGCCACAAAACCCCAAGCCTAACCCTAGAACTGCAGCTACTACAATCTGTTACAGAAGAGAATGGCTGGAAGAGTCTTTTCCGACCTTATTTGCAGCCTGTTATAGATGAGAGATGGCTATAAATTATTTCTAGCATGCTATAGGTGTTTATAGACTGGGCAAATCCCTGAGCACCCTGATCCAATTAGACCTGCTTTGAGCAGTGGTTTGAACTAAAGAATCTCCAGTGGGCCCTTCCAACCTAAATTATTCTATGATTCTAAAAAAATTTAAAAAAAAGTAGGTACACACAGAGCTGAGGGATACCAGACATTCAATACCACTATTAGTAGATCCTGGGAGCTATCAGGATGCTCCAAACTGTTGTCTTGCTTCTTCTGTGTGGCATAAAGGTCTCAAGGGAGAATAAAGTGTCAACTGAATTTATAAGGAAGTCTTTTAATTAGACTGTCATTACAGAAAAATAAGAGTTTCTATGAATTTTTTTTTTTTTAAATTGCACTTCTACCAAAAAAAAAAAAGAAAAAAAAAAAGAACGCAGGACAGGAAAACTATTCCAGCTAGCTTTATTTCAGATGTTAGCTTTTGACAGCACACACATGGGTGTCTGTGCCCCACAAGATGTTGGAGAGCACGTTCTCAACACTGCCTGGCTGCCCCCATTTCCTTTTCCACTGCAGGAGCCTGCCCCGGGGGGAAAGGGGAGGGTGTCTCTCTCTGCAGCCGTGTCAGGCACACAGAAGAACTACAAAGCAGGGCTGAAGCCATCTCCTCTATGACTATTACCGTTAGTTTAACCACAAGACAGCCCTACCAGCAGGTGTTTTATAAACTGTCCCTTGCTCTGAAACCCTCTCTCAGACTCATCCTGCACAGGATCCTCAGCTTTACATAGTACGTACTTCACTTTTTTGGTTTTCCTGAACTCTACAATAACAGAGTTTCACAGCCAAGGCTTCTCTGCCCTGGTTCAGACTGCATCACGACAACAGCAGAAGCTGGGACTGAATCTGTTCCTCCCACAGAATTTCATTGCCTGTTCTTTCCCTTACCAGGCAGGAAGCAGAAAGGCACTGTAGCACTTCTGAGGGTTAAACTTGCCTCTTTCAGATTAGATGAAGGATACATAAACTAGTGCCAGAAACTGCCCGCCAGCTCCTCTAGAGTCCTTTGGCCTCTGCATTTGCATTTACGCACTGTAGTTCATGGCTACACATTGAGGACACACCCGTTTGTACCATCATCCAAGACAAGGTAGTAGCTGAGGCTTCCTTCCCCCTCTCTCTTCTCAATCTCTGCCTCCCCTCATGCACAGGGCCAGGTCAAATTGCACCTGCTGATGAGTATCCCTCTTACCCCTTCTCAAATTCAGCAATATCCAGACTGCTTCGAAGCTACTTGCAAAGCCCTGCTGCCTTTCACTGCTCCCAGGGAAGGACTGTCACATCACTCAGATTGTCTGCTAGCCTTCATGCAATCATCTGGATGCCAGGCCCTGACCCTACTTTCACCTAGTGATGTTGCTCTATTCTCATCAGTGCACCTTTTTAGCACAAATGCTCCTCTCCCAGTTATTGCTTTCTAGCTGGGTTGCAACTTCAGAGTAACTTCTAACCATCAGCTTCTGAGCTCCCCAAAACTTCCATCTGTTTGCCTCCGGGGTCTGTCTGAAAGTCTGTTGCAAAGCAATTTGTAACTTACCAGAGTTCAAACACAGTCTCAACCACATCTGGAGTAAGCTGCCAGCACCCAGCCCTTCCATGAAGGAGTGAGAAACCCTCTCATCCAGGACAAATTCTCAGAGCAGGGCCCCATCCCTGGAAACATTCCAGGTCAAGTTGGATGGGGCTCTGAGCAACCTGATCTAGTCAAAGATGTCCCTGCCCATGGCTGGGGGTTGGACTAGATGACCTTTAGAGGTCCCTTCCAACCCAAACTATTCTATGATTCTATAACCCTGCAATCACAATCCTTCAGGAAACACCTATACTATCTCTCACTTTATTTTTATAAAGTTATCTTTGATCCATGTTACCCGGGGAGTCAGAGGTATGTTTTTCTGGCTGTACAGGTCCCTCTCTGTCCCCAGCCCTAGTTCAGGCTGATGCTGTGTCTCACACTTAGCTGCATTACCCTGGCATTTTCAGTCCAGCTCAGCAACGTTCAGCTCTGTTCTCTATCAGCAGATAACGATGCCTCCCTTCTCACAGTCCCTTTTGTCCTAGACGCTCTGCTTAAACAGGACTGTGCTCCTCATCTGGTCCAGGGAGCAATCTAGGTATCCCTGCTTATAGAGTCTTCGAGCAGGAAAATACCATCTTCCCCATAGAATCTGAACTCCTTCTGACCCATTCTGCCCTTGAAAGGGAATCAAGACCTAGGACTGGCTATGCCTCCTTATCCCTTTCTGATATCTCCCCAATGCGCATGGCTCTAGTATATATATCTCTGAGCTCTACATGTTCAAGTCATTTTTCTTGCTTGCTTGCTTGCATCTAATTCATAAAAGAGCATCTTCTCTCCTAATTTGCAGCTGCTTTATATTTTTTCCCTTGTCTCATTTCTTCCTCTCTCTAAAAACCAAAGACAACCTCCAAAAAAAAAAAATTTTTTTTTCTTTTTCTACTTCGCAGCCCTGAGATGTTTCTTTTTCGTCCAAATGCACTTTGGGCTTTTCACAACAACCTGGCCATGTCACCCTACCACTACTGAAAGGGAGAACACCGTCCTTTATTCATGTCCTTCTAGGTCCTCCTGCTTCTCTTTGAGATTTGTCAGCCCATGAATGACACCAGCAGAACTCACTGGGTAAGATGTTCTGGTCTCTAAGACACTGCCATTTCCGCCTCCAGTGCTTTTCCATAGAGCTTGAGGATCCCAATTTGCAGAGCTGGTTGCTTTAAGCACTGGTAACATACCAGATTTCCTTACACAGTGTATTTCAATAACATAATATAAATGGGCTTTTAGCAAAAGCTATGTGCTGAACTAGACTGTGACCTTCTCATCTGGAATTCAAAGAAGAAACGGCAATTGGACAGATTTATGGAGTAGATCTCTTGTCTGGGAAATTCAGTTCTGCACTGGGTTTGCAGACAGTTTCCCTCCACCGCTATCCAAGAAGTATTTGCATGCCAAAGTCACTGTCATGTCAGAAAAGTCTTCTAATCTCTTCCATATCCTGGCACTTCCTCCCTGGTGAAGATTTCCTCCCAAGCCTCCTGCGTAGCCCTCACAGACTGCTCTATCCCTCTGTTTCTGCTGAACCAGTGTCTCTTTCCATCCTAAGCACTCCTGTGGCACCACAGCTGTAGAACAAACCTATGGATTCCTGCAGCAAGTGCACAGCATGGGTTTGGTCTAGAATTTTTTGTGGTAACAGATACACACCAAATAATGGTTTGTTGTTGTTGTGGGTTTTTTTAAAATCACTCCTAATGATAGATAACATGCTATTAATTGTTCACAGGACCGAATATCTTTATTGATTAAAAGCTTTTATCTTTTTTCTACACCTGAAATGTTCTATCTTCATCTACTGATTCTTACTAATCATTTGTTTGCTGCATAAAAGAGCCTCCTGCTGGCAGGATTCAAAGTTTCGTCATTCACCAAATTTCTCTTTTTGCTTAATTTTAAGTTTCTTCTTTTGACACAAACTGTCACACTAAGCAATCACTTCAGTCTTTCAAGACTCCTGGGTAGACAACCTTTCTACCCGAGAAAGGATGGAATCTCTGGTCTGACATTCCAAGCCTGGGAAAGTACTGGGGAAGACTAATGTGTCTTGAATTAAGTACAGCAGCTCTCCTGGGGTCTCAGATTTCTTCAGGAGCTGAATCTCAGGGGTGACTGGAAAGAGCTTCCCTAATGTGTTGGATTTCCAGGCCACCTAGACTGAAAGAATGTCATTGCAGATAGAGAGCCCGAGAAGAGCAAACGCAACTGAAAATCCCCCAGGATCTGTGACAGGAGAAGGGGAAAAGGACTAAACACTGTACTCACCCACTTGCGGGGCCTCCCTCTTGGCCTTTTCCCAGCAGAAGGTTCTACCTTTATTGAAAACAAAGGGAAAAAAAATATTTTCAGCTCTCATATTTGCTGGGCACTGTGACTAATACACTGAACCTGGCCAAGGTGACCTCTGTATAAAGTTCTTGTGAGACAAGCAGCAGAAAAGGCGAAAGCTGGGGATAGAAGACAGTTGAGGAGGAAACGCCTGCCAGACTATGCTGGTTGTGATTATTTGGCAATGGTGGAGGAGAAACGCTAGAAGGAAGCTGCTGAACAGGCAGTGGCAACACAGGAAGGCTGGGAGGTGAGTTAGGACTAAAACCACAGTAAGTCATTTGTCCAACAGTGGCAATTAAAGCTGAGCTGAATTAGGGGCAACTTTCACTGTCTATCTTTAAGCTAAGAGAAACCTCCCTGCTTGTCCTTCTAGCAATGCTTCAAGAAGGGACAGCCAGCTTCTCCCTCCCCCATCAAAGAATATAAGCCGTTTATTCTTACCATTTGTCCAGATACAGTAGTCACTTTCTTGCTTCCTTTTGGCCTTCCTCGTGGTTTCTTCACTGGCAATGGTCCCACAGCCTCCTCCTGGGGTAAAAGGAGAAAATCATTTAAGCAGGATGATCCCTAGAACAACTTACAGCTTCTCATTCTAATGTCTCTTAGACTGTCTTACACTAATAATAGCACCCAGACTACTAATACCTGGTTGTCTCTGCTTTTCCAGCTGTGAAGTGCATTAGAAGATGACCAGCAATACCCCTACCCCTTTATCTTTTGGGCTGGGGAAATAAGTAAGTTCCCAGGACTCTGACCATAGTGCCTGGAATGGGGAGAGAAAAGGCCTTGGTCTTCTCTGCTCTATCTAACTAGTGATGCAGAAACAGAGGGTGATGACACCTGAAAGTCTCCAGACTGGAACAGAGATCTGGCTAGCTCCTCTCATGCCATTTCCTGGCCTGAACAGTCATGGCCTGCCACATTAGAGGCACCTCTGAAGCCAGTGGCTGAGATGCCCCAGGGTGCACATACTGCTGCTTTCCTGAATAGCAATAATATTTACTACAGAACACCTCAGCTTCCCTCGCTCTTTGTTAGCAAGCCGCTTCCCAGGGCTACCTGCAAATCCTATCAGGGTAATGCCATAGCACCCTCAGGCAGCCTCTTAGGATGATATGCCCTTACCTGTGGCTGCTTCTTTGGTCTTCCCCTCTTTCTCTTCAGGCCCTCGGTCAGTGTAGATGAGCTGGGGTTCACTGGCCTCTCGTTGCTCATGTTGGCACCTTCCACAGTTTCCAGATGATAATCCAACAGATTATTTTTCCATGGACTGGGAAAGAAAACTTGTCTCCTCTTTCTTTCCCTATCTTGTTACAGATTCTCCTCTACCTGCAAGGCTGAAATGGTGAGAGAGAATCAGGCATGACAGCTTGCTATTGTTTTTATCAGCTGGAATAGTCTGGGACACAGCAGACATTTAGAAGCATAACCGTGCTTTATAGACATTATTGAACCATTCTCTTACACGGCCCATTCCTCAGCTTTCTGAGGCTTTTGGCCAAAGGAGCTGACTGCTCCAGGTGCCAGAGCATGTTGGTACCTGCATCTACCTTTCCCCCCTTGTTGGCCAGTTTCATCAGAACTGACAAAGACAACGTCTTCAGCTCTCTGAACTCCCCTCTTTGTAGGCTTCCTTTGCCTGAGGAGGAAGGAGATGGAAGACAACATGGTGGAAGACAACTTATAAATGCCTCATTCAAGGGTAAAGCTTCATTTGGAGCTCCTATATTGTCAGATACCAAAGCTAATCCTGAGACCCAAATCCACAGCAAAGAGAGCCTTATATCAGGATGCTTGAGAGAGCAAATATCAGGGTACAAACTCTTTAAGAGGTGAATTTGGCTCTGGAGCTGCCCCTCAAGAGTTTGTTCCTAATCACTGACTGAACAGGTACTGTCTGGAGAGATGGTCTGACCCCATTTCAGAGCGCTCAGCCTCTAGTCCTGCATGAGGCTCACTGTTTCCTACAGGACAAAAGAAGTCATGCATACCTGGGTTTTGCTTGGATCCTGAGCACTGGTTTGTCTACTGCAAGTTTTGTATCAGCAGGCTTGCCAGTCAGCCTCCTCCCTGTCCCCAGGCTCTACTTAGTGCCTGCTGTGGTTGGAATGAGCCCTGACCTGACTTGTTTGCTCTAAGAAATAACCAAGATCATGAGCTGTTGAGGGTACATAGGAAACCAATTACTTTCCTTGCTTCTGCTTGAGGTTTCTCCTCTGGCATTGTCTGCCAGAGAAGGTGGCAGTCTGACTGTGAGCCTTTACACCCTCACATCCCGAAGCAGGAAGAGGAGGGAAGAGACCTTGACCAGAAGCTCAGCTGGCACCTGAATCCCAGGCACATTAAGAGAGGTGGGGGTCATTAGTCTTGCTTGCATGTGAGGTAAACCCTCGCCAAGGATCTGAGTTCAGCTCCCAGTTTGCTGATCTGCTTGAAAAAAGCACTTGCAGCCTTCCCAGACCTTGGCCCTCCTTTCCTTCTTGCATGGGAGGGTGGGCTCAAGAAGGTGAGAGGGGCTGAGGGGACTGAGCCTGGCTGGACAGAGGCCAGCAGTGCTGGCTGAATCCTCTTTTGTCAGTAATTCTTACCACAAAATAAATAGCTGAGAACAGTGCGGTTGGGAAAGCAACATCATTGCTTGCTTAGGAAAGCAGGAGTATATAGATAAACAATGCATTTCTACCTTCTGTGCAAAGCGATTGCCTTCCCCTTCTCATCTAGACATTGCAGGTGTAATCTGCCTTGCCTATAGAAGCTCTTCTACGTCCACCTGAGAAATGTTTTTTGCAGCTCTTTGCTCTACCTGTTTTGTTTCTCCTTTCTCACTTGTTAAATGAAAGGTAACAACAGCGTGCTTAAACAGCTCTTTGTCCCATCGGCCTTGAGTGCTGCTGGGTCCCTAAGTCCCTCCGGCGGGCTCTACCTGAGGCAATAAAGGCAGTATTGCAAGAAAGAGCACAACTGCACCACATAGAAGAGTGTGACTGTTTTCTTCAAAATAATGCTGGAGGGCAGAAGCTGGGTTCAGTTCCAGTTCATGCATGAGCAACCCAGCTAGCGAACTCCCTGGATGTCCCTTTGTGCACACTGTTGGGACCCAGCTCACAGGTGCTGCTGCACACTCAGCTTTTCTATCAAAACCTCTCATCAGAGGGGGATGGAAGGACCATAGCTCAGGTCTCTGAGTTCAGGCTGCATCTGGAGGGGAGACAGTTAGGAAAAAAAGTTTCTTTGTACTTGCAAGCCACGCACAGTTGCCACCAAGTCCCTGAGACAAGCATGAAACACTTTTGCAGTCTATTTCAGAGAAGAGCTGTGCTTTTAGAAACTGTTACCAGAGCTTTGTAGTTTGATCAGATGTTCAAGTTCCAAAGATGAGAGGTTCTTAACTGAAGATGACAACAAATATTCTGCCCTCTGGTCCAGCTACTGTTTCCTGCATCCACATTTACTGGTCAGAATTGGGGCTCAAATGGCCCCAATCAGAATCTGAAAATGTCACTGGCAGATGCAGCAAGAAAACTTCCAGCCTTCACTCCACATACTGTCATGACTGCATACATTGTTAGACACTGAAGCCATTGCTCTTACTGACACAATCTCTCTCATGAATTCACTGTAACTGAAACCTGCATTAAATCCAAATTTTGCATGTCATTATTCAAGTGGAAGCAACCAGTGTACAGATTTCATTTTTCCCCAGATGTAAAGAAAGTCAGTTCTTGCACAGTGATTGTTTTCTAAATCTTGCTACACTGATACATTCTACAATGTCTTTCACATATCTGGCAAGCTTTCTACAGACAGGACTGCAGACAAATGTACAGAGACTGCCAGGAGATAGCAGTGTCTTTGTACATCTCTCTTCCACCTTCCCATCACCCACCAAAGGCACACACTTCTTGAAGCCTGGTGTGAAAAGAAAAAAACACAAGCAAAGCTATACAAGCATCAGTCCGTAGGGCTTTTGCAAGCTTTACATGTCTCAATGTAAGATGCTTACAAAGCAAAAGCACCCACTGCAATTCTACTTCAAATTTCTCAACAATAGCTTTCCATTTATATATATAAAAACCCAAACCAATATTGACTCCTCATTGTATACCAAAAAAGAAGTATGCTTTCCAGGGTCACCACACTCCCTGCTGGGAGTGGAGCCAGCAGGGCTGAGTTCCAGTCCTAGACACTGTCGACAAGGGCACAAGATCTAAAAAACCTATCCAAATGCTTGTGGGCCTTAGATCACCTTTATGTCAGCCATATACACAGCTTTGCAAATGATGCAGATATGCAAATACATGGTTTTGGCAGTATTCAGACCTCTATGTTGCAGAGACATCACCTAAAACAAAGCACCTCATGTCCCAAAAGCATTCCCATGCACCTGGCAGAGGACAGGGCATTCTCAGAGCCTAATGCTTTGTACCTGATTTAGGTGCTAAGTTGTACAAAGCCAGTTTTTCTACCATACCAAATTCTCAGGAAAGAAAAGCTCCTTCTGGGGGCAATGTAGTTGTAGCCTAACACAGGGTATTGAATAGTGTTCTTTAGGGACTTTTCCCTTTCCACAGACTACAGAGGAAGCCTTGGGGATGAGCCTGCTGACTTGGGCAGGTAAATTAAATGGCAGAACCCCTTCCTGTTTGTTTCCTCGAGGAGGTTAAATTTTAGGCTATGTCCTTGGGAGAAATACAATATGACACAGGGATGCTTGAGACATCATACTAAACCCCCCAACTGCGTGCATGATTCACAGCAAATGCTGCCAGAAAATGATTGTCTAGCTGCAGTGCCCACATACAAAATACAAAGCTCACAAAGCCTTTTTCAAAGCATAATAGGAGTGTGATTATAAGAGACCTTTCATTATAGACTTAACTCTGCCGCTGTCTCTATAATAATAGGAAAAAATATCCACAAAGCACAACTCCCACTTCGTAGCACAGCGCCATTGTTCTGCTGTCACGTGTAACAAAGTAAACCCAGGGTAACTTCACTGACGTGAACGTGGTCACTCTTCAGCCCCTCTAGTAAAAGAGGGAGGGAAATATTTGGCCCAAGCCCTGTATCAAGCGGAGGAGGATAAAAGACTTTGTTAGTCAAGACATCTAAAGAAGGGGACTAAGAAGGCCGGGCAGAGAGAAACCTTTCATTCCAATAACTGTAGCAACAGCGATCTGCACTCGCATTATGGGAAATTACTTTCACCTTCCGAGAAATCAAATGCTCATATGTCTTTTCAGATCTCAGAGCAGATCAAGAAATACCACAGCTTGCCCCAGTTCCCCATGGACTGTTCTACCAGAAAAGCAGGATAGCCAAGCACTGGAGTATCTCCCTTGGGAAAGAGTAGTGGTAGTAACACTGGCAAATGCACCTTTTCTGCCAGATTTTTCTGTGAAATGAGGAACTTACGGGCTACTAAATCAAGCTTGTGGCAACAGCAGGTAACTGCCACAGTCTCATAAATCACATCTCAAAAACATAAATAACCTCTCTAGGTGATTTCCCTAACTACTTTGAGTGGCTAAGTATAAGCCTTCTTTGGCCTCATGCTTAAAGGTCTCCAAGTTCTTTGCCTGGTTTTTTTTTAATGAGCAATTTATTGTCATTTGTTCTTGCATCAGAGTCCTTCCGCAGCAACATTCCTCTCTCCTCCATTTTTAAAGCCACTTTACCAGATACACACATTAATCTGATCTCCCCCATCTTGCCCGGCTGAACAAGCCAGTGTGTTCCAGTTTCTTGGGATGTGATCATGTCTCCTGATCATTTTGGTTGTCATTTACACCCTTTCCGATCTGAGCTCAACATTTCTGAATATGATATGGATTCTTACTCTCAAAACTATTTTCAGCGAGGACAGCTTGACTAACTTAACCTCTCACTTATCTGAGAGACATGGGCTAAGCAACAGTTCAGTGGGAAAAATTCAGTTCCTGTGTAACATTAATAGCATGAGCTTCCAAACTGATTCAACCAGCAAGCTCTTCCACCACCTCCAGCATATCCTGACTGATAAAATACCCAGTTCAGAAGACAGAAACTATTTAAGTTTACAGAGGACAAAAAATACAGGAACCATATGGGCTTCCATGCTTCACATCAATGCTAGGGACCAGCTCAAGGCCTGAACAGGAACTTCTGTAGCTCTATCTAGAAAGTTACATTTCTGACTTTACTATAGATTTCTCTGTGTAACCCTAATGAAAGTGCCTTCGTGTGTTTCAGTTCCCCATCCACAAAATGGTGCGTAGTTCCCTGACTGCTGAGATATGCTGGTGATGGGGCTGAGGGGAAAGAACCCGAGTGAGGCAGGAAGAGGCCATCCTGTCTGTGCCAGTTCTTCTGAGACAGCCAGCAAGGTAGGCAGGTGCTACCGGCTGGGATAGGAGCTTATGGACTAAAGGCCTATCTACTAGGAAACAGCTAGTGCCAGAAGCTTTTTTTACATTAGAGACATGCACAGCTACATGGGAAAAGGGTTGTTGGTTACTGAGTTTCAAGCAATGATGTGGACACGAACAGTCTTTGTTTCCCAGATCCTGAGCACCCAGCTTCAGCACAACATCAATACACTGCAAGAGCACTCTCTTGAACAAACCTACCCTTGGATGCAGTGCCTGCCAATTTATTTCTTTGTCCAGACACGTGAGCCAGTTACTACTCTGGGAGGCACCTTGCTCATTCTAATCCATAACACAACTAATCACAGAAATATCACCACGGCTCTGCTGTAGCTAGCCTAAAATATTCCCATTCCTTCCTCAGAAAAGTGAGACTTTGCACTTGCCTGTGGAATGAGTCAGGCCATGTGTGGAGTCCTAGCTGCACTGAGGTCCTATTCATTTCTGTATGCGCAGGACTTTCCCTGAAGGTTGCCACATACTTCCACAGTGAAGGGCTCAACCTCAATCCTACCTCAGCGCCTTCAGCTTCCAAGCCCTGCCAAGGACACAGTCTTCTTATGGTCAGAGCAGGCAGAGCAAGGAGGCAGTTAACCTTCCCAGGGAAGATGTGGAAAAGCACTGCTGGATATCAAGACCAGAGAGGAGGAGAGATCTGGAATCTGTTCCTGATTCTGATACTGGGCAAGTCATGTAATCTTTCTGCGCTTCACATTTTCTGTCTATAAGATTATCAAACACCACTAGAAGTATTAACACTTGCCCTTAACCTGGGGTGGAGGGACTGAGGATTAAGTCATTCCTATTTGTAGAGTAACACTAAGAACCCCCAGCAGAAAGGAACAGAGAAAGACATTATTAGCAGACTGCACCAGCAGCCTCCCCCATGTCGTTGTGTTCGGGAGCACAAAGGAGAGGCTGTCGCAACTGAAGAAATACAGCCCAGGATTAGCCACATCCTGCTGAGCAGCAAAACACACCCTCACGCTCTTCCCCCAGGAAGCTGAAGGCTCATGGGACCAATTTGGCCCAAAGCTGTAAGCTGGAGTTCCCTGCCCTGGGAACCTGGCACAGAGCAGCATCGGAGTGTGAGTTAGGGTTCCCCAGAGCTGCAGCACGTTGCTGAACTGCACAGCACTTCTCACCCACTCCCAAACCAGAGCAGGTAGGGGATACAGGGCCCAGCTCACTGTCTCTGTCCAAGGAAACTCATGTACCAAACTCAGGACCCCAAGTCTTGAGGCCACTGCCTGAGGTCTTAGACACCCTTCCTGCACTTCTCCCAAAAGTATCAAGCCAGATCAGTGATGCTTAATGCCTCTGTGTGGATTGTAGACTCCCTAGCATTACACGTTAAGAGCCTGTTAAAATTCTCCCTTAGGGAATTCACCCAAAGACCCAAGTGTTTGCTAAAGGATTCTTTCTTCTCTTAAAGTCTCTGTCCAGACACTTTCACCAAAAAGCAAGCTCCACAAGCACTGCAGAAGAATCAGTGAAGAAAAAACAACAGTATTTACAGGGAAATAAGAGTATAAGGAGAAATCTGTGGTTTCTAAAACAAAATTAAGAATCACAGTCATCTCTTATTTCAGATAGCATCAAGCCTCACTCCTCTGCAGAATTACTATCTTGTTCAGCCCAACTACTGACATCTGCAAAACACTGTCCACCTGCACAAAACCAGGAAATGGCCCTCTGCGTTTCCTGGTGAGGACAGGCGTTTTGGCACCTGGCACGGGAACAATACGAGGCAGCAAGTTTTGTGCCTTACCCTACTTCCAAACAGCCTCTCTCAATTACCGAGATGCAATTTATTAATCCCTGTGCCTTAATAAACCCCAGCATCTTGCAGATGAGCTCTGCATACGCATTTCAAATGCAGGCTTGCTAATGTGGTAAGAAAGGAACAAGATTACCTGTTGAGAAGTTGGGCAGCGCCACTTGACCCGACCCCAGCAGACCTAGCAATGAAGGCAGGAGAGAAAGACAGAGGTATCCAGCAGCTGACACCCCTTCTTGCACTGGAGAGAAGCAGCTAACCGAAGTCTCTGCACACATTCATTTCAGGAGCCTTACAATGAGCCGAACGCTATTTATTGCGCTCCCAGTTAGTGATATGGAAAGCAGCGTGAGCACTGCCAGCGATCTCCTTCTGATGGCAGTCCTGAGTAGTGACAGCAAGTGAAACCGAGTTCACTTCAACCTGCCTGGAATCTCACACTAAACTGGCAACAACCAAAAATAAGAAAAATCCCCAACCAGACCACTTACTCCAGGCAGCTTGTACCACTGCCCTGCTTACTAAAAATAAGGCCAGTTTCCAAATGCGAAATGAATGATCTGAATAAAGGGGACAGATCATTTCACAGACTTCCCTCTTTATAAATGCTAGAAAGAATCATGCTGACCCTGTTTTATGAAAGAAAAGAAACCCAAAATTAAAAAAAAAAAAACAAAAAACCAAACCACAACAAATGGGTAGCCCCAGGAAGGCTTGTGATGACAAAGTGGTTATTAATCTGAGTGCAAAATGCGCTCAGGGCATTTACTATAAGCCACAAATAAAAATGGGAAGCTGACTTCAGTTGAGCATAAACATATTTAGAAAGGAGATGTTGCATGGCTCTAAGTTAGGTATTCTATATTAATTATGTGAACAACAATTAGAGCTGGTAAAAGTCCCCAGAAGTATTTTGCAAAGGAATATGCAGACTTTTCATATTACTGACTTGGTATATTTAAGACACGTATATTGCGGTTTTTGGCACATCACCATTATCAAAACGAGAGAATTAAAATACCTCAATCTGTACCTGTATAAACCCATTACAGTATCTTAGAGACAAAGTCTGAGGGCTCTTCTTTATGTCAAGTAGTAAATTGCTTACAGTGACAGTACAACTGAATAAACTGAAGACTAATTTTTTTTTTCCTCAGAGCTGTCCATATAGAAGATTTGCAATGACTTGAGTTCCTGTCCTGGTTTCGGCAGGGATAGAGTTAATTTCCTTTCTAGTAGCTGGTACAGTGTTTTGGATTTAGGATGAGAACAAAGTTGATAACCACCGATGTTTTAGTTGTTGCTAGGTAATGCTTACACTAGCCAAGGACTTTTCAGCTTCCCATGCTCTACTGACTGAGAAGGCTGGAGGTGCACAAGAAGCTGGGAGGGGGCACAGCCAAACTGGCCAAAGGGACATTCCATACCATGTGACGTCATGCTCAGTACATAAACTGGGGAAAGCTGGCCGGGGGGGCCGCTGCTCGGGGACGGGCTGGGCATCGGTCGGCGGGTGGTGAGCAATTGTACTGTGCATCACTTGTTTTGTGTACTATTATTATTATTATCATATTATTTCAATTATTAAACTGTTTTTATCTCAACCCACGAGTTTTTCTAACTTGTGCTCTTCCAATTCTCTCCCCCATCCCACCGGGTGGGGGGGAGTGAGCGAGCGGCTGCGTGGTGCTTAGTTGCCGACTGAAATTAAACCACGACAGTCCTTTTTGGCGCCCAACGTGGGGCTCGAAGGGTTTGAGATAATAACAGATTAACCGGAGTGTATTAAGGAACTTATATCTGTTAGTAGTTGTGGGTCACAATGTTGGTTTCTCTGTTCTCGATTTTAATTTGTATAATCTGCATCGCGCTCTTTTTCCTGCTGTACATGTTAAAGATTGGTGTTGGGTTTTGCAGTTTGCTGTGGTCTGCAGTGAATAGTAATGTCTCGCTTGTGAGGTTTGTTTTTAGAACATTGACCTTGACGTTAGTGTGGTATGTAAACTTCGCAATGAAGCCGTTACTGTACCATGGATACCATTTCATGGAGACAACTAGCAATTGCAGTAACTTTTCTGAGAGTTTTTTTTCGGAGGAAATACAGAATGGCAGTGTCACTACCTTCTTCTATGATGTTTCCTCCTTCATTACAGTAATTTTTCAGTATTTTGAGCATCCTTGGGCAGTTAAGATACTTCTATTAATACTTCTTGGGAATATTGTTTCGGTTTTGTCTAAAGTTGGTAAGCAATTTAAGAATATCATCCAGAGATCTGCCCCAAGGCTGAATAGTTATGAGTGGCAGGGTGTATGGGACAAGATGGGCAAGTACCTAGGCCAATGGGCACCCCCAGTGTTTTGGAACTTCACCCCTGAGCAAATGCAGAATCCTGAAAAGTTAGTAGAATATTTGGAAAAAGTATGCTGTCACCCTGGCAACTCCAGAGAGATGCAGATCATTGCAACGTGCTGGGGCCTGGCCCATGCCTACCGAGCCCTGTTCAACACCATTCAGTACCCTCAAAGGGAAGAGAAGGTCTCTGGCTCTGACAATAAAACGACACGCACTGCGGCCACTCAGACCCGGGCAACAGGCCCTGCGGCCACTCAAACCCGGGCAACACGCACTACGGCCACTCCAACCCCGGCAACAGGCCCTGCGGCCACTCAGACTCCGGTGACATGCACTTGCACTGCGGCCACTCCAACCCCGGCGACATGTACTGCGGCCACTCCAACCCCGGCAACAGGCCCTGCGGCCACTCAGACTCCGGTGACATGCACTTGCACTGCGGCCACTCCAACCCCAGCAACACACCCTGTGGCTGAACCAAAGAACGAACCTGTGCCGGTATCAGTCGCCCGTGTACACAAGAAGAAATTTTGGAAGCGGAAGTCAGCTCGTTTAGTAAGGGAGGAAGAAGCTTCTAAAAGGGAACCGGAGGAAGAAGTATACGAGACAGATGACCCTAGAGAAGGGCCATCACGAGAACGGGAGGAGGAGAGCCGGCCGCTGATCGGGGAGGAGGAAGAGGAAGAACTCATAAACGAGGCAGTGACCACCCGATCTCTATCCCTGAGTGAGCTGCGAGATATACGAAAAGATTTCAGCCGCCGTCCAGGTGAGCATATTGTCACCTGGCTGCTCCGATGCTGGGATAATGGGGCCAGTAGCCTGGAATTAGAGGGTAGGGAAGCCAAGCAGCTGGGATCCCTTTCTAGGGAAGGGGGCATTGACAAAGCAATTGGAAAAGGGACACGTATCCTCAGCCTTTGGAGGCGACTCCTGTCAAGCGTGAAGGAAAGGTATCCCTTTAAGGAAGATGTCATATGTCGCCCAAGCAAGTGGGCCACCATGGAGAAGGGTATCCAGTTTCTGAGAGAATTAGCTGTGCTGGAGGTGATTTATGATGACCTGAACAATGAACAACTATCCAAAGATCCAGACGAAGTCAAGTGCACACGACCCATGTGGCGGAAGTTTATAAGGAGCTCACCATCGTCATACGCCAATTCATTGGCAGTGATGACCTGGAAAGATGGAGAGGAACAAACAGTGGATGAATTGGCTAGTCAACTCCGGCAATACGAGGAAAGTCTTTCTTCCTCCATCGTCTCGGCTGTGGAGAAACTGTCCCGGGAGATCCAGCAACTCAGAGAGGATAGGTCCTACTCCTCACCTATACGGACCAGTATCTCGGCTATTAGAAGTAAGCGTTCTTTTGCTCAAGAGAGAGAATATAAAGGATGCACACCACGGGGCACCCTATGGTTTTACCTGCGTGACCACGGAGAGGACATGAGGAAGTGGGATGGGAAACCTACTGCAGCCCTAGGGGCACGGGTACGCGAATTGCAAGGGAAAACAATCACAGAAAGAGGTTCTTCCAGGAAAATTGCTGCTCCAGTTTCCAGCGGGCAGTTCCCCAGAGAGAGTAGAAGGGCTGATCTTACTCTTGATCTTAATGAAGAAACTTCTGACCCGTATGTACAAGAAATGAGAAATGAGTACTGTGATGAGGATTAGAGGGGCCCTGCCTCCAGCCAGGGGGAGGAAAGGGACAACCGGGTTTACTGGACTGTGTGGATTCGGTGGCCTGGCACGTCAGACCCACAGAAGTATAAGGCTCTGGTAGACACCGGTGCACAGTGTACCCTAATGCCATCAAGATATATAGGAACAGAACCCATCTATATTTCTGGGGTGACGGGGGGATCCCAACAGCTATCTGTATTGGAAGCCGAAGTGAGTCTAACTGGGAATGGGTGGCAGAAGCACCCCATTGTGACTGGCCCAGATGCTCCGTGCATCCTTGGCATAGACTACCTCAGGAGAGGGTATTTCAAGGACCCAAAAGGGTACCGGTGGGCTTTTGGTATAGCTGCCTTGGAGATGGAGGAAATTAAACAGCTGTCCACCTTGCCTGGTCTCTCGGAGGACCCTTCTGTTGTGGGGTTGCTGAAGGTCAAAGACCAACAAGTGCCAATCGCTACCACCACAGTGCACCGGCGGCAATATCGCACCAACCGAGACTCCCTGATTCCCATTCATGAGCTGATTCGTCGACTGGAGAGCCAAGGAGTGATCAGCAAGACCCGCTCACCCTTTAACAGTCCCATATGGCCAGTGCGGAAGTCTAATGGAGAGTGGAGACTAACAGTAGACTATCGTGGCCTAAATGAAGTCACGCCACCGCTGAGTGCTGCTGTGCCAGACATGCTAGAACTTCAATACGAACTGGAGTCAAAGGCAGCCAAGTGGTATGCCACAGTAGATATTGCTAATGCGTTTTTCTCAATCCCTTTGGCAGCGGAGTGCAGGCCACAATTTGCTTTCACTTGGAGGGGCGTTCAGTACATCTGGAACCGACTGCCCCAGGGGTGGAAACACAGCCCCACCATTTGCCATGGACTGATCCAGACTGCATTAGAACAGGGTGGAGCTCCAGAACACCTGCAATACATTGATGATATCATCGTGTGGGGCAACACAGCAGGAGAAGTTTTTGAAAAAGGGAAGGAAATAGTCCAAATCCTGCTGAAGGCCGGTTTTGCCATAAAACAAAGTAAGGTCAAGGGACCTGCACAGGAGATCCAGTTTTTAGGAATAAAATGGCAAGATGGACGTCGTCAGATCCCAATGGATGTGATCAACAAAATAACAGCCATGTCTCCACCAACTAGCAAAAAGGAAACACAAGCTTTCTTAGGCGTCGTGGGTTTTTGGAGAATGCACATTCCAAATTACAGTCTGATTGTAAACCCTCTCTATCAAGTGACCCGAAAGAAGAACGATTTCAAATGGGGCCCTGAGCAACAACAAGCTTTTGAACAAATTAAACGGGAGATAGTTCATGCAGTAGCCCTGGGGCCAGTCCGGGCAGGGCAAGAGGTAAAAAATGTGCTCTATACTGCAGCCAGGGAGAATGGCCCTACCTGGAGCCTCTGGCAGAAAGCACCAGGGGAGACTCGAGGTCGACCCCTAGGGTTTTGGAGTCGGGGATACAGAGGATCCGAGGCCCGCTATACTCCAACTGAAAAAGAGATATTAGCAGCATATGAAGGGGTTCGAGCTGCTTCAGAAGTGATCGGCACTGAAGCACAGCTCCTCCTGGCACCCCGACTGCCGGTGCTGGGCTGGATGTTCAGAGGGAGGGTCCCCTGTACACATCATGCAACTGATGCTACATGGAGTAAGTGGGTCGCACTGATCACACAACGGGCTCGAATAGGAAACCCCAGTCGCCCAGGAATCCTGGAAGTGATCATGGATTGGCCAGAGGGCAAAGATTTTGGAATATTGCCAGAGGAGGAGGTAACGCGTGCTGAAGAGGCCCCAATGTATAATGAACTACCAGAAAATGAGAAGCAATATGCCCTGTTCACTGATGGGTCCTGTCGTCTTGTGGGAAAGCATCGGAGGTGGAAAGCTGCTGTATGGAGTCCTACACAACAAGTCGCAGAAACTGCTGAAGGAGAAGGTGAATCGAGTCAGTTTGCAGAGGTGAAAGCCATCCAGCTGGCTTTAGACATTGCTGACCGAGAAAAGTGGCCAGTGCTCTATCTCTATACTGACTCATGGATGGTGGCAAATGCCCTGTGGGGGTGGTTGCAGCAATGGAAGCGGAGCAACTGGCAGCGCAGAGGCAAACCCATCTGGGCTGCCGCATTGTGGCAAGATATTGCTGCCCGGGTGGAGAACCTGGTTGTAAAAGTCCATCACGTAGATGCTCACGTACCCAAGAGTCGGGCCACTGAAGAACATCAAAACAACCAGCAGGTGGATCAGGCTGCTAAGATTGAAGTGGCTCAGGTGGATCTGGACTGGCAACATAAGGGTGAATTATTTCTAGCTCGGTGGGCCCATGACACCTCAGGTCACCAAGGAAGAGATGCAACATACAGATGGGCTCGTGATCGAGGGGTGGACTTGACCATGGACACTATAGCCCAGGTTATCCATGAATGCGAAACGTGCTGCAATCAAGCAAGCCAAGCGGTTAAAGCCTTTTTTGTATGGAGGACGATGGTTGAAATATAAATATGGGGAGGCCTGGCAGATCGATTATATCACACTCCCACAAACCCGCCAAGGCAAGCGCCACGTGCTTACAATGGTGGAGGCAACCACCGGATGGCTGGAAACATATCCCGTGCCCCATGCCACCGCCCGGAACACTATCCTGGGCCTTGAAAAGCAAGTCCTATGGCGACATGGCACCCCAGAAAGAATTGAGTCAGACAATGGGACTCATTTCCGAAACAACCTCATAGACACCTGGGCCAAAGAGCACGGCATTGAGTGGGTGTATCACATCCCCTGTCATGCACCAGCTTCTGGGAAAATTGAACGATACAATGGACTGTTAAAGACTACGCTGAGAGCAATGGGTGGCGGGACGTTCAAACATTGGGATACGCATTTAGCAAAGGCCACCTGGTTAGTCAACACTCGGGGATCTGCCAATCGAGCAGGCCCTGCCCAATCAGAACTTTTACGTACTGTAGATGGGAATAAAGTCCCTGTAGTGCACATAAAAAATATGCTGGGGAAGACAGTCTGGGTTATTCCTGCCTCGGGCAGAGGCAGACCCATCTGTGGGATTGCTTTTGCTCAAGGACCTGGGTGCACTTGGTGGATAATGCGGAAGGATGGGGAAGTCCGATGTGTACCTCAAGGGGATTTGATTTTGGGTGAGAATAGCCAATGATCTGAATTATGTGATGTTAAGTACTAATTATAGTTATAATAGTTACACTAATAATACACAGATATACTAATAATACTAATAATATTATATGCCATACTAATGTTATTATAATAAGAATCACCCAGATTAATGAAGAATAACTTCAGTGAAACCAAGCAAAGCACAGTGATGATGGTACCAGAACTGACTTCAACATGAAACAATCCAACACCACATACCATCTCCATTTTTCCTGCCCTGAAAGATTATTATGACAGATGGAGCTTGAAGTCATGGACTAAATGAACTCACCGAACATTTTAGAGGGATGGCCCACAGATGAAGGGAATGATATCTGTGTATGTGTGTATATATATATATATATAAAAGGGGGTGGTGATTAATGAAAATGTACTGGAAAATGTGAGACTTGAGCATGACGCAGATGGTATAGAATAAGGGGTGGATATTGTCCTGGTTTTGGCAGGGACAGAGTTAATTTCCTTTCTAGTAGCTGGTACAGTGTTTTGGATTTAGGATGAGAACAAAGTTGATAACGCACCGATGTTTTAGTTGTTGCTAGGTAATGCTTACACTAGCCAAGGACTTTTCAGCTTCCCATGCTCTACTGACTGAGAAGGCTGGAGGTGCACAAGAAGCTGGGAGGGGGCACAGCCAAACTGGCCAAAGGGACATTCCATACCATGGGACGTCATGCTCAGTACATAAACTGGGGAAAGCTGGCCGGGGGGGCCGCTGCTCAGGGACTGGCTGGGCATCGGTCGGCGGGTGGTGAGCAATTGTACTGTGCATCACTTGTTTTGTGTACTATTATTATTATTATCATATTATTATTATCATTTTATTTCAATTATTAAACTGTTTTTATCTCAACCCACGAGTTTTTCTAACTTGTGCTCTTCCAATTCTCTCCCCCATCCCACCGGGTGGGGGGGGTGAGCGAGTGGCTGCGGGGTGCTTAGTTGCCGACTGAAATTAAACCACGACAGTTCCTCAGTAATTTCTGAAAATGTCAGTAAGGCACCTAAATCACTTACTGCAGTCTGGAAAATATTGGTCTTGACCTTATTAACACGGGAATGGTGATCTCCTGGCTAAGGATGTACATGGGGGCTCTGGAAAGGTGTCCAGTTCTTGGGGCTGCCATGTGCTTCCTATGTGACCTCAGGAAAGTCACCTTTTCTTTGTACCGAGTTTCCCACATGTGAAATGGGGATAACACAGAAAATAGGTAGCATCTTGCTTATTTAGACAATATTTTCTTTGGGAGGAAATAGTTTTCCCACCATGTAATTACACAGGTCTTCAGCAAAGTGGCTCAAGACTTTATTTGGAGCTCCTAACCACTAATAAAACAAAATCAACATGAAATGTTAAGAAAAGCCTTTGATCACCCCTACAACAATGTCTAATCCAAAAATCATAAAATAGTGTATGAATTCAAGTACCTGAAAATTATTATCTATTAATCTAAACGCTTAACTATATCTAGCTAATCTATCAAAAATCCTCCTGCATACACACTACTGTATTGCATGGAAATACACAAACTTTTTTCATTTTTTATGAAAAATATTTTAATATTATTTAATACTATTTTTTAAATATCACTAGAGACAAAGTTGTATGCATGCTGTACAAACATAGTGTAATCATAATGACTAGGTCAGAACCTGAATTGTTATACATGAAATATGTACATGTATGAAATTAAGAAATCTGCGTTTCATACCAATACTTCCTGGCAAGGAAATATTAAACTGGATTCTACAGGACTAAACCAGAGACAGTTGACTGTCCACAAGTGCTAAAGAACATTATTAATATTGTAGAAATTAAACTTCTAGTTAGGAAATGTCAGATATAAAATTGGCACATGGAGTCCTATTTAATCCTTATTGGGCATATATTGGAGGATAGTGTCTTTAATTTCATATCCACACTTCATAATTTCATTACCATTTAAGGCCAAGAGAAATTGTTCAATCATTCTGTATATAAATGACTGTCATTTCATCATCACCCTTGGACTGAGCCCAAAACTTTTATACTTGACTGAAGCATCGGTCCCAGAAAATCATGTGTTCTTGATTTAAAGACATCATGGGATGGAGAATGTACCACTACCCTTGGACATGTGTTCCAGTGGTTAATCCCCTTTAAAAAGGGTGCCTAATTTACAATTTGATTCGTGTGCTTTCAGATTGCAGGTGCTGGTTCTTATCATACTTTTCTCAGATAAGCACCCGGCCTACCTATTCCCCCCCTCCCCTGCCCAGCGATACTTCTACACCGTTATCAAGTCAACTCACACTATTCTTCTAAAAAATTAAATAGACTGAGCTCCTTAAGTCTCACACTGTAAAGCTTTAAAAAAAAAAAAATTTTTTTTTGTGGCCCTCTCCTCATCTTCAAATATTAATACCTTTTAAGAAGAGGGGCACCAAAGCAGCATGCCCTATTTCGGTAGCTGCCTTGACCCCCATTAAAACAGAGGTAAAATTAATTCCTCTTTTCCACTCCTGTGGTTTAACAGCCAAGGATCATAGGAGCCCCTTAAGAACACAAAATGATTTTTTTCTACAGCATTCCCATTCATTTCACAAGCTGTACCTTCCATCCAGTAAACATTGCTGTTTCTTTTTACCCTTTTGGCCAGTTCTTCACCGCTCTGTGCAACCCTTTTTCAGAAGGTAAAATTATCTGTTCCCCCCTGGACTTCACAACGGCGGTCCTTACCACACCATTTAACTGCTTTACAAACATGAATTAACAAATGTGTCCATTGCCGCTCTATGGTGTGATAGTACTTGTGTATTTTGCGAGGAAGGGGAATTAAGATCTGTATCTTGGATATCAATATCTAGGTAAGATGTTGCCAGCAAAACATTTTTTCCCCATGCTGATTCCATCCAGCTAGGTACGTGAGAATACACTCAAAGCTTCCCTTGGGCAGACTGGTAGATCTGGTCCCTGTTTCCTCTACCCCTGCATTCAAATCCCAGGATTTCTTCCCCTGGGCAGCCTCAATGCCAAGAGGCGAGCTCTGAAAGATAAAGGTTTGAGCTGCCTATAAAGATTTGAGCTGCCTGTTTTCAATGTACATCAAACTAGCAGAGTGTTGTGCTAAACAGAAACCTAGATCCTGGCTGTCAAGGTGCAGAACAGGCCTGCCTTGACATTGTCTATCCTGCTTCTGTCCCCAGAGCACCTCAGAGAAGCTGCTATGGAGAAAAGCAGTTTCTGGCCAAGGGCTGAAGCCTGTTCACGATTGCACCTTCTGATGAAATTTCTCTTTTGGAGGTCCCATGAAGGAGGAACAAGCATAAGCTGGACCAATCAGCAGAAAAACAGCAGCAGCCAAATCTAGAGGACAGGAGTCCTTCAAATTCCCTCTTCTTAATGTAAAATAAATAAATAAATTTAAAAAAATTAGCAAGGTTTCCACTCTTGAGTGAGTGACTTTAAGATATTTATGTCCTAAGAGGGTTTTGTGTGTTTGCAGCAAGACTTGCCCTACACAAGGGCTAGCTTGTGCCTGCAAGAGAGTTACTAGTTTCCTTTAGGAAACATCCAGATTTTACCACAATGCAGTGCAAGTCTCTGCCTGCATTCCTATTCCTTATCTTCACTCTTCCAGAAACTAGACTGGTCACTGTGGTATAGCGCAATATACATAGGCTAACACCAACTGTAGATTTATTTGTGTATAATCCCTTTCTGTTAGACAGGTGTATATAAAGAGCTTCATTCACTGCTATCCTGATCTTGTCAGAACCTCTCGTGCACAAACCTGTATCTCATAAGCATAATGAAAGCTAGTTTCATAGTAATTTTTCGATACATTCTTATTATTCAGGCTGTATTAATGAATATTTTAACTGGAGATTAGGCTGAGGTGTGATTTCCACAAGATAAGAAATAGATTTGCCATGCTCTATTTTATCATTGTAAAGGAAGTGCACCCCATAATATTATATTTCTTCTTTCATATTATGCTCAACAGCAATTTGAACTCTCTGGATGATGCAGGGTTACAAAATCTCACTTTGAGACAGTTGTGGACTTGCTGGAAGGCCTCCAAAAATCAGAGGCTTAGAAAACATGGCCTATAAGGAAAGATTGAGGAACTGGGTTGTTAAACCTAGAGATAGGAGAACAGAAAGGACGTGATAATGGCTTTCAAATACACAAAATAGTGCGTCATCTAAGAAAGTAATAACATGTGGATAGGATAAAAAGTCAGTTTAAATGCAGAAGGGAAAGTTAGGTTGAACATTAAGGAAAGTCTGATGACTTAATGGTCAGGACAGCAAAGCACTGGAATAAGCTAGGGAGTTTGTAAAGCCTCTGCCCATGGAGAAGCTAAAAATGTGTCACACACACGTACTAGGATCGGCATGGATGGTAATAAGACTCCCCCTAGAAATAAAGTGTGTTTGGCAACTTCTCGGGCTGCCTCCCAGCTCTCTTTCCTATGACATGACGTTTCTAACAAGGCCATGGTTAAGTATGTTCATGCAGAACTGTGTCTGTCAAAAGGCCAAAATAGCTGATTCAGAGGCACTAAAATTAATTTCTACTTGTTCTCCATGGCTACAAAAGTCTCCTGAACTGGCTAGGTATTACTTCAGAGTCTTTGGAATCCAGCTGGTCCTACAGCTACAAAACTTGTGATTCACATGGGGGAAGCTAAAGGATATTTCACTATTTCAGGCCCAAAATGCTGTCAGTTAATTACCAGAGGTGGTAGAATTTGGATCTTGCAATGCAAAGGATGAATCGTGGTAAAGCAACATCACAAACGCTATCAGCTGGTAAGAAGGCTGACCCTTTTTTACCTTTATAGCAGGAGACAGTTACTGTTCCTGACAATGTGCCGACGAGGAAGGTGGGACAACAGAGAACAAGTGAAGAGGAAACAGCTTTGCTGCAGGCAAGAAAGGTGAAGCTAGAATTAGAAAGAGCTCACACCTTGCTCGATAAAGCTATGTGGAGACATTGTGAATGATGGCCTGGAGATGGCCTTGAAGGACCTCTGTAACACAAAATGAACCTTCCACTAGCAGATAACTGAATATGAATGAGGACTAGATCCCAATGGAAAAGTAAAGGCTGGATAATTCTCATCTGTGACCAGAGGCAACCAAGAGCATCAGCAGAAGGACCTATGGCAAGCAGTCCGCATCAGAGGACTAGCCCCTAAGAGGAAGGGCAGAAAGCCTATGGCTGGGGAGCACAGATTGGCAGGCGTAGCAAGCAGTATCCCAAATACTGGGGGGTAGGTGTACATGTGGAGGAAAATGTATGTTTCTGTGGGAGACAGCTCAGGCCCACAATTATCCCTTAGGTTGCCATCCAAAGGAGGAGGACAGGAGCACCACATTAAGGTGGAGTATTTAAAGGAAATGCAGTAACTCCTCATGAACTGATACTTACAGCTACCCAAAGGAGCTTTGCTGGCAGGAGGATTTTACTAGCATCCCAGTTGGAAGGTCTGAATTTCTGTAAGAGAGATGCAGTGTAAGACAGACAAATCTGTCTCTCCACGTCTGAATAGGGCCATTCTGAAGATTGCAACATACATCTCTGGAGGGCTCCTGTAGTGATTGTGTCCTTTTTCCAATGTTCCTGTAGAAAGTTATCGGGTAGATCAAAGGTTGGTGTGTCCCAGACACTATGTCAAGTAGATTCATGCTAAAGGAGCAACAGCGGCAAAGCATACCATGCTTCCTTCCCTGATTTTGTAATGTGTATCCCATGTGCAGCTTCAAGATACCATTACTTGAATCCTTCTAGGACTTAAAAGAGTGAAAGGAAGAGTAAAAGCAGGAAGCTGACATATACTTCTAAATACTACCACATTTCTTAAGATCAGGCTGAAGAGCTCATGAAGTCAGGCTATTTTAGAAAGATGTCTGCAAAGAACCAATAAGCATGCTGATGGATTAGCTGCAGAGCCAGTGCCAGGCTTACAGCACAGGTACTGCCTACAGGGTATGCCCCTGGCAAGGTGGCTGCTGCATACCGCTGTTCTCTTTTCCATTCAATCTTATAACAAACAATTGAGCTTCAGAAGGAAGCGTTCCCTTCCCCAGAGCAGAACCAAAGCAAATTAGCCACAGGCTGGATATTTAAGGACCTAGAGCTAAAAGGCATCGAAAAGCAAGTACTAAGGTGTGAGACCTACTTAGTAAAGACAAATGACCAGGTTATGAGGATGCCAGGACAGGGGACTAAGATGACTTTAGTCTCAGTATTAGCACTGTGGGGTACAGAATGCATGCTGTAATAGAGGAATGATCACAATACAGCCCCGGCATCACTAGAACAGGTATGAGAAAGCACAGCCCTAAGTCCCTGAACTGTCTGACCAGCTGGAGTGCCTAGAGCTCTGCCTGGGGATGGATGAGGAGCTGACCGAGAGCTTATGGGTCAAAATTAAAGGGAAGGCAAGGACAGGTGACATTACGGTGGGGGTCCGCTACAGGCCACCTGACCAGGAAGACCAAGCAGATGAGGCCCTCTATAGACAGATAGGAGCAGCCTCACGCTCACAAGCCCTGGTCCTCATGGGGGACTTCAACCACCCCAATATCATCTGTTGGAGGGACAACACGGCAGGGCATAAGCAATCCAGGAGGTTCCTGGAATGCGTCGATGATAACTTCCTTCTCCAAGTGGTAGAGGAGCCAACAAGGAGAGGTGCTATGCTGGACCTTGTTCTCACCAACAAGGAGGGGCTGGTGGGGAATGTGAAGCTCAAGGGCAGCTTGAGGGGCCCAAGAAAGCTGGATAATATTCAAGGATCACCTCCTCCAAGCTCAGGAGCGATGCATCCCAACAAAGAGGAAGTCTGGCAAAAACACCAGGAGGCCTGCATGGATGAACAAGGAGCTCCTGGACAAACTCAAACACAAAAAGGAAGCCTACAGAGGGTGGAAGCAAGGCCAGGTAGCCTGGGAGGAATACAGAGAAATTGTCCGAGCAGCAGTTAGGAAAGCTAAAGCCCTGATAGAATTAAATCTGGCCAGAGATGTCAAGGGCAACAAGAAAAGATTCTGTAGGTATGTCAGGGATAAAAGGAAGACAAGGGAAAATGTGGGCCCTCTCTGGAACGGAACAGGAGACCTGGTTGACTGGGATACGGAGAAGGCAGAGGTAGTCAACGACTTTTTTGCCTCGGTCTTCACTGACAAGTGCTCGAGCCTCACTGCCCAAGCCACAGAAGGCAAAGGTGGGGTCTGGGAGAATGATGAGCCGCCCACTGTGGGAGAACATCAGGTTCGAGACCATCTAAGGCACCTGAAGGTGCACAAGTCCATGGGATCCGATGAGATCCATCCGCGGGTCCTGAAGGAACTGGCGGATGAAGTTGCTAAGCCACTATCCATCGTATTTGAGAAGTCGTGGCAGTCTAGTGAAGTTGCCACTGACTGGAAAAGGGGAAACATAACCCCCATTTTAAAAAGGGGGAAGAAGGAAGACCCGGGGAACTACAGGCCGGTCAGTCTCACCTCTGAGCCTGGGAAGACCATGCAACAGATCCTCCTGGAAGCTATGCTAAGGCACATGGAGGACAGGGAGGTGATTTGAGGCAGCCAGCATGGCTTCACCAAGGGCAAGTCCTGCCTGACCAACCTAGTGGCCTTCTAGGATGGAGTGACTACATCAGTGGACACGGGAAGAGCTACAGATGTTGTCTATCTGGACCTCTGTAAGGCCTTTGACACAGTCCCCCACAACATCCTTCTCTCTCAACTGGAGAGGTATGGATTTGATGGGTGGACTGTCCAGTGGGTGAGGAATTGGTTAGATGGTCGCATCCAGAGGGTAGTGGTCAACGGCTCAATGTCCAGATGGAGACTGGTGACGAGTGGCATCCCGCAGGGGTCCGTATTGGGACCGGTACTGTTTAATATCTTCATCAATGACATAGACAGTGGGATCGAGTGCACCCTCAGCTAGTTTGCAGATGACACCAAGCTGAGTGGTGCGGTTGACACGCCAGAGGGATGGGATGCCATCCAGAGGGACCTGGACAAGCTGGAGAAGTGGGCCTGTGTGAACCTCATGAGGTTTAACGAGGCCAAGTGCAAGGTCCTGCACCTGGGTCAGGGCAACCCCCAGTATCAATACAGGCTGGGGGATGAAGGGACTGAGAGCAGCCCTGCCGAGAAGGACTTGGGGGTACTGGTGGATGAAAAGCTGGACATGAGCCAGCAATGTGCGCTCGCAGCCCAGAAGGCCAACCATATCCTGGGCTGCATCAAAAGCAGCGTGGCCAGCAGGTCGAGGGAGGTGATTCTGCCCCTCTACTCTGCTCTGGTGAGACCCCACCTGCAGTACTGCGTCCAGCTCTGGAGCCCTCAGCATAAGAAAGACACAGACCTGTTGGAGCAGGTCCAGAAGAGGGCCACAAAAATGATCAGGGGGGTGGAACACCTCTCCTGTGAAGAAAGGCGGAGAGAGTTGGGGTTGTTCAGCCTAGAGAAGAGAAGGCTCCGGGGAGACCTTATTGCAGCCTATCAGTACTTAAAGAGGGCTTATAAAAAAGATGGCAGAAAACTTTTTAGCAGGGCCTGTTGCGACAGGACAAGGGGGAATGGCTTGAAACTAAAGGGGGGTAGATTCAGACTAGATATAAGGAAGAGATTTTTTATGCTGAGGGTGGTGAAACACTGGCCCAGGTTGCCCAGAGAGGTGGTGGATGCCCCATCCCTGGACACATTCAAGGTCAGGTTGGACGGGGCTCTGAGCAACCTGATCTAGTTGAAGATGTCCCTGCCCACGGCAGGGAGGTTGGACTAGATGACCTTTAGAGGTCCCTTCCAACCCAAATTATTCTATGAACTTGTGTTGTCCATGCCTGAGACAATTTGCAACAGATTGTTTGGAAAAAGTTGCAGGGCACAGTATATTATCTATATGTGTCCTGGTCTTATCCCTTTATTTCACTATCCCTTGAGGAAAGACATGATGTTAACACACGACTGTAAAAGAACACATTTTGCCTTACCTTTGTCAAAAGGCTATCAGGAGAGAGAAGGGAAGGAAGAGTAATATATAAGCAAAATATAAGTGCCTGAAGTGTTGCTCCTGCTCCTTTACCAGGCACAACCCAGATCCTGGGGAGAAATCAGGAATGCCTCCATTAACTTCAAAGAGATGCTCTTTTAAACCTTCCGTGAAAAGGGTGACATTTTCTGTGTCACCGCACAGTGGCACTCTCCCCACACATTTCCCAGAGGTAAATCTGCAGGGTTTTTTTCTGCATTACCAAGATACCTGTGAGCATAAATGCCACCAAGCAGACAGGATTTTCAGAAACCTCCAGTAACTGAAACACATGCAACTTGGAACCAGAGATGGTCAAACACCTGCTTTGACAGAACAAGTATTAGCTGATTACAAGTTGTTAGCAACCAAACACTAGGAAAATCCGATTTTAAAATTGCTGGTAAATCTATTCTTAGGATCTTTTGTTTTGGGGTTGGGTTTTTTTGGGTGCGGGGTTGGGTTTAGTTTTTTGTTTTGTTTTGTTTCCTCCCACCCTCTTCTCTGCACACTTTGCTTGCACTTCAACATCCTGGCTTCACCATTTTGAGATCTCGGGTACTTTATGCCACGTCTGTCTTCCGTAACTCTGGCAGCACTACTCTAAACTGGCAAATCATTTATTCTCCATGGCTTCCCCAGAGGAAAAGCCCCAAGGATTCCCAAGCAAATACACATCCACGAAAACACCTCTCTGCCAGACACACTTCACAGGTGGAATTATTCAAGGTGAGAACAATGGTGTGCTGATAGGATTGTGGCAGAGAAACATGGCTAGGTAAGGGGAAGTGATGGAAAAGTAGGGATGAGTTGGAAAAGACCCATTCACACAGGCTTTCCTGATAAGTGTTGATTTTTCTCCTTAAGTGCTAAATGTCCAGGGACAAACACAAGCCTTAATCTTTATGACCTAAACATTACAACCACCTTGCACAGAGACAAGGTATCAGAGCTGACATCTGTAACGATGCACATAAAAGAGAGGAAGCCTACATGATGTGAAAAGTCTTGCTCAGCCCTCCTAACTGACCTTTGGATGGGGCCACATGCTATTGCAGGTGGGAGCCAGCCTCCTGGTGATAAAATATCTGTCCACCCCAACGCTTTGCCTGAGTTCTTTAAGCCACAGATTGATTGTTTGGGATTTGCAGATAGCAACTCAGGTGTATGTAGCCTCCAGTAAGACAGACTACAGCTGAATATGCAGGTGCTCTGAAGTACACCTTGAGCCCCACCCCTTCCAACCTCCACCTTCTCACTTTCCCACTTACCCAGCTCTTATGAAAGGTCTTGTGCTGTGATGACAGGGATGACAAAGGTGAGTCTGTAAGTAATGGTGAAAACATGGCCATAAAGCATGCAATACCTTCAAAGTACAAAGGGAAGAGGGGTCTCCAGAAAGGGTCCTATCAATTTCCAGCTATTTCTGATCAGTCTCCACCTTTGCAGCTGCCAGTTCAGATGAGCTAGGCTAGCTGCCAGTTACCCAAGCAGAAGAATCCCAGATGCCTACAGAGATCAAAAGGATTATCACGCATGTATGGCATAAACACCAGTGACAGTGATTCATCTGGGTGAGGAAACTCCCTCCACAGCCAAACCTCTATTTGGAGGCTGGGCCAGAATAGTGAATCCATCAATTATCACACAGGATTTTTACCTAGGGGCACTTTGTCTTCCCTTTTCAGGAAAGAAACTCAGATAGGAGAGCAGTATTCCTTAGGAGAGGTGATTCCATTGTACATGAGAAAAATCACCCTAGAACTTAAGAGGTAAGAACATTCATGACGGTTCAGGCCAAGGTTTTCTTTGGAAAACCCTTGTTCTTGCGCAGGGGAAGCCAATGAACAGCAAGTCCCTATCCATGCTCTTCCATCTTTGCTATACTTCTCAGTCATGTCTCCTCCAAGCTGAAGACAACTTCTCATTCAATCCTATACAGAAGCCATTCTTGGAATTTTCCCATGTCTAGTATACTCCTTGAGGATGAAGAAAACAGAACCACATGTTATATTCAAGGTGAAAGCACACCAGGCTTTTTTTTTTTTATTAAAAAAACCCAAACCAACATAAAAACCAAAACACTAAAACCAAAAACAAACATCCCCCCACCCACCCAGAACAGTGCAATAGTGTTTTCTGGTTTGTTCTTTATTCCGTTCTTAACTTCTAGCATTTGATTTGTCTTTCTGCTAAGCTTGACCTGATGCTTTCATGGAGCTATCTAACATAACCCCCAAGATCTTGTTTCAGAGTGGTATGGTCAACTCAAAGCCCATGATTTTATATGCACAGCAAGCACTGTTTTTCTCTGCATGCCTCATTTCACATTTATTCACATGAAATTCCATCCACCATTTTACTGGCCGGCCATTCAGTCTCATAGGGTTTTTCAACAATACTTCACTGTTGACCATCATCTTCGCTGTCTTGAACAACTTCATTTTATCAGCAAAGTTTGAAGTCTCACTGTTCTCCCTATTTTCAATGGTCATTCCTGAATATGTTCAACATTCCAGATCCCAGCACCAACCTGTGAAACTCCCCTGGCAACATCCTTCCATTGGGATAACTTTTCTCCCATTTTCTCCTACCTTGTTTCCTATCTCTTTGCCAATTATTTATACATCTCAGGACCTTCTCTCCTAGGCAATGCCTGCTCAGGTTCCCAATAAGGTATTTTGTAAAAGAACTTTGCCAAAAGTCTTATAGAAATCTAGCATCAGCTGTTTCACTCTTATCTACATACTTTTCAAAGAACTCCAAGAGGTTTGCAAGACAAACCTCTTGCCTTTACAGAAATCACACTGACTTTTCCAAAACTGATTGTGTTTATCTCATTGTCAAATATGATTTTTCTATTACAGCTTTTACTTGTTTATGTACTACAGATGCCAGGCTTACAAGCCTTTAGTTTCCTGGATCCTCCCAAAACCTTTTTTTAAAGATTGATGTTACATTTACCCACCCTCCATGCTTCAGGTGCCAAGCAATTTTTAAGAGAAATGTTACACACTGCCTTTGGCAATACAGCTATTTCATCCTTGAGTTCCTCAGACCTCAGGTGAAACCTTCCAGTCCTGGCAATTTGTTAGCATTCAAGGCTGCTCAAATGTTGGATTTGGATCCCAATCACAAATCTGTTTTGCCAAGATTTTATGTTCTGTGACAGAGTGGGGGAGCAAGAAGGTGCTATCAACACCCTCACCAAGCAGCCAGGTGAAAGAGCTCAGAATGAAAGGAGGTTTAGTGAGAGCTGGGTATAAAGCCCTGCACACATCCTCCTACACAAACCCTAGCAGGGGGGTGCACCTCATTACAAATGTATCAATGATCACTGTACTCAAGAAGTAACAGTGAAACTAAATGACATTTCCCCAGTACCAATCCATACCAAGGCCTCACGCTCTCACCATTGCAGAGCAGTAGCTTCTACACGCTCATGAGTCAGGAAAGGGATATGTTTTCAAGTAGTTTAATTGTCCATCCATTTGGCCAAATAAAGCATTTTACTAAGTGGGTGGTTATCTTGGAACAGATGCATATCACTCAGGTTAACCCTTCTAGCCTGATCAAAATCATGTCAGACAGCAGAGCCCTGGTGTGGTCTTTGCCAACCACCACACTGAGGTGCTAAGACAAATGGACAATCGGAGCACATTTTAAAAAAGAAAAGGAAGAAAACAGAGGTTGTGTTTATGAAGCTTTCACGTTACGAAGGGCTGAAAGAAGAGGTGTCACTTCACTGCAGAAATGCGGATGGGAAGACTTCTTCTACTTTCATACCAAGATGGTTGGGGCAGAAGTTGTGATGAGGGACAGAGTTTTACTTGCTTTTGTAATCCCTCCATCTCCCCCAGATATAGCCACTAGCAGCACAGCTAGCACCATAGTTAAATGGTACAAGATAGCTAGCTGCCTTTAAGCAGACATTTCATAAACGGGATGTGAAAGAAGGTTAAAAAAATAAATAGTCTCACTGTACTGCACTCCACTCCTGTGAGTGGAATTTCCTGCCAGTAGACCAATAACAAAACAGCTGGCACCCCCAGCTCTACTGATCCCCCAGGAGGATACAGCTGCTAGAGGTTCAAGTCAATGTTTCACACCCCAGAGGTTCCAGGATGAGTCTCCTGGGTTGCAGGGAACAAGAAACAGAGGAAGGGCATGCACTAACTGCAGTGCATCTGCAAAAGGATGCACAATAGGCATTAACTCACACCTCAAAACAGATGTTGCTTTTTGGTTGTACTCATGAGTGGTGCAAATTTGGGTGCCAGAAGATGGCTGCGATTAGAGTATCTACAGCTTGACTGAAAACCCAGTAAAACCTCCAGATTGCACGAGGGGTTTTTTTCATCCCAGATTGTAGGTTAGAAGACTTCAGCAACGCACCTGGGGGCTTGAAAAGGAGCAGACTTGAGAAGCTGCAATGTCACATAAGATGGTCCAGAGACCTGGGCCCAACGGTTTACTCTGCCGTCTGTCCATGGTATTCACGCAGGCTGCTGGCTTTGCCCAGCCGCAGGTCACCAACGTTTGGTGCCGTGCCACCCCTGAGAGAAAGGGATCTCTCATGCTGCAGGAGGTCTCTGCATCCAGCTACTCTATTTCCACACCCCTGTAAGATTTCTCCATCTCCCAACCCTATCCTCATTCCCAGTATATTTTCGGCATTCTCTGCAAACCTTCCCTTCCCTTTTTCACACCAGGGGCTCTGGGAATTCTTCATTCTTGCAAAGGAGTCTATTTGCCCCATTTCTCTTCTCTGACACACGCACTTCACATGTATCCCCTTATTCCTTTATCTAACCACACTTTGTTCTCTCTGTGTTTCTTTACCAGGGCTTTCATTTTCTCTCTTACCAAGGACTTTGTATGCCCTGCATTTCATTTTTTTTTCATCTCACTGCCAGGATCACAACTGCTTCCTATGCTGAGAAGGCTAGACCTCTTTTCCCTCTTCTGATCTTAAACAAAATCAGTGGCTTTCTATCCAGAGATCAGTCCTGAATATTACAGCTGATCAGATGCAGATGCCACTGGTAGCTTGTCACAGACAGATAATGCAGAGACAGGCATCTTCTTACTCTTTCACCTCACTTCTTTAATGGCCAGATCAAAACCACTAACAGTGTTACAGAAATGAAAATAAAGTATCTGGGCTCCTCAAGGTGTATTCATTAACCAGGTGCTAGGTTTGTCAGGGATTTCAGTGGCTTGGGGTTTGACACAGATGTTTTGAATTCTGATAGCAGTGGTGCCATTTCAGTCAAAGTAGAATTCAGATTCCACAGATATCAAAAAATGTTCATCAAGAAGAAAAGGGAAGGGAACTAAAAGAACAATTCTGCAGAAAAATCAATCTATTTTGAAACACATCTCTATTTTGAAACATCGTCTCAGCCAAAGCAGGAAATGGAGTCTTCAGTCTGTTATCCAGCTTTGGACCCTGCTATCCCAGGAAGAAAGGAGAGGCCGAGGCATGAAGCACAAGGACACATGTAAGCTTGAAGTGCCCATGGATTGGTTGCGATACAGTGCTGAAATTAAGTAGTTCTGGTTTTGGAAAATCTCATGCTAGCAACAAGATTGAATAAAAGAAACTAGTTTTGCAGACTTTGCTGACTGTTTTGCAGACTGCTTGAAAGTTGAGGAAAGCAGGCAAACATGTCCCTCAAAGCAATGTTTTTCTTATAATTATCTCCTGTTCCCAGAGAGTTTCCTCTGGGTTTATTAGAAAGCTAGTAGCATCTGGTTCTTTGGAATCAAGTTCATCCCTTACTCCTGCAGTATTTACTTGGCTAATCGCTGCAGCTTTGAAAGCCTGATGCCTACTATTCTGCAGGCTGCCAGGAGACAGGAGTGGCTTGCTTAAAGTAACATAGCCAGAGAGGTGATCCAAACAGGAAGGGGCAGAGCAGACCTGACAGGCAACAGGCATGCATGTGGGAGTCAATCTAAAAATTCAAACTCTCTTCTAAAGGAAATCAGATGGAGATCAGGCTTGGGATTCATTTGCAGGAGAACAACTGGCATTTCTTAACTGGCCCTCCATTCCTATAGCACACCTGTGACGTGATATCCTCCTCCTCATCTGTCTCTCATTCCAGATCCAAGACCTCCTCCCTCCTGCACAATGCTACACCATCCCACCTCCTCTCACTGCTCCTACCTGTGCCCATCAGAGAGCCAGGGCACAGGCACTTGCTGCGACTCCTCATTACAGCTCGGAATTTTCCATTGCCCTCTGCAGCCCTCATGGTTATTATACTCTCATCGCCTGGGCAAGTGAACTCAATCTTCGCTTTTCTGATTTTCTATTGTCTGTTTATTAGATGGACCCTTTGTGAACTCAGCAGTTCACACTCTCCTGTGGTGCCAAGTGTAAAATTAATATTGACTAAAAAATCTGGGCACTTCTTTCTGGCCAGAGAGGAGACATTTCGAATTAATGGGAATGTTACAGTGTTTCACACCCACTGTCATCTTTCTGAAACCTCCAACTCTTGCAGCTCATTTCTAATTGCAGGCATTAACTCTTAATGGGCCTTGTCTGTTCCGGGTGGGTGCCTCCCTCAGCCAGCCCAGTGCCCACATGTGCTGGGCTGGCTCAGCACGTCCAGGACTTACTGGGTCTCCTCGCAGGCAGCCAGCAGAGATGGTGGCATATCCAACAGGTGCCTGGTTCTTCCGACTCCTTCACACAGCTGTCAGGCAGACAAAGCCATAGGCTCTTCCTCTTTAAATATGTCCTGACAACCTAAGGCAGGTGAAGGGTGTTTGGCTGAGAGCTCTGCTGGCACCAGAAGAGACAGAGCCCATGCACTACTTTCTATCATGCTGCCAGTGAGCTCCCAGGTTGAGCTGGCAGAAATGTCTCAGAGCAAGGAGATCCTTCTGTCTCCATGACCTCAATTCAGCTCTCTGGCTGAGCAGTGACTAAGGGGACAATTACTGCCAACTGTGGTAGCTACTACTGTGAGAGGGTAAATGGCCTATTTGGTTTACAGCTGAGACCACAAACATTTTTGCTAAATATCACCAAATAGCTCCTAAAGAAACAGTATTAACTTTTGCTAGCTCAGAAATTACTGAGAGGAGAAATCCTCTATCAGCTGAGCACAGGCTGCGACTCTTGGTGGGGACATCCATGCCAAAAAGTCCAGTTCCTGGGTCTCTCTCCAGACATTGCTCTGTTTCCACAGAGAAGTGCCAGTATTTTCTAACTGGCATCACTGACCTAGCACCACTGCAGAGCTCAGGAGACAAGACTGCTTAAATTAGGCATCTCATCACGCTTGTACATTTTGAGTGCTTGTAACACTGCCACTGCTGTAAAATGCCACCGCTGGCATGGTGTACACGTCCACATGCAGAGCAAGACATCAGAGAGTTGAGTCTTTCAGTGGTCTTCCCTACACCAAGCACACATGCTAACATTAGATTTCTTCTACAGCAACCCCCGGTCCATCTGGCCTTACACAGGAGTGGAACAACTGCTGGGACAGTGTATGCTACTTGAGAAACAAGCACTGTGTCCTGCACCTGCAAACAGCTGAGCACTGCAAACCATGAGAGACTGCAGCCAGGTCAGAGGAGCGGTGGGGAAACTGAGGCAATGTATTAACCCACCAGAGATTAAGACCTTTCTCTCACTCAGACTGACTTAAGATTTCAGACGTGTTGGCAATCAGGTTTTAGTTTGGTGTATTTCCACAGGCAGTTATGGCTGAGTAATAGATTGGGGTTTTGTACTGGTGGATCAAGATCCCCCAGGGAGGAAAACAGGATTAGAGAGATGCTGAACATGCAGCTATAATCTCAGGCAAAAGAAGTCTCGCTCTTGCATTCCTTGCACACCCTAACCCTTTATAGCCAAGAGCTCTTTGCCAGCCTCTTAAAACAAAGATATAAAGCAATGATACTGGCATAACACCATTACCACTAGTACCTCTGTGCACTTGCACAGCAAGTGTGAGAGGGGAGAGTTTAGACTTTACTATTGTCACTTCAAATAGTGTTGCCAGCATGAAACATTTGAGAAACACTAAGCTAACAAACACAACTGATTTTTTTTCCCCCCCGTTTTCCTCACTTTTACTAACTGTCCCAGCCCAGACCAAGCCTGCTACAGAAGACTCCAGTATCACTACGTTTACTTTCACAAGGAAGATAATACTGAATAAACTTTTGTTCTCCAATGAAACTGGACTGAACAAACAAAAGAGGCCAGATGTACAAGTCTCTCCTGGTCACATTAAGCACACTGTAGACTTCCAACCACGTTATAGATGGAGGAGTGGTGCAGTATTACTGCATATGAGAGAACTGAGGCACAGAGAAGTGCTTGTCACATCACATGCCAGTGGATGACTAGGAACTGAGCTCCCACCTCCAGCCCTGACAGATAAAACAAAGAGTTCCTTTTTTTAAAAGGAAAGGACATGTGGTCTCTAATGCTTCACCTGTGGATACTTAAAATAATTGGATTTGGACAGATTAAAGGCAAATGGCAGTTGCTG
This sequence comes from Aptenodytes patagonicus, assembly GCF_965638725.1. Lineage (NCBI taxonomy): Eukaryota > Metazoa > Chordata > Aves > Sphenisciformes > Spheniscidae > Aptenodytes > Aptenodytes patagonicus. The sequence continues at coordinate 6,149,356 of NC_134956.1, forward strand.
ATATAGTGTACTATATGGAGCTACAAAAACTGCCAGAAGTACTTGATTTTCAGATTATACCAGCTGTAAAAAAATATGGATCACAGAATGCTGTCAGGAGAGGACAGCGAATGCTTTCCAAATGAAGTGTCAGATTATGGCAGCTCAGGCACTAACAAAACGGTGCACCTGATAAGCAGGGCAATGAGTAATGAACCCCTTTGCCCAGCACAGCTGAGCTGCAGGTGTACAACTGGATTTGAAGTACAGCCAGCAGAAGGGTTTGCAGCAGCACAGATCCACATCGGATTCTGCCCTTCCCTTCCTACAAAGGTGGAAAATTTCCAAGTATGAAATTGGCTCAACTTTCCTCACACCACAGACAACAGTCAAGACCAACAGTGACAGGTTTTGAAATCCTCATCCTACGACTCACAAGAAGATATATAATAGTGAAGATACAGAGAGATAAAAGCCTTCATGCAGTATGAAGCATTTCACTTTACTCAACCAAAAATTAAAAACCTTGTCCTTTGAGAAAGATAGCAGGTTTTTCTTTGTCTTGAAAGATCTTCAAAAAATGGAAAAAAAAATGCACTCCAAACTCTCCATCTCATTAAGATAAATCAACTTACGGGGTAGATTCTTCTCTTGTGTGGTCCCATACAACCTACCAAATCATATTAGCAGAATGGTGGAAGATCAGGCGAGGACAAGCTGGTAGCAGTTACCCAGAGTGCAGTCCCATGTGGTCCGAGCAAATCAGTCCTGCTGCACACCCAACAAAGACCTTTCCTTTGTCCTTCATCCCTGTGCTTCAAAATGTAAGGAAAGTGAAGCTTTGAGAAGACACATCTGGCCCTCATGCTAGAAAAACATATGTCAGTCTTCACATTAAATGTGTGAGTAGTCCCCAGGAATATCAAGCTAAGCACGAGTGGGTGATTGCAGGACCAGACTGAAACACACAGTTTGTATTGAAGTGTAGCTTACAATACACTGCTTTTCCTTCTTCAGATCAAGCCAAAAAAAGGTAGGAAGCATCATAGCTGTGCTTGGTATGACTATCACTATTTAATAGCGTCAGCTGAGACTTGACATTGTTTCATTTGCTAGCTGATACTTGCCTCAGTCTTTTACGAAATGGCCACAGTGACCATTGCTATTGTGCTGTATGTCTAATAAAAATATAAAAGGCACATTTTATGTAATAGTTGTTTATGGCTGTGATGAAGGTAAACTTCTTCAATAACCATTCAGTAATGATTCAGGCATGTTAGATTTTAAAGCTTTAGATTACAATAACCTTTTAAAACAAATTGTTTTCCTTTGCATTGCTGCAGGGCAGAATAAAGGTGGTTAAGATACCTTAATTGCATTTCCACTCCTAGCATACTTTTGAATCATGCTTGGACTACAATTCCAAACTTTCTAAGGCTTCAGCTGGAGGGATGTACTCTGAACTGCAAAACGGGGGGGGGGGGGGGGGAATATCCAACCAGGAAAACATAGGTGTTTCCTGAAACTAAATCTCAGGCAATTAGGGTATGTCTGACACTCAGCAATGATGCAGTGCAAAGACAAAGGGGTTAACATCCACACAGCACAGCAAAGGACAGAATATCCTGGTTTGATCCAGAACGCTATGCCAGAGCATCCTACATCTGAGTGGTCCAGGCACAAGAATATTTCACCTTGGCAATCCTGCTTCCAGTTCTAAATGGTTCTTCGCTAGCTCAGGCACTTCTGCACTGCAATGTGCAGTGCTGACACTCCTCACTACGCACCCTCTCTCATACTTTATCCCCTCAGAATGACCTACCAGCCAAAACTGAAACCCACACGTTGCAGGCGATGTGGGCAGGGAGAAGGAGAGAGAGAGGAAAGTGCTCCTCTGATTTACTGTAGAGTTCTTGACACAGCAGGCTTGTGTCAGATCTGTTGAGTGCAGCCCCGAGTGACTCATTACAAAGTTTTGGTGTGTTAATTCAGAGGGCAGAAGTTAATCTGGATTCTACTGGCTGGAGGTAGATCACAGCATTTTTTGTTCCTTAAATGGGAGTGGTTGCTTCAAGCACAGGGGCACTGTATTAGCAAGCCTGTTTCTCACCACAGCTTTAATAAGATGTATAAGAGTGCAGCGCTCACTCTCAATTTGTGGGAAGTGGTTTGAAAGCTATTCTCTACCTCCTGGGCTCACGTGTGATGTGGCTGGGATTTACAACCTCGGTTAACTTACATAGGTTTTCCAATTTGCATCTATTTCCTGAAAGATTCAAGCCTAAGGAAAGTGGATGCTAATGTAGGAGCCTGTATTTGGGTTGGTGAAGCAGATAATCCAAGATTAATTTCATCTGACAAAAGAAATCTATTATTACAGTGTCAAACTCCAGTGTGCAGCTAGTAGCTCTCAGCAAGACTGGAGATGCAACTCAGCACCTGCGTTCTTGCACACAGGTGCTATCTGAAAATGCCTAGGGAGATTGGAGTGATTCTGACAGGGGCAAAAGTCTCTTTGAAAGCAAGGCTGAGAGCATCCTATCTTATCACCTGGCTTTTGGCTGGATGGAGCATTGAGCCTGCATGTGATACTGCAGCAGCTATCGAACACAAGACTATGCTGGCCACTGATAGGAGGTTTATTATAACCACAGAGGAGGAATAATCCATCTCTAGCCTGGGTTTGAGGTCCTTCACTGAACCACACACAAGGATGTGACAGGGAGACCCAATGCTCTGCATCTCATACACTCCCTTACCACAGTGAAAAGCGCAGGTTAAAAATAAGTCTTTGATACTCTCATAAACTATGTGCCATGCAGGACAACACCAGATGGGTACAACAGTCTCTTAGAAAACTATGGAGCAGATGCAATTCCTCACCAAACACATACAGAGGTCCATTCAACAAATCCACCACCTCAGATGATTCAGGTCCATTACCTCTGTTGCCCGACACTCACCTCCCATTACATCTTCAGCTTGAGAAAAGATGTTACTGTAACTTTAGCAATTATGACAATATTAGCTGCTCCTCTCACATTCAGAAGTGGTTGCTAGTGTGATCTCTATTTTACTGAAGATGTTTTCTTTCATCCAGGCATATCCATGTACTCATGCAAAACCTAGAGCAATACTGCCATGGCCCTCAGTCCCACTCCTGCATAAGACAGCAATGCTGACCCCAAAGCTTCTGCATGTGTGAGAAACATGTCTCTGTGCTATCTGTCTCAGCTGGAGATGGAAAGAAGTAGTTAAAAGAGTACCTGCACTTCCTATACCCTAACACATGGTTCTCGTAAAATTCTTATAGAAAAATATGACTGCAGAGTAAGTGGTACAAAATGATAAATAATAGACCGACTCCAACTGAATGAAGTACACACGTAGAAGTTGATTTGAGCAGGAGGCTGGCTCTTCCACCAACAGTTAAGACTCACTGTTCTGAGGGCTATTTGACACTCTTCCCTACTTTAGTCCTTCAGTTGAGACAGTGATGTCTTCTGAGGTTCCCGAGAGGAGTACTGGATAGCGTTCAGACTACTCTCTCACTGCAGCACACTATATCTCATTTGCTGTAAATTGCTAGGACTCTACTGACCTATGAGCCTGGTCCATTTGCATGAGCTGAGCCTCTGGCTGTATTTCTTTCTACCACTTAAGCCACATCCCAACATAAATGCTGTTTAATTCTCTGCAGCCATCCTGCACCCACCCTACTCCTTGCCCCCCAAGGCTTCAGCTTCTCCCCAGCTCCTACCTACACTGGTGACAGTTTCCCTCTGAGAGGGGTTTGCACCGACCGCTTGACTGCTGCATGCACTCTGCTATTCATTTCTGTCTCTTGCTCAACACAAGCACATGGACACACAAAAGCAAAAAACAAACAGTCAGTTGCTATAATAACACATTATAAAACTTATTAATCATTTCTCCTGCATATTAAAGGACTCCTCCTTCCTTTATCTATCTGCCAGGACCAGGTTCACAGTTGGTGACAGCTGTTGACATCGCCATGGGCAAGGCAGCAAGATAAGTGCTGCATTTCCTGGCTCTGTCCTGCACAGGTGAGGTCAGTGGGAGCTCTGCAGCCATTTTCAGTGAAAGCAGAAAGAGGCTCGGCATTATAAAGGTCAAAGAGTTTTCTAAATTCTTCTAATGAACCCTAATGTTGCTCCCAGCTTACAATCCCAGAGTGCTTTACCAACACTTATCACTTTACTCAGTATTTTTTTGAGGACCAGCAGTTTGAGAAAAGATGCAACAGATGAAGGCACTTTTCTAGCTCACCTCACCGCAATACGGTCAGGATGGCCTCACAGGGAACAAGGCCTCCATGGCTCATGCAGCCCTGGAGAAGGGTTCCCAGTCACTGATATAACACCCATTTCTTACCTGGCCATTGGGAACTGGACTGTCATCCAAACCCCACGGCATCAGGGAAGACTGATTTTCAGTTATTGCATGTTGATGACTGCTGAACAAGTACTGGGGTAGAAAGACTTCTGGTAGCACACTTCTATGAGTGAGCAGTTTTTCAAGTCATCTTCGCCTACCAGACAACACTGGAGTGGTTCCTTATTGTTAAGACGAGCTTCTGTGTACCACTGTGGTTTCTCTGCTGCACAGCAGCAAGCCCATTATCCAGAGGAGAGAACCCAGCAGAAAATATCCATAGACAAAAAAACCCCACAAAATACCCAGTGACAGGATGAAATCCTGGCCCCAATGAACTCACTAGATCTAAACTATGGAATAGGCAAGCTTTGCAATTGGCTCTGCAACCCCGGTTACTGGGTGCAGACCATGGCTGCCTCCTGGCATTATGCTGGGAAGATACCTGACATATGCACCCCTCCCTTAGTAAGAGAACTTGGGCAGGCCCAGAGGGAAACCCAGTATATACCAATAGGATCCACCAGTATAGATGATCAATGGAAAAGCATTAATGCTATTTGTCACAGGCTCTTAGGGTCCATTAACCTTCAGCACCCTGGTTCTTGTAACCTCAAATATTTCAACCTTCAGAGTAATGCAAAGCCTTTGTGCAACATTGTGGGGGGTGGAGAATGGGACCTTTCCCACCTCTGCTATGCAAACAGCTTACACACTGGAGCACAGGATTTATTCATACCCACCTCAGCATGAATAAATGCCAGACCTAAAGCAATCCATCTTTCAGACTGTGGCAGAATGAGCTGGTTCAATGACCTGTTGGGGTAGCAATTGCCCCTTGATGACTACAGTAAAAGAAAGTCCTGTCTGATCCATGGCCTGAAGATGATTTGAATTCCCCATGCTTGCCTGAGAGGAGACACAGAGTGATTACAGGCTTAAGCCATCTGTGTTGGGGTCCTAACTCCTCATATATGCCCCATGGTGCAGAAGAAACATGTCATGAGACATGACACTGTCTTCCTCCTGTCAAACTACATCAGTCTCCTTGGAAGCAACCACTCACAGTGACGTACCACAACCACATAAAGATGCAACACTACCAATATTGTAATGATCCATAAGTCTCAAAATAAATCTTGAGCCTTTGTGCTGGAAGCAACAAAGACCAATGGAAAAAAAACAAGGAGTCTCTTTCACACTGTGGAGAAGGTGACAGCTCAGAAAAGAAACCCTGGGAACCTAGGAAAGTGCTGGGTAAAGGCTTTTAAAAATGACCCACAAAAGAAAAAAAATCACCAGGGTCTGATAGAGATCCTCATCTTTCCTGCGTTTAGCTTTTGTGTCATGTTAGCTCAACTCCTTGTCAAAACAAGTTCTGTTTTGCCGCTGTCAGCACAGTGGGCTTAACGTAGCTTAAGAAAAACATCTCACACTATTCTTCATACTTCATATATCATCTCCAACAAGCCAGATAGCAGAAAACAAGCTGCTACTGTGCAGCTGATTATTGGTGATCATGGACGCAGGCAGGCCCAACGATGGAAGAATACTACTAAATTTTGCTAAGATCTGTTTTTAGCTATGCAGAGAGGCAACGAGTAACAACACAGGGGGAGCCTTTGACTCAGGGAAACATCCAGACTGCCTATTAACTACAGAAACACAATTCAACATTTTCAGCGCTAACAACTGCACCAGAGAGCACCAGTCTGACAAGTCCCTTTTACACGGTACCTGTTGTTAAAGAGCAACAAAGTTGTTGACCATACGAGGCATTTTTACATGTAAAGATTGTCCGCAATAATTTAAAAGAAGAGTCAGAAGAGTTGAGATGGAATAGACGCTGAGAAAAAGTACTGCTATTAAAAACCCTAAAGCAAAACCTGCTATTTGGTCTTTTCCTTTCTCAAACAGTTCGGCTGCTAATCTAGTGGAGGCAGTAAGTCACTCCATTCCTCTTAATTATCCTATTTTGGCCAACTCCATTCCTGTGGATGGTATCTGTCTTTGCATATGCAGTTATATAATACAGCTACTGGCTTCAGTCACAGAATGTTAAACAGTTACCTACCTTTGTTTAATTGCAGAAAATCAGGATGTTCTCCTAACAGCATGGTAATAAGAACTTGGGGGATACATCCCTGAAATAACTCATGTCAATTTTCTAAAACATCAGCCATTTAATTTAGGAGAATCCCAGAAGATATGAAGATGATTTCCTGATCCCAAAGTATTCCTGCCAGTGTTTCACTGTGAACCATGTATCTATTTTGTTTTGCATATCCACTCTGTGAAAATATCTCATCATCATTTTCCACTGATATTCAAGAGGGATCTTGTACTGTTCTCAGCAGCCAGCATTATAGTCTTCATCCTCTCTGTTCACATTTGATGGTTCATTTCCTCTGCCCAGACTGACTTCAGATTGTTAATATTGCCCAGCAGTTCTATAAAAAAAGTATACACAAAATATACTTATTTGTACTTAGAGCAGATAGTTCCTCATCTTGTAATTTCCTTACACAGCAAGCCAGTGGCGATAAAACAGGTTTAAACTACAGCTTAACATTAAACACCTCTTCCTCTTCAAAGCTTCCATGCTAAACACTTGGTCATTCCTGAAGATGTGCTCAAAGTGGTCTTGCCCCACTCCTTGGTGAAGAACCTGAGTGTAGAAGTGAAGCTTATTTCTCACTGCTTTTCACGAGGCTGGGAGCTTAGCATGGAAAATGAAAAAGCAGGATCTGGCTTGGAAGGGATGTTCTGTGTTTCCAAGCCTAGCCCCTGCGACTGTTGGTACTCAAACCCTGTAATTCATCAGCAACATCCTAGACAATTAGTTTTTCCTCTCCACTGTTCCTATGGGAATGATGCTTCATAACTTCACTCTGATGGTTGGAAACATTCTTCTCATTTGCAGCCTCAGTATGTTGCAGACTAGGTTATACTAGTCTTCTTATGCTGGCATTTCCCTTCAGCTTAAATAACGCATCTCCTTCCCCAGTACCTTTTCCTAGGATGCATTAGTAGACAGCTTTCACAGACCCATCAGCCTTTTATTGTTAGTTACACTGAGGCAAATTTTTAGCATTCTCTTACCAGACTGTGTCTCTCTTTCCTGATCATCTCAGCTGTCCTCATCTCCCAAGCCAAATTCAGAATGTGAGATGGGGAAGTGGTGGTGGAACAGGGCACAAACATGAACTGTAATCTTGTTGGTCATGACCACCACTGGCCTGGCTCCAGCCAGCTCACACTGATCCTCCAAAGGAATTCCAGCAGATCTAGTTGTCTCGCCCCTACCTTTCTGTCTCACCAGAATGACCCATCTCAGTATCCCACTGAGAAAATAAAGTTGGCACAATCGAGTTAAGCTAGGTGAGATCCGAGTGCTACAAGGGCCTCTTGCAGGTAGGAGCCAAGGTACATAGGAAAACTGGTGAGCTCAAGTTCACCACAGCCTGTTTGGATGCAGCAAGAGGAAATCAACTGGAGATAAGGTACTGTGAATGCAAGTGGCCCACACCAAGCAGTACACTGAGCTCAAGTACTCTTGTAGGCCCAGTTATCAATGGCTGCCTAGACTTTCCAAGCAAGCTATGAAGTTCTTAAACCCAGAAACACTCTTCCTTGCCCCCAAAGAGCTCACATTCGGAGAAGGGAAAAAAAAGCTCCTCTTCAATCACCCTCTGGCTCCTCATTCCCATCTCCATACAGAAATTCAGAACCACCTCAGGTGTACCAAGACAAAAACCCTGTTTCCAGATTTACAGAGACCACTGAGAACAACTCTCCCCTTTCCCCCCCAAAAAAAAGTTCACTTTAAGCCAGACCATTCCAGTGTTCCAGTTTACCGTGTGGTGACAAATAGCCAAGAAGGCAGGAATATGCAAGCTGACTTCACCACTGCAAACAATGGGGCATGTTCACCTCCTCAGAGGTGGGCCCCATTAAGACATACAAACTTTAAGCAGCTAACTCATGACAGCACCAGTCTGCCTGTACAGACAGCACAGCCACAGTCTGTTGTCAGGGTATCCTCATTAAACTCCTTGTCACTTCACTGGACAGAGGTGATATGAGCTACCTGTCCTTCACACATGCTTGCTTCACCTCTTCTTTCATCCAGGCATTCATTAGGCCACAAAGTGGAGAAACCATTTCTTGTAGGATTCAGCACATGCACCTCACTTTCCTGTTGTAGATTTTTCACCTTGTGTCATATGACTGAGAAAAGTTGGCTATGAAACTGTTAAATGCAGCATGCTAAACCGTCAACCTGTAAAATCCAACTGGGCAGCTGCTGTACGCATTTATCTCTGTGCAGCCAGGCTCTGCCATCTCACTGGCTTAAAAGAAATGTTTAATTTTCCCCTGTAGAATACAGAGCTGGATTCAATCTCTATTCCTGCCCCTTTCCTCTCACTCATTCGATCACAGCTTTTCTCCCCCTTCCTTTGTAGGCACATGCCTAAGGCTACAGCAACATCCTGGCAGACCCTTGAGGCCAGCCAGTCCAAAGCTCTCCTGAAGCCGCAGCAAATTTCACCAGCTTCCACTGCAGTAGGGCAAGGAGTCAGGACTCTTGCTGCTGATTAGGGTACCTCCCTTTCCCTTAAAACAAGCTGCCTCGCTGCTAAAACCTGTTTCACGTGGAGATCAGCCCAGTCTCACTACGGGACTCCAGATTAGAAACACCAAGGGATCCTGAGCAGCCATCAAGGAAAGACACTAGTGGGGCACCTAGCTTTAGTAGCCCTGTGCTCCAATACGCCTTGTTGTCAGTATTAGCAAGGAGCCAGTGTTCCATTTTCTGCCCACCAGAAAAGCTGTCCCACTGAGCAACGCAGAGCGAGTGAGGAACAGAAAAAACTTTTTGATCATGCAGCATTTGCAGCTCAAGTGTTTCCTAGGCATAGTGACTACTGTTCTTTGGATCATTCCCGTTTTCTTGGAGAGCGCAAGGCAGCAAACCTCTCCAGAGTGGCTGCTCACATTAGGCAGTGGTGGTAACTGCACAGACCTTGTAGCAGAGCACTCCAAGAACAGCTTGTTTCCTTCTCCCCTACTTCTCTTTCCAAAAGTCCCCATATCAATGAAATATACCTGCTTTCTGCTCTTCCTTGTTAACCTCTTCCATCAGAGAGGAACTGAGTCAGCAGGACAGGCTGTACTGCAAACCTTAACCCACAGTTCAATCCTTCTCTTCACCTGGGGGGAGGGAGGGAAAGGGGATATGATCTCCTGTCTCCTTAAAAAAAGCTCACAACATTGCATGGGTGTCAGGAGAATAGGGCAATAGCCACACATGCCTAAAGTCACCCATTTTGCATGCAGCAAGTGTCATGTCATATCACACCTCTAGCTACACCAAGTTCCCAAGCACTTGCAGTCAAGCCCTGACACTTGGTCATGCTTAGCAGTTCACACTGTGATGGACCCATCCTGAAAGAAGAATTTGGTATCAGACAGCAGCAAAGCAATGTTTTGTATGGTCTTGCTGTAGCAGAACGTCATTGCAATTCAGAATGCTACACCAAACAGCAAAGAAACTGCAATTAAGAGCTGGATGACAGGAAGCAGAAAGTTCGCACCTGCCACTGAGCCTTTCAGATGCCTTTCAGACCAAACTGAAATAACCCACTTGGATTTAATCTCTTCTCCCTAAAGACAAAGCCACAACTCATATGTTTCCAGTCTGTTGACAGATGGGTTGATTTGTCAGAAAGCCAAAGACTTAAGTACAAAATTCCTGATTCCTGTTCCTAATTCTGTCTCACATTGTCTTAGTCAAGTCACCTCATCTTTGTTGCTCAGCTTCCCCCCCCTGCAGAGGGGGAGGTTATACTTCACCAGGCTCTACTGAGCTTCATTCATGCACTCTGGAGTCCATCATTGCTACCAGAGAGTAACTTCTTTTTTTTATTTCTTAAACACTGGAAAGGAGATACCGTATTTATACACATACACATAGAGAGTAAGCTTCTATCTAGGAAACCATCTGAGTATTTCATCCTACTGGAAGAGGCAGGAAAGAGCACATGTACAGCACAAAAAGAACAGTAGTGTTCTGGATGTTTTCATCCAGATCAGAAATAGAGTTTCACCTCTCCCAGGCTTTAGCTCCCTTCTCTTTCTCTGTCAGGAGTGGAGTCTATACCCACAACTGGACCAGTCTACATTTAGGGTCTTTCCTTTCCACCCCAGTCTTTTCTTCTTCACCTGGATGTCCCTGCAGAGCTGTTCTGACTACACACTTTTTGCCTCTATTCAGGCCATACTGAACATAAATATCATTCAGGTCAGTACAAAAAAACAATTACATGGCTAGTCCTTCTAAATGCAGCCCTAAAATGACAGTCTTAGCAAAGCCTGTGCTGCTAAACAGACACTTGAATTTTCTTGCTAAATAGAGATGGTGAAGGTGCACTGGGTCCTTTAACAACCGCTTTGAGGTAAAGGAGAAAAGTGAGTGACGATAATAAGCCATCAGATGGAATAAACTACCTTACACTGAGCATCACCACCTTTTCTGAAGTCAGGCTGAAATTTTGAATTTCCATTTAGTAAGGGGAAGGAGAGATTGTAGACTTTGCAAAAATAATTGTGTGTGCGTATCCTACAAGGAATAAAGGAGTGCTGTTTCTGCAAGGAGTGGGAAGAGGAGGAAAGTGGTATTTTTAAAAGCATTAGTGCACAGAAAAGCAGGATTTATAATGGGGAGTTCCTCATGTCTCAAAGCCATAAGAGTACCTGTGTTCTTGCTCATCTCAGGCACTATAAAATACTCATATGGAGGGGAGTGATTCTGTCCCTGCTTTTATTATTTTTTTAATTGCACTGGTACCATCTCCCATCCACCTGCAAACAGCTCCCTCCCCACAGAGAAGACTGTCCCCTGCCACAGTCTCCCCTAGCAAATGAAGACAAAGAGCTTTTAGTGCTGAGAATTTCAGCAACTGAAATTTTTTTTTTTGTTGTTTTTTTGGCAGATGTATGTGGAATCACTTGCTGCAGGGAGTGGGGAAGGGATTTTGTTTATTTTATTTTCCTGCAAGCAAAATTGAGAACTGCTAAACAAGCAAAAGTCAGAACTGCTTCCATTACAAACAATGCTGGTGTCCAGCAGCTGGACTGTAGCAGTCACTTATATTCAGCCTTCCTGATGAGTTCTTACCTGACCCAGTAGGACAATGGTGGCAAACTCTTTGTTTTCCGATGTCAAACATATTTTTTAAAGCATGGTTTTCTGTTCTCAGTGCCAGCTCAAATCTGTGCTTCTATCAATGCTGGCAGCAGTGCCGGTTTGCTCAGTATCATTGCTCTTGAGACCTTTTTAGATCCTGACTACTTTCAAATTATGCTAGATATAAAATAACGCCCAGCTGCATACTAAACAGTCATTGCCAAAACTGTACCTTCCAGTGGGCAGGGCTCTAACAGGCAGCGGTCCAGCAAGGTCAGTCTCCTCTTAGCTCTGCCACTGTCTCTGTGCCATCCTTTCCCCTCCTAGCTTTCACCCAACACATCTATTTGCTGAAAGTTTGCATTTTGGTTAGAGACAGTATATGCTGCCATACTGTAAGGACGAATGGTTTTACTTCTGTCAACTGCTATACAACGGCTTGCTGCCACGCTACAGAAATTCTGACAATCCCGAAGTCATTTTACTGCCTTTTGCAGACTTCTGTTCATTGCCTTAATGGGAAGACAACACTGTTTGGGGTATCCACAACAGAAAGAAAATGATAGTGGGATGCATCTGAGTTCCGTAACACACTTGTTAGACCTTGTTTTCTCTTTCCGGGAGCAGAATAGTGCAATGATTTGTATTTCTCCAGATGTGGAGTCTAACTGCATTTTGCAGAAACAGGCCATCCCATGAGATGTCTGGCACTTCTACCACCTGCTGACCTTTTGCCCACCAGGGACCACTTGCAGAACAAAGTCTCAGGAGAGTTTATTGTTGCCATTTCTGATGTCAAAACAGCCAACCAGCAAGGACTCACTTCTGGTAGCTGAACTACGCACATTCACTTCGAAACACATGTGGAACTTCAGACCTTTCATTGCAGTCAGGGCTATAAGGCTGTCTCAGCTCTCCACAAGCTTTTGGATGATGAACACAAGGACACCTGTGCCAGTTGTGAAGGGAGAAGTACAACAAAGGGAAAGCTCAATCACAGTTGTAACACAGAAGGCTCTGCCACTTATAAGCCCTGCAAAACTGTAATACCACATGGTGCTCTCTGGATTTTGAGTGGTCTCTGCACTGGACCTAGAAGGCATTGGGTGACAGGATGAAACAGGTATGTGCATAACATTTCTTACAGGAAAAAAGATTCTCATTGTCACCACCATAACACTCTGCCAATCAGCAGTATCAGACAGGAATGAATGCCAGGAATTCCTGGCCTACGATTCTACTTCTGCTGCAGAAATCCAAGGCACCCTCCTTGTACCTACATGACATTGGAATGGGCACAGGTTGTTTTGTGGATGCAAAGCCAATGTGTCTACACATCCACTTCCTGCATTTGGGTGTCGAGGTCTGATACATGCAGACAAATACAAGCACACACATTTTAAAAGCCTTTTTAAAACTCAAGCGTTTATGTAGCTGTGATCAAGTCACTTTAATTCAACCAGGGGAGAAGCATGGCATGGCCACGTGATTGCGAACAGTGACGTTTCCTTGGCTTAGCAAATTACTGTGTGTCCATTGGGCTGTGGCAACATGTTATACACACACTTTTAATTCAACTCTAATGCAGAATAGAACATTTTGCCTTAAATCACTGTGAAGGTAGTATCTTTTCATTCTGGTGGTTTAAACAAAGGCACTTCACTGCTCAGTGATGATAACAATGCACATATAGTCATTCGCTGCCTGAGCTGAGCTTTGGTAGCTTGACCACTTGGAATTATACAGTCTTAGAGTATAAAATAAACTGTCTAGACTATAGGGAAGTACTACCTGTGTATGAAGTTGTTTTTTCTGAGTACAGCTCTGTCGCAAACACCTATGCCTGAATTTGTTTCAAACCATAAAACTGCCAGGGTTTATCAAAACATTACCACAATGCCTCCTTGTCCAAGACCTAGGTGCAGAGAAGGGGGCCTGTAGCTCACTCAGTAGCAGGCAATGTTTCAGCACATCCAGCTGATGCTGTCGATGTCTGAGTGTCAGAATCGGAACCAAGCTATGAAGCCCTATAGTACATTAGGACTTTGGCTTGCTCTAGGCTGTTGCAGACACAAAGACCACCAACTGAAACAGTTTTGCCCATTTGAAAGAAAAAAAAAATCCTACATTTATCTCAGTGGTCAACACGAGTGCTTGAGACCAATGCCAAAATTATATTTATCAGGCTGGCTGAAGGGTTTATAACTCAGCCGTGTAAGTTCACAACAGGAGAACACCCTGATACAGCAAGCAGCCAGTCTGGGAGTACTCAACATGCTAATTCTTACACTGTCATTTGTATTTGTTATTAGATAGTTTTGAAATGAGCTAACTTGTGAACTGAACAGAACTGCTTGTGTATACGTGGCAGGCCAACCTAGCAAAGAGAGGAATCAGACAATATACATGCCACTAAATTGATGCAGCTTGGCAGTGCTTGGCTATCGCTGTGCCAGGAGGTATTGTTAGCGATGGGTGGGAGCATCACCACAATAACAGATCTAGCGAAGGAGAAACTGAAAAGTGAGGAGTTAAGTCTCCACCTCACCTTCCTCCATAAGCAGAGCCACACTTAAACACACTGCCAGCCTGGCTGTGCTAGTTTTAAAAACAGCATTGCAGAATAAAAAGAGTAGGGGGGTGGCTTTACACTTCAGCAAAGCAGCAGCTGCACAGGAGAGCTGATGGGCAGGATGGCAGAATGGCTGTGGACCCTCTGTATTCTGCTGGAGCCCTATACAACCCGAGTGGCTGCTGCTGAAGCAGGGACAGGATATATAGGCCAATGACCTCTGCTGGGAATGAGCGCATGGAGGGAAGGCCTCTCCCAGAAGCTGCTATAATTACTATTTCATTTTTTTCATTTTCATACTTCTTGCAGCTGATCTCTGTCACTTGGCTGAGTCTGATCAGCTGCCTCACTTCACCTAGCTCAGCTTTTTTCTTACACCACCCATTGCACGAAGCGCCCTGCATTACCCTTCTCCTTGGGACAGCAAAATGCAGTTTTATCTATACTGCCAACTAATCTTGAACCAAACTGCCAAAAAAGCTGCATGTGCTGCCCAGACTGCTCAGTTCCAAGGAAGAAAGGCAATTTGGTTTAACTCTATTCCCTCTCACCCCAAGCTAGTGCCCAATTAAAGTAACAGAAATCTAATTACACGTCATGGCTGAACCAGGTAAATAATACCAGCACAGTTGTGTCTGTGTCAGTCCCTGCTTCCTCATCTCCCATCGTGGTTATTAAAAGGTGCTACCATGAGTGCAGCCTTTACCAGTGGCTCCAGATAGCTGAATCACTATAGTTAGGACATGATTGAGCCAGAAGGGATGGGGTGGGAACGCTCTTATTCCCACATCCTACTAGTGTTATGTAGCTGGGAGTGAGCTACCTACACCCAGCTGTGCAGATATGGATCTACAGCCTCTTCAGCACCCTGGTAAACTCATTCAAAAGTTACAGAAAATTTACAATTACAGTTAAAAATTAGCAAGTAATATACTAAGTACAGCAGCTGTTATTTTCTCTTCTACTAGAACAGTTTTCAGAACAGGCTGAAATGAACAAAACACATGTGGGTCAGTGCCTGCCTAACAAGGCCAAGATCTCACCTAGGAACTTTCAGAGCTAAAGCAAAACCACCAACCCATTACCTTGGCTCTAGTCTACGCTGTTGACGCTGTATGTTCCCTGACATCACTTCACAACTTAAAGAAAAAAAAAAAAGGGAATTAAAAATATATCTTTGAACCTCTAAATCCCAGAGACCCAGTTCTTCCTTCTAGTCCTCCCAGAAAACCAAGCTGCTTGCTCGGGAACATCTCACCAACAATGGTCACAGTTAGAAAGCAAAAGGCCCTGACCATGGTATCAGTCTCACCTTATAACCCAGTGCTGTCTCCGCAGGAACCAATTGCTACAGCAGGGAGGCTGGAGACAGCAGATAAGCCTTAGCGGGCGATAGAGATCAGCTGCCCGGTTATCAAGGGAGTACAAAAATCAAATAGATTTTGATTTGGTAGTTACAGCTTTTTATATATCCTGGGAAAAGAAAAGAGAAGGACCAGAGAAGGGGAAGGGGGAAGAGAAGAGTCTTTTCCAGGGTGTTATGATCTTTTTAGCAGTGGATTTCTAGGTTAAGCAGTTACTGAGACATGAGGCTGCAGATAACTGCAGTCAGTGCAGGTGTTTGTAGGAGGAAACTGAAAGCGGTGGAAGAAAGGCAAAGCATAGCACATCTAAGGGCTGCAAACCCTGCCTGAAGTAAGCAAGATGCAGTATAGCAATGACAGTCACTCCCAACAGGCACAGAAACAAAGAACAGCAGCACTGTTCCCTCAGAGAACCACTTTTCACAGTATTACAACTCATCCATCCGATTCGGGGTGATAAGTTAACCTAGTCCTTCTCTCAGATGTGACCCAAGATTTGGGCTGCAATGCCGACTATAACGTCCGTTGGCCTCCATGCCATGTGTCCAGCTCTGTAACTCTTTGGCAGGAGCAGATCATCACCAGTGGATTAGATCAGCAGACATCAGCTGTGTTGCTGTTTTAAGTCCAGAGGCAGGCAGATGAAGATAACAGACTGGATTTCAGTGCTAGCAGTAGAATAGGCAATGGGTGGCAACAGCCAGCCAGGCAGAGATCAGTAGACAGTGTAGCAGAAAGAAGAGAAAATGATCCTTTGATTACATGAAATTTGACCCAATAAGCTTGGAATTCAGGTACAATTCTGCTATCAGCAATGACAAGGGCTACATTTGTAAATCTCCGTATATTCATCTAAATATTAGCACCTCTGGCACAAGCTTCTAGTCAGAAGTTTTGGAAGCTGTAGCCATTTCAGTCACAAAGAATCTTTCACACAGCATATAAAAAATATTCTTTAACACACAATGGCTTGCAATTAGGCTTACAACCAAAACCTACAGGAATTTAATTCAGAATTTGCCCTGGCATCACAGGATTAAGTGCATAAACAAGGCCAGGCCACTGGACCCCTTCTTGTGGTCCCTTGGCAAGTGCCAGCAGACCGTTCTCACCTCTGCTGCTCAGCCCACACAGCACTGTGCTGGCCTGCACAGCATCTGGGGACAGCATTTAGCCCCGTGTGGACTGCACCAAGCACTGGTGGCACGTGGACCTGACGCGACCCAGTTAGGCCCAAACAGGGAGACAGTGTCTCCACCACACTGCGAGGGAGACTCACGGAGTGACCCGAACCAATCTTCATCTTCAGTGAGCTACACGCTGTATTTGTACTCCTGTAATCTGCTTCCCAGCTCCAGCTCCATCCCTGTTAATTACTGTCACAGCAGGAAAGTTTCTGGCATTTCAAAGAATGGCCCTTCTTATTAAGCAGGAAAATAGGAGGAGATAGCAGGCAGCACTACATGCACAGAAACTGCCAGAGACACTCTTCTTCCTGCACGGCACCGTTGGTGAGTTTCCCTTGGTCAAAGGGGCAGAGAAGGTGGAAAAGCTGCAGTAACTGCTAGCGAGCTCCTAGCCTTCAGGTCTCCACCCAGCCCCCTAAGAGAGGCTGAGGGGCATGAGGCTGGGATGCTGGCTGTACTAGGAGCGTCAGGCATCTTGTCTGACCCTTCCTGGCAGGGAAACCAACTGCAAGGAGTTTGGATTGAGCCTGGCCCACCTTCTCCCAGGAGGGCACACCATAGGGCAGAAGGGCTGAGTCTGGCAGGAACTCCAAATTATTTTAGGCTCTCCTGCATCCAGTTGTTTCCGAGGACATCTCTAGTCCAATTTCAGATATATCTGCTATTGAAGTGAACCTTAACTCTGGGTTAGCTGGTATCTTATATAAATCTGGCTTTTGAAATAACTGGTCCTCCCTGAATCAGCTGAGCAAGACCATGACATCGTTATGCAGATAAATCTGTTCTTTTCAGTTAGGACCTGTTTCCTGGCAGCCTTTCCAAACTCAGATTTTAAGCACTTCCTATTGAACAAAACAGGTTATTAAATGGGGAAAAAATTGTAAAAGCAGAACTCTCTCTCCAGCTGATTGTCTTTGGAAACACAGGACTGGAGGCTGATGTCCCAGAAGACTGAGCTGCCCTTATCTGAGGCACTCTGTTAAAAGACTTGGAATCACTTATTAATTTAGTGAAAGCTCTTTAATTTTGATCCTTTGTCTGCATTAATTGATTTGCTATCAATAACCTGCATTGATTAGGCCTCCAGACCTGGCAGCCACTGAAGATGAAGAGACAGAGACTCTCTTTCAGAGCAGGAGTTCAAAGCCTGAAATGATTAAAAAAAGACAGCACCAAAATGGCTGATAAAGAAAAAGGTGTCATTCTTTTTCCATGCGAGTATGAAACCATGTGCAGTTAACCCTTTTGTACCTAAAGATGTGCTCAGGTCTAAGGTATTTGTATAACCTAGAGATATCTGTTAGATTTACTCCACTTTGCCTTTTTAATTAAAATATTACTGATGCACTGAAATACCTGACAGGATGAGAGCTGAGGGAAGATCTTATCTACTTCAGCCACAAAGAGAGCTCAGGGAAAGCTACCCCATCCGGAGGTTGGCTAAGGCAGTACTCTCGGATCCCTTCCAGCAGATGGCATTGTAAAGACTGGCTGAGGAAGTCAGATTTAATTTGCAGCAGATCCAAACCAAATGCCACAGTAAAATTTAACAGTCATCAGTTAAAATTTTGACAATAAAGTTTTGAGGGCTGAGAATGGCTTGCTAGTCCAAGATGCCAGGAAACCATTAGCAAAAAGAGCTACCTGTCAGAGGGGGTTCTGTCACACAGGTCTGAGCTGCTCCCAATTCAATATCTACCTTGCATGAGCTACAAGAAGGGCAGAAGTTATGGATGCCCACATACACTATTCCTCCAAAAAGAGAAACAAAGGTACTGGCTAGGGAGAGCTCTCAGGCCATCTAAGAAAGGATGTTTTGGGACATACACTAGGCACAACAGTTATAGTGGGAGCACCTCAGCTACCCTGTGTGCATCTAGGGAAAGGGAAAAAAAAAGAAAGAAAAAGAAAAATCACAGCCAGTGCACACAGCCAGGGTCTCAGGTGGCTTTGTCTGCTTCAGATTCCAAATCTCCAGTACTGACTTGCTAAACAGCAAAGTCCAGGTATTCACTCTAGCCCAGAATCTGAATAAATCCAGATGGCCATTGTCCACCAAAGACACTTAACGGATCTTTGAGACATCCAACTATCATAAGAGCAAGGCAGTGTGGCTGGCGCTTTTTTCATCCAAGCTATGTCAACAGCTCTGACCACCCCTCAGCTGTGCTTGTGACAGTGCAACCCCTAACAGCATACCTTCCTAGGCCTTCAGGTTTTCCTCTCAGAACTCATTTCACTAGAAAAAAACATGTCATTCTTCTTATAGTTTGTTCAGTGGCAGCACAGAGTGTAGATAAGGTATGGCACAAAGTAAGAGAGTTTTCTGCCCTGCAGAACAAGCTATCAGCTGCTGGTCCAGAAGAACCATGTTGGACCACTTTTCAAGAATCCTACACAAATGTAACATGAATTATAACACATGGTTGAAACATGCCCTGCATGACAGCTTACCACATCAGCAATTCCAGTTCACACAGCAGCGCTTCTACAGAGGGGAACTGACACAAACGCAAATTGTACTGAGCTTCTACATTTCCACTTTGACAACAGCATACAGCTACCAGTAGTCTAAATCCCTTCCTGTGCATCTTTGCCTCTCTTCCCTATGTCAATGTTTTTAATGTCCCTCAGCCCTTCTAGCATATTATTCTAATCCATCCTCTCTTTTTCTCCCTTCCCTCCCTGCATACAACACAGGTGGGTGCTAAATATCCCTGCAGCTGCAGTTGCTCTTCACATGCTGCTGTCCCACCTTCCTGTAGGTGTCTCATGTTTATTTACTGCGTATGTCCTGCACATGTCCAGAAATTCCAGAAAAATTGACAAAATTCCTAAGTTCTAGCCACACAAAATTTCTGGGAGAACAAGGAGTGCATTGGCACCCATGCTGTGGTCTCACACCACACGGAGGGGCCAGTTCCTGAGTCCTCAGGCTCACAAGCAGCTCTGGAAATGGTGATTTAGCAGCTGCTTTCTTCCAGAGGCCTAACCTATGTCACAAAGCACTGTGTGCTGTGAAGGAACCATCTTTCACATCACAGGACAACCAGCCAACTGAAAGTAAAGATCCTGTATTTTCTTAAAGTCCCTTCCTTTTAGTATGGAAGCTATGTCAGCCTCTGTGTCCTCCACAAATTAAATGTGAATAATGGTTAGGACAGTTGAGCACTGGAATAGATTGCCTCGGGAAGTTGTAGAGTCTCCATCATTTGAATTTTTCTGAACGGGCTAAACAGTCACCTGTCAAAAATGATTTAGGTATTAAAAATCCTGCCTTGGGGAGCAGAGGGAAAGGAAGAAACGACCTCATAAGCTCTATTTTCTATTTCTGTAATTTAAATATCTCCTATGTGGAGTCTAGAAATTCTGTTTGCCCTCTCAGCTGACCACAGCACACCTTCTCCCAAGCCCTTGTGTTTCATGTCCATGCGTTACAAAAACTGTTCTACAGTAAAGGCGGCCTTCTTCATGCAATGGTTCAAGTGATCACATTAGTTTCCTACATTGACAAAATGCTGAGGGATGGAAAGCACAATGCTGCAAATACCTCAAAATCTCCACATTTTAAAGAGGAACTTTTATTCCGACTTTTAACACATGACTAGTAGATCAAAGTAACTGAAGGCTTTATCTGGTATCTCCCAGATACTAACACTGGGTGTACATATATCATGGTGATGTGCACAGTATGAGAACCGAGGGAGGTAAGTTTTTTCCACCCACAAAGAACAAAAATAGGCTTTTATTCTGAATGACTTATTTTAGACTAAAAACAAGAAAGAACAAAAGTGAAGGCTCCAGGAAGTGGAGTCTGCACCCGCTTCTTATTTTAAGATGCTGCCTTGACTTTTTAGAAATTTAAAGCTGCAGTGCACAGAAAGCAAAATCAGATCAGTGATGTTATATAGCCCACTATTTTCAAATATCAATCCGGCATCTTAGAAGCAATAAAGATTCAATAACACTCCACAGTATCCAGTTCTGAAAATCCAAAGGGAAAAACTGTAACAATTAAGGACAGATACAGATATGTAATATACATTGCACAGATGTTTTATTTCCCTGCAATTATATATATGTCCTCAAAAAAAAAAAACAACCCCAACCTTCATTAACTCAACATTACAGTTGTTGTATATTCCGCATGAAAAAGAATCAGTAAAAGTGAAGGAAAGTACTCATCAAGATGGCATCAGCATTCAGACTAATCACATACACATTCCACCAAATTAATTTCTGACATGTTCAGATACTGGCCTTCCATGAGTAATTATTACACAACTATTTCCAGTGTTTCCTCTTCAGTCTCAGAAGATGTATCTAAAGTAAATATTTTTACGTGAAATTGGCAGCATAGTTTTACACACCCACTAGTAAACAACACACATACACCCTTTGGTGATACACACATAATCATTTATGGAGAATCCACGCTAGCATGTGCAAACCTACTAAGATACATAAGTTCATCATCAGTTAATGAGAAAATCTTTGCTGAGGACACAGCCTCTGATGCAGACTGTTAATCCCAACCTCAGCACCTTAAGATTGCTCACTAAGACCCACAGGCAAAACAGCGATAAAATAGTAGGCTGTACTTAAAGAGGCATGCATCTGAGTGTGACTGTGGGGAGATGGATATGTATATTACCTTGTCAACATATTAATACTATCCAACACTACTGACTTGCTGGTAGACAGCAATAACTGTGTCAGCAGCAGGCAAACTGAGCCACAGAACATTCCCATTTTCTGATGAGCAAAGGCAAAAAGCATTCAATTTCATCTTCAATCATTTTACTTATTGATTGGTTCTCTCAACCTATATCCCAGACATTCTCTCTGCTTCAGACGTAAAAGAATCCCAAATTCCCTTGTTCCTGGAAGTTTTTTCCTGACCCAAGGGAGAACCTGGAGGGAAATAATTTCATTTGATAGCAGCTGGTTTCCCTTTCTTGGTATCCCACCTGGTGTTTAAAGAATCAATCACTCCAGAACCAGTCTAACCCTTAGCAGCATTCAGCTTTAATAGCAATTTGGCTGCAAGACCCCTGACTCACAGGCAGAGCAGTAATGCACACTATGTTTATTTTTCCTCTCCAGTGTGTGTTTAAGACAGCCCACAAAGATATTTCGGTATCTCAGTTTACCTCAAGCTCCAAAAAGAAGGTAGTCAGCTAAATACCATACAGCTCAGAGCTTGAACTTAAAAAAAAAAGTATGTTTTTTCCAATTTTGGCAAGTGATAGGAAAACAAGTCTTCCAGTTCTGATGAATAATCTGCTTTGAGCTAAAACCCACCGCTGAACTGCAGCTTCCCTCAGCTTTAACACCAAGGGATAGACCAGCAGAGACTACATTTCAACACACAAGTTAGTAGGGACAAGCACTAGGTATGCAGCTGGGGTATTGCTGTTGCATCACCTTTTGTTTGATTAGGGATTAGAAAGTAACCACCTCCCTGCCCAAGAAATGAAATCCAGCAGAGTCCTTCTGAAATAAACACAGCATTTACATATATTCCTCTAAAAGCTATAAAATACTTCAGTCTCCAAGCAGTGTAGTCCTAATAGTCTTTGTATATAGTTTGATACTATCCCCATGCACAGCTCATTAGGCACTAAATTCTTTGAAACAAGAAACCCCTTTCTATCATCCATACAAAAATCTAACACAGATGTCCCCTGCTTAGCAGATGCAAAATGCTACCACAATAAGAGGTAATAATAAAGTAATTTGATTGGGTTAATGGAGTTGCATATGGTAGTAGTGTGGTCCTGGAGACCATTCCCCCTTAGCTTCAGTTTCCCCTCATATCAATCCTCTCCAGGGACTGGAGGAACAGTAGCATGGAAAGGGAAAAATTCAGGTTTGTTAGCAGATCTGACATTTTTGGATGAAAATACTATTAATCACTGTCACTGAGACAAGATCAATAAAAACTTATAAAGATCACATTTTCTAATGTGTACAAATTCCAAGAAACACTGACAGCCATACCAGCATCATACTAAAATAAATCCAATGCTTTTCCTCCCTTGAGTTTTTACTTTTGTCTCTTCATCCCGCATAACAGAGCTTACAATGGAGATGCTGCTGTGTCTCTTATGACTGTGTGCACTGATGCTTTTCACCGACGCCAGCAGGGTGCTGCTTTATACACACAGGGTTTGGGATATAGAAGGTTTGACAGTATAAGCAAAGGGGGGAAAAAAAAAAAAAAAAAAAAGTACTTTGCTGTGATCAGTGCTCAGACTTGAGGGATGGGGGCGGAAGAAGGGATAAGGCTACAGATTGCACAATACATTTCCATATTTGCTTTATTTCTTGACCTCTGTGCAATTAACTCATGTTCCCGAGTGCTGTAGGTCTCACATGTGGAATGAAAAGAGTGTCTTCTCACTTGGGTGCTCATGCCTTTTTTTGCTGTAGGTCCTTTATATCTAGACTCATCTGTAATGAGGCAAGAACAGTTTCCTTCGCTTGTTGAAAAAGGCACTGTTTCCTGCATAAAAACCCATCCCTCTGGAGCACAGGAGAGAGGATACTGCTTATGACAGTGGCTTCCAGACTCTTACTACGGAGCCTTAGCAAAAACCAACCCCATTAAAATAACACAGCTCAACTGCTGTCCCCAAAAATCTGCTCCCTCCCTCAGACCAAACAGGCTGCCAGTCAGAAAAATGTTTCTGCATGTGTTTATTTTTAGGGTACAGCTAAACTAGTGATATCAGTCTAACAGACTGTGCACCCATTGCACTGGTTCTTAATTACAATAAATTCACTGGGGAGGAAAGGAGCATGAGGAAACAATCCAAGCGAATTCCCTAAAATGGCACTGTCAAATCTCACCTATTTTATCAGTGACCTAACCATATCTGAGCCTTTCACTAAAGCTCCAGTGTCTGGATTGCATAAACAGCAATTTAATTTAAAAATAACATTTCTAGGCTACTTCATTGAAAAGGAAAGCATGAAAAAACCCCAGTGTGTACGTCTATTATGTTCAAAAACCTAAATATATATACTTCTGTGGTTTCTATAAATGTGTAAATATCAGAGGTTTTAAGTTGGTATCTTGATTTTAGGAGACCTAGCTTATGATGTTTTGATGCAAACACCTGCTCCAGATTAATATTGCCATGAAACCCTCAATAAATTGTTTTCTACTCTCAGGGCACATGGCTACCTGAAGTACAGCTTAACCTCTCTTGAGAAAATAGTCCAAAGTGGAACAAAAGAAACCCATTCACAGCTAAATTAAATAGCGAGCATTTCCAGAGCACGCAGAGAGACAACCAACCAGTTACTCCTAGGAAGTGAGGGCTCAAGATGGCGCTTGAACAAATGGCTTTCCTGTGCTTCTAAAATGCTAACTATGCACATGCTTATTATTTACATCCAAACTGGTTGGCATGCCTAATATTTCAGGAGACACATTTTGCAGCTGTAATACAACTTGAGGAACACCCTATATTTCACTGTTATGAGGTACCATAATAGCTGAACAATATAGCTCTTTCTATACATCACATTCAAAGCTGGGAAATACGTTTTTGTTGTTTGCTGCAAACACACTTCTTCTTATCTATAAAAATAGCAGTAATAATGATGCTTTACACAGCTCTAGAACCTCATAGCCCTTTCAAGACACTCAACATCTCTGTCTTATAGCTGAAATGGTACGGGTATCTCCACAATTCAGACAGCGAGTAGAAGATGAAACACATTTCTGGGAGAGTTACAACTACAGCTTAGAGCTTTTTCCTGCTGGGGTGCCTGACACTCTGAAACTGTTATTTTGTTATCATTACAGAGGTGCCAGTTACCACAAATAAAGAAGCTTGATGATATGAGACAAATAAGATACAACTGTGAAGCACATTCTTAATTAATAAAGAACACTATAAATGTGGCAAGTATTAGGGTTTTATAGAAAGTTTTTTCACTTTAACCAGGGTAAGGGGCAGATACATTGCCAGAACAACACTTTTAATATTAATTAGACCCCTCTAATCCCAGGAGACACATTAAAGCACACACACCCCTTAGCAGACTATACATCACCACAAGGCAGGAACCTACAGGCTGGGGAACTTTAGAGCTTCACTCTCTGCATCCCATTTTTTATTCTATATTGTTTCTGATGCAAGTCAAAAAACCCAATACAGAACAAAAAACACCAGGGAAAGAAAGCACCATCTCTTTCAGAGCAAGTAGAGGAGAGTATCAAAGCAGCTAAAAGTGCTTACCAGCAAAAGAGAGGGCACAAAGCAAACAGGAGCCAGTTGCCAAATGGCTACTTAAGGCCTCCAGCAGCCTTGCACTGCCACATTTAAAGGGCCAGCACGAAAAGGCACGTGGGGTAAAGCAGCATGTCCTTCCACAGGAAGTTTTGTGTAGGGAAGGCAGTCTCAAAGGAGGTGTTACTTTTGTCTGTTGTGGCCAAGCAATGCATCACGCAGTTGCAGCACACGCAAGGTCTTACAACTTGCTCTTGACACGAGCTTCCCTGAGTGTTGTTCACCCATTATATTAATTCTCTGAATCCACAGTTATTTTATGTGATGGGCTGCGGCAGCAGAATGACTCCATGACAAGATTGCTTTTTCTAAGCATTAAATGACACTGTAAGGAATGTACTAGAGATGGATACTATTAATAGTTAAACCACATACACCTCCTTTAGATACTAAAACAGAGTCCCAGGCCCTCTAAGCCAAAGGGGGAATCACCTGCAGCTAGTATTAGCAGAAGGTCCCTTTCTAACACATGATGTCACTACCTCTCAGTTACATGTGCATTGATTGCATTTCTATGCAGTCATTAGATCTGTCTGAGTCTAAGGTCACCAAGTTGCTTAAAACAGTTAGCACTGAAATCTGCCAGGAAGACAAAAGTGAAAAACTATTGCTTGTTCAGCAACTTGGCCCAGACTCAGCTAGCATCTGGCAAGCCAAAAGTGTAACACTCATCCCATAAGAGTGTTCTGGTCTGTGGGTTATGCTGCCTTAACCGATACCGTATGCTCCCTAAAAGGCAAATCACTACATCAAAGCCATTCTCATTTTGCCATCGTGTGCATCACATCTGAAAAGATTGGTGCTTACAGTAACAACAATGGGATGCTGAGCTCTAACCTGTAAATAGAGTACCTGGCTGCAGCAGTGTTTTATCCCTTCCAGAAAAATGACTTCAGTGCATGAAAGTGCTTTTGTTATTTCATGTTCCTAGGCAAGAAAACTGATGAGCAACCTGAAACCAGACAGGCAGGTGGAATGGTTAGCAGATAGAACAGAAAGTGAGAAAGCAAGCAAGCAAGATAAATGCCTATGCCTTTGGTAGGGGCGGTCAGAGAGAAATCCAAGAGTAGCTTCTCCTGCCACCACACAGGCAGCATCTCCCTGACATGTTCCACAGCAAGCATGTGCAAACAAGGATTTTCTAGTTAGTGACAATTTTTGTGACAACTGTTGCCAGTGCTTTATCATTGGAGGATGTGGAGTCAGCACCTTGACTAACATGGCAGCCTTCTGCTACTGGCTTCCATTCAACCTCAGAAGGCTAAGGTCAGCCAGCACTAGCACAGAAGCTGATGCGGATCATGCAGAAGTTTGTTAAGACCACATAGCACTCGTGCGCTCCATTTAGTTGGGGAGCATGTTGAGGTGAAACAGCTGACCCCACATCAGGCAGTGGTGTGGGGATGGATGGATCCAATTTGATGGATTCAGCATAGCTGGTACATTTCAGACTCAAAGACAGATAGAAACAGAGAGAGAGAGAGTTTTCTGCAGCATCCTTGGGCTACATTTCACTGGCCGCCTCC
Organism: Aptenodytes patagonicus; assembly: GCF_965638725.1. Taxonomy (NCBI): domain Eukaryota; kingdom Metazoa; phylum Chordata; class Aves; order Sphenisciformes; family Spheniscidae; genus Aptenodytes; species Aptenodytes patagonicus. The sequence goes on from NC_134956.1 coordinate 6,175,874, forward strand.
ACACCTCCTTTCCCCTCCAACTACGATAACACTGTCATGTGTGCAGGGCTTCTCTGTGAGTGTGTGGAAAGGTCAGTTGCCCATTTCACTGGCTCATCTTCAGTTGGGTGCCTCTGGCAAATGTGAACCTCTGACAGCCCTCCTCTGTCTTCGTTAGATGGCTCAGGCCCTTACATGTCCTTCCTTCGCCTTAGCAGATGAACCCTTCGTGGCCTCTAATATGCTTCTCCTTACCACACTTCCCTGAAATGGGCAGCTCTAATCCTCTCTTTAGAACTTGGAAGGTAGGGCACAGAGACTAAAGACAAGTTTTTAAAGGTCCTTAAGAAACCTACGGATGCAGAGGTGACTGATACGCTTTTCAAACACATGAAATGCATAACTGCAATTCAAATTGCTGAATTGAAAAGCCCCGAGGAGTCTATTTCCTTTTGATTGATTTCAATGGGAAGTAGACACTGTTTGTTTCTGAAAATTGTCATCTTTAAGTATCTAAAAGCCTCACTCTCAGCACCTTGTCTACAACATAGCAGGAAATGGAGTCAGGGTTTTCCAAGCATGAGGCTACTACTCTAGCCACAGGTCCCCTTCTTAATCCTTCCTTCTTATTTTTTTAATGAAAGTCACCAGCCAGCCTGCAAAGGAGGTATGTGGTACCATCAGGCTCAAAAGTTACTAGAAAAATTCAAGAACAGATCCACAAGTGGATACTGAAAACTGGGCAGGGATGTATCCTCTAGCACCCCTGATCAAACATTTCTGAACGCTGTGGGAAAACAGTAGAAAGTTCTGAGGCTCATAGGCTCCCCCTGAAGAGCATGTCCTTTTGCTGTGTGGGAGACAGAACACTTGACCAGTTGGACCACCGGTCTGCTCCAGTAAGGCATTTCTCATGCTCTGCTGTTCTTATGTCTTAAGCAGTCTGTGCTAAGTGACAGTATGAATGCACCGATAGCCTGTACTGAGCACCAACTTCTATCACTCTACAGTCACTGCTTCTGCTGCACTTCTCCTAGCTGGAGAGGAACATGTGGACCTTGAATGATGCAGCTGCCATTTTGCTATGTAGACTGCTTTTTGTCCTGATCCCATACATTTTTAAATTGGAGTCTGAGCTGGTTATCTTCTTTTGAGCTATGTCATTGCCACAGTTCCAACCCTGTGAATATACCCTGCTTTCTCTTTTTTCTTCAAACTCTTTTGCATTCCATTTTTTTCCTTCACGGCACTGTTATTGTGGCAGTGTCTGGCATGATTATTGCTACTTACTCCCAATCCCCCAATGGCAGTGTAATACCTCTTTAATTGGGTATTTTTCCCTCCCGACACTAATCTCCTAACAAATGCCGATGCTGTGTTAGATGCTGTGTGGGGATCGCTCATCACTATCTCTTTAAGCAGGCAGTTGTGTGTGGAATTGATGCATAGTCACTCAGCATGGATGGATTTGTCTGAGTCCCTGTCAGCTCCCTGTTTTTGTCACTGAAATCTTGCATTGCAGATCCGGATTTCTATTGCTTTAACTTTTTGAGGCAGATTTATCTCAGTCCCTGTCAGATCAATGGGTTTTGTCACAGAAATCTATGTGACTTTGTTCCCTGTGGAGATTCTGGCTAGTCAAGTTTGTGGAGGCTGATTTGGAAAACTGAACCCGAGGCCTTGTTTGGCTATGTCAGGGGGGGAACAATAAGAACTGAAAAGAGCAGAGGCCTAATAACCATGAAGACTTAACTGGAAAATACAGCAGCAAAAGAAAGAAAGTTCACGAGAGGCAGACAACACATACTCCAAGGGAGCACATTCCTTCTAAAATATGTGCACACGTGTATTTTTGTAGGTTCGGGGCTCTCCATCTGCTAGCATCGTAAACAGCAGCTCTCTCTGTTCATGGACTGCAGCCATGTAACAATGCCTGCAATCTTACAAGGTTGTAGGTCTAGGGCAGATCAGCCTTTGCAAGACAGTCCTCTAAGTATGGTTGCTCAAAAACCCCCTACAGCTGTGGAGGTGGTAAATCCCTAGGAGGCACTCTTCCTTTAATGCCTCAACAATATATTAGAGAGCACTGTGCTATCAGAGATGATCTTTCTCAAGGGATGCAAGCCCAATTTTCTTTTTGCCTGTAGCCATCAGACTGCATGGTTGTCTGACACTACAGTGATGTCAACAACAGGGTCTTCCAGATAAAGCTCAGCTTTAGTGAATTGCTACATGTCCATCTTGTCTCCTCGGCTAATTCAAAAATTTCCAGGAATAGCTTCAGTAAATGGAAGTTTCCTGATGAAAAGTACATTTTTCAAATAATCTTTTGGGTGGACTGAGGAATAACATTATTTCCTTTGCTTATTACTACTTGAAGATTTTTTGCAATGATTATCACAGTTGAATTTGACCATGATCAAAGTCTGAATGAACTTCTAGAACAAAGTGGTAGTAGTAATAATAATAACAATAACAATAATAGGAAAGCAGGTAACATACATTAAAGGAAGAGCCTGCTGTTGACTGATAAAGACTCAGACTTGACTGGAACAGCCAACTCAACCTGAAAGCTCAACACAGCAGGGATGTATTCCCTGTTGGTGAAACTGCCTCAATTTTGTATTTGAAGCAGAACATTTCAAAAAGAAAGGGTACCCCAGGAAAGAGGAGATTTGGGGAAGGTAGCCATTAGCATCTCAGCATTAATGAGAAACAGTGCAAATTGTTGGCCATGGGTCACCTCACTGTTCTCTTTGCAACATTCCAGTTATGGGCTTTTCTGTACAGCAGATGCTCATTTCGGTGCCTGCCTTGTAATAATTCCCTTCTTTCTTTTTAATGAAACTCTCCTTTTGTTGTATGCTTTTCTATTTCAATTTTACCTCTGGAAATTCTTCATTCCCATTTTTCACCTTCTAATCCTTCTTCATCCATCCTTCTCTCCCTGCCTCGTTTAAACATTCATGCTTCTGTTTTGCTTCTACCTCTATGTGATTATCTATTCTCTTTTAACTGGTACCCCTCCTTAGTTTTTTCCCTTTCCCATCCTTTCATCTATCTCTCTCCCTTTTGCTGCTTGCTCTCTCAATCTCTCAGCTTGCTGCTTAGGAAGCGGTAGTCCTTAGATATTGAAATCACATGTTTAGTTTCTGCTTGCAATTCTGTGCTACATACCTCTGTATGTCTGTGCAGTTTCAGACAGAGTGTAAGCCTTGGTAAATACAGGAAACTAAGCTGAAAGCAAAGCTGAGTGAAAGGTTGCTTACTTGTGCCTGTGATTCGTAGCTGTTTAATAATGGCCTCCTGATTAACACAGACTGCAATTCCAGAAATGCCACAGTGATAGATACTCAATATATATCTAAATAGAGATACACAATTCCCTTAACACATAAAGCCAGTACTAGCGGTACAACTATTATCTTGTAAGTTGCTCACGCCACTGCCTGTGTGCGTATTGCCTGGTAAAACACAACTTTAATTCTGCATGGGTCTCTGAGGACTAACAAGGTGTTAAATGATCATTATTACATGCAGCTGTCACCATGCCTGCAGTTTTATCAAACCAAAAGAATTATGTTGTAGCTTTCATGTTTTCACTTCAGAACAATGCAAAAAAGTATGTCTTTAATAACACTGCTGAAACTGTCCCTTCATAAGTCATCTTGCCTGCTACAGTAACTGCTTTTCACAGAGGTCCTCGTATTTTATCTGGTTATAGTTAGTTAACAAAGAAGAATTACAAGGCTTGGCTAGACAAAGAGTGATGAGATACCTGTAACCATCCTATTGCTTTAGTCCATCTCTTTTGGTACATCTTAATGCGCAGCAAGGTCACTTCAATAAGGAGCTTTGAAATACTTGCTATTGCTGCTTTCAGACTCACTTCCAGAACCACACAAGATTACTTTAGTCAGATTACCTCTCTGTGGTCTCCTTCTGCAGGTAATGTGTCCGCAGGATGACTTCCCAAGCAGGCAGAAAGGACCAAAGGACAATAGCAGGTCAGTCATTAGTAAGACAGTCCAAGAGCAAAGGCTGCCTGTTCTATCCGAAGCTAATTGTCTCTCCTGCCTTCACCACGAGTATAAACCAGGCTGATTATTTCAATCTGCCATCCTGGCTCAATAAACCAAGCTGAGAGTTGCTGTTACACACTCTGCTAGGGTTATAACTATCTTTTAGCAAAGATCCAGGTCTAGGAATGATGAGGTGCAGAGGTGCATTCACAAAGATGAATACTAACCTGGATTGCTGCAGTATTAACTGAGAGTGCCTGTGAGAGCACATCTCAGATGCTGTTACACGTCGGAACCTAGAAGGAGATGTTTGAAAACTGGTTTGGAAAAGGGGCTTTAGCACAAAGTGTGGGAGCCCACATTTGGAAAAAAAATAACTAGACTGAATTGCACCAGCACAGCTGTGGGAGGAAAACTTGCACAATGCCTTGACTGCAGCCATGGCTGGTTTTGCTCGCATTCGTGGGCTCTAATTCTACATAAAATAAGAAAAGGGGGAGTGAGAGACAACACTGCATCATCTTGACAGTCCTTTCTAAGTATATAAAAGATGAGCTGTAAGTTCCTCAGTGTCTTACTATCATATAAGCAGGCAACAGCAAATTGCCATCTCTAGAGCTATGCAGGACAATGACAAATTGGTGAAAGCCAGCCTAATTCTGCCAATAGCAGTGTCCAGCCATGTTTTCCAGTAGCTGGCCAATTAGTAGAAATACAGATTTCCAAGACAGCAAAAGACGATTAGGGAGCTCTGTAAAAGCCTCAAGGCTGGCTATGAGGCAAGTCTCAGAGGACTGTGATACAAAGTCTTTGCATGTATGCCCCTGATTTTAAGCTGACAGAGATCAGTGTTGGACTAAAGGTCTGATGGACGTTTATTACCTGAAACTGGCTGATGGTCTCAGTCCACCTTCTACTGAATAGCCACCTACACCAGTAAAGAAACAGGCAATCAGCTCATATTTCCAAATTTGTGAGCTTTCAGGCTAGCACTTTAAATTGACCATGAGGGCTAAGGTATCTTGTCCCCCTCAGTAGAGATCTGTCTGGTTCAGGACTGAGGCAAACTGGCATTGTGAGGAGAGAAGGAGCTTTTGGTAGTTTGCTTATGCTGTACCTGTCCAAAAAAAAAGAGAGGATTCACATTTCAATGTCTGTCAGTATGGCATACTTCCCAGGCACTAAAATTCTGTAAAAATTAGAACTCTGGAATGTTTTCTTTAAATAGCCAGACACACTGGTTAGCAAAAGGTCACTGGGGGAGCAGAAACATTAGGTTACAGCCTAAATAACTACTTCAGCAACAATGGGAAGTCAGGTGGGTTTACTGGTTGTACTACCACGAAATTAGCTTTGCAGGAGTTGTAACTTGGGACAACATTGTATAGTTGTGACTGCAACTTAAGCGGTTGTGTAGGGCCACATCTTGCCCTTGAAATGGGTGATAGAAATGAAAGAGGTCACCAAACAGTTGTACTCAATGTAAAGCCAAATAAAATTAAGTTAATACTTGAAGAGAACTGCAAGATAGGAAGTTTCCAGCAATATCAAGGGGGTTCAATCCTTTCCAGTTTCGAACAAAACAACCAATTGTAATTAGCCTCATGTGAACTACTCGCATGAATACCCAAAAGAGGTCTGGTTACTTGTCTAGAATCTCGTAGATCTGGAAACTGGGTCAGAAATCAGTCTCTCTTGTCAGATCATCAATTTTCTGGGTACAGTGAAAATGTAAGGATTGCTTTGGAGGTTATAAACTATATATATGACTACATTCAGCTTCTTTCTAGCCCAAACCTCCATTAGCCAATCCCACTGTACCTTATCTCATTCAGACTCCCCTCTAAGACAAAGCCTACAGCTGAGTAAATGTTGCATTGTTTAAAACTCAAAATTTTACGGTAAAAATGAGGAGCAGAATCATGAGGGCTCCAGTAAGATGCTTTGGTAACAGCCTGCCGTCAGTTCTAAGCAGCAAGGAGGTGTACTGCATGTAAGACAGCCTCCGACAAAACCTGGGCTCAGGTCAGGTGCCGCTGTATACACCAAATCTGTTGCTTGAACTGCACTCTAAAGGAAACCAGCAGCTAATACTATCTGCAGAGAACTGTGGTTTCTGAAACTGTTGAGTGGTCTTTTAAGGCAGTCCCATACAGAGCCTCCATTACAACAGATAATCAGAGTAAGAGCTTCTTCAGAGAGAAAGGGGTGAGTTCCTTGGAAAGTACTTGGAAAAGAGCATTTCAAGCTATCTGTGCAGGAAAAGATCAAAGAGAAATAGTAGATTTTTATCCTTGTTAATAAGCAACTCAATAATGGAAACAATGCTACGTGTTCCAGCTACTTCTCAAAGAAACTAGCATTAGCTGCCTTGTCTCCAAGCTTCAGCCCACTTGCACCCCCAGAGCTCCTGCAGGGAGAACAGAGACGGCTGTTCACAGAACAACATGGTACAGCAGCAGAGCTGGTGCGGCTACACCACTTTAGGCCTATTTGAAAATTTTTCCCTGGGACTTTGGCCTTAGACACAAAATCAAGTGCAACACAACCCATGTTCCCCGACAACGTGACATTCCTGTAAAAAGAGGTGGGCTGTTCAGCGCTGTAGCAAAATGTGAGAGATTGCATTGTGGCAAATGCTCTGCCAAAACTGATGCTTTATGGAAAAACAGCTAAGGGCACTAGAGCACAGCTCCATTCTGCAGCTAAGGTAATTCCCCTCCTGCCCCCAGTGTAAAGTCTTCCAAATCAGCAAGGCTAATCCTCACAGAAAGTGTAAAGTATCCAGCAGAATCATTACAGGGCATACAAAATTATGCAGTCCATCTAAGAAGGACTACTATTGCTTTTTAGATTGGAAGACTCTTTTAAATTTAATTAACCAGACCACCTTCAGGTACAATTAGAACTGTATCTCCCAGTGATACTTCTGCTTTGGTAACCACATGACCTTCAGGAAAACAGAGCTTAGTAAATTGTTGCTTCTAAATTTTACATATTGAGGATTTGGTGGGTCACCTGCAGACATGGCTTTTGGGTGTGTTGAAATGGTGACACAGGCAGGCCAAAGGAAATAGCCTCCCCCTTCTCTCTGCAGCGTTAAGCATAGATCTTCAGTTGTTTGGGAGCTGACAGCATGGGAACAGCTCTTGTCTTCGGTAAAATGTCCCTTCCCCACTGTAAAAGCAAGTTTATCACAGACAGATTCCCTTAAGGTTAAACATAGTCAGGGCCAGCTGCTCTTACAGCTTCCTTTTAGTCTCCTCTAACATTTGTGAGATCACCTGTAAGTTACCATAAAAAATCAGGGAAAGCAGCAATGCTGGAAGCAATTCAAGCTGAAAGTCAGACTAAGTGCACACCACTGCAGTCACAGTCTCTGGTGGGATCTCTGATAAAATGACAGTGTAGAATGACAGCTTAAGAGGAACCTGTGGGCGGGTAGGCATTAAACCTGTCCCAGACACACAGACTCGTCACCTAAGTCACACAAGAAGAGGTTGGTGAAACAGCACAAAATTATCTAATTGTATTAGGAAGAAGAACAAGTTATCTAATTCATGTGTTGTGCTGCCAGAAATCCAAATCAGAGCTCACAACACCGGAATTTTGGATATCTTAAGACACAGAGCAAAGTAGCAGATAGACTCTTCTCATCTTTACTCAGGATCAAAACCCACTGGATTTTTTTGTGGCCATCATAAATTCAATCCAAATGAAGGAGAATGCGAATTTTGATGGTGCCTGTCTCCTAAAGCCTTCCATACCATAAACACCAGGGCAACAACATTTGGTGCTGAAACAGTCTCCCAGTCAGCCTCAGAGCTAGATGAAGCAAAATCAACACCATGACTAAAGCAAAGGGAAGAGGAGCTTGCCATGGGCCAGTTTTATATCCCTATTTTGTATCTTACAACACAGTCAAGAAATCACAGATGGTGTTTGAATTCTTCATTCCTTCCTATACCTTAGCAATGCTCAGCAGAGAAAGAATAGTAAGAATACATAGTACCACTGCTTACTGAAATAGCTAACGGTCCTTTCACAAGGCAGCTCTTGCCCTAAACTTAATTTCTTTTAGCACCTAAACAGTGCTAAGCAAACCACTAATTGATTCCTGAGGCCTTGCAAACAGCCACCTTCCTACTGTTAACCTTCTTTCTACAAGACAATGAATATGAAACTGTCAGGGCTCTGCCTCCATGAGGGGCCAGGCATGGTGAGAGCATGATAAAACACTTGAAATGGCTCTGGCCCTTCCTCTCACACGGTGCCCAGAGCAGCTGTTCCCGTAACTGTTCCTGAGCATCCAGAGGGATGGTTTTTGCCTAAGCCACAACGGTGAAAGGCAGTCCTTGCCATCTGTGGTCAGATGGAAAGGTTGTATCCTTCGCTGCTCTCAGCCATGCCTGCATCCTCTCTGCTGATTATAATCAGGGAGACACCTGCCTCAGAAGAGGCTCGCTTGGCATGCGGTGCAGCAAGGGATTTACAGTTGGCTTAATAGCTGTATGGCTGCTTTTAAATACCTTGCAGGAGAGATTTTCTGGAAAGGGCAGGCATTGCAATGGGACTGGCAGAGCTCCCTAGCTCACAAGCACCAGGCTCTGAATGCACTAGAGTGATGGGAAGGAATATTGTACTTTCACAGTGGTTTACTAAACCAGACTTCAAGAAAAGCTGTAATATTGGCACATGCTCCCATGGTGAATTTGTTTATGTTGTTCAGTTTTCCTTGTGACCTCTCAGCAAACCTGTTTTGAAGGCTTTCCTGTGTCCCACTACTCTTTGTCCAGCAGCAGAACTTCTCTGGACCAACTGTACAGATATTTTTCTCTCTCAGTTCAGCAAAGGGTTCTTTGGTAGCCAGTAATCCCCTGACTTTGCAGACCTTGGTCCAATGTGAGTAACACACTTTTTAGTAGCTCACTTGACGTGTACAACTGGTGTCCTGAGCACACAGAAGTCCAACCTCCGAGAGGACAGACAGACTTTGGGCAATGGGACATGAGCTGCATACAGATGCACAGAAGGATCACTCCTCTCTAGGGAGCCAGCACGAAAAGCATCTGCCAAAGGAAACCCTCCTAACTTCCTGCCAGGGGGTGAAAAGGAATGACACCATGGCAGACAGACTGACAAAGAAGGAGCGACAAGTGTGGAGTGATAAGTGTGGAGTGACAAGTGTGGAGTGCCTCACAACAGGGACCGATCTGTTGGTAATGCTCAGAAAACCCCTAATCCCCACAAGGAGGAGGAAGGACAAACAGCCTCCACCAAAGCCGTCACCTCCACGGTGTCCAATATCCTTTCCACATATTCATCAATTGCAAAGCCACATCCCAGGCAGGCAGGCTAGTAACTCTGGGGTAACGGTGTACACACTGATACCATTTGAGCTCTCTAGGGTATATCTGTTCTACAGCTGGGGCTCCCATTCAGCAGTTCTTGGTGATAAGTTAATTCTCTTAATCATGAGATTGTACCCTTTCTCCTCCAGAAAGATACAAAGAATAGTCCACTTACCAGCAGACACGGCCCTGAACCTTCCTGACAGATTTCTGTGGAATCTGTCCTTGAAACTCCCGTGGAAGTGATTCATGTCTTTCACATCTACGTGATGATAATTTGCAACTGGAGATTTCTCATTCTCTGTCTCTCTGTTTCATTTTGTAGGATGGCCATCACTGCTGTAGCTTAAGGCCGACACTGAGTTCATGCCACCTCCTGCAGTCATTGTATGCCTGAGGAGACAGAACAAATACTTATTAAACCTACCCTAGATTTGCTGTCATATTGTAACTAGGCACTGGAAATCAAATAAATATATCATATAAGAGAAGCAGTTAAAATGTCTACTGAAAAAACAGATTCAGGCAAAATGGCTTAATCTGCAGCATTAATGAGTAACAGATTGTTCCATCGGTAGTATATGAGGAACAGCATGCAAGAAGGCAAAACTCAAACAAGTTCCCAGGGACTCATACCCTCATAAAAGGCCCAGTTCAGAAGAATACTCAAGAACATGGTTAAGGTTAAGCATGTGTTTAAAACCCATTGATTTCAGTGAGACTGAGGTACAAGCTTAAATTCTTTTTTGAATCAAGGTGCTTTACTGAACTGAAGAATATTCTGAGCATAAAGCTCAAAGTCAGAAGCAAGAAGAGCTGGGATGACAGGGCTGGCCAGCTCTGCATTGATGGACATATGCAGCCATCCTGCTATCCCAGCTACTAGGAAGAGGGAGTCATAGCTCTGTGTTTCATCTGCAGCCTAAAATGCATCTCCTAAGTTAGCCTTTGTCTATGCCACACACTATCTTTTTTTCTAATGTAATCCTCAACATAAGGAGAAAAATAAAAAGGAGTCCTCAGACTTTGCCCAGTACCAAGCATACATCCTGACTTCTTGCCTTCATGGGCACAGCTCACAGAAACATCACTGCACAGCCATCTTGTGCTCCTTGCTGCATAGCACATGCACAGTTGCAGATGATCAGCAGCAGTTCCAGGATCCAAATAGGACCAGGGCCACACTTCACATGCAGAATGAAAAACTAGCTTCTTTCTCAAAGAGCTTGCTGACTTAATGAATGCTGAGAGAAAGAGAACAGAGGAATAAAACAGAGAAAGCTCAAGGCCTTTAAGGACAGAAAGGGAGTCTGAGAAAGGGAGATAGTAAAAAACAGGCAGATAGTATTTCTTCTGTTGAATACATGCACCTAAAACCCAGCAGAAACAACACAAGGATATGCATTTGTGTGTGCAGCCCTGCCCACCAGAAGAGCCCATACCCATATTAATTGAGTATGTCTACAATGCCATTAGCTAGATGCTGCAAAGAAAATAATGAAATTGCTTCACAAAAGCAATGAAGACAACTGGCCAGCTCTTGCTATGGCTAATTCAGATTGGGTCTGTGTTTCTTATGTATTATTATTCAGTTTTAACTTATTCCTTTATTTCTTATGTCTGATCAGGTGAAGCAGACATAATACTCTCTTCCATACACACACTATAATCTGTTTCTATTCCCTTAACAACAATTTGTGTCGTTCTGCTAGCAGCAAGGGTCAGCGTGGACAGTGGTTAGGAAAGCAGCAAAAATCAGTGTGACTGGTGCTAGTGAATGGCCTGCTCTTTCCATGAATGCTTTGCTGCCTAAAGCTTAAGAAGTCACATGGGGTGTTTAAAGAAAGGAGAAAATGTCTATTAATTGGCAAAGCCTTCAGAGCCTAGGGCTTTTACCCAGCTGTTACACTGAGGTGAAGCGAAGCCTCCAGGGTGTTTGCAGAGGGATGGAGCTCACAGTTTTCCTTCTATGACAAACAAGTTAGGTAAATGTGCACAAATATGGGGAAAGGGAAGGACATCTCTGCCATGCTCAGTGCAAAAATCCTTAGTTATGCCTCCCTGGCAAGACCAATTGTCTTGATGTTTAATCTTTTCATATTCTTTAATCAACTCAGTGGTGTTAAATCCAAACTAGCTCAATTCATTGGCGGGATTTCTGCAAAGACATCCCTTAAAGGAGTCTGCTACTATTCATACCATAGTCCCTCTTTAAATCCCTTTGGGAAAAGAAGACTGAGTCTGCAGTCTAGAAGCAGAAGACATGGATTTCATCTTAAATGTGACTGGAAATCATTGCAATGACCTTGGATGAGTCGACAACTTCCTGGTGCCTGTCAGATAGGGAAGAGGGAGCCTCACTTGCCTGCCTGGGAGCCTTACTTGCCTGCATGGGAGACCATAAGGGTTGGAGCTAGGCATTCCGACCAAGTCCTTTGAAATTCTGGAGTGAAAGGTTTCAGAACAAGACAAAGTCATGGTCCTCCCTCATCCACACCTCTGTGCGACCCACCCACCCCATGGGGAGGTGCAATGACATGGCCCATTGGAGCAGAAACTACTGGGCTGAAAGGAGGACTCACAGTATGCCCGTATCCTTAATTACAGAGGTGTGTGCCTCTTGGCTTGCATTTCTCCACCTGAACATAGTGTGCTCGGTATAAGTGCTAGTTAGAAGCTTTCACATGTGCCAGAAAGCTGCCTTGGTTTGATGCCATGGAATAGACACGTTCATTCTCCGAGTGTTGGGGCCCGACCAAGGGTGGCAGCAAACATTTACGAGCACAGGTGTTACTGGCAGGTGTTTTGTTTCCGAGGAAGCTGCCTTCTGGCTGAGCTGCTGCCAGCCCATCTATCCGCCTCCCCCACTGCCACACAACCTCACCTCCCCCAGGGACTTTCAGGCAGGCCTATTTGCAAACAGCAGGCACAGGCAATGAACACATCAGGTAATTAAATGGCAGATCAATTCGACTTAGCTTCTCTTGGGAAAGCAGCCCTTGGGAGACAGAAGAATGAGGCAGCAGGAGACAAAGGCAGAAAGAAAAATTGAGAGGTACAGGAGAGAAGGAGTAGAGCAGAAGAGCAAAGATGGAAACACAGCAGGCAGAAAGGGGTACGCACAATGCGGTGTGAAGCCACAACTGCAGGGGAGAAGGCATTCAGGGGAAAAAGGGCATGTTTTCAGCACAAATCCAAAACATAGCCTCATACTAGCTACTATGAAGAAAATTAACTCTATCCCAGCCAAAACCAGCACACTAGTATAGGCAGCATGAGAAAGACAACATTACAGGGAAGACCTAGAAAAGAGAGAACATGTCTAAGGGAAGGTAAGAGCAAGATAGAGAAAAAAGAGACTGGAAAGAGTGGGATAATGAATATAGCAACTGTAGAGCATGGCCCCAACTGTCTGCCTGGATCTCAAGCACAATGGGTCCCCTATAAATGTTTACATACCTGCAAAAATGTAAGCTTTATAAATTTGGAACCATCAGCAAAAAATACATTTGTACTACCCTATTCGCTTTGTTTAAACTAAGATGGAGAATCACTGGATATTGACAGAGGACTTCCCTCCCTGAAACATGTAATGAACCCAGGAGCTTTCTGCTACCGATCTAAAAAACAGACGGTGGAACTGACAAGCAGGAGGAAAGGAAATTAAACAGGCTGGTATCAGTCCGACCAGCTGAGTGGAACATTAGAGAAAAAAACAACATGAACTCCTAATTAGTTTTCAGCTTCTATCTTTAATAATCTGAGATACTGGTAGTACTAACCCACTTAGTAATGCTAGTCTCAGGCCTTCAAGAGTCCAAAAATCCGAGAGTCTTTTCTTTTAAAAACTCACATGATTCTTATTTTCCCCTTCTTTTAAAAAAAAACACCCTAGGATTTACATTTTCAATTTTTTGTCTGCAACGGAGGTACTAGAAATATAAGTACATTTTTAAAAGAAAGATGAACTTCACAGTTGTAATCTGACTTTGGGAGAGGAAGAACACTATAATTAGGGGACCCGGAAAAAGTTTGAGAGTCAGCAACACAAAGGGACCTTTCACTGTATGACCTTCATCCAGTCAGACTCCCCTTCGACAGAAGTGGCCTCTAGCAGTATGTCTCCCTTTGCACTGCTCCCTCAGTTGGGAACAGAGCAAATATCTCTATCCCTGCTTCCAAATCCACTGCTGCCTGCTCTGCAGCACTCTGCCCCATCCTAGGGGTGCGCTTCTCACATTCCCCTTTTACAGCATGGCAGGAGCCAGCCACAGGAGGGACATCTAAATGTCAGGGCTTGAAGCTGCTGTGCCAAAGGACAAATGAAAATATCTCATAGAGACTCTGGGGAAGCCATGTGTTTCCAGTTTTTCGGCTAAGGCTCTGTAGTATCATGCTTCCATCCAAGCATATCAAGGCTATTTACATACACCCACTATATTTACAAGGGTGCTGTGAAGGAGCAAAAGACAAAACCATACCAAACCGTGCAATGAGTCAGTGGCAGAAATGCTAATAAACCCAGACTCCTTGCTGCCTTTTTCTTCTTATTAGATAGACGACACTGCCTTTCTTCTGCTCCCTTCACCTGTCCTGTGACAGATTTTGAAGAATAAATCTATGAAGAGTTAATGTTCCAGTTTTTGCTTGCACGGAGGAGCCAAGAACATTAAATCCAACATTAGGGATGACCAAGCAATAGGTAGCCAGTTGGGAAATCCTAGACCTGACTGCTTCACACCTCAAGGCCAGCACATTAGAAATGCTTTTTTTCTACCATCTTTGATTTCTTTCTTTCCAGGAAAAGAATGAAGTTGCTGAGTCTGAGAATGTCTAGCACCAGTTTGTGGTGTGCTAGACGAGGTGGAATCTGACCATGCTGTTAATTTAGTTTTCTTTTTCCTAAGCCTTGTTCCCTCTCCCTCTTACAGCCCACCTCCACAAATTGCACTGTCCCTTCAGTGGTGACAAATTCTTTTAGCCCAATATATTCCTGACAAATGTTGTTCCTTAGGCCATGAGGTCCACACTCTGCACTTTGAAGCAGAGTACCCATGACTGGCACTGTCAGGGACCACAGGTAGCTGCCACAGAGGGACTGAGGATGAGATGACCAGCCAACAACCACTTCACCCTCTCTCATCTCAAGCCAGTGATCTCCATTGCCAAAGCACTGAATGGAATTAGATAGCCTGCACTACAGCTGGGAGGGAGGTAATTACACAACTAGGAGCGTGGAGAGGGAAGAAGGCAGAAAAATTTAAACTAAGTTAAAAAGAACCAGGAGGGTGGTAGAAGATGGAAGATCTCGTCAGCTGGCAGATGTGGACATTTACACACACTCCTCCTGTCTGCTAAATCCGGGCATCTGGACTTCTGTCAGCTCGTATGGCTAACTCTACACCCCTCTTCAGTATAGGTTCTGTGGCTACCAGATCCTGCAAACAAATCGAGTCCTTACGTGGATGACACAGACCTGAATAACTATCTGAAATCTGCTTCTTCCCAAGGTTTGACTCTGTAAACAACTCAACCTTTCAGCCTCTGCTTGTCTGTCCTTCTAAATTTTTCACAGTACTTACCCTGTAAATGGCAAAGGGCGCACTGGAAGAAGCTGCAACCTCAGTTCCCTCCTTCTCCACAAACAGAAATCATGCATGGATTAGATGCTGCATGCTCCATAGAGACCAGATTGCATAGTGGTTGTGCTCCCACAGAGCTCTGCGCCACAGCCCTGTCCCTAGCACAGTCCTGAAGGGAGTGGCACCGTGGCTTCAGAAGCTGCGGTTGCAGAGGGAAGCTTCTCCTAGGGCTGGAGAGGAGAATCTGCACAAGTGCCCGGAGGAGCCTTAGCAAGCCAAATACTCCCATCTCTTCTGCCCTGCTGCGGCACTGGCATGATTTGTATTCCTAGTGCACAGCTGGAGACAAGCTGTAGCACAGCACTGGAGAATCAAGCAGCAAGTTCCTGCAGCAAGGCAGAAATACAGGAGCTGGAGGTAACTAGAAAGGGGAGATTAAGTCCTCTTAACTTTCAGTGAACCTCACTTCTACTGCTCTTTGTCATGAGACAACAGGGCTACCTGTTACCTGCCGAGAGGATAGCTAACAGAGGAATCCTAGCTATGCTTTAGTGGCCTTGTTCAAAGCAATCAGCTCTTTCTGATATGAGTTCTCCTCTTTTTTCAAATCATACATTTTACTATGTCTACACTGTCATCAAGGGTGGCTGCAGCACCTGGAAACGTACCAGAAAAGGTTTTAAACTATCTTGCTACTCTTTTTCATGCAATGTATGATTCAGCTGCCTGCATTCCCTCTTTCTGACTTACTGAATTGCTGCTCATTCTTTCACTTATATCATGAAATGAATTCTTGAACGGAATCCCAATCTGGCTTTTTCAGTCCAGAATCCTCGATATCATGGTTCTTCTTAGCACCGCGGAGCTGTATCCAGTTTTGACAGGATTTAATGCATGCTCGCTCCCAGAAATCTGCCACATTAAATGAGTAGATAAATATGATAAATATTAAATATGAGGAATATATCTCCATGTAATAAAAGCTGGCTAAGCTTTGTAGACTTTAGTTGTATTAGCTCACTTCTATGAGGCACTTACTTACCACAAATTAAAGGTTGGTCAAGACTGTACAACTCGCATCAAGACCTACAGGTTTTTCAAAAGGCAGTTCACTGAGATACTGGATCTCTAAACTGGAGGAATATGGTAAGAACTTCACATGTGCCTTGATGCTGGCTGCAAGAAAGCCATCGTGCTCATTGTCTGTATTCTGGAAATTCAAAATCAAGAATCCCAGCATCAAGACATTAAAAAACAAAATCAATAATTAGTTGGCTTTGAGTCTGTACATGTTTGTGCTTCCAAGTCTTTCTCCACAGGTAGACAGGTTAGAAACTGACATTTTAAAAAATGAAAGCAGAGACTCACATAATTGCATGACCCGAGAGCTTAGGCTTTAACATCAGATTTTACAAGGCTTACAATAAAAATGTGGTGGCTGGTAGCATGGGGGATTCACATTCCTTTCTTTGTGGAACAAAAAGAGAGAAGAACATGCACATTCCAAATACATTGTCACCTGTGTTCTTCTTGATCTTTTTGAATTTATTGAGCCTGTCAACTGCAGTGGAGGCCAGTTCAACATGTGGTCCCCCAGTGGTAACATTCGCAAGATAGGTTTGCAGTGTGTGACACCACCCCTATAATAAATGCTGTGGTTTATGAACTATTCCTAGGGCAGCTGAAAAGGGGCACTAAAAATTGATATAAAGGACACTGACCACGCTGCCTGGCTTTATGTTCTGGCTTTTTATTCCCCCCCTTTTTTCTTTGGTATTCGTTTATTTCTGAAATCTTTACCTTACAAAAGTTCTTCTATATTTTCACTCTACCTTCAGTCTCTTTTCTCTGTGGTGTTTCTGATTTATTTTTGTTTCTCTATCCCCTCTTCTGACTTCTTCCCTTTAGCTGTCTTTTAGCATTTTGTAATGTATAATTTTTCTTCTATGTCAGGTTGGCACCAACTGAGATGCGATCAAATCTTTTATCCTGAGGGATGCAATGTCTCTGTAAAAAGACTTTGTGCCCTGCCAAAGCAGGAAGAGTCTCTCTGCACTGTAATTTCCAGACGTGCCATCCTCTTGAGCCCAATTTAGGTTCTGTGTTATCACCTTTCATATGATCATTGCCATGACAGGGACATTGCCCTGTCCTAGTTACTGTGACTTGCTGATCTACAGGTGCTGGGGAGAAGCATGTTGTTACCTACTGCTGCATGTGGACCATCATGCTGGATTAGGGTCCTTCTGGTCTGCCACCTAGCGCAGATCTGTCATTTACAAGTCTGTCACTATCTTATGGACAGAGCTGAGGAGTGCACAGGACCCAGGAACAGTCCAAATTGCCATATACTCATTCCTACCTGCAAAGTGCCTTCCTGGCCCTTTCTCAGTTTTCAAGCAAAATAATTATTTTTTATTATTATTTTTCTTGCTGAAAATTCCTAATTTCCCAATGGAAATTCCCCTCCATTCTCACCTTTCTGACCAATTCTGGAGTAGCAAGACCTTCCACAAGTCTACCAGGGCCTGGTATGTTGTCTTGCTGAATCTTGGTCAGTGAAAGTTTGCAGAGAAGACCTGGACAGAAAAGACAACCCCATGCTCTGAAATAAGGCAACTGGCAATTATACAGACATTCAGCTTCTTGAGGGCTGATGCAATGGGGGCCTGGGGTAGTGAAGTGACTCTTTAGAAAACCAAGATCATGGTGATCTGGAGTCACAAATTCCAAATTAATAACCACATTTGGCCTCCCTGAGCTTTCCTGATGTGTAAGTGGATCCAGCACTCTTTTCCTTGCTGGTCACTCTCTGCTGTGTGGTACTGTACCCATGTGTTTGGGTTAATACCTATCCTAGACTGTAGCGTTTGGGTTAATACCTATCCTAGACTGTAGTCTTCATTTTTCTAGCTAGAAAAATTACCTTGTATGCCTTAAAATTACCAATGCATGCCTTACAATGACTATGCCCTTGAAGAAGAACTAGAAGACTGATAGAAGGGGAATATCCTGCCCTAGAAGGTGTCGGAGGCTAGATGATTGCCAAAAAAACAAGAAGTCAGCAAGAAACTGCGGTAACTATGGGAAAGGTAAAGGCGGCAGGGGGAGATCATGACCACTGACTCAATTCAAGACTGGAAATGCCCCCCCACACCTGCAAGGAGCATGTGTGCTAATTTACACAGCCAGCAAGGCTAATTTGAACATAACTAACCAATGAGCATGAATTTAAGCGGGCTTTTACTAATCATGTAACAATATAAATACGCTGTAGTTCTTTTGTGTGGTGTGCTAGCTTTGTGGAATTACCACCTAGCACCCATCTTTGCACAAACAGGAGATAAATAAATATCTTGGCTCTGTGTGTAAGATTGGCTTATTGCACACCGGGTACCAGACCCCACTTGTGGGACAACAGTACTGGCAATATTAAGGGACTCATACCAGGTGTGGAGTATTCTCACCTCCCAGTTGCAGCAAATGGAGCCTCAGTCAGTCGACACATCTCAGGGCCAGGCCTTGCCTGCCTGCTGCATTCTGTGCTGCCAGCAGCTCTGCTTCAGCAGGGGCGGGTGCTCTGGAACAGGCTTTCTAGCTGATGCATTGTATTTGCATAGGCCATTGTCATTCTCTGCGCGGCTCCTTGCAGCTGGCATCCTGAACTGGAGAAATATCTTCTTTAAGGAGAAGCATGAACGACGCAGCTAAAGATAAAAATAACAATAATTTTACTAGATGAAACTTCATGTTAAGCACTTAAAAAGCAATAAAAAGTCAATTTTCTTTCTTTCAATTATTTTGCTTATTCCGTTTTGGAAAAAAAAGAAGGAGAAAAAAAGGGAAGAAAGGAGAAAAGTTTCCTAGTTATAGAGACGTGTGTTTTTCTTATCAGCACCCCATGTCTTCATCATTTCTCACCTCTCTCTCCTCATTGTCCCCCAACCCTACTCAGGTCCCATTCCCCACGAACAGGAGGATAGCCATTATCAGGCAGGCCTGGGGCTTCCTGGCATGTACAAAGGAAGGGAAAAGAGTACTGATGATAACTCATGAGCGCTCACTGCCTCTTTCAGCACACAAGCACCTTTTCAGAGAAAGCGAAAAAGATAAAGGCAGAAATTACTGCTCTTGCACAATATATGCCAAGTTCATGAGAGCAGCGTTTAACACTTAATCAAAATGGTTTGACAATGTAAAAATTAGGTTTTCGAATGTCATTAGTGCCTTATAATAGGTTCAATTTATATCATTCCCATCCCTGTTTTTTCATCTCTGCTAATTGTTTTTATTCATTTCTTTCATTTTTTACACTGTTGTCTTGTTGGTTTTAATTTTTAATTATCGTAGGACTTTTTATTTTACCTTGCTAATTGGTCTAGGTTTGAAAAGACTGGTTCTGTCATTCTTTTTCTCCTAGGGCAGCTACAAGGGATTTTTTAGGCAGGTTCTTTTCCATTGGTAGGCAAGATCTCTTCTGGGCTAATTTGGGCAAAAAAGCGCTTGCTTTTAGGTCAGTGTGAGCACCTTTTTTTGTAGTGTGATTCACAGAAAAGCTCTCTTGTATTGACCTGTAAATTTCCTTCTGCACTGGCATGCAGGATTCATTCGGTATTGGCATGGAAATTGGACCTCTGTTCTACAGTTGATATGCAAACTCTTTTCTATTTGGAAGAAGATGAAAGCACTCTTCTGCTCTGGCTTGCAAGGTCTTTTCTGTATGGGCTCTCCTTTCTGCCACCCACCGAACACAAACACATACACCATTTCTTTTCCCTTTCCATGTACAAGAATGTTCCAAGTCTTGGTTATCACAGGGCTGCAAGATGTCATTTGCATGGAGACATATATTGGCACCGTGTTGGGTTTTTTTTCTGCCAGTATAAATGGAATTAGTTTAAATAATTCCACTGACATTTCTGGGGCAGAAAACCATTTTGGGAATGGCCATTTTTTAGGAAAATGCTGACACTTGCTCAGGTGTACTTGGCAAAGGAGTGTACTTTGGATCTTAGGGGGAAAATCTGAAAAATAAAAAATCTAGGGAAAAGTACAAGTTGTGGGGAAACAATAGTTCTCCAACTACCTTCACTTGTAGACAGATGCAGAAACACTTGTGGGAACTCACTCCAGGGCGACTTCTTGCTCCTGGAGGAAATCAAAGCTTGTAAACATGGAAACTTTGTAATCTTTCTCCTACTGCCAGCAAGAGTGGGCTATGGCTTCACACCAGTAAAGCTGCATTACTTTGGTACTGCAGGGACACTTGGAAGTTTATTCTTACTCTCACTCCCGCTCAGTCCAGTCCTACTGACTACAAGATCCTGCTTTCACCTTTCTGCTGGCATTGGTGCACACTGATTGCTCAGGAAGCGTTTCAGTGTCATATTCAGGCAGGAAACTCTTCACTTAGAAAGAGACCATTTTAGTAAATAAGAGAGTCCTGGCTTTCTTCACAGAAGTAGTACTGGCAGAACTCCTCCTTGCTCTTCACCATTTGAGAGGGAGAGTGTCACTACGATCACGAGTTACAACTGCTGACGTCTGAAAGGATCTTTGCATCAGCATCTCTTGTATGGCAACCAAAGGCCTCATAGCCAAGCTGTCAGGCATGAACTACATAATAGTTTTATTCATCTGGCCTTTAATGGTGTTTTTAATTCTTCCTGCTGGGGAGGCTTGTACTCTTGCGTCCTGCCTATAGGTCTACACTGTCTCTACTTTTTCTCCTCCATGCACTGCAGCTTGTGTATTTTACCCCTCAGCTTGTGGATACAAACACAAGTGTTTCTTCCTTCCTACTTAGCCTGAAGATTCCCTGTAAATAACATGGAGCAGATCTCAAATTAAACCTTCGGTGGCAGTGCTCATCGGCAGAGTCCTACCTGACAAACTGCCAATGTGCTGCCTGGCCCTGGGAGACCTCTCATTCTGTTTAATGTACTGCTGGCTCCAGGCAGCTTTCTGCTCTATGACAGACAGGCATGGCTTCATCAAAGGTTCTCCAGAGCCTTAAATCAGGAACAATACAACCTGTATCTATGAGATGCCAAGAACCTACGCTGATGCCTGATAAGAGGAAGGCCTTTTACTCACCCCTCTCTATATTTAGCAGCATTCCCAGGCAGTGTTTCTAAAATTACCAGCTGCAGTAATGTGATTCATACCCCCATCACCACCAGCAATGGATAAGAAGAGTGTAAATGACATGCAGGAGAAAATCATGAGCAGTATAGCCCAAATCAGGACTGTAATGGTATATTCTTTAGTGCTTGTATTGACGTCTATGCCAAGCTTTCAGAGAAAAGCAGTTATCTGATCTCAGAGTCTGTTCTCTCTCACAGCAGTTGGTGGGAATGTCCCAAGCTGCAAGATGCTCACCTGCAGAGAAAAGGCTTGAGACTGTTTTCAAGCCAAGTTTTTGGGCAAGTCTGGGTACAATCAATAATGACAAAAGGTGTGCACAAATTGTTTTCGCAAGGTCGCTGTGCTGCTTGGGATGTGAATGCTGTCACTAGAGCAGGCTCTCTGCTACCTAAGAAGGGTCTCCATCTGCAGCAAATTAATAGCAGACAAGCAAAGCATCTGTATCCACTGTGGAAACCCATTCCTGAGACAGAAAGAATGAGTGTTGTGATGGTTGTCGTAGTTTGCCCTGAACCAGTCTGGAAAGAGGCATTACTGTGGAATCGGTCCAAGAGCTGGAGCTGTTACAGGTAAATACCATAAACATCTAAATCTTTTAGGAGGTTCAGTCTGCATATCTGGGCCATTATGGAATATTAGTTAAAATGCTAAGTTGAAAAATTATCCTGTGAACCACTACAATGTAGCAGAGGAGCTGTTTTGCTCAGATAAATAATAATTGAAAACTGAGGCAGAAACCTGCAGCCATATTCGTCTGTGTTGTGATCTTGTCAAATCTCATCACCGAATTACTAACAGGCCTTGCTGGTCCATGGAAAAGACACCTGCAGCAGAGGCAGAGAGCCTCAGAAAACAGTATTTATTATTCTGGGGGAGATCTCTCAGAGTTGGTGCTGAACCGATCCCTCAACAGAATTAAAGGGAGCTGTGCTTCTAGCAATGCTTAAAAAGTCATTAAAATGCTGATATCCTTAATTACTGTTGCCACTAAAGACCCTTGTGCCACAACGGGGTATTTATCCTGTTTGCCCTGATCAAATTAATATTTGAGAATTACTTCCCACCACTATGAAATATCCCTCCTTCATCTCATCTATACAACAATTTCAAAGGCACACCGTGCTGTTCCTTTCTTCATACTTCCACATACATTTCCCAGTGCTTTCAAACAGCTGTTCCACAGCCAGGGGGTAATGGTTATTGCCACACATATTGGCAAAGCACACTTGGACCCTTTAGGATGAAAGCACATACGTTTACTGTAGGCAATGATGTCATTGTTATCATCTACCATTGTGACAAGTTGTTAAAGACCAGAAATGAGGGCAGTAATGAAGTTAGACAGAGGAAAGAAATCTCAAAGATGATACCCAAAACTCTTACATGTGCTGCAGACTATTTTGCCAGTTGGATTGCTCTTTGGTAGTTTGTTTTGGTGACCAGAATAAGTCCCTATACATCCACTGCTGCAATGGTCACAGGCAGTACAGAGAAGGAAGGAAATCCTCACTGTGCACTTTACAAAGATCTTGAGAAAAGTTCAGACCAAGATATATATCCACACAAATGCTGCATAAACCATGCACACAGAAAAGCATAATTCCAATGGGTGGCAGCAGAGCGAGGCAATATTTTACATTTCTCTAACATTTTGACAAAATCTAGATAATAGAGAAGTCATAAGAAGACAATGGTCTCCATTTCCTTTAACACAGGCAAAGAATATGGGTCTGATGGAAAAGGGGCCGAGTTCTTAATATGAGGGGTTGAATACAGCAACCCAGTAGTCCACACTCTTACCGTCTCTCAGTAACATTTACAATGTGTGCATAGTTTCCTTCATGATATTTCTTCTATTCAGATAATTTTCACTACCTTCACAGAAATTCCACATATTTCCTTTAGGGATTTTATTAATTTTCACCCAACCTCCCCAGCTCCAAACTAGGTAGCAACTAGAGAAGGCAATGGTAGCCACACCAGGACTGGAACAATGAAAGAGTTAACAACTCCTCCCCAGAGATGGGGATAGGGGGCATAATTTTAAAATCAAAGTGAAATACAGTTACGAGGCAATTTTATTCTCTATTAACCCAATCAATGGAAGGGTCCCATAAGCCATTAGCAGGGAGTTCAGATGCAGAAGATGTCGTGAGGGGTTAGATAAAGATGTTTCTGTGTTCATTAGTACTGACAGCTCAGGGAAAGAGAAGGAAGGAGAGAAGAAGGGTGTGAGAGAGGAAAAGGAAATTAAGGATTGGGACACAAGGAGAAAAGACATTACCTATCAACATGTAAATTGTATAAAATTCCTGTGCAGATGTGACAAGATATACTGAGACAGTGTATTAAGTCACGCATTAGGGACAGGAAATTATGTGGGGCAATATCCCAGGCCTCATCCTGCTCAGTGGTGAGTTTGGGGGTGACCTTGCTATATCAAATCCAGATTTACACAGTGCAAACAATGGTGATGAAGGGATGACTGTGCCCCTGCTTGTAACCCACAAAACAGTTGAGCCGCGAACAGCCAAAACATTTGCCTCCAGCAAACACTGGTCCACACAGCACACAGCAGAGTGATCTCTACTGAAACTTCCCTGGTAGAAAGCCTCTAGGAGAGGGCAGAGCTGACACAGGAAAAAGACCTCCCCCAGGGAGTCTCGACAACCTTTCTCACTACCATATGTAGATCTAAGTCTTAAGATTCACACACAATGGCAGCAGCAGTCAACAAAAAATAACTCATTTATAAAAGGAAGTTCAATTGCATCATCCATCTTAAGTAAAAATTCTATATTTCCCAATACAAGTTGTTTTGATTTAATGAATGGGGAAATCATCCCTTCCCTACTTCCTAGCACACTTATTTCTTCAAATGGATCCTGCATCATTGGAAAGCGGACAGAGAAATGTTAACAGAAATGCTGGGAACTGCTGCTAACACACCCTGGAAAGCATCCTCACGGAAGGAGGAAGGAAGTGTGAGCAACCCCCTGTTCTTCCACAGGGTGTGGGGTGCTCTGCTTGTAATCTGAGTCTCCCTTTCAGCTCTGAACTCGAAACTTGGATCATATTTCATGTTATCACCAAAGGGGAGATTCCACTGTGGAAAGAGGCTAGAGGTGTATAAGGGCTCTGTAGTTGGGAGAGGAGCTGGGAGGAAGCATGGAGTGATGCTGGTGGTGAATAGGATGTGGCTAGCTCATGGAGAGACCTCTCCCTCCTCATCTTCCCGAGTTTTTGATGACACTCCTGTAGCTCTCCCTAAGGAGACAAGACCTCTCCTTGGTCATCTGGGTGTGTGTAACTTTTCTGGAAATCTCCCTTTTCCCTCCTGAATCCTTTAATTTCACACTAATGTGGTCTCCCTGTGCTGTTTACTAACCACATGCAGGCAGCTATTCCCTGTTGCTTGCTCAGGACATTAATAAAATGCCTGCCAACCAATGCAACCAAACACAAAGGGGGCTGCTAATGGCATCTTCCTTTTGAAGTGAAATCCCAAAGCTTTCATTTGGTTCATGTTCCTCCCTGATAAAACTCTCCTGTCTCTGTCTCAATATGGGGCACTCTTATCTAGTCTCACTTGAGGGTAGCAGAAGCTCTGAGGCTGATCTGGGGAGTGCTCTACCTCCTGTCTGGTGAGGAGGAAAAGCCAGCAACCACAGCACATACGAACCAGACGTCTCAAAGAGGACATATGACCATCATTATTCTTGAGGCAATAAGGAATGCGTATAATATATCAGAAAGGCAGGGAAACAGTCAACCTACAGATGTAGGGAACTGTTTGAATATCCCTAGGATCAGCCTGCAAAATGAATTTTGGGGACAGGGATCCACAGACAAATCCTGGGCATTGCAATGCAGCTTTGGGACATGGCAGCATTATAGTAAATACTAAACTACTGTGTTCATTTGTGAGATAATGTGTTTACACAGACAGACAGATAGATATACTTTAGGAGACAGACACAACTCAGAGAATCATATCCATACATTTTCACCTCAGATTCTGATGTGGTAGTCAGTTCTGCAACTGTAAGGCATTTGTGTTTCTCAGTATTGCATCTAAACCTATAACATACTTATTGTCTGTACAGAAAGGCAGCTACTTTGTGAGGCTGGGGCAGCCTGCTACAGAGGACATGCACACTGTGCTGCCTCTGACCCGGAGAATTTGATTTTGTACTTTCTTTTCTTGTTTCCTTCTCTAAAGATTGTGAAATCCTTCTGGTTCTTATCTGGCAAGTGGAGAAACAGAAGAATGGCATCAAGGCACATTGTCAGGACCCACTTTTTTGTAAGACAGTGCTTCACAACACAAGATGTTGTTTGGTAGCATGTACCCCTTGGAATCCACTGGAAGAGAACCAAAGATGGGGAAAAAAACCTGCTGTTTGCATTTGCTTGGTACTCCATTATGGTCTCATTTGACTTCACAGATGAAGCCAAGTAGACAGGGATCTTTAAGGGACCCTAATCCAGTTTAACAGGAATTTGAACATCCACACTGGGAAAACTTCAATTCTCCATCATAAATACAAATGATGTCATTGCTAGATGAACCATGAAAAGCCCATTCTGGGAATAAGGTGAACATCTGAGACATGCCTAACTGCTAGTGAAAAATTATGGCTCCTTTTAAGAAATCTTGGTCTTAAAAATTATTAATATAGTCCATATATTTATGTAGTTGCTGGTAGTTTACAAACAGGGGTTATCAGCCCTACTCCCAGTGATTTTCATTCCAAAGATGGCCATGCTGTTCTATGAGGAACCGAGAACCGTTGTGGAGCATCCTGGCCTGTGAACTCAGGAGGAACTGCCTGCATCCATTCCCACCTCCTCACAGAGGCACTGCTCCCGCACCTCAGAAAGTCCCCTTGAGCACAGGAGATGTGGTCTCTAATGGGATGGGAATGGGTTCTCCTTTCCTACCACACTACGGTGGTTTTGTTCTTCCCCTGCTGAGGCTGGGTGACGTGTTTCCTTTGAGTTCACTGATTCAGCAAGATCGAGTCCTTGGTCTTAAATAACTAAAGACTGCAAACTGAATATTGTAGCCATGGCAACAGGCAGCTCAACTTTAAACTCTCTGATATATAAAAAGGCAATTTTCTTTATTTTTTCTCTCTGCATTTTTATATTTCCAGAACTTACTTACAATGATAATAATGGCCTCAGGCCCTAACCTCCACCAGCCAGCCATTAACTTCATGGAAATGCCTCCTCCATCAGCCCCTATTGTCAACAGTCAGCACCATTCCACAGAAACCATAGGGTCTCACCACACTAACACGACTGGATGTCTCAGCTGTGCTACAGCCCTTTGCAGTCCTGCTACAGACTTATTTCCTGATCATGACAAGTGAACCGGGACCCCATTTAGAGAGGCTGCATGACTCTGCGGTGCTCGTAACTTCCTCTTGGAAAATGGGGAACAAAATGTCTCTCATCAGACTGATTGCCATTGTGCCCTGCACACATAAGCTCATGGGTAGATGCACATGCCTCTGCCTTCCCTCTCTGCCTTCCAGGCTCATCCCAGTTGAGTCTCTCCCCATCCATCTTTCTCTGAATGGAGCAGGAATACTTTCATGTATCAGTTTTATTTGGTTTCCTGTTTGTGCATCAGAAGCATTGTCAATGCTATTGAGAAAACACTGGAAATAGTGGAAATATAGTTCTTTGCTAACTGCTGCTAAAGCACAGTCAACAAAGGGAGCTTTTGCATTTTAGGAAATTCTTTATTTTTTTTTCTCAAATTCTTTCCGAATCTTTCCTTCGAGAGCTAAGGCTGGATTAACAATACAAAGGAACTGTTTAGCATGTGTAAGACATTGCTTGCCTATTCATAACAGGAACAGAAGACCTCAATCCTACATGTAATTTTGTCCTTGACTCTGTATACGGCAAGTGGTTTAACCTCTTTGTGCCTCAGTTTCTCCTTCTGTTAAAAGGGAAAATGATACTTCCATCTCTTCTAATGGTCATGAGATTCATTTCACTAGTAATGTGTGTGTAGTATGTAGACACAGCAGGATGAAAGGCAATGGTTGCTGGTATTATATATTACTCTCAGCAGATAGCAATTTCTACAGTAGGTTAAATTCTGGCCCAAAAAGTACTTGACTGTGTCCCTTTAAGGTCACAAGCTATTATGATGTTGAAGACTAAAATCCTTTGTATATGATCATGAATAAATGAATTGAGTATCACTGCCCAGCCATGTGGGATATGGAAACGATACTGAATATCATCAGCCTGAACTATCAACATCCATCAGCTTTCCCCTTGCTCATCTCTCAGCTGTCGCAATATGAAACCCACTCTCCCCCGAGATTTCAAACGACTGGGGCTAAACAGCAAAAACATTCAGTGACGATATTTGCCAGAGAAGGTCTCAGTCACGAATGACTAAAAACAAAATTATAGAGCAATCTCGGCTGACTGAGAGCAGAATGAAATGTGATTCATTTTCATCCACCCAGCAGGGACTGCAGGGGGGAAAAAAAAAAAAGGACTGGATTAACCCCTTCGCTGCTGGCAATGCCCATGCTCCCTGGGCTGATGCGCATGCGGTTTGCATTGCTCAAATATTAGGTCTTCTGCTTGTTTTGTAAGGCAACTTGTAGATTTTATCACTCAGGTAGACCAGACCAGTAGGTGGACTGTGCTAAAAATATTTAGCATGGTGTACTTTAATATCATATACACTATATAGGAACATTAACTATAGACCCCACTGTCCTCTATCAAGCAAGACACCACTCCCTGCCCCAAAAAACTTCTAGTCTGAAGATGAAAGACAAAAGCTGGACAATGACATATGGTTATGGGATAAAACATTTGTCAGGAAGGCAGGCAAAGGTGTCAGCATTGCATCAGCTTGCAGGAGATAAAGGAGAGTTGTAAGGAGGGGAACAAAGGAGGATAATGACATGGCTTTCTGAATGCTTACGGGAAGGACCTCTCACATGTGATGAGCAGCAGAGGAGAAAACACGGAGATGGTAGTCTGAAAGTTTGACTAGGAGACAATGGAGACTGGTCTCATGGGGATACGGGTGGATGCTCTGGGCAGAAGCCATCGTTGCAGGCTGCCTCTCTCATCCATGCTGCACTCAGAAGCTTGGGGATCACGACTAGACTCAGCTGAAGGCCTCCCTGAGGAAATGAGACTCCCAATGGTGCTCAGTCCCCTTCATTGCGCAGAAGTCTGGGGCAAATCTCCCCATGCAATTTCTACCCATTATAGGAAGGGGGCAGGTGAGACACTACTGGAGTTTAGTTCCCGTCATGACTAACACCATCACCGGAAGGCTGTGTGGTTAGCCATATGCACTGGGTGGCTCTGCATCCTGGCTGACCACTTGCTGGAAAAAATAGATTAAAAGCACGTCTGTTGTCCCTAGCCCAGAACAGCTGTTTAAAGAAAGAAATCAAAGTAAGAAAGATTACATTTTTAACAGTAAACGTCACAGATGATCTTTTCTTCAGCATTTTCTCTGACACTTTTCCTAAAAATAGAGTAGCTGAAGACTGACAACATAGCAAAAAAAAAAAAAAGGCAAATAATTAGTACTTTATTAAAAAGTCAAAAGCAAAGGTTCTGAAAGGTCATATAGTGATCTCTCCGGAAACAAACGGCAAGGACCTGTCAATAAGTTGTCCTCCCTGAGGCACCATTGTTCCTGAGGTCAGAGACTGAACTAGGAAATGAAAACTTGTGCAAGGGTTGCTCTTTGGGTGTCTGATAACCTGCATGTCAGCACTGCACTGTAAATCTCTAGTATAACCACAGCAGCAGTCAGAGTCATGATACCGCAAGTCAAGCTAATGGATGATACATGTGATACTCGGAGTGAAGTGGTAGCACAGGTGAAGTGCTGGAGCAGGAGCAATTTAGTCAGAGCTGCACAAATGCTGGATAGAAGGCAGACTTCCCCTGCCATGTTTTGAGAATGCTAGATAGAAACCTCCCTAAACAACTCCCAGATTAAATCAAGAGGTGAAGCCACGGGCAGGATGACAAAGACCAAAGCAGCAACTTCACAAATCAACAGCCTGTACACGGTAAAGGAATGGCCCAAGATAGGCTTGACTGATGACAAGTGCTTTCTGCTTTATGCACACTGTGGTGCAACTTATATGCTTGATTTGGTTTCCTTCCATAAATGGAGAAAGTTCTCATGAACCTTAAAAAAACTGTTTTAAAATCATCCAGGTTTACTGCTTCTTTAATAAATTTATAGTTGGTCAGTTTAGTCATATGACTGTGCTTTTCAAACAACATCAGCAAAACCCTTAATTTTTTACTATTAGCGAGCAGCAGGAGGAAAAAAGATGAAAATACCAGAATAGTAAGTATTTGGGTTTGCTGGGCTGTTACAAAGAACAGAAACCTCTGTTAATATTGGAACATTATGGTCTGCCTGGGCCAAACATAGCATCTCAGCGGGGCTACGAGTCTCAGTAGAATTGTCATAGCTGCACTGCTTCTGCTCCATCAGATGGCTTATGTAGAGCTAGCTGAAGTTTCATGGGTTGGCATGGTGGAGCTGCATAAAGAAATACCCAAAGGTTCCCACACTGCATTTCCAGCTTGAAATTGGTTCTCTTCTCACCTCTCTTTTAAACTAGTTTGTTGTGTTGATTAGATCTAATAAAAAAGATTTGCTTTCCTTTATGGTTAGCAGAACACCAACATGCCTGTAAGTAAATAATAGTAATTGGCCAAATCCTTACACCGATAAAACGCCTCCTGAACACCACAATGGTTATCTTGTTCTGTTATACCCAAACAAATCCATTATCTTCAATGGAGCAGCACTTGTATAATGGAGGGAAAAAAAGGAATTTGGCCTAACAAGACTCTTTCAAGAGAAGTGACTGAGTAAAAGGGCTGTGAATTTTGCTGATTACTAGTTATTTTAGGAACCATATGCACAGGCACTTTCTGACTCATGTTGCTGTCGATGAAGGGCAGCTGTGCAACAGCAGACTGAGTCCAGGAGTCTAGTTCCGACTCTGATTCACAGCATGATCTTCTGCAAACCACTTACCTCTGGGGTCAAGACACTCAGTGCGAAATAGGGTTGACAGTATTGCCCCTCATTATCCAGTGCTTACAGATCCTCAGAAAAGATTGCTATGCTAGTGCAAACCCAGGAGTCCAAACTGCCCGTCTACCCTCAAAGACTCTGACGGGGCACGATGAGGCAGGCTGGACTGGGCTGGATTTGAAGGTGGGAGGTCCAACACGGTGTCCTTTATGTTGTATAAGACACAGTAATAAAAGAAGATGAACAAACACTTCCCAGTGTTTGGCTTAAAATGGAAAGGTATTTGCAATTTCTAAATATATATAGCATTTGCTTTGGTTGTAATTTGCTTCGCTTGCTTAAAGTAAAGCCAAAGGATGCAATTAGGATTTCATGCAGATGAAGTTCCATTGTATTTTGTAAAATGAAATCCGTTTCCTCGACCTGGAACCACACGCCACAACCTGTTCACTGCATGAACAGAAGTTGTAATAGAAATTATTATCAAAATAACACCCAGAATCACAATCAGCATCAGTTCCCCTCACTAATCTGCACTGGATGGATACATGCTGAGTAGCATTACTTGACTAAAAGAACATGCCATCCAGAGAAAGAGAAAACAAGCAGAGAAGTGCAGTGACCTTCTGGGACCACACAAAATGCCACTGGCAGACAGGAGAAGGGGCCAAGGTGTCTGAAGTCCTCACTAATAGTCCTAATTTCTGCCTTCCCAGAAGAAATATGTCACTACTTTTCCTGCCAGACAGTAAATTTGCACAAAATAATATTTTCGCAAAAGATTAAGATAATAAAGCTATTGATGAGACTACACTGAATTTGCTGAGCAGTATTTGCAGAAAATCAGGGGAGAGTTTTCAAAATGTCAAAACAGTTCATTTTTATATTTTTTTGTACAAAACATTTCCTTATTGCTTTAAAATATTTTTTGCTTAAGAAATGGATTTGAAGTAAAAAAGAAAGTGTAAAAAAAACAGCCCAGGGGAAATGGACAAAAAAGCTGAAAACTAAAGAAATGTTGTTTCGCTCCCACAAATCCAGAATTTCAATTTTAGTATTTTTTGGTTGAGCCACAGAACCAATAAATTCATCCTCTTCCCAACTCTGCTCCTGACACCTTAAGCCATGTGCCCTCCATTGGAGAGACTGATGTTATCAGCTCCACATCATTACATACCCTGTAACCCTAGTGACAACACTGTGCTTGGAACATTCTGCATGGGAGCTCCTGTGAGCACAGTTCTTCCACCAGTCCCTTCATGGGCTTCCTGTGCTGTGAGGAATTAATATTTTCCAATATTAATTAAATAATTATTTTTCATCTGCAGCTCACGTGCTGAATAAACACGTGGGAAGATGGAGGGCAGCTCCTTCTGGTGTCCAAGAACATTTGTGCAGCTAGGTAAACTCTTCTCATATAATTCATCCTGGTTCTTACAGACCATGTCGAACTCGGTGATAACTGACACCAAAAACATATTTGTGCTCAAAAGCCACTTGCAAAATGAATGGAAACTTGAAATCCAAATGCAAAAAAGATAATAAAAGACATAAAAGACATAATCTCTCTTTGCATTCAATCTGCAGTCCCAGGGGACCTCAGTCATTTCATTACCACACAAGACTGCAGTGAAAGTGTGAGTAAAGGCACGCAGTTCCACTTGAAGGAACAGGTACATGCTCCTGTAACTGAGGACAGGCCAGAAAGTTAAGGGAAATTTTCAGGACAAGCTGCAATTCCTTCCTCTTTGTGCTTTTTTCCAACGTCAAGGCAAACTGGTTTTGTGCAAAGCACAGCTGTGTGCCCTGGTTAGAAGTAAGCCAGGTGAAGATGTACTGGCATGGACTGCAGACATCCATTGTAAAAGTCCTAAACATAAATTTGGGCAGCTGCCCTACTTTGTACCCTGCGCTGCTGGCATACAAGCAAGCTTGCATATGTTTGCATATGCTGCAATTGCACTTTACATTCACATTGCAGATACATGCTACAAGTGTAGTCTTAATCATGCAAGGTCTATTGCACCAGTTTATGAACATGCAGAAGCAGATCCCTGGACTGCTCCCAGGGAGACAAAACCGACTGTAATTTCACTGTTAGCACCACTCGATGCAGCACATACATGCCATGCTGCATTGCTCCCTTCCCTCTATCTATAAAACAGCTGTGTCTGGCAGTCAATGCACTTGTCATTCAGCCTGTCCTCTGCTTCCCGTGCCAGCTCACCACAGATCGGGCAGCAGGCTTGCCCCCATCGGGTTTTTGAAAGGACTGATCACACACAAGCTCAGACTTGGGAAAACCCACGGTACTTGGGGGTGCAGCGGGACTGTGCCTGCGTTACATGTGTAGTTCCACACTTGGGGCCCAAGAGTTTAAGAGCAAGGGATGTTGCAGAGTAATGGCATGGCAGTGAGGAGAGAACTTGGGCATTACAGGTCACAGAGGAGGAGCTTGCTGGTCTGCACTGGTAACAGCCTCTTCTCACTCCACATTGCACAGAAATATGTATCTAATTAAGAGTCATGTGTCGTGCACAACTCTCCTGAGAGATGGGCTGGGGCTTCCATATAGCCACCGGGCATTTAAGGAGCAGAGGGCCTCGGGAGAAGGATGGGGCTTGTTTACTTTTCCTTGTTACCTGCAGCATTTCCATCTCAGACTGCCTAATTTAAAGTGCTTCCAAGCCTGTGCTCTCTGAAGGCCTGGCCCCATTCAGCTCACGGACAATGGAAAACAATTTAGGTCTTGCAGCTACAGCGGGGTGATGCAGCTGATAAGAGAAATTCAAGGTTAAATAATCTGTTCTGTGGGCAGAGGATTGGGAAAGGATCTCCACAGAGCCAAGGAGCAAGGTGGGGAAGCACAGGCAGTGGGGAACAGGTAGGATGCAAACACTTCCCTGAACCCAGAGGGACTTGCCCGACGCCGCTGCAAACAGAGGACTTGGAGAGATGATCCACAAATAACACGCTATTTTTTGTCATTGCTGTTGTGCTTTGTATAAGGGAAAACAGAACACGATTTTTGGTTGGCAGTACTATAATAAGTGAAAGGTAAATTAAAGATTTTTTATACTTTCATAGCATCTCCCAGTCAAAAAAGTTGCTGTGCTTTAGTCCTATCTTCTCAGTGATGCCAAAAAAAGAATAAGAGTGAAATTTCTGTATGAGGGAATGTCTTCTCTGTAACGTATTGCACAAGCTTTGTCACACAAAATGACGTTCACCCTGCAGGCAGGCAAACAAACCCTTTCAATCAAACAGTCCAAATGCAATGGCATTACATATTTCACCTATTTGCATG
This sequence comes from Aptenodytes patagonicus, assembly GCF_965638725.1. Taxonomy (NCBI): domain Eukaryota; kingdom Metazoa; phylum Chordata; class Aves; order Sphenisciformes; family Spheniscidae; genus Aptenodytes; species Aptenodytes patagonicus. The sequence continues at coordinate 6,209,332 of NC_134956.1, forward strand.
CCACATCTACTAGAACTTTTTATCATCCAGTACTCTGTCATCACACTACTGTCCACAGGAAGAAGAGCTTATCATCCTCACATCACACATAAGGAAATTCCTGAGGGAATAAGCATATTGTTCATGGTTTACTATAAAAAGTCTAGGAACGGACCTTAGGGGTTGCTGCCCAATTCTCCCCTCTAAGTGTCAGATATTCTTCCATCGTAAACAGTACACTTATCTCTGCTTAACAGGCCCAGATCCTAGAGGAACGCAAATCCCAGTTTTAACTGTGTTATCGGTCATGTACCTTCAGTTGGACAGTAAAGACCTTCAGTTGGACAGTAAAGAGGAAAGGGACACTGTGTAGCTGGTGTTTTGACACTGTTGTTTTAAGACATTGGTAGGGATTGGGCAAGCCTGTATTTTTATACAGCCTGTAATCATGCTACTGCTATTTCTCACTTGATAATTGCTTGCTGCTAGCAAAGAGTAGAACTCATAAGGCACATCCATCCTGCAGGGAGCTGAGATGGAGTCTCGCAATTTAGGCCTCTCTCTCTCTAGCAGAAATATCATCAGTGGTAAGGAGTCTGGGCCTGATGGTAGATCACCATTCAGGTGATCCCTGGATTCCTTGAGGCAGCTTCCTGTTTCCTTTAATTTTTTCATACCGTTATTTTTTTCTTACAGAGACTCTGATGTAAGAATGTAGTCCTTGAGACTGTCAATTTGCTAGGTTACTCTGGCACTACATTTCCTAATAAAATTGTCAGTACATTACATAAAGTGACTATACAATAACTCCTGCAATAAATGAGTCAGGATGGTCACTGGCACTGTTTTCACAAGACAATGGGAGAACTGGGAGATTGCAGCCTACCCACAGGAGATCTTGTAAATTGCCATAATGGTGTATAAATAGAAAGAAATGCAGAGGCAACTGTCAGCCAAGGTCCTGCTGACTCAGTGCCACCTTGTGTTTTTACCAGGAAGCACAGAAGCACAAGAAAGATCGTCAGTGAGGGGCAGAGAGGGTTTCTGAGTAAGAACTCAGCCTACTTTAAACTGTGATATTCTGGATTCACTCAGACCAGCCACAGAACAAACCCAAGACGCCTTTCTCCTGCAGGAATGCTATGGCTCTCAGCCATCCAAACCTTCCTGGAGGAAAGCTGGCATCACTGGGGCAGAATGAGGCACAGAAAGGTAGAAGTTTTTTGCCTAGCATCACAGCCAGTCAGTGGAGAGCTGTGAAGCAGGGCTTTGGTTTTTTAATGGTGACCTACAAAGTCGTTAGACTCTATTCCAGACTCCTTTGAGACAGAAATATGTGGGCAGCATTAGTAAATGTCATTATACAGACTTGCAGGATGCTACACAGAGGAGACTAAACTTGTCCATGTTCCTTCCTTTCTTCCTTTTTTCTTAGTGGTTGGCTTTGCAGAGAAGCAGCCCAGGAGGGACATAATGCCGTCACTCCTCAGGAGCCCTGGTGTGAGTGATTGAATCCTTTGTTTGTCTACTGTTCTTCCACTGAGGTAGGAACACACTAACTCAAATGAGAGGGACAGAACTATATCCATCTTTGCTCTTGTCTTCCCTGAGGAGAGGATGGCTTGTGCAGTCTTACAGCACTGCAGCTCTGAGAGGATGCAGGATGGTGCTGGGAGGGCACCTATGCAACTGACATCCCATGGGGCAAACTCTGCACTAAGTAGCACTGATGGGACGCTGTTGGCCCTGGTAGCCTCCCTCTACTCCTTAGGTCTTCCTAAGTCACAGATAGAGCAAAAGAAGCTGGGTGTCAGCTTTCATTTCAGTTCCCCTCCAATTCTTTTAAAAATCATTAATAGTTTCCACTTCAGCAGTGAAATTGTTCCCTTAGGTTAACTTTGCTGCTTCTGAAAAGGATCTGATGACTTTGTCTGGAACTGTTCAGTGCAGGTACCTGTGACTCCTGCCCACGCTGCACAGTCCTGACCTGCACCATCCCATCGCTGGGCCTGCCTTGGTCTCCCAGCAGCTCTGCCAAGGTCCTGCATGCAATGTCCTAACCCAGAACCGCTCCTGCTCTTCCAGTCCTGCAAGTCTCCACCCAGCTTTGCCCATACTTCTCCCTCAAAATCTGAATGCAACCCTGCTGTTTATGAGTAAAAAGCCTGCATACTAATTACCTCAGGTTCTAAGACCACTTTCATTATCTAGTATTTTAATTTTACAAATAAATTAAAGAGACAGCTGTAGAGATATAGATACATAAATATGTATTCTTGTTTCATTGGAAAAACAGTGCTACAGCACCTTTTCTAGCCTAACCATAGCAGAGAGCATTAACAGAAAACCTCACTTTTCCATTTAGTACACATCAAGTACACAGGACCGAATCTCTCCCCAGAGTAAGCTTGCTGAAGTCAAACAGGGCTTACATCAGAGATGAATTTGGCACTCTGTTTTTAGTGAGCTTTACAGCAGAAATTCAGACATATTCTCAGGCGTATTTCCACTGAACATGCTGAAAGCGTGAGGCCACGATCAGGAGAGGAGTGAAGTCAAAACTCTGCCACCTTTTCATGACTATGTCTTTTGGATCAGCCCATCTGTCTGATGTGCCCTTACTATGTCCTCTTTTCAAGAGAATGGAGAACATTAGGAATTGTCTGCAGGGGGGGATGAGGACACTTCCTCACTGTAAGGCAAGGCATCTATGTTTGCACAAGAAATTTGGGAAAACACAGGATAAAACACAGTCTACATGAGAAAGACACCTCCAGATCACTGTTTTCCACAAGTTAGAGCCCAGCTTACTGAAACTGAGCACATCCTTAAGACTCACCCAGGCCCTAGTCACCAGTGGGATGAACTCCTTTACTACAGTAAATTGCTAATACACATTGGCTTAAGCTAAACTCCCTGAGAGAAACATTGTCTCTACTGAAGCCAGTGGAAGCTTTGGTATTAGTTCCAGTTACACCAGAATTTCATGTCTCCCACCTGGTTTCTGTTCTTCACTGTTACTTGCTGTCAAGGCACACAGGATGAGAAGCTTTTCACTGAATAATAAACTGCTGCAGATAAGTTGAACCCATAGGAGCGCTCCCTTCTAACTGCAAAAGGAGCATGGGGACATCAATAAAACCCTGTCTGATCCTGTTCTTCTAATATTAATCTGAACTCGACAAATTAGAAACTGGTGAAATGGATCTGAACAATCTGGATTTTCTTATGTACCTTCTTTTATGCAGTGTTGTTTTATTACAGATGGTAAAAGTGAACCTTTCTGCTATGAAACACTGATTTTACATAGAACTTTCTGTCCATGGGAAGAGAGAGAAGCTCATTATAATCACCTGAAAAAATTTCTCTTCTGAGTTTTGATTGCTCTTGATAATTTCGTTTAGTCAGTGCTAGTTCATTAATTTACCAAATACATATATTTCAAAATTGCAGTTCATCAAACTTTATATTTTGTCAAGCTGCAAAACAAATTCCCGAGAGAATCAATCTGCCAAAAGGCTGGAGATGGGGTATAAGCCCATTTCATCCAGGGTCTATGCATCAATGTGACCTCAGCTCAACTTTACCAAATATAATGGTGGCAGAATGGTCTATGTGCAATATGCCAGCGATCCCCATCTAGCTCTTCCTAGAAAAGGATCTATATCAGAGAAAGCCCCCATCAAAACTACAGAGTAGAGAGACTGACCAGACCTTTAAAGTATACCTATCAATTCACCCCTACAGCAGATACCTCTAGTTCAGGAGCAAGTCACGTTGGAAGGAGAGATGGTGATCGGGAAGCATCTCCTGTTCCTCTCCATGATGCACAAGTTCTGTCACTAAATAACAAACCTCATTCCCCGGAACCCTTCAAGCCAGGACCTTTCACCCAAACTTAATAAATTTTTAAAGTTGAAAGCCCAACTTTGAGATGGAAAGGAGAGTTTAAAATACTATTTCATTCTTTCAAGCTGTGCTACAAATGGCCAACACCTAGCGGGGAAACATTAACTCCCAGGACAAGTGAAAAGGCATATAAATCACGTAGGGAAACATCTTGGGCTAGCGGCTACTAACCCATTGGAGATAAATCTAGGAAAAATCTTCCTCGAGTTTTGCAGATTTTATTTTAAGAGAGAAGAAATAGGGGAAAGCAGTTTATTTGCTGTTTTTTTCTTCAAATTCAGCAGCAAATATCAGTCAGTATTATACTGTCTATACAATGCACCTTTCCCCATATCAATAAACCACAAAACACCCATCATATCCCTTACATTAACCTGTAAAGCTGTTACAGAATTTTGACATTTCAGTAGCAACCTTGTATTTCCAGGTTTGCATTCACACCTCCTAAGGGTATGAGCTTAGCAAAGTTAGAGGAGATAGAGTATGCAGATAAACTGTAGAGAAGAGGGCACCTAGGATCACTATGGGGAGAAAAGGCAGAAAAGTCTGTGCCCAGTAGCATAAATTCCCTTTCAGAGCCCAGAATATAATCCAGGATTCAAGAGTCTTACTATCTCTTGCTGTTAGCCAGCATCTGTAAAACGCAGATGCAAAATGTTCACCTCATTCCCCTCTGTATGCTGACCTACAAGGAAGATAACTATGTACTTCTGCTATCAGTTACTCCCACAACCCGGGTAGTAGAGGTCTATACAGCATGTATAAATGTTCCCACATTACTGATGAATCACCTAGGAATGAATCTGAACCCACATGATAGAATTTCTGAAGTTTCCATTTGCTTTTCTTTTTAAACACATGCACAGACACATACATAAGAGAAGCAAGGCACTGAAAAAATTGCTGATACTGATAAGTCATGTATTTAGAAGATGGGAAATAGCAGGTGCAAATTTAACATGAAGACCTAGTAAATCCAGTTCCTTTGAACATATTTCTGGTGATCTGGTCCTTTCTTATCCTATCACATACTATTTGCCAATAGAAGACTGACTTACATATTGCACAAGGCAGACCTATTCTTCAGCAGAACAGGAGGTTATACTGAAAGAGGATGTTGTCTTTAGGATCTCTACTCATTTATTGCTAAGATGGAAAGGTGTACAGTAAATGAGGCAAGGAACTGAGAAGAAAGGAGAAGTGGGTCTCAAGATTAATGTAGCTGAATGTCTAGAGGGATGGATTTTCTCCTGCCTGCTAATACAAATGTCATTTGTACAAATGTCTTGGTTTAAGCAAGACACTTAAACCAAGTACCATGAAAGGTCACTCACTAACTGAGTACGCCCTGTTTTCTTGATTCCTGACTTGAGGCCTGGGCTGTGATTTACAGACATCCTGAACATACCTATCTACAACAAACAAAGATGGAAACTGTTGTTTAAATGTGTGAAGTGCTTCAAAACTCCCTACTGCAATGTCTCTGCCTCAGTTTCCCAAACAGGAACCCAATACAATAGTATGCCCTCATCAACCAGAGATGTTGTAGTACTAAGTTAGTTAATGTTTGTACAGCAGCTAGCCATTATAGTAATGTGTGCCACAAAAAAGTCTGTGAGAAAATTAATAATTTTCTCTCCAGAGTAGGATTTGAATTGTGTCCAGTAAATAAAGCCTGGAGCCATATGCCAAACAATGAGAAGGTAATAAAATATTGACTAGCTGCTTATTCATAAAGCTCCCTCTATTCTGTGCACTGTCCTGAGACAGAACTGCTGGGTAAAAAGTAGTATGAGGAGATGCATTTAATGATTTTATTGTATACCCAAGAGAAGACTCAAGCTTGTGTTTGCTAACTTTGCATTTGACATTGCCTAAGATTTGAAGCTTCCTTTGCAGTTTTTAAGATGTTCATAGAAGAGTGTGTACCGATGTGCAGGAGTGTTTCTGTGTTACCCTGAGCAGGATTATATTCAGAATTGCGTCCCCAATTCCTTTAGATTTCAGCTGTGTTGGAATCTATTAACAGTAGTAAACTGTAAAAACAATGGTGAGAGGCAAACTGATAACTCACTTTAAAACCACAGGTGGCTTCTGCAGTCAGGGAAAAATACCCTTTCTCCCTCTGAATTCCTAGGTAGATCTGCTGACAAGGCAGATAAATGCCTCTGAGGGTTACCTGTGCCTCTTTGCCTCCCTCCTCTCCTCAGCAGAGATACATGTGTTTTCCATAGGAATGTGTCTGTACCAGAGAGTTAGAAATCCAAGAGCAAAGGTTTCAGCTAACCAGCTGTGTAATCTGAAGGACAAGAGGTCAGGGTCTCAGAAGGGAATACAGAGCAACCCTGAGCATCTCTGGGGAAAGCAATGGCAAGACCTGCACTCCATTTCTGTGCTCCTGACTTTAATGAGCTTTCCCAGCCTTTGTGCTTCCACTCTGCTGCCCCTTGGACATAGACAAAGGAGTACAGTTAAAGGAATTTACCTGCTGCCTCTATCAGAGAAGCAGGCAAACAAAACCTACAACCTCAAAACAGAGAGAGGAAGAAACAATTGGTTGTCAGCTTCTAATTAATAAATTCTCCTTGGACTGTTTCTAGTTCACCTGAGCCTGATCAATATCCATTGGGGAACCTTCCAGTGGGACCAACTTTTAATTTATCTCCCAATTTCCTCTCCAGAGCCTAGGCATCAGATCTAATTACTGTACCTGTTTACTGGTTTTGCTTTTCTTCCTTGCCTGAACACAAGGAGAATATTATGCTTCTTGATGGGGAAACAAAGATGTTACAGTGCAAAGGAAGTGCTCAGTGCAAGAGTCCTGGATGCCACATGCAGATAAACATTTCTGGCCTCCCTAAGTAAAGGTGAGGGTGCAGGAGGAGAGCCAGAGAAAATTAGTCACTGGAGAGATGACACCAAGCACGAGGAGACAGATATGATCAGACACTAGGAAGGTGCAGACAGGTATATGGAAGGACACAGAGAGAACTAGGACAGAGAATCCAGTTCTTGGGACTGGTAGACTCAGAGGCAAGAACATAAATGAGAACGAATCATATTAAATATGATTGTATCATGAATCTACCCATTGTTCCTCAATAGCTTTGTCTTGAGTTGTTAAAAGTGCCTAAGCCACTGAAATTCTAGGGTATTTGAGTACCTAATCCACTTAGCTCTCTTTGAAAATCCTGGCTACAAATCTTTACTCCCCCATGTCTCCATGTAATGTATAATAGGGACACTTTCCCTGTGAATACCACAGGGAAGGACTAACCCATTGAACTGTAATGAAGAAATGAATAGCTGACCAGGTTCCGTTGTCCTGGCAGTGGTTATTAATGATGTAGTGTGACACACTCACTGGTGCTTTAGAAATGCAGATAGCTACTAGTTATGGGACTTGGATAAATCTAGGATACACCGTTTTATAGCAGTGGTAACTTTTTTTTTTTTTTTTTTTTTACAACTAAGCTGAAGCCCTTACCGGAAGGCTGAAGATGCCCAGACATCAGATTTACAGGAATGCTGCACCTTGCTTGGGGATTCCCTAACCAGAAAATCAGAAAAGATGGATTATAGACTAGGTGGCAAGAGGATGGGGAAACAAAGCAGAGCATTCACAGTGCTACAGAAGGCATCAGATACATTAGTGCTTTAGCTTTAGTAATGCCAAGGGACTGCTATTTGCAGCGCTATAACCCTTCACTTAAGCTGTTGAGGCAGTGCTTTTCCAGAGTGTCAGTGGCAGTATTATTTTCCCTGTATTGTTCCCTTGCTGCTATTCTCATTCTTTTTTCCTTTGTTGTTCTCATGCTGTTACTCTTATACCGTTGCTCTCATGGCCTTGCACCTGCTATGAGAATCTGGGACCTCATCGCTGCCCTTCCTGGCTGGTCCCTGGAGAGTTTTCCCCTTCCCTTTTCTCTCTCTGTTTTTTATTCACTCCTAAGTAGATTTGTTAGAGCTGATGTATGCTATCAGCTATGGACCCTGCTAAAAAAATTGTGCATGTAAGCCTGTCTCATCATACTTTGTGCAACAACAGCCATGACTGAAGTGCCACTATCATCAAGGGTGGTTACTGTGTCAACCAAATCACCAGAAAAGCAGAGAGCAGCTACCAATAGCAGCAAAGCCACTAGTTAGTTGGGGAGAATAAGAGTACAAACACAAGCTGTACACATACTCTTTAACTCATGTACCACCCTACTGGAGATGCAATTGCCAGATACCTGCTCAAACCAGACACTGCTGGTTTCTATGCTTGAAACTTGTTAAATAGTAGCAGTTAGTAAGTAGTGTGATTTTTGTATACTAGCTTAAGCCTGTTTGTGGAGGCCATTACACTAGCAAGGAAGGAAACACAATGAAACAAAAAATTAAACAAAAAGACTTGTGCCTTCTTTCATATTCATTTCATTTGGTAAAGAGTTAAAAGGCCTCTTGGGAAAAGCACTCTTTCGCCTGTGCCTATGTAATCATGGGTATGCTGGCACAATTGCTCTTGCATGATGTTTTCCAACAGTTGCTACAGCCCAAGGTGCAAGAAAAAACATGCTGCTGTCCTTCTGGACCTGGCAGTAAAAAAGCTCAAAGTCTCAGGAGAATATGGAGAATAAAGATGCAGCTGGTGAGGATCAGACAGAGCAATAAACAGATTAAACAGCAGGCAGACAGAAGCTTACCTGACAAACAGCAGCCTAAAAGAGCTGGGGATATGAAAGACAAGAGGTTCATTTCCAACTGGGAGAGGTAGAGATGTGTTGAGAGGGGTGATATTTGATGGTGTGCCTAAATGGCAGGTGCTGCAGAACAGAGCATGCTTGTCCCATGAATGATGAAATCCACATGAAAACTCAGAAAGGGGGAGAGATGCTGAGGGAGACGGAAGAGAGACAGAAAGGAAAAAAAAAAAAAAAGAGAATTACTGAAAACAAAAGACTTCATCCAAATCCCACTGGATTTGATAGGAGTGGTGTTCATGCTTTTATCTGAGTGTGGACATGGAGTGAAGACATCAGCACTCATGACACTGGAGTCTAAAGAAGTGGCTTGGTCTCAGTGCAAGCTAATGGAATGAAGAGCCTTGAACGGGAGAGAACAAGAACCTACAGTAGAATGCAATCAAGAACCCTGGCCCATCTTCTTCCTCTTGAACTGACATGGTCTACATTTTAACTCTCCGTGGAAAATCATTTTAAACGTCTGAATGTCAAGCAGAGCAAGACAGAGCCTTGGCTAAAGGAGCCTTGGATAAAAGCTCCTACTTTATCCACTTTCGTTTGCAGCATTTTCTATCCTCCTGATCCCACAACTTTTACCACTCCGTGCCTATGTGCATGAGTAAGAGATTATGTCAACAACAGAAAAAACAAGGGAAAGGGACAGAGGCATGATTATCTGGCTGGAAGTGAAACACAGTATGGAAGCTTCTTGTGGCTCTCTATGCATTGTCAACAGCAGAAGAAGCTATCCTTGTAATTAGTATTACTGTTTAGCTTACTGAAAATTGCTGCTTTACATTTATGCATAAAAATGCGGGGTGAGGAAAAGAATCCAAAGAAGGGAGTTCAGAACCTGGCAGAGAGGATTAGAGGTACTGTTCAACTCAAATAATTCACACTTGTTAAAAATAACAGCTGGGTTTGCTCGGCACTTGTATCTAAGTCACCTGAATAACTAATTTCAGTAAATACGATCTTAGATTTCTACAGCACCTTTCAAGAATCTGAGAGAATTTCATAAGCACCAATTAATTAAGACTCACAGCCCTCTCGTGAGACAGGCAAGTACTGTTATTCCTAATTTACAAGCAGGATTTGAGGATTTTCCAAAGCATTGCTGGGGATGTAGACAGGCGTTCTGAATCATTTTAATAAAAAAACCCCGCAATCAACCCAACTAATTGGGGGTCTTAAGAAGTGAAGCAGTTTGGCCAAATGTATGCAGCGAAGCTATGACACATACAAAACAGGATATAAAACTGAGGCTGCCCGACTCTCCTACCTGCTCCTTCGGTTTCAGAACAGTCTCTCCTCCTAATGTGAGGGCAGAGGAGGAAATGGAATTTTCCTCCCACGGGGAATTTCAAAATAATTCTTCATTTCAAACTTGAACAGAAAGTAAAAAATCTGGAGAAAAGTATAAATGTTAAGACCTAGACATTTTATATCAAAACAGAATGCTCCAACATGTCATTCTGTTACAGCATTTTTAATTTTGAATCAACATTTTAAAACAAAAAAAAAGTCATTTTATGTTGAAATGTCAACCCCAAACAAAATATTTTGTTATGTTTCTCCCAGCTGGAAAACCATTTTTTTTGTCAGAACTGACATTTTCTCATTGCAAATTTCAGTTTAGGTGAAACCACATTGTCTGATGGGAAAACATTTCTGTGAAAAAATGTTAATCAGCTCTGAAGTCACTATGTTTTCTGTCAAGAAAAGGAAGACATAAAATGCTGACTTTAAAACTGTGAGGAATTGAAGTGTGCTGAACAAAAAAGATCTGGGAGGCCTCTGAACCAGACTGAAGTGCTGAATGGGGAGGAACAAGTAAATTGTCCTAAAAAGGAAGTTTTGAATGAAGCAGAATCAAATAGCCAGGTAACTGAATGAAGAATTAAGTGTCTTTTTGTAGCTATATAGATGTTACTTTTCTTATGCCCTGGAAACCAAGGTGGATTATATAACTGAATAACATATGCACTGGGAGGGCTACCAAAATTGTTTCTTGGCTCAGAGAAAGATGGCCTCTCCTTGTAATAGACATTTATGACAAAACATGTACAAAGCAAATCTACTAGCTCATCTTGATCTTGGACCAGTAGGTATGCTTCATGTTTTGAAGCGTACAGGTTTATACCTCTTATGGATCGGTTATATACAACATAGTTCTTACTCAATGGAACTTGAATTTGTAATAATCCAGGTTTACAGGTTATTTGTGTTACATATAGGATTGTAAAGAGTAATATGTGGTAGTAGCTTTAATCATTCACTACCCTGAAACATCTCTTCAGGTAAATTTCAGCTGCTGTTGGGCTGCTTATTTATTTGTTTGGTTACATAACTTTAACATTGCTCTTTATCATCTGTGGTCTTCTCAACTCTGAATCGCTTGCTGCAAATTTGGACTCTCTATTGATCACCTGGCCTGCAGCTCACTGAGAAACACAGAATAACATTGTTTCCATTACACAACCTGGCAGCTCCCTGCTTCTGGAAACCTTTTTATGCTGAAAATTAGTAACGCATTTTATGTTGACCCCTCCATTTTCTACGCCTTAATTTTTTGAATATACAAGTACATTACGTTACTTGGTTTTCCCTTGCTTCATTTTTGCAGACAGGAAAATGGAAATGTGGTTGATTAGTGAAGCACAGCTTTTCTTTGCATGGTGAAGTTGCTTCATCTCTGTCAAACTGCTCTCCCCTACAAAATTTATAATGCTCCTTTTATTTGTTGCTTTAGTCAATCTACTTGGTTCTCAACTAAGGCAGAATGCAATAATACAGTTACATAAAAAAAAATTCTGGATGCTCTTATCGTGCAATTCACTGACTTCGTGTCCTTTCCCTATGTACACTGGACACGAGACCATACGACAGCAATTCACTGGCCATTGAGTACAGTTCCCACTATTGCCTACAACCAGAACAAAACTCCCTTTCATAAATTTCTTTTTAATAAGTATCACCTTGAATGTAGTTAGGTTGTCTGCCCCTGTTACTTATACAGCTGTTCCCTAACTCTTTTCTCAAAATCTTTGCGTTTCCAGCTTAAAAGTATCCATAGTGAGGTTACCCCATTTCTTCTGGTGTTTCCATAGCTTTTCTCTCACAAGTATACACCACCATATATTTAAAACATGTTTTCTGTCTATCTTCTTTACTATTATTATCACAGAAGCATCTAGAGATTCAAGGAATACCAAGGATCCTCTGGGCTAGGAATAATCTTTTTTCTGAAGGCTTTACAGTCTAAGTAGGTAAGACAATGAGTGACACTGCAGTGAAGCAGAAGGTCAAGTAAATCATATAACAGACAGATCAATAGCAGTGCCAGGAATCCCCAGTTTTCCAGCAGGTGCCCAGAATCCACTGCATTTACACTACTTCCAAACGTAAACAAATTCCTATTTGCAGTTTCTCAACTTACCCACCACAAACCACACAAACATGCGTGGATATACATGTCAATCACATCCACTATCTTTCCACAAACAAAACCTATGCTTTGGCTTCAACACACAAAAATTGCCCTGCCATTTTCAAGGACTACCTAGGTTTGATACAGAATTAAGGCTGGCTCTGCATCTTATTGCCAAATAGGTGCGGTTATCAGTATCACCACTGAGACTAATGAGGCTCCAGCGGTTTCATCGATATGCAGCCATCTCAGTTATTGAAACATCCTTGCACCTCTCTTATTCATGGAGAGACTTCCTCTGGGTGAGAAAATGTATTTTTGCTGTCATAAAATGAATCACAAACTTTTTTTTTTTTTTTTTAAAAAAGCCAGGTTACTTAGATGTCCTGAAAATTTCAGCACTTCCATATTTGCACATTCCTCCATTGGAGACATGTAAATATAAAACCCATCAAGTGGAAATGCATGCAGTCAGGTAGAGACAAGCAATTTCGGTTTGTCACACAATATCCAGATCCAGGCGGAGGCTGTGAAATCCTGTCAAGCAGCCTCAGCTGCTTTCTGCCCTCAAGGACTGGGACACGGGTGCTTTTTGCCTGACATGCACCCACTACTCCTTCCATCTGCACGATAGGAGATTCCCTCTCTATCTCCTTATCATTCACCCAAATCATTCTAGCAAAACTGGCAAAGCAGGTATGAGTAAGAGCTTGCCCCTTTAATACGGCAAAAATACAACTAGGTACATGGATGCATAACCACACTGTATCGCAGTCTTAACATATCCCCTGTACGTGGGGTCTGTCTTGCTCGTTAACGTCAAGGAAATGCACGTCTCTTGAACTTGTCCTTCATATCTCCTCTGCTGGTTCCTAGTCTTTGTTTCCTCTCCTGTCCCTTTTAATTGGCAAAAAAAGAGAAAAGTGCACAAGCCTATCCACTGGCAAAATGGCTGGCTCAACAGAGAGAATATACACCCCTCTGCAGAGGCACAGATCCTATCTCCTAGTATAGATCACAATAGATAACCCTGCAGAAGGGTTTTCATTCTAAGCCTCTATTTTGTTTGCTTAACAATATTTAATATAATTTTTGCCTACCGAGTGCTTGTCTCCAAGATAAATCATTCTTAAAAGATTAATAAATACATAGTTATTTATTTTATAACTTTATCTATGTCTTTGGAGTCATAACAAGATTCTGTTGGTTTTGGTAAGAAAAGAAAAGTAAAATATACCATTTAAAAATTATTATTATTTTTTAAATTTCTGAGCTTTCATTTAACAGCTATGCTAAAATGGGAATACAGAGCTGAACCACCACTGAGGTATCCTAAGTTCATCTCTGACAGTGTTATAAATGACTGTTTTGGACTTTAAAAAATTAGAAATCTTTTAAATAAAGTCACTCACTCTGCTCACCAAGTTTAATCTCTAATTTTTTTGTCATAGTTCAGAATGGCAATAGGCCACACCTGTCAAGGCTAGTCCTGATCTAGCAAATCCCTTTGGCACACACATAGGCTGAACAAGGATTGCAATAGTAAACTTGGTTTCTTAGTGAAAAATTTAGCAAGTTATTACCCTGCTCTAACACCATTTCATATTCATTATCTACCAGTAAGAGGAAATCAAGAAGTCTCTGCAGAAGCACAAGAAAATAAGCAATTTAAGTAGGTGATTGTTTCTCATGGGAAAGAGTTTTCCATTGGTGTCTGTCCAAATAGTGCTGTTACAGCATTTTTGCTCCTTTCTTACATGACACCTCTCCCAAACTCCAAACAACATGGTAGGTAGGAAATGTCATTGTAAGATACACATTAGAAAATTATTAAGAATGCACAGCTGAACATCTGAAACTCTCAGATTAAGTTCAAATTCTTTGTGTCAACTCTGACTCAAGGGTATAAATCATGGTACGGCCTTACTACTTTTTTACAGACCACACAACACCAGGTCATTTTTCTCTAGAAATCTTGGGTGTACGCAAAGAATCTGGTGCTATATCACCTAGTCCAGTCCAGTGGAGTAATTGATGTGAAAAGTATGAAAAGTATTTGCCATCCTTACTCAGATCACATACGATCCTATTCTGTGAGAAACCCCAAGAGGAATTTATAGGATTATTCAGTGAGTAAGGTACTATTCATGGTGAGTAAAGGTGGCAGAATCAACTTGCTACTGATTACGAGCCGCTTTTCCTCACTTACACTGCTGTAAATTTAAATTAACTCCACTCAATCAATGGCGAATAATTGATACAAAATCAGAGTAAGAGGAGAATTAGTCTGTAAGTATGTCTAGAATGAATAAACAGTGAAAATTTGCCGGCATATATAACTCCCCCTTGAAGCTTTGCTGCAAGGTTACTTTTATAACTGATTGTTTCATTCTCACAAGTGCTGTGCTGCTGCTTGAAAAGAAAATATATACTGAGCTTCTGCATGCTAAAATACCCCATGGTTTCGAAGGTCTCATATTTTCTTGTGTGGTACGAAAATCCCACTGAGCTTGGTTCAGGCTATGGGCACATCTTAGCTAGCAAGGGCAAACAGGTCTTCTGGTAGCCTGTGAGGTATCCTGGTGTGCCCCACAGTCTTGTGGCTGGTTCTTGGATCTCCACTGGAGAAAACTGGACCAGCATAGGAGTGGAGTGATTTGAACATTTTCCTCTCAGACTATTCAGCAGATGCTCTATAAAAGCAAACAAAAGAGCAATCCCTGTCTGCACCATGCCTGTTCCTAAATAATGCTGAAGCCCTGTTAGGGTCCCATTGCCTCTATCTTCAGCTGGGAGGCTTCTACTCTTTCCTCTCTCCCCTCTGCTTTATAATTTTTTTGGAGCAAGAACTATCCTTAACTATATTTGTATAGCAATTCCCACAACAGGTTTGGATCTGGTCAATGCCTCTAATTACTACTGCAACACTATTGTTATTTAATCTGCAGAGACCTCATGATCCCTTTTGGGTGGCATATTTTTAACGCCCATGACTATTGCCTGGATAGTGTTTAATTTTAGCTCCCCACAACAGACTTAGAGAACGATAAAATCGCCTTCCTCCCTCTGTGATGCTGACCCATCCCCTGTCCTCCCCTAAACTCCTGCCATTGCTTTCTCTGTCCCACTTTCCTCTCCCCTCCCATCCCCAAGCAGCAGGTCGAGGAGGGTGCCATCACCTCTGGAACTTGCAGATTAAAAGGCAAAAAATTGACAGTAAACTGCCAATGGCTCATTTACTGTTGACAGTGAGTCAATCAAAATCCTGCTTTCCCACTGCTTCCTGGCTTTCCCATCTGTGTGAATTCATGACCCGATTTCTGATGTGTTCCACACTGTTACTTTTTTCCCCTCAGAGTTTAATTGCTTCTGTTTCACATTTGGGTGCTGAAAAATTGACAGAAGCTGCACAATTCCCTCCAGCAATGGATCCTATTTTTATTGCTGTAAACTACGTTTTGCAGTGATATGATTAGTAATAAAAGGGAGAAAATTAAACAGGAATTAGCATCTCTTTGTATAAAATCTGGTTATCAACCAAGTTTTACTCTAAGGGTCACAAGAAATGTTAACGTTGTTAAAGGCCCACCACACCGTAAGGAAGACATCAAGTCCTCACATACAGGGCGTTCTGAGAGCAGAATTACAGCAACTTGCCTTATGCCAGACATAGCATTTACCCAAATAAATGTCTGTCTCAGGACTGAGCATTCTCAGCCATAGCACACGTAGAAGGAGGGAAAGCAGAAGGAGGAAAGTCTCTTCCCAGAAAAGTCATCCTGTCCATTTCTTATGTTCTCAGAGAGGACATCTGGCCCTTTCCCCACAGCCTAAGTGCTACGGTAACAGCATGTGTGAGGACGCTCTGGAAAGGACTGAGAAAGAGCTGTGAACCCACAGTGCATGGGGAGAGCTGCCCCTGGACTGCTTGAGTGCTATGGCACAAGCAGGGCCAGGCTCCAAATCTCCAGCAGCCACCCTGAGGATATGGCACTGATGCAGAGACTCCAGCCAAGTGCACTCAGAACATGCTGCTTGAAATTTAGAGAGAAGACAGTGGCAGCAAAGTTGTTGTGCTGTGAATATCTAAGGATGTCAATAAGGCTAATATCTTTTAGAAGACCAAGCAGTATAGCTGGGGAAAAAAAACAAAAGAAAAGCTTTTGGGCACATAAGCCCATCTTGAATGACATTTCAACTCTTTCCTTCTTATAGGGTTTGAAATAGACCCATTTCTTCTTTGTCAGGAGGGTGCCCATGACATTTTTGTCAATACTTTTCTACCTTTTTTTGTCTTGAAAACACATCTGAACTTTTACTTGCTGAATACTATACATTTAGTAAATAAAAAATGATACTTAAAATTAACAAATGTTTTGTTTTCTAAAACATAGTCATAGTGCATAGAACACTTACTTAATAATAATTTTGATATTATTTTCATAAGTATTTTAATTTTTAAAAAGTTAACTGAAGTGACATGGAAAGATTCATAAGAAATAGAAAGCTCAATAAACCTTGATGGACTGATGTTTTGTAGAAGGCTATTCTTTTTTTGTAAGTCATTTTGCCTGGGAAACCTTTGCACAAGGTGCTCTTGACCCATTCTGTGGAAATAAACTCACTACGAGAGCAATTGTCAGAGCTTGACTCAGCCTTTCCCACAGCCAGCATTGACTGACTGATACTTTTAATCCTTATGAGGTCGCTGCAAAATGCTGGACTCTGCTGAGCTGCATTGTAGGACTGGAGCAGAGCAGGGCCTATGATAGAAACTCAGTCCTCCAACCTTTCAAATGTCATTAGACTTTCCCCATATAGGTGGGGACTTTTGCGAGCAGAGCAAATGCCCATTTTTTTTTGCAGTCTGAAGTTTATTTTGTCATGTAGTAGATGATCATGTGCAGCTGGATAATAGGCAACATGTCAAGACCTGCTAGCAAGACCTGCTGCTCAGTCAGCGTGGTACCGGACGTAGGCAGCTTGAATGAGGATGTCCTTATTATGGCCAAGCCAGACAAAAGCTCTCTGAAGAGGAAACAGCAGGGCTCCGGCAGTGGTGAACACTGGGGAGATGAGGTTTGACTGGGCACACAGCTATAGTCTAAGTATACCATAGGGATGCTATCAACTTCTGCATAACAACAAGCACAGGCTTGGAGACACCTTGGCAAGTGAGCAGTGGAACGGTCCTTCCCATTTCACAGAAGCTGCAACAAAGTCAAATAAAATAACGAAGAACTGTTTTCCAGAAAATATTCCTTTTCCTGTGAGCAATTAATGTTCCTCACAAACCAACTAGCACACAACTCCCTGTCCTTTTTCTTCCTGCAGCTAAAGAGAATCTCTTAGCTGCTTCCTCTTCTACCAAGTTTCCATGAATGAGGAAACTGTTCAGAAAGCCCTCTGCTTCCAGCACTGTAATGGCTGTTTTATCGCTCTGATCAGTTTATTAAGAAACATCATTGTCCAGAATCCCTCTGCTAATAAACTGCAATGCAATGCTAATACACAGCCTAGTTCTCTCCAGCAGGCAGCTGCTCCCAGAGGGGAAGAAGAAGTAGATTTATTCTGCCACCCACGGCACATCCCGGCAGGAAGTTTGGATACTGTTAGCATTCTATCAGCCTTTTTTTAGCTCTCTTTGCAGACAGTATTTGCTGTGTCATGATGTTTGTGTATGGCTGTATGACTGTGCACATGTCTGCATGTGTCTGTAACAGGCAGACACAATGATGTGTCTAGGAGCTGCTGCATGTCACGATGGTGACATATGAAAGCACATTTGCTCTGCCTAGAGCAGTTTTGCTCCTCCCTGTTTCAGCCACAAGGATCTTAATACATGTAGGTATATAGCAGTCTCCTCACTTCATTGCCCAGTAACATAACATGTCTCTCCAACATCCTGAATACAATTTCACTCACAAATGTAGAGGTGGACATTCTCATTTACCTTTGACAGACGGGATCTGAGCTGTCTGTGAAGACTTTTTTTTCCCCTCCAGAAAAGAAGCAATGTTACCCACATTGACCCAATTAGAGATGGATGAAATGGGAATGCGATGAAGAGTCTTGGACTGTTTGGTAGAAAATCAACACAGACCAGCATGACTCTGCAAATACTGATACCTGGCTTGTGATCAAAGGCATGTATGTAAAGAACTGACAGTATTACTCCAGTTACTAATAGACAGATCTTTCCATTAAATTTACATTAAATGTTCTGTGACAGACAGTGAAGTCAGGTCCTGTACAGCAAAATGAGTCCCTTCGTTAGTAAATTATCTGGTCTTTGGTTCAAATAAAGTATTTTGTTTTTAAATCAGAGGTTCTGGTTTCATTCTCCTCGGATGATGACCTGGCCAGGGAATCTCAATACAATTAGACCACCAAGAGTGAACCCTAAAGGTGACTCCTCTATGACAGTGAGACAATATGGTGCAGTAAAGTTTGGAAAGCTTGCAGTGACATTACCCAAGGAATGCCAGCTCAAAGCATACAGGCAAGACTTCAAGTCTTCACTGCTTTCAACCTGGTGCCAACTGTACTAAGAAAAGGGTATTTTGTCTATCAGATTTTGTGACAGGACTAGTGGAAATTGGATTGAAAACCAGCAATTCAGGCAGCTTATAGTTATAGCCCAGGAAATAAAAAATCAGAGGTTCAGAGGATTTAGAAATGAAGGGTAAGAAAGAAGATCTAATGCTGTATTTCAAGAGCTACAGATTTCCCCCCACTCCCTTTTTAAAGGCAAGCCTCTGCAGCTAAGCCAAAGGCAACTGAATGGTTGCACATCCTGTTGCACAGAACTTTTTGCCCTTCTACAAGGGCAAATATTACAATCTTCTCTAGAAGCATCTCTCTAATCTTGCAAGCTTCTCTAGAAATTTAGATGTGTTGGTGCAACATTTTCTATTACCTTATTACCTCTCCTTCCTGATATATTCTGATGCACAGGAGCATGGACAGCACAGTTTTGACTTTTCAAGGGCTACAGTGGCACTGCCTATAGCCCCCACCAAGCTGTGAAGAGGTAATGTCACCTTTTCACAAGATTAGTGTCAGATTGGCAGCTTCTGGCATTTGTTAAATTTGTACTATTGTTTTAGAAGCTTGATTTTTTTAAATTCAAGGCTGAGATCCTGGAAGCTACTCATTCATGTATCCAGAAACTCCATTTGGCTTTTAATGCCCTACCAGGGATGCATATTCTTAACTCTGGAAACAATACAGTCTAACAGAGAAGAGACTTTTCTGAGGAGAAAAGAAAGCTGCCAGTAAAATTCACAGGTGTGTCGAGATTCCCTCTGTGAATTTGGGCAAGTAACTTCATCTACTCTGTGCTTTTATTTCCCTGTTTTCAAAATGGAAGTGATACTTCACCAGGCTGTTGTAAAGGTAACATTCACAAATGACTGATGTGCTCAATAAACCATGATTGAGTTGCAGAAAACTGACTGAGGACCAAGCATAATTCTGCTAATTAATCTGGTCCAGCTTCTGCCAATGCAAGATTTCCCTGTACGCTATATTTATTTTTTTCAGTCCTGTACAAAAAAAGACATACTCTTTAAACATCTGATAACCCAGTGGGTAGTGGAAGTGCTTCTTAGAGGCAAAGAGTAGAAACTAGGACTCCTGGGTTCTATTTTCAGTTCTGCCACTTACTCACTATTTGACTATGGACAAAGCACCTACCCTCCCCACACTTAATTTCATTAAAAACAGATCAAGAGGGTATTGCAAGGTTATTATTTTTCTAATTACCCCAGAGTCCTTGCATGAAAGGCCTTTCAGGAAAGAGATTTTTACAGAAAATAGGAATCCATCACTTAGTTGCCAAGAAATTACAAAACTCTGCAGACTGAACCATGAACAAGCTGTGTCACTGAAGCTTATTTCTACTTCTATGTGACAAACACCTGAGCAAATCAGCTGTGGGAGTAAACATAATCAAAGGTTATTAGTTAATAAGTACTAATCTCCCACAAACACTTGCATACCTTCAAAACACAGGCTCCATTGCAAAATGAATTTTGCTAAACCAAAGTTTGTTTTTTCTTGCCTATTGCCCAGTAACTTTCAGTTGGTATTTGAGTATGTGCTAGAAAATATACCCCAGGACTTCCTGTCAAATCAAAACGCCTTTTGTTTATGTCAGTTGCTCCAATCGCTCCACCACTGTTCAGAAGCAATGGTGGGTTTTGATGTGCTCAGATGACATCACCCATACGGTTAGTGCTGCTCAGTTTGCTGTCACCCACCCCTGACAGGCTGAATGCAGTTTCCCTATCACACAGGCCTTGGCAGAGAACGTGGCTTAGGTAGTTCTTGTACCAGAATGCCACATGCTGCGAGTCACTCGTGCCTGTCCCATATACCACACCTCACGGTGTCCTCATTTGTGGAACCACGTTGTTCCACAACAACATGACTAACCTGCATCTTTTCAATGATATGTTTTACACTACAGACCTTTGAAAAACCATACTGGCAAAGGGGATTGTGTACTGCACAGCCTGGCATACAGTGATTCTGGGTGTGAATGGCATTTACCTTTTCCAACACTGAACAGAATTGGAGTAGAAAATGCTCAGCACTATGGACACCTCAGTTAGGTGACAACTTTCCTGACACCTATGTGCTTTCCTTTCCCAGTCCCCAGAAGCAATGACCCAATGAGCCAATTCTGCATATAATGTCCCCACTGTCTGTGCAGTACATTATCAGTACACCAAACGGTCTGTGTGAGTGGGGAGGATGCCATGTTAAAACTGTTGAACTTAAAAGTTTTAAGTTGGTTGCTTTGTCCTGTTAAACAACTATTGCACTCTACCTTGTATTGGGATGCATTCAACTATAGCAGCTGTGCTGAGTGCTTTAGTGCGTAAGATACTGTACAGAAAAATGCTACAACGATTACCCAGCACATTTTCATTTACTTCTAAGAAGCCACAGTATCAAAAGACATCTACTATCAAACCCAGGAAGAGCAAAGGGGAGGTTAAGTGCCAGAGGGCTATGGAGGCTCAGGGTAGATGTTATGAGATCTGGGTTGAAATTTTCAGAGTAATTTGAGGAACTGCAATGCACACTGAAATCTCATTCTTGAGTGTCTCCTCCCAGTTTTCTACTGATGCTGTGTGCTTCTGGGATATTCAATGTCTAGAGAGAGAGTATTTGCTCACCTTTGTTCGCTACTTTGAGAACTATTTGTACAAATAGGATTTTACAAATCACTACTGGAGTGGCAGGTTCAAGAAGCACTGAAACACCTGCCTTTCTTACAGAGTCTGTAGCCTCACTGAAGCTGACAGGACTACTCACATGCTTCAAGTCAAACACACGCTTAAGTAGCTATTACGTGAAGTCCCACCACAACTGAAGATTGTGTAAGTGATAAAGTCACCCCTGACCTCTGTGTCTCAGGCTGAAACGCTTGGTTGCCAACAAATGTGGGTATTTTGGGAATTAACTCATCTAGCATCAAATGGATTTCATTATCTTTCCACAAAATGAGATGATTCTAATGCCATTTACCAGCATTAGTTTATGCTCATGTGAAAATCTCCTTTCTTGTGGATTACAGTAAAGCAGAATTTGTCAGAATTGCAGAGAAGCTGGGGACTTCTGCTTTTGATTTCTGATCACAGCTCTACCTTCCTCCACCAAGAAAACAGAAAATGATTAGTCATGTAATGCCTATTGATTTAGTAGTCTTCATTTTAAAAATTATGTTTCCCAGTATTGTTCTTTTTTTATTATTATTACTGAAGCAAATTGTAACACACTGAATTGGAAATTGGTTAACTCCTTCCTATCTCTGCTTTTATAGCTCATTTTCTCACTGATTGAACAAACCCCATAAACTGAGAACTGTTTTCTCTAAACATAGGAGATAAAAGACAGGCGTCATAAGAATGTGTCATGCTCAGGTTACTTGTGCCTCTTTCATTCTCACCATCCACTGTAATTCCCTCCCTTCCTTCCCAACTCTTTTATCATAACTTTTCTATGAGAATATCTATTAACAGAAACATACAGTAGATAACTGCTGATAGTGAGGTGATTTGGCTAAACTGTCACATGAAAAATGTTTTCTATTCCTGTGACAAGGAATGGAATAACAGCCTGGTTTGTCCCCTGGATCAGAGAGGCACTAGCTAATCTCACAGTGTTGCTCCCCCTCCTCTACAGGGACCCTCTTGCTTTTCAAGGAGTATTGGGCTAAAGTGCAAAAGGAAGTCTCAGTCTGCCTTCTATGGATGTATAATGATTTCCAGTGAGGTAGGCTCTGAAAAAGGAGACAACATCACTGAAAGAGAAGAAAGTCTGTAAAGGTTCCTAGCCTACTTTTCCCCACCAAAAAAAAAAAAAGGTGATATCAACAACAGATGGATCTCCTAGGTCATGAAATCCATTCCCTCAAATCATAAGTAACATGTCATATAAATCTTCTTAAAATCCTTTGACTACCACCCCAGAAACCACTGCATTTTTCCCCCTTGAATGATCTCTGTAGCATCCCTTTCCTGAAATATCAACAATCAGGCAGCTAAGATTTGGATAGGAAAACTTCAGGACGATAGGATGGCTAATCTGGGCTTTGTATTGGGACAGTAGAACTCGGAAAGGTAAAAAGAAAATAATCTTCGTGGAACTAATATGTGCTTGGGGCACAAAAGATAGTGGGAGACATACAGATTTACTCATGGATTCTTGAGGCAAGAGGACGCAAATGCCAATCCATCTTGGACTGAAGTGGTGGCAGATGCTGCCCAGAAGAAAGGAGTGGTCTCCTGCTAGAACTCCACGTAAAAAATCTGAGTAATTACTACAGAGTCAAAGTAAGTTGGTATTGATGATTTCATTCTTTCACTTTGTAAGAGTGAAAAGATGGTTGTTTTGGTCAGAGATCTAGGACTGTGGGGATCTTAGAGGTGAACTCTAAGAACAGCAAAGTCTGGCAGAGGAATAGTAAGATAAGGGGTTTGGTTGTGTTTGTGTGCTGATCTTCCAATAAAACCAGTCTCCAAGAAGGATGAAGGAGCAGAAACCTACAGAATGAATACTGTACTCACTCAGTGCACTGTGCAGGAGTTGAAACAGTTCACCAACAGGTATTAAATTGCAGTCATTGTTCTGGATATTCGTTCAAAGCTTTGCTAAGCTGTTTTTCTTCTTTTTAGTCTTTGCCCAGTGACTTTCATTTAGCCTTTTTAACAGACAAGGCCGGGACAGCCAGGCATATATCCCCTAACTGGTAAAGATAAATAGATTCATAGAATGTTAGGTCTGAGTTGCATCCACAGCGTGTGTGCTCTAACGATACACACTTTAGCTCAGCCAGAAGTTATGGGCTTGAAACAGGAATTTCTGGGTGAAATTCTCTGGCCTATGCCATGCAACAAGCCAGACTCAATGATCTAATAGACACTTCTGGCTTTAAAATCTATGAATCTATGAAAAAAAGCCATCTGTTCTACACTTTGCTTTTTCTGCAAGCCCATTATCTCTCCAGGCTATCTATATTCAGCTTTCAGCAGCCTCAGGCTTGAAGAGTTTTAGTGATTATAATTCTACCACCATTTTGCACCTCCAAAGCTTTTGCAGGGAGGCCTCCAGGGACTGGAGCAAGACAAAGTCCAGTTGCAATTCCAGTTTACCAGTTAAATTGTAGGCTGACTGATTGCAATGGTATCTGCCATCAGCATAGAACAACAGACAGAGCCGACTCTTGAGAACAAGCCGACATGGAAACTTGTGTCACTAATAGCTAGAAATGGCATCAGAAATCTGAGAGGTCTTAACAGCAGTCTCAGGCTGTAGCTTCTTCCATTTTTATTTATATATTGTGCTTTTAATTAAATAGGCTTCCAGTTCACCAGCACCTTAATAACAACCCTGTTATCCATGCCCTGTACCTCCTCCTTAATTCCTTGAGCCAGATTCTTACTTTAACCAGTGACATTTCATTGCCTGCAATGGGGCTACTTGAAATTTGCATACACCTAAGGGGACAATCATGGCCCTCTTCTCCTAGTCCCTATTTCACCCTCACAAATGCTCATTTGTTATTATTTTTTTAAGGTTCTAATTTAACCAAACCATAGTTTCCGCTACCTCTGGAATCAATATTTTCTCTGTCTTTTGACAATTTTTTTTTATTTTATTTTTACATGCGGTCTCCAAAAGGGTATAATTTACAGTTAATACCATGCAATCAAAGACAATGGCAGGATCCTGTGAGCAGAGCAATCCTGGCTTCCTAATCATGGCTCTCATGCTCTGCAGAAGAATTACAGTCCTGCTCAAGGAACAGCGACTACCTGTTCCCCCAAACACATGTGGCTTAGTATTTTAAAGTTGTATCAAATGAGGAAAATCTATGCCTCTCTTTGCTCAGAAGGACATGACTACTTAAAGTCTAACCACCCCTTGGGAAAGGCACGAGAAAAGATGATTCCCCAGCTGGGCACGGCATAGCCCATACTGCATTTTTGCTTGTCATTTGTGTTTAGAAAGGGTACCTTTAGGTGTGCAAGGTTATTTTCAGCACCAGTTTATGACAAAGACCAGACCTGTAGTGACCTCAGTGGGGCCCTGCCTTGCTAGAAACTGGTGCAAGATGACTAAATTCACATCTCATAGTCTGCTGAGTAATCATTAGACCCAGCAGAGTAGTAATACCAAGTGTACTTCCTGCTATATTTTCCACACTCAGATGAGTCCCACATAATACCTCTGACTTAAAGAAAACAAAAGCAGAGAAATAAGGTAAGGGCTACTTTGGTTTGAGGTGATTCTGCAGGACTCAAATAAAGGGTAAGCACTGTGACCTTTGGGGGAAGTGAGAGGAACCCAGAGGAATCTGCCTTAAGACCTAGATGAACAGAACACACAACTTCAAACTCATGTGTTAGGACATCCTTAAAACACACAGGTATGTGTGCAAGGCCGTGTCTTCACTGCTGGAGAGGATGAGAGGGTTGAGCTTTCAGTTTTGGTAAAAGAAATCTGTGTACATCGTGGCACTGATGCATTTTGTTCTGCATTATTCTCTCTTAAGCACTGTCTTTCCCTATTTGCAATGGCTTTGCTGGAGGACAATTACCTTCACTAAACGAAAACGACCAGAATGTGTCAAGGGTCAAGTAAAAAGCAATATACAAAGCAGCCAGAAATAAAGGAGTATAGGGTAGGGAGCAGTCCAATTCTTCACTTTCCACAAGGACGAAGACATTTAATCTGTTGCTGCAGCAACAGCTATTCCACTAGTTGTGGAGTAGAGACTACCCGTGATCTTACTCTTTTACAGGATGAGACCAAACGGAACAACATCAGGGCACAGCATTGAGGTGGTTTGCTTGACATGTGAGGGCTTACGTATGTTCACTTGGCAAATGGCTGGAGTATTGTGAGAAGCTTCTACTCTCAAGCTGTTTGTCACTCTCCTGCCAAAGGAGGCAAGGTTTGTAGCAGAATTGGTGGGAGCTGCTTAGCCTATTTCAGAGCAAAGCCATTGACTTTGTACACTTTAGGCAGCTCTTTAGGCAAAACTGCTGGACTTTGCCCTGTAAGCTGCAGTGGCAGTAATCCTTGGAAAAGGAATCATAAAGACAAACTGGAACAACTTTAATATCTTATTTTGCTCCACTCATTTACTAAGTCAACTTGTGTCAAAATGAGGTTTTAGCACATGTGGGGGAGTTTCTGTTCACACATTCTGAACTCTCTTGCTGCAACCAGTCTTTTCTCAATGAAACCAAAGGTTTTGAATCTTCATTTGCAATTCTCCAAAAGTACGAGATGCCATGCTTTTTTATCAGTGTCCCAGTAAGAACAGAAAGTCTATTTACTTTGTCTCCCACTTTCAACCAAATATAATATAACCTAAAATCAAGTGGCTCCTTGGATCTTCCTTTTTATGTTCTCATAGGAATTTATAGAGAAAACATAGAGTTCTACACATCAGAACAGACTGTTCTCCTACAGCATCTCATCAAATGACTGTCAGGAAAAAAAAAATCTCTGTCCCACCTCAGAAGAGGCTGTCAAGCAATGAAGATGCACTAGCTATTTCCCCTAGTCTTACTTTTCCTGTCCCAAACTCTGTCTCAATAAATGTTTATATCGCAAATTGTTGAGAATTGGGAGAATATACCAAGAGAAAGATCACTCAGTACATGCCCTGTTTCCTGTATTATTCCCTAGCAATTTGCTACAGACTACTGTCAGATAAGAACCAGTATCAAACACACACAGAAGTCACATTAGGTAACACAAGGGAGATGTAAATAAATTGCAGAGAAACCGGAAAAGGTGCAGCAGAGTTGATGCAAAAATTCAGAGCTACCGGCTTTGATATGAGTTTCAGGGAATGGAAGAGTGTATCTCTGAGAAGGGCAACCCAGGGAGAGAGGATAATGCTGAGTATATAGTGCATTCAAGAGGAACTGAAGGGGAGCAAAGGCATGGCCAACCATGTATCCATGTGCTGCAGACAGGCAATTACTCTATAAATCACAGTTAAAGAAGACCTCTACTAGCCGGCACTAACCACAGTCCCTTACCTTCTCTGAGGGTCAGCCACTGTGATCACAGGCAAAGCCAGAGATTTGGCAGGGCAAAAATTGATATACTAAGTACTGAGACAGATAGGCCAGCATCAGCACTAACCCCCATGACCATAGGTCCCTGAAAAAATAGGGGCATCTCCCCTGACTGTAGGTGCCTTGAGGGGACAAGTTCTAAAATTGATGCAGATTAGATGATGGGATACCTGACCTGAAGGGGGGTGGCCACAAGGGCATGATGAGCTGTTCTTGAGAAGCATGGGCTAAACCACTTATCATGATGGTTTCATTGCAGGGAACAGTCATGCACTATTAGTGCTGAAAGATTTTCCAGCCCTAACGGCTAGGATTTTAAGAATCTATTTAACTTTGATAGTCTATAGCCCATCACTGGGAGTCTGCTTAAAGGTGTGATTGCTCTTCTTTGTATTGGAATTGCTGACAGATCCTTAACTATTATGGCACTTACCAGCAGTAACCCATTTAAATAGAAAGAAAGAAGAGAGTGTAAATGGCTTGTGCTGTTTGAATTTGATTTACCCAGCAGCAGAAAAAAAGTTCCATGTATAGATCCTTGCTACACTATCCAGACCACGAGTCTGCCCTGCTCTTTGTATACCAATATAGTATAAAGTTAGAAAATACATTATCCTGGAGGAAGGATGCTACGCTGATGGGAATTTTGGTGCTGGCTGTTTTTGAACTGCAGTATGTGGCATTGTAATTCTGTGTCAGTGATTTAAATGCACTGATAGAGTTGGTGACAGCTTAAATGGCTCCAGCCCCCAGCCTTCCCTCACCCCTCCTCCCTGCCTGCAGTTCGTCTCTCTTACGGATGGAAGGCTGACAAGTTCTGTGCAGGAACAATGGAGAGTGGGAGAGTAGGTGGAGAGACCGGTAATTGTTTAGGGTGGGGTTTTTCTAGTGTTGTTTTAAAATATGAACAAATATGGAGACATTCCGCCTTCTTTTTTCGTGCTGAAGTGCAACTAGCTGTGAACCCCAAGAGAGGCTGACTGCATGGCCATACACCATATTGCCCCTGCCCTCCAAGTGGGAGGAATGAAGAGAAAGAGAGAGAGAAGGTGACTGAGTGGCCCTACAGGCTGCTTCCATTACCCTGTACCTGCTCTGCAGTGACAGGCTGCTGACAGCAGACAGCCATCTCTCTAAATCAATCATCTGCTTTCTCATTCCTTATTCCCCTCCCACCTCCTGCTAGTACACAGCAGTGCCCAGCACAATTTGTGACAAAAGAGACCTTCAGATGCTGGCTTTCCCCTCCTGTATTACTGAAGGTTAGCCAGGTGTGCTGCTCTGTCTGCTTGTTCGGAGCCATTCAAAGGGATGTGATGGGTCACTACCTGGATCCTTAGGAAGGCTGAAAGACAAGGTGGGCAACTGCAAGTGCTGGTGATGAAAATGATCATTGCTTCTCTTAAGATGCTTACAATGAAGGCTGTCACTCAAACACCAGAGGGGCAAGAAGACAAGTCAAGGCTGGAAAAAATGCAGATACAGAATACACACTGTGCAGGACTGAACCCCACTGGGAAATAAGGTATCAAAGCATCTTGTTATCACTGCCACCCCTATTAATAACATCAGTGACTTTGGGTACAACCTCAGCAACTCTGGAATGGTCTAAAAATACTGAGTGATGGATGGTGCAGTACCACGCTCCTGATTTACATTTGTTAGAAGCAAACATCCACAACTGACTGAGAGTAAATATGTGATGCTGTCATCCCTAACTGGTGGGAATAAAAAATATATTACCCTGCTCTTTATCATGTGCCCTGACTCTATTTACACTTTCTCTCTCTCATGCATGCTGATATAGACATAATGGAAATGGAAAGGGTATGGAAAGGATATCCATCAGAGAGAGGAAAAGTCAGTGACTCAGGTTAATCTTGTATCTTGAAAAAGTCAGTGGTAGGTGTGTTTACTTTGGACATCTAGACCTCAGCACTTCATGAGGTCACTCCTAGCATAAGTTACATACTCAACTTCTTTGTATTAGACAGGTAACTACACAGGTACTGGATGTAAAAAAAAGATGCCTTCTGTAAGAGAGATGTAGGAGGCTCATGAGTCTGCCCCTGTAAGCCGTAGCAGATTTCCAAAGCCCAGATTCATTGCATCCAACTTCAGCTACTTAAATTCAGCATCTGAGATGGAAACCTTATCATGCTAGGCTCCCTCTACAGTCAGGGGAGAAAGGAACACCTCCAGAGTGTAAAGCAGATCTTTAATAGCCTCTTGCTTTCCACGGACCATACAAAGAACCTAGGACAACCACATTCCTAGTTGAAGCACCTCAGTTAAGTGCCTAAAGTTACGTGGGATGAATCTAGATCAGTATTGCCTGATTTTACCTTGCAGGCTACCCTCTCCATCACTTCTGACAGGCAGATTCTCCCCTCTGGTTAGGCCACAGTGCCAAAGCCCACTGGTCATTCACTATATTTACAATTTCCTTCATATTCCTTAAACTTAGGAGCAATTCTCCATAAATATCCAAAAAGGCACATAATCATTTTCCATCAAATTCCTTCTTTTTCAAAATCTAAGTTGTCAGGCAGGTTAGGCAGTTGCAATAGGGTGACTGCTGTTGACTAACTGTATGAGGAAGAGTGGGTAGGTTAGGGATTTGTGCCCTTAGCGGAGGGACAGCAATGGCTGCCAATGGAGGGAGGAAGGGCTCAGAAGTTCCACAGAATGGGTTATGTGGTCAGGGACAATTCTCAGCAGAGGATAACATGGGGAGGCTCTGGGGGTGTTGAAGAAAGGGAGCACACAGCTGACAAGGGCTGCTTCTGCGGCGTGGATAGGTTAGGGTTACAAACTGCTGCAGACTGAGGGTTTGGCACCTGGCATGTGGAGCGGGGTTGGACTCTGGCCAACCCTTGCACAGCCATAGCTCTGGGGCAAGAAGAGCTATACGAAAAAAGCTCTGCCAAACCACCTTAATGAAAAGACTGAAATTAGTGACACTCCCAGCTGCTTGTTTAAAATGACAATGTTTTTATTAGTGCTAAAATAGAATGGGAAAGAGAAGGAGTGTTGTGTAAAGTGTGTGCTGGCCTTTGTGCCTGCTGCTGGGGGTGTGATCAACAACACCAGCTGGCAGCTCTTTGGTTAAGAAAAAAAAAATAATACAGTCCTGGAGAATGCAATGTGAACAAGAGCAAGCAGAGCACTCAGTGCAGGAAAAACAGCTGGCGAGGGACCCAGGCTGTCAAGGCACAAATTGCAGTCAAAGCCAATAAGAATTTCTTCCTAATGCACAGGAAGTTCTCTCCGTCACTCCAGCTTCCCCACACACTCCTTCTTGGCCTCCCACCACCCTGCTTTTGGCAGTGCAAAAGCAGATATCTGTGGATTGAAAATCTTGGGAGACATGCTGCCCATACACACCTTGGCCTGGAATACAACCATGGGGCGAGGAGCGGAGAGTGGGCTCTGGCATATACTGCAGGTTTGCAAGTTTGGTGGTTCATGCAAGGTTTGGGACTTGGGAACTAGTATCCTGGGAAAACAGCTCTTAGACCAGAAAAATGTACGTGGTCCTGTCCTGCAGACCCCCACTGCCATGGCAGCCTCAGGCTCCCATCCAGCTCTGCAAATGTATTTCACACACTCACAGCTCCACCTGCCATTTCTGTCCTGCAATCTGATGCAGCTCAGCAGATTTCACTCAGTTCTACCCTGAAGCTTCCCCTGTTTTTCAGTTTTGCACCACATATAGATGATGTAAATCCAGTTCTTCCCTGCAACACCCTCAAGTGTTTTAGAAGTCATTTTATTCTGATCAAAGTCAGTCAGCTATGGCCACACTATGTGGTGTGTTGTTTGCAGTACACCTGTACTGATGCATTCACAGCATATTTATCACCGGAGATGAGCCATTTTTTCTCCCTTTGATTTGAGATACTAATTAAACGTATTTTTATAGAGATTGAGGGCATTCAAAGCCTAAAGACCATCTTTGTTTCCTAAAGCCAACAAAGTGAGACAGAAGCAAGCTGTAGAAAGAGTTCATTAGCTTGGGAATGAACCCCTCCTCTGACACCGACCTACTCTATGACTTTGAGCATCTTACTTTACCATGCGTGACAAATACCAATTAACTTGCTGCATACGCCACTAAGAAGTTGTTAGCATATACTGTGATGAGGAATGAAATGCAAGAACTTCGAAAAAATAAGCTGGGAGGTCAGATCTGGGCTAGAGTGCCTACATGTATATCTTTAACTGAGTGATAACTCAGACTTTGAAAGAAAAAAAGTGAGTTAAAAAAATTAAATCAAGAAATAATTGTGCAGCCTTTAGCTCCAGATAATGGCAGCGTGAGAAGTGGGATAATTAAATGATTGATATGATTTCAGAACGAAAACACACTTTTCCTGGGCATGCACAAGGTTATCTGTGTCATTTAATTAACCTGCATGCAGGAGAGGAATTCTCTGCTGTTATCTCTTGATCCCAGTCCTGTGATGTCTGCTGGGGGTTATTTTTTGTTTTTGTTTTCAGAGCTAGGTTGCGGTTTGGGCTTTTTTTTTTTCCCTAGGGATCAGCAAGAGCTGAAGAGATTGCTACAAAACAGAAGAAATATCTTTTAAAGATTCTTTAGAATGCTACTAACTGGGGAATGCTTTATATCAATTGCCTTGTGCGGTATACCGACGAGGTTGCTGCCTCAGTTCCTTTCCTGTTGTGGGGAAACAATGTCATTTTGCTAGTTCAGCATTGCCGGTAAGGGGGAAGAGCAACCAGTGCACTACCCTCTAACCTCCATGATGTAAGTGAGCACAGGCTCCCCTGCTGCCTCCTGCCTATTAACTGTGAGAGTCCTCTCATCACCAGCAATTGCTTAAGCCATTGCTGTGCTCGTTGGTTTCATCCCTCCCCTACCTAACTCCTCACCCTGCAGCCCTTCCTTTTCCCCAGCACCATCCCTGAACAGGAATCTGTGCTTCTCTCTGGAAACAAGCTCCACTCTTCCCTGCAGGCTGCACCTCTCTTTTCCAGCTGCCCCTCTATCAGGCTTTAGTTTTATTTGTTCTTGACTCCCAATATGCAGACAGAACTGTGCCTATTTACAGAGAGAAATATGGGAGTCTCTGGGGAGAGAACCAGACAAGCAGGGAGCTGAGGAAAGGACTCTAATGTGCAGGTCTGGGACAGTGGCCAAGGCACCAGGCTTCCAGTGAAGTACGTCAAAATTCAGAATAGTCCCAGTCAAACCAGCATAGCTTCTTTGCTATCATCCTTAGCAGAGACTCCAATGAACACCTCAGCCATGAAGGCTCAGCTTCCTTCTATCTCCCCTGCACATGATGGAGGCTCAGCTGTAAGGTGGCACTGGGTGACAGAAACCTACCTCTATAGTATTTGTTCTGTCCAAAACTCTGATCAGTCCAATATTTAGATACAAGAAAGACAGGGAGCTCAGGGATTGCTGCAAGAGTGGAAGGCTCTGCTCAAGCTTTGCTTTCAAATTTGGTCTGTCTAAAACACATCCCAAGCTGTGCATGCTACAAGCCAGCACTTCTATTGAAGATGTCAAGTAGCAGTATAAATCATGAGAGCAATGAGTCTATATACAGTAGACAGGCATGTATGGGGGCAAGGAACTAAAAGAAAGGGAGAAGATAGACAGATAGATGTGTGCTGTAGAAATGTTTCTTAGAAGATTTTGACGGTGCTCTTCTACCCTTGTCAGGAAAAACAGGAATACGTCTGAAAGCTCATATATAAAAGACTCCCCCTCCAGCTTAAAATTCATCTGTGTGTCTTCCTGTTAGGTGTCTACATACAGACTCAGTGGCATCGTGTATTTTTATACCACCTGACACTGGTGCATCAGCCCTCTAAGCAAGCCACAAAAATCAAAGGTTACTTCTGCAAAGCCTCATTCACAGTAAAGGGAGCCGGAGAGCTGTTTAAAAGAAGCGATCCCTCCAATCTGGTCTGAATAGCAAGGCAGTTCTGGACTGAGAAGTGGCAGGGCACAGGGCTGTTCAGCTCATGTCTGTGAACTTCTGTTCTTATTTTGAGATTTTTGTGATGTCTAAGCTTGCCGATACTTGCTTTGTACCAGTACAGCAACAGTGATGCAATCCTATTGGACATGGTCATCAAGGCTTTGAGGAATGGCAGTACTAGAAGCATTTTTCAATGTTTAAAAATTAAAATTTGATGCTATATAGTACACATTCATTCTGGGAACACTTCCTTCCTTCATCAAATGACTGCTTTTGGTGGCAAATTAAAATCAGATTACTGAAATGGTTATCATCCCCACCCAATTGCAGAGTCATTCTACCTTAACATGCCAGGCTGAAAACTGTGGTGGTTCAGGAGCTGATTCACAAGCAGGTCAGACACCGATGCCATGGGGGCAGTACTGTCTGTCAGAGAAGAAGGGAAGAAAGACAGGGGAGGTAAACACTGAAAGTTGTCTGGTCTTAATCTAGCACAATTCTGTCACACCCTTCAGGAAAACCTGTGTTGACCCTCTTCAAGCCTGAGACAACCTCAGAGGCCAGAAGGAAGCTGGGATATCTTGACAGAACAGGTGTTGGTCAATTGCTGAACAGTTTTTGTGGTGAGTGGGGCAGCCCCACTGTACTGGATTTCATATCTATGAGAAGAGCGGGCTTTTCTCTAGAAAGGCTGATAAACTTAACAGCTGAATAATAGAAGGGAAACAGCCATGCAGTGATTTTTGCAAGGGCATGTAGCAAACCAGTAGCAGAGATGGAGTTAAAATTCAAGCTTCCTAAGTCCCAGTCCCATCCATTAGAACACATTGCTTGTAATCTAAGTGTAGTGCAAACATCCAGTTGATAAGCTTTTTACAACAGAGATGACAAAGTGGAAACTATAATCGCTTGGATATGCTGCTTTGTGGCCAGGATAGGATTCTGTTGTAATTTTTTTTTTTTTTAACCTAGAAAGATTAGGCTGCCTCCCCTTGAATAATAAAATAGAAAAAGAGGACAAATTATATTTGTCAGCTCTGTCCACAAACCAGACACAGTATTTGACCTCCCTGCCCCTTTCCTGGGTCTATGAGAACCACATGACTTGTGTGGGAAGCACAGTGAGAGGCAGGCACAGGAGTGCTGCCAGCAGTGAACAGTGTATGTCATGACGGGGACTCATCACAACCGTCATCAGTGACTTAGTTCGGGTCAGGCTCCTCATGAAGAATGGATTGAGCCCGAGCAGTGGTGACTTTGCTGTAGCAGGCCCAGTGTAAATATGGCAGAAAGTCCTATGTGACTATGGACAAAAGGTCCTTATGGAGCCTTCCCCCATTCCTGGCAACCCTGCCTGGAGACCAATGGCTACCCTTTCCCTTTCCGCTTTGAGAAAGGTGCGAAGGACTGTCCTCAAGGTATGAAATGACAGACCAAGGTCAAGTACTTTGCAGAGCCAAATGAGGCAATGGGATTATTTTGAAAATTCATTCAAGAATACAACTTGTGGATATTCTAGGGGTGACACCTACAGATAAAATCATTATCTGCCCTGGAGAACAGCAATCAGGAAAAGGATTATCAAGGAAGTATATGTGAGCTACACAGGCACATTTCACTGCCATGAGATCTCGGTTTCCAGTTCACATGTTCCCAAGGGCTATTTATTCTTTTAAAAAGAATAGTTAGTCAAAACCGGGAGCCTGCAGAAGGGAAGAAAAATTACAGATACAATCAGCTCTCTCTACTGCAGTTGTTGTACTTACAAGAATAAACAAAGTCCTGAATGTTAAAGGATGGGAGGATCCAGAAAAACAGAGCTGGGGAAAAGTTTTCACTTGAGCTTCAGCCGAGACGGGGGATTTTCAGCAGAGTTCCTGGAATAAGGGTGCCCCATTAGACTGCACACCCCAAAAGCAGCGCAACTCCTTGTCTTCCCTTCTGCTCTGAGACCTCACTGAAGAATTTCAACTGTTTGGCAAGTCACAAACCTGCCACAGAGCAGGAGATACACAAAGGTGTTATGCTGCAAATGCAAGGGATGCAGATTCAATGACAGCAGCACATGAGGAGGCTAAATGAGTGACACACACAATGTGTGTGACCTGACATTTGTGCAGCACGGTGTTCTAGAGGAACAAAAGGCAGATATGTTTAGTCTACAGAGCCCCAGCCAAGGCTCCTGAACCAAGGAGCCTGGTTCAGGCTGAGGCACTCACTATAGAGTGCCTCTGAGAGAAAAGGCCAGAGGCTTGCTGGTTCACAGCGTATTTCTGAGTCACTGGAATGCTAAGGAAAGAAAGAAACAGCAAAACATTTTGCACAAATTTCATAGAATCATAGAATCATGGAATAGTTTGGGTTGGAAGGGACATCTGAAGGTCATCTAGTCCGTGGGCAGGGACATCTTCAACTAAATCAGGTTGCTCAGAGCCCATTTTGGAGAATTTGGAGATGGAGAGGTAATAAACATTTCTCAGTTCTATCCCTGCTCTTTCTGTTTCCTTCTATGGCACTCCCGTGACACGTTTCAGGCCATTGGCAAGCTGAAGGAGCCTGAAACCACCCCCCTCCAACCACTAGCACTTACTCTCTCAAGCTTGCAGAGTCAGCAATGTTAAGAAAGCAGCTACAGAAGAGCATGTGACAACAAAATAAAGTTAATTTGCTGCAATGTGATATTTAACCAGAAGAAAATAACAGAGCAAAGCCTTAGCTTTTGGATTATTACCCACAATCCCTTGTACATGATAGCAGTGACAAAGTGTCAGCTTCCATATGCTGTATTACAGTGACACTTGCCATGCTAAACGCTGATTAGAATTAAAATGGAAATGACACCTATGTGCATTACTCTGCCATTAATCTTGATGCCCTACACTTTATGTTGACAGTGGGCTTTTGCGGGGGGAGCCTGAAAAGACACAGAGTTGTGGGGGTTTTTTTGCAGTTGTTATTGTAGAAGCAAATGTGGTTCTGAACATCAGCATAACACAGTGAATTACAGGCCTCTTGGTATCTCAGAAAGAAGACAAGATCTTTGTACTGCCACTTGTTGGGCAGAGAGCCCAGTTTCAGAAAATACTTGTATGACTGTGTGTGCAGTAAATTTTTGCCACTAAAATGGAAATTTGATGTGACATTATCATGAGTTTATTCAAATATTTGATGCAGGTGCCTGCAAATCATGTAACTACCTTACGCTGTTACTGACTGTACCATAATTGTGTACACAAGTGATGTTCACAAATGGAGCATGGTTGATTAGAAAATGAGACTTATGAGATGAGATTCTTCCTAACTGCAGTGGAGTGGCTGAATGGAGTTCACCTTCAGGAAAAGGTATGCATTGAACAGAGTATTGTTCCAAGCCTATGGAAGGGTTAACTCACATCAAACATCCTGGGGTCTCTGAGGAATGCTACGGCAATGACACAAGCCCTTTCCACTCATTTTAACCGTGCCCACCCACTGGTTTAAAGCTAAACCTCAAAGGCAGGCCAAGAACAGATCCTCTCTTCTCTGGTCTGCTTCCTTACTGAGTTCTGTTGAAAGTCCCTTTCTTGGGATAACACCATAAACGCCCTTCTCGGGAGGGGCAGGTATTTTAAAAGCTCAGTAATCCTTTAGTGAGGAGGTTATCTATCATCCACTACAGAACTGGAGTAGCCAGAACTCATCCTGGCTTAGATTAGGGCCTGTGTCTGACCTGTCTCTGCAAGTCAAGTATCCTCAGTCTTCCCACAGAACCACAGTCCAGAATGGGGACTGGAAAATGTTTAAACTATTTCTGATTTTCCTGAAATCACCACCTCTTCCAACTCTTAAACTGCTGATGAAAATTTTTCTTAAAAAAAAAAAAAATACAGGAAGACTGCAAGGCAGTTCGGGCTAAAACTAAAATAACATTCAGCCATTTTTTCCCCTTTCCTCAGTACAAGATCTGCTTACACAGCAAATGGCAACAACAAACCTAATGCGCTACTATTGCATGAAGGAGAAATACAACTGTAAGGGCTAAGAGCTGCGCCCTCCTAGCCGAGAGGCCTTGCAGAGCTGCCTGATCCCATGTGCAGAAGCTTGGTGGGACAGGTCCATCAGGCTCCATCAGTGCATAGGGGCTAGCTCACACCCTGATAGCTCTCCTGTGCTCCATCAGGAAGTGGTGTCATGGTTACAGTATCGGAGCCATTCTCCAATCTATGTGCTTGTCCTTGCCAGTAGATCAGTTTCAGGAAAATATTTAGACCCATGCTTCACTTTCCTTATTCCTGTACATGCAGTATGATGATTTAGGTGCTCAGGTATGAGCACACATGTATTCTGTTTGCCAAATCGTGGCTGAATTCCAGAATCAAATCTATAAAAATCATCAGAAATTGTTCTATCAAAATTTCCAGGACCCACCTTAACTCTGCCCCAAGCCCCTGGTCTCTTCTTTCTACAGAAGCATTCCCACCCAGGCTCCAGGCATGATGGATAGCTTCCCTCTCCCTTATCTCATCCCTAAAACACTAAGGCATAACGGGGGGCTTGGAGGGGAGGGAAGAAGATGCCTGTAGTGCCTGTAAAGTTGAAGATAACGTTCAAGCTTTGTTACACCGAGGAGGCTGCATTAAGCTCCCATGACCTTGAGCGAGAGCTGCAGCTTGGGTTCCTCTCCTAAAGACTTTAATAAAGTGAAAAATTGTTTCAATACAAAATGTGATATTGGGACATTGTTCGTGCATATATTGAGCTTAAGTCAAATATTCTGTGTCCTCAAATCCGACTGATTAATAATTAGAACCAGAAATTCTGTCTTTACTCTAATGTGTTTAGGAAAACTGATGGATTTAATTTTTTTTATCAGCCAAAAGTAAGAAAATGTAATCTTTCTTAAAGTATCTAATACAACAATGCAGAATAATTAGTTTCTATGAAAACAGGCATAATGGGACAGAATAATAAATCACTTTCTGTTTTGTATCTGTCCGTCTGATGGAGGAGAGATTTACTATACAGTATAGTGCATGATGCTGCAGGAAATATCAGGCAATAGAAGAAATCTATAAGGGGATAAAGTATTTCCAGCTATGCATTATAAAGGAGTGTTTCATCTCTTGACAAAGCTTCAGGGATAGGTCCAAGGAATTATCAGGCAAAAAGCAGCCCCTCTTAGGATTACAACTTGCCAAAATATGTTGGCCCCTAAAGCTCCAATTCTGCATCCTCCATGGCAGTACTCCCATTTACTTCAATAGACCTGTGCACTTACAGAGAGTTATACGTGACCCTTTTCTTCCATCTCTTTTGGTGCCTTAGACACACTAATGAACTGAAAGGGGCTGTTCCATGCCCTTCTCACTTGGGCAGTGTAATCCACATCTTGTATCTGGATAAGCCAAGGCACAGTGAGATATACTGGCATGGCCAAGGCCATGTGACAGGTAGCTAGCTGCCTGAGCCTGGATCAGAATCAAGTTCCCTGCCAACAGACTTAACCCAAAGCCCTCTTAATTGAATTGCGAGGAATAACTCACAAATCTCAGGAGGAAGTGGGATTCTCCAGCTGCTACAGCTCTGTTTTACTTGTTCTAAGTTGTAGTTTTTCTTACTTTTCTTCAGCTTTCTTCTAGGAAAGGAACCAGAATGAAAGCAAGGAGGTTGATATCCTGACTCTTTTCCAGGTACATTCATGAGGTGTCCAAAACAGGCTTGTTGCCGGGCATTATTATCCTACTTTCATTGTCTGCTGCTAGAACATCAGCTCTGTGCTGGTTCCATTTGGACTTGACTCCAAAGGCATGATTTAGTCTGACTCCTTTTACTGCAGGTGAGTTCATTCTGATTTACCTTGCGAAACCAAAACAGAATCTGTTCCTGTGGGTTTAGTCAATACTTGCACAAAGAGCATTTTTCTTTGATCCTGGCTTCTGCTCCCTTCTTGGGAATTCTTTTGAGACCAAAAAGATGGTGGGAAAGACAAGAAATTGGACAAGAAAAAGTATATTTGTTTAGGTCCTGTTCGGAGGCATTCCCACAGAGCTAGTGACCTGAAATACAGTCACATGGAGGAAGCTGTGCTGTTAGATTCAAATGTATAACTTTCCTTAGCTGATTTGACCCAATTCATATGGAAAGTCCAAGGGTCTACGTAATTCTTGCTGACTTCTGCGGAGCACAAGTCACGGTACATTTATCTTTTGCTTGGTGATGGTAAATGGTCTCCAGTTCTTCCTCCTTATAGTAAGGCATCTGAGAGCCCTTCCTTTTCATGAGTTGTCAACGCGCTATACAGTTACTACTGATCCTCAGGAACAGTTATACCTTTGTTTTTAGACCACAATACTTCCACAGATTTTTTAGATTTTTTTTTAGAAACAAATGCATGCAAGAAGGACTTTACCTAGAACTGATAGAAAACTTGCTCTATAGTGAGGCATGACATCTGTTTAGCAGTACATAGCAGCAATATACAACAGTTTAGGACTAAAAGAAGAAGAAATGAGCCACCTGACCAAAACCAAAGTGTGAATCTAAGTAGACACAAATACAAATATTCACAGCATACCCAGGTATTCACTGCTATAAGAATGAATACAGGTACCTTATTTCTTAGCTATAAGACATATCACTCTCTACCTGAAAGGAGGTTGTAGCGAGGTGGGTGTCAGTCTCTTCTCCCAAGTAACAAGCGATAGGACGAGAGGAAATGGCCTCAAGTTGCAGCAGGGAAGGTTTAGTTTGGGTATTAGGAAAAATGTCCTCACTGAAAGGGTTGTCAAGCATTGGAACAGGCTGCCCAAGGAAGTGGTTGAGTCACCATCCCTGGAGGTATTTAAAAGAGGTGTAGATGTGGTGCTTAGGGACATGGTTTAGTGGTGGACGTGGCAGTGTTAGGTTAACGGTTGGACTTGATCTTAAAGGTCTTTTCCAACCTAAATGATTCTATGATTCTACGATTCTATGATCTCTCCAGTAGCAGATCACCCTCTACAGATCCGAATTGGTTTCTATTCCATACAGAATCACTCAGGCCTATGCCTAATCCTGCATTATCACCCCCAATTCCACCATAATGTAATTTTTTCCCCTGCATTCTTGGTATGCCACAGCCCAAACCTTTCCCATTTGCCAGGTCATCTGGGATTTACAGTTTAAAGGGATACAATCACTACAAACAGCACTAGTTAAAACATCAACAACGTGTTTCCTTTGCAAATAACGAGCACAGCAATCTGATTGTGAGACCTCAAACTATCAATTGCTTTTAAATGCCACAAAAAGAAAGGAGAATGGAAACTGTGCAATGATCACACCACCTAGAAACAAATACCATCTCCAGGTCAGTATACAACACCCCCCTCTACTGGATAAAACCCAGACAGATAAACTGTGTGTCAAAGGTGATGTACAGTCTGGACTCTATGCTTCCGCACCAGCAGACCAGAGCTTCATTTGTGCTGCCCCTCTGCCATTCCTGGTATGGAGTGTCTTCGTATCTTTGAAGTGCCCAAGCTAGTAGAGATTTACTTGTAACCTGTTTTATGATGTTACAGATATCCAGTGTGAAATATAGTGGTTGGGATGGACTTTTCAGAATGTCTCCTTCACTTTGAAGGACTCCTTGCTTTGTTTTTCTTTCTCACTCCCAATGGAGGATACTTCTGGCCCAGACTTTGACTCGTTTACCCTTTAAACGGTTCCCAACTCTTGGTAGCTATTCTCAAGCTGTCACAATCAGTGTCACAGGAAAATTACCACATAACATATGTGACAAGTCACACCTACACTGCACAAAAGGCAAAATTATGCAGTGATGTGTCAAATGGATCATACTCGTGTATCACCCAACACGTACAGTTCATAAAAACTGACATCTCTTCGGCAGCCAAAGGAAATGATAAATCACAGAGCATGCAGGCTGAGGAACTGACAGGGGGTAACAGTGGCTAGCACATTCTCAGGGCACAAAACCAATGCCTTCCTTCCTCCACAAAGTCTATATATTCACATATACAGATGGACTTTAACTTTAGGTTAAGCCAGGTTATAAACATCCCAGAGAACATACCCAAGCATCCATATCTGCAGGTTGTCCCTCCCTCCATCTCTGGAAAACTACCTGCTCTGCTGTCTCTGAGCAATTTACCCAGTGAAGTGGAACTGCTAGAAGAGGTAGACAGGCAGGCTGGGGGGTCGATGGCTGCTGAAGGTACGAGCCTGGGACTTCAGAGTGTCAGATCCAACTCTCTCCTCTGCCACTGACTTTGTGTGTACTTTGGTACAAGTCATCTAGTCTCTCTGTGCCTCAGTTCTCCCTCTGTTAAATGAAACAACAAAACTGTCTTGCTAAATGAAGCATCATGAGAATAATTATGTTAAACAATGCAAGCACTCATATATTCTAACCTGCATTGATGCGTTCTAGCTTAACCACCTTAGACAGCCCAATAAAGGCTTTACTGAGCACCTGATGAAATCAATAAATAGATGTCCATGGATTTAGCAGGCAGTGGTTAACACCCTGCGAGAGAACGAGTGGTGTCTTCATTGCCTATATGGCCAAGAAATGTTTGTTGTTAGACTTCTCCCTTGCACTTTGCTCTTCCCAAAATACATCTTAAAATGTAGGAAGGATCTCAACCACTGACAGCTTTGAACCTAGAACTAGGTAGCTATATCAAGAAAGCAAAATAGCAAGCTGCAAGCAGTGAATAGAAGAAAGACAATATTAGGCTGGGACAATGGAGGTCTGAGTTCGGTTCTCAGCTCATTCATAGATTTCGTGCATAATCTTAGATGAGACATTTAGTTTCAGTATACACCAGCTACTCATCTGCACATCAAGGATGAATAATCATTCCTTTGCCCTTGCTTTCTATTTAAAGTGTAAGCTCTTGAGGACTGAGGCTTCCACTTATTGTTGACAACTCTACATCAGCCATGAAATGTTTCTCTGAATTGCAGAAAAAATGTATTATAGATGCAGAATATCTCTACTGTTTGTAAACAGTCTAGCCTGGGTCCAGAATAGCCACATGCACTGACCACAGCCAATAAGCTCTACTGGACCCTGGCTCAGTAGTTGAAACATAGCATTGTATTAAGGAAGCAAGATCACTTCAGCAGCAGATTGTCCCTGTATATTTGCGTAGAGCTGTGCCCTGTTAAATGAGATCCCCTTGATACAGATGTACTTGAGAGGGCAGTGCAGCAATGCTGGAGCCAGCTCTGTGAAAGTCAGCTCATATCTGGAAGCAATGGTATTATTTAGGAATTTCAAATGTCTGGAGCATTCTAACCCTCTCTTGCTCCTGATGAGGGAGACGTGATTACATATATGTAGAGTGCGAGCCCTGAGCCCAACCAGGAAATGTCAAAGTAAAGGTAACAATGACTATAGAGAAACTCCCACACACAGGGTTAATCCCAGTCTGATGACAGTATGGAGACAGACATCACCCAAATATTCTATTCTCACTCCCTTTCTGTCTCCAAGAGACTCTCTTCCAGATCCCTCTCCTCTGACAGGAAGAGGTAGCAGAGCTCAAGTAACATGTACTTGTTAAAGACCATATAGAACCAAGGAGCCATGTCTGCACAGTGGATTCAAGAAGATTAGGCCCATCTATTTCCTGGAGATGGGGTGCATGAAGAGAAAGTAAGCAAAGCTTGACACACATCCTGTGTGAACGCAGGGTTGCTCATGAGCATTAAGCCATTTCTATTCCTCTACCACAGGAGATGCAAGAAATGGCTCCTGTGGGTGGGTTTAATTTTTTAACAAGTTACCATGTGGCTCTTGTTCCAAATTTTGGGTGTTTATCTTTGTAATGTCTATTGCAAACACTGTAATTTTCCAGCAGCCAGGTACATTCAAGGCAAAAGTACTAATAATGTGACATCATTATTTTTGTTCCATAGCAACATCCCCCCACACCCCTTACACAACAGGTTGTAAGTCTGTAAAACTCCTCATTTTACAGCACTATAAAACTCCTCCAGCTGTTATAAATATATCGTTTTAAGCGCTTGCATTTAAAAAATGAAACAGAAAAATACCACTGAAAAGTTCAATGTTTTTTCTTCTCTGCATTCAATTGCATTAGCTTTTTCCCTGCTGGTCTCCCAGACCCACTGCTGGGTTGGGAGATTTCGACAGAAACCAGGGGAACGTTCAGGATGCGTGCAGGCTGTTGGTACAAAAGTGTCTATTTTACCTTGAGAGATGTCCAGTGGGGGTGAACTTTTACTAAAAGGATGCATCTTGCTCATTTGCCAACATGGCAGGTGCGTGTTATCTAGTTGGATCCAGGGCCATTGGCAATGGATTTGTAGAGATGGAATCCATTGTGGTGCTGTAAGATGGGACACTATAGTCACTGGTATAGCTGCTTCCTAATTGCAGATGAAAGGACTGGTGCTGTGGCTATTGGTTATAACTCCACCTCATGCCCCATTAAACTTCTCAGCGAAGCACTTAATCCCACTGGGAATCTTTCATTTAGTCAATGCAGGTGGGGCAAGTCTTCACCGTAGCAGGAGATAAGGGCAGGGGAAGAGGCAGAGGCTACACAGTGGCACAGGTCCAGGTCTCCTCTAAGGAGTGCACAGGCACTACAATGGCAGGGACTGGGGAGAGCCTGCCTTGGGACAGTATCATCATTTGGCAAGCCCCTCATTTTCAGTGATGCTTGTATTAAAAGAGTTCACAAATTAAATACACACTATTTGAAACCAACAAAAGTTTTGCCACCAATTTAAATTTGGGAAAGATACTTCAAGTCCAATAGGCATCCATGGTGTCTCTTTTCTGAGCCCAAAGAGGAAAATCTCAGCCTGACCTTGTCCCGCTCAGGAAACAGAAGCTAAATGTAGTCTTCCATCATCAGTGCCTCCCATAGTGAGGAAAACCTAGTCCCTGGAAGAATATTGGCTGTTGTTGCTTCTGCTTAAGTTGAAACCCTCCAGAGAAGGGACTGGCTCTCACTCTGTACAGTGATGAGTGTACTTAGAGCCCTGATCTCAGCTAAAAATCTAAATATGTTGCTAGAACATAAGTAAAACCAGTATTAAATAATTGCAGGTGAGTTCTGCCCACCACCTCAGATATGCTTTAAGCTGGGAGCCCCATTTTACTGGGCTGTGGATTTTACCATCACTAATGAGATGTCTGATTTTTTCTTTTTTATGCATATTATTATTATTTATATTTTACTTGCCAGTGCTTGAAGCCATCATGACAGTGTATTGGGTAATGACAGGATAATTGTTTGTTTTATTGATCATTATAAACCATTC
The DNA here is from genome assembly GCF_965638725.1 of Aptenodytes patagonicus. Lineage (NCBI taxonomy): Eukaryota > Metazoa > Chordata > Aves > Sphenisciformes > Spheniscidae > Aptenodytes > Aptenodytes patagonicus. The sequence continues at coordinate 6,253,232 of NC_134956.1, forward strand.
TGCATCTCTGTGTGATTTATAGCATTTAAAGTACTCTCTCCTTTCCTCTCCATTCCCCTGCCGTGGGGGCAGATAAGTAGATCAGAAGCCCACTGGCTATGAGCAATCCAATCAACAATGACAAAGAAAGAAAAACTTTGGAAATGAATGAGTCCTTACACCATTTCTTTGATGATTCCCTATTGATCCTTTCAAGCCACAAAGAAAGTAAAAAATGTGAAGCAGTTAGACTTGTGAAGAATAGTGAGGAATTAGACTTGCAGGAATAGCGAGGAAGAGAAGGAAGGAATGTGGCTGAAGGGCTTTTTCATTCAAGTTCAGACTTTGCCATCAAGTTGTTGTGCTAACATACCAGGATGCCAATGTTACATTGCTGGGTCAGGACAACAGGCTGCTGCAGCTTGCTGGTGCTCAGCTTGCAGTCTAATGGCAGGCTGATGTCCTACCGTGGGCAGTGTCCTCCAGTAGATTCATCAGAGCAGCTGATGGAGGCATAGCCCATAGTTACAGCAGCCCACTGTGACACTGCCTCCGTGTCCCAGGACAGGGAAAAGGCTGAGGCTATCCATTACAACTGCAGTTTTATCCAGTCATTCATTTTCTGCCAGCTGTACTGAGATACTTTTATTTGTGCATGCAGCTAATGTTCTAGATGCTTTATCTACAGTTTACCCAATGGGCACTTACTTACTCAACCACCAAATAAACCCTCCAACTTCCTACTTACACAGTTTTAACCCACTCCTCCAGAAAAAGCATCAGGCACTATTATAAAGACAGTACAGTATTGACACCAAGAATTTTCATGCATTTATACCTGAAATTACAGCAATTTTCTCTGTAGAACCAGGGTTTTCAGCTGCAAGATATAAGTAGATGTCAGCATGTCATAAGCACCCTGCTATTCACACACTGCTAAACAGTGTGAGGTGTCCCAGTGGAATGAGAAGGGGATCACAGTACAGAATAGGCACATAATCATTGGAATAGGTGGTGCTTGCCTGATACCTATTTGGAAATACCTGAAGAGACAGGAATTGGCTCATTTACATACTTGAAAAGTCACAAAAATGTTCTGGGGCTGTTGAGGAAACCACTAAGAAATGAACAGGGAGCCAGAAGAGGTTCCTTATCCACTTTAATCTTTATCTATGAGTTTATGAGGAGATACTCACTGGAATTTCTATCTGTCCTTTCAGTAAATGGTTAGGAGCGAATAGGAGAGAGGAAGGGAGGTAAGTTGCCCCTTGGCCATTTTTTGCAGGTTACTGAACCACTAGCTAGAAATCCAATAATGCAAAAAAGTAAGGCAGGGGAGAACTCCTTGGAAGAGCCCTTTCTCCACCTGATGTTGCCATGTGAATGATGGCACTCATTCATGGAGTCCTCATTCAGGACGCTCCTGAGCTAGTTCCTCTCTGCAGGTATGTCTACAGTGCAATCAGGAATGTGATTGCAGCACACACTGGCATCCTTCAGCTAGTTCAAATTTAGACAGCATACACAGCAAAAGCAATGCAGACAGAGAAGCACAGACTGGCTTTATCTTACGCAGCAACTCTTTATTTATTAAAGATGGCAGCCTCCTGTGAAAAGCCTGCGCCTCCATTTTAACTGTCATCTGGTTGAAGAATAAATACCACTGCCAAAAGGTAGGGAAAAGATTCTGGATGGAGCCTATATATTCACAGCATACATTGAAAAATATAAAAATAAAAGCTTACATCATGCTCATTTGACCTTTCAGGATGTGCCACCGTGGCATGACAATATATACATATTGTCCCATTTTGAACATAGCTTATAGCTCCCAATCACCCTTACATTCAGGATGAACATCTCCTCAATGGGTTTACTTGACAGCTCTTAGTGAAACCTTTATTCCTCTCTAGTACACATGATCAAGATCAGTCCTGATTTTTCATGTTCCTTTACATTCAAAATCAACTTTTCTCTTTTTCAAGGTATCGTGGTTTAACCCCAGTTGGCAACCAAGTACCACACAGCCGCTTACTCACCCCCCCACCCCCGGTGGGATGGGGGAGAGAATCAGAAGAGCAAAAGTGAGAAAACTTGTGGGTTGAGATAAGAACAGTTTAATAATCGAAATAAAATAAAATAATAATAAATTGTAATGAAAAGGAAAACAACAAAAAAAAGAGAGAAAGGAACAAAACCCAGGAAAAACAAGCGATGCAACCGCTCACCACCCACTGACCAACACCCAGCCCGTCCCTGAGCAGTGGTTGCCACCCCCCAGCCAACTCCCCCCAGTTTATACGCTGAGCATGACGTCATATGGTGTGGAACAGCCCTTTGGCCAGTTTGGGTCAGCTGGCCTGGCTGTGCCCCCTCCCAGCTTCTTGTGCACCTCCTTGCTGACAGAGCATGGGAAGCTGAAAAGTCCTTGACTTAGTATAAGGACTGCTTAGCAACAACTAAACCATCAGTGTGTTGTAACATTATTCTCATGCTAAATCCAAAACACAACACTCTACCAGCTACTAGGAGGAAAGGTAACTCTATCCCAGCCAAAACCAGGACACAAGGTTTTTTCTGCCACAAGACACAGGCATGAAATACATAATCAAGAAATCCAAACTATGAGCGCCTGACAGAAGATTTTCTCTGAAATACAGAACTACTTTATAGCAATCGATAAAGCACTAGAGTAAACCCAAGCCTGCAGTGGAAATTCCCCCAGCTAAAATTGAGCTTACCATCAGCCAAGATACCATCACTGGAGGACTTAAAAGTACACATCAGAGAAGAAAGTGTTCAGTTATCATTACACCAATTGCATCAGTCTCCAGTTGCCTTTGAAAACGCCAATCTGCTAAATATTCTCTCTCCATTGTCTGTTTCCCTCTCCTTGCCCAGTAATTAAAGGAAGAGAAAGGACAACAAATGTTTTTTAAATTGTACGGAACAGACATATCTGCAAAATCTGCCTATTGAGTAGATGTAACACTTCCCAGCAAAGCGAGCTGATGCCATCAAATGGGAAGAAGCTTTGGAGGGAAGGGTCCCAAGCATAGAAGACTCCTCGAATTTATTCAGTTGGGCTACTTAGAACAACACCAGAGTCATAAAGAAGTCTCCAGAAACAGCACAAATCAAACCCTGTTGGTTTGAACTCAGTGGAAGGGAAATTTCAGTCCCTTGAATGGTTTCATAATGCATCAGGGCACATCAGAAGCGAAGGAAACAGTCTGGCAGAATTGCATTAATTTTCATGAACCCAGCAGCCCTGGAAAATCATGAAAACTGCAACATAATGAAAGCCTGGAAGGGAAAAACCTGCCCTCTTCTTCACTGCTGGAGAATCTGAATGCGGATTCCATCAAAGGAAAGAGTCTGAGAAACCACAGCAGGAATAAAAATTAACCCTTTGGCTCATGAGACTGCAGGGTTGAGGAGTCACCATTCTCCTAGTTACTAGTCTGCCAAAAGAGATAAACTCCTGTATGAGGGCTGACCATCTCTATGCAATTAGACCTTGGCACTCTGCATGACACAATGAACTGCTGCCAGCAGGAATTAAGGAAGACATTTTCTTCTATCTTCACAGTATTCATCTTCTGCCCTTATTTCAGGGTCTGTCTCACTGATTTTAGTGGGAACAGGATGCATGTGTTAGATTGATAATGTCCTAGATGGATGAACGATGCTCCCAACAAAACAAACAAACAAAAACACACTTCCTTGCTCTTATGTGAAGTGACAAAAATCAACCCCATGTGCAAACTCCTGCCAGATTGTGTAAATGGGCTTATCCTTTCAGATATTTCAATCTCATATATTTTATTCAAAAGTTGCACCCCTAAACACAAAAAGTAGGAATTGTCTATATATTACTATTATTGCTACTGAAAAGAAGAATAACTGAAATTCTGAAAACTATCTTAACACATAGGGGTTATATATTAACTACTTCATGCCTACTTCGTGCTACTGTATTGTGATGAAGAAAGTTACACTGAATGTAAGCACAGATTACATTCTGTAGGGCCTACAAATGTACCTTAGTTTCATTCCTGCCTTTGCTGGTTGTGAAGCAGCCAGCAATTAGCTAACAGCAGTTGCTCTTCCGGGAGCTTTGCTGACATCATCTCCAATGGCAGGGAACAAACAAAGCTCTCTTTGCAGGATAAAAAGCACAACATGCATTGAGGTTGTTGTTGTTAAACAAAAATAACCAAGCTAATTTCAGCTTCATTTAAAAGCATGGGAAATAATCATTGCTCAGTGAATGGGAAAAGGACGAAATCAGTAGAGAGAGAAATCCTTTGCAGGGTTGTGAGAGACTTCTACAAGCAACGAGTACTGAAACTATTTTTAATATTACTCAACAGTGCCCTTTAAATATCTACTGCTCCCTAGTACAAGGTTTTGGGAATCTTTCAATTTAAAGAATTTCTATATGTGAATATTTCTATATGTGAATATATTTCTAATTTCTATATGTGAATATTTTTTTCTATTTTCTCCCCTTCATCTCTTATATAGTAAACATTTACAGTTAAATAACATCATTATTTATAAAACCTTGTTTGATCAAATGACTTATTCTCCTCAAAAATTTTTAGCCCCCTTGGAAACCCACTCAGAATGGCAGATCATTGCTGCACTAGATGCTGTACATTTACATAGGAAGAGACATCCCTGATTTAACTGGCATAGTAAAAATGTTGCAGATACGCAGGTGAGACACAGAGAAATTAACAGCCTTGCTCCAGTTTGTCTAGACTGCCAATCAGGGAGAAGGGATTGTAGCCACAGTCACTGAGCCACTGTCCAATGCCTTAACCACAAAACCAATGTTTTAACAAGACTTTGATCTTAATCACACTGGAACAAGCCCAGAACTACTTTACTGTCTCAGTGCAGCATCCCGAGATACCACTGTAACCCTAAAGATCATTTTGCTCAGAATGATCAGCATCCTGCTGACCACAGCCTACCTCATTCATTTTCCTCCTGGTCATGGCATTTCCCATCTGCTGACCTCCAGAACAGCTTTCTCAGGAGCAGAGTGCTGGGATTTCTCACTGCCCCTGCATTTCAAACACAAGCACTGCTCACAAACAGGTACTGGCCCTGAGCTCCAGGTGCATGACATGCTCCCTTGACCTCCCACCTGCTCCACAAGGCAAGGGTTAGAATCAAATCCTCCAGCAGTACAAAACAGAGCATGGCCATGGCCATTTGAGCTACAGGAACACCCTTGGACAGGGCAGGGTTCATAGCGCGACTGACTTGTCTACAGGCCTAATGGGGAACCTCACCAGATAGTCTAGTGTGATTATTCTCCCATTTCCAATTGAGGAGCAGCTAACCCTCATGAGGGGTGGGCTGGTCTCATTTCTTCCCTCAGGGAGACTACTGCTCCTTGTGCCTTCAAAGGCCCTGACTGAGACTTCCCAGCCAGGGCCCTACTCCCTCTCCACACACCCAACCGACGTGAGGACACAGGACTACCCCTCCAAAGCCCACCTCTGGCTATGCTGCCTGCCCTTCCCTGCTCCCTCTGCCCTGGCCCTTCTTCCTCCCAGCACTGCCACAAACCTCACGCAAGCCCAAGGAGCTCCCCCTTCTATCACAGGTATCTCTGCACCCTCTGTCCTCTCCTCAGGTGGTTCCTGGGTAGCTGCTCTCCTTCACAGGACCAAGGCCTGCTCACCTCAGAGCTCCTTCTCTGAGAAACTACTCCACATACAGCCTCAGGACTCCCCCTTTAAAGGGCCTTTCCCCTCATGGCCTCGGGGCTGACCCTGTTAAGGGGCTGTTCCCCTCAGGGCTCTCCCCCTCTCTGAGCAGCTGTTTCCCTCACAGTCCTGGGACTCTCTTGCCAGCTCTGAGGGGGCCATTCCCCGCACGGTGCCAGGGCGCTCTCCCCCTCTCTGAGGGGCCGTTCCCCTCACGGTGCCGGGTCTCTCCGGCAAGCTGTCCCTCACTGAGGCGGGAGGAGAAACCCACCCAGCGGCTGGGCCCTCACAGAGCGAGGCCAAAGCGGGGACGGGCGCCTGGAGCTGCCCCGCAGCTCGGGAACAGGGGTCTCTGGGTGTGTTTGCACGGCTGAATAACCGTGAAATGCCCTGGCACAGGTGAAGCATGAGCGGCGTTGGGGGATGAGTGGGTGGGTGGGGAGCGAAGGAGTGAAGAGAAGTCCCTCAGGAGGGATGGGGTGTGCAGCGTAAGCATTAAATGCTTGGAGTGGGTGTCAGGGAGAAAATGACCATGTGTTTATGTAATCTTATGCAAATTGATGTATATCTATGCAAATTTGTGTTAAGTAGATTCTACTGATGCTCTGGTTTCAAATATCAATAGGTATGTGCTAATACATATAATACACACTTAAAACTCTCCTGCAAGCCACTGTGACCCAACTGGTATGTTATTACACATATAGACAACGTGCTGTCTTTTAGGTAAGACAGAAAACTAAAGTATCCCCAACTGTTTAAGGTTTTAACACGGCTTTTAGGTGTATTTGATCTAGTGTTCTGGCCAAATTCCAGTGAGTATAATTATACCTCATCTACCTACTCCAGCTCTCCCGCCGGCTTTACCTGGTAAAATGTTTTTCTGTTTTCTTCTGGTATGTAGTGTTAAATATCTACTATTACCCCAGAGACTAATACATGGGTTAGCTGTTCCCCATGTCTGGAATGTGCCGGTACTTGAGCTGGGAAAGTTTCAGGGGGCGTGTGTTTCCCATCTCTGTGACTCAAAGGAAAATGGAAGGGTCAATTAGATGCTAGCAATTTTAATTCACGTGATGAATATTCTCCTGCTTCAGTGTTGTCTTGTCAAGGTGCCCGAAATTGTTTCTAATATGCAGGGGAGTTTATGTTCTAAGCCTAGAAATGTTTGTGAAATTGATTTGTATCTCTCTCTATATATATAAAATAATGCCTGCATATATGAATGTATAGAAAGTGACTGTTTAACCAAATAATCAATGATGGATGTTGTTAAGTTACTGAATTAAGGTTGAGACAGAATTAAGGTGATAAGGAAAAGCTTTGAAATTATTGTTGTGCTAAATACATGTCTTCAAACATGCAGTGGAACTGACTCAAGCTTCCCTTCAATGTTGAGACTGATAGGTACCAATATTCAGAAAGTATCAGGAGCTGGATATGGCAGAGGACTACAAAAGACCTGATCAAGTGTTGTTGAAGGTGACACCAGCAGAGCACAGCCACTTGTAAACTGAAGAGAACCTCTGTGTTGTCTCATCAACTGAAGTTGAAATAAATTGTAAACAATACTGAGTTGAGGGATTTGATTTAATTCAGAGTTTCAGAGCAAATATTAAATAGCCTAGAAAGTGGAGTGTATGCCATGTTTTATATTCATAAGAGTGTTTTTCTATGTGCATTAATTTAGTCGCATAATGAGTGACTAAAATCTTCCTTTTCCCCAAAAGCACTTTTAAAAATTGCTACTAAATTTCCACATATTCCTATGTGCTCTCTGAAAGGAAATAAAAATGCAATTAAAGGGAATGCTAATTTCCTCAGGACTAGAACACACAGGAGGATGGAGCATAGCTCTGTATCTGCTCCCGGTCTGCTTGGTGGGTCTGGGCAAATCGGCTCTCCATGCTTGTTTCCTTTTTTGTGAAATGGAGATAATGTCTCTAACCTTTGTAAGGCATTTTAAGACTTAATAGTGAAAAGTGTTGTAGAAGCGTTAGATACTATTAAAGGTGTTCAGGATTTTAATTTAAAATTTAAAAAGATAAGAGTTTAGACATTAGAAATTAAAGCTGTACTGATAACTTCGGATCCTATGTCAAGCACTTTTTTTACTTTTCAAAATGGCTTACAAAGTAACCGTTCTGATGGTATGTCTGCAATGTGTGAATTGGAGTGGTGTTTTCCAACAAAAATATGGGAAATTAGTCTTTGTTTCAGTGGATCTCTTTGCTGCTTTAAGGAGATACGCTTTGGGTTATTTTCCTTGGTGAACAATCTTAAATTACTTTTTTGTTGATTATAGATTTCTTCCACGTCTTTTCGTTGTGTAAGACATTCTTCTAATTCAGAGATTTTCACAATCAGCATCTTATTTAGTATTTTTAAAAATCACTTTATTCAGCTTTTGAACTTTTATACTCTGAACACATGTTTAAAGGAGCCAGAATCCACCTATTCCATCTGAACAGCTCTCTCCTGTGTGATGGCACTAGAGAAACCCTGAGAATGGTATGGATTACCACAGGTGAAAGAGAGCTGATTTTCCTGTCTTCACTAGGTAAGTGGAAATTTCTGATTAGATCTATAGTACTTTCTTGGCAACTGAGGCAGGATTTGGTGTAAGTTATTTAACAAATAGTCATTGGTATTGACACTTCTCATAATTTTATTATGTCTGGAAATATTTAATGTTTTTCTTAAATTGGTATGATCTGGAGTCATTTGAACCTCAGCTTTTATTTCTTAAGAGAGTGTATTTCTAAACTTGATGATAGCAAAATGAGAAGCTTGCAGACGTGTTCAGCATGTGCCATTAGACCTTGGAAGTCAGAAAGGGCTATAAAGAAGCTCTGGTATGTTCACACACGTGTGTAACAATTTTACAACAAATGGAGTTGGTCCCCTGGAATAGAAAAGTAAACTCTGTATTGGTGCTGTGTTGTGTAGTTGTGTTCTCTGCCTTGGTCGGTACAACCATATTTGCCTTTGTGCAGAGAAGTTAGCAGGAACTGCAGCATTCCCTGGCGTCCTCTTGGATGCTGTGGTCTCCTCAGACTCCTGCCCAGGGATTCTCATTTGAAGGCTGACAGGCAACTTGAATGCTGCTAAGATGATTTTGCCATTTCTTCACTGGAATAATTTTCACAGCGACTAAAATACTTTTGCAAAGGCATATTCTTTTCTGAGATTTGTCTTGAATTACTGCAATGATATGCAATATATTAAAAGGATTTGCCTCGTATTGTGATTGGCCTCCATCCTGGCCAACACAGCTGGGTTTTAGCTTGGTTCTGTAGAATTAACAACTGTGAGCTGCTGTTATGTGAGCTTCAGGCTCTAGCAAGCCCATATTCTCTGTGGTTGGGCACAGAGGGGTCTTGTAACAAATGCTCACCCCTAGGTTACGCCATGACATTTTGTTTCCTCCTTCCCCCGCAGGTTTGTTCCTTAGACATTCCTAGGTGTTTAGTCATGGAACGGTGTTGCCCTGGCGTGTCATCTGTGACATTTGCATTTGCTGGAGTAGGGAAATGGTTCATTTCATAGGTTTGTCCTTTCAAGAGTTTAAGGATGTACATGTATTAAATGTGAATCTGTCAATCAGTGTAGAAGAGAATACTCCTGTGATAGTAATTCCGTGCTGAATTGCACTTGGAGCTGAGAGCCAGAACCTCTGCGATTCCAGTTCTTTGGGCCGTTCTGTTGCATTACCTTGGGCAAATCACTACATCTCCATCTCTAGCCTAACACACCAGAACATTCAGCGTGGGCCCCAAAGAAAAGCAATCATCTCCATAAATCTTTGGAGCTATCTGCTTTCTGAAGGCATATCCCTCATGGGGTAAAATTAGGAAGTGATCATCATGTCTACATAAATCCACTGGCCTTGACTTAGCATCTAATTTGCTTCCAAAGTCTGTTGTTGAGAGCACAGCTTCATGGTACACAGTGGCATGGGTTCTCTGCACATTTCAGCTGCAATAAGTACATGCTGATTTCTCTGGGTCATATTCTTCCTTGTCCTAGTACAGTTCACTCCTTAATCTCCCAGCCTCGTTTTGTCTGTTTGTAAAATCTGACATGTCCCTACTCTGCTGTGGAATGCACTGGAAAGAGCTCGACAGAGAGGCTGATAATGCTTTTTATTTTCCTCACCTCCCAGGGGCCTGGGAGACTTAATGTCTGCACAGTGCCTTGGCAAGTGTAAAAGTGCTTAGCTTCGTTATATATTGATTTATGTGCAAGAAAACTACACAAAATAATAAAACATGCAATGTACTTAAAATGGACTGTAGGCAGAGGAGAGAAACATCTTAAATCTAACCTTAAAACATGGCGCAAGTCATGTGAATGAACTAGAGTTAGGTGGGCTTCCCGCCAAATCCAGCACAAATGGGAAAAGGTCCTATATTTGGAAATAGCACAGGGCCCAAAGGGGGCTGTGTCTAGATGAGAATTCCCATGTGGAGACAGAGACACGAATTAAATTAGAACAGATATTAGAGCTCTGGGCCAGATTCATATCCTCACTGCAGCAAAGTAAACCAGAGAAACACCAGCAAATCACTGATGTAACGCCAGCATGAGTGAGAGGAGAATCAATCCACAGGTAATAAGGGCAGCATCAGTGCCTGCCTAGGGTTTCATCCTGTGCTTTGTCCTAATTATGAGTAGATTAATGGCATGCTAAAATACAAAACAGATTTATGAGCCATTGCCATCTCCCTCTGCATTGTTGTACAGCTGACTCAACAGTACTCTTACTCCTTGGCTAGAGGTCAATTTAGGTTTTACTAAGCTAGGGCTGGGGCTCGGACTCAAAGACATGCTGCCTTATTGAATGCTGCTGCTAGGATAAATGCTAAACTGAAGTCCCATCTGCTTTCTCCATGTCCTGTCCAGATGGATATTTAAGATCCCACAGCACATCTTGAATATAGGATAGCCCTCTATATCTAGCCAGCATTCTTCCTTCATTACAAAAGACTCTGACCAGCTTGTATTTGAAGTCAGCAGAACTAAGTAAGTTTTCTTGCAAAAACAGTATCTTTCCAGACTGGAAATACTGAACCTGGAATGGGAAAGAAGCAATGTGTAAAATGAAAGAGGCAATATTATGTGTTGATCATTGAAGAAAATAAGGAAAAACACTGTGGTGAGATTACTATGTGCTATTGCTTGAAGAGTATTTACTGAATGTAGTATACCTATAACAGTGCATTGCCTTCTGGGGAAAGAAAATGGGATGATGCACAAAGCAGATGATCAGCCACAAGATTTCCTGGATTCTCTTCTCAGTGTTGCCGCTAATGGACTATAGGCAAGTTCTTTCATCTCTCTGTGTCTCCTTTTCATGACCTGTAAATAGCAATAGTAGTAATTTGCTGTTTTTCAGCCTGGCTGTGAAACTTGACCTGCCACTGTTAACAAAATGTTTTGACATTCTCAGGCGGGAAGAGGGATGGGTTCAGCTGCATCTTCACTCTGAGTTGCCAATTGCCAGAAAGTAGAAGGATGTCTCAGGAGAAAGACCACATGATACTTCTTTTGTATCTTATCCTCACCCCCACCCCAAGGACACAGTTCTGTTCTAGACCTTTCTTTCTATGCTTGGCAAAAATTACAATCACTTTCTAGTGAAAATTTATTGTCCACCTTTCTTCATCAACGTGTGCAGCTTTTACCTGTAGACACTTGTCTTTTAGAGGAGTGCTGCAGATTTACTTTGCTCTCTGCCTTCATTGCAGCAGCCTTTCTTGGGGCAAAATTCTCACTCGCCTTAAGCAGGAATTTGCTTGAAGAGCTAAGTCAAGACTCTGGCACTAACCCACCTGAGAGGAGCTTGCACATGCTCCTCTGAGAAGAGAGAGCACGCCACTGGTCACTGCATCAGGACTTAGTACCTTGGGGCTTGAATCCATTAGTTTGTTAGTGAATTTCTCCACCAGAGAAGATGCTGGTTGGATAGGATTGACAGAATAACTTTGCCCCATATGTAATCCATATGTTGTCACAGAGAAACTTCAGGGTGATGACAGTAAAACAACTTTGCGATAAGATTTTCTCAGTTCTTCTGCACTGCTGGGATACAGGTATAAAATCAGCAGGCAGGTAGAAGGGTAAAAGAGCCCCTTTTACCCTTACCTCTTTCTTTTCATGGGACATCAGATGTGCACCATAGTGTTTGATACCCCTGACAGAGTTATATTCACATCTATCCCAGTAATTTTTCTTCTGGGCTCAAGACTAACTCAAAATATGCTGTTATTTTAGGAACAATGTGGGGAAGGTAGATGTGGGCACAGCATCCACAGCCCTCTGGATCCAACACCTGAAATCTCATGTGTCTGCTGGCCCCTGATCCCGCTGATAGACTGCAGCAAGACTGCTTCTCTTGGCATCAGCATCTCCCTGCTCATTGCCAAAGCTGGAGTTCTGTAAACAGATCTCATCCTGGCATATGTTATATTGCCATACAGGCAACACTGTTCTAACTGATTAATAACAAGCAGCTTGATAGGATTTGGGGAGGCACTGGAGTAATTAGTAAGATAAGGCCAGGTTTCTTTGTGCTGCACTTTCATGGATGACAAAAGCTTTCCCCCTGAAGAGCTTCACTGATAAATCTGTATATAATAATAATAATATTAATAATAAAAGCTTTTTGCTAAAATGCAAGTTAAATATTCCTTTAGGGAATTAAGAGGAAAGGAAGTGTTCAAGCCCTGGTACTGATGGGAGACCAGGAGAATGGAAGAGGAGGGGAAGATATGTCAAAGCTGTGCCGCTAGGAAAGGACCTGCTTTTCCACCTCTGCTGATAGCGAGGTTTGGGATTTAATCTCCTATTAGCTAGGATGTTCATCTTGGTAAGCATGTTGGCAGGGCTGACCGTTCAGTGCTTACAGCCTGGGCTGTTCATGCATCACCAGGGCACTACGTGCTGATTTCCTCTGGCAAGAAAATGAGGTGGGTTGCTGTTCTAAACTGGGCCCTTCTCTGCCCTCCCACGGAGTCGCTCCCCCTTACACTGATCCATGGATTAACAACATACAGACTGTATGGGGCAAGTTTCAGCTTCCACATAGCTAGGTATTTAGCTGCTGGTGGCAGTGGGATCATCAATACTGAATATTCCTTATTCATCTTCTCAGCAGGCATAGTTCCTGTTAGCTGTAGTGAGAAATTATGAGTGTGGGTTTGACTCATACAGAATAAGTGACCAGGTATCAAAATTAAAAAAAAAAAAGAAAGAGTAAAAGGCTACAAATGTTGCCAAAGTGGCAGCTGTTCATTTACTAAAAATATCTTTTAATATTGCTGGCACTTTTAAAATAATCTAATTTACACGGAATATTCCTTACTAATTGAAGCTGTCTCTTTTTTTATTAAATAGAAAGGTTACAAAAAAGTATATTGATGTTTTGAGAGTGATTCCTCTCAGGAGCACATTGACTGTTATGAATAGGATTTTACATGATGCAAGCCCCTAAATGCCAACAGTGATATGAGGAAACCTGCAGATTCTTGTAATTGTAAATGCAATAGGCAAGGCTTTGGGCTATTGCATCCCCTTTCTGGAGATCATTGTTGTAAAGCTCAAAGTGTTGTTTAGCCCTTGGTGTTCTCATTTATTTCCACATTTTTTTCTGAAAGCAAAAGTTTGAAAAATGAAAGTCTTTCAAGAATAATCACTCTCTAAACACTTAATGCTGCTGTGACAGCACTGTCTATCACTCAAGATTTAACTCTGGAAATCCACATAACATAGAGAAAAAAACCTTTTTCCAATTAGCCGAGACTGGAGGCAGATTAGTTCTCAAATGCAGCATTGAGAGGTGCCAGGGTATATATTAATGGACCACAGGAGATTACTTCTGACCATAATTTTGACTGCATTGGGTGGCGCATAAAATGGAAACAGCAGCTCTCCTGCCTAGAGTTGCAGGACTAGCTAGTTAATGCGAGCTACCCTTGGGTATATCTCATATATATGAGATATATTATGTATATCTTATACTAAGACATATATATGTCTTAGTGATCTACAAACCTGTCAAGTACAAAATATGTCATCCTCATTCTTTTATACAGATGGGGAAGTTGAGGTGTGGAGAGGTTAATAGATTGCCCAAGGTCATGTTGTTCCTTTGGCAGACCTAAGAATAGCACCCATGCCTTCTGTCTCTAGTTTTGTGGACACGTGCACATGTTCAAGTCCTAGCCAAAAGTCTGTTGAAAAAACTTTTTCCCTTTTTTCATCTTTGGGACCTGATTGGCACATGCCTTCACCATCACTGGTGTTGCAACATTAACAGTCTTTAAAATCTTTTATAGTGTAATTCTCTTAATTAGAGCAAAGAGAGAGTTTTCCCCAGTCAGCAAGATTTTGATGGTTAGATCCATGGTGGAGCAAGGCTTGTAGCAATTCTTGCATCAAGAGTTTAACATTGCTTTTTCCAGATCTGTAACACAGACTTCTATCACTTGAGCTAACAGGGTACACTGTTATACTGCTATATGTCATATGATCCTGACATTAAAGGATGCAGAATAAAGAAATAATCAGATGCACACTGTCAGGAAATTTCACAATCCTGGCTGACAATAGATGATGCAGGAGGGATGAGTTCAGTTTCAGGTCTGTGCTGTAGTTCCCTTGCTCTCGGTTAATTCTCTCTCCTCTTCAGCTCTCCACTCTCCCCCAGATTTTCTCCTGATCTCCTTTTTCACTCATTCCTTCAACAAGCAAAATTCCACCAGTTCCAACTCACTTTCCAAATTTCCATCTCCCTTCCTTTTAGTTTGCAGTTGCCCTGTGCTTTCTTTCCCTCGGAGCCTTCTTTTGATCCTACACATCTCAACTTCTGCCATCTACTTGGCCCATAACCTGACTTCTTCCCCCTGCACTCCCAGCCAGTCCTGGGGCTGTTTCTTCCACCCTCTTTGTGCCTTTTTAGCTCCCCACTGTAACTGTGGTCCCTCCTATTACCTTACTACATTTTTTTCCCCTGGAGATGGCAAAAGACATACTCCCATTCCCAGTGTCATATGTGAGAAAGAGCTGAGCAACCTTAACTGTAGGCATTGCTACCAAGAACATATATTTATATCTTATTTAGGCGCACAATATTCTTTCAGAAGAAGTAGATCTAAAGATTACGGGGCATTAAATGACCAAAATAAGTTAATCTGATGATAAGAAAATAAAAGATGGATTGAACAAGAGGCAAATGCTGTAGGGGAAAAAACAAACAACACAGGCAATAAACAAACCACAGCATGACATAGGTGGATTGAATGCCATCCTTGGGCAGTCCTATGCACACCCCTCAAAAGAACCATATTCTGGGTCCCTTCTTATTGAACAGTGAGATATTACTTGGTTTCTTCCAGATAATGCTTCTAATTGCTCTGTGATTGCTGTTCTGGGATGTTGGAGAGTTATTTTCTGCCTCAGTATTTTGTGGTGGAGGGACAGGAAGAATGAGATGTGGTCTGACCAAAGGACCAGGTTCAGGGAACTCTCTTATTCTAACCCAGCTCTGAAACAGACTCTCACTGCATCCTGGACTGATCACCTAGCTTCAGTGTCTTGAGCTTCTTCACTTTTCGAAGACAGAGATAGCAGTACTGATCAAACTACTGCAGAAGGGTATTGTACCAGGACTCATTCGCATTAAGTAGGATGACACTATAGCTTTGGCTTCTCCTGCTGATTTTGATAGGAAAGGTAGTTAGTTATATTTTGCACCTCTGCTTGCTTCCAAGAAGCTATTGCACTGCTGAGCAAAGATGAGCCCGCAGTCCCTGTACCTACTGTGTTGCTTTTATTAGGACTACTACATTAGAGCCTTGGTGACCAGACAAAAAATAGGGCACAGCTGAAATGATTCCAGGGAAAGGAAGTGTCACAGAGAAGATAATAGCAAAGCAAAGCGTGTATTCTAGCTTTCATATGTCTCAAGCTACTGTTGTAACTACTGGGTCAGATTCCCAAGCTCTCTGAAGCCTCTTTTTCTTAGGAATGCAGGAACAAGGATTGAATTAAAAGCTGGCTATCAGTGGAAGAACATAAACCACCAGGCCAGTCATACTCTGGGTTGTTTTTTTTTGACTGAAGTCTTAACCAGTTTTATACTGATGAAAAATGTGGGGTTTACACTTTTGGATAGTTCACTGAATGGGTATAAATAACATAAACCGTGCAAGTGTTGCTTATATGAAATTGGAGAGACCAACTCAAAGAGCACAAGGGCCAGTTTGGGCTGTGTGCTTTCCTTAATTTCCTGTAAAAATGTCAGTAAGGATACCAGAGCAAAGAGATTTTCTTGGTGTGAATTCTGGTTACTGCAGACCAAACTACAATACATGGGACACATAAAACTGTCATACAAAACCATCCAAACAGTAGAGTTTTCATTAAATTGTTTGCAGGTGGGTCTGGTGAGAGTGGACAGAAACGTCCGGGTGTTTTTACTCATCTCTGATATGGGGCAACCCACTTTTAAATTATTTATTTTACATATTTACCAGTACTTATACTGGCTTTTAGTATTGCAGTTTCTCACACCACCTGTCCAACATTTACCTATTTCTTTTTGCTTCAAGTTACTACTTGAGACTTAATTGCAGCAGTCAGTCTGCAGGCAGGGTACAGGGGCAGGCACTGAGGTGTATTCAGGTTGGTTCTCACTGAAACAGGGAAGAGTCTCTTCCCCAGTGCCAGGAATGCACACGGAAGTAACAGACTAATTGCCACTACATTGCTAAGGAGAATAAAAGAGCACATTTGCTAAGAAGAGAAACTCTGATAAATAGTAAAGGGATGAAACTATAGTCTAAGGTTAGGTCAGAACATTAGTAGTTGTGCAATGTGGATCCTATTAACCACTGAACATTTTATGGCAGATATTATGCATGTCAAAACTGTCAGCTGATTATAAATGTTGGCTTCTTTTACATAAGAAAACTGCTGTCCAAAGCTAATATGTTCAAGTCATCACTAAATAAGTCCCAGTTAGAGCTAGTGACTGTAGAGGTTTAGGCTTAGACATAACTATTCCTGCTTTGGGGCCAGAGAGTATGCTAGATGCTCTCTCAAGGTCTCTTCCAGTCTTGCTTTCCAAGACTCAGTGACGTCAGTGACTTTACAATGAGAACTTTCTTGAGTTTCTACAACAGTGAAGGTAGCATAATAATATTTACATTTCCCAGGGGTATAACAAGAAGCTAAATGTAATATCATCAAGCCTTGCTATTCAAAAAATGTTAGAGCTCTGAATTTCACCAGCTTGGGTTAAAAATGACAAATTCCTAGTTCTTCAGGTTTGCCTACTGGATTCCAAAACTGTTAAGTTCACGTGGCTGCATGGGAACCCTGAGGACAAGGAAATTCCTTTTTTCCCTAACAGAATCTCTAGATTCCACACAAAATATAACAAAAATTGCTACCGCTATTTGCATGTAAAGCAAATCTGTTGACATCCCTGTAAGTAAGGTAGTAAAGAGGCATAAGTTATTGTATCCAACAACTACCAAGGGACTGTGAGGGTTTCGGCACATCAGACTTTCCTTCATAGTTAATCAAATGGTCTGACCACAGTGAGGTCTGCATGCCTGTAGAGGTGCTCGGAGCACTTGCCTGCACAGGTTTAAGGCAGACTTTCTTAGGCCAGTATTCCCCTATGAGGGCAGCCAAAACTGGAGAGGTTTGAACCCCAAAGCTGGAGTATACTACCCAACACTATAGCAGTTTTTAACCCTGCCAAGAGAGGTGGTCCAAAAGAAGGACATGAAAAAGTGGCACTCCAGATGAGATCTTTCTCACGTCATTCTTCCGCGCACGCGTGTTTTCTTTAGACTTCCAAATCGCACGCTGCAGTCTGTATCCTCTTGCAGCGCTACGGGTCTCCTGCACTGCTTCCTGCCAAGGCTTGTCCCGTAGCCAGCTCCCAGAGGGCTGCCTCCATGCAGCCCATGTTCCTGTAGGAAGCCCTTGACAAACTCATACAACAGTTGGCAAAGAGCAGATCATTTTCCAACAGCTCAAGAGAGAGTGAGCAGTGAGCAGTGAGCAACCTGTTAATTACTGTTTGAGTGGAATTTTATCAGGGAAGTAGGAGAGGAGGAAACTGATTAATCTGAGCTAATTTGCAGACATGGGCCAACTGTTGTCTATGGGCTACGCACAGTTCACAGAGCTCTGGAGTGAGATGTCTTCATGCCTTGGAGACAACACCAACGTAAGCTTTGTACCTTAACCTCAGCCTGCCAAGTCCCATCCAGGTAGATGATGCATACTGGGAGTTGGGCTCTTCAGAGTGAACATCTCTGCCCAGCTTTAAGCAAGTATTTTCATTCATCTCCAGCACTGCTCCTTAGACAACTGCAGCAGAGCAGTGTGTAGCCTGCTCTTGTCAGCCATTCAGAAATGTAGAATTGTGAAACTACAGTTAGTTGATAAAAACACCGTAACTGAGAATATGCAGAAAGATGTCATAACCCTTTTGGAGGGAATCTTTGTGAAGTTTATTGGTGCAAGAAAGCTCAGTCTGTGAGAGACAGGAACTGAGTAAAGTTGTCTTACGGAGGATGGTAGTGATGACTAAATAAACAAGCTACAAGCATGTACAATGGATAAAGGTGTCACTGGCTTTTCATTACTGCTGTTTGGTAATACCAGTTGGGATCAGGCTCCCCTGAACTCAGCTCTGCAGGCTGTCCTTGCCCTGATGAGTTTACAAGCTGAGAAATCAGGTTCCTGCTGACTGTGTTTAAAAAAGTGGACCTAATAAATTACCAGGTTCAAATAATTTGCATTCTAGTGGGGTGAGGGAGCTCCCAACTTGCTGGATGCTGACACCAAATTCTTCCTTTCTGCAGTATCAGTAACGGGCATAAGCCCAGTCTGTTTATGCCATCTACAATATAATGTTTACATTTCTTGAGTGGCACCGGAATTTTTTTTCCTCATCATCAGGCCTTTTAACAACACTTCTGCTAGTTCTCCCTAATGGCTCCTAACTGTGCTAATAAGCATATTGTGTGCAATGTGGCATATCTGCCTTGGGATATTTTAGGGACATAGTAGACGAGGGGCAGCAGACCAGCCAGTGTGAGCGTAATGTTTCGTGTTGATAGCAATTTGTTCGTGTTAGAAGATATCTCATGTTAACCCAGCTTAAAAAAAAAGTTATCAACCATGTAAGCATCACTCATTTAGTTTAGCTTCAATATTTGACAAAATTATGAGGACTGACTCTAATCATTAGGACGATGGTTTCAAACAGGGGTGGCAGCATTCACTGAATACAAACATTCCTGACTTACCCTCCTGTGAGAGAAGAGCTGAGCCCTGTGGAGCCTATTATAAAAGGCAGTTTGATGGAATAGGCTGAAATAGCAAGGTTTATAAATAAAAGAAGATCAAGAGAACTGTACATAAAACAGCCCATACCAAACTAACCTAATTACTCTGTACGGTGAGGTCAGTAAGAGAGCTGGTAAAATGAATGTGTATGACATTTCTATCTGTTTAGACCTCGGAAAGCTGTTGATAAAAATCTCCTATCAAAGGGTTGGACACTCTGGCTGCTCAAGCTGCATAAGAAGGTCCCATGCGTTGAAAGAGATGAGCAATGAGGGGGTCATTCTTTGGGCCACCAGGTTCTTACAGGGGTAGGTAGCTTGCAAAGACCCTCAGCATAGTTTCCCAGCTCCCCAGTGACTAAGAGCAAGGCTGCTCTTAGTGTAAGTAAGCACTGTTACTCTGCAGAGTAACAGTGGTTTTTATGACACATCAGAAATGCTGTTAACTTCAAAGAATCTGCTAGACAATTCCTTCAAAAAGCACAAAATATGTCAGAGGAATGGGCTAGAAAATGGTGAATGGGAGGTGACATGGGAAAATGGGAGTTGAAGCACTTGAAAATCCCAAGATCAAACAGCTGGCAGTGTTTAGAGAAGACATGGAGTGTTCTAGCACTCTCTGGGGCTTTGGGTCCTTGTTGGCAGGAACTAGAGCAGAGCAAGGAAAGAAGAAATCATATTTCTATAAATGTTCAGCCATGATGTTGTGAAGCCTAATCTTAGCCCTGTGTGCAACCTTTCATACTCACTTTGGTTAAATAACTGAGCAAACTTGGACACAGACACCAAAAGGGGCAATTCACCCTTGGTAAAAGGGTATGTGCAAGCACCCATGTGCCACTTGAGGCCGTGGAACCAGCTTTTCTCTTGCTGGTGGCATATGCTGGCATAGTTTACCTTGCAGCTGGGGGTAGAGGATAGGAATGTGCATACAGCTCAGCTGACATACAGGGATTTGTTCGGTCTCTGTAACCTTTAATTTGGAGTAAAAGCATGCATGTACAGCATTGCACAGGAATGCCTGCCTCCTAAACAGCTCCACGCTTACACAAGCCACAAACCTTGGTAGGATTTAGGCACAGATCAGTGTCCCTGATATATCAGCATCTCTGTAGAGCTGCCAGCTGAGACTGGGACATAGTAGACCTCCAGTTCATTTCCAGCTGGCTAAAAAATCCTCTCAGATGGAAATGACTTTCATACCAAAATTAACCTGGGCTGGTTTCAGACCAATATCTTAAAGGCATACAGATTTTCTACTACACTTTGAATCATCCAGTCCCCCAACAGGGAACTTTAATGCCAGTGCAGCATCTGCTGCAGAATATTTATGTTCAGGGCTTCCTGTGTGAAGCTCTGGATGGATGTGATTACTGAATGTGTTAGAAAAAGGACAGTTTACTGCCTGGCTTTTATTTCCAGCTATTTTGTATTTCTATGCAAGGAGCTTATATGCCATGTTGTAAACGGCTGGTTTTCTTGTATGATGTCTCTTTTTTTCTCATTCTCTTAATGGGCTTCTCACTAAAACTGACGTTTCAGCAGCATTCCCATTATTAGTTATGATGCCAGTAAATGGGGGTCTCAGTAGTGGGTGAAATTTAAATTGGGTTTGAAAAGCATTCAAATAATTCAGCGCTTTACTTTCATTTGGTGGTTCAGTTTGCACAGTGTATGATTTAGTTATTCACATTTTAGTAACTGTGTTGATGTTGTTTAGCAAAGACGTTGTTTTGCCTGGGACCCGACTACAGCTCTCAGCCAGTCTAATGTTGTTTACTGTAGCTAGCATGAAACTAATGCTTTGTTCTCTGGGTCCCTGTTTGATGTTATAAGCCGAGTCACACTAGCTAGTGCAGGAATCATTTCCATTTTGCTTTATACTGCTCACATGAAAAACAGCTAGCAATGGAAAAGGACCTATTTCTGAGCAAAAATGTTAGGTATGCTTTGCTCTGTTGGGAGTTTGTAGTAGTATAGTATCTTGGATAGGGCTTTACTCTTCACTCCAAAGAGCTATCCTAAACTGCAGCGATTGATTTGAAACAGGATATAAGAAACTAAGCAATCCAAATCTGTGTTGTGAAAGAAGTCTGCGAAGTTTACACCTTTCCCTTGGACATCTTCAATCATCCTATGAAAAATCCTGACTGGGAAGAAGTTTTCATAACTGAGGCTTATATGAGTCTTGGTAAATATCTCCCAGAAAAGAATAAGCTTAGCAGTAAATATTAGTCAACATTGTCTAGAGGCACCAGAATTCTTAGGCTGTATTTCCAGATGTCAACAATAACTCTGTGCATTTATTTCATCAGCTGTAAAATGAAGACATATATTATCATTATCGCAAGCAACCTGGGAGAAGTTCCACTCAGATGCTGGCTTTGTCAGACCGAGTCGGCACCTATCAGTTCCACATCTGCCTTACATGTATGCCAGGGGTTTCATCCAAGACCGTGCATAGCTAAGCCAGCCAACACAGTCGTGATGTCAACTAGAAGCTGCAGTAGGCTCCGTTCTTCTGACTGGTGACCTGAGTGTGTGAGTAGGATAGCTTCTCCTCGTGAGGAGGTGCCATCAGAACACAATATAATGTGATCATGTCACTTGGTGCTGTCATGGCATGGTGACATTAATTCATCATGTTGTGGAGCAATGCCTGTTTAACATGATGGAGCAGTATCTCAGGAGAATGTCCAATTACCTCCATCTGTACATCGAATCCTTCTGTCAGGTTTGAGATTCACCTGAACATGGTTGTCAGATTATACCCTGTGATGTACATACGGGATGCACAGAATGAAAATAATTGAGCCCAAATGCTCTGGTCACTCGCCTTGGCATTCAGTCCCATGTATCCACTTCTCTTATCTGAACAGAAGCTTGAAATAGAAAAATTAAATACCATGGGCCTGATTATTCTTTCATTTATGTGCACGTAAATCAGAATGAATTCCACTGAATTCAGCAATAGGTAAAGCATCTGTCTGTGAGACCAGAATTGCACTCCCAAAATGCTGAAAAGATACGTTTTAACCTTTACATTAACACAAAGGATATCCCAAGCTATTAATAGGATGCATTTCATTTTTGCCCAATAGCCTAATTAAGAGCTAACTCATACTTGAGGAGAAAAGGAAGCAATTTGATTTACAGTATCTTATGTGATTAAATCACCAGGGAAGAGAAAGAAGGATGTGAGGTGGAAGGGGGGAGTTTTAAAACATATCATTTGTGAAGAATGGAATCTCTTTCTTCTTACAACCTTTTTGCCCCTGTGTTCACAGCTTAAAGAGGATTCACTGACTTTTATTTATTTGCCTAAACTACTGATTTTTCAACTTGCAGGGTGGCTTCAAAATCCAATGTGAACTTTTAAGGCATCTAATGATCCATTCTATTATCCCCCAGGACAACGCTAGTTCCAACGATTTCATGGGGAACTGATTCGGAAAATACCCTTTTTCTCCCTGGCGGTCTCCTAGGCCCTTGAATCATGTTGATATCTGGATACCTCTTTTCTTTGCAACAGTATGGCGGTAGCCAGAGTCAGCAAACAGACCTGGAGTGAGGGTTGATTGGGGAAACAGATTCATACTGTATGTAGCCCAAACAATGTAGTACCTACGGAACAGCTCAATTTCTATGTCAAAGATGAGACCTTATTGTCAGGTAGTTTTAAAAGCAGTACAGATGCACTGGATTCCTTGCCCTTCTATCTAAGCATATAATACTGCCATTTTTTTAAAAAAGCCCTCCTTATTGATTTTCATTTTGCGATAAACATACTTACAAACTTAGATAGACTTGAGAAACTGTAAGCCAATAACAACAGAAAATATCACGGGGCTTATAAAATAGAGTGGTCACAGATATTGTTGTTGAACTAATAAAGAGGCAATTCAGACTGTAATAAAGCATTGCAAACTTTGGCCATCAACTTCGGTCAGAAGTTTCACGTGCATGAATCTTCGTGAGTGAATCGTGCCACATGATGACAGTGATGTTTTTCATCTGTGCATCTCAGTACTTTAGAGGTGTCTAAACATTTTACTGACTGGAAAATTGTGGCACTACGTAACCAAGGGATTTGCCTAAGGAAACACAGATAATTTCTGATATAATTAGGGCTAGAAATAAGGTCTCCTGATACTCTTAGCTTAACCATTAGACCTATTATCTCTCATAGCCTCGTGTAGAGAAAATACCACAGCAGAACCTGCTGCACCCTTTCTTCCTAAAACAACGCTGCCAGAGCCTAATCCCATTCTGCGCCTATCTGGAGTATCTCTTCCAGTTCTTTCTCTGCAGGATCGAGGACAGAATAGAAATTGAGATCCTTACTCTTTTTCAAATCCTGCTTTTCTCCCCTCTATTGTACTGCAAGCCAAAGAGAGCTCAGGCCGGTTTGAAGGCAAAAATACGTCAATCACACTGAAAACTCCATTCCGCTTTCCTGAACCCCAGGTAGGACAAGATATTGCTGCCCTGTTGCAGGAATGATTTGGCACATGGCACGGGAAGAGGGTCTGGATTCTGCAAAAAAGATTGCCACCAGAACAGAAAACCCTACAGCCTTCACTAAACTATGCATCTGGCAAACCTCAAGGACTGTACAAAACAAGTGGTTACCTCTGCTGGGAAGTGGCAGGAGCCATTTTGGCAAGGTGGGAGATATCAAGAAAGAAAATAATTAGCTATCTAAAGGAAAGTAGTAAATATATTCTCATCTGAATGCTTATTTGTTGTTCCAATTTTTTTCACAGCCGTGACCTTTACTTTCATTGCTAGCACCATTACTTAATTTTGCCTGTGTCCAGCATGCAGGCACACTCGTCAATTTGATGCATAGGCTGTGTTACGGCATGGTTGTGGGTGGTGTGAGCACTATAGGAGGGAAGGTGTGATTGTGCTATGTTCCTTTTTCAGTGCATATCACTTCTTGAGTGCTTCGCTTGCAGCAATAGGGTGATACGCAGTGAAAGGTGGAATGTGTTTAGGGGGCAAGAGAAGTGGCTGGGATGGTTAAACACGGAATGCATTCACCATTGTGTGTTGATAACCTGTATTTGGCTTTATCTTTGCATGTCCCTTTTATGCCCCCCTTACACCCACAGACATGGAAGGGCCTGACCCACCGCTGTTCTCGCTGGTCTTTTTGCTACACTTGACACTTTAGCCCTGCCAAGCACTTGCTACATTAAGCCTATGGGCATGCATGAATCACGAGCTACCTTGGCCATAATTCAGGGAACTGTGGCAGATGTCTGTCTTCTGGAAAAATGCCACAGCCACCCACAGCTCCTAGAAGAATTAACCTTGGGAGATGCATGCAATTGCACTAGAGACATGTGCAGTGCATCTCCTCCAGCTGTAATAATGTCCAGTGTCTCCTTGGGAGGACGCACCTTCTGGGAAGCACCTCTTTGTGGGCTCCTTGTTTAGTCCACATTATAAGGGGTGCTTCAAAGGTGATCTGACCAGTTTTCAGTGTTCACCATGGAATATTAATATGCAACATCATGACAATATGTTGTTGCTGCCCAGTGAGCTGCACACATTGTGATTCACCATCCTTTAGCTTAGAAGTGGGGTGCCCCTTGCACATACCCTTCTTTTTTTGATATTTCAATGTTTGCTGTAGCTGCCTGCTTTTGCTGTAACACTAACTGGGATGAACAGGCCAGAGATATTTTCTGTCATTTTGGAATAGCCTGATCGGTAGCACTGAGATCAAAATGACACAAGGAGACAGGGACTCTTGCTTTAAAGGAGTATTTCAGATGTAGGAACAGAGAGAAGTGGAGAGATGTAACGTTGGGGAGGAGAGAGAAAAAAAGGAGAGAAAATTTGGCTTGGTAGAGCCAGGGAGTCTGAGGGAAAGATCCAGGGAATTTGAGGGAAGACAGCACTGTCACCTCATCTTCGGACTAGAGAGCTCAATAGGGCAGGTAAGAAAAGGGAAGGAAAGATAAGTAATGGGAGGGAGGATGCAGAGGGATAGGATACAGATTCAGAGCAAAAAAGAGGAAGAAAAAAGTCTCTTAAAATAGCAAAGAATTCACAAAGTTTAGGTTATATCATAAAATCAGGAGGATCATACAGTTTTCACTTCTCCAGAATAAGTAGCACGATAGATTCGGATCCTTCAAATACTAGATGTTTAGGGGCCACCTGTATGTGGCCAAAAAAGAAGGCAATGGTCATATCAGAATATGTCAACGGTACTAAAATATGCATGGTGAGAAAGCAAGCAAGCTGGCTTGCATATAGGGAACAGCTGTGCAGAAACTGTCTTTGTACCACTGTAGAGAACCACCAAGACCTCGGTTTGGGAATGCAAAGAGTCTGCTTTGTAAACCCAGAAACAGAGGCATGTTCTGATTTAGGGCTACTGCAGTTCTGCCTTGATGCTTACCACTTCCACCTCGAGGGGAAAAAAACAAGTGCCAGAATGATTTAAAGACAGAATATCAACCCACACTGCTGCAGGCCTGCTTTCCACATTTTCTTGCTTTTATAGTTTTAGCTCTTGTTCCAAGAGAAGGACTTCTGTGTGCATGTGTGTCTGTGTGTGTGTGTGTGTGTGTTTCCTTCCAAAATTCACACGCGAAATCAATGACTGAAATTCTTAAGAAAGATGTTGGTAGAGATGTTCAGAAGCTTGCGAAGCGTAATATCTCTCTTACCTTCCCCCCCGCATCAAAAAGGCAGCACTTTGTAGGGAAAATTTGCTTGTGTAACTTGATTTTTTTATGTCACTTTTCTTTCTATCGTTTGCATTCCAGCCAAATACAGAAGGGGGAAGACAATCTAGAATATGAGGCACACTTCTTCAGAATCGGAAGACCTTCATTCAGCCCCCTGCTGTGCTACAAATGTCTAGTTTGATGTTAGGAAAATCACTTTGTGTGCCCCATATCTCAGTTTCCTAACTGTAATGTGGGAATTACACTTCTTGTTGTCTCGGAAGTGGTGGGAAGATAAATCTGTTTGAGATGCTCAAACGCTATGATGTGGAGATGAACATTAGGCAAATATGCAAACACAAGGCCTTTCCATGGATTTTATTCAGACCCCTATCTGACAGACAAGTATCACATTTGCAACCCTAAGGGAGGACATGCAAGTCCTGATTTCTGGGTGGGTCTTTAAACCGATGCGGAAGTTTAAGATCAAGGCTGTAGCATGACAGTAACAGAATTTTGCTTTATAGGCAAAGAAGCACAAAGCAGTTCCAATGTCTTTATCTGAAAAACTCCCTGAGACATTTCTAAAACAGATTTTCTGTAAAATCTGTTGCATTCACAACTACAGAATGTTATGATCTAGCACAAAAGTTTTTATAGCTACTCAAATATAATAGAGGAATCCCAGGCTCAGGCCTATAAAACCTTTTATAGAAGAGTTCTCCTTTACAGATTTTCTATGTATAATTCCTGCAAATTGGCAGCTATTTCTGTATCAATTGGGCATTTAAACATTATGCAGGAATGTTGGCAATGCTGTTCTGGATGCAGTAGTACCTATTTGATTAATGGATTTTTTTTTTTTCCCCCCTATCATTGAAACCAAATGAAAATATTGTTTGGGGGAAAATTTTGAAACACATGGATGAAGTTTAAATAATTACCACTCACATGTTTAGTTCCAGAGCAAAGTGCTTTTTTTTATAATGTGCTTCTTTATTCTGTCTCCCAGCTATATTGCAGCACCCTCTTTGCTGTTTTACAAACTGTAACGTACATTGATGGTCATTACTATTCATAGATTCATAGAATTTAAGATTGTAAAGGACGATTAGATGATCTAATCCGACCTCCTGCTTAGCAAAGACCAGACATTTCATCCAGTTACCCCTGTGTTGAGCCCAGTAACTTATGTTTGATGAAATTGGATCTTCCGGAGAGACATCTACTCTTGATGTGAAGCAAATAATTCCTGGGTAGTCCTTCCAGTATTTAATCATCCTTACAGTTAGAAAACCCTCAATTCTGCACCTTGTTTCTAATTTGAATTTTCTGCCTTTAAATTCCAGCCATTGGTTCTTGTAATATATCTTTTTCCACTAGATTAAGAAGCCCTTTAAAAACCCCTGTGTTCTCATGATAAAGGTATTTATATGATCTAATCAAATCACCTTTAGGTCATCTTCTGAATTTAATAATAAGAAAAATCTATTTATTTTGTATACACACTTACAGGCCCCAATCACAGAGCAAGGCCCTGAGGAACTGACACTTTTAAGGGCTCAGTTTTTAGGAAACTGGAGTTCACTTCTCCTCTGTCACAGATTTCTGGTGTGTCCTTGGGCATGTCACTCAGCTCCTTTGTTTCTTGGGTGCTCACCTACAGGATGGGAATATACCACAAGTATATATTTCTCCACAGAGTATATATGTTAACAACTGTAAAGTGCTGGGGGAACAATATTAGTCGCCGTGCTGAGCACAGTAGAAGCACTTAACAAGACAGCAATCCTAAATCATTGTCCGACTAAACGAAAAAAAAACCATCTCCATGTTAGATATGGGTCAAGGTTGAGTATCTCCTGTACTGAACTCTGAAACAAGTGCTGATTACTGTTGTGAAGTAACTGTGTTTTAAATTAAAGCAATAGTGAGGCATGACTACATTAGGTAACTGAGTGCAATGCTCTGTGACTTGATACGATGCTGACCTCAGCTGTTTCACTCTCACATCATGCAGAAATATCATTTGGATCCCAAAGATAAATGATTCAGTGGCAGATGACTTGGACTTGAGCTAAACTGACTGACTGAATGCTCCCGGGGGGTTTTTTTTGCCACACCAGATCTGTACTTTGAGCACAGGTACAGATAAAAGCTGGAGGAAAATACTGTCTTCAGCTGTCCCAGCTGCCTCCAAAGCGATTGTGGGACTATACCCGATTTTACATACTGGCCCATCAGCCCTTTGGCAATGAGGCTAGGTCTTTACAGAGCTGTAAACGCTTACAGTCATGGATAGGGCTTTGCATCCCTGTACCGAAAGCAAAAAAAAACCCCAAACTTGTTAGGTCAACAGGCAAATCTCAATTACACTTCCAAAGCAGGCTTCCAGTCATGCCCAAGGCCTCCGTAAATGTGAGTATCACCCAGAAAGATCCTGACTTGCCAGTTTGAGATGGAGCGTATGTGGTGAGGGGTCTGGAGAACAAGTCTGATGAGGAGCGGCTGAGGGAACTGGGGTTGTTTAGCCTGGAGAAAAGGAGGCTGAGGGGAGACCTTATCGCTCTCCACAACTCCCTGAAAGGAGGTTGTAGCGAGGTGGGTGTCGGTCTCTTCTCCCAAGTAACAAGCGATAGGACGAGAGGAAATGGCCTCAAGTTGCGCCAGGGGAGGTTTAGATTGGACGTGAGGAAAAATTTCTTCACTGAAAGAGTGGTGAAACGTTGGAACAGGCTGCCCAGGGAAGTGGTTGAGTCCCCATCCCTGGAGGTATTTAAAAGACGTGTAGATGCGGCGCTTAGGGACATGGTTCAGTGGGCATGGTGGTGTTGGGTTGACGGTTGGACTCGATGATATTAGAGGTCTTTTCCAACCTCAATGATTCTATGATTCTATGTACTTCATAGACTGTCTAGAAAACATACATAGTACAAAATGATAGTGTTGAAGGAATCAATTCCATTTGTGGACTCAGACCAGGCCTTTGCCTTGGCATGACATCAGTTTGGGCTAAGAACCTGTATGCCTCTCTAAATGTACACTCCACGGGCTCTATGTAAGGCCAGCATAGGTCCTGAAACACGCAGGTAAGTGCCCCTTGGAGACAGATGGGAAGGGATTTTGGAATAGCTTTTTTCTCGTACCTGTGCTGTTTCTCTTTCCCGTCCATGGTGGTATCCTCAGGACGCCTCTTTGCTCCTACTTGCAGGTTCTTACTCGCTCCAGCTCAGAAACTCTGCAAACATCCATGATGCTGTTTCCTTTCTCCTGGGGCTCTTAAATGCAACGTGGCTTTCCATGACTTGTGGTAAGTGCAACAGTTACTTATGTTTTTATCAATGGTAAGTGCATTCTTTTCTCCTCTTTCTGAAACACTAACATCTGGCACCAAGCAACCCTATACATCATTAGCTGAGGAGCTCGATTTAAGAACCCTGAATAAGAATAAACCTCTGAAGTCAGGATGTGTATTAGCTATTACCATTTGCTCACTTTTAATTACCTCTTCCCCTTATTTGTCTCCCTTTAATGGTATGTCAACAACATTTTCTAACCTCTCACTCAGCAACTGATTTGTCAAGACTGTAGGTACACATTTGCTCCAGTTACAGGCGCGTGTTTAGCCATGGGGAGCAAAACTGTGCTAGCAATTGCCCAAGTGTGGCTCTGGACTAATTCCATGAAAGTGCTTCAGGTTTAAACTGATATATTTGTTCTGCTGAACTACCTTTCGTGTACCAAGCCAGGTGCTTGGGCCAGTCTGCCTAAAGCTGAAACCTGTGTCCTGGGACACTGACTCACCTTCATGGGGGGATCCTGTGCAGAGCTGTGCTCCCCCTAGAGATGCTGGAATCTCCCCTATAGCCGCCCATCAGAAACACATAAGCAGCGGTGTTTCACTGTAAATTGCTAAGAGGGGGAAAGAAGTAGCCTCGCTGTCTAATTCCTCTCAGTCACTTGGTCTGCACGAAGGGGATGTGCTTTGCGAGGACAGTGTGGATGACTCTCCCTTCTCACCAATGACTGCATGAAAGCAGAGGCAGGGGAAGGCTGTACTTGGTTTACCTGAAGGAGTAAGAAAGGAAACATGTCCGTGCAGCAGTTATTGACTGCAAAGGGTCACATTTTTCCTGTGAAATGATCAGTCAAGGGAGAGTTAAACTCACACCTTCCCTAGCATTCACCTGCAATTGCAAATAAATCAGCCATAAGAACAACTTAGACAGCCTCCTCCTACATGGCTTCTCCACTAAAAGACGTGGGAGAACGGCAGTGGTGCTGCCTGTTTTGCTGCAACCCTGTCAGTATTTCAGGTATCGTGCTGAATTTCACAGGGTCCTGTATAGATTACAGTGCTTTCACTGCAACCTTAGGCTGATTCACACTTGCTCTGGGAACCTACGCTGACATATTAAAAACTGCTGTGGAGGCTATGGCTTGAACTCCATGTTCAAGTCCATGTTTGTGTGCCTCGGTGGTGCTTTGTGCTGCAGGTTGGACAGCGTTTCAAAGAGGCCATAGTGCAGCAGCACCTGCTGCAGAAAATGTGAAGGATAATGTATGTAGCGATGCTGTCTTACCTGTCATTCTCAACAAAACCAGGTAGAAGATGACTCCACTGATTTGCTTCCCTCCCTTTTAGGGCAGTGTTGATTTTGCAAATTGTTGGCATAAGGTCTTCATAATACATAGTTTTATGTAGGTCCTGGATGTTCCTCTCTCCTGTGCACAGCTTGGAATATAATCTTACAGCATTTTTAAGGGTGGTAGTAAAAGGAGCTCCCTGATAAGTTCATATATATTTGTGCCCTGAGAAATGGGCTTTGGTTGTGAGGTGACAGGGTTAATCTAGCAGCACGCAGGTGTGAATCAACACTTTTTCCTGCCACGTATGTTGGCTAATTCCATGATTTTGCCCCTTTATATTTAAGACTGTTTCCAAGCGGCTTGCTACTAACTGACCTATCCATGTATGGACTGCAGAGATCACAGCAACAAGTACCACATAGTCAAAAGCATTTGAAATAAAGAAAAACAACCGTGACAAAACTAAAATAAAATGTCCATCTCAGCAGTGCAGGACTTTCTTTAAAAACAGGGACATATCAGGCAAGGCTTTACTGTTTAAGAAACCCAAACAGCAACATTTGCAAGGAATTACTTGACATCTAGAGGTCCGCTCCTACTGTAAGACTACAAGGTCAAATTTCGCTCTGAAGGATATTGATATCTGGATTAAAACAAAACAATTGTAAGGATTTTGGAGAGCCACGTCTCAAAGAAATAAATCACCCACGTCGTTCTGACTGTGTCGGGTTACTATGCCTGCGATGGCGAGTTGCTCTGTACCCATGCACAGTTCAAGCACAACAGGCTGGAGCATCCAGCGTTGGGGCTGCTGCATACATGCGATACATTTGCAATTGTAAAGCAGCCAGCTGCTGGATGCCAGGCATTTGGAAAAGCAGTTGATAGCCGTGGCAATACAGTTGTGTCCCCGAGCTTTTCTTACAGGACAGAGGATCAGATTGCATAATGCAGAAAAATCCTGTATTATAAAGGATATCTGGCAATTGCAATGTTGCCTCATAGACCCTGGGCATCCTGTTAGAATAAGAACCTGAAATCTGGACCCTGTGGGCCCATATCTTGAGTTAAATATTATCTGTTAGACGGTCCTCTGGGAAAGAAAGTATGGATGTAACAGACAACAGAATTTGTCTTTCAAGAGTTTGGAAAGCCAAATTCTACACAATGAAGAGTGTTTACTCTCTGCTGCTGACTCTGCCAGCAATGGACAAGCTGTTTATCCTATTGTCGCTGTTTCCCATGTATACGCTAGAGATTATCCACTTACCACTGCTGAAACACACTTGGAGGTTGTAAATTGGAAACTTCTGTATGACAGGTCAGTAACTGTGATTTCAACTGTAATAGCCCATGCAAACCTGGCTTGAACTACGTGTGGTAGGTGCAGTTGAAATACAGGATGCAAAACCAGACCATATCCTGAAGGGTGTGCAAAGAATAGCCATAGCCTGCACATGGTACAGGACCTAGAGAGGGAACACCAAAGTATTTCTTAATATTTTATTGAAGTATTAAGCTACTGCTCATATCCATCTCTGTGTTGAACACATCAGATCAGTGTCTGATGTTTTTGCAAGTCCAATTTTCTGGATTCGAGTGTGGGTTTTACTGCTGACTTCCAACGTGAAAACGTTAGTGTTTCTCTACCTCATTAAAAAAAGAATTGTCTCTGTGAACCAGCTCAAGCTGGAGTCAGCGCATCAGACCCTCGTTTTCATTTATGTATCCGTGCTCCTCACTGCATGAAATTTGTGGTGTGTCTGGATGTGATCACATGAATTTAGGCACCACTCTCAGTGCTCCCTGGATACTGGGAATCTGCGCCTGGGTCTGTGTTACTCCAAAATGTTTCTTTTTCCCATCAGAAACAAAGGACAGAGGCAATTCCATCCATCAGCAGAAGAAAACGCCTCCTGCAAACCAAGTCACGGAGCACTTCAGAGAAGCAACCTCTCCCCATCAAAATCCTACCCCCTTCCCAAGCCGCAAAGCTTTTAAACCTCTGTGCTGGGATCCAAACTGCCAGGGGCCCCTGTCCTGCCGCTTGCGCCTTGCTGTTCTAGTGGGCAGGACCAAGGACCCTTGGCATCTTTAAAGCGCTGATGTATAGTTTTGTGAGGCTCTTCCTCAAGGTCTGTCCGGATACTGGCAATCTTGCCAATATTACACCTTTTCTGAAGTAAAGAGGGCAAAGCGGTGCTAGCTACTGATTGCCTGGCCTGTGATTGTCCAGGTTTAGGCTATCTGAGGAGAGGCTCGGGGAGCATGTGGACGGCATTCCTGCCTCTCCGTTGCCAGCTGTCCCTGAGACTCGCCAGTGGTCAGTTTCAATGAAGCCGTGCAGCTTGGGTTTGGATTTAAAGATGAAATTAGACTGCAGCTACCCAGAAGACAGTGTTGCAAAATCCAGGCCTTTAAAAGTCAGGCTCAGAAACCCTGGTGACTTTGGGCTGTGTTTATTAATTCTGTTATTTTGAATTGTTAGCCTGCCCTCTTGTCACGCTCACGAACGCACCCCAAAGTCATAGCGTGTTTAAGAAAAAATAATCATAGCTGCTGCTGTTATTATGTAACATAACTGGAGATTCCCATATGCCGATCTATCTCCGGGAGGTGGCCCCGAAGGAGAACGCGGTACCCTGCCACAACGGCAATGACAGATCCGCGGGGGTAGCACCCGCGTGGAAGATGGGAAGGAGCCCCCGAGGTCCCTCGTTGGTCGGGGCGCGGGGGAGACCCGCCGCCGCGGCAGTGCCCGGGGAGGCGCCTGCCTTTGCCCCCCGCCGGGGGGCACCGGGGACAGACCCCGGGCGGGGGTGGGGGGAGGCCGGCGGCGGGAGCGGGGGGGGGGGGCGCGGAGCGGGGCGCATGCGCGGCGGCGGAGGGGCGGCGGGGGCCGGAGCGGCGCGGGGGGCCGGCGGGAGGGAGGCGGGCGGGCGGGGAGGAGGCAGGGCCGGGCTGGGCCGGGCCGGGCCGCCTGCCTGCCCGCCTATTTGAGGGAAAGTAGCGGTTCGCGGGCGCTCAGTGCCGGCCGCCGCGGAGAGGCAGCGGGCGAGCGGCCGCCGGTCGGTGCCCGCAGCCGGCGCGGCGCTGCGCTGCCCCCCTGCCGAGGACTGCCGCGCTCGTCGCACGAGTGGCGGCGGGGGGAGCCGCCCCGCGGGGCCGCCGCCGCCTCTGCCCCTTCCCCGCCGTGCCGTTAATGGAAACATGGCGATGGCGGCTCCGACCGGCAGCGCGGCGCCCGTCGCCCCAGCCCTCTGCGGCCACCTGGCCCTGCTGCTGCTCCTCGCCGCCCCCGCCGCCCACGGCTACAGCTTCCCCCAGCAGCACACGTAAGTGCCGCCGCCCCGGCCGGGACCCCCCGCCACCGCGGCTCGGCCCGGCGCGGTGGCGCATCGCGGGGCCGCCCCGGGGCCTGCCGGCGCCGCGCGGGGGAGCGGCAGCGGCGGGGCCGCGGCGGGCGCTGCCGGTGCCGCCGGTGCCCGCGGCCGGCGCCGTGCCGTGCCGTGCCGCCCCGCCGCGCTGGATGCGGTCGGGCGCGGGGGCCTCCGCCCGCTCCCTGCCGGCCACCGGAGCGGCGGGGCGAGGAACGGACCCAAAGTTGCTGGAAAGCCCAAACTTCCCCGGCGGGTGCCGGTGTGCAGGGCGGCTCTTGAAGCGTTAATGTGGCGAGAGCGGGGAAAGGCGAAAAAGGACTTTTCGCCCCCCCGCCCCGTTTCAAGCACACAATATGGTACCCACAACCGGCCGTACCCACCGGAGTTTGAGCATAAACTAGTAATAGATGGATAGTTCCACAGGCTATCCGAGCTGGCGGTCCTTCCTCTCCCTCCCTCTGGACCGACAGAAATTGGCTGTAATCTATTGAAAGTCGGAAAGCAGCTCATTTGGGTGAGGGGGTGGGGGTCGGGAGAGTCGCTGCAGGAAGGATATAAATAGATTTTTTTGGAAGAAAGCGAGCGTTTTGGAAGTTAGTGTTTGGGAATATTTGCTAACACATTCGGCTCTCTTGCATACCGTGATGACCCTGAAGCCCTGTCCCCCTCCACACAGCCATGCGAAATCTTGCCGAGATGTATTTTAAGAGGCTGTCATCTCCGTTACGAAATGCTGAGGTTTGTTGACACAAAACTGAGGGGAAAAAAAAAAAAAATCCAGACGATTCAAAGTAAAGGCTGACACCATGTCCTTACAGTCTGCGTTTCTGAAGGTGGGGAAAGATTTCAATGACATAGAGTTAATAATAGCAGTGTTGCCCTTAACTTTGTGCTGCCCCAGTGGATGTGCACTGCTTTATGTCACAATTTTCTTGTCACTTTTGATTTGCTTAAGAATAGAAATATGTTTTAAATATATATGTATGTCATAGGAAGTATTTTTGAAAGCCTTTTAGATTAACGTCTTTGATCTCAAAGTACATTTTTACAGGCATGTAGTCAGGCCTTCCGAAAAGAAGGCTTATCGGCAGAAGAAACAGCGTTGTTTATTTGGGAGAGCTGTAGCTTATCGTGCTAATATCTGGCTTCACCGAAGGCATGGTTGTTTGCACTCCTTGTTTATTCAGAAATACCTCCCATTCAAAGAGATTCTTTCTGAATTCTTTTGGGTCTTGTGTCCATATTTCTAACTATCTTTGACCTTTGGGAGCCGATGAGTTCCCTTTTCTTGCTGTCACGTAAATACAGAAATTCTTCAGAATAAGACCCTGAGAAATGTCTACCTACAGGGGGAGGAGAGGAAAGGGAACGTGCCAGTTCTCGTCCAAGTACCACAGCCTTATGGCCTGATCCAGCGTTGCTCTCGCATGAATAATCTTTACTTCCATGAGAATCCCTATAGAAGTAAAGGGGATTATGTACGTGGTGAAGCACAGATAAAGTTTGTGGGATGTTTTCGATATTTCAGCAGCTTTTTCAGGGGCTGTAAGTTGTTGCTTTCTCCTCTTAAATTTGGAACGCGGAATCATTATAGAACAAATCTCTTCTGGGTACCAGTTTACAAGTCAGAATGGTGATTTCTTTCTAACTGCAGAAAGTTTTATAAGAAGGTTCTTATACCAGGAGAGACATACTTAAGAGAGGTGTGTAATTTGTAAATAATGCATTGGCCTTCCCCTCACCCAGACTGACAATCATCTATATTGTTTAAAAAGCTGGCACAGTTTATTAGCCAAAGCAGTTTTATTCCAGATAATTTGATGGGCTTTACTAGGATAGAATTAGTTAGCTCTGCGCTCTCTTATCAGTGGTCTTATCAGAGTGGGCCTGATCCTGTACTGAGAGAGGCAAGATGCGTAAAAACTGAACCCGCTGGCAAAGATTCATAATTTCTTGCGAATATGAAGGAATGGTCCTGAAAAGACCACTAATTCTGTGTGTGCCTCTGGTGGGAAGTAATGCTGTCTGGCTGCATCCGGAGAAGAGACACAGAAGGGACGCAAGACCTCAACCTGACCTGGTATTTTCTTGCTTGTTTTATTCCCCTTATGACCTCTTTTCTGAACCCAGAGAAGAGAAGAGTCACGAATGGATATTTGATGATGATGCACAATTGCTGGGCAGTAGGTTAATGCTGTAGCATGTGGGCTGAAATGCCTTGTGAGCTCTGCCCTAGGGCTGCCGTGATTGTTTCTCGGGAAGGAAATGTTTAATGGGAGTAAAGAGTGCAATGGTAGCTGCACCAAGGCTTGAACAACGCTCCTTAATTGACTGTTTCCCCTCTGAGTAGCTTCCTGTCTGCACCCTTCTTGTTTTTAAAGATGCTGGATATAACTTAAATCTTTTTGGAAGGTTTGTAGGTCAGAAGCTGAGTTGAGCTGATGAGATGGGCTGCTAAATTCTTTGGACGATGCACCCTTGTAACAACAGCGAATGATTCAGAGCATTGATTAGAAACCTTGTTTGCCTTTGGAGGTTTTCTCTGTAAATCACTTAAGTCATCTTTCACTACAGGACTTTCAAAAATGAGGCTGCTTTTTTTAAGCAGCCCCAGAACTGTTTCATTCTGACAGGCAGCAGACTGAATGATTAGGATATTTTGCCTAAGGGGGGGGAAAAGAAGAAAATAAAGAAGAATTTTTTTTAATTTTTTTATTTTTGGTTACGGTTGTATTAATTATCATCAGTGGTTCTGTGTGTTGATTCTTGGTTCCGTCCCTGATAAATCGCTGGTGTTCCACATTATCTCTCTCCTCCCGGGTAGCATGGTTTTAATCATCTTATGCTGAGCTAAGGAAGGCTCAGCTCAGCCAGTTGTCCAAAGGGGAATTTCTCATTGAGATTTAAAAAGCCAAATCCCAGATTGGAACAAACCCATTGGGGCGGGCGTATTAGGTGATGTCCACTGACTGACAAGGCTCCTTTTAGGAATGGTCACGTACAAGAACGTGCATCTGTGTGGTCAACGGGATTAATGGCTGTGGAAAGAAAGGCTGTTGGTTGCAGTTAATTTTTCTTTTAAATAGTACGCAGAGGCATTCCTGTGGCAGCATGGTAACAACCTCTGCTTGAATTTCTGAGAGGTTTGGTATTAGATGATTGAAAGCCTGGTCAATGAGGGGAGTCCTGCACCTGTATTGCCGTCGCCTCCCGTTAGTGGGGATTGTGTGCGTGTGCATGCTGGAGAATGTGGCTGCCAGTACCGCCGCCTGGGAGCAGAACAAACCCCCGCCTCACTTTGCAGAAAGGCTTTTTGTCACTTGGACTTGAAAGAAAATTGCCATCTGCTAGAGGGTGGCGAGCCATTTGCTTCTTGTGAGGAAGCAGGTGTGCGCAGAATTGCTGCGCGTCCACTGGTGAGGCTTGGCTTCATCGCTGCTCTGCAGGGCATCTCTGACCAGCCAGCCAGAGGAGAAAGGGATGTCTGCAGGGGAAGGCACCAGCCTGGGGACCAGGGTCCGGTCCTGCCTCTCCGGCATGAGATTTAGTACTTGTCAGATGCAGACGGTAGTTTTGGGCAGCAAGCTGGAGGTGTTACCAGTGTTCCTGTGGGATAGTGAGCAGTGAAGGCTCCTGCTGAGAGCAATAAGGCCTAATAGGTGCCCGTCACCACTGGAAGGTGGTCTTGAGGCTGCCTCTACCAAATTAATTGCTTCCTTTTAGCAGGTTTTGATTTGTACTTGTGTCATTTCACCCCAAATGAGGTTAATGATGCTGGTAGTGATGGCACATCTGGGCTAGCAGGGCTTGAAATAAATAACTCTATTAGGACTGGATGCTAAAGGATTTGCGGAATGCCATGTAGAGGAAGCTCCTTCTCTTGTTCTACTGCCCACCTGCTGTGCAGTCAGAAAATCTCTTCCAATTATGGTTTTGATGCTTGGGAAGGGAACTTGTCTGGAGAGGAGCAGGGAAGAAGTGGGGAGATGGTCCTGCTTGTCTTCTGCTACACTTGGCTGAGCAGAGAGACAGCTCCCTGGGAGGGCAATCTATCCCGGTGAGTGATTGACAGATAACATTGCTCCGTCCCTGTGAGGGCTGAGCAGCCTCCATGAGAACTGGTACCCAGTGGAGGCACAAAGGCCCAGTGTCCCTGCAACAGCCCCATGTGGGCTGTGCATCAGTGGCAGAATCTGCTTTGGGGAGCGCAGAGGCACCCTGAACTGCCCACGGGTAAAAGAACAGCCCCAGGGAGAGGACCAAGTGTTTTTTAAAAGCCATGTGCAATATTTCTTCGGCATTTTAAAAAACTTTCTCTATTCCTGTTACTGTTCCTGAATGCTTCCTGCTCAGGTATTGCATGGAGAAGGGGCATTACTGCTTTTTTGCCTGTCCTTGTGGTGCCACAACACTGTACCCTACCTGCAGTGATCCCCTTCAAGATTGTGGTTTCAGCAGTTTGAGTTTTTCAACTGTATACATTGAAAATTTTTTAATTTAAATTCTCTTGGGAGAGCGTGTGGGTTCCCACTGAAATCAATAAGGCTCCTGCACGTAGACCTGAGGGTAGAAGTGGGCTTGTGCTTGGTGTTTGACAGACATAGTTCAGAAGCTTCATTGTAAAGAAGCTTTGTGTGTGATGTATACAACAGCCCCTTAAAAGCTGAAGGTGGCTACATAGGGTCTAAATGGAGACCTGAAAATTTATCCTTGAACGAGCTTCCTGGTGTTTGGCTTTAAAAGCCATCAGAAAGGCTCTTGAGGGCTTAACTGCTGGGGCATCTGCACACTGTAACATTGTACATGTGCACAAACCGTACAATTTAGACAATGCTTTTTTCAGCCAATGAAATACTCAAGTGGGATGAAATAAAAGAAAAAGTCATTACCAAGCAAAATACTGGAGTGAAATATTCAGCAAGAAAGGACAGTATCTGAATGTTTTGATATTTACTTTTCTAGGAGCCTCTTGAAAGCAAAATGTGTTTTGTTAGCAAAATTATTTTTTCCCCTCTGGGGTGTTGGTAGTACTTTGTTGTTTTAGAGCTGTTCCTGTGATCTAGCCTTCATCCTCAAGTTTATTATTGCTGGGTTGCATGGGGAAAGAGTGTCGTACAAACTGTTGTTACTGGAGAGTTGGTTTGTATGAACAAGCTATTGGTATGGTTTTCTTTAGGCTGAATCATTTGATCTTTTAGAGAATGCACGTGGATTTTCTTCATAACTTTGACAGTCGTCCTACGACCCTTCCAATTCTGTCTCAGCCATTATCTATATTTGGTCATAAATATTGTAAGAAATAAAAGGTGTTTACGCAGAGCAAAGGATTAATTCTTCCGCTGTAAAGCAGTGTTTCTCGCATTGACTGATGCATGAGTGATCAGGATATTTAGCCAGATCAGCTCATGACAGGTGAAGGGGCTGCAGGGCAAGAGACACAAGGATATGAATGGCAGTCAGGCCAGACAAAGGTTGCTCGGTCTGTTGTTTCTGTATCTATTCATTAACTCTGTGCAAGGTCGTTATTCTTGCCTGTGATTAGGCTACCATGCTGTCTCCTCGGAAGCTGCTTCTCAGTCTGGTGGGGGCAGTGCAGGAGCTGTTGTGCAGCACACCTTCTCCCAGGACCACGCGAGACTGCCTTTCGGGAGAACTTGGATCAGGTCTCCTCCCCTTGCTTTTAGTTGAGGCTGAGAACTCCAGAGGAGGTAATTGCTGATAGCAATCAGATTGGGTGCTAAATAGGGATATAAACCATTTAGTGCAATAGCTCTGATGATGATAAAGCCTTGGGCGCAGTTGCCAAAACAGAAGTTAAGTTTGCGTATCTCTAATGAGCCACTGAAGCGTGCGGAGTTAAACCCAAAAAGTACAGGATGCAACATGATTCTTAGCTCTGATTTGTGTCAAAAGTCCCTGAAGTTCTTGTAGTGAAAAGGAGATCTTTAATGAGAAGGAGTCT
Source organism: Aptenodytes patagonicus (assembly GCF_965638725.1). NCBI lineage: Eukaryota > Metazoa > Chordata > Aves > Sphenisciformes > Spheniscidae > Aptenodytes > Aptenodytes patagonicus. Next base: position 6,292,934 of record NC_134956.1, read on the forward strand.
CCTGCCCCCCTGACCACGATCCTTCTTTCATTGTCCACAAAGGGTGGGAATGGAGCTGCTCTTTCCATGGACTAGGCTGGAGCTACTTTTGTACCAGTGGGTATCTGTTATGAATCCACTGAAGCCCTGGACAGTCTTTGGATTTGCTTGGGTTCTGCTGGTGCCAGAACTGTTCTGCCACCCTGCCCCGCACTGACACTTGGGGAATCTATGAATCGATATGGGTTGTGCCTGCAGTGAGTATATGTATCACTGTGATGGAAAACCCGGAGTGATGGATTGCAAAAGGCATGTTCATTTACCTGACAAAGGTTGTCTATCTTGAATTATTTATGAGACTTCGCAGCATGCTAGTAAATTTTGTAGGAGCAATGGAGTCCTGGTAATGTGAGCCTCTTCACTGCAGCTTCCGTAGTAGAGTTTTGCTGAGAAGGTACAGGAGGTGGGGGATGGAGGGGGAGGAGGAAGAAATAGGCGTCGAGTGGAGGGATAGAGAGAGACTGCTGTTTTCATGTGCAAATGATGAGGTGTGCAGAGCAATGAAGTGCGAATTAGTTAGATCGTGCTGTGCATTGGAGCAAAAATCTGTGTAGTGTTAGAAAGCAACTTATGCTTCAGGGAAGGGTGGGGGGGAAAGGATGGGGAGTACAGATGCAAGGACAGAGAAGGGTGACAATCTCATGACCAAAATGCTGGCAGCTTCCCATCCATAGGAATGTTATTTGCAGGAGTAGTTTCTTTAAAGTATATACTCATTTCGGTGAGGTTTCCTTATCTGAATTCCACCAAACGAAGGATCAAGGCAGAATTCGCCAGGCTTTTCTGTGTGGCATTCGGCGGCTGGAAGGCTCGCAAGCGTACAGAGCATGTGGCTGTGGACTGGAGGAGTTTGCTCAGGATTACCTGGAAGATGTGTGGCCCGCAGGAGCATTAGGTCGGTGTTATCCAACAGGGAGAGTGAGGGCAATGAGTCTGAGTCCTGCTGGCAGCGTGTCGGCTTGCCTCGGTCCCTGCTGGAACACCATTTCAGAGCTAAAAATCAGTGATGCGGCAGGCGTGGTGCAAGTTCGCAGTGTAGCTGCCACTGCATACCTGATTTGTTGATAAATAGAGCCTCCCCCACGCTTTCAGGCTTCTGAGCCTCTTGGCTTTCCGAGCACAAACAAAGTTACCCCTTAAACTGTTAAATTGGTGGAAAGAATTGGGAAAGAGTGTTGTATCCATCTCCATTGAAGTGACAAATGAGGATATGATTCTCCTTATAAATACCAATGCCTTTCAACTCATGACAGAGCTGGGTCCTGAAACTTTTCTCTTGTGGCAAGCTGCCAGTCTGTTTGCTGTCAGTCTGTTTCTTCTCCAGTGGGCACTTAATATTCTTCCGTCCAGAAGAATCCAGCATCCAAAGTCTGAGTTCACATTCATCCTCCAAATAAGAAAACAAAATAAGAGGCGCATTTCTAAATCTTTTTCAGAGCCGACCTTGTATAAGCCACTTACGCTTCAAAGATGTATGTAGCTCTCACTGATTGAATTTCTGTTGAATCAGAGATATTCTTGTATTTGAATTCTTATCTCTATTGAATTTTATGTAATAATATCTCTTTATTGTGGCCAGTGAACACTTTCTCTACGGTATGACACAGTGAGGGTCATGAATGCAGTGCCTTGTTTGCATTTCTAATGTATGGTGGGTTTCACAGTCAGGTTTTTGGCAGCTGTAACGTGGACACCAAAATAGAGACAGACTTAAGCCAAGCGAAGCACCTAATATTCAACTTTATCAGGTGTTGAAGATTGAGTCAGATTCTGGGCTGTGAGTGGTTGAATGTCTTTTTATTGCTCCATAGCGAACGCAGTAGACCCAGGAGGAGCCAAAGTACCATTTCCTCATGTCTGAGGTAGTCTTGTAAATTAGAGGTCTCTACTAAGCGTTCACTGTAGCGTCACATTCTTGGGATCAGCGGCAGGGGGGAATGTATTGTGTGGGCTCATGTGGTTCCAGGACCTCTGCAGGGGGAAGGATGCCCGTTGCCCAGCTAAAAGTAAACCTTCTGCAGCAGCGTGTCATGCATACCAGGGACAAAAAGGGTGGAAGAAACAGCTTTTAATTACTCAAGACCTGCAAGCTGAAAAGAGTTTCAGGACAGTGAGCGAGGCATGTGTCGCAGCTTCGTGGGCACTCTGCTTTCCCCTCCTCCCCTGCCTGCTCTGGGAAGGAGGGTAGATTACATGAGTATGAAAAAAATCAATATTTTTCTGTTCACGCAGCTCTTGGGTTTTATTTATTCTGCTTTTGTTTGCTGGGAAATCTTAATAATTGTCGATCAGTGACCAAATTGATGACATTATTTTGCCTCGCACAGAATGACAGCACTTCCAAGAGCACAGACCAAAAGAGCATCAGCCCAAAAGGGGCCCCCTCTGTGCACAGGCAGGGATGTTTTCATGCCCCTCCTTGGCTGTGTGCTGTGGGACTGCTTGTGACTGAGCCATTCCTCCTGACGTTGGATTTGTTATGATACAGAAGAATTTGCTGTTGTCAGTCTTGCCTGCTGTACTCTGCTACGGCTATATTAGGTTTAAAAGCTGAGAAATGTCAAAAAAATTTTCGAAGGTACTGGGCCAAATTCATCCCTGATGTAACGATGCTGTGGGATTATGCTGGGGACAACTTTCAGGCCTTTGCCTTTTAACTTTTAAATATCGTGGTGGTTGTGGTTGCTTCTGACATGATTTTTATTGTGAGATGGAGAAAAGAAATGCATCTAACACATCTACTTGCTTTGGTCCCAGTTTCTAAATAACCCCATTTAGCACCTGCCTGCCTGTTTGACCCAGCAACAAAAATGTTGTGTTGGCATTTCTGACATCAATACCACCTTTTTACCCATCATCTTAAGGCTAAATTGAACCCCTCTGTGTCACTTGCTCCTTGCTATGTTTATTTGTTTTGATCTAGTCTTTACTTCAGAGAAAAATCTAAGCAGCAATGTCTCACTCCTACCACCTGCTAGGGGCTGGGGCACTCTTTCGTGAGAAATGGCTCCTTCCACAGGTGAACCTCATACCCTCAACTTCCCTGTGCTCCCTGCCCAGATGTGAGGATGGAGCAGCCAGATACAAAAGGGCTCTGACAGCTCTATCTTGGCACGAGGTATCACTTCACTGAGGTAGCTGAGCTAGCTCGTACCTTTTCCCCCCTCTTACAGCCCTGTCCTGAGAGCCTTGCTGGTGCCGTGTTTGCTCGAGCAGGCACAGCGTTACCAAGCCGGAGGAGAGGCTGCATCCCGAGGCCAGTGCTCTGCGTGGAGCGCTGCCTGTGGCAACATGGGTGGGTGGGAATCTTCTTTTCCTGCCTTTCTTCTCTTGACACCAGTCCAAGTGGAGCCTCGTGCTGAAAGCATTGCTGGTTTGTGCAGTTTATGAATGTGACTGTGTGCTGAAAGCGTCCTTTTTATTTTGTAAGGGCCACTTAATAAATGTCACTTATTTGGTGACTTTAGGCAGCTGAGCACATGGCCGCCTTCTCATCGGGAAGTGGCTGCCAGACCCCGTCCTGTTCTCTAGAGTCACAGCTGGCTGGTGGAAAAGTAGGTTTGCCACTTGCCAGAAAAAAAGATGTGGTGTTTTCATGGTAGCTTGTGTAGTACTTGACTTTCTTTTTTAGTTAAATTTACTTATTGCTGTGTTTGTGCCACTTCAGTTGTTATTAGATCCCACAAGATAGCATGAGGATTCTTGTATGTGAAGTTTCTTCCAGAGAAAACCAAGCAGCTGCAGAAATGAAAGGTTTAGTAAATGGTACCTGTCCTTCTTACAGAGGAATATTGGAGTGATTGCAGTGTGGTGGTGGTGAGCTGGAAAGGGACCTGCTATGGGCTGCAGGTGAGATGCTCCAGCTGTTGCATTACCTGAGGCCCATGTTGGGGCCACAAGTAACATGTATACCTGCAGTTTCTCTGCTTGAAAACATATGCCACTTGTTGGATGAAGGATTCGTGTGCAAAGCCTGGTGCTTCAGGGGCTGCGTGGAATGGGTGGCGAGAGCGCTGTTTCATCGCGTGCCAGAGCGGCCAACTTGCAGTACTGGGCGAACTGCAGTTTGTTGAAATGTTCTGAAGTTTGTGAAGTTCATTGCACAAAAGTCCAGATCCCATGACCAAAGCGAGGCCTATTCCAAGTATATAGTATTTTTTTGTCTAACTTTCCACATGAAACTAACCTTGCTTCCTCATTTGGCTTGGCTACAATATTTATTACAACGTCATTCCTTTTCATTCTTTTTCTGCTCCTATGATGTTCAGGTTTAGTATTTACCTTCTAATAGTTTCTGAATAGCAGAGTGCTTGCATTACTGGCAGTGATGTATAGTTAATCTTGAGCGTAGATAGCTGTGAGGAGTCCAGACAGACTTCAGCCCTTGGTGGCATGCTTGTGAGTGAGGAAATTAGCTTGGAAATTGTTGTTAAAATTGCTTCTGTGTTAATCTTGCTGTGATATCACAGCTTCTGGCAGTATGTGGGTTAGCAAGATGCTTGTGGCTGAGAATGAGGGTAGATTCTCACTTTGGAAGAGTCTCAGCAGAGACCTTGTCTTACACCTTTGCTTTGAGGAGATTTACACTGAGGAATTTGGCCCATTTTTCCATTGCCAGGCCTATCTTCCAGGTGTTCTCTTACCCCCGATTGATCTTCTGGCCTACATTCTATCCACTACACGTTAAAAGGTGACCAACCTGTCAGTCTTGGCAGTCTCGCTCCTTAGCATCAGGAGCAAAGCTTGTGTGCCTCAGGCTTGTTCCCTGGGGAGACAAGTAATTCTTTCATGGCGTCCTTGGGATTGTCCCCCCTCCCCACTGCCATATGAGCATCATGTCCTGGTCTCCATCTTCCACTCCTTATGTTTTTTTACATGCGCTTTGTAATAGCACTTGTACTTCCCTATTGCTCATTTTGCTGATGAAACTAAGGCGTCAGAGACTCCAGTACGTCAGCGGTGGAGCAGGAAATGCAACCCAGATCACGTAATTCCTCCTCCTCTCTTCCTCCAAATGAATCCATGCTCTTTGTTTCGGAATAAATGTTTCTTCTGCTACGTACTAACAAGACATCAGATTCAACTGCAAGAGCAGAAATGTGGCCAGGAGGATTTGGACTCCAGGGACAGTATCTGTGCCTTTTTGGTGTTGGGAGAGTGGGGACTGTCCTTGTGGATGAAAAGCTCCTCTGAAGGACACTATTCTCTGGCAAATGCCTGGACGTCAAAGCTTGGGCAGTGCTTTTCTCTGTACAGTTAGGTGAAGGGTGAGAGGGCTTGTTGCCGAGTGCTTAGCGCGCTCAGCACTGGGCTTTTGCAAATTAAATGGGTGCCCTCTGCTGCATAAGTCCTACGTTGGCTGCTTGTGCCGTCTAAATTACGGTCAGGCACCTTTCCCAAGAAATGCTCTCTTTAAAATTGCGGTTTTGTGCTGATGATGCACTCATTTAGAATTGGATCTCTTGTGCTCATTGCCTCCTTGTGGCAAGCACTCACTGGTGGGACAGGTTACTGGGGGAACTGTAGGGCAGTAGCTCCTGACCATCCTTCGGACGTTGATCCCCCTCAGATGGTACCTGAGATATCGTCTGAACATTTCCCACTCCCTGTGTGTGTCTCAGAGAGAAATTCTAGAGGCCATTAAGCTGGGTAATTTACATGCTTCTTGAGCCTGTGCCTGGGGAAATATATTTCACAGGTAATTTCAAATCTCTTGGCGTGTGGAAGAAGTAATTATTCTAAATAGAAAGGGGCTGGTGATGTCACGGGCCCCATTGAGAGGACCACATTAGAGACTGGGATTTTTCTCTCTTCCAGAAAAGAGTCCAAGGCATTATATTCATAGGGGTTTTGGATGTCAGATGTTTTTGGTTTTAATGTCGATACTCATTTAGAAAAGCAGAAGAGAGAATTATCTTGTAATCTTAGATTATTGTGAGGGCTGGGAGGAGACCTACTCCGGGGATCCATAGGTGTGTGAGTTTCCTGCTTTGGTGTTGGAGTGCTGTCTTCCAAGGGTAAACATCAAATTTAGCGTCAGGGGGTTGAGTTGCAGTTCTGACTCCGCTCCCAAAAGTCTGTCTGGATTTGAGACTACTGCTTTGCCTTTGTAGCTTCATTCTCTCCTCCTGGAAAAAAAGGGGAAATACTTTTGTCAGACATATTAGGAGGATTTGACAGTTTAATGTTGATCAGTCCCTTCAAAATGATGTTTGATGGGCTGTTGCACTATCTGCGCTTTCATTGTGATATTGCAATGGTGAGGGAATGTGGACGGTAACTATGGTAATTGTGAAGCGAGGTTGTAGGTGCGCTGCTGGCTTATTGGCTTGAGGCATCTGGCGAGGAAAAGGACACATCTGTGCTTAGGCTGCAGTAGAGTTTCCTAGTGACCCTTCCCTTTTGAAAGGGAAGACAGCTTGTTGCAGAGTGGTGTTTTCTTGCAGCAGGGGGAACTCTGAAGGTGCTCCAGCACAGCATCCTCCTTCCACGGGGTCCTCCAGGACAGGAGGTGCATCCTTTCTGGTGTGAAAAGCTGGCTGCGGCTGGAGATGGGGAAACTGAGCCTGATGAAGCAACGTCCTGAGCACGTATAGCAAATCCTGTAGTACCTTCTGAGTATTTCCAGTGTGATTCAGTCACCTCCATTTCCATAGGCTTGTATCCTTTTCAAAGGAAAGGTGGTATGCTTTTTCCTTGTGGAGGGAGCAGTGTTTGTCCCAGCTGGTTGGGGAGAAGGAGAGAGGAGGTGACCTGTGAAAGCTGACGGTTTCATCCCTGTTGCTGTAGTGCTCTGAGTAATGCAGCAGCACTGGGACGAAACCAAACCAGGCTTCATGCTTCCACTATCCCTGCCTCAAAGCACGTCTGGATGCCACCTTACAACAGGAGAGGTCTTGCAGACAGCTTTTAGATGTGTATCACAAAGTAGTGAGGTAATGGCATAAAACGCAGTAAGCTATTATTTATTTTTTTAATGCTATCCACCCCCACCCCTTTTTTCTTTCATTGCTGAAAGGGACTAATACAATGAAGAGCTTCCACAAATGAAGGCGACTACCTATGAAATAACAGGGTTCTGGGTGTTTGGCTGGTGAGAGATGCAATGAGTGAGCATCGCTAAGTGCTTTATAATAACAGTGATCACAACGCTCTCTTAGGAGCCAGGAATCTCTCAGGTAGGGGGATAGTGGGGAGAGGGGTTGTTTAAGATGGGGGATTTAACTGGATTGACATCTAGTGACAGGGACGTCCGGAAAGCCCCTGAGGAATGTTGCATATGATGCTGTGAGAGGCTACTCCAAAAACCCCAGGAGACTTGGATTAACATGGTTAGAGGCTGAAGAATAATGGCAATGGATGCCCCTAAATAGCTCTTGTAGCAGGAGGTCTTTGTGGCAGAGCTTAATGATATCTTTTCTTGGTAAGGAGAGAAGTTGTAGACACAAATTCAGCAGAGGTCTGACTAGTCAGTAGTCCTCTATCAGACTCCTTAATATGGCTTGCGTTTTAATGATCAGATTAATCGTTGTGTGCCTAGTCTGTTTCTGATCAGCTGAAATCTGCAGTGGGAAGGGTGGATGCTGAAAGCAGTCCTCCAGTGTCCTGTGGCTAGTAAGAGTTACTCAGTGTGCCATTTTCAGCTTGGCCATGTTTGTGTTTTGCTGCAACTCTCCATAGTAGCGCAACTCTTCCTGGCAGTAGGAGCATCGTTGGGTGGAGTACCTTGCGTGAACAAGAGCGCGTTGGGAAGCTCTTTCTTGTCGGGGACTCCGGTCGATCCTTTATTTCCTAGTTGCCACTATGGCATAACGTCTTTCCCTCACTCTAAACAGCACACTAGAGAAATGAGAGATGACTACAATGTATGTATTCAAAAATCCATTCCAGCTATCAGGACATGGTACTCCTTTATCATGCTTTGCCCCATATCTTGACCAGACTCTTTACAGAAACGACCCGAGCAAGCGGAACTGTTTTGCTTTGTCTGGTATCTTACTATTTGCATAGCCAGGAGGTGGTTGTTGTGAACTATCCTAAAGTCTTGCAGGAGCCTGCATCAGCTTGGATAGTCCTACTGTTGCTCAGCAATGATACAGGAGCATGGGGCAGCTCATAGCATCTAGTCACAAAGCTGTTTGCATATGCTTTAGATGACAGTGTTCTGGTGGCACGATACAGAAACACTACCCGGACTGTTGTCTTCTAGCCATCTAGCCTGATGTACTCAAGTGACAGTTTCGCTATTTCTCCAGACTGTGAAAAAAGCTCTCCCATTTCCAACCAAAAGTGGAGATCCTTTAAGGTGTGGCTGTTTTATCTTCTGCGGTGGTTCAGCCTTCCATCTGGTGATGAGGATTTACTGGAATGGACAAGAAGACGCAACAAGCTATCCTGCTTCTGTCTAGCTCCCAAGAGAATCATGAATTATACACAGAATAAACAAATCACCTGATATGTCTGTCATTATATCATAAAGGACTTCAATAATTCATGCAGCTTGTGAAATCCTTACTGAGACCTACCCTCTGTAACCTTATCTGTGCCGTGGGGGATGGGATCTCTTCAGCCTCCACTCACACTGCATATGTAAAACAGAAGGAGTCAGCAAGAAGGAAGGTTTTATCCTAAAACTTCATCTGTATAACAGGTTGCAAAATGACATGCAAGAGTTGGGGTCTCCAGGGGTGCTGAAAATGACAAGTGGCTGCACTGGGTGAAATTTATGCAGGTAGCGTGCTTCATAAAACTGACACCTATTCACTTATTAATTCATTGTGTTTCAAGTCCAGATTTATGACAGGCTTTGAGATCAGGAGCCCAGTTCTAATCCTGTGCGACAAGAGTGCAAACATGGAACCCATGGGCTTCTCTCGCTCCTGATGTGTGTCAGCAAGCGTGCCATAGAAATCTAGTTTCAAGATGTAAATAAGAGCATAGCTTTGAAAAAAGCAGGGAGGCTAAGGCATTAGGTTAGCTTTGGCTCCGAACAAAACAGTTAATTGTTTTGGGTAGCACATTGCTGGTATCACCAGTACAGCTCCAGTAATGATAGCCATTGCCTTTGGCTTATTTTGCTTGTGTTACAGTCCTGGAGTTGCGTGCTGGTGCTTCTGTGACTGTCACATGAGAGGTCAAAGTACTTGAGCCACCCATTAAAGTTTCCATTCGCAGGACCATCCCCATAGCAGCAGGAACAGTTGATCTGGATCTCCAGATGTAAATTCAGTAACTAATTTATTCCTGTTGTAAGGCAACCAAATTCAGTTTTGCTTATACAGTTGGTAAGTGGCTTGATTAGACTCCCCCCATGGCAGAGGACTTCTTGCTGAACTTGTTCTGTCTCCCAGCTGAAAATAGCAAACTAGTGTACCATCCTGAGGTGCCTGGTTCTGCTTCCACTTACAGAAGTATGAATTGGTGGCAATGTGCTGAGATCAGATTTACTCCTTAAGACTGTGAGGATTAATTCTTGCACGTTTTCAATGTGTTTGGGGATCCTCATATGGAGGTCCTGCCAAATAACACTCTTAATGTCCAAGTATCTGTGACAGGATGGCTGCATCATTGAGTGATGGCCTGAAGATGAACTCTAGGCTATATAAGGATGGGAGGAACTCGATGATGGGGCTCATGGCTGGAAGTGCCTTTTGGGAAAGCGCTCTCCTCTGCCGTACAGTCTGCAGAAGATATTTGCTGTGGTTGCTTTGCCGCCATTTGTTCTTTTCCTTGTTGTATCAATGAGAGGCGTGTGCACGCGTCTGATCAGAAGAATGCAGTGCCTGCATGGGGGCCTTTCGCAGCACTGCCGGGCAAACGTACCATCTAACACATTCAGTGACTTCTTCCTCTTTCTGTTGGCAAATCATCCACCAACAGATTGTAGTTTTCCTCAAACTTGCTCTTAGGCTTTAAATTATTCACTGAATTATCCTTTGGCCTCCAGCTCCTTTGCATATCAAATACTCCAAATCAGCTTTTTGTAAGGTTTGAAATTCAAGATATTTTGATTGGACACGTAGCTCTCAAAAAGTAGTTATCGTGGCTCTTTGTCATACTGGGAGGGCATTTCAAGTGGGGTCCTGTAGGGATCTGCCCTGGACCTACTTTTATTCAATAGTTTCATTAATAACTTAGACAATGGAATGGGAAATATGCTTATAAAATTTGCAGGTGACACTGAGGTAGGAGGGGTTGGATGTACTTTGGAAGGCATTATCAGAATTCAAAATGATCTAGAAAAATTGAACGGTGAGCTGGATATCAGCAAAATGAAATTCAGTGAACACAAATGCAAAGTGCTGCACTTAAGAGGGGAAAAATCAAATGTACAAATACAGAATAAAGAATATCTGTCTGGGTAGCAGTGTGGCAGAAAAGATCTTGATAATTATTGTGGATCACAAACTTGAGTCAATGAAGTGCTGTCATAGCAGAAGGGCACACTTATTCTGCAGTGTACAGTAGTTTCTTGGACAAGACTTGGGGAAGTGATGTTTCTTCCTCATACAGCACTGGGCTTGACTTCTGTTGGAGTACCTGATCTTGCTTTTTGGCATGAGCCTTTGGAGATGTAGGTAAACTGTAGAGAATCCAGAGCGAGGCAACAAAAAGGATGAAGTGTTTAGAAAACAGGGCAAAAGAGGGAAAGCTGGAAAAAAACCCTGAGTTTGGAGCAGAAAAATAAAGAATTGAAGGGCAAAGGATGCAACAGAATAACGATCTTCCAGTTCTTAGGAGCTTGTCATAAGAATTTTTCAGTGTCTGCTCTAGGTGGGATAAGTGGGAAGAGGGAAGTGAGATTTAGGGTGGATAAGAAGGGAAGTTTTTCACCACATGGTGCAAAATGGAACTGGAAAAAGGTACTGTGGGGATCTTGGGTTCACCTTCAGTGGAGGATTTAAAGAACAGATTAGACAATACTTCATGTGGAGGGTTCAGGTGTTTACGTGTCCCAGTGCAACTAATGGTGGAAGAGGATTCCCGAAGCCCCTGCCATCCCACATGTCTGTGACTGACCGAACATCTACTACCTGTTCTGTTTCTAGATGGAGTTAGGCCTTAAATGGTTAATGCTTCTGTTTTCTGATGGAGAAATCACATTTGCAATTCTCCTATTGCCCTAAATGTCATTGGTGGCAAGTTGGTGGTTACTGCTGGTTTTCCCACAGGTACCTACAAGAATGTTTGTGCTCGAGAACTGTTAATGAAACACAAATTTTCTGCATAACTGTCAGACTATTTTCCTCTTCCTTCTTGCTCGGCTCTATCTATCCTGCAGGTCGAGAAAACTCCCCAGTTATCCTTTTTACTTTATTGTAATACTTGTTGGGGCATCAAACTGGGATCAGGATGGATCTGGTAGGAGGTTTGGCACTTGCTTGTTTTTGCAAGACATACCCTGCTGCAAAAAATTGTAAAGACGAGGCAGACAAAAGGTAGTATAAAGAAACAGGCACAGAAAGTTAGTGTTTGAATCAAGGAGAACAAAGTAATTTGGTGATAGAGCTGAATGTAGAACACACTATCCCACTATCTTTCCCTTTCATGTGTCTTAAAGATCTTCCTTGGGATATAGTTTTAATATTCATTTGTCCCTTCCTTCCCTCCTATAATAATGTCAAAGATGCATGCTTATTATAGGGGAGACCAGATGGTAGAGGTGAATAATATCTTGACAAATATTAAGAACAGACTAGTCCAGCAGGCAAATTTTTCCACTCCTGCTTTATATAAACACCTGTGCACATACTCTAAATTAAAAAGGAGTCATAAAAGGACAATGTGGGGGGCTTGATAACGTCTGGAAGCACGGTCAGTAAATTATTTGGTAATTTCAAAGGAAACAGGTGCTCTGTGGAAATTGTATCTTCAAAAAGAAAAAAAAAGGCAACTTTGATGTGTAAATATTGGCTCATGTGGGGTTTTACAGCCTAGGTATGTAAGAAATTAAGAAAACTCAGAGGGGGCATGAGTGTGCACATACACACATGCATGCGTGCGCATTGACACACATGCTAGTATAGTTAAAGGATTAAGCATCTTGAAGGAATAAGCCAATTATAAGAAGTTCCTGCACAGCAAAAATTAGACAACACAGTAATTAATAACCTTATTAAATAGCAATATTTGGGCACTGAACCAAAGCGTATGAATCAGAGTGAAGCATTCTTGGCTGAACACACTGCGTGAAGCGTAGACACTTGTACAGAACACTCTCTGTGTAGAACCCAATAAGCTTTGGGGCAGTATATCTACTTAGCAAGTAGTTTTTTCCTCTTGTCCTTTCATGTTTGTGTGAATCTTTCTCTTATTTTTTTGGGCCAGGAAGGCAGCAAGGGACCAGGATGTGAGTTTCCTTTTTTTTTTTTTTTTTTAACCTCCTCTTTTGCTCGCAGCAAAACAAGCACTCTCCTAAGGCTGCTTTAAAAAAAAAAAAGTGTCCTCAAGCAGAAAACTCATTTTCTTTCCTCTTACTTCTCCTTTCCCTGTGCTTTTGTGAGAGGCCGCTTGCAACAAGGCTTATATTCAGTAGTAGTTTGTGTAACTGCCTTACCCACCCCTAGGTTAGACATGAAAAGGTGTGACTGCAGCCCGTGAAGGGTCTGTCCCGTGTACCCTGAGCCACCAAGGGGCAGAGTGACCTTGGGCTGAGCTGCAGTGGTACGTCGTCGTGGTGCTGGCCACAGGCTGTCAGTGCATGGCTTGCACTGGTGGCTTGTCTGCAACTATCTTCAGCTTCTGCACAGAAGACCAGGATTCCAGGCTGCCATCCGTTGGGTGCACAAGTGTGGGAGGATGTGGGCCAAGGACAGCCTTTCTCCTGTCTTTCCAGGCAGTTCTCATTTTCTTCTGAAGCCACACAGCTGGAGCAGTGGTGTAGCCTCAAACCAACGTGGACATGCACAGAAGTCTCTGCAACTGCTTGGGTCACCTAAAGCATGAGACGTGCCCTAACCCTAAATAAGGGTTGCTGTGACCAGTGGCAAGGCCCAGGCACCCACTAAGCGGGAGCGGGACAGGCGGGATGCTTTGCTTCCTGGCCTCGACTGCAACAGCAGTGATTTGCCTCTTGATGTGCTGCTTGTCACAGTGAATATTTTTGAAGCTCTGCTGCTTTTTTTAAGCCTACTTTATCTCATCTTTAAGAAAAATCAAATATGCAAATTATGAAATCAATTAGCATTTTCGTAGTTTTCTTTGGAGAGACAGTGATAAATGGTGTTGTGTTTTCAAAAATCATTTATGTCCCTTGTTAAATGTTGCACAGGAGGCTGTAAATTATACAGGGGAAGGAAACAAAACTGGTTTTCTCAGTGCAAGAGATTTTTAATGTATGTGATCATGCTTATGCATATGATAGCTGTAGAGTTGTTAGGTTGGAAGAGTCCTATGGAGACTCCCCAGCAAAGGCAGAGCCAGCTGAGACGATGGGGATCACTGGGATGTGCTGTGCATGTCCCTGCTAAAGAGGGGACAGGGGATGGCGGGGCTGCCAGGCTCCTTGCATGCGGTTCCTGTAGGCACAGAGCCACTGAACGCAATCACAAACACTTGAGCTCAAAGGTTTTCTCCTTGCCCATGTTAATTCACTACAGAGGACACTAAAGTGGTACTTGGTTTAAGGGGGAGACTGCACACGTGGTTCATAAAGGGGGCCCAGTGGCTTTCTGTGAGCAGCACTACGTCCATGCTAGTGGCTTACCAGTCGGTGCATCAGCTGTTTTCTTTATGCTTTATTTGTAAATGCCATTTCACAAGAGCAGTAGGGCACTCCAGGCTGTGTGTTTTGAGGAGTTATCACTCCTCAAGCCCTGTAACGCCACCTGAGGCGTGCAGTAATGGCCCAGGAATGCAATGACTGTCATATCTTATTGCTTACAGCTTCCATATGAGACACGCTTCAAAGAGAAATCTCCATGTTCATAATGGGCTATCAGTTTCTTTACCCTCTTCATCCTTGCTACGGTCGTCTTACATAAAATTAAGTGCAGTGGCTGTGGGAGAGAAACAAGAGGCAGAAGGTCAACTGAGACAGAATAATAATGGGGTTTATGTTTGGGGTTTTTTTAAATGGTAGCTTTCAACCCAGCATATGGAAAGTGAGATGAAGCCTCCAAATTCTGGGATGTGGCTCACTCTGAAGACTTCGGGTCATGGACATTACCAGGGCTAGAGGGACATAGTAATGGGTCAGATACATACAAGGGCCTTTGCCAGTGCTGCGGTGTGGGTAAGGGATGTACTAGTTGGAAAAAAGATTTTTTTTTTTTTTTTTTACTGCCACTGGCAAAAGCTCTCATATAGCCATACTACAAAAAAAAAAAGAAGCTGCTTCTGCTATTAACGTTTTTTAATCTAGAAACCTGGTGTCAGCTATGCAGAAATCCCCTCCTGCCTTTTTTAATAGTGTAATACACTTTTTTTTTTAATAGTGGTGTCTAAAGCTTGTACTACAAGGCTTAGCTGGGCTTTTTGGGAAACTGCTGGTCTGTAAGGTTGAGAGCCAGGTATCATAAGGGTGCACAATTAAAGGGAATTGCAGTTTTTCTCATGAATGAAAAATCCAATGGCTTTTCCCTAAAAGAGTAGTACTTCTTGGGGCGGAGGCAGGGGGTGGAATAAGTTAAATTTTTTTTTTTTTAAACCAATCTGCTGACCAAATTTAAATGACTTTTAAATCCCAGCCCAACTGAGCGCTCAGTGTCTCTTTTGCATATACCAACAGAGTAATACTGATGCCTCTGTCTTCCTCTATAACTAATCCTCTCTGAAGGCTTGGCCATACGTGACATTTATGCAGATATGAGCAGTTGTTAATATTGATGGATACAGCTCAAGATGGGCAGTAATTTTCCCTTGCTGTGGTGGTGCAGGTGTTCCTGGAGAGAGCTGACACAGGCAGGTGTCCCTGAAATCGAGGATCTTGCACAGAGCTGGAATTAAGGAAAGGTGTCAGCTTCATAAGTCCTCAACAGGGTTTTTCGGACCTATGGCTGAGTATAATTGATTTTTTTCAGTTCACTGGACAAACTGGAGGAAGGGGAAAAAAAAAAAATCAGTTTTGGTGTTTCAAGGTATTTTTTTTAAATGAATGATTTGTGTAAAAATAAATAACTCTTGGTGAAAATACTTCAGAAGATTTATGGGTAACTTTGGACAACCTGAATATACCTTTGATAGCAAATGTTTGACTGAAAAAGGAAAAGAAAAAAAAAAACCACCCAAAACCCCTCTCAGCTCTGTTTGTGACCCATTATCTTTACACTGGCAGTCCCACTGGAGGCTTTGCTTTCCCTCCTTTGGGAGAAAGGTGGGTTTGCAGATGTCTTCACCCACCTCCTTCCCTGGATTTCCCCTCCTCCCCAGCCAGGCTCCCAGGGAAGAAGAGACAGCGTTGCCTCTGCAGGAATGTGGGAAATAGCATAAGTTACACTGGAAAACTGGGAAGATTTGGTGTGTGCAATTAAATCTTGTTTTCATCCGCAGCCTTGTATATTATTAACTGGCATGAATTTTGCCTGTGTGAGTAACACGCGTCTGTCTGCCAGTCCCTCCCTCTGTCTCTGTTCGTCCCCCCCGCCCCTCACAAGCGATGCTTCAGCTCTGTTCTGCCAGTCATCTCAGGCATCTTTCTGCTTTGATATTTCTGCACAGCTTTTGGGCCATGCTGTATAATTCAGTCCTCTGTGGCCTTGCTTCTTAGCTGGGTTTCTTTGCTCCTTGATCTCCAGGAGGGCCTCTTCTGTGGCTTTGTGTGTGGTGGGGGAGCGTGTGTGGGCTCCCTGGGGAACATCTCTTTGCATGAAGATTGAAATCACTTCGTGAACCTAACCAAAGTGCAAAACCCCCGAGCTGGTCTGCTCCCTCCCACCGTTGCTTTGCCATGTTGCTGGCCTTACCTTCTACTCCCTGTGCTCCTTCCCTCCTTTCTCTGGTGTAGCGTTGAGAGATGAACGTTGCTGTGGAAAAACCACCGGCGGCAGTGCCAAGTGGTGCAGAGGCAATCGAGCATTGCTTTTCCAGGTCAGATGGGAGATTTGACATTTGTGTGGCCAGCGGCTGGAGTCAGGAAATCTCATTAAAGGACAGGGAGTTATCAAGTTCTGTGGATTTAGAAGAAGGTTTTTTTGTTGTTTTAACTTGGTGTTACTGCTCTCAGTGGAAATCTGTGTGGTTGAATACATCGGAGGGTGTTGTGCATGTTGGAAGGACTGGCAGCCAGCTCCCTTGCAGTACAGGGATCAGGACAAAGGAGATCATAGAATCATTAAGGTTGGAAGAGACCTCTAAGATCATCGAGTCCAACCGTCAACCCAACACCACCATGCCCACTAAACCATGTCCCTAAGTGCCTCATCTACACGTCTTTTAAATACTTCCAGGGATGGGGACTCCACCACTTCCCTGGGCAGCCTGTTCCAATGTTTAACCACTCTTTCAGTAAAGCAATTTTTCCTCATGTCCAATGATGATGATGTCCAGTGGGATGCCACGTGGTAGCTCCTGGCCCTTTCCGCTGCCCCAGGGGGCAGCTCTGCCCATGGTGGACAGAATTGGTGCCCGGCTCAGGTTGGGCTTAGCTGAAGGTGCAAAGCAGCTGAGCCCTCGGGCACTTGATGCCCTGTGCTTGGCTCCTGGCTCTGCCCAGGGCTCTTCTGTTGTGCTGCAGCAATAATCCATTGCTGCAGCTGGACAGGCACCGCTGGTCCTGCCGTGGCTCTGTTTGCTCTCTGCCACAGAGCCCTGCTGAAGTAGTAAGCTGTTTTCTGTACGCCACAGCACTTCGACCTTATTAATCACTCTGGGCTTAACTAATTATCTGCTGCAACTGTTTATATAAGAAGGTGCCCGGGGGGAACCTCCACGCCTTGCAATTTTGGTTGTACCTTTTTCCCCCTTTTCTCTGTGGTGTCTTGTGCATAAATTTTGAAGTCTTAACATTTATAACCTGCCCCAGCTGTAGTTCTCAAAGCTGCATGTTCTTGGTATTTCTGCACCTGGTGCTGCAGAAAGAGAAGTGTTAACTTAGCTGAGGGCACTGATTTCCTCCCTCTCCCTTCAATCACCTTGCTTATCTGTGAAGTGTCAGGGCTCTGACTCTTTCTCTCTTTCTTTCTCTCCCTTTCTCTTTCCCTCTGTCTCTGTCTCTTGCAGTATGCAGTACTGGGCCAGGAGGCTGGAGCAGGAGATTGATGGAGTAATGAGGATATTTGGTGGAGTCCAGCAGCTCAGAGGGGTAAGCTGTCTGTCTTTTACCTGTGCTGCCTTCTTTGTGGCAATGAATGTTCTCATCTGCAGAAATCACTTGTGTGAACACTTGCAATAAGTCACCCTCTCAGCTCATTCTATGTGCAGGGTCATGGCTGGCTGTGCTTCTGGTTGCTGGTCAATTTGATGCATTTATCGAGTGTGTGGGAGTGAGTGTGTTTTGTATCTGTCTGTCTCTCGGGCTGCATGTCACTGCTATCTGAGCATGTACCTGTGGGTTTTTTTTCTATATGATACACTAAATGCATCTTAAATCCAACTAACCTTTCCTCCAGGGACTGAAGGTAGTTTAATTTGTGGTTTAATTTTAAACTTCTGTTGACAAAGCAGGAAATGTTCAAAGGATAATTTGACTAGCTGTTGGAAGCTCTGTGTTTTTAAGTAGACATTGCAGGTAAAACTGTAATTCTTGTTCGGCTTCTGTTTCCAAGTGCACAAAACAAAACCCTGTTACTGATGCTGGCATCTGCCTCCTGCTCCCTGACTTAGCACCAGGGCCCGGGTACGGCAGGCTGCGGAAGCCGGACCTCCTCTTTTCCTGGCAGCAGTGCTCTGGGTTGGGTTAGGGCAGTTACAGAACGGCTTTGTCATGGTTTATTAGATTTGTGGCTGAAAGGGTCTTTAAGACCCTCCCTGTTTCCTCTTCCCAGTAAGACCCAGTTTCCCTTTCCCAACACTGTTGTGCTGACTAGCTGTTTTGAAATTGAATAACTTGAAGTCAGGGTTATGGTGTTAATCTAAAGAAAATAGGCTTCTCTAGCATGATAAATATGTTGCCCCAGAAGAAAAGCATGGGGTGTATTTGTGTTTTCTCATGGCAGTGGCGTGTTCTTCTCAGATGCCAAAGATTTATGGGCCTCTTACTGTCTGTCTTACACTAGTAGCTCTACTGGCTTCAACAGAACCGTTCGTGTTTTATACTGTCGGTTGTAACCCATTGTCTAAACATGGAAGTTGCACTATTTTCTTTTAAATGCATTTTAAAATTAGTTTAACTGAAGGCTTGCAAAACTCTTCATAGTTCATCCATTCATTCGTGTTCATATTTGAGCTCTAGAATAGTGTATCTGGGCTTTGCTTGCATTCATTTCAACTGGATTGATATAAACTTCATGTGCAGCATGAAAAGCATATACACTGCTTTGGTTTTAACAAATATTTTTGATTGTATCCATGCATTTGTGCACTGCAGTTTTGCATGTTGGCAGGGTCTTGGAATCAGAGCCAGGGATGCAAGTTTTCCAGGCAATACATAGACGCAACAGCCGGCATACTCTTTAGCAGAGCACATTTGAAGGAAAAAAAAGACTGCCACTATATTTTGTACATGTCCTCTCTTACAATTTGTTCTTATTAGCTTTAATTCTGCTCCTTTGCATGTTAAATAGGTATATCGTGTAATTTTTTTAATGCCATAATTAAATAGAAATTACACCTCCAATTTGCCAACACTTGACTCCTATTGGCCAGTCAGTCAATTACAGGTAAGAGAGCTTCCCACTTTTTCTGTTTAATTCTTCTGATAGAGCGTAGTGCATCACTTTAATGGATTCATACCAGATAAGCTGACTACAGAGGGATTGAAGGGGTTTTTTGAAATCTGTTTTGGAACCTTCTTGTGAAGGGAGGGAGCTGTGCATGATTGTTGTATCTGATGAATGCATAAACCACCTGCAGCCAAGAAATGAGCTACTGCAAATTCCAACATGCAGCTGTTAAAACACCAGAAAGGACTGGTAGAGGCTGTCTGTGGATCTCCAGGTGGAAACTTGGGACGTGGAGTTCAGGTTTGATTCATAAATGCAATATCAGGTGAATGACACTTAATGACCACATCACTTGCTAGTGCAAACTAGCATAGCTTCACTGATGTGCAATAGCACAGGGTGCTTCATCCTGAAGAACTCGGAGCTGTACTCGCAGGGGTTCCTCTTACCCACCAGTTGCATACAGGTTCATCTGGGTTGCAGTATGGGAGCTGTTTAATGTCATAAAGTGGTACCGTAACCCACTCTGAGACATGGATAAAAAAATAATTAAAAAATCCATATTCTGCTGCAACCACGCTCGAAATCTAGAGGGTGGCAACTAATTCTTAAGGTTGGGACTTGGTCTGTGCTTCCCTTCTTCTCAAGGGCGCTACCCGGGCATGACTTGGACTTTGTAGCTCACCTTGCTCCATTGTCGTGCTGGCTTGCAACCAGGATGCAGGTGTTGGAGTCCAGTACCAACCCACAGAGCTGCGGTGCACCCTGGCACAGAGCGAGCAGGCTCAGGGGAGAAGGGAAAGACACTGCCTGAGGAGCAGTGGGAGCTGAAATGTCCATCTAGCTGGAAGTGAATCCCACCCACTGGGATTTCTCGGGAAGGTTTATTATTAAGCAAGAATTGGTCCATGTGGGGCAGGAAGGATAAAGAAAAATGGGGCGAGTAGAGCCTGTTTTTTGCCAAAACTTGCTGGTGTTCTTTGGGGTTGCCATGTTAGCCTGGGACATTCAAAGTGTCTGCAGAGGGGGACTTCTGGTACATAGTGCATAGGGAGTGGTATTAGAAGTAGGAGAAAAAGTGCTCCAGTGTCACCGAAGACAAAAGTCTTCCTTCTGAACTCGGTGGGGTCTGCCGTACAGATGATGGGTCCCACTGCCAGCTCTCATGGGTCTATGAAGCCTGTAAGCACTGGGGGTGTGTGCCATGCCAGAAATGGATCTTCCCTTTCCAATTCAGGCCTGACTATCAAAGTGACAGACCAGTAAATAACAATAAAAATACCCTCCTCCTGAGGTTTGTCAGGTTTACTTAGGAATATTTTTTTTTTCTTGGGTTGCTGTGAAAGGATGTGGACCTGTTCTTTGGTTATTGACTGAAATCGTATAACTGTTGTGGCATATGAGGCATGAAATTTATTGTCAGAAATATGGTGTCCAGGAACATAACAGTGCTGAATATTTTATCTTGCTGGAGTGCTGCCCACCCAAGAATGATTTTTATTTTAACTCTTCGGTCATTTCCTAGAGTTGGGGTACTAAATGTCAAATGCCCCTACTTCCCTCCTCTCCTGCAGGGTGAACAGGCAGTCATCTCATATGCTTCCCCTGGGGAGATTATCCAAGCTTATGCCATTCAGATGCTTCTTTGCTCAAATGGAGTGTTTTTCTGTAGCAATTACAGAGGAGGGTGAGAAGCTCTGAGATTCAAAGGGGTGTCACGCCAGGGGCTTGCCTTTCAGCTGTGAGACACCACCTCATTTCTCTCCTGAAGTCCAGACCTTGAAAACACTGAAGTGCAGATCTCCCCGTCAGTCAGACTGGCTGTGGTCGGGCTACGTGCATATCTGAACGCTGTGGGCTTGGGGCTGTAGGGAGGACGGTGGCCTTGCCGGGTTGATTCTCTGCCCAGTGAAGTCAGCGTTCAGCCCTCTGGCTGCTTGTGGTGCAGCACTGTGTTGGCTGGCCGGTTGCTCCCGGTGTGCCTCAGAACAAATCCCAGCACTCGGAGATTAGGGCATGTTGCTTTGCCTCTCTGTCCTCGCCTCCCTTGTAGCTCACCAGAAATAATTGAGAGCACAAATCATTGCTAATTTAACTCTGACTGGCACAATGATATGTGGAACCCTAAAATGCTAGCTGAATAGGTTGAAATTCTTTAAATAATTTTATTCTAGAATGAGGAATATTACACTAAAAATCCAACTCCCTGACTTCTATTCTTTTTCTGTTAGTGACTTTCTTCGTGGCTACAGTGGACTCTTCATCACTTTGCAGGACAATAAAATGTTTGGTTTTGACATTTCCTGCTACACTTGCACTAAATTTCTGTTTCTTCTAGAGTTTTGGCACAAGTAAAAGTTGTTGACTGTAGTCAAAAGTAGACAAATCTGTTGTGTTTCCAGCCTAGATGGTTTCTTCATGTTGCAAAACCTGCTCCAGGGGAGACTTTGTGGTTGAGAGAGATTTCCTGTGCTGGTGCAGCCCTGTCCCAGCCTACCCGTGTCCTGATATGGCAGCAGAGCCGTGTGTGCCACTGGGTTTTGTGCCTCGCTGAGCAGCTCCCCTGGATGTCGTGTTAAACCTTCCTTGCTGGATAGCGAGGCTGAGGTTGCAAGTCTCCTCTGGCTTGTTACCTAAATTGTGTTTGATCCTATGTCTCCTGAGGTGAGCAGCTAGCTGGTCACACCATCTCCTCCTCCTCTAGTACCTTTTATCTGTAGCTGCCTGTTAATGGGCTTGTTTCTTTGCTAACAATTACTGAGGAAGCCAAAGCCTTCAGAATGAGATAGGGGGGAAAAAACTAAGCAGTGTAAGTGCTGAGCCCCCTTTTCTGCGCTGTCTTCCTTTCTGCTCTTCTCTCTGGCTGTCCTTCCTGAGGACTGCTTCAGTAGCAGGGATGAGCACTCACCCGGAGGCGTTGCACACTGGCGATGCAGCCTTTCCCTGTTCGGCAGACAGGCTTTAGCAGGGGCGGGGTGGGTGGCAGAGCCGGACCCGTGCTGCACCTGCTCTCCTCTCAGTGGTTTGGATGAACGGAGCTTCAAGTCCGGCAAGCTGTTTTTGCACCCTCCTGCCCTTTCCTCTGGGCTATTGACGGAAGTCAAGAGATAATGTCTGGATCTGCCTCACCGGCATGTGACTGGAAGATATGGATACTGCTGGCCTTGGTGAGGCAGCACCCAGTCCATAAAGGACCAGATGGCCCCAAACCTGCGCCCAGGGTGGGGCATGGTGAGCAGCTTGCTGGCAGAGCTGGGCAGGCAGCGAGCTGCTGCATGAGCTGTGCTTGGTCCTCAGCACGTGTGACTGCATGGAAAGGAGGATGAGCCCAGGGAGCGGGTGCCCTTCGGGATGCAGCCTGCTACCCACAAGGGCTTTGCTGAATGTGGCAGAGCAGACATGGCTGGATTTGGTCCTTGTAATCAACATCTTATTTTACTTCAGTGGATTTTTCATTTCTCTATCTTTTATTCTTGCTTGTTATCTTGTGCTGTTTTCTCAGCTTTGTTTTGCCAGTTTGGCATCTCTGCCTGGCAGAAGTGCTGCTGTTCATTCATCTGGTCTTTTGTGAAAGGGAAGGACAAATCCTGCTGGCCAGGGCTTGAGGCAGAGTGACCAGGATCTGCGCAGGCGTCCCCACCTTTGTCTGCCTCGCAGCATCACCTGCAGCCTGCCTGTCCCTTCTGCTCAGCATTGCTTCTCTGATATCACCTTTTGTTTTCAAAGCATGGCCATCCTTGAGTTGAGGCAGCCACAGGTGAGGACCTGTGGTTGAGCTGTGCACAAACAACAACTTGGATTGAAAAAAAAAGTATACTAGCAGAGTTTTGGCTTGGATCTGAAGAGCTGAAGTGACATCCACCTTGTATATTGCTGCAGTCACTAGGACTCCTCCTGTGATGGGGTCTCTGCAGTACTGAGTGTTTCACATGGCTGTGTGAGTGCATCCCTTACAAGGCTGCTGGTACAGAGCTGGAGAGTTTCTTTAATGCCAGCACTAGGAGGTAAGACATGCTCGTATCAAAGGAGCTGCCAAGGTTTTCCTTTTGACTTTTTTGATCTTGGGTAACTACTGGCGTAATAGTAACATAGCCTAGATCTTCCAAGTAGCTGTGGTACTACATGATGTTTAATTTGCTCTTTTGTTTTCTCTGGGTATAGAAACAGTCACCTGGTCATTCAGGAGGGCTGGAGATTTTGGAAAGTGTTTATGGGATTTAAAATGAATGATGCTAGAGAATCAGAGCCCCCCTGCACAGTTCTCTGCAGGCAGTGTCTGAGGAGCATGTCTGCTTACAAAGGGCTCTTCCAGATGGACTGGGCATTTACAGAAGGACAGTGATGTGGTCCTTAGACATGGCAGAGTTGGGAATAAGGTGCTAATCTTCTGATATTCAATCCAGTACCATAATCCACAGTTTGGACTTCAAAACACCATAACAGAGTGCATCTGGCCTTTTCCTTCTGAGGAGTCAGCCCCAGCCTCTGGAGTGGGAGACGAGTAATGCCCAGTGACTGCACTGCGCTCGACAGAGTTCAGAGAAGGAGTTTGAGCCCAAAGCTTGGGCAACACACACAGCCAGCTGCTTATGCTACAGCAGTGCTGAATGCTTGCCTTCTTCCAAATGCCGCAAGGGAGAAAGGACCTAATTGAGTTTTCCAACAGCTAGTGCCCATCTGGGGGCTGACCAAGAGTATAGACTGTGTATCCCAGTGAGATGATGGTTCCATGCTGTTGGTTCCAAGAGCTCCATGCTCTTGGTTCCCAAGCTCATGCATTATCTGTCTAATCCTTGCTGTTCCTCTCCCCCTTTTCCCTCCCCCTCTCCTACCAGCGTGCACACAGCCTGCTTCCACACACCATTGCTGTGCCCTCCCCTGCTCCTCATGCTTGATAAGAGGAAGTGTGTGATGCCAGATAAACACATTCCTGTTCCAAACTGCTTGGGTTTATTTTAATCTGCCTGGGCCGTTCAGCAGCCTCAGCACTCTGTTCAGCACTGAGTGCAAAGCCAACAATGTATTATCAAGGAGGAGCGTTTAAATGTCCTTAACCTTACAGCAGCTTGGTTGGAGAAGGGAGATCCTCTGTCACCCTTTGCATGGGCCAGCGTCAGCCATCGTTAGCCCCCTTACACCCATCGTCTTACTTCTCACTCTTTCTCTCTACTAGAACCATATTGTATCTGTACTGGGAGATGTCAGGGAAACATATGCTCCAGCTTTTAGTACATTTGCATAATTAGAGTAATGTGTATGAATAATTTATAGCTGTATGTGGCTGCTCAGTGTGTGACGTTAGCACCCCTTGCTAAATCCTTTCCAGTGGGTGGTGCAGATCCTGCACCAGAGCCATTGTGCTGATGCAGTGTACAGCCTGTTGGCAGATGCAGGAGCCCTGCTTTGAGAGATCGGGGTGTGCATGTGTGTGTGTATATATATATATTTAGTGGAGAAAGATGGGCTCTTACAGTTGCAGGGGAAGAGCAGGCTAGAAGTCTGAGAGGCTAAAATGCCTTAGAGTCTTAGGCTCAAAACTTGCTCCATTTATGCAGAAGCTGTGAATTAAAATGTTCTGCAACATTTGAAAGCTGAGGCAGGGATTCTTCCAGCAGGACTCAGGTGTGACTAGTTTGTTAGTTTGTGTGCCAGATTCATGGGTTTTTTTAAATGACTCTTTCAGATCATAAAACTTAGTAGCTTGCAGGGGTGGGGGGTGCAAAATAAACTTGCCTGCACTGTATCACAGAGCCTGATCTCAATCAGTTGGTCAATAAATAGTAGCAAAGGGTTGCCTGGGCATTATCTCACTGTTTACCAGCTCTTTAGTGTGCGAGTTCTCATGCTGGAAAGCCTAGAGTCCCAGGTAGGTTTTCTAAAGGAGTGATCTGAGTGGTTGAGTTCTGGTATTTATGTTCCAGTTAATTTTAGCTTAAACTATATTTGGTCCTTTCCAAATGTTTGAGAGCCTTGGCTGGAAAGCACTATGTAAACTGGAATGAAGTGCAGACATGCACACTTACTAGCTCATTAGTATTATCCACTGGGAAACTGAGGCAGGTGGTTAAGCTGAGCAAGTCTGCATAACGAACGTGTGGTGCAGCCTGGACTGTTCTCCATCATGTGTACAGCCTGCGGGTCCTTAGAGGGGTATGTGTTTAGAAGGGTAACAGGCATAGTAATAGTCCTTAAAGCCCTTGCTTTGAACCTTTTCACTTTACAGAATTACTTTGTAAAGATAACACGCTTGCAGCTAGTTGGTGAGTTAACAAAATCAGAGGGGATTGCTGTTGAGTTTTATGGAGTAATTTCTGATTTATATTGCTGTCAGTGACAAGTTAAATGAGCCCAGCATTCATTCAACAGACTGATGTTCAGGTGCGTGCACCTCCTGAGTGCACTGCTCTGCACTTCATGTCCAAAAACGTAGCTGATGTATCAAACCAGTCAACAACCACGTTTGTAAGATGCTCATGAATATTCAGTGAAACTCTTAAAATTGATGGTGTTGCCATTACACAGCCATATGAACCCATGGGAACGATGAGACCTTGGTTGATGTTTCTGGAAACCTCTCTCAGCCAGGTTGTCCTGCCCCTGACTGAAGGAGCCTGTGTGGTCCCCGTGTCCATTCCTGGCTAAATCGTTACCTTCAGACTGCATTTAAAAACAAAGCAACCCAACCCTGCCAAAATGCAGGATGAATAATTAGGTGGAGATCATTAAAGTTTGCGTCCTTAAAAACACACATAGATTATTCTTTAATGGGAAGTTAATTGTTTTATTATTCTCTCCAGATGGTTCTTTTCTTTTACATTCACGGGGGAATTGATATAGCCTGGGATTCAGTCTCCTGTGAGCAGGCCTGATAACCAAAACTGCAACTCTATCGCTGATCAAGATACAAAACAATAGGAAATATGTATGCGTATTCCACCATCGTTTCAGATTTTAAATATTATTTATAGGCTGTAAGTGCCCCCTCAACTTGAAATGCTGCAGGCTGCGGAGTGCGCATTTCTCTGCCTGGTAGGTTTGTCAAGCAAACACTTGCTATTGGACACTACCAAATCCTGGTTTTCATGCGGCTGATCAATCGCTTCCAAATACTGGACTGTGGAGGAACCTGCAACTGCGAGCGCTGAAACACGCGGTTGTACTAAAAGGTTTAAAGGAGGAAGCTGTCATTTGGGTTATTGTATGGAGGAGGCGATAAGATGTCATGTCTCCTTTGTTCTGTACATAGAAATGCAGGAGGGCTTGGGAGGGTGGGGAGAACACGGTGGAGGTGACTTGTCCAAGGCACAGTTGTGGTTTTTATGTCCTGGTGTGGCTTCAACCTGGTAGATTGCAGCTGCGACGCGACGTGCATGTTAAGTGAGCATATTTATCGTTTCTCATTACACCAGATCACCTTTGGCATCCGATGTGAATAACTTGAATGGGCCCCTTATTTCAAACACCCAGCCATGCTGACCTGTTGGTCTTCAATGATTCTGCTGGTTTTATAGGTACTTATTTCCTTTTAATTATTTAGAGTTAAAATATTGTTGTAAGGGAGGGAGAGTGAGTGGAGTCTGATATTAGATCAGCCTCATCTTCCTCGTTGAAGTCCAGGTGATGTGCTTGTATCGGAGAGCTTTGCTCGAAGACTGGGGAACTGTGCTGTGATTAAAGCTGTGCTTTGCTGTTGCTTTATGGAAAGAGACGGCTCTGCTTTCGGGAGGAACTGCCTCTTGGGAGACTCCAGGTTTTGGTAACCTTCAGGGTTCTGTAGCTTTCCAACACTTGTATCCTTTGCAGCTAACTTTGACGATGCTGCATACAAGGAGCTAGAAAAAAAAAAACCCACACTCTTTTGTGTCTTAGGTATAAGCCAGGCCCTCTCATAGTTTGAGAGGTCGTATCCAAAGCAGAGGGCATGAAGGGAGAAAGGAAGATGAACAGGCTAAGGAGGAAGTGTAGCAGGAAGGTGATGCTAATGGTTATGGATTCTCCTCTCCCTTCTGTTGCTCTCAGGCTGATCAGTGCCAACTGATTTAAGTGGAGCATCTCCTCTTTGTTTTGATATATTTTGGAGGATTTCTGTTTCATTTTGAGGGTCTATTTGTGTCTGGTTCTTGTGATTCAGTTATTCACTGGGCTTCAGATTTTATCGACTTTTTTCCTTTTTCTAACTGACCTTTCACACCTCTAAGTGTCCGAGACAGATTTAGTATGTGTTTGTTCAGCGCCTACCATAACCAATAGCGTCATGCTTTTTGGACACTGACCATAGTATAAATATTAAATAGTAAGTAAGAGCACTGAGAAAAATCCTGTCTGAATGAAACATGAGATTTGCCTGCGCAAAGAGATGCTGTGGATGAGAGGCACGGCTATTTCTATCAGGGCAGTTTCCTAAATGTCTGGGTGATGTGTCTTGGACTGGTGGCAGGATCTAGATATTTGTAGGTGTCAGAGGAGGCACTCTAGGGATTATTTAAGCAGTAGCATTAGTTATCATCTGTTGGATGCCCAAGTAGCCTTGCTTGTAGCTAGGAGGCAGGGAGCAGATTTTCAGTTCCCTGCTGTGACTGTAAGGCCAGGTAAATAGAGAAGGAGGAGACAGCAGGGGGTTTATGTGACTTGAGGAGCAAAGAAGATTGTAATGGTAAATGTTGGATTACTTCTAAAAACAAGTAGGTCATTGAAGATACCATGGTTGGTGAACAGAAAAAGAAAGAAAGGCGGATTTATTCCTTGTTCTTCTAAAGATTTGTTACACTGTAAAGCTCACTTCACTGCTCAGCATGCTGTCACTTTTAATTTTGGAAGTTCTTTGTTTCTGTTTTTGTCAGTGGTCCAGCAAGGGTGACACTGGACCTGAGAATTAGGGACCTGGGATCTTGAAAGGAGCCTTGGTTCCCAGTTCCCCTGGGCATTGTGAGTACATTGGGCCTCACCATAGTGCTTGTTGGGAACATCGGCTGTTGTTTCTGTTTCCTGCTCTAGCAGGGATTTGCCTGTGACCCTACAGTGCTCAAGACAAAATGTTTAAAATTCAAACTGTCTTTTGTCTTCTGCCCCTTTTGCAGAGTGCTAGCATGCAAGAAAAACATTCTTCTCCATCCCTGCCTTTTGTAGAAGGGAAAATATGGCTACTTTACATCCAGTGATAATTATTTGACACGAGGTATCTATATAGGGGAGTATTCATAGCATCTATACAGTGTATGCCTGATTCTGAGTATAAATGATAGCTCCAATGTATTCTTAAACTGTCAGTGTCTTGGTGTTCATTGAAAAAGAAATCCTAACATGGTAATACCGTGCTTACATCTAGTGCATTTCATGGCTAATTATTAAAATTACTTGCAAATAAGTTTGCTCTCATGTTTCAGTACAGAAGAGAAGGAAAACATTACAGGCTGTCCACTGTAAGTAGGTAAATTGAGGCTGAGGCGAGGGAAGTCCTTACTCTGCACAGTGAGGCTGACGGAGGGCTGGGGCGGGAACCTGTGAATCCCGACTCCGAGGCTTATCTTCCAAACATCTTCCTTAACTGTTCAGTTTGTCACTTCTGGCTCATTACTACATCTGTTAGCACTGGGCAAAGGATCCTAGGAAATACAAGTGAGAGAGACAAACTTTCAGCTTTGAGTTCTCCCTTAGGAAAGTAATTTCTGGCATGTTTCACAAGTGGCAGCTTCTTGTTTATATTCATAGGGGTTGTAACGTGCTATTTTCTCCTTGGCTCTGCCCTCGGCTCCCTCCCATGACCAGGTGGTATGCCTTCGTTCTTGCCTTGCCTCTGCTGTTGGGGAGTGTGAGTTTGGAGGGGTGTGCTCCTGATGCAGAGCCCGAGCAGCAGTTGATTGCTAGCTTTCCCTCCTCCTTAGATGTGTGCTAGCTCTCGAACGACATTCTGAGGTGCCTGAAGCATTCTGTGGAAGAAAATTAATTGGTTTTGACAAACCACAGCAGTCCCTTGGGTGCCTGGGAGTGCAACATTTATTGAAACCAGGCAGGAGATCAAAACGCTCTGGTGTTCATTCACCTCCAGTGCAGCTGTATCAAAAAAAAATAAAAATAACAAAATCCTTAACCTTCCTCTGGATTTTTCACTCTGACATTTGGATTGTCCACTACCTTTCTAATAAAACCTCCTTTCTCTTTTAAAAGTGAGTTTAGTGGTCATGAAAGATGCCCGAATGACAGCCCGGGGAGTAGATGGTCTCTGTTTACCCACAGAGCAAATGCAGCATCAGGGCAAACGTACTTGCCATTGTACTTCCACCTTGACCTGCAGCATCCCAAAAGAGGGTAGGGAATTGCAGTTTTGTGGCACTTCTAGACTTTGCCTCTCTGCTTACACAACTCAATAAGGAATCAGGCTTTTCCTGCTATTGCAAAACAGTATTAAAGAAGGATTTTTCATCACAGCTGTAGATATAACAACTTCAATGCAAACCTCAAACTGAAAGCACTCTGCTAGCAGAAACCATCTCCTAGCCTCACTCTTCCAGGAGTCTGGCCTGTCTTCCTAACATATTGGTTACAATATGATTCATTTCTAAAACATATGCTGATATCGCATGCGAGTTAACCATTCTTGTTGGCAGAAGAAGGTACCTATATATGTGGAAGGTGTGCTACAGTGCGTAGCCCCTGCTGCGACTGTGCCTACGGCGATGTGAATGCCCTTCAGTTGGACGCTGCCTTGAGGTCTCTGGTCTGCTCTGGGCAGACTTGCTGATGGGAGTCATTAAGTTACCGTCGAGTTTGAATTAGCGTTGGTTCACCTTTTAAAAAATAACCAGCACTGTTCTTCATACAACTCTGAAGGCAAGGCTGGGAAATGAGGGTAGCAGTTTTTAAACAAAAGCTAGTTACTGCCCAGGCGCGGTCACAAAATCGGGTTGATTTTAGTTTTACATGGGGTGTCCGCCTGTCAGCCTGTAAAGTGGCATGTGATTTCCGGACCATGCCCTGCTTGATAGGACTGTGGAATCTTTTTACAGGTCTTCTGCTGTCTGTGGGCATCCCCAGGAATGGTGTTAGTAGGGGGAAACCATATGCTTTTAGCTTGTAGGATTAGGGTTATCATGGGTCCTAGCCTCAGGGACTGGAAAGAGTACTGGAGCCACTGGAAAGGATTGGGGAAAGGATTCACAGACAAATGATGTAATGGAGTTATTCAGCCCCTCCAGGGGCCTTATTGCAGCAGATTTTGGGGGGTTTAGCAGGTTTTTTTCTGTTGTCTGTCACCACAAGATTTATATGGGTATGGTAGGGGTCTGCACTCTGAATTCAGTAAACAAGTATCTGGGGGAAGCTGTGTGTTAGGCAGAAGGTCCTTGTGTGTGTTCTCAGCAGCTGCAAGTGCCAAATGGAGGTGGGACACCAGGCTAAGAAACCAGCCTTGCCCCAAGACTGTCAGTGTGGTTAGAAACCCTGCAGGTGGATTGAAGCTCCTGCTAACTGCTGGGGTGACAGGGGTGGGGAAGCGATGAGGACAGAGGAAGCATTTGCTTCTAAAGTCTTACCGTGAATTGACTCTTTGCCTCTGCAAGCAGTAACTGTAGAGCCGGGGTGCGTGGTGTCTGTAAAAGGGACAGATGGGGAGACCAGCCTTAGTAGGTCCTTGAGACAGAGCAGGTAATGTGACTGCGGCAGTGAGTGGAGGAGTGTGAATAGTTGCTCGCCCTGCGTCATGGTGAGATGGTGAGAACTCCTTAAGCAATTAATTAGTACAGCTGAGAAGCCTGAGCTCAGTGCTAAAGGTGATCTGCAGTTGTACCAACAGATATGCACACAAGCTTTATTTTTCTGGCTTGGGACCTAGCTGGGAGCCTGTCTTGGTGGTTGTTCATAATTAGCTTTTAGAAGCATTGCAGTATCTTGTAGAATAGCTTGTAGAAGCATTGCCTTAAAAGCCCAGTAATGTGGGAGGCCAAAGAGGGGGTCATCAGCGATCCTAAATGCAGCTTTGGCAGGTCTGGGTCCTGTAGGAGAAACACTCACGTATGTGGTCCATGACAGAGTGGTCCTTCCACACTGTAGGACTGCACCATCCCACCTGTCTGATGTGAGGTCACGTGGAGGGAGATAAATGGGCACCAGCACTCGGGAGGAGGGTCAGAGTGGGGGTGTTCATACGGACAGGGGTGGTTGAAGGTTTGCACTAGAAGCGACTGTGACCTGAGTGCTGGCAGAGTTGATGCACGGAGTGGCAGCAGTGCTCTCTGTAATTACTGCATGGGCTGCTGCTTTACCTTTTTCCTCTTCTAATGATTCTGCTTTCTGGAATAACAATATCTACTTTGGATATCAATTTCTATAGGAAACTGGCTCTAGCTAAAATTGTAAATTAACTGCTTTGAAGCTTATGTCCCAGATGTCAGTAGTGATAGATACTGTTGAGTGGTTTCTAGCTAGAAAAGACTTTGAGCAGTGTCATTTTTCATGGGAAAACCTCCCATGCGCTTCTCCAAGAGGCTTTTCTGGGCAACTAAGTGACATGCTGTATGCAGAGACAACGTGAATTAAGAAGAGAGCTTTTGCATTTCATCTTCTATGACGTGTCATACACACAAGGGAAGTGGTCACCATGGGTTTGGCCCTTGGTCTCGTTTACTTCTACAGGAGCAGGGTTTGCCACCCCAGCTATCGCCCATAACCAACAGGACTCCTGCAGCGTTTGTTGTATGAGCAGTGATACACCGTGAAGCTGGGATGTGGGAGGATCTGCGGCAGAGGGAATCCCATCCTAAGGACAAGGGAGCCCTCTGAATGGCAGAGTAGGGTACTTAGCCTTGCCAGGACACCAAGGCCCTTCAGCTCCTGAGCCAGTGGGGTGTCTGGTAACAGAGAGACAACGCTCTGGACAAGGTTTAAGTGTCACGGGAGTGAAGATCCTTTGATGCAACTGAATGCCACCTTCTTTTCCTCTCTTACTTAACAGACTAACAGGGTTCTTCTTACAAGGAGCATCTGACTGTGTAGGCAAAACCAAAGTGTGCTGCTACTCACATCTAGGGCAACAGGACAAAGAAGTCTGGGCGAAAACTCAGCAAAAATCATCATTCTAGATGCATGCAGGGTCTCTCGTGGCTCTTGGCAAAGGAAGGATACAGCAAGGATTGTGAGTTAGGGGGCTTTTGCAGAGTGCCCTGCAGAGAAAAGAGAACATCTTCTGGTAGCACTGGTAGCTTCAGTCAGCTTGGGAACTGAGGTGTGGGCTGTCCTGGCCCCTTCGTGGCTCCATGCACCATGCCATCTGCCTCGGTGCCTCCAGGGATCAAGCCCTCTTCTGTTCAGAATTTTCCTTGCTCGACCCCTCTGTGCCAGCAGTCCTGAGGTTCCTGCTGCTTTGCATTACAGCTGCGTGTCAAGAAATCCCAGCTCCTGGGGTCGAGTGCTAAGCATTTGCTTCTTTATCAGATATTTACTTAGGAGGATTTCATTATATTGAGTCTACTAGCTTTGAATAAATTCACATGCAGTAAATTTATTCTTGTTCTTTTTGAAGGGACTTCTATGCTAGAGAAAACTTTGAAGACGACCATTTATACCAAAAGCAATTACTTTCCCGGTAATTTTGTATATATTTTACTACAGATACTGTATTTCTGTTTGACTATGAGCTTTCTCCTGAGTGCCACTGCTGTGCTGGAAGTGGTGAAAGTTAGATGCTTGAATTTGTGGTGCCCTGACATTTTCACAGTTAACACTGAATGTATTTGTCTAGGCACTTATGTGAACAAGCTCCACCTGTCTGAATAAAGCTACAGGTTGATCTTATAAGAGTCCACTTGCAGGTGCTTCATGTGAAGTGTGGGGGGGGTTGGTTTTATTTTCTTGGGGTTTGTTGGTTGGTTGGTTTTTTTGGCAAGACCAGTGTGTCAGTTTCTGCTTGTTGGATTTCTTCAGCCAGATGGTAGAGATGGTCTTATGTGACACTGCAGGGGGCACCTCCAAAGCCTTGTCACTCAGTTCACGAGCATCCAGGAACCACAGTCTGCAACGTGGATAAGCTGAAGTATTGGCAAAAGCAGCTTACCATATGATTTGGAATAACAAATCAACCTGTAAAAATCCATCTGCAAATAACTTGCAGATGTGTGGTAGGGGTAAAGCTGAATTCTTCACTTCAGTAGCTGGTTTGCTCTGGCAATACGCTGTAACGCCATATATGCAGGAATCTCTTTCTGGTGCCTCAGTTGCAGCCCTCTGTGCCCAGGATGTCCTGCGGTCACTTGACCACATGCAGAACAAAGCAGGAGGAAAAGTAAGAATTTAGGCAGTTTGGTCTGGTAATCCAAGTCTCTCTCCACTGGTTTATTTTGCGCACTGTGCTTCAAAGGAAAGAAAAACATCAGGTAAGTCGTTCAGCACCTCTGTGTTGAACAGAATAAAAATTCTCGGTGGTCCCTGTGATTAAAAAGCAATGCTTTGGGGCTGGAGGTTTGATTTACCAAAATTACTGGTTGCATAGATATTGATGATGATAATAGCTGTCCATCCTCCATTTAAATGTGCTCTTAGCGTTTCCAGAGTGCAAGCATGTGGATGAATCCTTTTGAAAATGGACACGGGAAAATTGGGAGGACGTGCACAAGAGAAGCACGTTGATACTAAAATACAGAAGGGTAGAATATAATTTTTTTTTCAACGTGAGTTTCTCATTAACAAGACTTGTTTCATTTAGAAGTGGCTCATTGACTGGTTTAAAAAAGGAAAAACAAACCAAAAACCTCGAAGTGTAGGTCCCTGTTAACTTGCAAATTTTATATTCCATGCTGGATTATTGTTTGGGGTTTTTTTGGGAACGAATGACAGTTACAGTGCACATGTCTACATATTTCGTCAGAAGGCAAAAATTGTTTTCTAAAGCGAAACTATTATAGAGAAAAAAATCAATTAATAATAAACTATTGCTGTTGTAGTGTATAACACTTGTGCTCAAGCCCAAATCTGAAATGAACAAAAAACTTGTCATCTGAACAGTCCTCAACATCTCAGTCTAAACTTTGTGGGTAGCTTTAACCCTTGCAATAGACTGAAGAGAAAAATCATGTAGTGACTTTCCTATTATTGCCATAAATGGTTCTGTCTACCTCATTATCTGAGCATTTCTATGGGGTGAGAATGTCGTAGAGCTTTCTAGGCTGTTCGTTATCTAAGTAAGCCACTTGCATCTGGAGGAATCGCACATCCCACTTGATTTTTGACCTTTTTTTCTCGCATGGCATTTGGTTTAGGATTTCATGACAAATAGAAAATTTATTTCTGGATCAGTAGGTCTGTGAAACTTCAGTTAGTCCAGATAGGGCACAAACTTGAGCTGATTTGCTGGCAGAAGGAAGGAAGGACATTTGTGATTCAGGTAGAAAGTAGTTGGTCAGGACATCTGTGGCTGGGTCCTGTCTCTGTCTTGAGCCTATTCTGTGAGCCTGGGTAGGTCCTTGATCTCTGTGCATCATCCCGGTGTAGAAATACATTGATGGACTTCCCTCCCACAGTGAGGATTTCCAAATTCACATTCGATGAATGTTAGTAACACCCACCACAGAAAAATCTAGGGACAAATTGCACACTGGTTATTTTTGAGAGGAAACGAAAAGAAAAATAAGCACACTGTGAGTGTTTTGTAATTCATGTTTTGAAGTTGACACTCAATAGGTAGAAATTAGCCTGAACGGAGAGTAAAAAACTTTGGGCACAACAGGGCTTTGCACTACTTTGCTGGTATTCATAGAAAAGTACATTTTGGCAGATTTCTAGTTTCAGCTTCTTTGTGTGCTATTATAACCCTCTTCATAGAGATCCAGCAAACCTTGGAAAAATCACACATGTGAACTTCCTTAAGTCTTTTTTTTCCCCCCTGGAGCTTCTAAATGAGGGTTTAAGGCTCAAGCTGCTTCTAGTTGTTGTGGTCTGCCTCAGTTTTAGTTATTTCTCTCATGAAAGACTGAGCAGAAGTGAAATCAGTGCTGTAATAAAAGGTGTCCCTATTTCATAAGGACTTTAAGAGCAGCTGTTGAGGACAAACATTAGCCTAAGAAGGTCTCCAGGGTTTGGCTTTGATGGAGGTAATCTTTCTTGTAATACCATTCCTAATGTGGATCTCTGTTAGCTGTATGTAATAATTTCTTTCTCTGTGTTTGTCCTGGTACATCTCTAGTGCTGCTTGTATGTGCTGTAGAACATTTCCCGTATTTCTTTCTTTCCATCTATTTTGCCATGGTCTTATAATATGTATGTTGCAGATCTTTTCTCTTCTGAATGTGTAGTGTTCCTCCTAGTTTCTCCCTTACCCCGTATAGCAGGTTTTTGTTTGTCTTCTCCCTCAGATGTCCTTCTCTGAGCGTTGCACCTGTGAGCTGAAGGTACTTCAAATTGCAGTTCCTGCTCATGGTATTTGCAGCGTTGGGAGCAGAAGGGAGAGGAGCAGTACAGCAATGGTTGCCTCAGTACCCTCTGATTCTCACTGGTGGCTCCTGTTCAGATATGTCTGTTGTCTAACAGATACTTAGGAGTTCAACTACAGTAGCTACAGTCTCAAGCTCGTTGCATTTGGTCCTGGCGTATTTCCCCAGCGAATCCTTCCTCTTTGCTATTCATTTCTCCTGTCCTGACACTAGCTGTTATCAAGTGGCATCTTGATGCTTTGAGATGTCTGGAGGTGTTTTAGGAATCTTGTTACTCCTACTTCTCTTTCTTTGCATCTCTTTTGCTATATAGATGATACAATAATAGAATAACACCTCATGGAGGAGACTGTTGGATTTTGTTTTGACTATTACTGCTTAATCACATTTGTCATTGCTTTTTCCTGCTTATTTTTCCCATGCTTTGGATTTACCTAAAGATGTTCTGGTCAAATATTGAGGCACCCTAAACCATGGCAGAACAAGTCTTCTCTAAGAATATTAGAACTCTTGCTCAAACCTTCCCCTACCTCTGCCACCCCAAAACCCATCTTCACCCCTATGCCACCCCACCCATTATACATGCAACTCCAATGTTTCTGGTGGCAGATAATTTCTTTTACTTGTCATCTAGAGCTCTTCTGCCTGTCTGGCCATTTGTCTAGAAAATCTAGATAGCTTTTAGACCCGTCAGAGGAATTCCACGGCACTGTGTTAACTGAGAGGTGGGGGACTCTCTTCATCTCTGACCTTTTGTTTGCTCCAGCTCAACAGAAGGCTGTAGCATTTGGGATGGGTCTGTCATCTCCATGGTGTGCCAGGGAATCATTCTTGCATCTGTTCTGCCACCTCTTCTGAAGAGCAGCTCACAGCTGTAACTTCTGCAGCCAGAGGGACTTGGCAAGTGGTGGATCAACAGGATTGTCCAAACCATCCCAGGGAGGGCCCTGGGTGTCAGCCAGAGATGGACCTCTGCTGCCTTCCTGGGAGACCTGGGGCTGCGTCACCCATCTGTCATCCCCAAGGAAGGGAAGAGATCCAGCTGACCAAACTCAATTACTTTGTCAATGAGGATAAATAAGGATCATAATCCAATTGTTATGGCAATTGCAATGCAGCAAACTCGAGGCACCTTTCCAAGGCTTCTATATTTATTCCTCACTCGTTTAAAGCAAAAGGAGGCAGACCAGCTTTTCCCCGTGTCCTGAACAAAGCACACCGCCAGCTCAGACAAACCTGTGATGGTTGATAGATGTCAGTAGGACCATCTCTCTTACTGTGTCTTACGGGTGCACTCTGCGTCTGGCACCAGGGACTGAAGGCTGGTGGTGACTTATAAAAACACATACATAATAAATAATAAATGCCTTCTTGGCACTATAGTTCCTAGCTGTACAGCATTGACTTCACCCTTGCAGTACAAAGCTTTAGCCAACAGCTACAGATTGTGATCCCTTGTACCAAAACTATGGGAAATTAGAAGTACTTCATTTAAAATCTAAGTTCATAGCCTTCTTAATGTGAAAATATAGCATAGCATTGAAGTTTGTAGTACTTAAGACTATGGATGAAGGAATTTTCTGAAAGTATAAGCAAATCTGAACAAGATTGATTATTAATTATCAGGTCCTTTCAGGAATTTGTCTTAGTTTTTTTCTATGTTCCAAATGATAATAACAACAAGATAACGAAGACAAATTTTCCATAGCTGTAACTGAAAGCTCGGCACAGGCTGTAT
The DNA here is from genome assembly GCF_965638725.1 of Aptenodytes patagonicus. Taxonomy (NCBI): domain Eukaryota; kingdom Metazoa; phylum Chordata; class Aves; order Sphenisciformes; family Spheniscidae; genus Aptenodytes; species Aptenodytes patagonicus. The sequence goes on from NC_134956.1 coordinate 6,329,884, forward strand.
TTGAGGCAACCAGGTCATACTTTGGTTAAATTATTAAAGATTGTTGTATCTAATTACTTGGATACAACAAAGTTAAGTCAGCAGCATAGCACCTACAAAGTGGGGTCTAACGTTACGTTAGACCTCTTCTACGGGTAACTTGAGTGCAATGCATTTGTTCTAATGACTCATGGCCGATGCAGACGAGGTGTGTGCCATGACTACTTGTACAGCGGAAGGCCACATGTCCATGACCTTTAAAGGCAGAGCTGCTGCGCCCCGCTGCGTGCCGCTGCGTGCCACTGCGGCGGTGGTCGGGGGCTTGAAGGGCTGAGTGGGGAACTCTGAAAACAAAGGTGTCGAGCCTGGAGGACTGATCTCTCCCTGGTCTCCTCCTACATAGAGACCTGTGTTTCCGCGCAGTCATAAAATCAATTACAAATTAAAGGCCAGATTGATGAGTTCACTTCAGCTGCTCTAGTGGTACAAAACAGCTGCAAATTCCGCTTTTATGCTGTTGTTACTTCCCCCAGCTTTTACGTGGTAGTAGCTTTGCCTTTAAAAGCATTTTTTTAAATGGCTTGAGATTGATGCTTAACTTCAAAGTGCTAACAAATATTTCATTGCAAATTCTTCCTTGGGCTACTTGATTACTTTTTTTTTCTTTTAGTAATTTTGAAAACAAAGGATATTCTTCAGGGAAATACTGTTCTAAGGTGAATGATGTTTCAGAGCACACATCAGTGCAGTCTGAACAGAGCATTGCAGTTCCAATGGTCAGTTCTAAGCCCAGGATTTGCACAATTAAGAATGCCTCTTTTGATGTATAATTCTCTTAGGCTAAGGAGTTCTTGGATAAAAACAAAAGAAATCTCAATTCTGCCCTCTCACAAACTAGTACCATTTGTCTACTCTTGTTAGAATTCATCGAATCATGTGAAAGTTCAAAATTTTATTTTTTTTAAATTAACTGTGGTTATTTCATTGTTATCTTCATACTGGAAGTTCCTACTCTCACTTCTTTTAATAGTATTAAGCAAAAACGTAACAATCATGATTAAGGTTTAAGAACCCAAGTTAAGTAACATTTCAAAACATATTATAAAAAAAAGTCTCACATTATGTAACTACCACACAATTTAATTTTTGGATGGTTTCATTGTGCATTTCAGGTTGCAGATATTGCTAGCTTTTCTTTCCAGTCTAGTGTTAAAACATCCAATTTCCTGATTTCATCACGCATGTTCTTGCACAGTTGCTTTTAAATATTTCATCCAAAATTACTGATATGCCTGCTCTGCTTTATAATGCTTTTTTGGGGACTAATGACAACTCCTTAGGATTTGTAAGGGTTTTCTCATGTTTAAATTGGTAAGTACGCTTCCCACTTAGCTCTGTCTTAGCATAGATTTATTGTAACTGAAAGCTTCTGGTGGGCAAAATCACCCCTAGCTTTATAGCTTTTTTTAGCAGGTCCTTAAACAATTAACTTGAATTAACCAGCGTTGTCTGGTGTGTGTGCCTGTACGGGAGGTAGGTTCGTGTTTGTATAGCCCACACAGTGACATCGAGAAGACACAACCCTGCACAGACTAAGGCACTTTCTTCCTGAATTTGAATGGCTTTTCTCTAGAAGCATCCTAGCCATGGTTTGCAGAAGTTTATGAATGACTGTCTCCATATGTCTGTGTAAGTCAGGTATAAAACCATCCAACAAGTTAAATCAGAAATCAGACGCAGAGAGAGAGGGAACAAGGGAGGAGAAGATTATATAATCTTCTTTAGTGGAACAAGTGAAAATCTCTCAGTTTTCCCCAAATAAGCAATGTGCTCTGTCAGCATAACAATAAAGTGCACGTGTGCATATTCATCTCAACCTGTATAGCCATACATTTGTATAATTAATCAGGATTGGGGGAAAACACATTTGCATCTACGCAAATGGTCTTCAAAAAAATGAAGCACGGAGAGACTGTTCCAAGTAATCACAACAACTCTCCTTGCTCAGTGCAGCAGGTCGGCTGATGGCACTGTGAACTTCCACGGGGTCGATTAAGGAAGGGGATTTGGCTATTAATTAATAAGTTCAACAGCCTTTGTTCACCCGTGTGGCTGTGCCCGCCCAAGGCAGCGGTGTGTGGTTGTGGGGGGCAGGAGGTACGTGCGTGCAGTCGGTGTGTTGTGTTGATGATGGCTCCTTTGCTCTCGGGAAGATGAACCTATTTTTAGACCGAACTGTTGGTGTGAGGCCAGAAGAAACCTTCCATCTTTTAGATTTATGGAGGTTGCCAGGCAGATCTTAAACACTTTCTCTAAGCTGCGTTTATTTGTATTTTGGCTTCTTCTTGAAGGCCAGGTTCCCTGTATCTCCTTGGATAGGACCCTCGATACTGAAATGGGTCTGGAGTTTGTCAAGTAATCTAATTCATTCAACATTTGGAATTACTGTGCTAAAAAAAAGTAATTTATTTTCTAATTATTCTCTGTCTTGCACAACCGTGCATCGCTGAAGTGTCGCTATTTAAAATATTTATCTCTCTCCGCTGCGTGATCTGCTTGAAGGCCATGGAGGGGCGATGAAATAAAAGCACTTGTTCCCAACGCAGGCACATTACTTTGACTTGTCTTGGGCTGTTTTGACGTCTCCCTGTAAATACATTTATTTTTCATTAGGATGTTTCTGGGTTCGTGGCATCCAGGAAAGCCAAAGCCATTATGCTCTTCATCTGTTACAGGCAAAATGAAGATAAACAAGTGTAATGAACTCCTGCTGAAGCCATTTCTCTGTTGTCTTTCCCTTGCTGCAAGTGTGTGCGCGTGCAGGTACAGCCTTGCTCGTGCAGGCTGGATGGGTGTGAGCTGCTGTCGGCACTTGCGTTATTCATTTGCGAGGAGGATTCAAGCTGCAAGTGCGCTGCAGTCCTAAGGTTTTGCTGTTGTGTCTGGAGAGCTCAGGCATGGGGCATCACACATGGCTTCCTTCAGGGAGCTGTGGTTTTTAACTTGTAATCTTGCTCCCACCCGCTTGCTCCCACAGCAGTTCCCTCCATCCCTCTCCAATGTGTTGCAAGGATAAATACACCGGAGATGGAAATGTGAGGATGTAGTGTTTGTGAGGCCCAAGTAGGTACTGCTGGGGTTGGTGGGGGGGATTGGAGGAACCTGCAGAAGGTGACGTGCTCACTGCGGGGATTTCTTGCGCAGGCTGGACAGCCTCATCCCAGCAGTGGGCTCAAGAAAACTATCGGAGAGCCTGTGGCGTGGTAGCAAACATCCAGTGCGGTTGGAGGTTGGTGGATAGGGAGTTAAATACAGCCAGAGACAGGAATATTGTTTGGAGATCAGGGAAAGCTTGGAAAGGATAGAAAGTAAGCTGCAAAAAGGCATGAAGATGAGACTAAAAATGAAAGCGAATATTGAGCTTTCTAGGGTGGCAGATATGCTCTTTCTTCTTCCTAGTCTTTCAATTATTTCTCATTTATTTGAGCCCTCCCTCCTGCACCCGTCCCCACCCTCCCAAACTGACTTGCTCATTGAGTCCGAGCGATTTTATGCTGAATTTTAAAATAACTTCTTTTTCTCCATCTCTAAACTGCTAATCTCCCAGGCTGAGGAATCCTGGGACAAAGAGGAGTCCGCAGAGTGGAACTCTGTAAAATTAGCTTTTGCAGCATTAGTGTTTGCACAGTTACAGGCTGAAGACCTGCGCCCCCCCCGCCTGGCAGCCTGCCTCCCTTCCCCAGGGAGGCTGTAAGGCAGCGTGGAGTGAGCTGCCTTCCTCCTCCTCCTCCTCCCTTGCAGCCATCCCTCCACTGCAAGAGGACGGAGGGGAGAGGTTCGCATCCATTCAGACAAGGGTTTAATTTGCATTGTCTTGGGCTTGTCTGCTGTTATCGGAACATGTTCTTTCTCAAATACAGCATAAAATCGAAATTCTAGTGCTGATGTCAAGTCACGGGAGTGATTAGCTGGGAAAAGAGGGCATGTGGGGGGATGTTTCTGGGGTGAAGGCATTGCACTGAGACTTGGTGCTTGCTGTGCATTGCCACCTTGTGCTGTAAGCCCCCTGTCTGACCTTGGGCAAGCAATTTAATCTGGGACCTCTGTACGCGGGATAGGGATGGTTTTGGAGCCGAGGGAAGGTGCAGAGGTGAACGTGTTACTGCTGCGATACCACCGCAGGGAGAGACCTGCCTGTGCCTTTGGGAGATAAGCAGGCAGTGAATGGCTTTGAGTGAGTGGCTGCAACCCAGAGGCTGCAGAGCCACCCAGGGCCCTCTGCCCGGGTGCCCGAGCGAGCAGAGAATCCAAAGCACCTCTGTCTCCTGTCTTTACACTCATAACCATGAACTGTGCATTGTCTCATGCACTAGAAACCCCCGCAGTCCCTCTAAAAACATAGCTCTTCTGGCTTTTAGAGGCCTAATGAGACTGCACGTGTGTTTTCTTTTTATGCGAGCAATAGATGGTTCCCTGAAATCTAGCTTTGAGCTCCTTTTGACCATTTCACGTGCTCTCTTATGCCCAATTTTGGTGTAAGAACACTTCTCTTGAGCAACTTCCACTAGTTTTCACTCTCTGCTACTTGCTCTCTGCAGATCACCTGTTCAAACCCCATCTCCATTGCCTGCGCTTCTTTATTCCTCACTGCTTCTGCTGTTGTTTATTAACTTGCTCTGCGTGGCATCTGGGGAATTTGTTCATTGGAAAAGCAAAATGAAGTTGCGTTACAGCCTAACACATGTAGCAAGGTACTCGCAGACGGCCAGGCCTTGAGCAGAATCCAGCGCTAATGCTGCAAACCCTCCCTGCTTCCTCTCCCGGCCCCGCTCAGCTGATTGCCTTCTATTTTTCCTTGTGGTGTTGTTATTAATAATCATATACCAATCTCCTCTGACAATCACAATCATTTCCTGGGAGAGAGCGAATCCAAGTCAACCACATCCAGCTACCCAGCGAAATGATGCTGTGTCTACCAGCCTGATGAATGCCGCTTCTGTCTGTGCCCTTTCTGTGCGTGGAGCACTTGATGATGCTGGAGGCTGCGCTGGAGGTTTTGATCTCCGTATGTTTCTCAAGGAAACTGGCTGCAAGGAGGAGACATGGCTGCCGAGGATTAAAGGGGTTGGTGATTTTTTGGGAATGGCTGTGAGAAATAACATACGTCTGGCTGTTCCTCTGGGTGCATCTGCCTGCAGAGGTCAGGTGTGATGAAGGGGCTGTCCAAGGAGCTGGTGTCCTCAGTCCAGTTCTGTATGGATAAAGTCTCTACCCTTAGCGTATGGTTGTAACTGGCTTTGCAAAAGGTTTTTTGGGAATAGACTGAGTCACATACCATGTGCTTTCCCCTGTGTCTGTTCCCCCAGACTCCATCCTCCCACGAGCCAAGTCCCAGGGAGCTCTTGCTAACAGGTTTCCTGCTGGAAGGGATTTCCAGTGGCAAAATGGGGGTGAAAGCTTTTTCCCAGAGCTCATCAGCTTCTCAGTTAGCTCCTTTTTACTCTCAGCTTGGCTTTGTGAGCTCCCAGGCTACATGTGCTGCCAGGTTTTTCTACCAGAGCAATTTCCCTTGTTGCAATTCTTGACAGCACCACTTTTTCTCCGAGAAACATTGGGCTGCTGAATGTCTAGAGAACTCAATTGGCCTGGATGGATGGGACGAGCCAGCTGGGTGTGCTTTGAGGCAGAAACCACCCTTCCTTCCTCAAAGGAGTCACTACCAAAGAAAAGGTGGTGACTGCAACTTGCTGGGGTGAAAGATTGTGCCTGGGTGGGAAGGAGAGCGTGGTAGGGAACTGCTTTTAGGCACAGGGCAGGGGGCTCTGGTGTGGGGTGCCCCCCCAATGTCTGTGGCTCTTCTCCAGGGTGCCTTGCTCTGCAGCCTCCTTAGATCTGCCTTTTATGGCATTTCATGAAAATAAGTTGTCTTTTTGGTTGGTGGGATTAGCATGGCTGGCTGTGCAATGTGGGAAGCTGGGGTTGGTGGGCATGTGTTCCACGTGCAGAGGGATTGCCGGGGGCTCGTTGAAGTAAGGTGCCCGGGAAAGGCAGAGCTGTGGGTTGTGTCTTGGGAAATGAGGTCAAGAAGCCCTCAGGAGCTCAATTAACCACAGATGACCAGGATGAACTAGGACACCGATTGCATGACTGTTTGGCGAAGATGAGAGCCCGTGGCCTGCTTGGTTTGCTCCAGGCTTAGAGTGTCTTCATTTATTTTGCCTTTATTTTTCACAATTTTGTTCTTGGATTCAGAGCAGAAAGCCCAGACCTGAGCTCCCCACGCATTGCCCTTGTGACCGAGCGGTGCTCTCGCAGGCAGAGGCGGTGAGTGGGGTGCAGTCTGCTCTGCGCACAAAAGCAGTGCATGGCTAGCATCTCCCTGGCCATCTGGCTCCTCTCCTTCCCCTCATGTTCTTGTTCTTTGCTCAAGCAAACTCTGACATATATTTGTCTTTTCTGTATTTCCTTGTGGATCTTTCTATGAAATATTGTGAAGTGGATCCTGTTTTATGTTACAAGCTGTTCATAATGAGATTGGAGAGAGATACAGTGTTTGACTGCCGTGGCTGTTAATTTTAATATGCTGTGAATCTCGAGGTAGCTTTTTATTCTTCCTACATTGAACTTGCACGCTGCTGCTGCTACTACAGTCTGCATGGGCGACATGTCATGTGAAGCAAAAAGGCTTAATGAAGGACAGAGGGAAGAACTCTGCCAGTATTTTATAAAACATGAGTTTTATTTCCTTAAATACAAATCACGATGTTTAGATGTTTAGAGGTTCATGATTTAGCAGCTCTAAGAAAAAGTTTGGCAGCAGTAAAAAGGACAGGGGGTGGTTGACAGAGGCTTAAAAATGCACCCAATTCTGATGGGCAGAAGATAAGGGTGTGATGGAAAATACCCGTCCCTGCTGGTCTAAGCAGACAAAGTCCTTCACAGGTGAGGGATAGAGGAGAGCACGTCAGCAGCATGAGGCCATGGATGGCAGGTTAGTGCTACAGAATATGTTCCTTAATGGTTGGGTGAGTTGGGCAGAGATGAGTGAAATCAAAGGGGAAAGGACAGGTCAAAGTGGTCAGAACCTGGGAAGGAGGACTTGGGAACTCTTCGTAAGGTGCTTCAGTCAGGTTTTTGTCCATGTCCTAAACAAAAATAAACTATAAAAGCCCACATGTGTCTAAAAAGCATCAGCTGTAGGGAAACCCCAAAGTGGTACCAAAAGGTTCACAGTGGGGATCTGAGCAAGCTCTCCGTGTTCACCCAGCTCTGAGGAGTGGCTTCTGGACTGAAGTTTACTGAGCTCTGGGAGTAACGAACAAGGGTTTTTTAGGTTTGTTGGGGTTTGGGGTATTTTTTTTTTATTACAGCTGTTGAGCTGAATGGCTGCTCTTGTACTGCCTTTTAATTCAGAGAGGGAATGTCGCCATTTGTGTTCTGTTTGTCAGTTGTCTGTGAGCAGCAGACTGTAGATGCAACCGCATTTGATCATTTGTCAACTTTTTCCTTTTGTGCTGAATATCTGATAGCATTTGCCGAAAACTCGTACCATTTGTGCTCGTTTGACTAGCTGCTGCAACAATTGCAGGTGATGAAAGAAGAGAGGCTGGGACATGGCTACCGCACATCTGCAATTGAATATTTGTCAACAATAAGGTACTTGCTCGGCTTGCTAATAACAGACATCGGGAAAGAGGTGGTTCCAGTCTTCACATGCAATTACTAGTTCTCTGAATCTGTGGGCAGACTGAAAGCATATCGAATCGCCTTTGCAGAACTGCTCTTGGAGGTGTGTTTCCCATCAGCAGCTGCCTCGGAGGTGTCAGATCCAGAGCAGACCTGCAAATTCTCAGCACGGTGGTGGCCCACGGTGCTGAAACCCTTGGGAGATGTGTGTGGGACCTGGCTTTGCTGCTACAGCCATTGAGGATTTTTGTGGCAGAGAGATGGGAAATGGCAGGTCTTTTCAGTGCCTAGCCTTTGTACTCTGGTGCATGTAAAATACAGCTCTACAGGAGCTCTGCTGCACAGACCGCGCTGCTGGCAGGGGGGTCTTGATTTGGAGGTCTGGGGAAAGCTGGCCCCACTCGATGGGAGAGGAGGATGCCCTTTCCCTGTCTCCTCCTCTCCACTCAGAGCCTCCCTGAAGCCAGAGCAGAGCTGTGCTTTGACCTGGTTCCTGCTGTCAAGTGCTTCCATTTACTCTGTGAAAAAATCTTTCTTGCTGGCTGTGGGAACCAAACTCCCAGGAGGAGGCCATGACTGTGACCACTCCTTGCCCTGCACAGGCACTTGCACAGAGCTTCCCGGTCAGACCAGGTTCTGTGAGCAGCAGCGAGGCAGTTTTTTGTAGGGTGGGGTTTTTTTTCCACTTTTGTTTCTCATCAGAGGCTGAGTAGAGCACTTACACATGGCATATCAGGCCTCTTGCAGCACACTTCATTTAAAAAGCTAATTTGTAATTGCAAAGCAATACACATGCTCCAACAACCCCCTCCTCTCCAATGCAAACAGAGAAACGCCACAGAGAAATGAAATAAAATGGGATGAGAATTATCCATGCTTGCTCTACTCTGCTGTTTGTCTGCTGGGGGAAAAGAAGGGGTAAAGTGAAGTTGCTAAAATAAATATAATAAAAAAAGAAGAATAGAAACCAGCCTCTAATGTACTTAGCGTTGCAAGTTGCGAGATGGGGATTAGCCCTGCCTGTCTTCCCATTTAGCACAGTGGGCTCTGAATTGTTGTGGGATCGAGGTTGTCTTTTTCATATTTATCCTTCTGCAAGCAGGTGTGGATGGCAGCAGCGAGAAGGTGATGCCAGCCCTCCTGCCCTGTAGCAGGCAGATGTCAAGGACTGAGCTGCCATCCAGCACCTGGCCAGGACCGTGGTTGAGCTCCTTCTGCACCCCTTGGTGTCCCCAATGTATTTTTGAGGGGGGAAGCAAGTGTTTTATCTTGCTGTGTGGCTATGGATTAGACTGAATCTGCCCCTCAGGGGACTCCTGAACGGCCTCTGCTTGCATCTGTTGTGTGCCCATGCCCTTCATGAGTGCTTTTTCGGAGCAAGGAGACCAGCTGCGTCACCGTGTTGACAGTGCAGCTGCTGCCCACCTCTGTCTCCTGCCTTCCCCTCCTGCCCTCCTTTGCTCGCCGGCTGCCTGGCATTCTCATGTGGCGCCATCCTCCTCGCCGAGCCCTCACATCCGTGGTGGGTTGGAGAGGGGACGGGAAAGGTGAACCTACTGTTGGGCTTTGCTCTGCAGAGCTGCCAGCTCCGATTTTGTCATCCCTGCTCCGCTCTGCCTCTATGAGTTCAGCGGGGGCATTTTCAAAGACGTTTGCTGTAGTTCCCAGCATGGGTTGGAGGGGCAGGGAGCCGAGGAGGAGCGAGCAGCTCTTGCTGAGGAGCATTTCAGGGTTGAGATGTGAGGTGGGGGCCGACGCATGCCAGGATCCTGTCACTGCCGGTATCTTTTACTGCAGCTTTTTTGCAGCATCAGAAAAGCAGGGTGGAATTAGGCCATGTAGCCTGTGGTACGAGCTCTGCCTGTTGGTATTGTTAATGGCTCTGCTCAGAATATGCTGACTTTTTCTGAACAAAAGCTAAAAAGCAACCCTTACAAATTAATCATTATTAATACCTTGCGCTTGCTTAGCTATGCACGCAGCCGTTCAGGGTGGTAAATACCCATTCCCTTGCTTGAGCATTGTGGCTGTGGAGTGCTCAGCTCAGCCCTTCTTGGATGGCAGCAAAGCCTTGCGCTGGGAGCTCCTGTGTTTGGGGGCAGCCTGGCAATTGTGGGACAGCAGCTCTCCTCTCCCTCTCCCCTCCTTCCATAAGCTCATGTAAAACACAGGTAAACCGTTTGAAACCTAAAGGAGTTACAGGGATACTATGCTGGCATGACTAAGATGAACCCGGGGAGTTCATCTGATGCCAGTTGTCATTGATTCTGTGACTCCTCTATTATTTAGGTGCGAAGGCTGACTTACAGTGAATTTGCTCTGGCCCTAAGTTTGTCCTGCTCTAGTGAGGTCAGGGATTTCTTGGGCTTATGAGCCAGAACAGAAGGTAACGCCTACTAAACCCGGTGGTAATGCGGAGGTCTTTGCATCTCAGGTCTTGAGATCTCTTGGCAGGGTGGAGATGCTTTGCCCAGCCAGCAGGAGAGGACAGGGTACTGGTACCGGAGCAGGTTGTTGCGTGTCATGGGTATCTTTTCTGGCTGAACTTTATGGGAATCCAGCACCAACAGACTCGGTGCTGGGCTCCCGGGAGGAAAACAGGACTGGTGTGACAAGCACCGATGCAGTATCTCAGCCTGCTGATGTGCACGGCAGTGAGCACGTGTGGTTTGCAGAGCACATGGAGGTGGTGGGTTGGGTTGTCTTCTCCTTGGGTAGCACCTTGTGTGCCGGCGTAAGTGCAGTAACATGTTGCCAGATTACTGGCAACAACCAGCTGGAACAGCCTTGTGCCCTGCTCTGTGTCCATGGCTACGAAGGGCCATGAACTGGGAGTGAAATGCTCATCTCTAACCTGTGAATTTAGTCTCTCAGCCACCAAGTTCACTAGGCATCTCAAAAATAAGTTCTCGGCCTTTCCATATTGTGACTTCTTCCACTCCAAGTACTACCCGTGTAATCTCCTGCACATTTCAAAGCTACTTGAAACAGCTTCTTGCTTTAGTGCTTGCCAGATTCCCCCCCAGCTGCCAGGAAGAGAGTAAGCAGCCGCTGCCTGTTCTACTTGAGAAATTCAACTGCCAAGTGGTTATTTACAGCGGGCAGAGGAATGAAAATGTTAAATGAAATCAATTGCTGGCAATGTGAAAAAAGGAAGGGGGGTGGGGGGGAAACAAACCCTTACAAAATCAGGATTACACTGGCTGCAAGCTGCAGGCACCTCAAAAGGATTGCAGACAACAAACAGCAAAATGACAACGACAGAAAGCCGTGCCCACGTTAACCCAGCCTTGTGCTGACTCCAACTTTTGTTTCTATTTAATCTCCCTATTCCTGTCCAGTTTGGTCCCTCTCTTGGCAGTGCATGGGGAGATGGAAGAGTTTTGTGAAGGAAGCTGGATTGTGTTAAAACAGCTGTTTCAATTCATTTCAACATCAGGCACACTGCCTGGATTTAACTGGGAGGTAAATGAAAAATTAAAAACTAAATGAGCCCTCTCCCTGATGAACACCGAATATTGCCTTAAAAATGGGAGCATCTTTATTTCCCCTAACTTTTGCAGGATGGAGGTGGTGGGAAGATTACCAGGAGAGGCTGCTGGCTGGTTTAGTTTTGGCTGGATCACAAGTCAGCTTTTCTTTCGGTGTCAATCCCTTCCTTTACATGGGAGCCTCAGGCTTCCCTGCTACATCTCTACAGAGACAAGTGAATCACAGCCTTGCATTGGGCACTGAGGCAATTAATCAGCCATTAAAAAGGAAGACCTGCTGTCTTATAAACCAATTAGAAGGGAACTAGTTGCTTGTGTAACTAATGTAGCAGGGTTACTAGTAAGTTAAAGACCCATTGTGGAGAGAGGAGCTGAAATAAGTCTCTATTACAGGGGTTTAAAGAACGTGTTGAAACCACCAGAGCACCAGGAATCTCGATTTGCAGCCATACATTGCAGTAAACACTGTCCCCTCTGCTTGCCTTGCAATCGGCTGAAGAAAGTATTTTTAACTCTTCATGATTAAGTTTTTAAAATTCCCTTTTCTCTTAAATCTTCACTGGGTTTCTGGATGGGGGAGTGGAGAAGAGGAGGAGGGTGCATGGTGGTCTAGCTCCTGGAGACCGCCTCTGAGGCTGGGCACAAGAGGTGAAGCAGTGCTCCGGAGTGCTTCACTGCCTGCCGGAGCGGGGACAGCTCTGTGTCATGCAAAGGGGAATGATGCAGGGATGAGGTCGCTGAGGTGCAGCAAACCCTGGAGCGGTTTTGGTGCGCTCTCCATTAACGCAGCACCTTTTTTAGCTTGTTTGCAGTATGGGGCTGCTTTCAGGACCTGGGCTGATGCTTTTGCATAGCACTGCCTTTGTGTTTGGGTCGGTGTTGGTGTGGGGCAGGATCACCAGCTGTAGGCATGGTCTGCATCAGTGAGACGGCACGCTGTGTTATCTGTGGCTTCTGCAGGGTTTACTCCAGCAGCCACTGGAGCAAATCTCAAGTGTTTAGCTGGTTGCATCGGGTTTTCAATTCTTGGCAGTTCTGCTGATGTGCTAATTTGAGCTGCTCTCTCCTGACAACACGCTCAGTCTGTTGGCTGCTGAGCCAAATAGAGCAGGGGGGTAACCTCAGCCTGCTACCTGGGAGCACCCAGCTGGGGCCTCGCCCCAGTGAAGGGCAGCACATGGATCTTAGGACCAGCCCCGTGCTCCGTCCATCCTGCCAAGGACCTGCAGGGATGGGATGGTGCTGGCCGGGGTGGCTGTCCCGGCTGTAGCGAAGGAAGCGCCTGGGCGGGAGGATTCTCAAGCCGATCCATTAGCTGCCTGTTCAATGTATTCTGCTTTTAGAAGAGGTGTGATTGCCGTCATTGGACTGCTGAAGTAACAAGATGTATGTTTAACTTTACCTAATATACTGTGTGCAGCTACTTAGGAACAGTGCAAACCAGATAAATAAATCATGGCTTTGCTTCAGTCCTAGCAATGATTTTGCTTCTGCTCCATCATAACATGGGGCCTATTAATTTCACTGGGAACGCAGGACTCGGTGTTCGCTTACCTTACACTTATATTCAACAGCGTTAGCGCGCAGAATTTTAACAGGTCATTCTAGACCAACCAAGGTAGTTGTTGCTAATCCTTTTTTGCAATTCCAGTAAGTCGGAATAATTTTAGAGTAGATTTGTGGTAGGGAGACTTTGTCTCTGTGTTTGTAGCATAAAATGTTGGAAAAGCAGTGTGGGGTGGTGAGATGGGTGCTCTGAAACTTGCTTGGTGACTGTAGGAAATACACAACTTCTCTGCGCCTCTGTTCTTCTGGCTCCCCTCGTTTCACAATGTATTTTTTTTATTTGTTGGCTTTTCTTGAGAGCAGTATTTGCATTATTTCTACAGTTACAATGACTAGGAGCGTTGGCCTGTCCTGCCCACTGATGCAATCTTGTACCAATCTGAGTATGTGGTGGCAACACAAGCTGTACCTGTGCTTCATCAGCAATGAACTGCTGCGCAGGTCAGAATCAGTCTGTGACAATAAGCTCCTTTCACTTACTGCTGAGGAAATTCTGCATTTTAGGGCAACTTCTGCAAGAGCTTTGGGCTGATCCTGGCTCAGCCAACAACAGACCACAGACTTGTGTAAATGCTTCACGCCTGGCCACGTGGAGTGCCTCTTCCTCTGCCTTGTTCTCCAGATCACTTGTCATGACCTCCTGTTCCTGACCAGCCCCAGTTCAACTAATTCCATCCTTATTAAGCAGTAAGTGTGGGCTTACAATCTGTAGGGTTGGTGTGTTTTGCTGAGTCAGGCCTTTAATTATGCCAAGCTTATGACAGCTCTGCATCCCTAGCAAAAGATGCCCTCGTGATCCATCCAGCCCTTGGCTCGCAACCAGGGAAAGCGTACACTCCAGTTGAAAGGCACCTCAGCTGTAGTCCGCTGAGCCAATCCTCAAATTGAGTTTGAAGTCATTAAGTGGAAAAGAAAATTTTTGTGACAAGTGATTTCCCTGAGCAGGTGACAAACTATAATGAAGCGGGGCGGTTTGGCTGGAAAGGCTTATGATAGCAGCTGTGTTCCCTTCCTTTCCTGCGAGCAGTCTGGACAGGAGAGGATTCGTGGAAAACTGTCCATGTAGCTGCAAGATATGTATATCGGCCTTGGATTAACTTTCCCAATCTTTCTTTTCCCCAAAACGTTGCTGGAGATCCTTTGGGAACAAAGGCAGGGTGGGTGACTATTTTAATTGCCGTTTAAGTTGTATTCATCTTGCCAGCAAAGTAGAAAAGCTTGTGAGCAAATAGCACCCCTGGAGTGTAACGTGAGGGCTCCGAGTTACTTAGATGTGCTATTGCTAGTTATATCTACACAATTTCTTCCTCTTGCTTTGGTTCTGTTCCTGTGGGACAGACATAGCTAGCATGTGTCTGCAACAAGACGATGGGTGTGTTGGGTACGTGGCAGCTGGCATGGCTTTAGCAGGCAGCTATAGACATTCAGCGATGGGCGCATCATAGCTGCGTACAGAACTCTTTCCATAACAGTGAGACATTGCAATGCTGCCCTTGGTCAGAGTCGGAGGAGAAAAGGTGTGAGGGAGGGTACCGGGATGGCTCTTGCAGCATGGGGTGAGGTTTAGGTAGAAGAGCAGCGAGAAGCTGATTTAAAAAAGCTGAAGATGCTCAGCGTAAGAGCTGCTACTGACAGCAGGATGCTGGAGTAGGGCAAGCGGTTGCTCATATTAACGTGCAGGTAACCAAGTGTGACACACCACAGCGACAACACTTGAAAAAGTAGTTCAAAGGGTGAGGAGTAGGCTGTCTTGGCTGAGCAGCATGCGGGTGTCCTGGCCAGGACAGTGTCTGGCTGTCTTTAATTCCACTTCTGTGCTGTGTAGGCAAGAGATCTTTCTTGTCTTGGCGAGCTAGTGATTAAAAATTAAGTCCCTAAAATAACAGAGATGGGGCGGTGGGTGATGGTCCTTAAAACAGGTGATGTTCATAGTACACTGCTAGCCAAGAGGTTTCTGGGGTGCTCCTCTGAGGTGGTGGGTGCCTTGTTAGAGGTGAGGCTTGGAGCACTGCAGGCCAGCTGCTCCTGATTTCTTTTTTTTCCCCTGATTGCTGGTTATGCAGTGGGTGGGTGGGTTGTTTTTTTTTTTTTTTTTCTTAGTACAATGTCAACTGCTGGCTGAGCAGTGTTGTGGATTTAAGGGTTATGTGCTCTGATGGGGGTGCTGCCAGTTCTGCCCAGGAGGACCAGGCGTGTTCCTGGGAGCAGCCATGTTCTGCGGTGCACTCACTTGTTGCAGAGGAGCCTGATCTCTGCACCGCCTGCTTGGGTGAGCTGTTAATGACCAGACCTCACCCTCTGGGCTTATGCTGGTGCCTGCTTAATGGGATTTCTTCTACGAAAGGGCAGTGATGAATCACCCAAGCTAGACACTGCTGTCTAAGGTCGCCAGCTGCTGACCTTCAGGACAGTCGGATTTACACCTCAGAGGAGGCGTTGAGTTCCTGATGCACAGGGCAGTGCTGAGCTGGGAGCTGCTTGGTCCGGTCTGCTGTCCATCCTACACTAGGCTGAATTATCCAGCTGTCCCTGCCTCCACTGCTGCTTACATAGGCTGGGATCTCCAGCAGCAGCACACAGGGTGTGGGGGGGTGGATGATGACCAGCTGTGAGGGCCCCAGTGTGCTAATGGGCCTCAATTGCCTTAACCAGCCTCACCTGGGACCTGTACTCACTGCCCCAGCCTCAGGAGCTTCAGTTGAGCTCAGGTTTTCCTGAGCTGTGTTGGAGGTGTGCCTGTCTCTCCAGCCCTGGTCCTTGCTGTGCTGGCTCCCTGGGTGGACCCCAGACCCACATTGCAGGTCCTTGCTGCAACCCTGCCTCTGGCTTGGTCTCCTGGATGGACCTTGGAGCGACGCTGCAGGTAGCTTGGCCTCTAACCCCATCTCCTGGATGGACTTTGGACCTACATTGCAGGTAGCCTCTACAGCTCTGCCTCTGGCTCACTCTTCTTGCTTTTGACTGAGCTTGGTGGGTGGACCCTGGCCCTGGCTTGTCACGTCGCCTTGCCTGGGGCTCTCCGTGGGACCTGTCATCACCCAGCCCTACTCAGACTTGATGAGACTGTGCCGGGTCGGTGAGGGCTGCCCTGTGGTCACCCATGGTTCTGGGCTTGTCCCCTACATAGAGCAGCCCCACTCTCACTGCTCCCTGGCACCAGACATGGTCTTGTGGGTGTAACATCAGGCTAATTCAATGCTGCTATTGAACCCTTAGCAATCGGATGGTCTGATTTGAAGATTTGCTTTTCTTGAGCTTCCACCTTCACAGCTGTCCCTTGTCCCTGCCCAGGATTTCTGGGCTGCTGGTGTTTGGGATGCGGTGTGGAAAGGCTGTCCTGTTCTGGTTGGGAGGTGTCTCCCAGGCAGAGAAAGGGATGAGGATGTTACTTAAAGGGGTGCCAAAGATTTAATGTGTGTGCTGGGAATAGAGCAGGAATCATTTCTTGGAGGTGCTAGGTATGTGTAGCATTGCTCTGCACACGGGTTGAATGTGGACTCGGGGAGGGATCAATGGGAGCAAGTGATGCCAGCTGGAGACACCAGAAGCTTTTTAAAAAGAGCTTGAAAGCAACACAAAACCGAACACACTTGCATATTCCAAGCAATGCACGTAAGCAAGACTCACTTTTACATTTTTCAGAGCAGATTAGCGATTTTCTAATTAGGGAAAGAGCCGAATATTGAGCACTGAAATGGATAAGCGACTTAGAACACAGAAAATTGCAAAGTGAAATCACTTAAATCAGCCTTGTCTCCTCCCCCCTTCATGCTTGGTATGCTGTTTATCTTGGCAAATGGGGGGGAAGTAAATTCCCTGAAGGTGGCACATACACATTGCTACCTGAATGCATCAGATATATCTATGCAGAGAGGTAAAAACCCTAAACTGCAGATTTTGAATCAGCCTTCTGGACCTGCAGAAATATGAGCAGGGCTGCATCCTGGGCTGGGGCTTGGTCTGTTTGTTGTACTGAGCAGCAGCTGTTTGCTAAATTTTGGTCTGGATCTGGCTGTGGATTGAAAACATCCCAATTGTTGAGGGCTGTTTGGCCCTTTGAGCGGTTTGAAGCTGGGCAGCTTTGTGAGAGAGCAGAATGTTGCCTTTGTTGTGATTCTGAATGAGTTCCCGGGGCAGCCTCTTCCGCTTCTTCCTGGATGCTGCCAGGCACAGATCTTGAGACCCAAAATGTTTTTGGCTGTGTGCTTCTAGAAGAAAGCATACTTTAAAGGTTTAAGGCTCGTTTTGCTTGTCAGGCCTGAAGCTCTTCACCTTTTCATGCCTTAGATTCACCATCCACAAAATGGGGCATAGCAGTTGCCCAAATTGGATTGCACCGGTTTACGTTGGTGCCTGGGCTTTGAATGGGGCCAACATGAGGTACTCTGGAGAGGTGCAGAAGGCAATTTACCCCAGGAAATCTTTTCTTAGGCCCTTGTTATCCCAAAGATAAAGGTTAAGGAAATGTTATGAACTGTAAGGATGCGGGGCAGGGAGTGTATCTCACTGTGCACACAGGCAGCACTCAGCCCACGGCAGCCACTGCTGGACCATAAGTAAATGTTAGTGGGCACTCTCTCCCAAAGCGCCTATCACTGCTGCCATCCATGTGGAAAGAGGAAAGTAAATAGATTCTTGGATTGTCTTAAAGGCACAGGGAATAGGATAGGATCAGTCTATTGGATTTGTTGAATAAACTACAAAAAACAAGATACAGTTCTCTATAGACGCACGGTAATGGACTATGTTGTATTTTGCATTTCAGGCACCAGAGCATTCAAACTGAGCTGTCAAAAACTGGTGGGCTTGTTTGAATTAACTGTGGCTTGAACTGGGCACAATATTTTTATGACTTATTTATGCTCCAATAGAATTTATGCCTGGCTGCGGCACACGTGGTGTGCTCCACTTGCCCAGGGAGGTGTGCTCTCTGCCCCACAGTGCTTACAGCAGGAATTACATACCAGGGAGCCAAAAAGCTCCTTTGACGTTTGCCTAAAAAGCTGACTGTGCATCTGGGATTGCATCAGTGGTGTCCCAGAGAAGGGAAGGTAGCTTGTGGGGTGGAAGCTCCTGGCCTAAATCCAGCCAAGATCACTCCTGTGTTTTGATTAAAACTTCCATCCAAAAGCCATGCATCAGCATGACTTGGTTTGTTGGCAGCTCCACAGAGGCTGAGGACAACCCACTCATCCCTCAGCTCTTACCCCTTGTCTGGCTGAGATGCTCAAGTGGTAAGATGTTACAACCCAGAAAAAACAGTGTTGTGCTGGCATTGGTGCTGCTTGTCCTCTTCCCTGGTCTGTGAACACAAGTGTGGCGCTCAGTTTTTGCCCTAAGAAGGTATAAAGTGTCAGGGAAATACTTTGTGCCCTTTCTTTTTAAAGGTGCCCTTTGTACTGGCCTTAAAGATAGGTAGGAGGGATTTGTGCGTTCCCTGACAGCTGTGGGGAAGGGGAAACTTTTCCTTCCATTCTCTAGATGAAGGTCAGAGGTTGTGAGATGAGAGGAGGGGGGCTGGCAGTGGAACCACCCATTGGTTAATCACGGAGTTGGCATTTGGGGGATCCAGCTTCAGTTCCTACAGGATATTTCTAAGTATTTGGCCAAAAGCGAACACATAAAGAAACTGAAGCACGCAAACAACATGAGAAACGATCAGCCCTGCAGCAGGCTCTTGCTGTAGCTTTAAGCCATCTAAAGAAGTATCATTATATCCTATGAATTGTATTCAAGTTGGAAAACCTTTGCTGAGCCTTGACAGTTGCCTTGCATGTGTACAGAGCACATAGTTCTTGTAATATAGATATCATCTTCTGGACACCTGTAAATTAAGAGAGCCTCGGAATGGTGTAAAATCACCGTAGTGTTCATTCCCATTCCCTCCCCCCAGAATAGCTTGAGAATTGGAGATTTCAACTGCATGGCTTGCTCTCTGGTGTTGGGCTGCAGTGAACACAGGTGTTACTGGGCAGCTACTGTCACAGCAGGTTTTGTGGACAAGAGAGGATGTTTTAGTTACAGTTGTGTTTTCCTTTGTCTTTGGGAAAGCAGATTTACAGTCTTTGGTGTGTGCTGATGCTGGCAGGTAGCAAGGCAGGTGATACTCGCTGCTGAAGACCTGTGTCTCAGGGGGCCTCCAGAATCGCTCCTGTTGGATTTACACCCAAGATAGCTGCTTCTTGCTGCATGTGACTGGTGTTGCTTTAAGCAAAGGTGAAACTGTTTGGCAAGCTTCACCTCTGTCACCTGTTTTTTCTGCTGAGGAAATGTGACAGGTGGGTGCGTCCCCTTTGGGAGCCACAAATGATTTCATTTGTGATATCTCGTGTCCTTTGAGGGCATGGGTTTGATGCCTTTCTGCTAAGTACAGCCTGCTGGAGCACATGTCTGATGCAACCTTGGTCATACAGACAGGCCCTCTGGCGTGGGCACTTAAGAGTCCATGGACTAAAGGATTTTTTTTTTTCTCTGTGTGTGCAAATCTTCACTTCCATGCACGGACTCTATGTCATGGGGGAGGAGATGGCTTTTATCCCACAAGAGGCCAGCTAGAGGGACTCTGGTGGGGCAGCCGTGCCTCAGCTGTGTTCTTGGGTGTCCCTTGCAGATGCAATGAAATATTGCAGCCCTTCACAACGTGTGTTGCAGTCGCCCGGCACTGCGAGCAGGGCTCTGCTGTGCTGGCCTCGACAGACCATCAGCTGCGTGGCAGAAGAGGAGGTCATTAGGTCAGTGATGCAGTAGGACTGAACAAAACCCAGCTATCCTGAGTTGCAGCCTAACTCTTTAGAGCTGCAGCAGCCTGCCCTGTCAGCCTGCCTTCTCTGCTGCCTCAAACCTGTGGTTTTTCATTAGACATTATATCTGTCCTAATAAGTAAAATAAGCCATTGCCCATTCTCTGGCTCTGAAGATAAGTGGCGTGGCATAGTTCATATCCTTGTGGTTGACCTCTCCTCCCCAAAACAAAGTAACCTCACCTGGACTGTCTCTCTGCCAAAATATATTGGGGAGAGGGCTGGTGGGTCTGGGCCATGACTGTCTGCTCCAGTGTGGATGGTGGTGGGGCAGTGCTGTAGGCTGTGCTGTGGTCCTCTTTAGTTACTGGTGTGGAAAGAGCCAGCAAGTCTCCACTAGTAGTGAGTCAGTAGGGCAGGGTGAGTGCACATCAGCGGGAGAAGATACCCTCGTGGCTGGGGTGCAGGACTGGGTGCTGTTCGAAGGTGTGCCCCGCTATCTGCGGGACCTTAAGCTGTGAGGATGACTAATGTCATTTTTTTCCAGTAGCTGAGATGCTGGCTTGCAAAAATCAGGAGAAATACAGCACGGAGGAGTTCCAGCAAGGTCTCGCCACCTTTGTCAAGTAGCAGCTAACTTGCCCCACTCAGTGCCCAGGCGGGAAATAAACTTGCTAAATTGAGTATATTTACTGCAAATGAATTTTTGTACCAAATCTTGTATGTGCAGCAAAATCCTCTTAGAGGAGCATCTGATAAAGGATTAAAACTATTAAACGATTAAAAAATCCCCTCTGCCAAATGGTGAAATATGCAGATTATACGGTGCTTTGTTGTTTTGTTTTTCCCCTTGGTTTTGTTGTTCCCACCCTCCTTGCTCTGTTTGGGGGGAAAGAAGAGAGGGAGAAAGGGCTCTGCTGCAGCCCCCTGAGGCACAAGGGGTGCCAGGGAGGCTTGCAGTGCTGGGGGAGCGATGGTAAACTCCATTACCCTGCTGGAGGAGGAGGAGGAGGGAAAAGGTCCCAAAAACCTCTCCCAGCTGCATCCTGCTTTTCCAGGAAGCAGATGCATTTCTCCTTAGTCTGGAGAGCTTTCCTTATGGGGAAGACTGGGCACACTGGGCGGCTCCTGGGAATTTGGAAGCCAAAACTGGTGAAGCCAGGGAGCAGACTAAACCCTACAGGAGGGCTGTTCCAGGCAGAGTGGTGTCCCAGAGGAGTCTGCATGGGTACAGTCCCACCAGTAGTCCTCTCCTAATGGAAAGTAGGGGAAGGATTGCTTTCAGGCAGTTCCTGAGGTAGCCCTCTTCACCTGAGCTGCCAAGTCACTGGTGAAGAACTTCTCTGTTCGCGGGTGGGAGGACCATCAGTGTTTCCTTCAGCTTTAGGACATGTCACCTTCCTTGGTAAGCTTGTCTGCAGAAATGTCCTGGAACTCAGCAGCTTCCTATTATTTGCAAGACCTGTTGCAGGTACTGGCAGGTGACCTTAGTTAAGTTGGATGGCAGCAGGCAGGGAAGTGGCAGGCCATCTTCTCTGTCAGAACATCATTTGGCTGTGACGCATGCCACTGGTCACCTCTTGGGTGTGCATTGCCAAGCATTCAGGGCTTGCTAGGAGTTACCTTAACACACAGTTTTAAGGCAATAATTGGGACAGCAATCAAAGACCCAATATCAGAGGAAAAGTGACGAATATTCTGTTCTATGAGGGGTCCAGCTAAAGCTCCATCTGATGCTTGTCGTGTTCACAAGGCTCATACGTGCTTTGTCCTCACCCTAAACTAGAAGGTGTGAGAAGACTGCCTTGTTACTGTGCCTGGGGTGACTCCTGATAGCTCTTGGAGAGGAAGGTTTGGTGGGAGAAGGGGTAGGAACAGGGTACAGGCCACTGTTATGACCCTGAAGGTTGAAATGAGAATGAAACATCAACCTGTCTGCTGTGAAAGGAGCTCTGCTGTGGGCTCGAGCAGAGCCAGGATTTCCCTTGGGCTGCCTAAGGCTTGTTTCACACTGTGGAGTTGGACCCACCAGCCAAGGGCTGCTGCTGAAAGTACCCATTTCCCTGGTGTGCTGGGCATGGGCACTGCTCTGCTGAGGATATTTTGGGGTCAGGCTGGATGAGATAACCGCTTCATTAATGTAACCCTGATTAGGCAGTCAGGGACTGCATCGGAGTCCAAGTCATTAGGAGCTGTCAGCAGCCGAGCGTTCAGGTGGAAGGATGGGAGAGGAGGAAGGAAGAGCCAAAGGGGCTGTTGCAGTGGTGGTGTCAGCTCAGTATTTATGAGGGGAATAAGCCTCTGGTGTTTTATGGCCCGTAAGATGCTGTTTTCTCTGGGTCTGTTTGATTAGATAGGATTATCTCAAGGGCTCGAATGGCACATCATTAATTTCTGCTCACTTTCATGGGGACATTCAGCAGCCCTAATCTATACCCCCTGTTTCTGAAATGCTAAGAGGTGACAGCCACTGCTGGGGGGCAGCCTGTCCCAGGAGGGGCTGTTTGGAAGTGTGCACCCCTTATTTAGTCTGACTCCAACTCCCCTGCTTTCCTGCTCTGTGCCCTCCGTTTTGATTGGTTTTGGGCCATCACTCATCGTCTCCCAAAATCAAGAGCTGGTAGGATGATTCTGTCTCCTTGATGTTTCGGGGAGAGCTGGACAAGAGCAGGAAAAGAAAGAGATGGGAGAGGAAACAAGCAGCTCCAAGGGGTGACCAAGAAGACCAAAAGGCCACCGTTTCTAGCACTGTGGGAATAAGTCGTGGTCAGAGGCATGAAGAGGTAGGGACCACATTTAGGGTTATTGGGAAGGTGATGGGTTTTCCAGATTCCTGTGCCCAAGCCCTTACTTAGCATTCATCACCCATGTGGAAACCTTGTAAAAATCCTATGCCAGGTATCAAACCCTCAGAAACCTGTCCCTGTGGGTGCCAGATTGCTTTGGGTAAGAGCATTGTGGGGCGCTGGCAGCAAGGTCAGGTGGGTGAGCCTGATCAAAGTGAGTCGAAGTATTTAAGGGCTGCAACAGAGACCAGCCTCCTTCATTTCCACGTTGTAGCTGCTGACAGAATCCTGAAATGAGATGGGAAATTGCTTTTGTAGCTATTGTCCATATAGGCTGGAGTCTGAGGGGTTACAGAGCAGACTTTTCCAACAGGGTAACAGTCTTCTGGCCACGCGCAGAGAGGCGTCTTTGTGCCGTGGAGGCAGAGAGCAGGGCAGGAGAAAAAGGAGCATAAGGACAGGCTGTGCTTTATCTTGGCCCATTAGACATGGGAGAAACCAGTGCATCTTCAGCAGCGTTGGACTCGACTGCCGTGAGGAGAATTGCAGAATATTTCGTGTTGCTTAGCACATGAGGGTGAAGGCAAGGACAGCAGGGAGATGTGCGGGCTTGAAGGGACTGGAGAGGATTTGGACAGTGATCTTGTTGGAAGGATCCTGGCTCGCGTTTTGGTTCCTGCTTGCCTCAAGGCAGTCACTGGTGGGTGGGTTACTTCTGCTGCTTCCCCATGCGTGGGGGACGGTGGCTTGTGAGCAGAGGAGCATCCTGACTTGGTGGCCGCCAGCGTCAACAGAGGGGCTGTTTGCAGGAGAGGCTGGTGTGAGCTGCTGGGGCTGGCAGTACCTCTGGGCGTCTCTAGTAAAGTTCAGTGACTCTGTTCCACTTGGCATCACAGAGCTGATGAACTTAACAAGCTCAGGGGGTTCTAAAAGCACTGTTCTCGTTAGCTGGTCTCCTCTGGAAATGGGGCCGAGGGAGAGCTGGGAAAGAGGAGAAGAGTGCCCATGGCATGGCGGGAGGAGGGATGTGGGTGGCAGAGAGCTCCTGGGATGGGGCTGAACTGGGGACCTGTGGGCAGAGGAGCTGGTGCGGGCACGTTGTGGTTAAGCCTCAGCCGGCAACTGAGCACCACGCAGCCGCTTGCTCACTCCCCCCGCTCCGTTGGGTTGGGGAGAGAATTGGAAGAGTAAAACTAAGAAAACTCGTGGGTTGAGATAAGAACAGTTTAATAATTGAAATAAAGTAAAATAGTAATAATAATGATAATAATAATAAAAGAATATACAAAGCAAGTGATGCACGATGCAATTGCTCACCACCTGCTGACCGATGCCCAGCCAGACCCCGAACAGTGGCCCCCCCGGCCAGCTTTCCCCCAGTTTCTGTACTGAGCATGATGTCCCATGGTATGGAATGTCCCTTTGGCCAGTTTGGGTCAGCTGTCCTGGCTGTGCCCCCTCCCAGCTTCTTGTGCACCTCCAGCCTGCTCAGTCGGTAGAGCATGGGAAGCTGAAAAGTCCTTGACTAGTGTAAGCACTGATTAGCAACCACTAAAACATCAGTGTGTTATCAACATTGTTCTCATCCTAAATCCAAAACACAGCACTGTACCAGCTACTAGGAAGGAAATTAACTCTGTCCCAGCCGAAACCAGGACAGGGCAGATAGTCATTATGATGCTGCAGTGCAATTTGAGGCCAGGGAGCCAGAGCACAGAGGAGAGTGTGGCAGGACTGCTCAGGCCCTGGGGTTAACCATTCCTCCCTTGGAAAACTGCATTCCCTTTAACCTTCTGCTTCATTTTTTTGGAAACCTTTGAAGCCTTTTTCCCCCAGTTCATCTGAAACAGACACACTTTTTTTTTGTTAATTCAGTGGAAGTGCTGGCACTCAGCTCCTGCTGGGAAAAAAGCGCCTGCCGGTCCCTGCTTGCACTGTGCCCTGATTAGCAACTTGTGCTGGAGCCCATCAGCACAGGAGGCAGGGCCCCTCGGGGAGCACGGGATGGAGGGGGGTGAGGAGAGATCTCGGCCCTCGCTTTGAGGAGACTTGCTGCCTGGTTTACCAGTGCTGGCAGGGCATCGGGGCTGCAGCGCTTGCTGTCAGCTCTGCCGTGCCTGCCTGCCTGTGCCCTGCTGGCTCGCCTTGGCATGACCTGCCTTTCACGGCTAGCTCTGCTGCCTGAGTTTCTTCAGACCCTTTTCCTATAACGGAGGCACGAGCACGAGCGAGGTAGGCTTCCCCTTCCCTCTGCCCATCTGCCTGCATGGGCTGAGAAGCTGGTTTCTTCCCTCATCTGATGCTCATGATGGTGCCCAGGCATTTCTTCTAGTGGCGTTTGGAAGGTGGGACTTGGATTAGACAGAGAGAAAAGCGTGGACAGATTGGGAGTTAAGTTGAGCCCTGCCAAACTCATTTCAAGAAGGCCCTCAAGGAGCCATTGGCAATGTCCAGCCTGTCCTAGCCTTTCGGCATTGGCTGAGAAATGTCCAGGGCTTGCCACTGCAGTAGTAAAACCTCACCTTAGGCTCCCAGTCAACCCCTCAAAGCAGTGAGGCTGGATTTCTCTTCCCTGAGGTCTGGAGGCAGTGAAAGCAACTGCCAGACTATTTCAGAGATTGCGGTGTCAGCCCGGAGCTCATATGGACACCAGGAAGCCTGCATCTAGTTCCTGCAAAAAAATTCCATCCCCAGGGAGTGAAATAACCTGTAAAATCATTTTACTCCCATCCACTGGGACTATTTGCTACCATTAGTAGTAAAAATGGTCCTATAGCAACTATAGGCCTCCTCCTCCTCCTCGCTCCCACTTTAGTAATGAAAACACTCCCTTCTCATCCATATCTCTCCATCCTGAAAAGTTTTAATCAAATAAACCTGGCACACACGCTCCTGAAAGGAGGATGTTCTCCATCAGCCAAAATCTGTGCCCGTTCCATTTGCTTCTGATTTAATTTTCCAGAGATTAAGATCCTGCTCATCTCCATTCTCGGAACTTGGCTGCCTTCGTTTTGTTTGTAGGTTTTACTCTAGTAGGTTCTTCCTTTCTGTCGGTGGCTTTGTTTTGAAAATCCTGAAATCCCAAGGGTATTGATTCCCAGGGACCCAGCCAGCCATGAAATCGATAGGGAGCCGTGCCTCCCAGCACCTGGCACCATCTCGCCTGTCCTTGCCCCCCACTCCTGAGAAGTGGCTTGTTGTCTTCCTCCAAATGGCTTTGGCGTTGCCGGCACGTGTTGCTGCTGAGGAGCATTTCTCATGTGAATGTGTTTTCTCATAGCAGGGGGCTGTCTCCTGGCTGCTGACTCCCGCTTGCTGCGCAGGTTGTCTGTCTTTGCTGCCATCTTTGGTTCAGCAGCTACGTGTAGCCTTAATGGCAGTAAAAGTTTCACTCTCTTGTGCTAAAGCCGGGGTCAATCGTATGGATTTGGGAAGGTGGTTGAATCACAGATTGCAGAATGGTTGAGGCTGGCAGGCACCTTGGGAGGTCATCTGGTCCAACACCGCTGCTCAAGCAGGATCACCCAGAGTGGGTTGCTCAGGACCATGTCCAGACAGCTTTTGAATATCTCCAAGGAGGGGGACCCCACAACCTCTCTGGGCAACCTGTTTCAGTACTTGGTCACCCTCACAGTGGGAGGGGGGGGAAAAAAAAAGTGTTGCCTTATGGTTTGATGGACCTCCTTGTGTTTCAGTTTGTGTCCATTGCTTCTTGCCCTGTCACTGGGCACCACTGAAAAGAGCCTGGCTCTGTCTTCTTTACACCCTCCCTTCAGGTATTTATAGGCACTGATAAGATCCCCCTCTGCCTTCTCTTCTCCAGGCTGAGCAGTCCCAGCTCTCTCAGCCTTTCCTTGTGAGATGCTCCAGTCCCTTAACCATTGTAGTGGCCCTTTTCTGGACTCTCTCCAGTAGTTCCATATCTCCCTTGCACTGGGGATCCTAGAACTGGACCCAGCACTCCAGGGGTGACCTCACCAGTGCTGAGTAGAGGGGAGGGATCACCTCCCTTGACCTGCTGGCTATTCCTAAGGCAGACCTGGGTACCGTTGGCTTTCTTTGCTGTAAGGGCACATTGCTGCCTCATGGTCAACTTGGTGTCCACCAAGGCCTCCAGGACCTTTTCTGCAAAGGGAAAGGGGAAGGAGTAAGGGTCATATCTTTGAAAGCCCATGTTTAATGGCTGGATTAGGTGCATTCGTGCCTCTCCCTGCTGAGTGTGTCAGCACGTGCTTGCACCCCATTCCCGTTGGCTTGGCAGACTGATGGGCTTTAGCTTCTACAAAGCGCGGGGCTGTTGGTCTTCTGCCTGGAGTTCCCCTGGTTTCCCCAAGGTATGTTTGATGCAGGGAAGACTGCACGTTTGGGGGAGAACGTGTCTTCCATGGGAAAGATTCCTGTGTTTGTGCCAATAGAGGGGAAGCATCCCTAAAGCTGACCCTCACGCTGGCCTCTGAGGACTAACTATTGTTTGTGAGGAGACTGAAACACCCAAATATTTTCAGTGCTCTTTGCAGGCTGTGCAGATGTCTGGGGTCACTGGTGACAAATTATGTAGATTCCTCCCCCTTTCCTCTATCCTTTCTCATTTCCATTATCTGCCTTTTGTAGAGGCTGTAATTTATTGCATTTTGCAACCTTGTAATTTATGGCTTTTTTTATAATTCTTTCCGAGCTTTCAGAAGTAACAGCTCCACGTACACCAGTGCGTTTCATTGTCACAGTTGAGGCTTTCCCACCTCCCCCTGCACTTCCACTCTTTTCTTGTAACTTGCCTGTTTACTTGCTAAATTATTATTGTGCACTCAATAAAAATTGCATTTAAAAAGTGATAACTGAAATGACATTTAACATGGAAAGCACTTAAGCATAATTACACTATATGCATTACATCATTTTGTGACAGTTAATAAAAAAAATATCTGAACAGGGTTTTTTGTTGTTGGGGGCTGTAGAGAGTGAGTGCTGGCGTTTCATCACTTCTAGAAACATATTTTTTTATTTTCACTGGAGGGCTTTGTCCTGGGATTTTTCTGTCTCCTCCTCCCTTGCTGGTACCGCAGGTCTCCTGTATCTGGTGCAGGAGCATAGGGTGAAGTAGTCAACCCTGTCATTCCGAGGGCTTCAAGCTGGCACAACGTGCTCAGAGTTTGATATGGTTTATTCCCAGCTGGAAATTTTGATAGGGTTAGTTTATTTGGATCAGTGACTTGAGCAGACTTGCAGCAGAGCTGTGCCATCGCTTGTGTCAGCGCCAGGGCTGTGATAAGGGGGAAGGGGAGGAGGTGACAGCCCCCATGGCAGCAGCAGTTGCACGTTGTCTTCATGGTCCACTTGTGGAGCCTGGGGTGACGGTGAGTGCCAATGTAGCTTCAGCTCCTGGTTGTGTCCTACAGTGATTTTTGTCTGAGGGAAGCTGCTGTTGGCTGTAGCTGGGAGCTAAACAGTTAATGTCCTTGCTTTATATTGTCCAATGACTTCTACAGCAACGGGGCAAGCGTGCCAGCCCCTTGTGATCCTGTGGCTCATGTCCTCAGTGATATGACTACTTAATTATTAGATTACCTGCAAACCGCAGCTCCTTGACCATCTGCTATGCGAAACTCCTCAGCTCAACTCCAGCATCTGTCCAGCCCGGCCGTGCAAACTGTGCTGAATTCCTGAGCAGATCAGCCCAGCTTCCCAGCTGTGGTTTCTTCTGCTGTGCCTTGTCCTGTCCTTTTCCTACCTACCTGCTGCAGAACTTCTGCATATGAAATGCTTCAGGGGCAATCCTCGTTCCCTGCCCTTCTTCCTTTCTCCAGAAGGTGAGGTGAGCCTGGTCAGACAGTCATATAGGCTGCAAACCAGCTCTGTAAATCACGTCCCCATCTCGTGTGTGGAACCACAACTGGAGATGCAGATTGGAGGTCGTGCATAACCAGTATGGTCTCCCCAGTAGGAGCTGTGGTCTCCTTGCTCTGGGAGTCCTGAGATGCTTGGAAAAAGGGTGAGGGGGTGGTGGAGGTGGACCTCTTTCTGCACCGTGAGCAAAGTGCAGAGACAAGAAGAGGGACCTTGAGTAGCAGGGCACACAGGAAGATCTGAAAAAGCATTTGAAATCTAGCGAACAGACGATAGGAGCCGCAGCGCTTGACATTTCCAGGCTGCCTGTGAGGGATTTTTGGAGCAAGCTGAGATAGAGAGCGCGTTTTCTGCAATTCAGAGTGGTCTTTAGGAAGCAATGTCTGTGGCAGGTTTGGATACCAGTCCATGAATTGGAAGGGTAGTGGGCTTGTGGGGAAGTGAGAGGAGTAGGACAAAATGGAAGCATGCCTTTATTTAAAAAAGGAGAGAAGGAAAAGAAAAAAAACAGTGAGAATGTTAGTGTCCATAAGCAAACTCACTAGCATGTCTAGAAATAGTGCTGCTTTTCTATGGTAGTGTTGTGACTTGCCCTTCAAGTTAATAAACTGTTAATCACTTTATGGGTCATTTCATTCAAAATGTTCACCAGAGCATCCTGAGGTTGAGATAAAGGAGTTATGTGAACTCGGGTGTTTTTTCCCCCTTTTTCTTCAAATGCACGCATAACTAGAAACCATGCAGAGGCAGTAATAACTAATATAGCTGGGAAAGGAATCTCCTGGAGAGATTATGCTTTTTAAAGGAGGAAAAGGCATTTCTGGCTGCTTGTATCTTTTTTTTATTATGATTTTTCTGAGTTGAGCATAAAAAAAGGGGGGGGGGAGAATCTATCGATAAAATCCTCATCCGCTTGACAATCAGTCTCATCTGGGAACTACTTGGTGTTATCTTGGCTTAATTCATTAGTAAGAATAAAAAAGGCATTAAAAATGGACATCTCTTTTGAGAGCACTTAATTCTTTGCAACAAGAGTCAATTATGTCCTACTGAGTAAGCCCCATGCAAAACCAGTTACTTGTGAAATTCCTCAGCCTGATAGCAGACCTGGAAAAATAAGGCGGAAGGAGGGCAGAACCCTACGCTGGCAGGAGACATGAGAAATACCTGTTTTGCCATGGATTTGCCCATTGCCTGAGTTGGGAGGCTGGGTTGCAGGGGCTGGTGATGCGGAGGCCTGTGATGTGCAGCTGGGTCTGTCGGAGGGAGAGAGGAGAGCAATTCTCCCGTGAACTCAGCAAGTGGCTGGGAGCGCGCTTTAGCTTTCCTAATGGTTTTATGGATGAGAGACTGCTTCTCCCTCCCCCCCACCCCGCCCCCCCCAAATTTCTCTTGCACTTATTTCACAACAGCTCTTCAGTTTCTAAGGTAATGGGGCTGAATGCTCCCGCAACGCATTGTGGAGGATGCTCCTACGCTGTGCATGCTCTGCTTTCAGAGGAGACTGCGCTGGTTTTTTGTTTTGGTTTTGGTGTGGGCTTGTATTGGGACCCCTTTGAGATGACGGCACATTCGCTGCCTGTTTGTCCAGGTGCTCAGGATGAGCCCATCACCACAGAGTCTGGGCACCTAGCTCGGGTGTGGACCCGTGCGTGGGTTTGGTACCAAGAACTGCTGTCCACGTGTATAAGACCCATTGTTTCAGTCTATGGGATGTTGTTGAGTTTCTCATTTCAGCAGGAATTAATTCCAGCAGCCCTGTCACCCGAGTTATTCAGGAGATACCAGGTCAGGTTCCTCCTGACTGTGTAGCTATGGCACTGGGTGTGCTGGGAACACGGCATCGGCCGCTCGAGGCAGCAGATTTTTCTGGTGACAACAGCAGTTTTGATAAGTTGGATGAGGAGACTTATAAATGGTAGGAAAGGGAACGACACTAAAAGGAGAAGCAAACCGTGAAGCATGTTTCCTGCTACGATTTTTGTGGCTAAAATTTGGTGATACTTTAAGATGTATATTGATCATCCAAACACACAGAGATATGTGTGTTCTATATAATCATCTAAGTTTTATTTATGATACAAAACCAAGTCAGCGCTATTATTTATGAATATAATTGCAAACCTGCTTTTCTGTTACGTGATCAGCTAAACTCCACTGCAAAGCAGCCTTCAGGGTTGCCCAGCCTGGAGCACAGTGACATGCTTCAGGACCGTAGGAGTGAGCAGGGTGCTGCTGCCATGCTATGGGGCTCAATCCATGATCCACTGGTCTTGGGAGACGAAGCTGCAGAATAAAACCCTAACATTTGGAACATGAGGCAGAATCCTGCGGCCCTGGGAAATTATGGTTTCCTCTTTAGAAGTGGCTCCTTCATTTTAGGAGGAAAGTTATAAGGTGGCATTAAAAAGCACCTGCTGCATCGCCATCAGATGTCTCACCATTTGAGTTTAAATGTCTCGTCTGAAAGAATTCCCAACCACGTTTCCTTTAAAGCAGTCGAAGCTGCTTGGGTTTCAGCTTGTGCTGCTGCTGTTTAGAGTAATGCTAATTAACATTCTGGGCAAAGGAGCAGAGAGTGGGGAAGGGAAATGCTTATGATTTGTAAATGCCACTTTGCTCTTCTGGCACTTCCCTCCGGGGAGAGGATTTCTTTCTTCTTGTTCTTGTTTCCCCCCCCTTCCCTCCCACTGTCTTGAAGTAAAGCTGATGGTTGGGCATATATTTTGCCTTAAGCATATGCGTAACTTTTCAGTGTGCCTACCTGTGTAACGGCGGGTGGATCTGTATGCATGTGAGGGTACCTGCGTGCACGCAGAGCACGGACGTGTTGCTTTGAGTGAACGTGAACCCATGGCTGGTGCGTGTGAGCCTTTACCAAAGGAGGAGGCATGTGGCAGGCTTGTCCATGCTGCAAGTTTCCCATTCCCTTGATGATAAGCTACAAGCAAATAGGGATGAAATCAGAAATTGGCAACATGCTGTCAGGAGGGATTAATTTCTGTCCCTGATTAACTTTATGCTGGAACAGCAGGAGACTAATGCTTCACCGTACAGGGTGCCTGATGCAACCTGTTCTTACACCGTGTAGATCTGAATCCATCCCCAGTCCTGCTCTCCCCTGGTTATGTTATCTTAGATCCAAGTGACAGGGCCATAGCTCTGGATGTGTAATGACAGGCCACATATGTGTTTCCTAATGCTGATGGAAAGTACTGAAAAAAATCTGCCGGTGCTTTGGGGGTCTGGCTTGAGCCGTACACGAGTTTTGTTTCTGCTTGTAGTAGCTTTAATGCACCGGTCAGTTCCTAGAGGCTCCTGGTGGAATATTAATACTCTCCGTTCATGTGCTACCTTTCCTCTAAGGCTTCCACAACACTTTGCAAAAATTAACGATAAATTCTTTTGAAGTGGGAGGTCAGTGAGACCATTCAGACACGGGAAGATGACTTGCCCACGATCATGCAGGCAGGTCAGTACTGTGCGTATGGCAAAGGGGGAATACGGACCGAGTCCCCTCTCTCAGCCATAAGTGTCAGACAATTGCTCCCCATCTGTGCCTAAAGCTTAATTAAGATCGCACGCTGTCATAGGGAGAGTGCAGGTGTGGAGCTGAAATAGCGCTTTGTGTCGACAGCAAAGTGCACAGGCAGAGCTGTGTGGGGAGCTATTCCTGTAAGAACAGATGGGTCTGGAGCTCGGCAGTGTATTTGTGAGCATGTGCCTGTGTGCAGGGGGAAAGGGCTGGGACAGCAGGGACTAGAGTCCTCAAATATTGGGAAAGAACTGAAGAAGGAGGGGATAAGGCAAGTGGGGATGCAAGTGCATGCGCGGATTTGTGTGATGGTGTTTGGGTAGATCAGAGTGAGTACTTCTGGCTGCTCTGGGGGCACTGGCTCCCTCTTGCCCAGCTCTGGCTTTCATGCTGTGGGTGCTTCCCTGCACCCTGCTAATCCTGGGGTGTGATGGGGACCTGGGGACCGAGTTCTTCCCCGTCTCTGGGACAGCCCTCCTGCGATCGTAGCGGTGTACATAGGCAGAGTTTGTTGGCTGCTAGGAGTGATGCTAGGATTGCAGATCGTCCTGCTGTCTCCTCTTCGGCCATATGGAGAACAGAAACTCACAGCCCATATATACCTGCTTCTGCAAAGCCTGTATGTCTGGCTCTGCCTGGGAAAGAAACAGGCTACCCTTTGTTCTCTGTCCCAAGCCTGTAACACATCTCCTAGTGAGTAAGTCACCTACGCTAGTCGTATGGATCAGCTGTATCTAGCAAAGGGTGAGTGTTTTCCTTTGCCTTGGTCCTTCTCTCATGTTGAGGACCACCCTTCCAAGAGCTGAAGCTGACCTGCTCTGGCTGATACCAGGGAGAGAATGGGAGAGCCCACGAGTCACTGCTGTACCATCCAAGGCTGATGGAGGAGAATTTACCATCATTAACCCCAAAAAATGCTGATCAAGCAAGTAGTGGCTGGTTTGGGAGGGAGGGCGCTCGGCGAGGTTGGCAGGAGATGATGCAGCAGGGAGCAACTTCTGCCTGCAGCCCAGCAAGTGAGAGCCTGCGTGTTGGAAACCTCGTGGGGCCTGTGAAGTGTGGATCCATAGGACACTTACCCTCTGCTCCCCACCGAGGAGGAGTCCATGTCTGGTCCTTCGCACGATGATGGAGGGCAGCCCTGTGCCTTGCTTGTTTGTCACAGCCACAGCTAAACGAGCAGCTGATTGAGAAGAAGGCTGGTGCAGGGGGGAGGGCAATTTACTGCTCTGCTAAGAGGTCCCCACTGTATTTTCTCTTTAATTTGAAGGGCTCCTCAGCAGGCTGTCAGGGTTGGGATGTGACGGCTGCACCTGCATGGCACTGGGAGGCTGCGTGTTAGCAAATCCTGCGCAGAAATAGCCTGGAGTGGGGGGCTGCAGCAGCAGGCTGGGTTTAGCAGGCGTATCTGACTGACGACTGCAGTTTTTCACTGGCATAATCACGTATTTTGGAGGTCATGAAGATGAGGAAGGTGGAGGAACAGGAAAGGGTGGGACACAGCACAGATGGATGCCGTTTAAGCCCCCCATCGCCACAGTTTTGCCGTTGCATGCTGCTGCTAACCTTTACCTCCTGCTCTGTTACTCCACGGCAGGCTGCAGCCACTCGCTGCCCCACTCTCGTCAGCAATCAAATCAGGACCGGGGATCTTGGAATTCCTCAAATCTGCTCTTGCAATTCCTGTCTGAGCACTCTTGTACTGTCTCTCTGCCCTTCCATCAAAAAATGTGTGCCTTGTTATGCTCAAGACTTGGGCTCTAGTTTTGCTCTGTTTTTTCCCTCCACCTCACTCCTGATCTGTATTTTCTTTTCCCACAAAGTTTTGTTTTTGGGCATCTGATCAAAAGTGCCCAGCTTTGACAGATGCCTGGATATTTTGGGGACTGTTTTGAATAGCGCTCTGCTGAAGGCTCTACCAATGGCATTTCCTAATTGTCACTTTAATTGTAGTTTGAACCCAAGACACTTGGATATGAAAAGCATTAACTTCTGGGGAGAGAATAAATGAATTTGATTTTTTTTAGCCTACAAGAGTAGAAACTAAAGTAGGACAAATCTTCAGATATGTAACGGGGCACAGCAGCACGAGGCAGAACTGCCTGTTCTTCATTAATTCTGGGTCTTTCCACCAGGAACATGGTTTTAAATTGCAGCAAAGGATTTTCAGTTTAGGCATCATAAAAAGTTTTCAAGTAGGATTGTGAAGTACTGGAGCATTTTGTCTTGTGAAGCACAGGAATCTCCATTGCTGGATATCTTTAAGAACAGGTCAGAGGAACATGTTAGGAATGAGATAACCGTGATAGTTAAGTTAGAAATGACATGTTGGGGGTATCTGAGCCCGCTGGGACTACATGAGCTGATGAGATCCCTTCCAGCCCTATTATCTGTGATGCTGCAGAGGTTTCTGAATCTTTTAGTGGAGTTCTCGCCATTTGGATGTTGGATCTTTGGATGTTGCCTTCAAGAAGAGACATCCCGTGGGATCTCTGTGGGTGCGTATCTGTCCTGCCCCTGTGCCCCTCCAAGACTGTGCTGAAAACAAACCTGGGCTTGGTTTCCCAGCTGGAGGGTTTGGTGCTGCTGCTCAAGTCTTGCTGGTAAGGTGGGACTAAGTTGAAAACCTCAGCTGATAGGACTTTGCAGAGGGTCACCTCTTTATTAAAATCTCCAGGTATGTGGTGTATTTTTGTTAAAGTCTCAGTTTCTGGACCTTACTGGCTCAGGGAGCAGGAAGCACTAGCAGGAGAAAGGATGAGTCTGGAAATGCATGGAAGAAAGCTGTCTGCAAACCTATTCTTCATATCCTCTGGGGACAAGGCAAAGCTTTATGAGCCTATGCCACAACATAAGTAATGACTCTCTAACAGGCTGGCTAGGAAAACACTGGAGGACATCAGCCAGGGAAGCCTGGGCTCTCCACCACCAGTGGGTAAGAGCAGGGCTTTTGAACAGCACAGGTTAGGTGGATCCTGCATGAGCCAGAGGGATGGGTTGGGCAAGTGGGTCTTTTCCAGCCTTGCTTCCAACGAGTCTGTGCATTTACAGAAATGCTTCCAATGCTTGAGATTAGGGAGAAAAGCTTGTAAACGTGAATCCCTGAAGATCAGAGAAAGCCCCAAAACCTACATCAGAAGGTAAATCAAGAGAATTGCAAAGTTGCTATTTCTAGAAGTTCAATTTCTTTAAAATAGATCATTACTCTGCAGAAAACTGTAGGGGTAACTGTTGACAGTGCTGACTTACGCTGGCCTAGATTTCAATCGCTCTAGCTCTAATAGGAGATTTAGTTTAATTCCGTGTCAGTGGAGTTATCCCAAATTTGCATCACTGCAGCTGAGAGCTGAATTTGGCCAGTGGTAGCCATCAATAAGAATAAAAGGCAGCAGGAGGTAATTGTTACTCTTTTTCTTGTGTAGTTAGAAGGAAAGCCTGCAAAATGTGTCTGGGAGCTTTAGTGTTAGAGGCTGCACAGCACAGCCTTTTTCCATAGCCCTTCCTACAAGAAGCAGCAGCTTTTCTGGCACAGAAGATAAAGCTGTTTTGGGAAAGAGGCCTTGTTATTTATTTAAAGTCAAGTTTCTGAGGATCCGAGAGTCTTGCATCGCTCAATGCAGAGTGAGCAAGCGAGCCGTGCACGCTTGGGGTACACTTGCAGGGAACGGGGAGCAGCCTTTGCCTGGCTGCAGCAGCCCTGCCCCAGACACCGCCGCTGTCGGTGTGCTTCGGCAGAAGAGGCTGGGTGAAATGCTTTCCGTCTTCTCTCATAGCAGTGGTGGTCCCTTCCTCATCCTCCTCACTGCTGGGGAAACCGAGTCCGGTGAGATCCCATTTTGGGTCTGTATTAGCTTTTGTAATTTCAGTGTCCTAAACATTTAGCCTTGGAGAAGAAGCAGCACAATAAAGGAAAACAAAGTTTTAAACCGTCCAGCAACTGCGAGAAAGGTGGAACTGCAGCCACACAGAGTCCAGGGGTGATCTGAGAAGCAGAGAAGTTTCTTGCTTTATCTTTCCCTAACCATCTACATCTTCTCTGGTTCATCTCATTTATGTGCTCTCTGAAGCCACCAGTCCCAGCACAAACCCTCCCTCCCTCCCTGGGCTTCCTGCTCCATTCCCCCTCTCCTCCGAACCCTCCTTCGGTGTCCCCTTCCTCCCAACCCCTGCGCTTGTCCTGGTGGGTCCAGCGTGGTGCTTCAGCAGAGCGTGTGCCTGTCTGCCTGAGGGAGCACTTTAACCTCTTTCAGTTAAACTGACGATCCATTCCAAAATCGATTTTAATCCTTGCTTATAGGTAAACCAGTGGGAAATTGAGTTCTGTTGAACTGATATAAATCAAGCGTGTTTTTCTGGAAGAGCTTCACGAGGAAGGATTTGCACCGCTGTATCAATGCAGTTTTTGATCTGACCTATCCCTTGCTTTGGTACAGCATAATTTCATTTTCTTAGGGACACTGGGGTAAACCCAGTATGATCCATCATGCAGAGGCACTCATTCTGATAGAAACAGTATAAAGCTGAAATATAGCAGAATAGTACATCTTTATCTGTGACAGCATCCGTCCTAGGATGCACCTAGGGTATTCTAGGTGCAATTTTAATGATGCTGAGCTACAGACAGACACAGTCATGTCTGTATAGACATGACTTAATCAAACTGGTTAAACTCTTCTGCATATATCCTGAAGGAAAGCAGTTGAGGTACCTTTTAAAAATACTGTATTTTCCTTACTGAAGCTTTTATTATGTCCCATATAACCAAGAGAGCAGCCAGAGTCAAGGATCAGGTTGGGTTTTTTTGTTTTGTTTCTGTTTTACTGTACAAGTGTATATTTTTAGAGATTGTGTGATCTCTGAATACATTTGGGCGTTTGTCCGAGATGCTGTAGCTGTTCTCTCCCTCTCATACATTCGCACAGCAGGCTCTGGTGGGCTTGTGCCCTGACCTGGCAGCAAGAGCCACGCCATCCAAGTGGCCGTGAGCGTGCAGAGGAGTGCCTGGGCAGAGCTCCCGTCCTGGTTGAGACCTTACGTTTTCAACTACACAGTGATTTATTTTTACAGCACTTTATCTGAAAGGAGAAGACTGAGTTTGAAGTTGTGTGATACTGAATTACCTTGCAGAAGATTCACTCTCTGCAGACACCCAGGCAGGTCTGTCGCTCTGAGAGCTCCCTGTACAAGGGTTTGGGCTGCTGAAGACTAAAAGCAGCTTTCCAGGCCGGGAGAGGTTTTCTATAATCCAGGCTAACTGTGCATAGCCCTTTATCCCTGTCTAGTTGCTAAATTATGCATAGCAGTCTCAGGTTTGCTTCAGGGCTGGCAGGCCCGAAGTCTCAGCCGTAGAGGCTCGTGATCCTGGGTTGAGCAAGCAGAAGTCCAGCCGCTGCCAGTGCCACAGAGGATGGGAGACGTGGGTGCCGGTGCCGGACGCGGCAGGATGGGGAGCGCTGGAGCAGCTCCACCTCTCCATCCCTGGTGGAGTGGGCTGCCTTCCTCTCACCTCCCACGTCCTCTGTGGTACTGCTGCCTTTTAGCAGGCTCTTTAGTGAAGGAAGGAGACCTTAGTTCTATGGTTTGCTTCAATTATAGTGACCGTCCCTGAGGAGCAGCTAAACTGCGTGTTTCCCTGTCCTGCTTCTGCAGGAGAGCTGTGAAGAGCTGCTCGGGGGGTGCTTGCTTTTTATTAGGTAGGTGGAAGGAAGGAGCGCAGCAGGGAAATGGCACTGTGCGAGGAGAGAGGGAGATGGGGTTAGTAAATGTCAAGCTGTTCGCCTCCTGTGCGTGCTCGAGCACATCCGCAGGCTGCAGGAGCAGCAGCTCTCGCTGAGGACAAGGCAGAGGTTGTAGCAAGGGGCAGGTCAGGCTCCACAGGAGCCAGCTGCCCGCACTGCTCCCGAGGGGGCGGCACGGCGGGCGCCTGGGCTCAGGGCTGCGTTCACAGAGCCGCATCCTCAGGGCTGGTGGCGTCTACGGTACCGGCTCTGGGAGTTGGCATGGGGTAGATTTGCAAAGCCCTCGCTGGACTGTGGCACCACTGCTCACCTGCGACTGCTTCCCTTTGCCTTTCCCCCTTCTGACTCCTCCACAGGAAAAAACAGGATCTAGCACCTTCCTGGCTGATGGCTGCTTTGCCAGAAGGCCGTCCCCGTGCCCTCTGCCGGTCCCCATCCCCCTCGTCCCTGCAGTAGTGTGTGATCTGCCTTGTACACCGTGGTACAGGCAGCACCGATTGTCCTGGCGGGCTGTCAGCGAGGCCGCTATCACTCTTGTCACTGCCTGCTTGATTATCCCTGACACTGCGCCGAGGCTGACATCCTCCTAATGTAATATAGACACCACAATGATTACCATCATTGTGAGAACTATAAGCACCAGACGATGAAATTTAACAACAGTAGGTGCAGCAGGGACGAGGGGCGAGATGGGAATCGTGCTGTCTCTGCTCTCTGCCTGCGGCCCTGAGCAGTCTCCATTTTCCAGCAGGACCTCTGGAGTTTTGCACTCCTTTTTCTCCCCGTTACCCAGCCACAGTGCTCCTTGCTCAGCCTGGACCATCTCATGGTGCTCTCGCCGGTCAGTTATGTTCCTGGGCAATTCTTCTCTAGGCACCCTCTTCGTCAGAGGGGTCTGCTCTGTGTACCCAAGGCATGAACAAGTCTGCTCGAGGGTTCCCCCTGTTCCTCTTCAGTGATACCCTGAGCCGTGGGGAAATGGCAGGACCCCACCATAGGTGAGATGAGACAAAATGGGCCAGACCGCCACTTGTCTGGTGGACACCAGCAGATCCTGAAGCTCCAGGAGAAGCACTGGACGAGCGTCTGAGCAAGCGGCGCCTCTAAGGGCAGGTATCCTGCTGCACTATTTGTTGTACCAACTAATTCCCTTTGCCGAGACCATATCTGGGTCACTGTACGAAGCTGATCAGCACGGGCCTGGCTGCGGGAGCTTGAAGTATCCCCCTGAACAGAGACCTTCCCTGCCCCCCATAATAATGCTAGGTGGGAAAAACCTTTTATTTTTCTGGTGTATGGCCTTTGTAGGGCATGACATGGCACGGTCCCATCTCTGGGGCACGAGGGGTTATCTCAGGTTGTGCATGGCTGTTGTACCCATAGGGGTGCAGTTTGGTCTTTGGCCTCCCTCACCTGGAGTACCCCTACTTTGAGGTGCGATGCTATGGGAGCAGGAAGGCAGCCCGCTCTGTTGCTGCACGTAGTACTTTGCTCTTTTGCAAACATGCCAGGTTTGCACTGTGATTAAACGCTGGTGTTTGGACTGCAGCTGTCCAAACCAGGTGTATTGGATTCATACAGGGGGAAAAAAAAAATAGTTTCTGGAAGATGACTGTTACCCAGACCAGACGCCTTTGCAGCAGGAGCCAGAGCGCCGCAGCGTCTCCTGGTGGGGCTGCAGGGCTTGGCCCCAAGCAAACCCCAGCTGGGGTTTGAGCTGTGGGTACAGCCTGTATCCTGGCCCAGTGGGGCTGAGAGTTGCTGGGGTTACCAGGTGCCATGACAGGGTTCAGCTTTTTGTTTGTCGTTGTTTTTAAGTGGGGCGGAGGGGGAGTCTTGGCATGGAGATGATGCTGTGCAAGCACAGCAGAGTGCTGCCCCTCCAATAGCTCGATTTTGGGGAAGGGCTGCTTCTTGGGGGATGTGAAATGGAGCTGGGGGGAGAGGGAAGGAGAAGGGGTCTGTTTTGGATCGCATGTGTACTCCACCATCCCAGCCCTCCCGTCAGTGTCCCCCCTGTTGTCCTGGGCGAGGAGGCTGGAGACTGGCCCTGCTGCCGTGCACGGGAGGCCAGCGCCCGCGGGAAACAGCAAGGCTGGGGCTGATGAGACAATTTTTACTTTCTAGTGGTGCCCAAAGGCACATGTGCTAGTGGTGCTATACAGGGAGCTCCCCCAGGGTTTGTTATTTTCCTTCATGTTTTATCATCAGATACCTTGACCCATGGGAAGGTGCTGGGTCCTCTTGTGGCAGCTCATTGAGTAGTGATTTCTGCACTCGTGGGAGTATTTCTGCACCCTTTTCTGTTCCTTCTCGGGCTGCCCAGTTTCGTGGTGCTGAGTGTGCTCAGGGGGACTGGGGAGTGGCAAATGCTTTCTCTGAACCTTGACAGCTCCCTGGATATATAGGCACGGAGGGAATTAATAGTAGAGATGAGCATCGTTTGGTGTGCATTAGGAGCAAGGCAAACAAGTGAATTTAGAGAATGGATGTTCTGAGGCAGTGTCAGATCTGGTTATACAGTTGCTGCTGTGAACGTGTATTGGCAATTGGTTGTGTTACCAGCTCTGCTCTTTAGTAAGGCTACTTAGCACTTCCCTGCTGGTTTAGATCATCTTCTCAACTGTTTATAATTGCACTATGCTTAGAAGTATTTGGGATTAAATTTTTCATGTTGCAGGCTGTCCTGAGCTGTTTGATATTCTTCCCCCCACCTGCCACCATTATAATTTTTTTTTTTTTATTTCAACTCAGTACTTTCTGTTGTTTTGCCTGTGTTAATATTTCCCCCCGCTCTTGCCACTTACTAGTTCACTCGCAGCATCTGCTGCTGGACTCTTCTTTCCACTGCCATGCCTGGATCTTCTGGCTACTGCATCCAGCTTCAGCCTTTCCTAGACTTTTTATTGAGATTTGCAGCTTATAATTTGGTCTCGATCCCCATCCCCTGAATACAACAGCTTCCTCCTCAGTGCTGCCTGAGGGCTAATGCCTCCATAGGTAATTCAGGGGCTCTGTGCAACCCCTCTCCTGTCCAATAACTTCAAGTTTGCCGGCCACGTTGAGCAGGGCTAATGCAGGGGCATTACTTCTTGTGTCAGCACCGCTGGAGTATTTGCAGGATTGGGCTTCACTCTCGTGTTCCTGCATTGCCACCCACTCGCCCTGCCTGTTGGGGGGTACGTGCAGACTGTGAGGGGATGGGGTGTGTTCACGAAGGGATTGCAAAGTAAAACACAGTCTACCAAGAGCATGCAACCTGCACCCCCTTTCTCCCTGAGGCTGCCAGTATGGCTGTGTGTGAGTGTACCTACATGGAATAAGAAGCAGGGTTTCTTGACTTTGAGGTCACTGCTGTTACAGATTTCAAACCCAGATCCCAGAGCACCGGATCACAGGAGAATTTCAATGAGAATGGCTTTCTAATCTGGACAAAACTAACGGGTTTTGCCATCGCTGAGGAATGTTTGGGATGTCTTTGGCCAGAAAATTCACCCTCCGATTCAGCTCAAGGAAAAACCCAATATGGGAAATGTCACCTTAGATAAGTAAAACCCGGCCAAGTTCTGAACAACCCAAAGCAAAATGCTACAATGGAGAGCGCAAAGCTATCTTAATTGCCTGGAGCACTACCATTCATTCCCCTGCCTGTCTGGTACATTCTTGTGCTCGTATGGTCACTGTTAATTCATGCTGGATTGTTCTAATTAACGCCGATGAACTGTTCAGCCAAGAAGACTGCAGAGCTCTGCAGCTGCAGGGAGGGCTGGAGGAACATCTCCTGGTTTCTTTTTCTGTTTTTTCCTCCCTTGTGGACAGGCACCGTTTCTGTCCGTAACCAAAAGGAGCCAATTTTCTGTTTCATAATAGG
Source organism: Aptenodytes patagonicus (assembly GCF_965638725.1). Lineage (NCBI taxonomy): Eukaryota > Metazoa > Chordata > Aves > Sphenisciformes > Spheniscidae > Aptenodytes > Aptenodytes patagonicus. Next base: position 6,371,119 of record NC_134956.1, read on the forward strand.
AAAATACTAATGTCAGGACGCCCTCCTTACCCAAAGCTTTCTCCTTGAAGATTGCTCCTCTTTGCTTTCCTAATTGCCGCTGCTCAGCTGGAGGTAGCGTGCGCCTTCCAAACACATTATTTTGTTATGCTGTTACTTACCAAAGGGAAAAAAAGAGTGTGAGAGAATATTGCTTTGTGTCAAGCTTTCCTCGCTTTAACCCTTTCTGTGGTGATGTGGGGCGTTTTTCTCTAGCGCAGGATGTTTTGCTATTGGCAATACATGCTTTTTGATGTGAAGCTTGGGGTGTGATGGAGCTCTGATGTGAAGAACACCTAGAAATAATTTCTTCTGGAGTTTGAGGATGCCTCTAAAATGTGTTCTCTTACTAAAGCATCCTCTTTGGAGTCACTGCACTCACATAGCAATCACCTATAATAAGACAAGAGTTGCCGAATTATTGTCGCGTATGGGTGGTTTGGGGACCAAAATGACGTGGGTGAAGCCCTTGGGATCAGGTTGGCTGAAACCTTAATGCTTGGAGTTACCCTTCCTTGAAGACTGGCAGGTCTGGAGCCTGTGAGAGCAGAGCCTTGGGGAGGGCGCTGGAGCCATGCTCCACATGTTTCTTAGGGACTGAGAAGTCGGACAAGGATCGCAGATATATGGCTTGCTGCATCTCTGCTCCTGGCTCATGGGCCATGCTCTTGCCGGTCAGTAACCAGGAAAATTCACAGAAATGCTGTTTTCTCCAGAAGCTTCAGAAATGAGCAGGTCTGAGCCTTTTGTGTGCCACCCCACTGATAGTGGCAGGGTGGGTTACCATCCTGGCAGCCAGGGCAGGTTACCTGAATCCCCTGGGGCTTTTTTGGGAAAAAACCCAGTTGCCTGGAGTAGAGCTAGGATGGAGTAATGGTGTATGTGGACACAAGGCTGCTGGGAGAGGCGTGCTGTTGGGAATTTCCTAGTGACATGGAAGAAAGGAGGAGCTCGGGCAGAGCAGGGACCCCAGCAAGAGCTGCAGAAAACGAAGCTGAAGCCTGAAGATTAACCCTGTAGGTCTGGAGGGACCATGCAAAGCCGAAAGAGCAGCCTTTTGCTTAGTCTCCGAGCATACTCCTGTGGCTTCAATGTCAGAAACCACTTTCTTTAACCATGAAAGGAAAGGGGAGGCAGTGGTGGTGGGGTCTCTGCTCAGGCTCCTGAATTCATCGCCAGCTGCCTTTCAGTGAGCGGAGTCGCTTTCTGCTCCAGTTCATTAACATCTGGAAAAGAAAAAGGGTGGAGTAAGTATAGAATCATAGAATAGTTTGGGTAGTTTGCCGACATATCAGGAGGGTCTCATCCTGTTCTTGAGCTGTGTGATGTGCTGCTGTCTGGATCCTGGGCACCTGCCTGCCCATACCTTTATTTTTGCTGGCTCCACCAAGAGAAAGTTGTGGCGGTATCAGCCTGGTGGGTGTCTCTAGCCAAGCTTCTCCTTAGTCCTGCCTTCGTGCTGCCAGCACGGGGTGAAATGTGGGCGTTTCTGAGGTACGTGTTTGTCTTGTGGAAGCTGGTTGTTTACTGTTTGTGTTTGGGTGCTGCTCCGAGACCCAGGACAGATCGGGGCAGAGGCAGGCAGATGTTTCGTGAGAAATGGTTTCTGCACCACCTGGTCTCTTCCTTTGTCGTAGTGGTCAGGTCTGCAACAAACCAGCAGTTACAGGCAGAGCATTTCACCTCTAATGAAGTTCCAGCAAAGAGGGGTTTTAGTCCCGTGGGAAGCAATGATTCAGTTCCCAAGGATCATGCAAGCTCGGGTAGGTGCCAAACATGCTTAGCATGGAAATCGCAGTTAAGCATGGAGTCAGCTACCTCCTTGGGGAGGTCTAACTCTCCTTGGAGCATTTTCTGCTGCCGATGTCTTCATGTCTGGAATTGCAGGTATTTGCAAGTAGCCCGAGGAGTCAGAGAGAAGCAGAATCCTGTTTGCTGTGTGGTTTTCTTCTTGTATCTTACTTAAGAAAAGATACGGCATGAGGATATTTTTTTTTTCCCTGATCTCAGATGGTTGTAAAAAGCTCTTCTCTTTTACCCTGTATTGGTTGCACCTGAGTGTGCAGACAGGCCAGGTTAACAAGTCGGAAAATGATCTGAGGAGGTGACTGTGAGGGGTTGGTGGTTGCGAAGTCTTGTGGTGGGACTGAGCCCTTCTTGTTGGGGCAGTGCTGATGCTGACAGCACTTCCCTTGGGGCTGGCATTCTCCTCTGCAGTTGTGTGATGTGTCGTGGAAGGGCAGGCCTATGGGTCACAGCTGCGCGCTTTGGGTGCAAACACTCAAATCCAGGTAATTGCATCTGACCTTCAGGATATTCCCAGTACAGATCTGTGCCTCTCCCCACCCCAGCCTGGCCAAGTCCTGGACTGGTGGTACAAGTCCTGATTTCCTGAGGGGTGCCACTTTACTATGGCTTGCTTAGAGACGAGGTTTTATCCTACTTCATGTGATCCCCTTGCTCCCATTCCTGGTACCCACTGCTGCCTGTGCCCGGGGCTGCCCTGCTTGCACCCGTGCTGCCAGGCTCCGCACCTAACGAACCCCGCGGGCAGTGCACAGGGGGCTGGGGGCAGGCAAGGCAGTTGGTCTTGCATTTGCAAAACCCAGCAAGTGGCCTTGGGGAGCGGGCGTGTGAGCAGTCAGTGGGCTTTAGGGGTGTGTTTGGGCGAGGGAGACCACAGGAGGAAGCGTGGTGGCTCTGCCTGTGCCGCTGGTTTGGTTCCACAGAGGTGGGGGGATGTGGGCAGTGTGGTGAACAGCTCAGCTTTTGAGTGACAGGGGGGATGCGCGTAGCCTGCAAGCATGAAGGCAGGCAACTATAAAGCCAATGGTGTGGGCAGCAGGTCGAATGCACTTTTTTTTTCTGGTTGCAAAGCCTTTCTTCCCTTGTTCCCCTCATTTCCAGAGCCGATATTGTTACCTAATCCACGTTGCTAAAATTCTTCTGTGTTAGAGGATCAGCTTTTCTGTGAGAAGACTGCTGTACTTCTCTCTAATGTTGACTGTCTTTCTTTCTCTTGTTTCCCTTCTTAGATCTACAATGAGAATAGAAACCTGTTTGAAGTCAAGGAGAACGTGCCCAGGAAATTGGTGGAGAAGGTCGCAGGGGACATTGAGAGCCTCTTGGCCAAGAAAGTCCGTGCTTTAAAGGTAAGGTGATGGGCCTGTGTGCTGATATGTTCAGTTTGAAGAAGAGGGTTGATGCTGGCGTAGCATTGTGATTTCAGCTTCAAAGTAATTTCTGTGGTTGCGTGGCCTTTTCTGGGAACTGCATCCTGCAGTTGCACAGATTCATATGAAGTCTGCCTGGGGTGTGAGGTGAGGATGTATCATGTGAGGATCTACTGTAGGTATCTTCCTGCTTTTTGTCTCCTCCCACTGTCATGTGAACACCTGAAGGTGCTGCCACAAGAATACAAGTGACGGCAAAAGCCTGGCAGCAAATTTGACCCAGTCATTTAACTGGGGGTGTGGTGAGCGGGAGCGAAGGTACTGCGGTATCCCTGCAGTGTTTCAGACAAGTAGGGTTTTTTTCCTGTTTAGGAGAGGACGCACTGAAATGTTTGTGCTGGTGCCTGGCACTTGAATCCTGTGATTGACTGTGTGTGTGAGTTGCCCTCGTGGGTGCCTGCGTACATTTCCAATCTATCGTCCTATTTTGTAGCAATCCTTTTAAAATGAATTCATTTTATCTGTAGTGGAGTGAGGTAACCTGCTCGTGGTGCCGGCTCGATAAAACCCAGTGGTGGCTGTAACAAGGCGGCAGCAGGGCTGTGCTCTGCTACAGCGTTCTTTGCCGCTGGGGCAGAAACAGGTAATTGCCTTCCTGGAGAGATGGAGATACCCTCTCTGCTGCAGAGGGGTATGGGAGCCATGTAAGAGTTTCACTTCCAGGAGCTGTAGTCTCCTCTCGAATACCTGACTGTAGCGAGCAGGATGAAGTTGTGCAACGGACATCTGGCAGTATGGCCAACTGGGCATGCCTTGCAGCTTGGTTAACTAGAAGTGCTTTTGTGGGGCGATAGGTAAGGGGAAGGCTCGGAGCAGGTAGCATAGCTGTTGTGTCTGCATAGGGACTATAGCCAAAAAGACTTGGTCACCCTTCAACCTGATCGGCAGGAATGGGAGCACAGGAAAAAGTACCATGGTGAGGAAAAGGTGTTGCAATAACTGAGGTGTAACTAAGGCAGTGAGAGTTTGGAAGTGACCTATCTCCATAGCTGGGTAAGAAGAAGTAGCTCAGAGAAGGTACACAGAAGGAATCCAAGACACCCATGTAGGCCAGGGGAGTTTCAAGACCTGATAGGATCTGAGTCAAGTGTGGTTGAAGGCCAGCTTGACTGATGGGATGGCACGGGGTTGTCCACAGTAACTGATAAATATGGTAACTGTAGGGATTTGGGTGAAGAAGATTGTTGTGTATTCAGTTCTTGAGTTTGGGGGAGGTAAAGATCAAGCCTACTTGGGACTCACGCCAAGTGTTTTAGCTTGAATGGAAGGAGCTGAAGTGGGTGTAAACATTGTCACCACTGCATTTGGGTTTGCAGAAGTGAAGAACAGCGAGACCAGTTCTTTTCTTAACATGAGCTTACATCCCTGTGTTTGCACAGTTTGTGTGCATGCGTGAGCATATATCATCTATTAAACGTTCCAAAGATGTGCACCACCTGTAGATGCTGGAGGAAGACACGGGTGACAGAAGTTAACTGCAAACTTGATACACACCTGGACAAGATGTGGCTCCTGTGGGATGGGCAGGGTAATAACACTGGGTTACCCGGCAAGACTGTGCCGGGTGGTTTCTACTGTGCCATTTGAATTTCAGCTGATCAGTCGCAGTGTTTTTCTTACCCTTTGCTCTGACTCACACCGACTTGGAGAGAGTTTGTGCACCTTCTGGTGCGAGGTCAAGGGTAGGGCTGCTGCCTGTGGTACAAATAACCTTGTTTGTCTTCCAATTTGACTTCCCTTTTGTTGGGTTTTTGGGCAGGTTGATGTGCTGTTAAGGGCTCACCTGATGCTGGACCCGATGCAGAGGAGTGATTCTGGCAGCACTGGTTAGGTAACGAGCACTTGCTGGTGTTTTACTGTAGTGGAAACAATGATCCGTTGACCTGAATGAGTCCCTTCAAGAGGACTCCTTCAGAGCGCAGTCGCTGGATGGAGCAGTCTCTTACATCCAGCTTGTGTGTAAATTCTTGGCATCTTGGATTGGTGGTACTGACAACAAAATCTGGAAATGGGGAAGTTGATGGGAGGAGAAGTTGGATCTTCTGAATTTCTTCCACATTGTACTAAGCTACTTCAAAGCAGTGGGGTTCCCACAGCTTCTTCCACTCTCCAGCCTGTGTTTTCTTCTGTTTCAACTCTCCCCTTAGTTGAATCATCTCTCCTGGAGTCATTTCCTCCCCTTCTCTCATGACTCACGAGAGTGATGATGACTTCTTGAAATATATTTTTCAGCATCTGAGTCAGGTGGGACTCCATGTATCAGCGAGGGCAGGTGAGGAGGGAGAAATGGATCCTCTCCTTGAAGTATGAATTGCCGCGTCACTCGTACTCACTCTACTGAAAAGATGCCTCCCTGTCTCCTTTGCTGCAGGAGAGAGAAGGGATATTGCCTGTGCTTTGGTGAGGCTTTGTAGGAAGGTGCTAGCTAGCCTTTGGGCACACACGATGGACGCACGCTTCAAGAGTGCCATTCTGATTAGGTGGTGATTCAGTCCAGCCATCAAAGAGCCTGTTTTCCTCTGTTTCTAAGTGAAAATATTAATGTGTCTTTATTAAAGTTAAGCTGTGTGCAGAGCGCTTATCAATAATACATAGTTTCTTACCTTGTGTGTTGCATTTCTAAGAAGCAGAAATCAAGCACAAGGAAACCAAACTCGGCTGTCTGGCCCTGACAGCCATAGTGCAGTGCTGTGGCATGGGTCTGGCACTAGCAGGACTCTCTGATTTCACACGTGCTTTTTGGAGGACTGCCGGAGACAGGGGTGTGTAGCAAAGAGGATAATTGTTTCCTAAAATAACAGTAATCTACAAGGGGCTGGTTATTTGGATGCTGTCCCTCCCTTTTTGTTCCGGACCATCATATCTGATGACAGTCTCATCATGGGACAGAAAAATTCCTAGGAAGTTCTTTTTGCAATCCCCACCTGTTCCAGCTGGCACTAGAGAAAAGCATCTACAGCTAGCTCCTGGGGGACTTTTACCTTGTGTCCCAAGCAGCGGCCTCTATTTGACATGGAATTTTATCACCGCTAACTGCCCTTTTCCCCAGCATCCTCCAATGTCCTTTCTCCGTGATGATTTCATTGCTTCAAGCCTGCCCTCATGGTCTCCTTTGGGCTCTGTAGTTCCAGCTGCCTTTTATTCCCAAGCTTTAGCAGGAGGGGAGGTAGAAGAGATGGTCTTCAATACCAAAAGTACAGCTGCTCTCCTTTGAAATGGAAGTAAAAGATATTGCTATGGTGGAGTAACTCCTGAAGGAGATGACGTTAAATTTACACAGCGTATTGCATTGTGGGGAAGTTCCAGGGATCTCGCTACAGGTGAGGTGTAAGGAAACAGTAGGTATGTTCCTGACTGGGTAGAAGTTTAAGGGGCTGCTCTTGGCCACGCTCATGAGCTTGCCCTTGTTAGGGCTGAGAAAGACATCTTCCTTCACATGTGGAAAGGAACAAGGTGGCAGGTTGCCAGATGACTACAAATCCCCGTTGTGTTTTCCTTGTGATGGGAATCACAGCTGGCTGGCTCGTGGATCGACATCATCTGAGACTAGAATTCAACAGGTTGGTTGCTTGCCAAATAGATTCTTTTGCCTTTTTTTTTTTTTTAACTTAAATTTCCTATCTCTTCTTTGATCTCTCAGTGTGTTTGGACCCCTCCTTGCCTTTGTATGTGCCCAGAGAGATGTGTACCTACAATTTAGGGCTTCTTTGGTGAGCTTGTTTAGGAGACCAGCTGTTGGAGTTTGCTGCTGGTGGAGCACTGAGTGAGCCAGGGCAAAGCCATCACCTGGGGGCGGGCATGGGGTGGCCGCCAGCTCTGGATTCCCAAACCCGAGAGGCATTTTTCTCTCTTCCCCTTTCTTTTCTTCTCTCACTGTAGCCTACTCTAGGATTCCCCACTTCACCCGTAGCGGTGAGAACTTCCCTTCCTCTAAAGTCTTAGTGGCTGTGTTTGGTGAGGTTGGTGAAGGTGAGGCAGTTCTCTGTAGAAAGGAAGGCAAGCAGCAAAGGTAAAAGGCACTGGAAAGAGCGTCCCTTGCCATCAAATCCAGCCCCTTGCCTTCTCCATGTGCCCAGAACACAAGGGCATCTCTTCTTCCCTTCCCTGTGCTGTTTGCCTTTCCCACTTTGTGCTCTGCCTGCAGACCTGTGCTGCTCCTTCCTGCCACGCTACGTCCCTGGATGCCCCAGCCCTGTCTGCTCCTCGTGGCCACCAAGGAGATCTCGGCAGCCCAGCCTCACTTTCTCACCCGTGCTGGCAATACTGAACAGCGTGGATCAAAGTGAGGGGGGGGGCTGAGGAGGGGCTGCTGAGGTGATGAAAGGCTTTGGAAAGCGTCGGTGCAGGCGGCTGAGGGGTTGCTGCATCGTTTCTGCTGCACAAGCCCAATGCCCCAGGAAATTCTTCTATTGCCACAAAAGCATCTCTGCAGTAAAAAGGTGGTGGGGGATCAAAAGGAGGTCATTACTTGTGGTGCAGGATCTAGGAGGGTACTCCCCCCCTCTCCTTCAGGTCTACAGACACCCCAGATCCGTTTCTTTTATAATACTAGGTGAAGTGCATGAGCGATGCCTCTGAGTCTGTCCTTTCCCAAAGCTCCGCAGACTGGGGGAGAAGGGAGTTGTGATTTGATGGAGGAGGTGGCTGAGAGATGGAAATTTTAGATCCTAGGGTATGTTTTAGGCTTGTTTCTACTTTTTATGCAGTTCTTGCGAAGGCTGCTTTTGGATGCTGACTGCTTCATCCTTCACATATTTAACCACAGACAATTTGCTTTGCCTCCTGCGAGCGGCACATCCCACTGTTATGATCCTGGGTTATGCCCTGAAGTGAGCTATTTATACACTGTGACCGGCCTAAAGACTGCTGTCTGTGCTGGTGGTCTTCCCCCATCTCTAAGAAGAGACCTCCCTATCCACAAAACACGGTACGAATGTCTGTGGGCTCTGGCGTTGCCCCCATGGGATGCTGGTGGCATGGTTGCGCCAGTATTTTTTCCAAAGAGCTGTTTTAGTTTTGCATATTGTACATCACCGGCAAAATCTTTTGGCTTAAGGTGAAGTTCATTGCATTTTCTGATGGACCTCAGCTGTGTGCAGTAAGTGTCAAATACGACGCATTGAACAGAAGTGCAGCAAAGTGGCATTTCATGTCTCAGAGAATTTATAAGAAGTGTGTATTACACATATGTGTGTGTATTTTACATAGATGTGTGTATATGTAGTAGGTTTGGTGCACCTTGCATGACTCCGGTGATGAGAGAACTAACAGCACTTACCAGTAGTTAAGAGAAAAGTTTGTGGGGTTTGTTTTTTCTGTTGTTGTGGAATTTAGCTGCATATTTTTGTTGCTATGTTTTTAGCTCCAGTGTGGCATGAGCATTTGGGGGAAAGGAGGGTTCAAGGCTCCTGTTCCTTCAGCTAAGGTGTAGGAGCTCACAATGTATTTCACTGAAGACTTTCAGATTTTCCTGTAACGAGTAGGAAAACCTACACTTGGCGTTAGACATTTTCTTTTGGCAGAAAAATGAATACAAAAGACAAGACTCTGGGGATTTTCTGTGTTTTGAAAGCATACTGCAGGGACGTCTGGCTGGGTTTCTTGTGGCTACAAAGGCTGGATGAACATGGCTCTAGGAGTTTGGGGCGTTCCCATCTTCCTTTGCCTCAGATCCTAAGGGAGGGTGGCTGGAAGAGCTGGGATTTGGTGCACGGCAAAGATGGTTGATCTGGAGATGAGTAAGGCTTGGGATTTCTTACTGCCTTAAGCAAATTTCTCAGTTTTGTCTCTGATTTCCACCCCCCGCCCTCGGTTTTGGGTTTTCCCACTTACTGGCGTTTTTTCCTTGCATATTCGTTCTGATGTGACAGTGCAGTTAGTATTTGGCCATGCTTTAGGATCCTCTGATGGAGGGCGAGGTGGGAGTTTGTTGCATTACCACGAAGTACTTACCAAGCCAGCTTCTCGGGGGCGAGAGCTGGTCAGCGGGGGCATTGCGGGAGGTAGGAGCTCAGGCCGGTTGTGCTTTTAGTCCCGGTTGAATGCTCAGTGCATTACTGTTCAGCTGGGACAAGTTCCAAGCTCCATTTATGTCTGGCACAAGCATATATCAAGAGTGCAGAGGGGATTTAATTGGACAGGTTTATCCCTTTAACAATTCTGATAGCCCTGAGATTTCCCTTGCAGGTATGTGGTGAACAGAGTCTTTATCAGCTCTTCTGCTCCCTGATAGGGACAATAAAAGGTTTCACTTGTCTGAAGAGCTGCAAAAATTGGCATGCAGCAAAACAACTCTCAGCCCAGTTCAGAGCATCTCCCTGCTCCCTCCTCTCGGCGGCGGAGGTGCTGACCTCCATCGCGGTGTGGGCTGGTAGGAAATCAGCACTGCGGGCACGGCGGCCTTCTCTTCCCTCCTTCGCTGTTGGGGGTGTTGCTGTCCTCTGGTCTTGGTGGCATGTGGTCTTCAGGGCAGGCAGCGAAGGGGGTCAGCGTTCAGCAGGAGCAGCCCTGGGGTCATACTGGATTTCTCCTCCACTGCTGGCAGTCCAAGGTCCCATTGCTGTCTTGCTGCCCTGCTGAGCTGTCTGAAGCAAGTTCTTCCAAGTGCTCGTTGGCCAAGTCATCGGTGTGTTTAACTAGAGGGGTCCCAGGACAGGGGAGAGAGACCCTCCTGAGCTGTAGTGCATCAGGGATTTGGGTTGGGTGGCAGCATACGGTGCTGCACACGTGGCCCTCGTGGGTTTTCCTGCTGTGCTGCGATACAGCCCTGGATTTTACCTGGTGGGGGACTTCTGGGCATGCCAGAAGGCCACCAACAGTCACACCCTGGCCCGCTGGGTCCCAGACGAGTGTCCAAGCTAAGGGACACGTTACCTGTCTTGCCTAGGCAGCAAAATGGGGGAGGAAAAAGGGACTAAACATAGTTCAGGTGAGCTCAGATGCAGCCTGTGGTTTTGGTGGGATGTGGGGCTTCATTGCCCCGTGCACACCCGCCCCATTGCAGCCCCACAGCCACAGACAGGAGCTCTTGCATTCATGGAGGAAGGACCACAACCAACATCAACCTTGCGCGTGCTGAAGTACAAAACATTTAAAGGTATGATCTCTGTGCTTTGTTAATTCATAGTGACAAATCCATCCCTTTTCCCCCTTCTTTGCTAATTGCTGGTTGGTGGCTTTTGTTTTTAATTCTATTTTTAACTTGCTCCTAATCAAATCCTGGCTCACTGTCCCCGTGTGTTTGTTTATTTATTCGTGTGTGTGTGTGTGTCTTCTCCTGCCTCACGATTGTTCTTGCGCTGGACCTGCTCCAGTAATCCAATTTGAATCCAATCTCCCAGGTCTGGAATTCTAATTTACAGATTGCAGAGGGGAGGCAAACAATGCCCGCGCACCAGGATGGGGGTTTATTGTCTAATCTAATCAGGGACAATCAGATGTTTGTAACAAGTCTATCAAAACTGTATTGGGCCAGTTTGCCGAGCAATGTAACCAGCTTTCTTAATAGCGCTAACACAATTTAGGGCTTCCTGCACTTTCATGCAGATTATGTTGAACGTTTGTTTCCCTTTCTTCTCCCATGAACACTTGGCAGCAGCCCAGCCCCATGGGCTTTACAAACTTCCTAAGCTGCTTGGTGCACTCTGCGGCTGCGGGGGTTTGCGAGGGTGCGGGGGCTCCTGCTGCTGCCTCCCCTGGCACCGCCACGCGCTGGAAGTTGGATCCGGTTTGGGGGCACCCCTGCAAGGTACGGACTCAGTATCGCAAATGCATCTGGAGTCACAGATGGTGAAGCGAAAAGCAATGGTCCTGACCTGTTAAAATATTCAGTAAGTCTCTGTAGCAGGTCTCTAGCCCTCTACGCATGCTGTCAGCCTTCAGGCACCGTGGGCTTGTCTGGCTGTTGGCAAAGAACAAATGAAGAAACTTTTGTCCTCTCTTGCCCTTGGCAGATTAAGGCTGTTGTTTCTGGGTATTTGTTTTAAGAAGTTTGGATGGTTGCAGTTCAGAGAAGAGACCTCTTTGGGGTTTTTTGGGATGCCCTCCCAGGGCCGGCAGCAAAAGAGGAGGCAAAACCAGTTCTGCAAACGAGCTAATGTCTCTTATTATAGCTCTCCAACCCAGAGTGGAGTTTTCTTACTTTTCCTGTGCAAATAAATAGTTTTCTGACTTTCCCCTTCCCAAAACCTGAGATATCCCCCTGGTCCCTTACCCTGGCAGCTAGCTGTCAGCCAGGAGGTGAACTTACACTGGCTCTCACGCTGCAGGTCTGTACCACTTAGCTCTGTACCGGATGCCTTTGCCCAGGGATTTATTTTAGGCTTATGGATTCCTCCCTGCCCCAAAGCATCTTCCCTTTGGCAGGCGCTATGTGCTGCACTCATCCCTGAGGCAGGCACGTCGAGGGGAGCTGCAGCGTGCTGCTGGTCCCTGCATTGTGCCCAGGGCTGAGGTTTGTGGTCTCAGGTCACACAGCAGTGCTGGGAGCTTTAGCTGGGCTTTTAGCCTGAGCAAAGCTTGTCCTCGTACCTGCTCTCTGAGTGCTGCTGGGCTGGTTTGCACGCACAGGGAGGAAGACTCTGAACTCCCTCTAATGGGAACTAACCTTTCTTTGGGGGTTTAATTGCTGTGCATGCCTTGTCTTTCTGCGCTCTGCACCCTACAGTGCGAGGAACCCAGAGATCTCTGAGACTAAGTGAAGAGAAGGATGAAATAGTCCTTAAAGGGTGTTTTACTTCCCTTCCTAAAACTGCGTTGTGTATTTGACAGCAGTTTGCATGTTGTTTTTCAGTTTTTCCTGGTTTCTCCAGCACAGGAGCAGCACTCTTAGCAGAGGTGGAGGTAACTAAAGCCATTAGTGTTGTCAAGGGATTTGCAGCAGTTGTAGTTCCTGCCTGTCTCAGAGCTCAGATCCATCAGCTTGGTCCTTCTCCTCTCGAGCTCCCGAGGCCTGGTGGGGCTGCCTTATTCTATGCACTAAGGGGATGCGTTTGGGGATGGTTGAAAGGATAAAAGAAGATGAGTAAGACTTACCGTCTATCTATATAGATAGATATACATATAAAACTGGTGAGTGATGCAATAGAGGAGGGGGTCTCCGAGGGAATTGGTGCTAGGGAAGAGAATTGCCATTTAATTCTTTATAAAACAACCTTTAAACATGGTTGGGAAGAAATGTTTTCAATGATAGCAAAATAAAAGAAACCATGTCACTGAAAAAGGGATTTATTTGAATTTCCTTGGTTAGTTTTGGCGTGAGAAAATGCATTTCCATGGCAGTTTGGTAGCTAGAGTCGCTTCTGCATCCTGTCCTATGGCTTCGTAATCTGTGCATGGTGGGAGAGGGCGAGGGGAGGATCTTTATTTCCCCGGGGTTGCCTGTAGTTTTGCAGGGAGTGTGTACCTCTGCGCTTATGGATCTGCTCTCAGTCCCTGGGAGTTCGGCCCCTGCCCTCCATGCTGCTGTATATCCTTGAAGAGCACTCTGAAGCCCAAGATCTTGGGCAGAAAAGGCTCCCACCAATTTATTCTCGTTTCGTATTTTTCCCCCTGAATGTTTGAAATGCATCATCTGGGATGGAAGGCTCTTATATTGAATGGGAATAATTGACCTGGGAAGAAAAACTAAATCATTTTGAATTCAATTCAGGTAGAAGGAGGATTTTTTTTTTTTTTAAGGGTTTCATCCTCTAGTTGAACTAAAAATCAATTATTTGTATAGCTCTGTTTATGGACAAGTAGCGAAGTTAAAGACTCTAATGATTGAGGGGGTGGAGGCTTGGTCCTGCAGGTTAATGGACTTGCATGAAGCTTTTTTGTCTCAAAAGCTCTCTTCAAATCCCACCTTCTTTTCCTAAAGAAAGTGGATTTGGCAAGTCTCATTTCTGCAGCCCACAAAGCGCAAATCAGCTTTGGCACAGTTCAACTTGGTAGGTCTCTGCATGAGAGTCCGATGACTTGAATAGCAGGGATAGCTGCAGGTGACGAGCAGGAGGCTCGTGTGAAGACGGCTTGCATTTAGCTTGGCTGTGGGCAAGTGGTGCTGTGCTGTTACACACGAGCTGGCACGTGAATGCGCTCTCTGTCTTGTAGTATGGTGTCTGGTGGGGACTGTGCTTTCTGTTCCACGTAGCTTTGCTTTGCATCTGCTGCAGCTTTAAAGGCATAAGCCTGAAACCCATCAGCACCCAGCCCTACCCCATAGCAAGGAGCTATTATATATTCCCGGAGCAGCTGATGTCCATTAAATGTTTGAGTGACACTACAACAATGTGTAAAATATCTGTGATAAGGATCTAGCAAATCTTAATAAAAAAAAAAGGCGACAAGAATGTAAATTGCACATACAATTGTGATAAAGAGCCAGAGATAACATTAAAGAGATTGTATCAATTTAATGCAAGTTTAGTGCCAAAGCCTGTGATCTGCTGTTTAAAGAGGAGTTGTTGGGAGCCTGTGGTATTCCAGCAGACAGTGCTCAAATCGTCCCGGTCCTCTGGACCGGCCGTCCCTGCAGCCAGCATGCTGCATGGAATCTGCCTACTTCCAGGGGATTAATGAAAACCTCTCCTGCTGCTATAATAAAATAACATTCCTTGGAAAAATGAAGTGCCCCTCTGCCTGCTGGCCTTTGGGTCCCTCAAAATGCAATTAAAAAGCAGCTTAATACAGCCACGTGATGAGAAATCTGTCAGTGTTCACAGGCACGATCTGAAGTGAAAGCAAGATGAAACAGATGCGAGCAAAAATATTTAACCGTGCTCCTGCCTGCCTGCCTGGTGGTGCTTGTGGAGCAGCCAGCTGAACGGGGACATGCAGGGCTGGAACTGGGTTAGCTGGGGGAGCTGGCAGCAGAAGCAGCTCCGCAGGCACAGAGCTGGGCTGCAGCAGCACCTGCAAGGGCACAGGAGCTCATCCGTAACCCAGCCTGGGCTTTGTGTGTCTCTGCTTGCCTGGGCCTGCCAGAGTCCCCTATTTTCTGGACTGGTGTTTCTGCTTTATGTCCTTGCTTTCTGTCCCTCCTCTGCTGTTTCAGATATGCCATGTCCCTGAAAGTGGCCGGGGAGCACGGCGGTAAAGGCTGTTGGAAGTAGCCTTACAGGTTTGATGAAGTGGGAACTCCAGTTTTCTCAGCACGGTGCAGGGCTGCCGGCCATAGGTCGGTATTTGTGCCTGCCAAAATGTCTTCCCAAAACTTTAAACATAATAATGGGAATTAAAGCTAATTTTAAATGGTGGGTTTTTTTTTTTTCTGCAAGCATGAAAATTAAAAAAAATTCCTTTAAGCAAAGCTGGTAATTCCTTAGCAAGTGGGGCATTATAAAAGCTGGTACTGAACCACCCTTCCAGACTGGGATGCTAGCGCAGGGCTCCCACGAGCGCTGGCAGTGCTGCCTGTCTGTGGCTGATCGGCGCTGCAAAATGAACGATCGTCTTTGGCCGTCCTGTGTTTGCCTTTTTGTGTGCTGCGACTTGTAAGAGGCATGAGCTGAAATCCCACCTCAGCTCTACAAAAAGAGCTGCTGTAGCAACAACAACTTTACTGGAGTTGTGCTGGGAGCAGTGTTTCATGTTGCACGCCAGTAGATGGCACAGCTTTTATATCAGCTAATTATATAGGGAGAAAATGCCGGTCTGTGCCGTTCCTGTTGCTAATCTTAGCCATGCCTCGCTCTCCACTCGCACAAAAAAAGATGTCTCTGCTGATGTGCCTGTAATTGAGGAAGTCGGATAAGATTACGGGAGACGATGTTGAGCTTTGCAACGTTGGGGGGCAGTGGGAAACCATGATGGGGAAGAGGAGGTAAGCAACCGTGCTCTTGGATGAGCGTGGAAGAAGATAAGCGAGCTTCAAGGTGGTGGTAGTTTGGCTTCCCACGCACATTCCAGCGAATGATGAATTCCCTTAGGACAGATATATTTGACAGCTCCAGCTTTACGCATGGGGAAACTGAGGCCTGGAGAGATCATACTTTGTCTTTGATACACCCGGGAACGAGAGCTGTGCTTCCTAATTAAGTTCTGGGACTTTAGCTACAAGGTGTCCTTCATGCGTGGTTACTAGAATAACATCTCCCAGGAGCTCAAAACTCCTTCTCTCTGCTCTGCTTGGGTTTGGCACTATTGTTCCCTGGCCAGTTCAGGCTTTGAATGTGAAATTTTTTAGCAGAAAATGTGAAATGCACCCTTTTGAAAGAGTTCAGCCTTAAATCTTCTGCCTGCATGATGCTGCCCAGCTGTTTTGCACCTCTCCTAAGCCAAAGCAGCGCTCTGGCCCGTTCAGGCTTGGCACGTGGAGCTTGCTGAACGGTGGCCACTGGAGCTGGGAGGGTTGCTCAAGTGCAGCAAGACAGCCGTGAAACAGAGAGGGAGGCTGCCCGTCCCTCCATGCCCCTGTCCTGGGAGATGTGCAGAGACCCCAGCGTTAGAAGCAATCTTTCTTCCTACCTTCTGCCTGCTGAGGAACTTCTTTTCACGGCTGAAATTGATTCTTGCAAGTGGATGCAAAGGATATATCCCAAATCTTGAGGGCCTGAAGTGCGTGTGGAATATAAAACAGAGTGTATGCATGTGCTGCTGTAAATGGAGTTGTCACTCTAAAAGAAATGGGGTTTCTAGTGCTTGTCAGATCACTTTAAAACCATTTTTATTACTAGATTACATTCTAAGATAAAGTTTATTGTAGCAAAAAGGAGGGAAGGTGTAGGATTTGACTGCAGATTTGGAAACACTTAAAAATTATGAGAGTCTTTGAGCCTTAGCTGAGGGCAGACTGCCTGCTTCAGGGTTTTCCTCCAGGCCGTCTCCTGCCCAGCTGAGTTAAAGGATGATTTCCTGATTTCGGTGCAGACTCTCCCCTAGCACGTCACCGTTTATAACCAAGCAATGACCTGCCATGTGGACATTGGCACAGAAGCTCCAGCTTACGAGTCTGTCCCCTGTGTATGGGGCAGAAACCCTTTCAGGGCCGTCTGTCCCAGCTGGGAGTCCTGGGGAACACGGCGTTCCCCGAGTGTGATTTTAAAACAACTGCCCTGAGGATTTCGTGTCAAAACTGAGGATCAATCCTGGCACATGTTGACTTTCTTCTTTCCCTTCCTCTCCCCGTGAGCATTGCTCCTTCAACATTTTGCTCTAGTTATATCCTTTGTCTATGCTCTTACTTTTAGTGCTAAGTCTGCAAGCAAAAGAAAACACTGGGTAGGTGCTAACTCTTTTCTTAGCTCTTTCAGATACCAGTAGCATCCCTTTTTCTAACCTGGCCCCTTCTGTCTTTTCCTCCTAGTTTTACCTAGTGATGTTTGTCTACCTTTGATATGTATCAGTGAAAAAAGCTGTTCTCTGTTGCCTCAGCTGTTCGTTTGATGCAGCGTGCCAGAGAAAACAGCAGTCTCCTCCTCCCACCAGACTTGGACTTGAGAGTTGTGTTGCTTCGCATCTACCTGCTCCATCTCCCATCCTAGTTTAGATAACCACAAAGCACATCACAGACCAGATGCTGGAAGAAGCAGTTGCTTTGCAAGCACCATCTGAACACTGCAGCCCCCCACGCTGCTCAGAGCGAGCGTGGTACCGAGATGCAAACAGAAGAGCGATCTGCAACTGGGGAGGGATGTTTGGCTGCAGCAAACCTCCTGCTTCCAAACCAGCTTGTGGGTTTGGTCAGAACTCGGCTTTTTTGAATGTTGCACAAATATTTGAAAGTCACTCGGTATCTGGAGTGGTGAGAAGAAAGTTGGCTGGATTTAACCCTTAGACTTGCAACAGAGCCATGTTTACCATAACCTCTGGCCTCTCAAGAACCAGGTTTATTTTGCATACAGACTAATGCAGGTATTCTCCACTGCCTTGAGATTAGTGTTTTTCTGTCTCTCCCACCTCTAGCCCCTACTCAAACCCAGTACCTCTGCAAGGTCCCATTCTGAGTAACTGCTTTGCTCCCTCTGTGCTGAGCGTCCCTAAAACCTGAGCCATAATAGCATCCCTGCTAATTATATCACTCCAGATTTATTTCATGGTAATATTATTGCTGGCCTCAGGCATCACCGCTATCATTGGAAAACATCGAATGATCACAGCTCCTTAGCTGCCTCCATTAAACCTGAGAGAAGCGTCTGGGCCTGTTTATAAGTTTGTCTTTTGATGAGAGCCAAGGATTGATGAGCTAGTGGATGCGAGGTTTGCAGAACGTGCCCTGGAGGGAAGCTTGCCTCGTCACGGCAGCCATAAGGTGCAGATGGCAGAATCGCTAGCTGAATGCATATGCAGCCTGGGAAGCGGGGAGCGAGGCGAGAGCGTCACCTTTATCTCTTCAGGGCAGACCTTGCCCCCTCCTTCGCAGCAGCATCCAGCGCCGAGGGCTGCGCAGCACTCCGTGCGGGACGGCTCTGTGCTCCGGACCAGCGGTGCTGGCGGCTTGGTCGGAGCTGCTCCCAGGGAAGGGGGCGTTTTGAGTAAGCAAGATGTCTTGTGATGCTTTCTGCTGAAAGTCTTGGCGGTAGGGTGGAATAAAAGGCAAAAATATCAGTGCTGTTTTTTTGACAAAAAAATGGAGAAAAAGAATTCAAGAGTTTTCTCTGTGGTTTCCTTGCTAGAAATAAAATACTGCAGCCGGTGTGCTGGGTACCGAGGCGTTCTGCTAAGAGCGTGGCTGTAGGTCAGCGCGGTATCCCCAGGGCTGTTCTGTTCCTGGGACCCAAGCTCGTAGCTGCTTGGTGCTGCAGGCTGCGTCCCTTACGGAGTGCCGCGGTGGGATGGCAGTAGGTCTGTAGGGTGAAGCACTTGGTGCTGAAGACCTGATATCCTCACTCTGGTTTTTGGAGGATATATTAAAATATTTCAGCATACATCCCAGTACTGCGCGGGTCTGTTGCGAGGGAGTTTTTGTCTGCGCCTGAAGCCTGGTTTGTCTTGCAGGGATGGTGTGACCATCATCCCCGGCCAGTGTGTTGGTCTTTCCTATGGATGCCCGTGGTCCCCAGACAGCCACCTAAGGGAACAGCAGAAGATTATCACAGATCTGAGAGTTAGCTCATATGGAGAATGTGAGGAGGTAACTTATCAAGATCCCTTTCAAGATCTATAAAAGTAGATCAGTTGTTACTGATTTTACTGTGTCTGGCCGTAAAGTCCTTTTTGGTTATGGTGTGAAGTGCTCCAGCACGGCGATGAGTGGGCCAAAAACTTGACTGAAATGGGGTCAATAAATTACATGCAGACAAAGGCACTTACACTCAGACTGCGTCAAGTCTCCTGGTAATTTCAGCAAAACAGTCAGAGCAGAAATATGCTGATAATTATTTAAATTAGACTCCGAGCATTGAATTTTTTTTTCTTCAAGTAACAGCACTTCAGCACTTGTCCAGATGAGTGCTAATTTACCCAAATGGAAAGGTTTATTAAACATGCCAGCCAGTGATTTAGTAATATTTAGGACAGCAATTTTGCTTTATTATATCTCTTAACAAAGAGGACACAGGCTTCTTGATCCAGCACCAGAGCAGTTACGGGATGTTGGGCAAGATCCACGTCAGCTCTGCCTGGTCTGGAATTAAGGTGCATAATTTCTGCTTCAGTTTTGCCTCTTTGCCAATTGCAAACCTGGGACCTGATCTGAAAAAACTTCACTGACTTGACCAGATTGAGGGACACTCAAAATCTGGACGTATTCTAGGTGTAGGAGTCACAGCTATGGTTTGGAAATGTTGAAGGATGAAATTGAGTTTGCTCCAGTGAAATGGGCCCAGAGCCACATGCTGAGGAAGATGAGCCTCAGCTCCTCCCACTGCCCCTTGCTCGCTCTAGGACGCGTTTGACAACTGTGTCATTTTGTGGAGAAATTCAGGTGCACGAAGACGATCCCAGCCCATCATTTGCTGTCCCTCACTGATCTGTCGCACGGAGCCTCCTGGGCTCCGTTGTTACCGTGTGTGTTGTCATATAGGTGTGCCTACGAACTGGTAGATACGGTTGAATCTGAGCTGGAAGCTACCCAGCGTGTTTATCTTTGTTTCACCACCAGGGCTGTCTTCAGACTAATCACACTGTGGTATGCTGGCTTTGCTGTTTCCCTTAGGACTCTAAATTTCTTTGTTTTATATATTTGAGAAGATGCTTCACGAAGCCCAGTGGACTGAGGTTCTGCTAAAACGTCCAGTAGAAGTCTTCTACTGCTTTTTGTCTATGGGTGCAGATGTTTGGTTCTGTGGCTTCTCCCAGGACTCAGATGGGGAATTAGGACTACTTGCATGGATTAGAGATAATATAGAAGTGTCTTAGTCTGAGGATCTCCTCACAAAGAGGATGGTTGTATGGTGTGAGTGCTTCTAGGAGCTCCATCCAGGGGAAAATTTCTTTTAGGCTTTGAAATTCTTCTGGGTCCTCCAGAATAAAACCATTACCTGCTTTATGTGTGCATGCTCACCAAGAACTTGAGGATTAGAAACACTGTATAATGTACCAAAATCTGTGTTGTGCTTTTGTATCTTTAAGATCTTGTCTGGGGCAGAGAGGCAGGGACAGGATTTTGAGAAGGATTTCAGTTTTCTGCCATTAAAGTTTTAATAGGAGTTGAAGGAACAGGGTATGGACAGAAGTTCACTAGCTTTCTGCTGTAGGACAGTATAGTTTGCATATATCGTGTTCATTGATAATGGTATTTCTCCATCCTCTGATTATTGGTGGGAACTGTCATCTTTGCCGTTATATAGTAGATGTCTGTCTGTACTGAAAGTTTTTCCTCCTTGCTCCTTCCATAAATATCTTCTCCCTCTGTCTCTTTCTTTCCTCTTTTTTCCCCCCAAGATGGCTATGTTAAGCTATCGTGCTATAAAGCTTGGGAGCGTCTGGAGCTCTGGCTGTTTGCAGAAGATTTGGCAAGGGAGAACCTATTGGAGAACTG
Organism: Aptenodytes patagonicus; assembly: GCF_965638725.1. Taxonomy (NCBI): domain Eukaryota; kingdom Metazoa; phylum Chordata; class Aves; order Sphenisciformes; family Spheniscidae; genus Aptenodytes; species Aptenodytes patagonicus. Next base: position 6,391,270 of record NC_134956.1, read on the forward strand.
GATTGTAAATTCTTCCAGAGCTCGGATGCAGGGTGTAGCCAACGGTGATGGGAAGATTTTGGCTCGATTCCAGGCACTTGGTCTGTCTTTGGTACCGTCAGGTGAGCAAGTTCTGTAAGACCGATGAGTGGAAAGGCTGTGGCTGCTCTCCTATGCAAGTTTGGATGTTGAATGTCCCAGAGGAGAAACAGAGAAGTGGATCTTCTCTAGAGTTAGTGCAGTGGCTCTCTAACCTCCACAGAGAGCTGGAGTCACCCCGGGCAGGTTGAATACTGTTGTGTCCTGTTCTGCTGGAAGTGCAGAAGAGCTGCCGGGAGGAAACATGCCTTCTCTGCTCCACAGCGTGGGTGGGCAGGCCAGGTCTTCTAGGGACCATTGTTGATTCCCATCCTCCTCATGCTCCAGAAAGGGCAGAGCACTGTGCTGTCACAGCTCCTGAGAGGCGGGCAGTGTGTGTCCAAGGGAGGGACCTGGTGCACAATGATAGCATAGCATGGAGATGGACACCATGCTACTTGCACGTGCTTGGTCACCAGCTCAGCCTTGGGCTTCCTGCTCTTCATTGTGCAGAAAATTGTGCCCGCAGTGCATCCGATGGCACGGTGTCATGAATGTTTCTAGCAGGCCCTCAATTCTCTAGAGCAGTAGAGCTTGTTGTAGGGACAACAGTGCTGCCTTACCCAATGTGTTTGGTGAGACCAGTTAGTGAGCCCTGCTCTGCTCACCCGCCAGCTGCCACGTCCCGCCAGGCAGCTCTCCTCTTCTGGTAAATCCCACTTTTGCCAAGGTTTGCAAAATATGGCTGCTGCAAAGTGTTTCAGAGCAGCAACCAAGATAAAACCCAGCCATGGCTATCAATTTCCCATCATGCAATACTCTGGTTATTTACAGTCCTGGCCGTTGGCTGGTAGGAATGTGAAATTTTCAGAACGGGGAATATAAATGGAAATAATTTGAAAGGAAACTCTCTGCGTTATTGACGATACGTGTTTTTTAGCATTTGGCGTCCCATAGGGAAGTGTGCTGTGACACCACGTTTATGGTGGAGCACCAGTGTGCTGTGGACCATCAGCCGGTCTCATCCATCCGCAGTAAAAGGGATATGGGGAAGCAGCTTAGAGGAGTCCTCCCGGCTTATCCACCTTTAAAAAGCATAGAGAGACAGTCTGGGATTCAATTTTACTGTTCTAGCACTTTTCTCACCACCCTGATTGGAAGTGCTTAACCTCCTCTTCATTAATCAGTTCGAATTTTATCTAAAATTCATCCTCGATGAAGGCAAATTAGATAGAGTCTACTGCTTCAACCTTGGGCTGAAAATGATGACAGTGCATGCAGGGTTTAGCAGGTGGATCAGTGCAGCCTGGATCAGAGTGACACTGTATTTTGGGTGGCTCTGTACTGACAAGGCTAGAAGAGTCAGCCAAGTCCTGTGTGCTCAGTTCCCAACAGACGCTACAGGCGGGACAGGCGCGTGATGCGGTCCTGGTGAATCCCAGGTGACGCGTGGTTGGGGTGTCACAGCCCAGAGCAGCAATACAAGTCAATCACCAAGTCACTGAGGTTGGCAGGGGCCTCTGGAGATCATCCAGTTGAATCTCTGCTCAAAGCAGGGTGAGCTGGAGCAGGCTGCCCGGGAAATCAGTTGTTCTTAGGGAGGTTGCTGTCATTGCCCTCATTTTACAGATGGGGAGAGTAAGCCCTGGGTAGTGACTTGGCTGTGATATCTTGAAGGTGAGCGCAGGTGGTTGGGGTGATGTGCCTGGCGTGATGGTGAGAAGGTGAAGAAGGCCTTGAGGCTGCAAGGCACGTACGTGTGTGCTTACTCATCGTTTCATGAGCTCCTGGTTGCAATGGCGCTGTCTTTCCATTAAGGAAATCTTTTCAGGAATCAAAGCTACTAAGATCTGTAAGACTTGAAGAGCTTTAAGATCAGTACCTAAATGCATCAGAGAGTTTTGTCTTCTTCTCTGAACAGCTCCTTTACTGTTGGATGTTTCTGCACAGGGATGAGTAGAAAACCAGGAGTAAGGGGGGGGATAAGAGGCAGTGAACTCTGTTTGTAGAGTCCTTGGCCTTCTGGTCACCGGAGGAAGTCACCTTTCTACTGAGATCCTGTGTAACAAGGACTCTTGGGAAGTGGTCTTCCTCTAGTGGTCTGCTGAAGTTCAGCCTATGGGGGCAGTTACACAGTCCCCGATGGGTGCACAGCCTCCTGGTCCATCCTGCCTTGCCCACAGAGCAGTCTTACAGCTCCTGCCACAAGGTTTCCTGGAAAAATTAGGCAAATAGCCAGGCACCCTGTTAAAGTCTGGCTGAGCCATGTTCTCCTGCCCAGGTACGGAAGAAGCATCCCACTGGGGTAGCTCTGTCCCAGCCAGCCAGAGAGCATCTTAAATGTCTGATGAATCTTCCATGGCAGGATTTCAGCCATACCCTTTCCTTGGGAAGAGATAATGACTGCAAGGCGCTCGCTTTTGAACTCCTCTATCTATCCGAAACCTGCAGGCCTTCTCCCAGATGAGACGCCCTCCTGATGGCTGCAGCCGACGAGGCAGGGAGCTGGGACTGATTGGCTGCAGTATTGCAGAAAGCTGCTGGCTAATTTACCTAATCCGTAGCGCTGAGTCGAAATGCAAAAGTGCCGGCTCTCATCACACCGCAGCTGCAATTTACATGGGGAGGGAAAGAGGGGAGCGCGCCCGTGAGAGAGACACAAGCTCTTTCACTGTGTGGATCACTGGTCTCCACTCCTACTTGGGGTGCAAAAGAAATGGTAATCTCACATTCCGCTTTATTTTCTGTTTATTTCTTCCCTCTCTTCCTGGTGAGGGCAGATAGTGTAAGAATTAACTTCCAGGGACACTGGTGACTTCCTAGCAAGAAAAAACATCATTTGCAGGCTCCTAAGAAGATGGATTTCTCTGGCAGGAACCACACCTAGAGCACCCTCTCTCTGTTAGGATAGAGACATTTTGTAAAGTGTCCTGAGTCCCCAGTGTGTCTTCTCCACTGTGGACTTGGAAGGCTTTTATAGCTCGAATCCGGCTCCCTCTTGCAAAGTACGTCGCTGCGCTTCTTGTGGGGGTTTGGGACCTGGTGTATGAATCTGTTCTTTACGTGGGGTCGCTCAGTTGATCGGTGGCAGGTTAGCACCTTCTCCCACATCTCACGGAGAAGAGGAACACTGTGAAAACCAGAACAAACCAAATTTTGCTGCACTGCTTGAAACAGCTTGTGAGCTGGGAGTTTGTCCCTGCAGTCCTTTCCTCGTGCCTTCTGCTTTCTGCTGTGACTGATGACTGGGATGAGAGCAACTCGGTGTCATGGAGCAGCTCCACAGGCAAAGCCTTCTGGCAGTCTGGACCTGAACCTCCTTTGTGCTGATGCTGCTCTGGTCTAGCTGCTTAGCTAATACTTTGATGCTTGTGGGTTGCCTCATTAGGAGGAGGAACTAATGATGGAGCTAGTGATGCACTCCTCACTTCCAAGATCGCACACCAAGGCTGGTTTTGCTGATACAACATCTTTGCTCACAGTTGCATGAAATTCTTGCTAGAACAGTGCTCGGAAAGCTGTTCTTAAAATCCTGGGCAATATAGCGGGATTATGGTCTAGCCCCCTGCACAAAGCAGGGATGGTTAGATGTGTTGGTCAGGGCCTTGTCTATTGGGTTTTGAAGATCTCCCAAGGGTGAAGCTCCTGCACTCTGGGTCCCTGTTCCAGTGTTGACCAACCTTAAGTGATTTTTTTAGAATTTGCCATGTGTCCGCTGCTTCTCATCCTATCCCTGTGCACCTCCAAAAAGAGTTTGGTTTCAGCATACTCTACAGACATGTTGAACTGCTTGCACCCTGCTATATTGCCCTTCCAGCAGCTGCAGGAGCAGTTAAAGCCCCTGTGAGTACCAAAGCCTCTCTCTTCTTCTTTCTAGAGACTTTCCCTCAGGTCATCTCTTGCCTGGTGCCTCTTTCTTCCTTTGTTCTTTGGCTCCTTTACCCCATTAAACACATGGTTTTGAATCAACAGCCAGCGTAACCCTCTCGCCCACGTAGTTCCATTTCTGGCATGCCCTGCATACAGAGCCTGTGTTTTAGGTGGTGCCCCATCTTATTTCAGTGCTCCTGCTCCAAAGAGATGACTTCTCAGCCTCCTTTCATTCAGGCAAAAAATGTTACGCAAATAGCTTGGCACTGGATTGCAACAGGGAGGTGGATGTCACCATGGACTTGGGCCAGGCAAGCAGAGGGCACTCCTCCCTGGTGCCGATGCTATGGAGAGACCCTCCTGCCTGCTCTGGTCCTCGCTTGTCACCAGGGGAGATGGTGTAACTGCCTGAGCGCTCCTGTTGCCCAGCGTTGGATGTCGGGTGGTTGAACACTGGAACGGGTTGCCCAGATAAGTAGTGGAGACTCCATCCTTGTGGATACTCAGAACTCAACCGGACACAGTCCAGTGCCAGTACTCGATGGCCCCATCTGAATGGGGACCAGGACTTGGACATATGATGGTCTTTTTGTCTGAGAGAACTAAAGTGGGCTCTCACGCTCTGAACTGAGGAAAGAGGGTTGTTGATGGTGCAGGAGTGGTAGAGGACAAGCTGCGTGCGGTATGTAGGACACCCGCTCCTGACTTCCAGCCAAGCTGAGCTGGAGGAGGGAGTCTTACAGATGACTTTGTTGAATTCATCAGGAGAACAGCACGTCTCCAACTTACTTTATAGGTCTTGTGCGGATTTCATGTGCCAGAGCTAAAATAATACATGATTTGTTAAACTGGCTTTTTTCACGGTTGTAGGAAATAACGCAGCCATTCAGCTAGAGCAGCAGAGAGCACCGATCAGCGTTGGCAGGGTGGGCTATGCTGACTGCTGTCAAGATGCAATTTCTGAGGAGGCTGGTGGAAACAAAGGAGTCAGAGTGGTAAAACTACACCATGCTGGACTGTGCTCAGCAGAGCAGCCAAAATAGGGAGTGCGGGGAAACTAAACAGGAGCACAAGGATTGCCAAACTGATGACAGTAATGCGTGTAGGACAGCATGTTAGAGAAGTGAAAGAACCAGTCTGGCTGATTTTTTCCGGTAAATTTGAAGATGCCTCCAGGACATAGGTGTCACACCACTGTGACAGGTTCACCTGGCCTTTCAGGCAGGGCATCCGATGGACTTGGTGTATTTTCCCGAGTGTCCTGGGTGTCTGCTCTTTAGGCATGGAGGTTTATTCAAGATTTCCTTTACTGCTTTGCTAAATCCAGAGCTGCTGCTGTAGTGAAGAAGGGTGCTAAAAAAAAAAAAAGAGAAAAGAAAAAAGGTTGTAAAATTGAACTGTGCAGAATCTGGAATATACCAGGCCTGATCCATGGTAAAGAGGAATTTTTCTGTTCCTTGATGGGGTTCCTCTGCACGTTCAGAGTCTGCAGCTGAAGCGGGCTTTTTGCTGTCTTTCCTTACTGTAATCTCCTAATTGGTTTGCTACATTCACTCCTCAATCGCTATAAGCATTAAAGTGCAGTGAATCCCATTAGATAGCCCTTGTCCATCTACATTACCTATTTAAGCAAATTTCAAATTAAGATTTTCTTTTTTTATACAACTTCAGCCTTTCTGATGTGCCAAGTAACTTGTGTGGTAGAAACGCTGGTCTCACGGGCGGTGGCTTCCCCGCCTCCCGCTCTACCTCGTCAAGTCATGGAGAAGTGAGAGCTCATCACAGGAATGCATTCATTGCATCCCGCTCTGATTTGGTCCTTTGCCTGGATGCATTTTTGTATTGTGGTTTTGTTGTTATAATGGGAGGATGAATGATTCATTGCTGTCTCACAGCAGAGAGGTCAGCGGGTCGCCCATAGCCGTATCTTACTATCACCTGGAACTTAGTCTGCTGAGGTATTGCTAACCGTCTGTAACACATACTGCTCATTTCCGTGGCATGCTCATAACCTCTGCTGATTATTTATAAAGGGTTAATTAATAGGATTCTGTTCTAAGCAGTGACCCAGTGTTCTTTGTTTCTGGTCCTTCAGCTAAAGTAACAGCACTCTTACCGAAAACAACAGTAATTTATTCTTGAGAACAAGGGTTTTGAGGTGCTGTATCAAAGCTCCACGAAAAACCGAATGTAGTGTCTACCTCTTTCCTCTGATCACTGTTTTGTAATTTTATAAAAGAAAGCAATCAAGTTTGTCTCATTATATTGGTGCTCATTGTTCCATTCCATTATCTTTTTAGGCTTTTCTGTTAATGTTTGTTCCACTGTTTTAGTAAGGCTTGAAATTAGACTAATTCCCCAGATCACTCTTCTTCCAGTTTTAAAATTTAGATGAAACATTAAGATTATTGAGCTCTGAAAATCAAAGAGACAATAAGGTAGAACCATTAATGTGCTGAAAGAGACCATTTGCCTGGTCCCGTTAGCCCCTGCTCCGAAAGCAAAAGCAGAGGGCACCTGGTATGATTAAAAGGCAACAGGTCTACTACAAGTTAAATGAAACACTTTTTCATACAGCTTGTAGCTAACTGGTAGAACTTGTTGTTTGAAGATGCTGTCAGAGCAAGAAGTTTAGCAAGACACAAAAAAAGAAGGGAAGCTTGTTATGAATAAGAACAGTAGCTCCGATTCTGCAGTCGTGATAATCCTCGCTTGTGTAGTGTTGCCGTTGTAACAGTGGGTTTACTTGAGTGGTGGAGGCTTTCAAGATCAACGTGAATATCGGTAAATTGAGCTGTGGAGAAGATAAATGACCAAGGCCATTCTGTTTCTTGCTCTGGGAAGATTTAAGGCAATAATTAGTGAGGCCAGGAAAATTATTTCCCTTCTTGCAGATTGCAGATGGATTTTGTAAGGTATGTAGTGGCAGTCTTTCAGGCTGAGAAGATGAGAGTTGGGTCTTTCTCTAGAGCATTTGCAGGATGCGAGAGTTGGTGGGACTCCAGGCCACTTCCACTGCAGCAATTTCTCTGCTTTTCCTGAAAGATGCTTTAAAACTTTCCCGTTCACGCTTTACAAGCACACCACAGACTGAGACCACCTGGCATTAACTCTCTCTAGAGAACCTCCCCAGCAGGTATCTCCTACCTTACTGAGCTCTAAACTGCTTTGTATCTACGAAGTACAATTGGTAGGAAGGAGCAGTATCTTTTATTACACCTGCCTTAGTAGCTAAGCCAGATAGCTACTCCACCTTTTCAACCCTATCAACTGTTTGGATATAAAATATATATTTTTTTTTTTAAATCACTAATGGGAAGATCAGCAGGAGAGATGAGAATAAGCCCACTGCTCTAATGGGAATTTTAGGCATGAGAGATGTGCGTGCACAACTTCTTAAACAGGCAGTAGTTTTTCATGCATTTTACCCATTCTGTCTATTAAAGGATCTTGACCCCTCTATTTCCATCTTTTGGGATAAAAGTAGTAAGTTGTGCCAATTTGGTAGTCAGTGTGTGGAAATCAGTGTGTCTATGAAATGCATATTCTCTTTGATTGCCTGCATTTAAGCCTGATTATGTTCAAATCACCCAAACATCACAAAGTGCTATGTGAAGTATAATAATCTGTCATCAGAGGCAGAGAGAGAGAAGGGGAGACAACCCTTTAGATTTTGGTAGAACCCAAAGAGTTTTACACAACAGCTTTTCGAACGCCAGCCTGTTGGGAACATCTCGGAGCCAAGAGCCCGGCTGCTACTTTGCAGGCATCGAAGCTCAGAGATCGCTGAAAGGGATGAGGCTTTAATGCCAAGAATATGTTTTGCATTTTAGTAAATCCACCCCAGAAGTTGCTAATGTTGCACAATTCACTTGCATGCTACCAGATTCCACCAGTCTTCACTGATACTAACAGTCTGACGTTCCTGTTGGCATGCAATGGAGATGGAAGCAGGTCTTTTGCCAGCCTCCAAAGAAAATGAAGTAATCTGCTAGCCTAACGCCTGAGTTGCTCCTGAGTGGCATGTCCCAGAGACCCTGCACTTGGCCTTTGCCAGAACAGATTTCTTGATCCATTTTCCCTCTAATAAGAGCATGCAGAACGCTCTGATCATGGTCAGGCGGGGTAAAACCATTCCTGCTGCCTTGGGCTGTCTCAGAGGCAGTGTCCACGCTTCTCTGCATCCCTCCACATGTTTTTTTCGGTGTAGGGCTCCTCACCTGGGAGGCAATTTCTGGATCCCTAAAATGATTGCCTCAGCTCCTAGCCCAGCAGTCTGTGGCCACAAAATCTAGATGTCAAATAAAATAACTTATTTACCCTCTAGGTTATGACACTGGCGGGCTGGCAGTACCTGGCACCCATCAGGAGGGAGACAAGGGCACCCTGTTATCCCCCTTCCCTGCAGTCCCCCTGTGGTACAGGGATGCCTCGTGGGATCGCGGCATGCTGTACTGCACGTGGCACGGACAGAGCCTCCTGCTTTCTGAGGTGGCCAGTCTGGCACTTCTTCATCGGAGCTGTGTTCAGTCAGAAAGGTTTAAGTCGGGGATGGCTTTTAAATCACTAACTTACATTTACAAAAGCAGGGAGAGGGTTTGTCATTTCTCTTCCATAGCGCTGAGACTATTGCATGTAGAGTCCCATCGGGATTCGGGTCCCCCGATGCGCAGGTGCCGTGGGAGAAGGAGGGGATGGAGTGGGAGCTGTAACTGAGTCCCCATCTTCCCGCTGCCTCTGTGTGGCTGCTGGTGGTTTAAATTGTCGGCTTAATGCATTCATCCATTTAACTCAAAAATGCGTTTGAAGAGAGGAGGAGGGTGAGGGCAGACCCCTTCCCTGAAGTGGGATGTTTGGCGTGCAGGATTCCAGCTTTACTGTTTCCCAGTTAAGGCCCAATAATGTCTCCAGTGGATGGGAGTCACAGGCCTGCCTTTGATAAGGTTGAAAGGTCTCTGGATTGGGAACTCTCTCCTACACACACACGTGTGTGTGTGTATTTGGATGTGCATGGACACTGCCTGGCACAGCAGGTCTCTGGTGTGGAGAGCTCTGGGTACCGTCACAGCACAAAACCACTGCAGTACTAGTACAGCGGGCGAGCAGAATGAACGCTGTTTGCTTGTCTCCAGGCAGCTGTGCCCAGAGGTTTCCTTGTCCTCTAAGAAAGCGTGGTTGTTGCAGTTTTAGGGCTGTGCTCTCGATCTCTTAAGTAAATTACCAAGAAAAATGGTTGTTGCTATTTTTTCCTCCTTGTGCTCTGCTAGTTCTGTTTAGGGCTGTTATGCCGGATTTTCTTCCTTTTATCCTCTTGTTTTTCAGCATGTCTGCCTTTTTCCTTTATATTGAGATTTGTCCTTTCTTTTATAGAAATTAAAATGCCACATCCCCACCAATCTGAGACTGAAGCAAAACTGAGACTAGAGAATAGTTTGTTTCTAATTGAGATTTGAAAAATAGCCCTCAATAATGCTTTCAGTTATTATGCGTGGGACTATTTTGATTACACTTGTTATGGCAAGCCCACATTCTGCCATTGCAGGATGAGAGGACAAATGAGAGCCGTATTTGCACCAAGAGCTGTCTATCCTGAAGAGCAGATGGCTCGGGGTGGAAGCCGTGTTGCATGTGCACATACATCGCTGTGTGGCGTGAAGAGGCATGCAGCGATGTAAAACACTGTCAGGTTTGCTTATCCACACTGGGCGTTTTTGCTTTGTGCTTCTGTAGCCTTTAGCACTGCTGAGCTCCACCCTTTGGGGATTCCCTGAGCACCAGGCAAACATCCCCGGTGCCTTTGCACCATTTCCAGTGAGAGTGCCCTGGAAGACGGGCTGAAGGCTTTCGGCATGGGTCTGTGGGTCTACAAAAGACAACTGAGAAAAGCCAGCCTTGTATTATTAAGCTTAAACTCCCTGCCTGGAACATAGAGCTCAGCTGGAAGACTCGTAGGAGTCAATAAGTTAAAAAAAAAAAACAAACAACCAAAAAAAACAGCTGGAAAATGCCGCTGCAGTGCGAGTGTCCAGCATGGGCAGGCAGGAGGGGAGAATTGTCAGCAGGAGTATTCTGGGAGTATTCATGGAGTTAAACATGCTTTGTAATGTCAAAATACAGACGGGTGTGGAAGGGCTAAGCAGCTAACGGCTAGCTCAGTAGTCCTAAATCTGCAGTTGAGCTATAAACAAGCAAAGCCCGATGTCCATCGGCAGCTTGAGTTGGGAGTGCCTGGCGTCTGCGCGTGGCTGAGCTCGGCAGTTAAGCGGCGGCGTACAGCTGGCTCTGGGAGCGAGGAGTCACTCAGTGACAGACAGTTAATGGTGAGGCAGCTCTGCCATTTGGGCAGTGTTCAGATGGATACCAACCCATGAAAAGAGCTAAATTCAGAGAGAGAAAAGGGCGTCTGGATGCTTAACACCATCAGGTGCGCTGGGAAGGACAGACAGGAATGGAGACTGGTGAGGAGAAGTTAGTCTGCTTAGGTTTGAGTGCAAGACATGGCTGAGCCATGGCATGCCAGCATTGTGATCGATGCACGGGGTGACAGCGAGCTGCCGAGCTGCCCACGCATCACCCGTGTCTCTTTCTGCTCTGTGCAATGGGAGAGCCGTGAGCCAAAAGCTCGTAGGCTTTAACAGCTCCCTTGGCTGCTTGGTATTTTTTTCCTGAACGTTCGAGTCCAGCGTGCCACTCTGGACATCAGGGAGTTAATTTGTGTGTGAATGCAGAAGAATAACTAAGAATCTGTCAGAGGCAGCTCCTGGCAGAGCTGAGACTGGAACCTTGATGCCTGGAGTCCTCCAAGTCAGCTGCCTCCTGGGCGGCTGGACCAGAATGACAGGCTTGTGTCTCGTGTCCGAAACCAGACCCTCCGGAGCCCACAGCTCAACCTGGTGTTCATCAGCGCTGCTTTCCTGCTTCTAAAACAAGCGCCTGTGTATGCCCGGCCGCCTCTGCCCTCCCATCCAGGGTCTGCTTCCTCCAGGTACAGTGCTGCAGAAGAGGAGGCTGAGGGCTTGCAAGCCTGAGGGCTGAGCAGTGCTGGAAGGGTTTCCCATACCCTCTTTAAAAATAAATGTACTTGCATGTATGGATTGCATTCTCTTATGGAAGGAAGTGTCCTTAAGAAGTGTCTTTTTTCCTACATCAAACCGCTCCGGCACTGCATACCTCCAGGGTCCCCCAGTGTCAGCCCGTAGTTCCTCCCTCCATTGACTTGCTTCCCGCGCTGGGTTAGAAAGCAAAGAGATGGAGTTGTTCAACGGGTGTGAGTGCCACTGCCACGGCAGGGAGCACTAGTGTCTGCGCTGCCTCTGTGGGTGCAGGGTTCAAGACCCCCTCCTCTCCCCGGAGCCAGGCCTGGCACTCCTCCAGTCTCCCCAGCATTGTGCGGCGGGCAGGCAGGAGGCGGCACGGGCAAGCGTATTTGTCAGTTAAACGTTTGCTCAGCTGGGCAGCTGAGAGTGAGTGAATCCATGATTTTTGTCTCCTTTTTTTGGCTAAAAGGTCAAATTTACATTGAATAAATTTGTGTTCCACACGGTAAAAACAAATGTAACTGCCTGACTGTGTGCAAGGGGCATTGCCTGCTAACTAGGGCGCTCAGAAGAGCTCTCGCTTATGTCTGGAGGCAGGTGATTACTCTTAAGTATTGTTCTTTTTAGAGCAAGCCTTTGCAGGGAGAGCAGAGGAGGCGGTGGGCGCTGCAGGGAGAGGGACGGTAGCAGCACGGCGGCTGCTGCTGCAGCTTTTGGCTGGCTGTGGGGAGGCAGAGCTGGGGATGGGCTGCTCAGGAGGCCTCCCATTAGGGAGGGCTGGAAGTCGGTAATCCTAAAACGCAGTGATTTGTAGAGCAAATGGCTGAAATCTGCTGGAGCTGCAGGAGTTTGGGAAGTGCTGAGCATCATCAGCTTCTCGAAACGAGGCCTGTGGGGCTTTTCTTTTTGACCTGCAGGAGTTTGAGGAGGAGCTGCAGGAGGATGCTAGAAGAAAGAGGGATGTCGCAGCCATGGGGAGGAAGGCCAGGGCTAGGGTGCAGAGCCAGAGGCAGCCGCATCTCAAGGCCCTCCCCTGATCTTCAGCTCTGCCCTACTTTGTCATTCTGCAGCCTCTTCTCTCCCAGCAGTTCATCTGTTTGCAGCTTTCTCTCTCAAATCATCCTGCTCGCCTCTGAGCGTGGAAACTCTTCCTGATCAAGGAGTGCAAAGCCGCTGTGCCCTTGTCGTTCAGGTCTCCCTGGATGGATGGAGATGGAGAAGGGATGGCTCTTACCTCTCCCTCAGCCCCGTGTGTGTATGTGTGCTCAGTGTTTCCCTCCTGGCAGGCATCCCTCAGCATTGCCCTCCGAATGTGGGTTTTCCTTGTGCTGAGTCTGTCTCCCTGCCCACACAGCACCTGACTCGCTGGAGCTGAATCAGAGCACCGCAAATCCCCGCTGGGAAGCTGGGCTCTGGCAAGCTTTAGAAGTCTTCTGCTGGGCAAGGCCGGTGGACGACTGGGAGCTGTATCTGTGGGACCACATCGCTACCCTGTGCTACATGTCTGAGTGCGGAGGGGTTGGTCACCAGGCCAGGAGCTTTCCATGGCCTTTTGGGTGGCTCTTCTGCCCCTTGGTGTTGTCTGCCTCAAGCACAGCCTCAGGCAGTGCTGGTTGCGCAGCCAGGGAGGAGGTGACTGGGCTTTTCATATGCTGAGCACAGCTACACGGCGGGTCAGTCATCCCAGGCGCTTTATTACCTCTGTCTGGCCTCAGCCAGAAGCCAGCGATGAGTTGCATACGCTCATCATTTACCTCCACTCACCTCACAGAGACATTCGCTGTCCATGTGCACCGAGGCCATGGTTTTGCAAACAGCTAAACCCGCTGGTACTTGCCGCTAGGCACTAGCTACTGGCTAGCTACTCTGAGTGCTCCTCACACTGGTGGACCCTTCCCTGAGCTGCCTGGACTCACCAACCGAACAGAGATGCCCCTTGATTTGTTTTGCTTGGACGGTTTTCTTCCAGCCAAGCATACTGGCTCGTCTCTCAGAGGAGTTGGCACATGGAGGAGGCCAGCAGAAGAGGGGGAAGAGAACGAGACCATCCCTCCTCAGCAGCTTTTAAGCATCCCTGTGTCTATGGCCAGCTGGGGAGGGATGAAGAGAATTTCACTGCTTATTAAAACAAGGAGTCGGTCAGTGGTGGACCAAGGAGATGGCATCTGCTCCAACAAACGTACGTTTGCATCTCCAAGGAAGTGAAGCCGTGCTGCTTATAATATAGGGCCAGAATATGTCCTGGGTGGGGAAGAAAGGGAAACTATTTTCGGGAAGAGAGAGTAAATCTCTTCAGGGCCCCTAAAGGACTTAGGACAGGAGATCAGTGCAAATAAGTGTAGTAGAGGGAGAGGCAGATTTCACCGCAGGAGGTGAAGCGTGGTTATCTTTCATTCCTTCACCAGTACCTTTTATAAACCCTCCTAACTGTGTTTTCTTTTTGAGTAATTCCATCAGGGTTTTTCTGTTATATCTTAATTTGTCCAAGTTAAATACAATTTCCAGGTAAATGAGAAAAAACAAATCATTCTCCACTCAAAGTTGTGGCAAATCTCTAAACCAGAGTACTAGGGACACGTTAACAGTGTGCCCTCATGGCAGCTGCACAGATGAGGTGGAGACCTGCTGTTGCAGGGCCAGAGGAGAAAAAAGTGTCTTTCGGTGAGCCTCTCTGATGTGCATCGAGGTACTCCATGCTGCTAGATACTGGTGATGGCCAGCTGGAAACCCAAAGGCTTTTGAGGAGTTAGTGACTGTGCATCTGGTCCAGGCGTGGTGTCCAGAGACCTCCACCTTTTGGTGACAGCGGTTGCGGGAAGGAGTGAGCTCTGCAGCTGCACCAGTCTTATTCCAGCGCTGCGTCTGGCCATGGAGCACGGAGAACAATGTGACATGTGCTGCAGGGCTTGTTTGGTCTTACGCTTCCTCGCTATTGCTTTCACGCCTGTTCTGCACAACCTCTGACTGCTGAAAAGATGTCAGTTAACCCCCTGGACCTCCCTGCGGGCCCTGGGCTCAGGGCATTGCAGCGCTGGGAAACAGGTCTGAGAGTGGAAGCTGCACTCCGTCAGGTGCAGTGAGCTCCCTGCACCCCAAAGGTGAAAGGAGTGACAGCAAATGTTCCCGGTGCACGTTCTGCGCTGCATGTGCTGCTCCGCAGGGGCAGGTCAAAGCCCAGGGCAGCCTGCAAAGGGAAAACCTCCCTGAGAGCAGCTCTACCTGCTTAGTATTAAGTGATGTGTGTCCCAGCCCCTCTTCCCCAGTCGTTACGCAGTGATTTATGATATTTGTGATGTGCTGTTCCATGGTAATGCCCTTGCTGCAGTTCAGTGAGTTGTTCGTTGGGTTGATTGATTGTATGACAGTGTCTGGGAGCTCTTTTGAACCTGAGGATGCTGCAGATGCTCCTCTGTTGCTGACCATTGAGAGAGGGAAGCTGCTCACGTGCCGGCGGTGGCAATTTCACAGCACTGGCTGTGGTTTGAGAATCAGCACATCACTCAGAGCTGACGGGGCTGTAGGGATAATGGGGGGATAAACCCATTAAATGGGGACTGCCTGGCCCTCGGTCACAGTGCTTTGCTGGGGAGCCATGGCTTGGGTCCTGGCTCTGCTGCTGCCTCCCAGGCAAACTTGGACGTGTTTTTAAATATATAAAGGGGCCCTGGAGGATAAAGCTCTCCCCTGTCCTCTACTGTGAGGATAAAGTCATAAGTGACTGTGAAAATTTCCAGCCCTGCTGCCAAGGGCCTTGGAAATACCTGGAAAGGACAATAAATTTCCAAGCTGTGAGCATTGCTTAACCTAAGCTGCTTTCCATGGTCTGTGCACTGCAATACCGTGGTTTTGGAGTCACTCTACCATTTGTCCTTCAAAGAGCACAGCAAGGAAAACAGTTTCTTTCCCAATTCCAGTATTTATTCTGCTGGCGCCGGTCTGTTCCTCTCTTTTTAGATAGCGTTTCTGTGCTTCCGTCTATCAGACCTCTGGATGCCCTGGAATCAATCAGGAATTCCAGCCTTGTGCCTGCTAATTGCGCGGCCGTTTGGTGGCTGGGAGCTCTTCCAGCTGATGGATCGTGTGCGTGGAGGTTTTACTCCATCTGACTGACACCCCGTAAGTGGCATGGCGTTGTGTGCACACCCAGCATGGGGGCGAGGGTAGGCGCTTGCACAACCGTGCAAAACAAGACATGTTGTGTGTGCATGGGGGTGCACCCTCACTGCTACTGGGGGAGCATTTAGGCTGTCACCGTGGGAGCTCTGGCTGTCGAAGGCGTGCTGGGTTGGCTGGAGCACTGCACAGATTCGTGTGTGATGCTGAAATGCCAGGATGGACCTTGCGGGGGTTTGATGGACTTAGTAGGCTATGAGAAATCAGTGGCCCTCTGTGGTGGGAAGGCACTGAGGAGCAGGTATGCTCTGACAAAACTAGCTTGCACTCATCCACAAGATGCTGACCATGATGGCAGAGGAGCAACATGCAGCCGGGTCCATCTCCCAGCCTTGTAGAAGCTGGGGTCAGTGGCTGGACTCGAAATAGCTCCAAGGTCTGCATGGCCTCCACGACTGCCCGCAGCTGCCCTGAGTGGTCTTCCGATAGCCCTGCGTGGCTGGCTGGTGGTGACTGCCACAGCTCGCCTTGGAGACACCTTCTTGCATCTGTAAACAAATTTGGATCTGAAGGCAGAGCATGCCGAAGTGACAGGTTTACCGTTCTGAGGCACTTTCATTTTGCAGGTTTGACTTGACGTGTCAGGCAGCTCCTCAGATTGTAACCAGAAAGGGTGTTATAGGAGATGCTGTACTCGGGGTGACATTTTTAATCTTTCATTTCTTCCAGCTAATGCGTTTCACTGATCAGTTTGCCAGGCAGAGCGGCCTCGCTGGCAATGCCAGGTCTGAGTTCCTCTCCCGTCTGCCTCTCATTCTGCACGCGCTGCCACACGGCTTAACAGTTGTGTTTTTCATGAATAATTTGTTCTCTCCACATCAGGCAGTCTGTGTCACTCTGCAGCCGCTGGCTTTGCAGAGGGAAGCAGCCGAGTGAACAGAACAGCCGGCGACACCGGTCCTGTGCGAGTCTGCCCTGTGCCTTCCTGCACTCAAAACAGGGGCTTATTAATTTCTCCTTCAAAGCAGTGTCCTTTGCTGCATGCACGCACACTGTATGCATCTCCCTTTTGGCTGTGCTCTCTCGAGGAGTGATGTTTCAGTGTTAGCAGGTGAGTCGGATCCTGTGCCCTTCCCCAGGAGAGTGCCTGGCACCTCTGTTTGCTCCTCGCCATGGTGCATCTCTTGTGGTGGTGCAGTGGAGGGCAGCGAGGGACCGAAACCGCCCTTGCCCCTGTTGTGCTGGCCTGGGAGTTTGCTCTCTAGTTATCCCCCAGGTCCCAAGGCTGACACAAGTTCCCTTTTAATAATAGCACCCACCCTGACACCCCTGGGGTGGGCGTTTTGCAGTGGGTGCTCAGCTGGAGCTCTCCCAGGCGCAGCTTTCCTTGGGGAGATTTCTTCCTGCTACAAGTAAATCCCATTGCTGTGGTCCCACCAGCTGCTGTCTGCATGGCTTTCCTGGAGATCAGCTGTGTCCTGAGGCAGCCAAAGGAGCTGGTTCAGCCCTCATACTTTAGCGGAGCAGATAACAACTTCGATGAACTGTGTTATTTGCCCTGGAAAATTCTTGTTAGCGCTCTGCTGTTGACAGAATCACACAGGATTTGGATGGCAGATTTGCTCCTCGCGGTCCTCAGAGCAGCATCCTGGTCACAGCAGAAATCAGTTCAGATTCCCATGTTTGCTCAGGAAAAACCCCCTGCCAGAATAAGGCAGGAGGCAGCAGGTCAGGCAGGGGGCTGGCAGGGCTGGGGGGGGATGCCCAGGCCCCTGGCCCTTGGGGTACAGGCGTTGGGCACAGCGGTATCTCAGAGGGACATGGTGCTTGCCAAGCCCTTCCTCAGGAGACTGGTGCAGGGTTGTTTTTCCCAGTGTATTTTCTGACTTTTCTCCCATCTTGTTCCAACGTTTCATCACAGCTGGCCTTTACAGACATTCTTCCTTCCAGAAGTACTGGAATTAGCCTATTAAAGCTACCCCTTTTAAAAAAGAGGTGCGGGAAATATATGAATATTTCTCTGGAGTACCAGTGCCTGCAGGCAGGCTCCATCCGTGGGAGCCCTGTCTCTGTCCCGGCACTGCCTGCCACGCTTCGGCACCCGACTGAAAAGTCCGTGAAAGTCGAGGTGAAGATTTCCCGTGGACCTTCTGGGTTTTCAGTTGGGCCCTAGCTCATTTGTGTAGCACATGGTGCTGGCCAAATCTGATTTAATCATGTTTTTACAGGTGGGGAAACTGAGGTCTAGAGTTGGCTGAGTCAGGATATGGATCCAGGCGCGTGGGAACTTGGTGCCCAGGCTCTGCACATCCCAGGAGAGGGACAGAGGGAAAGGTGCAGCAGCCCAGCTATTGGATGGAAAGGGCCGTACTTTCGCAATCAGGAGGGTTGAAGTTCCCTTCTACCATACCAGAGCTTTTTAACGGTTTTGAACCAACAACTTTGGCCTGAAAGCCTTGCTGCTGTCTTTTCGATGACCCTTAGGTGCTGCGGTTGCGCGGCCGGTTCAGAAGCTCAAAGGCAGACCAGCGCTATCGGATGCTTCTTGGATAACAGCCCATGGGCTGTCATTTCTGTTGGCTTGTGATACTCAGTGCGTGTTTTCAAATACCAACTGGAGTTGTTTGCAAATGCCTAGTAAATCCTAAAATAGCCCCAATTTGCTGAATTTTGTGAATAGCATTCAGCCCACTCCAGTTACAATAGCAGCCTGCCTCCATGCGTCGCCGGAGCTTTGCGGAGGTACAATAGTGAGAGGGGCGACGAGTGAGGCTGGGTGAGCAAATGTTATTATTCCAGCTTGCTGCACAAACAATGGATGCTATTTGTTTTGCTGGCTTCTAGAGCATCTTATTTCTATCAGCCCCGATTCTTTTGCTGTGTTCCTCATTTTTCTTTGGTGGCTTTCCACTCTTTGGGGATTCATTGTCCTGATGAAGGATGGTCTCTTTCGGTTGGTGCTCCGGAGCTGGAGGACTGGTGCTGGGATGTGGATCACCTCCGATCGCCTCTCCCTTCCATGTGGGTGGGACATGGGGGATGTCTATCTGCGAGCATCCCTTCTGCTAACCCGCGGTGGCATGTCCTCAGTTCCCTGGGCTCCCTGGGAAGCCTGACAGATCAGGGACTGCCTTTCCATCTCACCCCAAGCTCCTCTTGCTCTGCGGTTTACATGCCGGAAAGTTTATCTGCTGCGGTTTCTTCCTGGAGTCCAGCAATGCAGCGATGATGAGGAGTGACAGAAAGGTCACAGCGCAGGGGAGGAGAGGGTGGGGAACGTGCCCTGAGCTTGGCTCTGTCTCCCCAGCCCCGCTCTGTCTCTGCCTGGCATGGTCTTGCTGGGGCAGCAGGGACATCCTTAGCTGCCCTTGAGGCTGCTGGAGGTGGCAGCCTTCCCTTTCCCCAGGGGATCTGTTTCGTGTGAGACAGCCCTTTACAGCTCTTTAAGGTCCTTTATTTATTTATTTGTGTTTTATTTCTCATCCTGCTTCTGAGTCAATGTATGCGTGTGATGAGCCTGAGCGAGCTGCTGGGGATAGGCGGGTGCCAATAACTCTGGCTCCTCTCCCCTGGTGGGGGGATTTCCCTGTCCCACCACCCGACCCGTAGGTCCTGTGCTTTCCTTTTTATAACAACTGTTGCCAGGTGTGATGTGCTGCAGGGGAGGTGGGCAGACCTGCGCTCCTCCCGGTACTTGCTCTGGAAGAAATGGCATTGCTTGAGGTGGGGAAGGGATCCGGGGAGGGAGGCAAGGCTGCTCACGTGCTGCCCATGCCATTGGGCTCAGCAGAGCCAAGAGGCCGCCAAGCCACAAACCCCAGTGTGAGCATGGGAGATGTACATGAGTGCAATGAGATGGGTCTTGCTCTGGGGGTCAGGTGGAGGTGGGGTCCATCACAAAGCCCCGAGGTGCTCAGGATTGATTTATTTATTTATTATGGGAAGGGAGCGCTGGGTGCTGTGCTCCCTCCCTCCAGCACTGTCTGAAGCCTCAAACCACGAGTGGGATTGGAAAGGGTAAAATCTGTTAGCATCTTAAAAATAAAAACAAAAACATTGCTGTCTCTTCAGATTTGTTGTAGGCTGATGGACCGCTGGTCCGCACTAAGCAGTCGCTGCCCGGCGGGGACCTCTCTCCGATGCTGGCTGCAGTAATTGCAGGGCATGGCGCTCAGCATTCATATCCGAGCTTGGCATCTATATCTAATCTGAAAATAAGTCACTATATATTTCATTAAACCAGCTGCTGCTGCTTTTATTTGCTTATTTTGAATGGTGCTCTGTTCCGTTGAAAACCAATTTGTTTTAGAAAAATGGTCTGTTTGTGTTAGCAGCCCGTGCCCTGCATGGCCCGTCCTGCCCCGTCCCTCCCTCCGTGGGAGACTCTCAGCAGTGGGGCTGAGCCACCGTCCATCCACACTGCAGGGGACGGGACAGGAGGAGGTGGCCCCGTGGGTGACCTCCTGTCCTGGGACACACACATCTGCATGTCCTGGCTGTGCAACAGCGCAGTGACCTTGAACAAATCACCTGCAAATGGTTTGGTCCCTCCGTTCTGTGTCTGTAAAGGAGAGATGGAGCAGCAAGTATAGAGGTCCCTGGGTTGCCATGAGTACCTGCGGGTAGGAGGGCTGTCAAGATTTGCCTGTAATTTGGCCAAGATGAGGTGAGTGGGCCGGCTTCACCACTTTTCCTGCTGGAAAGCTGCCTGAAGTAATTGCCTGGCCTGCCGTGCTCAGCTTAGCTAAGTCTCTTTGACCGTGACACAGTCTCAAAACAACAGCAAAGGAAACCTGTTAACTTTCCGGATATAACCCTGTCCCACCTCACTGAATTCTGAAGTTGTGGGAATTGTATTTTAAAGCTTCGTACCACAACTATGAGCGTTAGCAATGTACTTTCCTTGTAAAGTGGAAGTTGAGATTCTCAGGTCACCTCATGGCTGAGGGGTTGTTGCTTTGCAGAGCGACGCCACCAGCCCCTGTCCCGGGGAGGGAGAGGGGATGCCACCAGCTCAGATGGGCTGGGAGGAAACCTCCTACAGCCAAAACCTCGCATGCTGGTTACGTGCACATCTCTTAACATACGGCCCGCTGTCTGCCGTGACAGATTCCTGAACCCCAGCCAGCGCTTCGTGGGAGGAGCTGTCGTGGAAGAGGAAATAATGGGAATCTCGGGCTTTTTATAGTGTTACCCATTCTCTCTTGGCTGCCTGTGGGGAGCCTGATGTCCCCAGCACTGCACACGGTGGGAACACACTGTGGGGTGGGCGGCCGGAGGGGGACCTGGCTCCGGGACGAGGTGGGAGCCGGTGTTTCTCCTGGACAACAAGCCATGAGGTTGAAGCAAGCTGGTTGCCCACCTATCCAAAACCTGTGTGTGCCAGGTTGCTCTCTTTTGGAGGGTGCTTTCCCATCCTTGCAGCCGGCAGCTGCCTGACTGGTTGCTGCCTGTAAGGAGAGCAAGTATTTGGGAGTTTTTAGGAGTTGGTGGCGATTTTGATGCCTCAGCTGTTTGGCAGTTCAACTGGAGATGTGCAAGCGTGCCTGGTTCTCAGACTGAAGTAGAGCTCTGCTGGGCACATTAATCCAGGTCCCGAAACGCTCGGTTGCCCAAAAGTTTCTAGAAAAATCTCAGCCTTGCACCTGAGTGAACAACAGAGAGACTGAAAATTTTATTTTTTTTTTTAACTTTAAGGCTTTAGGACTTTCCCAGCTGGCTGTGAACCACACAACCAGGAGAGGAGGAGAAATCCTTCTCTTCTGTCCCAAACTGCGTCTGTCTCTCCCCACTATTACTGTCTTCTCACTCTGGTTATTCATTTCTTGGACACCCCCATTTTTTTAAAACTAGTCCCTTCTTTAACCTTCCGCCCCCCAGGCAGGGCTGGGCTGGAAGTGGGCAGCACAAGGGCAGGAGTGTAGCAGGACAACACGAGCAGTGGTGATGGGAACGGGTCAGCGAGCTGGGGCTGGGACCTGCTGCTGGATGAGCTGAGCGGTACGGACACAAATGTACAGGAAACAGCAGTGTGAGAGTTTAATTTTTTTTTACGAGAATTTAATTTGCTACAAGAGCAAAGGCTGGGCAGTGAAAAGGGAAGGAAGCAGATCTCAGACTGATGACGGGAAGTGGTTTTGGTGATGTTTTTTACCTGCATGGCACAACGCTGGCTGCGGAGGTGCTGTGGCTCAAGCCAAAAGGGTGGTCAGGTTTACAGGGAGGATGGGTGGCTCTGGATCACGGGTGTCCACGGATCCAGGTGTGGGAGTGAGGAGGAGCTGTTGCTGGAGGCCATTGGGTCTCCTGGGGCAGATCTGGAGCTCAGGGCTGCAGGAGGTATCTCAGAGCAGACCTTCCCTACACTAGATGCAGCCTCCTGGACTGGGCTTGCTGCTGCTAATCTTCCCTGGGGACATCGATGCTCCTTGCAGTTTTGGGAGAGAAGAACCCAATCTGATGTCCCTGTGCTGTCCTTGCCTCCCCTTGCACCCAAAGATATGGTGCCGTTGGTGTGAGGGAAAAGGAAAAACATGGTCAGAGCATGTAGTCAAAAAGGTCATGGCCCGGCTCTGTCTCCTGCTTCTTTCCACACCTTTTCTGTGCACGTCAAGGTCATCGGGCTGTTGCTTTCCACAAATTGCATTTTCTGTTCCCCCTCTTGCTCTCGTGTTCAGCCAGGTCCAGCTGCTGCACAGCCGCCGTGATTAAAGCATCCAGGCTCTCGCTGTGGTGGCAGAATACCTCCAAGTGTTGCTTTCCTTAATGCGCTCAGCCTCGTTGCCTGGCGAGAAGCTGATTGACCCTCCAGATCTGGGTGGGCACCTGTTAAACACCACCTTGTCCCAAACGCACCGGCTAACAAGCCCTTTCCCAAGGGCACCCCCTGCCTTCCCCACATCTGGTTGCACTCTTGCACTCTCCCTTGCCCTCAGAGCGAAACCTCCGGAGTGGGAGCACACACCATGTGGTCTGCCCTCAATTAAAGTGCGTTTGCCTGTTGGTATTTCAGAGATGGAAATGACCGCAATCCAGAGCGTTTAAATTAGGCGTGACGGTATAGGAACGTGCTGTCATGCTGGTTACCGAGGGCTCTTTCAGCGTGATGCTGGGATTCAGGGATGCCAGTTAAAGAGCATCCCTCTTTCATCCTGACTTTGTGTGGTGAGGGCACAGAGAAGAGCAGGCTTTACTTGGCAGAAAGGCAAAGAGGAGGAAATCGTGGGGGCTGTATTTATTGCTGTTAACTGTCAGTGTGGGATAAAAGACCAGCTGGATTCATAAACTGTGTGTAACCCACCTTGGGGACAGAGACGTCTTGGCTGTGGTTCGGGAGGGAGTTTTCATCAGGAGTTCATAGGCATGGCCAGAAGCTTGCGAGACCAGAGCTCTGCTGCTGCTAGTGCTGTGTGACGGGGTGATGAGACATGGCCTGTGCAGCTCTCCTCCTTGCTTTCTGGGGGTCCCCAGAGAGCTGCACCCCACCGCACCAGCCCCGCAACACCGTACGGGGGTCGGGGGGACGCCAGCCCATGCAAAGCCCTGAACCCCGCTGGCCTCTTCCCTCTGCGTCCTCCTGAAGGGAAAAACCCGTGGTTTATAAAAGTGAAATATCAACTGTCATTAATTGTTGTGGTCTCCATGACTCAAGCATAAATGATGCAGTGACATCTGTCTGAGCCAGCAGCCGGCTTTCACGAAGGGAAGGAGCGGCAGCAGTGTTTTGAGAGGGAGCTGCTGCCAGATTTGACTCATCCCCGTTGCTGGGGAAGCCCAGCAGCCCCCTGAATGTCCCCTGAGCACAGCATGGGAGGAGGGTACCAACAGCCCTGGGCTGTCCTACTGCAACCCATGGCGAGGCAACTGCTCCAGAAGCTCCTCCACACTTCTCTCTGCAGCTATGGTAAAACAAATTAATAGTAACAATAGTAATAAATGCCAGCCGAGCCATGCTACAACATACACGTAAATCCCAGTGCCCTTACTGGGCTGAAAGTGCTGGTGTGAAGGTTGGGAGCAGCCCCTTAAAATGCAAATCATCATTAGCGATGCGGAAATGGTGTGGTTGTAGCCTCTTATCCTCATTGTCTCTACTTGTATTGTAATCAGAAGGCTGAGTGTCCCCCTCCCCTCCCCACGCCGGGGGTGACGGAGCTGACCCGAGCGGTTTTGGGGAGCAGCACACAGCTTCCCAGAGAAGCAGGTGTAGCGCGTGTCGTTCTCAGCATCCCAGCAGCACAAATTGACTGTACCCAGCGACAGATTTCCTCCCAGTAGCCTGCAGTCCCTTTGCTCCTCAGCACTTTTCTTTGATTTTCTGTAAAGATTTCTTGGTCCCCACCCCAGCTTTCATTATTAAATGGGTGTTTTTCTATCCGGTGCTTTATTTTTGTGACTGTGGCATGCACACTATTGCTCACTTAGGGGTCACCGGTGCTTTTGGGGAGAAGAATCAGGGTGAAGGGTGGCAACATTTCTTCGTTCCCTTTTTTTCCTTCTGTATTAGTGAGACTCTGCTGAGGATCATGCTGGAGAGCCGTGCCGGGAGGGTGCTCTGAGGGCGACCGTGCAGCCTTCACCTCCTGCGCTCATCCATGTGTGCACACGTGGTTGTGCGTACCGCTTGCTGCACGCTTACACAGCTGAGCTTACTTCTGAAAGGCTCAGCTGCTTAATAGCAGCTGCTCCTGAGGTTGGAGTTGTTGTCCTTGCAAGAACAAGCCCTGATCCCCTGCTAGAGAAGGTGTTTAGTGGCAACCAGTTTTTGCCCAAAGCCTTATTTGTGCTACCTGTGCCTGGAGAGACCGAGAGAGAGGGCCGCTGTTTTGCCCGTCTGTCTGAACGCCATCGGAGAAGATTTTGCAGAGGCAGTTCCCCGAGGATTTTGCTAAGTGCTGTTCTTCCCAATAGTTTTCCAAACGCCATTTCTACTCCGAGTAGGGTTTTACTGCGAGCATTAACAGCACAGAGAGTGCTGTGGCTCTTTCTTGGGTTAACTGCAAGCAGCTGTTCCGGTTTGAAACTCAATTTCCCTCTTTTATGCTGAAGTTGACCACATTTCTTGACAAGATCTGCTTTCGCAAGGGAAACGGTGTTGGGGAGGACTGCGCTGTTCTGCGCCGAGTCTCCCCGCAGCCCATTTCTCTCCGTGCCAGCCCAAGTTGCCACGCTGAGAGCATCAGTGGGGCAAGAAAGATGAGTGGCATTGATGAGTGGGTTTGTTTGGGGGGGTGGGATTTGGCTAAGAGCTGTACTGACTCTCACCAGCTTTTCAGCCAGGCCCAAAGCATGGCGAGTGTCGCTGACATTGTCCTTGCTGACCTGAGCTGCACCCGTCCCATCAACATACAGGTGGAAGGCTCTGCAGCTGGCAGCTCTTCCCCTGGACCCTGGCTGCAGCGTGTTACAAGCCTCATCTCTGATTAGTGTTGTACTATCTTATTTTCGTTAAAAGTAACAAAAATTGAAGCCCAGTCCCTGTTCCGCAATGTGAGTAGCATTTAAAGTTGATGATGATTGCAGTTCTTTTAGACTCTTTTGTTGCACAGGGTGGTTTAGTATGTTTACCCACAGTATTTTTGGCATGTGGGTTTCACAATTTGTTTAGCAATGTCAATACCATCTGGAGCATCATCTATTTAAAGTACATTAGAGAGATGAGGAACAACCTATCATATTTTTCCATAGGGTGCATCAAGATTGGAAATGAGAGTCATTCAGAAAGGTTTAATGGGAAAGAGATGTTCCTTGCGCTGCACACTCGTCTCTTATCATGAGCAGTTACGGCTCTGGTGCCGTTCCTCCGCTGTTTTCCTGATTGTATTGTGCTGCTGTATAATATCTGCCTTGAAAAGCAAACAAAGCTGTCTTAAAGGTAGGATGAAGGGACAGTACCTTTGACTTATTCCCCTGAATTGGGTAGGATGGCTTGCGGGGGTTATATCAGTGGAGAGGATATCAGACGTGGTCTGTGATAAAGGCTGCAGGGGGTCTGTTTGTCCACTGCTCGTGAAGGTTAATGGATGCAGTGTAGGGATTTGATCCCAGTTACTGTGCTTTTGGGATGCTCTGAGCCGGACCTGCTACTGAACAGCCTTGTTGGCGGCTGTGGAGCTGACAGGGGAAGGGGTGGGCTCCCATGTCACTCATCCATGGGCCAGCCCAGCGTGAACACTGAGCCCTGGCTCATGGCGAGCTCCAGCTGCTGAAATGGAAAGCTCTGGTCCTACTCTGTTGTAGATCCCCTTTGCTTTGAGTAGCACCAGGGTTCAGCCCTCGTTCAGAGGCACCTACAGAGCTCAAGGGACCGTGTGGGTTTTGGGGTGGTGCAGCCTATCTTCACCAGCAGCGCTGGGCATGCAGGGAGGGTCTCAGCAATGCTGGCTTCAGAGGACCCAGAAATCCTTGGAAGTATCTTCTCTGTCTAACACCGGAGTGCTGCCTATGGTGGTGTCCCCAGGTACACGCACATGGGGCTCTGCGAGCCTGCAGGTATGGCTTTCTTCTCCTAGTGCCGGGACTGCATTTGGCAGGGGTTAGCGTCGCCGTGCTTTCAATTAGATCACAGTTTCTGATCTTCGTAACGGCACGGGCGGGACAAGCAGCCCCAGCACACTCAGGGAGGGCAGCTCCGGAGGGGTGGGAGCGCAGCGCTCGGCTCGGCTCTGACGGCTGTTTGGCATCACTGACAGTTCGATGATGGTTGTAATTCCACCCTGTGAGCCCTCGGAGGGGTGCTGGGGGAGGCTTAACGCACACCCACTGTTACTGACAGTGAATCATTCACGAGCGTGAACCCTCCTTGCCGCACGCTCCCAACTCCCATTAACCTGGGGGGATTTGCAGGGGATGGTGGGGCTCCAAACGCAGTTTGCATCCTGGCAAGAGGAGCAAAGCCTCCAGATGAGCTGGGGACAGTGATGCGGGATCGCTCATAGGCTCTCTATCTTCAAAAGCTGGAGATGATTTTTTGACACCTATGCGGTATTAAACCCGAGCGAATCCTAGCTGGAGGGTCCCTGCAGCACGCTGGCCCCTTGGGCGCCCGGTCCCAGCTCAGCGAGATGTGGTCCCTCTGCCGTCCCCATCACTCTCTCTGCTGCTTGCAGTTCATAAACTGCTACACTGCTAAAGGGCACTCTCCTACTCCTGCATTAAAAGAGAGTAATTGAATTTCCCTTTCCCTTTGGTATTTAACATTATTTTCAGGTCGTGTTGGCATTAATGAGAGCCTGGCCACGGTTTGCATAAGGATATTTATAGGCCCCTATGCAGATCAGAAGTGTCGTCCCCCCACATCATGTGCCCGGCTTGGACAAATAAATTTCACATTGCTACTTCAAACTGGGTCGCCAGAAACTTCAAAAAAATATTCCTCTGATCATTTTGATACAGGTTACTTAACAAGGGAGATAAACTAGTACTTCAACACAATTGTAGGGAGAAATGGATTTGCAGAGCCTGAGGCAGTGTCAGGGCGGTGGAAGCTGTTCTGATACACGCTCTTCAAAGCTTCCTACGTTTTGTCAGCCTTAGCATTTTTAATCATTTTGCTGGCTGGTATTTGTCTGGTAAGGGTATCAAAGTGCTCCTGCAAACGGGCGAGTGTTTTACCACAACCATTAGTGCAATCCTGCGCTTGCCAACCTCCTCCCCTTCAGGAGGTTGCAAGGAAAAATCCTTGGCGTTTTAAGGTACAGGAGTTTTTTGCTCTCTTGTAGAGGACAGGCTGTAATTAGTTCTTGCTGCTGGATTTGGGGATGTCGGTTTGTTTATTAGAGGAACTTGGGTTAAACCTCATGGCTCCAGCCCCCGCTGCCCAAGGTGCCTGGCAAGGTGGGAGAAGGTATTGGTGGCCCACGGAAAACCTCCTGGCTCCTTCTCCAGCCAAAGGAAAGTTGACATCCCTGGTACTGGGAAAAGCGTGCATTAGCTCTTGCACATGCCCACAGAAATGCTCTCCTGCATCACTGCATGCAGATAAATACCTGCCCTTAGGCGGCCAATTGAAATTGAGATCCAGGTAATAATTAAAATAATTGAGTTGAGCTTAAACAGAATGGCCAAAATCTTGGCGTGCTGGCTGCACATTCATCACCCCGCAGCCCCGAGGTCCTCCTCATTTATTTTAGTGCTGGCAGGGTGTGACAAATCCCTGCGACTGGAGCTTGAACACTCGCCGGAGCAGGGAGACCAGGAGCCAGCGCTGCTGCACCTGCACCAGGGTGCGTCCGTCTGTCCGGCTCTGCTGCCGGAGGAGGATGTCTGTCCTCCAGCCTCATCTGCTCCTCGCCCATGGCTAAAAACGTGATCCAAATCAAACTGATAGAACCTCTCCAAAAACACTTGTTAAACCGTTGCTGTGCCTTGGTTTTATTTTGGTTTTGTTTTTTAATGGCTTACTGAGATGTTCAGATGAAACCATCCAAATCCCAAATTTCAGCCTTTTTACACAGTTTAAAAAGGAAAAAATGATGAAATTTCAAAGTATAGCCGTAAAGTTGCGATGAGGTATCAAATACAAAGCCCCATCTGAAATGAAGTATGCAGATGCAGATCCTGCAGTAGAGAAGGCACAGGAGCACTGGGGGATTAGATGAGTCGCCGGGGTCACCCAGGGGGACAAGAGCAGAGCAATGAATTAACTCCTGGACTCCCAAGTCCCATCATTTTAATTAGGAGACCATCCTGCCAGGATTTGGTCCTCAGTGATGGGCAGAGCTGGTGAACGTGCAGTCGTTTTTAGGAAGCTGTTTCACTCTGTGGGTTAGCTTTGGACACAGCAGTGTTATCGGGGTTTGGAGCCTTTTGCCTGGGATGGGACAATAGATCAGTTAACTTTAGATTAATTGTTTCTGCGCATCTCCATGTGAAGATGGCACAGGTTTCCCCATTGGGTTTCTTGTAAGTTGTACCGACTGCGTGAAGAGAATATTTTCCTATCAAGGAAGCTAAATAGTTCATCTGTGCTCCTGTCTGTCCTAATATGTTTGAAAAGTCTTTAAAAAGCCCAAGAGAAATAATTCCAGATTATTGAAAGCAATTTGTCTTGTAGGAGACAAACGTGCCTGTGTTTAACCGTGTCTCTGTATTTTGGGTCTCTGATTTCTTGGGATGTAATTGTAAGATCTTGTATTCATCCTGCCTGCTCGGAGCTCCCTGCCCGCCCTGGTGGTTTTCTTGCTTCCAGTCGCGCTGAAGGATGAGCTGACACAGAGGAGGTAGTGCCTGCATGTGAAACGTGTCTGTCCCTGCCCTGGGACAGAGAAGATGAGTTCGATCTCTTGGGCTGAGTGCCAGTCTGCTTTCTGTGGCCATGCACTGACCTGCTGGTGGGATGCACTTAACGCTGGACCGCTTGGCCCCTGGATGGGGAGGTTGGAAAGCCCAAGCCCATCATGCTGTGCTGGCACGAAGGTGTGTGCACCGCTGTCATTCCTCTGGGACCACATCGAGCCACGTGATTTCTGGGGTCAGCTCTGACCTAGCCATCTCCTCCCAGGCAACAGGGGCAGTGTCACTTGTATCTGCCCCTCCAGAGGAGGATTTATCCTCTTTCCCCATGGACATGAGCATGGCAGTAGCCATCGCCATGCCCAGCTGCGGGAGCTGCCCCGCTTGCCCAGCTCCATCCTGCCTGGGGCATGGCATGGAGCAGTTTGCTTGGTCCTCTGAGGAGCTATTGAATTTATCAGGACAAGCTCGTTCCCCCGGTAGTGAGCTGCAGGCTGTGGGCTGTCCCCACAGGTCCTGCCTTTGCTGCTGTGCTGAGGGACCTGAGTGCGGGTGGCCCAGTGGCAGGGCCAGCCCTGCTCTCTGTGCTCACCGAGGGGAGGGGGGACTTGTCTCTGACTTGTGCTGTACAAGTAAGTGCAGATGTTTTTGTTTAAAACATGTTGCAATGGGTGTTTCTGTGGTGTCAATCAAACAATGACATTTTCCCGGGGTGAAGCTTGCTGAGACAGCACTGGCAGCAGCCTCGCGCAGGAGGGTTATTTCTGCCTGGTTTTAAGCAGCTACCGAGAATTAGTCTTTTATATCCAGGACAGTGCAGTGTAGTGTGGGCAGCAAAAGTAAAACTCTGAGCTGCCAGCAAATAATTAGGTTTCATGCCTGGGGACCCACGGCAGAGAGAATGGGATCAGCTGGTCTGAGTCCTGCATCTGCATCTCAGTCCGAGGTTCAGCATCTCGGTCCAGACTCCTCTCTCCTCACGGTGCCTGTGGCTCCGAATGGAGGCTTTGTGGAGCCGTACCCAACTTCTTGGCAGGGCCGTGCCCTTGCAGGCTTACCCAGATCACAGCTCAGCGTCTGTGGCAGGCCAGGGGCTTGCAGTTTGAGAACAGCCAGAGACTGGAAAAGGGTCTGAGATGTTCCTGTGCGGAAGGTCCCTCTTTAAAACAAATCTGGGAACATGCTTGGAGAGTTAATATCTGCTGTCTTAAGGAAAAAAAAATAAAAATAAAAAGGGCTTGCTTCTTCTCCCTAGCAGACTTTAATGAAGGTTCCTACAGAGTGTGGCTTAATCGCTGTGAAATTATCACTTCATCTGTGTGATATATCTCTGTGTCTGTATCAGATCCCTCTGAGCGGTTCGGCTGTCATGTCAGCTCTGCCACGCTGCCAGGAGTGACTCGTCTGGCCCCCTCCCTGCTCCCCCCTCGCGCTTAAGATAACATGGAGGGAATTTTTCAACAGACATAAGATGGTAATCCATAAAGATGGATTTACATTAGCCTAACAAAGGCGGAGACGTTGACAAATGAAGGCCTTGCCTACGCGAGGACTCGCTGCATTAGTGGTAGAGCGCATGTCCTCATGGGGATGCTCTGGCCCAAGGCAGAAAGCGGCGTGTACCGGCAGAGGTTAGCCAGCACTGCCCGTGGGCACGAGCCCTCTCACCCTGCTGCAGCAAAGGGTCACGCTGCTTTACTACCAGCAAACAAGGCTTCGGTCCCAAGCTCTTGGCTATTCCTGTGGTATTTGGCATGGGAACACAGCATGCAAATCTTACGGGGCGGCAGGGTGGGCTGGAAATAGGATAGAGTTTCTGCCCTGCATCTGAATTACTTTGCTGTAGTCACTGTAGTGTTATTTTTTAATTCTTCTTGGCTGTGTGCAGCTATACATCTCCTGTTCAGAATAATCCTATTTGTGTTGCAATAACAATAGAATTACTGCAGCGAGCATCAAAGCCTGTGTAGGTCATAAGCATTTTGTTTCATAATCTCAACGTGGTGATGATGATGATGACCTTTTGCTGTCTGTGTTTCCGTGTACCTGTGTCTCGTTCTTATTAAATATCCTTGCATTGAAATCTCTTGCTAATCTAATCTCCCCATGTGGCTGCTATATAATTATCTCATTTTGTAAAATATTGCATCTGTCATTCTCCCCCCCACACTTTTGGAGAGGGAGGGTGAGGGAGAGAGGGGAGCGAAGAAGCTGCTGGAGGAGGCAGCAGTAATCCCACTTAAGTGACAATTTGTACAGTATCGGTTTGTCACCACTGCCGTGCGTGCCACCTCCGAAGGACCATGTTCCCGTCACCGCGGGAGGCCAGGAAGGGTGGCCTCAAGTGGGAAACATGTCCACTGGGGTTTTTTGCTTGTTTTGGGGGTTTTAATAGATTTTCAGCTTGGCGGTTTTGTTCCCACTGTGGTTGCTGCCCGTGTAAGCTCTGATGCTGTTTCCTCGTACGGCTCCACACTGAGGATGGAGAGCAGAATTGTTCCACGCTGACCTTCCTCCCCGGCACAGGGTTTGGTGCCAGCCAGTGCTGCCTTCGCCCACTCAACCCCAGAGGGGGATTGTTCCTCCCTGAAACAGCTTTCAAACTTCTGCTCTGCAAGAGCCTCTGTTGTGCTGGAACCGAGAAGCTCCTTTGCTGCTCTCAGTTGAAATGAAGGTGGCTGCTGAGCCAGCGCTGGAGATGGGCAGCAGCAGCCCTGGACCCAGAGCCCCTCTCTGGGCGGTCATCTCTGCAAAGCGGCGCAGGGCCCTTCCACGCGGAGCCACCCGCTAATCAACAACTTAAAATAAAAAAGTGAACGTACAGCCATTGTCTTCATCGGTAATAACACAAAGCTTTGGGGAACGAAGAGCCACAGGGCTCCGTTTTTGTAAACCGTCCCCAGAGAAGGACCAGAGCGCGTCCCTGGTCTGGGGAACGTGCTCGGAGAGTTAATAGCTGCTGTCTTAAGAAGAAAAAAAAAAAAATAGCAAGTTTAATTAATCATCCTGTTTTCTTTTCTTAAACTGTATAAATTCTTTTTCCCCTCAAGGGATAATGCATTGCTGCCTTTTAAATAAGTACCGCAGTTGTAAACTCCTGCCATATTTCTGTCTGGGAGCACATCTGTCTTCTGGCTTGGAGCACATCTGTCTGTGCCTGCCAACCCATCGCTCCCGCGTTCTGGTGCAGTGGGAAAATCTGTATTTCAGAAAGGAATCACATGGATACTTCCAGGCTGCGGAGGGTGTCAGATGCAGAGCCCTTTATCTTCTAAACCCCCTTATCTTTTAATTCTGAGACATTTTTGTCTGACAGTTCATAAATTAAAAATGTTTCTTAGGTGACTTTTTGCTCCTGTTTCGTATGTATTTCATGTAAAGACTTTCCAGGCGTTTGAGTTCTGGGAAGAATTATGCAAAATGAGAAGCTCTGGTTTTATGTTCTTATGGGACTCACTTGGCACGCTGCAAACCATGATGCTAAAATCAGTGACTGTACACTTCAAAAATACCGAGTTCTTTAGGGAGCGTTGTGAAATTTTCCTGTAGCCCAAGTGTCGCCCTGAAAACACATCAGATGTGTTGATTTATCACACTGAGCTCTGAACTTGAGTGAAGTTCATGTACTGACCCTGACCTCGTGCTGCACTCTGGTGGCTAAGGGCAATTTTGATGTAGTGACAATCTCTCTAATGATGTGGTAATACCTTGAGTGCCAGCTAAAGACTTTCACACCAGGCTTTACAGGTGCGAGTGATGTGTGCTGGACATGTGGGTTTATGGAGAGGTGTCTTTATAGCGCGCCTTGATGATCTTTGCAGCGATAAACTTCTGGGACTTTGCCAGACCAGCAGCTGGGAAGCAGGTGAGATGCTGCAAGCGCTTGGTTTGCATTGCCGTGCTGCTGAGCCCCGGGTCTCCTCCAGCCCACGCGGGGCACCGAGCGCTGGACCCCTTGGGGACGTGCCGCCTGGCACTGCGCAGGCCACCACCCCGTCCCCGGGGGTGTGCGGGTGATGGTTACTGCTCTAGGCGCGCAAGGGTGAGTCTCTCCATCCACGACTGATCACCCCTCTGCCTCTTAAGCCTCCTCTCTCCGTGCTGCCTCTCCGGCAGCTTGCCATGCCTTCTCCAGTGCCCGTGCAATTGGGTTTGTTGTTGTTTTTCTCGCTCCTCTCAATATTTCTGTTGTTTCTGCCTCCTCCTTCCCTCTCTACAACGTGGTCACAACCTCTGATCATGGATAGTTTTCACCACCACCTTCTCTTACTGCAGTTTATCTTCAGGCACTGCCTGCTTGTCCATGCCCCGTTTCACCTGCCTGACCTGCCTGTGTTCAACATTTCCCGCCCCTCCCTGTGCCCTTCTCATGCTTCTCCCAGGTCTCCAAGCCATCATCCACAGGGTCACTCTCCTGTCGGGCTGCTGCAAAGGCGTTTTTTTCTCTTCTGTCTTTACAAATTGACTTCTCTGCTTCAAAATACCCCCTCGCCAAGGCCTTCTGCTGTTTGCCTTCGGCTTTCCGCCTGCTCCCTCTGTTGTCTCTGAAGTGCATTTCTCCATCTTGTCTCATGTGCCGGCAACAGCCCCCCAAAATACAAGCAGAGCTCCTCGATGGCTTCCACCGATGGTAGCTTTTCGGCTGCGCTATTTGCCTGCGTGGCACGCCGGGAGCAAAATCCATCTCCCGTAGGCAGCTCTTTGCACCTCTGTGAGATTTCAGGGAAAATACAGCTGCATATATATTGATAAGGCATACGGAGCAGGGAGGACAATTGAATTGCCGTGAGTGGAGCATGCATCAGTGTCCCTGACAATCCAGTAATTAGCTGGCATAGAAGAGCGAGCAGCGAAATGAGCCCAGTAGCTTGTTCGCAGGCATTAGGGGCTGACTCCCACGGAGTACCTGCTTTCTGCCCTGACATCTGGGTCTGCAACAAGACCTGATGGCTGCTTTCACTTAAAGTCACCGTCACCTTGGAGATCACTAACAATGAGCAAACGTGCGGACAACAAATCCTCGCACAGGCGCCAGCGGTCCCTACCTGCCGCAGCGTGGGGATGGGGTGGTCAGTGCTCCCGCTTTGTTGCTGTCTCACCCCCCTTGCTCTCAGCTGGGGTTGTTTGCAGAATTGGGGGGGCTCACACTTGTGGCATGGTGGCAGCACCCCAAAACCTCATTATTGGAGACTCCGGGTCTCTCTCCCTTCCTTTCTGTTCTGAATTTTCTGTGTTGCTGGTAACGTGTGTCTGTGATGGAGGTGTCTTTGCCTTGAACCAGAGTTGGGGACACCAGGGAAGCAATGTCCCCACCTGCTGTGCAGGGCAATTGCAGACAGACACGTCAGCAGACGTGTGCAGGTGGGGTACGGCGAGAAGAGGTTTGCACAGCATTTGTAAGCAAAGTCTGTTGGGGGAGATGGATACTCTGGGTGAAATATTCGTGCTTGGGTTGTTGAGAGCACTGCGCTATGATCCCTCAGCACAAGCTTTTAAAGAATTAACCTGCTTTGGAATAAGAGCGATGATGGATAATTAGGTAAATGAGAGATTAAAAGGTATGGAGTAAGTTTTCTCTGTGCTGTTGAATTCCCTGTAGGATCAGTGCTGTTCGGTGTCTTCGTATATAGTCTGGGAAAGGAGGCTGAGAGCACCACGCCAAAGGTGCCTGGTGCTCCTGGCTTGTCCAGGGTGGTGACAACGAGTCACGTGCAAAGCAGTTGCAAGGGATGTCAGGTACCGAGTGGCTGCCCGGTAAAACAGCAGATGAAATCCAGTGTCATCAAAGGCCGAGTGACGTACTCAAGGAGAAAAGATCCTCACATCCGTAAGCAGTGCCGGGCTCTGACCTGGCTGTTGCTGGTGAGGAGCCGTGTCTCGGAGTTAGGATAAACACTTCCATGAAAATATTGACTTGGTACTCTGTAGCGGTCAAAAAAGCAGAGTGAATGTAATGAATTTTTAGGAAACAAAGAGAAAATGAAACCCAGAACACAGTTATGGACTGTTGCATAAATCTACCGTGTGTCTGCATGGGAAATAAATACTGTGTGCAGCTCTGATTCCCTGCTGCAAAGAGGAGTGGGGAGCCAGACCAGGGACAGAGCAGGGTGACAAGGGCAATGGACATCCCTGCAAGGTTTGGCAACAAAAACAATGCTCGAAAGCTGCGGAGGGGTGCCCAGGGGAGCGTGGCCCGGGGCTGTGCAGGCAGGGGTGGGCACTGCGAGGTCAGTAGGAAATGACTTTTCTTTGTTTCTGCTAATCAGCTGCTGGGGCATCAAATTAAATTAATAGATGGCAGGAGCAGAGCAAACACACGGCGGTTCCTCTATGGCAGGAGGAAGGAGAATGGTGGAACTGGCTGCCAGATGAGTTTAGAAAGCTTCCAGAAGTAATTAGACAAATTTGTAAGAGGAAAATACCGTTGAGAGTGTTGCTGGCACTGCCAGTGATGAGCTAAATCTCTGCACCACGGGATGCTGGAGGTCAGGAGGATGCAGGAGCATCGGTGGGTACTCATGTCACCATATGACTTTCCCTGGGCATCCCTGGTGGCTGTGCTTAGGGACATGGTGCTGGACTGATTGAAACTGGTTCATCTCTTCTCTGGATGGCTTCACCCTGCTCTGTTGGGGACATGTGCGCATGTTGCACAAATTGAGCAGCGGGTTGGTAGAGGAGCCGAGCACTGGAGAGCTGAGCACGGCCAACGAAGGGCTGGGACAGCAGTGTGGCATCATGCTGGCATGGCTGTGAGTCCTGCTGGGGTGAGGATGGCCGGTGGCCCTAAAATCCTGGTACCGGACGGGTATGAGGGTTACGGTCACAGGAGGGTGGGGTGTGGAGGGACTCAAGCTCCCGGGGGGTATCTCTGGGCAGGAGGCATCACTTGAGGAGCTGTAGGTGGAAATCGGAGCTCTGCATGTCACCAGGGCAGCAGCCAGCATCCCTGTAAGGCTGGAAGGCATGGGCTGCGGCTCAGGGCAAAAAGGTCATTCGTGTTCCTGTTTTCCTGGCTTTGTGAAGGTGTGTTGGGCTGTTACCTTCATGTGAAGGAGCTGGATAGTCACCGAGAGAGGTGACACTGTGTTAGCATCTTCTGTTGGTGGCCATTGGTGTTCCTTGACCCTGACACCCCGCTCAGTGCTCAGCCAGGTTGTCACTGCTGCTGCAGTGCTGCTGCCATTCCAGGGAGCACAGGAATACCAAAGCTATGCAGGGGGAAAGCAAAGCAAATAAACAAGGAGCGCAACTTAAAATCTCTCCAAGTGTGCAGTGTTTTGTGACTAATACTAACGTAATTGCTGTCATGCTTTTAACATAATGCTTTTATCTCCCAGATAGACTCCTTCTTCTGGTCATTAATCTCCAGGGTTTCTAAGCGAGCAAGCACTGGAGAGGTGCAGCTGTTATGCCAAAGCGCAGTCAGAGGTGTGCAGAGCATCCTGGAGCAAACCCGGGACTGGGGCTGTGGGTTAGCCGTGGGGATGTGCTCACAGCTTCGCTCTGAACCCTCAGAAATCCCAGGGCTGGACAAGGCTATGTGTATTCTCTATGGTTTCTTTTCCTCTCCATACCGCTGTGCCCTGCTGGCCCATAAACCCACTGCAAAAGCCGTCTGACAGCTCCCTCTGTGCCTAAGCTGTCTCCATCCTCTGCTCAGCATCCCTCCATCCCTCTTTAACCTTGAGGAGCAAGCGCTCGGGGAACAGCTTCTCCCTCTTTCCCAGTTCGCCGAGGTTCGTAGACATGAAGGCCAGGAGGGACAGTTGCAGCTATCAGCTCTGACCTCCTGCCTAACACAGGCCAGGGAATTTCACCCAG
Source organism: Aptenodytes patagonicus (assembly GCF_965638725.1). Classification (NCBI taxonomy): domain Eukaryota; kingdom Metazoa; phylum Chordata; class Aves; order Sphenisciformes; family Spheniscidae; genus Aptenodytes; species Aptenodytes patagonicus. The sequence continues at coordinate 6,427,407 of NC_134956.1, forward strand.
TGATTCCTGCCTCAAGCCCCTACCTTCTCTTTGAGCTAGAGAGCACCACAGATGGACCCAGTGGCTACGTGTCTGGTTTTGAGATCATGCTGGTCTCTTGCAGGATTGTCTGCTGAGGTTTTTGCTTTTGGTTATTTTCTGTTTGGCCTTTCTGGCCTGCTGTGAGCTGGATCAGATCAGCGGAGGTGCGGCTGTGCCGAACCTGCTCCTGCTGCTGGGGGAGGACCTGCTTGCAGAAACCTCCTCCTGGAAGCTCACTCCGGGCGAGACTCTCCGCGTTGGTGTTGCTGGAGGCTGCCAGCCCCACAAAACGGCCGCTCTGGCGGTGGCAGAGCCGAAAGAGGAGAGGAAATCCAGGATAATTTCCAGGAAGTCATCTCGCTACCTCATTTATTTACTGTAAAGGTCTCAGAATGTCACCTGGCTCCCTGAGACACCCGGCCACGCTGAGGGCGAGCTTCCCTGCGGTTTCATGGCTGCTCAGGAGGAGCAGCCCTTGCAAAACTGCAGCCTTACCCCAGTGCTTATTTAACGTGACAGTAAGTAACGTGGGGTGCCAGCCGCACTGGATCCTGCAGCGCAGGGATGTTTTCGAGACTGCTGCGAGTCTGAGCAAGGCTTTGACCGTGAGATCTGTCGTACCTGCTGAGCCTAAAATGAACTGCAAGGCACCTCGGGCATAAGGGTATCATATCCCTGCCTGCTGCCTGCAGGCACTGCAGCTGCGGGGCGGGTGAGGGAGCAGGGCTTGGGGAAGGGGCTGTGGCCGGGACTTGGGAGCTGCTGGACACACGGGGCATGGGGAGGGCAGCTCGGCTCTGTGTCCTTGTCCCATTTGCTTTATACACCGCACGCTCCCTTGAACTTGTCTGGATTTCAAAGGAGGAAACCACGCCAAGCTCAAGCCCGAGCGCTCGCCCCCTCCCACCTTTCCCTGCACCCCTGTCGCCTGTGTGACAGAGAGTCTGGGGTGGTTTTCACCATCAGGCAAAATCTTGTCTCGCACGCTGCTCCCAGCGTGTCCGCAGCTGCCTGCGGCTTGGCACCAGGGGAGTGCCAGACCCAGCGGAGGCTTGTGCCAGAGGGCAGCAATACGCTGCAGAGTATTTCAGACCTTTCTGGCCATGCTGGCCTATGACTTTTCCCCTCCCTCCGCTCCGGAGAGTCGAAAAGGATTCCCCTTCTTGCGTCCTTCCTCCGTTTGGAAACCAGCCGTCCCTGCGGATCACAGGGAGGGAGAGGGATGCAGAGGGATGCAGCAAGCACCTCCTGCCCACTCTGCCCATCTCCATCCCCGGTGCTGCGTAGCTGCAGGGTCAAGCCAGGCTTTGCTACCCGCCACCGTCCTGGGGCTGGCTGGGCTGGCAGGCACCGGAGGCAGCTCTCGTCCGTTGACAAAATGCTTCTGACCGCACACTCGGAACGATTTTGACATTTTGGGGAAGGAGAGAAATCTCACCTGGCATTGTGCATGGTTGGCAAAACTGTTGCTGACAATATGAATAAAGGTGGACGGCTCTCAATCAGCTTCTCTTTGCTATTTATTTCTAATTCAGACACATTGTCAGCAAACCATCTCTCAGATCACTTTGGAGGATTCTGTATGCAAGTGTTGCATTATGGTTGAGCTATAATGATATTTGTGGCTTTCAGCGTGTTGCGGAGCAGGAAGGTGAGATGCCTCCTTAGCCTGCAGAATCCTGCAGGGATTATTTCTAGCATCGCCACTTGCTTTTTGGGTTTTGGCAGCTCTTTGTTCTCTGTGCTGCGAATACAGCCCATGCCCAGGGGAGCGGAGAGCCTTGGGGGCTGCAGCGGCAGTGGGGATTTCGGGCACTATACACCTCAATGTGCTGTGAGGGTTGATGTGGGTAGGTGGGAAGTGGATCGTGGGCAGCAATTTTGAAGAGTAGAAGCTTTTCCAAATCTTACCATGTGTGGCAGAGAGACCAGGTCTTTGCTTTGTCTCTGTCCATGGAGTGGAGCATTCAAATACAAACAACCTTCACAAGGCAAACGTCATTGATGAAGCACCAAGATTTACTTTGCTCTTGTCAAAAAGCCAGTCTGACACTGGCCACGATGGGGCACGTTGGCAGTACTGGGGCCGTCTGTCCTGTCCTGCGCACGGGCACCCCGGCAGACACTGCTCTGGGGCATCCATCCCCAGCGGACCAGCAGCAGCCACCCTGTAGCTCATCAGGACGCTGGGCTTTTCTGGGGTACTTCCCTGGGGGAGGGGGGGCAGGGGCTGTTCAGAGCACCCTGCTTCACCATTTCACTCTTGATACGCAGGTGGTTTTTCCCGGTGAAGTGGGAAGCAGGCTAGGAAACGTCGCGCTGGGAACATGCTGACTTTTATTTTCAGTAAGCATCCCTGAGACTGCGTTATTCTAACTCCCCCAAATGTGGCCTTTTGTATTGATGCTCTGAATTAGCTCAGATGAAATGGGAGCATTGTCCAGCTCTGTTCGTGTCGGTGGGATGATCCCCTCCATCGCCTGTTCAAGCGGACAACTCCCAGGTCACTGTCAGAAGGAAGGTTTAGTTTTAGAGCAGGTAGGAGCTCATTCCGCCACCACAATTTCTACATCGTGTGTTGAAGTGCCCCTTAGGAGGCACGGTCAGGATTTAAGTGGCTGCGAGCCCTTTCCATCCAGCACGTCCCTGCGTGGACCCTGTGCGACCACCAGTGCTCAAGCAAGCTGCCTGCTTCATCCTTGAACAGTGTGAGGGGACAGGGCAGGGACCATCCTGTGGTTCCCGTGCCAATCCCTGCTGGAGCAGCACCCGCAGAGATGCCATAGACCCACTTGATTCCCATGCATGAGTTTTGGCTTCCCCATCTATAAAATAAGGGTGCCTTCCTTTTTTTTCTGGTGCTGTGCTATATTAAGGGTCCCCCTCTATGGTGCCACAGCTTGTCCTGGGTGGTCCTTGCTGCTGGGCCTGGAAGGGCAGGAAACCATCACCTTCCTCTACGCTTTGGCAGTGGTTTTGGTGCAGAGGGGCCGGGCATCCGTGGCCCCCCATATCGACAGCCAGGCCCCCTGCATCGACAGCCCAGCCCCCTGCAGCCGCTCCCCCCGGCTCGTTCCTCTCCTGGAGCTGCACCAAGTGCATGCTCCAAGGGGGTGATTGCATTGAGTGGTTTACTTCTTCTCCAGTATACGGTGCCATATGGGAGCGTACCATCAGTCAATTACGGCTTCTTTTCATATCTAAATAAAATGATTTGTTAATTTGAGTGAGTGATCACTGTGTGGCCGGGATGCTTTTCCTGCAATGGTGAACAGCTTGCACGCTTGCAGAGATGGATGGTGAGCTGGTGCCACTGGATACTTTCTGGGGTTGTTTTCAATTTAGCCGTGAATTGAATGAGAAGAAAAACGTTTCTTTTGGCAATTTGATAGGTGCTAGCTCTTCTGACAGATGTTGGAGTTTATTATCCCACCGGGACAATGTTTTGTAGTTCGGAATTGCTAATTGCTTCGAAGGCTCAGTGCTGCGGGAGGAGCAGGATGTGGCTGTCGGCAGGTAGCGGGTGCCACCAGCACCCGAGGACCCGGGGTGATGAACACCGTTGCCTTCCTGCTAATGGCTTCTGACCGCGGCTGCCAGCCCGGCCTCGGCACTGCATCCTGGTAGGCTCCCGCGAGGTTTGCCAGCAGGGCTGTTACTGGCTCCTGTCCCTGGGGAGGGCATGTTTAGGGGGGTGTCCCCCTGTGTCAGCACCTATTCCTGCCCTGCTCTCCCCCGTTCCTGGGTGGCACTGGCTGCAGGCAGAGCAGGCAGGGCTGGCAAGCACGCCAGTGTATGTGCGGCACCAGTCAGGCGCTCCAGCATGTGGGGCATTTAGCCCAGGGGGCAAACCCGGCAGCTGGCATAAAAGGTGCCTGGCAGCGTTTCCTCCTGTGCAGGTTTTAGCTCCGTGGCACTCAAAACAAACCTGTGGTCCTCAGCCACCTTATCTGTGTCACGATTCATTGGGGATATCTCGGGGCTCTCTGGGTGCTGCCCTCCCTGCTGTGACCTTGGTGCTAGCAGCGGGCTTGCGGTGCCACAGGGCTGCAGCATGAGCTGGAGCAGCAGCACCCACCTCCTGCAACCTGACTGCCCATCCCCGGGGCCGGTTTTGCTCCTGCCCTGCTGCCCATTGTGCTGCTCTCGTAGCCAGCTGCCTTCCCCCTGCCCGATGTGCCCTGCTCACCCTGCATCAAACAGCCTGGCACATGCCTGTGCTGTTGGTGTAGGCACGGTGCTTCAGGTCATGGCAGTAAGTCTGGGAGACTGCTGCTCCCCTTCAGTCCTCCCCACGTGCTCTGGCTGGCTCTGGGAGGAAGGTTTAAGATGCACAAAAGCAGTTAACAGGAGCTGCGAGCCGGTTAACGTAAATTATTTGCAAGGCCATCCTCCAGAAGCGGAGCCGAGCTGCAGACAGAGGTGAGCACTTGCCTCTGCAAACAGCACTTGGCAAACATCAGCATGGCGGGCTCTGGGCGAGAGCGCTCCAGCGCCCGCGTCCCTCCGCCGGCGTTGGGGTGTTTACTCTGCTAGCCGGGCCGTGCAGGCGCCGCCGGAGCTGCTCGGGGCTGGTTTAGATGAGGATTTTAGATGGAAAGCTGTGCGAGCAGCTCTGATAAGCAGCAGCAGCAGCAGCTTGCTGGAGCGCCTTCCCCTGGCAGAGACGTCACCGGGCTGTGCTCCTCCTTGCATCAGAGCTGTCGCTTTGCCCTTCGTTTGGAGGGTACTGAGTGCTGTTGGGACCCTCAGCTTCGCTGTCTGCAGTGCCCAAAGTGCCCCAGTGCAGGAAAACCGAGGCCCGGGGCTGCATGGCCACTCCCAGGGTGGGAGCTGCGCCCAGGGGTCCCGCGGGTCGGTGCAGGCAGCAGCAGGCATTGCACCCGGGAAGCATGTGCATTTTTGGAGCCTTGCTTGCCCGGCCACTCCAGGAGCCTCTCCCTGGGGCAGCCCCTTTCTCTGCAACTGCCATGACACCCCTTGCATCCTCTCCGCCGCAGTGAGAGCCCAGCAGCCCCTGTGTCCTTCCCGTGCCCTTGGAGACGGAGAAGCTTTTTGCAGAGCGGAGCACAGCAAGGGCAGAGCAAGGCAGCCACAGCCACCTCAGGGTCGCCCTGCAGTGGTGCTTGCTGCGCTGCCGGTAGGATTCGGGTCCCCACAGAGAGCCAGCACAGGTCTTGTGTGGGGGACAGTGGGCAGGAGCGCAGAGCTGGGGGTGGCGGAGGCTGCCCAGGCGGCAGGAGGGCAGCGGGCTGTGCCGTGCCTGAGCCGGGGAGAGTGGGCAGTGCTGAATGCCCACCCCTGCTCCAGCCCCGGATTGCGTTTGTCCGTGAGCACAGTTACGTGGGCTGTGCTTCTCGTGCTCCTGCTTCACAGCTGGAGCTTCATTGCTTCCCCATCCCTGTCCTGGAGCTTCGGTGGAAGTGCCTGCGAGGAGCGGGGCTGTGTCCGTCCTTCAGACCAAGCTTTGCCTTCTCACTGGGACTTCTTCCCTTGTCCCCTTGCTTCCTTCTCTGGTATTTTTATTTTTTTAACCCTTAACACAATGCAGTGCCTGTTCTGGGTGTGGGATTTGTGTATCAAGTGGGGTTTGGCTACGGTCTCTTATTTTGCTTTTGACTGGCTGTTTGGGCTCAGACAAATAACTTACCCCTCTGTGCTTGGTGTCCCTGTGGGTCAAGCGAAGCTGATGGTGACCGATACAAAAAGGGCAGAGAGCTCCCTTGCTGTGTGTGGCAGCGTCGTCGCCTGGGGCTCAGCTCTCTGGTGAAAGTCACCACTGTGGCTGTGCGCGGGAAGGACGAGGACTGGGATCACCGGGAGAACTTGTCTCCTCCGCAGCTGCTGTCCCAATGTCCCTGCTTCCAACCCCAGCCCCAATGTCAAGAGCAGAACGGGGAACATGGAGATGTTTGACATTTGAAGGTCTGTTGTGTTGAAAGCCAGAGGTTTCTGTGTCCTCCCTGTTCGCAGCTAATTACAGCAGGGATTAGCCCGGGCTGGGGTAAAGTCCCTCCCCGTGTTGTTAATGATGAGAATTAAACCGGCTCTGGCTCTAAAACCAAACCCCAGACCCCAGCGCTTCCGAGCCTCAGGGAAGCCAGAATCTGAAACTTGGCTGCAGGCCTCCAATGTGTGTCTAATTAAGGCTGAAATATTCAAAATGAGGGCATTCCTGCTCCTTCCCAACACTGTTTGTGCCTGGCCCTTGCTGGGTTGGATCCTGGCTGGGTACTCCTTGCTGTCTGCTGGAGCCGGGCATGCTTGTGTCTGGGCCTCTGCACAGGAGGGGACTGAAACGCATTGTGGTTTTAAGTGAAATTGAGGAGAAATGCAATCCTGCATGTATTTTAGTCCATATAAGGTTTTGTGTAAGATTGTTTGCAAAAAAAAGTGTCCTAAAAATGGGACCTAAACAAGCTGACAGAGCTTGAAATACGTTTGTCTCCCTGCCAGTCTCCTCCCACCCCGGTTCCGGAGCCTCAGCTGTTGCTGCTCTGTAGGGCACCAGCGCCCGGCCCCGTTGCGGGCAGGAGATGCTCTCGCTGTGGGCAGGCAGTGCCCAGGGTCGGGCTGCTCCTCCTGGTGTGTGTCGTGAGTCTGTGCCCTCTGTCCATCCGCAGCAGAGAGAGGTATGGCTGCAGCCTGCCGAGCCCTGCCGGTTACCCAGCCCGCGGGCAGGGTGCTGCCAGCAGATGCCTGGAGCTGGGTGAGCCTTGCAGCCCTGTTTGCCTTGCATGCCACCATGCAGGGGGGTGTCAAAGAGGCCAGGACCTGGACGGGCTTTCTGCAGGGAGCTTTGTCCTTCATCCCTCGCCCTGGCTCCCTCTGCCATCGCAGGGGACAAAGGATGAGCCGAGTCGCTGGCATGCTGCTGCGTCCAGCCAGGCTTCCCCCAGCTCTGCTGCCTGTAGCCTCCCTGCTGCTGGTGTCTGAGCACTGCTGGGTGTTTCGCTGTAGGCAGGGCTCCTGCAACCACCGGCTCACCCCAAACTCCCTGGGGCAGTTTCTTGTGCCAGCAGCACTGGTGCGGGTGGGTCACCTCCTCCCCAAACCATCCCCGGGGCCAACCGGGACAGGCTTGTGTCAGTGGGAGGGTGAGGTGTAAAGGCTGTGTCCTCCTGACTGCACCAGCAGTGCCCACGTCTTGCATCTGTCCCTGCTCGACCTCCGTGGGGTGGGACCTCCCTTCTGCCTGGCCCCCAGGGGACAGGGACCAAGCCCCTGCTCCATGGGAGGACACGGCAGGGACGTCACCTCGCCTGCAGCGGGGTCCCTGGAGGAGGCTGAGGGGGGATAGAGCGGAGCTGCCTGTTACACCAGATGCCTGGGGGTGGGTGCTGCCAGCAGCACCTCCGGTGATGTGGTTTGAGACATACGTGTCTCTGCCCAGGGCTTGTGTCCTGCTTTGTCCCAGCAGCAGAGCCGTGCTGGGGAGGGCAGTAGGCATTGTCAAGGCTGCTTGCAGTAAAGAAAGGGCAAGAAGAAGCAGGGAAAACGCCGAGCTCGGTGTTGGGCACGGGAAATAAGGCTGCACGGGTTGCAACTCCCACGGGAGGGAGGCTGCGAGCTGAGCCCCTCTGCCTTGCCCTCGCAGGAAGGGAGGACAGCAATTACCTGCCCGGTGCTCAGATGCGCTGTGGGATTAAGCACAGCTGGTGTGGGTTTGTTAGCGCTGTGATGAAATGAATTTTCTTGCTCGCGTGGTATCACGAGGACCGAAACACCGCTGGAGCAGCAGCATTTCGCCGGCTCCCTGCATGCAGCTGGCACGTTTCCGACGTACTGCATCAGTCTATGATTCCTGAGGAGGGGCTGTGCCTGGCGTGCCGGTGTTTTCCACGGAGGGGCCGCTGGTTCTGGGCACTTAGTGCTTTATTTTAACTTCTGTCAGGGCTGCGAAGAGGGGAGAGACGGGAAGAAAGGCTAAGGGGAGAAGTGATGGAAATCTCAGCTGGCTGTAGGAGAGATGGAGAAGTAGATTGTAGTGTAGAAGTCTTTGATTGACCACAGTACCATTTTGTGGCTTTTTCTTCCTCTCTCTGGATAAAGCTGCACCGTGACATCCATGCCATTAAATAGGCCATGTTCAAAAGAGAAAATTGCTGCTATTTTCCCCCTTTACTTTACTGCCATAAAAAATTGATCCCACATAGCATCCTTATTTCAAAGACTGCTAAAAAAAAATACAAAATTCTCATTTTGGTTTCTGACAGCTGCATAAAGCGTTTTTTAAATAAAAGGGACGTGAAACATGTAAAAAAAATCTCAACCCTCCCCATCCCCTGAAGTTTTTGCTCCAGAAAGATGCCCTTATTTTGAGAAGTGGGTGGGGAGAGAGAGCGCGACTGTGCCAGTATGAGAAGGGATCTGGTTTCTCTCTTTTCTTGTGGCTGGTGATCGAAATTAAGACTTTACTGGTAGCTGGACAACAGCTGGAGCAGCCAACCCCCTTGCTTACCTGGGATGGGATGGGATGGACTTTCTTCAGTAGCAGAGTGCTTTTAGGGGGTGATGGCAAAGAGCTTGTGCCGAGGTGGGAAGGCAGCAGGCTGGGGAGCTGGGGTCTGCTGGGCAGTTGGGGTCAACAGGCTGAAGGATGCTGGGCAGAAATGGAGCGTCTGAGCATATAAGGAGGTGGGAGGGTGACGGGCAGGAGGAAAGCAAGGGGAAGAAGTGGGAGGCCCAAAAAGGGATTTAAATGGGCAGCAGGTCATGGCAGGTACCTGTGGAAGGAGGGGATGGAGCTAGGTAAGGTAAGGACTTGGGCAGCTTTGAGTCAGTGGTGATGGAGCACATGAGAAGGACGGGGTGGTGTGGGTTGAAGGGGAATGTGGACCTGGTGGAAGGGGGCTGCAGAGAGCAGGGTAACGGGAGGTCAGGTCAGCTCTCGCTGGAGGAGTTAATTATCTTAGTAAGAATCATCCCATTTAAACAAGATGCTCTTCTGAAAAGAAGATTAAGCAGAAGGAGCATTGACAAAGTGCCGAGCAGGGCTGCCAGGACTCCAGCGAGCAGCAAGCTGCTGCTCCCGCTCTCTCCACCTGCTCTCCAGCTCCTCCGCCTCTGCTCTCTGCCTGATTAATGACCAGTCTCCCACGGCTGCCGGGCATGGGGGCAACCAGGCCACCGGTGCCCGTCCCAGCAGCAGCAGTGGGTGCCACGCTGTAAGGTGGTGAGGATTTCCAGCTGAAGGGTGGCCCTGTTGCCTGATTTGGCTGGGTGCCCCCTGAAGGTCTGCCCCTGAAACCATTCCTGGCGAGAAGCGTGGTGGTACGGTATGAGGTATCCCTGATGATGGTAGGTGGGACAAGGCTTGGTAGAGGACTGGAGAGGGAAGGTGACAGCACGACGAGCTGTTTGAGCTGCACAGGTTGTAAATGGTATCACCAAAGCAAGAGCAGCATTGCTGCACGCTGCGTGCCCAGCCTGCTCTCTCCGAGCAAGCAGGGCCATCAGCGGGGCTATCAGATGTGCCACCAGATCCTCCCTGTGTCTTCTCCTTGCTCACATTGACATCTGTTTGCCTTTCGTGTCCAGCAGGCCTCTGAGTTATGAGGCTCTTTCCTCCAACAGGATCTTAGGGAGATGATGAAGAGTTAGATGATCTCTCCATAAATAGCTCTGCCATTAAAAACCCTCAGCTCCTGTTTTAATGTTAGCAGGATTAGCCGTCTGCAGAAGTATAGGCTTAAGACTCGGCGGTAGGCTTTGCCCTGGTAATATGTCTCTATTTTCTCAGGCTTGATTTCTCCAGCCAGCCTGGCTCTGAATGCAATAAATTTTGCTGCTCTTTACATCTCAGCTGATGACTTATTCTTTGGAGCCTGTGTCCTTGGTTAGCCAGAGACCCTTCAAAGCTAAATTTTGTGCTTCCCTACTCTGAAACCAATGAGGTCCTTACAGAAAGGACCAGGATGTGTGTAACTATTAGGGTTGAAGGATGTTACTGGTGCAGTTCTCCAGTCTCCAAATTAATCTTATTTTTGATTAATGGCCTGGACACAAAAGGGGATGTGCTAGTCAAATCTGTAGGGGTGCCACGTGCATTATGCAGGTAGAGGAGGGTCAGGCTGTCACCAAGGAGCCCCACAGCCTTGAGGACTGGGCAAACGCGAAGAGGCTGGGATGGAAGGATGACACAGTGCAGAAGGATAACATAGCGCACGGATGAGCACGAGAGCTTCTTCTGCAAGTGGGGGATTAACCGACTAGAAAGTCTGAGCTGTGATTGTTGGTTGTAGGGTGACCGTGAACTGCTGATATGATGTGCTCGTGGAAAAAGCACACAGGATCTAGGGGAGCTCGTAGGGGAGCCGCACACGGCGAGACAGGGGGGTCAAAATGCCACCCCACGGGGCTCTGGTGAACTGTGGTTTACGGTATAAACCTGTGATCAGCAGCCATGTGTGTAGTGTGCTGCCCTGGGAACCCCAGCAGCCTGCGAGCAGCTACCTGTCCTCTTCAGCTATCCCTGCGTGGGGTGGCAGCTTCCAGGGAAGGGAGAGATGGGGACTAACGGGGGTACCTGTCCCTGCTTCATCTGGGGCATCTGCCTGCAAGCATGAGTCAGATCCCAAAGGTTGCAGGGAAATACAGTTGTTCTTGTAAATACAGCAAGGGGGTAAGTGTGTAGAGGAACAAAGGTTGCTCAAGCTCACGTACAGCATCAACCCTGGAATAAATGAGAAAGTTCCAGTGGGTAGCTCTGGGCTGGAAACCTGAAGGTTTCTCACCACCAAAGGAAGCTGATTCTGGAAAATCACCCTACCAGCAGTCGCAGAGGCAATCAGCCAACCTGTCTTCAGGCAGGTTCGTTAGCAGTTTCCAAAGGGGTTCCCATGAAGCAGGTGCCTGTGGTCGGTGACGCCGAGGCACCTCCTGGGCCACCGTGCCTCCAGCCACCCAAGAGCAGAGCCGGCGTCTGCCCCTGCAGCGTGCCGGTGTGGTTGGGGCGCTGCGGTACACTGCCTGTTTGTTTTAGGTTTGGGGTTTGTTGGGTTTTTTTCACTGCAATATAAACCCAGTGTGTCTTTAAGGCCATGCATGTGTAGGGGGATTTGCTGATGGCTCATCTTTCTAGCAGGCTTTTTCAGCTGAATGTCAGTTTATTGCTTTTGCAAATTGTCTTGTGCCTACACAGAACCGGCTGCCTCAGCAGAGGGCTTTGCCAACAACGTGCTCTATAAAAGGGTTATTAGGATAACAAGAAAGAAAACAGAAACCTTTGCAGAATCATAACAGTATAGCGTAGCCCTCCCCCTCCCCTCTCCCAGTTTATTACCCTCAAGTGCTTCTGAGTTGGACTTCAAACCGTTGTGCTACTGAATATAAACAGCAAGGTTAAAGTACCCTAGACAGGAGCTAACTCTTTGGCAATTATCTGGCAGAGCACCGATCTGTAGCCCAGCGTAAACATCATCAGGAAAATATGCACAGTTTGCAAATTAAAAAGCAATTGTATTGTCTCGGCCCAAGCCAGAAGCCTGGTATGATGAGGGTCTCACCGGTGGAGCCGGCCAGAGCATCCTTGGGGTCTCTGACATTAGTCCTTTGTCACAGGAGCCTGTTGCTGGATATTTCTGTTTTTTCTGCAGTGTTTTTCTACCTGTCTGGGGGGCATGTTTTATCAGATGTTTTTGTTTTCCAAAAAAGCACAGATTTCACCACTAAAAGGGCAGAATAAGGCAAGAAAAAGCCAAGGTAGTCCTTTGTGATACTTTTGAAATGATACTGTGTTTTTCTAAAGCTTTTTGGAGAGGGAGACGTTAAATGAAATGTTCTGGTTGACACACCACAGATTTGGCTTGTTTGTTGTTTTTCTAACTTTTGGGGTCAACTCCTATAATAAAAAACCTTATTGGTGCTTCTCTTCTCATCTCAGCTTGTTCTCTGCCTGTTGTGCCTTACAGTGCTCTCTGCAAGAGGGGAGTTGTTCTCTCTTGTTTAAAATCAGCTGGGACAGACAGAGATTAAATGACTTGACGAAGGTCGCAGAAAGCCTGAGCAGAGCTCGTGTCTTTGAGCCCCCAAAGTAGCAAAAGGCTGGACTCAGCTGCCTCTGTCTGTTGCCCATTTTCCTTGGAGCTCGAGAGACTTTGTTGCTAATTCTGGGCTACACATTCAAGTGCTGAGCTGAGACTTTTGGAGGTGAGCCTTGGAGGATATCATCATCTAGAAGGGATTTGCACCAGCACAGGTTGCACGGTTGGACCCAGAGACGTGTAGGGCCATTTGGTGTGGGAACATGACACCATAACCAGCTGCCCTCTGAGTTCCCAGCGGTTTTCTAGGCGACTCTGCAAATCTGCTTTCATTTAAAACCAGGCCTTTTGGTGGAAAGACGATGGAAGTCAGCTCCTCAGCTATCACTCTTCCCCTCGCTGTAGGGCAACCTGAGCTGTCTGAAGCAGAAGGGCTCCCGTCCTGGCAAAGACAGGACACCATTTTACATTAACTTGTGCTTGTTCCTGCCTCTGTCTTTCCCAGCCCCATTATTTGGGCTCTGCTCAGCTCCATCTTTCGCTGTCCCCATTCACTGAGCTCTTTCTTTTCCTTCCTTGCTGTTTTCCCCTTTCTGCCAAGGCCAGGAGAAGCGGTGTTGAGGTCTGAGCGGGAGGCAAAGCCAGCGCGGGGCTCATGCACTGGGTACCCAGCATCAGTGGATGGAGGTGACGATGGGTCTGAGTGGGCAGGGTGCCTCACCCCGGGTGCTGCCAGTGTCTGGCATGTGTCCCCAGCCCCGGCGGTGCCTGTTAGACCTGCTGCCAGCTGGGGCCAGAGCTCAGTCCCCTTCAAAGTACATTTTCCCAGCACAGCTCAAATAGCGGCCTCCTAAAACGCGAGGCAGCGCTGCATCCCTGTCCTCCTAGGAGCCTGCAGAGGCCACCTTCTGTCAGCTCCGATATCCCGTTCCCATAGTAATGCTTTCTCTCCACTGCTTGTGGCCAGTGAAACGTATGATGAGAGTCTGACATTGTGTGACAGGCAGGGCAGGGACGGCAGCGCCGGCCACTCTCCAACATCCTTTGTCGGATCACCCTCCAGGTCGGCTCCGGTGGTGGGAACACCCATTGGAGCATTTCTTTTTGAGATGACAAATAACCTAGCAGCCAGTACATGGGTCGGTGTTGGTGGGAAGAAGCTGTGCTTGGAGTCCCCAGGGCTGAGCTGCCAGGAGCTCCCGGGGCTCCTCGCTCCAGACCTCTGCTCCAGCAGTCTGGACCATGCACATGGTGACAGTCCCTTGGGTGTGCGGCTGAAACACGGCGTAGGACTGATGCCAGCACCTTCCCAGTGAGCTCAGCTGCAGGAGGGGCTCCAGGGAGGTGTCTTGCTGGGGGCCAAAGCTTCCAGAGGAGGCACCTGCCCTGGGCATGTTTCTTGCTGCACAGTTTCTCTGCACTGCTGAGCATTCCTCCTTTTTAAAATTACGATTTTCAAGTGGAGAAAAGGATCTGGTGCCTTTGGGTCGGGTGCATAGGGAGGGTGTTTCTTTAACTGTCAGACACCTCTAGTTAGGCTGGGGCGAGCAGCTCAGGAGCTGCATTGCTTGGGGTGTCTCTGCTGGGAGCGAGCCGCCCTCTCGCCAGCTGCAGGTCTCAACAAAAGGCCTGTTTCAGCTCTGCGCCAGCCCTTGTCACCTACACCGTGTTCCCCGCACAGGCCCAGGAGGTGCGTGAGCATCAGTGGTTGCACCAGGCAAAAACAAGCAGCTCGGCTCCATTTAAGCTGGGAATCAATAGGGGATTCATTTGTATTAAGAGAAACATGCACTGCGAAGGGAGGTTCACCCTTCTCCCGAAGGTGGGGGAAGCCATGGACGGGACACGGGGGGGCCCTGGCAAATGCTTCGTACACGTCACCCTTCAGCACTTGGCCATGAGTGGCCACTAGAAGCTGACAAGAGGGATGCTGGTGTCTCAGGAGGGCGGTGGGGAGCCGGGAGCGGTGCCGGCGTTGGGCTCCCGCTGCTCGCTGGAGCACAGGGAGATGACTGGGCTCCCCTTCATATTTCTCCATGCAGAGCTGGCCCCCATGGGTGCTCTGCCTCGAGCAGTGCTTCGTGTTTATGGGGCATTTTTTTTCTGCAAGGGCTTTTAAGGTGATTCCTTCCATCTGCTTGGTCTTTTTAAGCTATGGGCCAACCATATTCCCACTGACACCAGCACACTTGCATCAAATGCTGTTGTGAGGGCTCACGTTCCTCTTCTGCCAAGGAAGACAGCTCCACCAAGCTTGACGGTGGTGAGCCCAGAGAGGGAGGTCACCACGCCGGCACCTGGTGGGACTCAGGGCTGCGTCCTGCTCCTCTGGAGACGAGTTTGGAGAAGGGGCTTTCTTGCTTTTTTTTCTTGCTCTCCTAAAATTGCATTTTAGGGCCTGTAAAAATGAAAAGCAGAGCTGAGAGAGGCCATCACCGGTCAGGCCTGGTGTGAAGGCACCCGGCAGTAGGGGTGATGGACGTGGGAGGTTGCCCGGTCACCCCTGAGTCCTCCCCGGAGCAGCCAGCCACATGTGGAGAACTGCTCAGGGTTTGCTGTACCGGCCAGGATCATTCACAGCACAGCAGAAGTCATGCAGGTGACCTTGGCAGGGACGCTGCCTGCCCAGCTGGCTGGATTGGCACCACTGCTCAGTGAGGCTTGGTCCCCGGGGAGCAGCCTCACAGAAGGCTCTGGCACCTGTGACCTGGGTTGTCACATCCCACGGGGCCGAACGTGCCCTGAAGCTGTCCCAGCTCAGCAGGGAGCTGGGAGACAGGAGCAGAGTATGCCCAGCGTCCAGGACGGAGACAGGGACCGAGGTGCTGGGGCATCGCCTCCAGACCAGCTGCTGGTATAGGTGAGCCAGTAAGAGATTCAGGAAAGACTGTTTTTTATGGCTATTATATCCAAAACAGTAGTGAATTTGGAAGGAAATGATACTGTGATGGTTTTTTTCTTTCCTGTGTGTTCTGTGCTGATTCTGTGCGGGCAGAGCAGGGCCTGGAACCAGCCAGGTGCCCCTCCCCACTCCTGTTTCACTTTGTTTTACTTTCTGGGGAGAGGACAGGGAATAAAAATGTTATTCACTTTTCTCTGAAAAACTTTTGACATTTTTCCCATAGCTCTAATACCAGAGCTAACCTTTCACTCGGAGTTTGTTGGAGGAAATCAGTTATATTGGATGCCTTGGTGTTATAATTCCCCTCTCCCCCTGCTTTCTCCCTTTGTTCGTGCATGTTGTTTCTTCTCGCTGTTATTTCCATACCTTCTCTCTCCAGCCAGCCCTCCCCGATGGTGTTTGGAGCCATTCGGGTGTAGGCAGTGTACACCATCCCATATCCCAGCCCACCGGAATAACGTTGTGTCTTTGAGCAAGAGGGGGGAGCGGGCAGCATCTTCCCATATGCCCATGTTCACTATTAAATGGCAAATGGGTCACCTTCCATCAGGTGTGCCGCCCATTTGACAAAAGCAGAGACAGAAAGGGAAAGCCAACGAGAGCGATGGCGAGGCTCGGTTCATCTAAGGCACGAGCTAATTCTGCTTGCCTGGGCTTGATGCTACATCAAGCACCAGCTCAAGCCATAGACCTACCACAGAGAACTGCACACGTTTGAGCTCTTCTCCTCCTGTAGCTTTATACATACATTGTCTGCTGGGGAAATGCTCCATTTTAGGAAGTGACTAGAGATGTTTACGACAAATTATATAAAAACCAAGAGACTCTCTGCTGAAGAGTCTGCCTTCCCACGGGTGGTGAGCTCCAGCAGAAGGCATCTCAGCGCTCTGCTCCTGCGGATTCCACCTCAGCGCGGTCCTGGTTGACGACAGGTTACCCTGGGAGAAATGATAAAACCCTCGTGTTCCAGTTTATAAGGTAGCAATCAGATCAGGTCAGGTTTATGATCCACCTAGCTTATTACTATCTCCATTAGTAGCTGCTAGCAGATGTTGGGAGAGGAGGATTATTACTCTCGCAATGCATACTTAGCTGGCAGATTATTGAAATTTCTTTCTAATCCTAAGCAGTTACTTGGGAGGTATAAATCCTTGAGTGATAGCACTTACATTCCTCTGTACTTTGATCTGGGCTAGCATAACCGATGATCCTCTGATTAATCTGATTTTTGTTCCTTAAAAAAAGTCCTGGCATCTCAAGGCACTGAGTTCCACAGGGGGCTGTGTTTCTTGTCGTCAGATCTGAACGTTTAAATAATCGAGCTCAGAGGTACCTTCTCTCTTATGTGGGGATTTATACCTCTGTGTCCTTTGAAATTCATTTCTTCCTTTAAGTGAATCAAATCCCCCTGAATGTTTTCAGTCTGTTGCTGCCAGAGCTCCTCCCGTGCTCCCAGCAGCCACGTTGCTCTTCCCTGCCCCGCATCTGCCTCTTCCCCCTGCTTGGCATGGCAGAACCACACACGGTGTCACAGGTGAGGGACCCACTGATTTATAGACCTGCTTGCTAATATGAGAGTTTTATTTACCACTCGCTTCTTAACCCAAACCAGCATCTTTGGACCATCGCTTCCACTGAGATGTTTGTGTTCTGGAGTGCCTCCGTCTCTTCCTCGAACAGTTGGGGTTAATGTTGGAGGTACATCAGCATGTGTGACGGGTCGTAACTGTTGTTCCCCAAAAGTGGTACCCTGGAGGTGCTTGCCCTGAATTTCATCTGTCGACGTGCTGTTGAATTCCCTGAATGAGCTGACTCCTTCCAAAGCTACTTGCATGTGTATCTAGTCCCATCTGATGTTTTTTCCCTCTGGAAAGGATTGCCGCCTTCTCACTGCATAGGTATTCCCACTTAGGATGCTCCTCTGTTCCATCCTACAGCCAGCATTTTGGTGCCTGTGCACTGGGAGACGTCCTTCTCCTTCACTTCATGCTCTTCCCCCTGCTCTTTCATTTCTCCTTCCCCAGACTGACCAGGCTCAACTGAGATCTGTTGTATGGAAGAGCGTGCTTTGAGATTCGTTTGCTTTTCAGGAGGTGAGGAGGCCCCAGCAGCTGAGCAGTGCTTTATAAACCCGTGAGCATCTCCATCCAAGGAGCTGAACAAATGCACTTTTAGAAGTCCTTGGAAGAAAGACTTTGCCACAGGTTTTCTCATGTCAAATCTCCACCCTCCCCTGCACTCTTTTTTTTTTAGTTTTTCCCCTTTCCTCACACTTGAACAACAAAAAATTAGGACATGATGGGAAAGGTTGAAATGGATGGCAGTGGTTCTACTAGACTGCAAGCTCGGCATGGCTCAACCCTGCCAAGGTGTTTGAAGGGAAGACAAATACCGATCTCATAGCGCCTTGTACGAACGAGGTGGCGTAACCCTGGCTCCCTCCTCGGCACTGACTGGGCCCCAGCTGGCGCTGGCCCGGGGTCCGGTGCCTGGTGGCGTGCTTCGAGAGGGGTGCGAAATGAAAGACAGACAGAAGGACAGAAAAGAGGATTAAAAAGCAAGGGCCCGTTTGCAGATATTACAAGAAGAGGTTGGGTTTTTTCTGGAGAAGATGGAGGTAAAACATGATAACAGCCTTCAAATACATAAAAGGTTGCTGTTGCTGGGGAGGAGGCAGTAACAAACCCCTCCTCCTTCCCCACACCTGCATAATTTCTAAACCCTTTGGTATCTTCCCTTGCATTCATCCTCTTTGCTGCAGATCCTGTCTGCCACTGCATAGCGTGGGCTGGGGGAGAGGTTTCACCTCTGCCCCATGCTGTTCCCCATCGCTCTGAAGCTCCCGACTGCAGGAGCTGTGTGATGCCCTGGGGGGCTCAGCTCAGAGATCCCAAAGGGTTAGAAACCTGGACTCAAACACAAGATCAAATTGTATTTATCCTACATCTCATGATTTTGAAGGTCATCTTCTAGCCAGATGAGAGGACCGTGAAGGGTATTCGGTTGGCACTGCTGGGGTTAGCTTGTGCTTGCTGCGGTCACGCTGACGGCAGCCCGACAGCGGTGTGGTTTGGTGGCTCTTGCATCGCTCTGGATTTCAGTGTCGGTGCTGTGCTGGTCACACCAAGGTGCTGATGTCTAAGCCAAGGAGGTCTCCAAGGCTCCTCTCTAGGGCCCACCAGGGCCGCAGCAGCAACTGCTCAACCACGTGCTTCAACCCTAAAGTGGGACGTGCACACATCCTTATGGACGGTGTTGAATCAGCACCTCCACACTTCTTATCCTGCTGTAAAATCTTTGAAAGCTGATGGTATCTTGAGCTAGAGATTTTTTCTGGCTCCAGCATTTCGGATGCTCGTGCACTGAATGATAAAACAACTGAGTGTCCCCTGCAGCCAGTTCAGCAGGGACAGCAATAGGACGCAATACGTGCGATGGTCAGTTGGGATCCGTGTGCTTTCCTTTTGCTTCACCACTTACCCAGAACAGCCTTTAGCAGGGACGCATCTCCACAGCACTTATTTATATATTTTTCCTCCCCTCACTTCTCAGAGAAATCAATTCCATTCCCCAAACAATGGCGAAGGCCTTGAGGAGATATTGATCTGTGGCAGAGCTGGAGAGGGGAGCATTTGTGACACAGAGATGCTCTTTTGTAAGTAAAAGATAATTACCAGATCATGGGGACACTTGCTGAATAGGATGACATTAAATAGGCATCAGGGTGAAGGGCACCAGGGCCTCTGAATGAAGCATCGGAATAGTGCTGTCCTCCCTGGCAGCTCCAGCCCCTCCTCCCTGCTTCCCTCTGCCATTTCTCCTGCTCCCCACCCCAGTCCCTCCTTTTGTCCCCCCACTCCTTCCAATTTCATCTCTCTCTGCCCTCCCCATGGTTCCTGGTTGTCCTATCTCCGCCAAATAAATCCCGGGTAACGCTGCCTCGGATGCAGCCCCTCCTCGCTGGGTGGGGATGCCTGCTGCAGCAGGGATGCACCTGGAGCCAGCCAGCTGCTGTCCCCGAAACCAGGGCGGCAGAAGGAGCTGCCCTCCTTGCCTTGGTTTTGCCGGTGCTTCCAAACCCTGGTTTATTTATTTAAGTGCTAGTAGGGAGAACAGACCTCTGCAGCAGCACCGAGCACTGTAGCAATGAACCCCATGGTGGTTTTAATAGTTTTCAGGCAGAGGGTCTTGGGTGGGGCAGGGGACTGTCCCTCTGCTGTGAAGCTTCAGCTAATGGATCCAGGGTGGGATCCATTAGCTGAGGAGGATCTGGAGGACCTGGTCCTGGTTTGTACTGCTGGCACTGGGTTCCCCTTGGGAGCTGATGGTTGACTCTCAGCGTGTTGGTAGTAGCATGGGTGCTTGGACCACTCGTCTGCTTGTGCTGTCTCCAGGAGGTCCCAGGGCACTGGCGGGTGCAGGGACCTGGTGTAGCCATGACCGTGCCATAGATGTGGGTGAGGGCACAAGCGGGACTGGGTGTGCTTGGGAGGGTTAATAACTCCCAGAGCAAGAGCAGAGCTGGAAAAGGGGCACTCGGGAGCCTTGCCTCCATCCCATGCTGCTCCCGGGACCTCATGGGATACTTTCCCCTCTAGAGCAGCGCCTGCCACTGCTGTGAGTGATGGTCTGGTTCAGCTCATGGAGGAGCTGCAGCAGATTTGTTGCCTGGCTCTCCAAGGCATCCCCATCAGCCACCAGCTCCGGGGTGCAAGTCCCAGAGAGACGGGGGCCTTGGCACAAGGTGTGCTCCCAGGTTGCCATCCATCACAAGGGAGGATGCTTCGATGACTCCTCATGGGCCAGAGCACACATTTAATCAACTCTCAGGCAAGATTTCCATTGCCTGAATGAGAGCTTGGGCCACAGAGGACGTCACGTTAGCAGGCAGCTCTTCTGCTTGGGCTCGGTGGTGTGGGCACTCGAAGCCACGTGGGGATGTTCAGTCGCAGGGCTGGGTGACGATGCGATTCACTGATGACTGGGAGAGCCGCTGCCAACTGCCTCTCATGAATTGGCACAGCACAATGTAAATAAAACCAACCCACAACTCAAAATACTACGTCGTAAAATGTCCCTTTTTATTTACACCAGCACTGGTAGTATTCTCTTAATTACTTGCTGATACTCTACAAATGGATTATGGTGCGTTTTGCAAGATTAATGGATCCCTTGTAATATGAGCGATCCTTGGACCACGGGCTCTGCAGGCCCAGGAGGGAGGAGAGAGGGTCCTGTCCCTTTGCGGTGACATCGGGAGCTGCATGTCCTTCCAGCCGTCACTTGCCAGGTCTCATCCAGAGAGTTCATAAAATCTGCCACCACAGCCTGAACGCCAGCAGGATCTGTGCTCACGCATGCTGAAAAAACCCAGAGAGGGGCGATCCCTATCTGCACATCTGTGCAGGCAAGTGACGCCAGAGCACTTCAGCCGCACGCCCTGGCTCTGGAGGTTTCGTTTGATTCCAGCACATTTCCAAACCAAGCTCTCCAGCACTGTGGTTCCTCTAAAGAGGAGATGCTTCCCAGCTGTTATCACGCAGTGTCAGAGATAACCGAGCATTTTCCTTTGCTCCGAGGGTGAAAGGGCTCTGGTATCTGAGGGTGTGAGCTGATAACAGCGGCAGCTACCTCCAGTCCTCCCCTTGACTTCAGCGGCCATGGAGCTGGCACCTCTGGCCAGGGATGCTGCGGTTATTTCTGCCTGGTTCCTGCTGCTCCTGTGCAGCACTTTCGGGTTTTGCATCTTTAGGTTTTGCATCTTTGGGTTTTGCACCTTCGGATCCCAGCCACCGAGGTGCGAGGCCAAGCAGGGTATCAGAGCAGCAAGCTGTGATTTCCGTGCCTCTGTCGGCCGCCGGCTCCCTCAAGCAACCCTGTGTCTCGGTGTTAAGTGTCTCGGTGTTATTCCCTGCCATCACCAGGCGAGAGCCGGCTTCGCAGCCTGACCAGCACCATGCAAAAACAACAGAGTAGGGAACTTTGTGCCTTTAAAATAAAATAAAATAAAAAAAGCCCATTACCATTATTGAATAAAATACCAACAATTTAAAAAACTCTTTTAAATATTGTTGCTGCATTTCCAGCTGTTAAAATCTTCTGTATTTAGTTATCATAATAACAAAGTGCTGCGGCTGATTTGAGCAGCGGGGAGGCAGCGCCATTATTCAGAAGGGTTTTAAACGGTCGGTTTTTCTTCCTCGCAGTGGTGCTTTCTCGCCTATTAAAAGTCCCTTTGTTCCCTTGGCACCTCTGGCCTGGGTGGTGGAGCTGGCACCCGCGCATTGGCGGAGGGCCCCGCCAGCACTTAGCAACGCGGCGGTGCCACGCGGCTTTGGTGGGACGCTGGGGAGCTGCAGAAAGTGAAGCAGAAAAGCTCTGCTGCTCTGCTGGGGAGGTCTCATGCTGCAGAGTTCATGGGGAGAAGGAAAACAGAGCGAGCAACACCTGGGCTACCACCACAGGGAGCACAGGGCCATCTAGGGAAGTCTTCTTGGCCAAGCTGAGCTCCCGGGTGCTGGAGGAGGTGGGCATGCCTGCAGCCGGGTCTGGCAGGGCAGGAGGGGTCGTGCTGTGTCAGCACTTTGACCGTACCATCCATGGTCTGACTGCAGCCGCCCCAGCGCAGAGGCACCAGAGCAAGGCAGAGGTGGTAGGGAGCGGGTGCACAGGGTGAACATCCTGGAAGTAGGATCCCCATGCTTGCTGGTTGAGCTGGATGAATCGCGTTACAAAGGGTGCACGAAGTCACGTAGCTTGCTCTTGCCCTGGGGAACAAAAGGTCTTTGTACGTGGCAGTGGGGTGCAGCTGAGTCACGCGGGATGGGGCCTGGCAGCCTCCCTGCGGCAGCGTTTCAAGGGCAGCTCCGTCGGGGGATCGGTGATTCATGTAGGTGAGATGATTGCTGAGCACTTGGTTTCATCACCCCAAATTGGTGGGGATGGAGAAGAGGGCAAAGGCACCTGGTGTGGGAGACTGCTGCAGGGGCTGGGGTGGCTGGAGAAGCAGGAGCAGGCTGAGGACGAGGATGCGGCAGATTTCCTTCCTATAGAAAAATGCTCTTTTAGGACCATCTCCCCAAGGTCGCGAGGGTTGGCAGAGATGTGAAAAAGCGTGCAGATTCTCAGAAACATCTTGAACGGCCGGGCGGAGGCAGGCTGCTACCATGCAGCCTCTGGGGACCACAGCACCGCAGGAGGCAGTGAGCCCAGTGGGAAGGACCTGCGGTGTGCAAGCGCCAGCCGGACAGCCAGCGCAGGCAGGGGCACTGGGAGGAGGCAGCAGAAGATGCCAGGTCCAAGTGATAGGAGTTCATGGTACTGCCGGCCAAACGGCAGGCAGGGCTGGCTGTGACCTGGCCTCTCAACCACCGCATTTTGGGTGCCGGGCCACGTGAAAGCCTTGTAAACAGGAGTAACCCCATTGTCCCCAGGCTCCCCTCCGAGGTGGTGCATTCCCCAAAAGGTTACCTCCAACCAGCGGCGCATTGTGGGTAATAAGATGCAAATTGATAGCGAGACAATAAGGCTGTCTTGTGAGCCCTTCCGACGGGGGCCAGTGTTTAAAAGTCAGCCTGATTGCCTCACTGGCAATTTGCATAGCATTAACCGGAGAGATTTTCTTTTTAAACTTGAACTTTTTCTTTTTTCCCCAGAGGTCACCTCAAACTAATTACAGCTCTGGCGCCGCTTTACAAAAGAGGACTCTGCGGCTGCGGTGGCAGGGTTGGAGTGTGAGGAGGAGACTTTCCTGGCATGGGGAGGGGGGAGACCTCGTCCACGTGAACTCAGGCGGGTTTTTGTGCGTGCACCAAGATAGTTTAGTAAGAGAGTTGGGTGCGTGCGGGTGCCGAGCACTGCATCTGCTATGGGAGACAGCAGCGGCAGGGCTCGAGCCCCAGCACGTGAAAGGGATTGATCCCCTCCATTGTTATCTCCAGCGCAGGCACAACCTCCTCCTGGGTCTCACCTGCAAATGCAGCTTTGCTGAGCTGGAAGGAGGTGGGGCGATCCCACTGCCCGCTTGGGATGCTGCAGTGAAGAGGGGTGGGAGAGCCAAGCCCTGGGGTGTTTGCACCTTTTCCTTCACCACAGTTTAGTTCAAGTGGGGATTTCAAGGTGTTTTCTTTGAAGTTGGTGTAAAAATGACTGGGGACCTCAGCCAAAGAGGTCTACAGGAGAAGTGGCGTCGGGCTGCTGGCGGCACGGTGTCGTGGCTGCTCTGCTCTGACCAGGGCCATTTGCTTTTACAGGTGAATTCTTTGGGTTCAAACTGGGCTGGTGTCCACTTAGTCTTGCAGTTGGACTAGGTGATCACTGCAGGTCCCTTCCACCTGAATTCTGTTCTGTTCTGTTCTATTCTATTCTATTCTATTCTATTCTATTTTCTAGCAGGTTTGTAGCTTAGCGTAGATCTTTGCTAACCCAGTTCGGTTTGACCAGGGTGAGGAGCAGTGCTTTCACTGGGCAGCTCTGCCAGCGGGCCTGAGCAACAGCCTGGAGCAAAGGCAAGCGGCAAGCAGCTTGGAGGGAGCCGGGGCTGCCCTCTCTTCCCCAGCAAAGCGGCTGCCCAGCCTGCGAGCAGGCACGAGGCTCTTCAGAGGTTCAGCTAAGCTGATGAAAATGCGTGGCCAGCCAGGGCTTTGACAGAGCACCTCTCGTTATTGAGGCTGTCTTCAGGACATAAAACACACGCTCCATGCTCAGCGACCCTGGGTGGACATGGGATGGCCCTTCCAGATGGCGTCTGTCTGCTGCAATGCTCGGTGGATAGGGTTTGCCACCGGTTGTGCTGTGGTGTGAACAGTCCCTGCAAGGTGGGGGGGAGGCAGTGAGTCAGGGCGACGCAGGGTTTGAAGAGCCAGCTGGACAATTTTATGACCATTAATATCATTTGTAGTTATGCAGGCCATGGCTATGATACAAATAATTAAATCTTATGCTTCACAGCATCAGCTGATCGCTTGCTGCAGTCAGGAGTGAATCTCCTATGCAGAGCGTGCACAACTGATTAACTCTGTTAGAGGGGTTAGTTTAGATCTCCTTCCTCTGGCTTGTTCCTCAGTTTCCTTCCTCCTGGCTGCAGCTGAAAGGCTCAGCACCAGCAGATCCCCTTCTCCTCCTTCACAAAAGCCCAGCAAGAAAGTTGTCCTCCGAGGTCCCTTGGCAGGGGTGGAGGCAGGCTAAGCAGGAGTCTTCCCCAGGCTCCCCACCAACATCAGCTGCCTGCCCAGACGTGTCCCAGACACCCTGGCCAGGTGATGCTGGGGACCTGACACCTCTCAAATTCCCCTCGGTCCTCCCTGCTGCTGTTGTCAGAGGCTGGAGATGCTCAGAGGAGCAGCCTGCTCTGGGATGTCATCCCGGCTCCCACTGCCTGGTCTGCAGGTAAATCTGCCTGCTGGGAGGCATCCTCTGCTCCTGCCCTAGGGTCTTCAGGCCATTTGCTCGTTTGCCTCCCAGCTTCTGGCAATCCTCAGATCCTGAATCCCTGGAATCTTTCCCTCTGGGCTGCCACGAAGCACTTGTCCCCTACCAAGCCGGTGTGTGGCCATAGCCTCATCTCGCAGCGTTCTTCAGCCTCCTCCTCCTCATTGCCTGGAGAGGCTCCTCCTTCCAGGCTGAAGCCAGCTGGATACACACACGTCCTTTCTATGTGGCATCCTTCTACCCTGGTTTTTAGCGTATTATCTGAGACGTTAGGCCCAGGAACAGAGCTCACAACACTCCTCCGGGTTTGTCAGTAGCTCTGGCACTCTTGATGTCTTCTCCGTTCCCTGAGCAGCCCCTTTCTGGGACAACATCCCAGCCAAGCCCGGAAGGATGAAGATCAGCAGCGTGATGGCACCGGGTTATTGAGCAGCCCTGGCTTAGCAGGTCACCATGGCACTGTCCTGCTTAGCCAAGGACAGCAGAGCTGCTGCTGCCGTGGCTCTGTGCCTTGTCAAGGGAATTGGGTTGGGAAAACTGAGCAGAGAATATTTTTACATTTTTTCCTTCTTTTTTTTCTTTCTCTTTCCTCTTTTTTTTTTCCATTCCTAAAGATTGAGTATAATCAGAGCTAATCAGAAAATTATGAGCTGTCTGATTGCTGATTAGATTCCTAATGTTAATATAGTCAAGAAGCCTCTCTTAGTGTTGTATTTTAAGAGAAGTGTAAAAATAACGTCTTGGAAGGAGCGAGCCGGAGCTGCTGGAGCAGCAGGGAACCCAGCGCCGGCTCCGGCAAAGGAGAGCAGGGTTTCACCACTGGCAAGAAATTCAGGCCAGCAAAGAGGGGAGGGACAGGACCCACCCAAGCTATAACCAGGTGCGTTGGCTTCGAAGGGGCTGCAGAGCCTGGGAGGAAGAGCATAAAACCAGCCCTTCCCGTGTGTTAGTCCTTGCGCAGAACCAGACCTAGGAATTTCACTGCTGTTCTCTGGGAGCGGGCGTGCAGCTTTCTCTCTTGCTTCCCTTCCCAACAAATAGCATCTTCCCAGATAGATTAGTTCTTGCACCTCCCAGCGTCATGCAGGCAAGAGACAGCCTCAGATGATGGCGAAAGGGAGGCCGGGATGTGCCCAACACCAGTGAGTGGCACCAGGACATGCGAACCTGACACTGAGCAGCTGGCTGAGAGCAAGCATCGCGCAGGGGATGTTTCAGCCAGAGCATCATCAGAGATGATGGCGCATGAACTGGGCTGGGTTTTACGCTCCTTCCCCACAAAGCCTTCCAAAAAATGTGCATTTGTGATGTAGGCTGTATCCAAGGTTTATCTTCAGCTCTTCCAGCCGTGCTGCAGTGGTGTTCCCGGTGCCGTCCCAGCCAGGCACCCTGTGCTGGGGGGGTGGCATGTGCTGCCTCGCTTTAGCTCTCGCCTGTTCAGAGCTGGGCAGAGGGCTGGGATGAGGCTTGTGCCTGTGCCGCTCTGGCAGCGCCCCGCCGCCTGCCACGGCTTTCTTTCCAGGACCAGGGAAGTGCTGGGTGCTGCTCAGCACTGTCACTACTGCCCCTCTTCTTGCTGGTCTCACAGACGCACCAAGCTGTTACATCTGGCCACCCTTTTCTGAATTTTCTGCTGGGCTTTCAAATTAAAAGTGAAAAAATATTACTGCTTGGTGGGCACGAGGGCAGGCAGGGCAGCGGGCTGCAGAGCTGCCGTGGCCACAGTGTGGCATCCTGCGTGCAAGCTGCTGCCACGCAGACCAGGGGCGAAAAGGTTCTGCTGCTGCCCCGCTGCCATAGGACGGGCGCTGCTCGGGCAGGAGGAAACCTCAAAATAAAAAAAAACCAAACCTGCAAAGTCTTGCTGACGGTGGTGGAGCGGCCCTTGCCCAAAAGGCGGGGGTGAGATGCCCTCTGGGGTGCTGGTGAGCGCAGAGAGGATGCTCCCATGGATGCTGGTGGGAGCTGGGGGAAATCCTTTTCCAGTTGTGCTTGGCTGAGCCATTGCAAAAACCTTTAGGGCCTTCCAGAAGCAGAATTGGAGGGAGATGCTGCGTGGTGGTTGCCCAGGGTTGAGGTTTTGCCCTTTTTCCCTGTTTAAGTGCTGAGGATCGCTCTGCAGTGTCCCCAGCACAGGGCTGGTGCCTCGAACTGTGGAGTGAAGCTGCCAGCCCTTTCCACAACTTTCCTCCCCAGTCCCCACCGGCGCCAGCATGGTGATAACTCCCCGGCTGAATGGCAGGTATTATGTTCTGGCACACTAATGTTCCCGTTAATAAGCTCCTCACCATTCACTGTGTGTTTTACTTTGATTCATCCCGACGGCAGTGCTATATAATGGACTATATACTGTAATTGTCCCCCATTGTCACCACTTAATAACTTAGTATGATGTTATCACAGTAATTCGTATATTTTTTTGCAAACTTTGATGAATTATATTTTGTTCTTAGTGAATAAAAAAAAAAAATCAGGGAATGGTAAAAGGAGGCAGAAGTTAGACAGAAGTCTGCTCTAATTGCAGAGCGGGCTTAATAATACAAACGTCCATAGCCTGCGTCCAGGCTGCTTTTGTTTCTGAGCCTCTAGGAACAGGCCACTGGGCCAGCTGGGAACGAGCTGCTATTAAATGGCATTTCTTTTTTAAAACATCTTGATCAGCAGGAATTGGTTCTGTGGTTGGGGGATTTATTTTGCTTTGCTTGCTCTTGACGAGCCCAACCTCAGACACAGTGGATGGGATTTACGTTGGTGTCCATGGGCAGGGGCAAGGGGTGATGTCCATAGGGTGGGTGCAAGAGCCATGAGAATGGCTGTCATGGTGAGCAAGAGAGTGCAGATGTTGGTCGTTGTGCTGTGCATGGCTTGGGCATCGCAACAGCCTCAACATCTACCTAGACATTTGGGGAGGAGTTTGGGCCCAAGGTTGAGCAGCAGCAGGTAGAAGAGCTGTGCTGGAGCCTGGACAAGCGTCTTTTCCATGTTTGAGCTCGCTGGCTGCCTCTCCAGGTTAGATGTGCCACATCCCACCAGATATTTGTGTCTCTCAAGCCTTTGTCAGCATCTCCGAGTCCTTATGGTTCCCGACCCCATGTCTGGCAGGGGAAGGAAAGGTCCAGAAGAGACATTCAAACCCCGAATGCGATGAAAATCAAGGCAGGGAGATGGATGCCTGGGCTGGAATGCCCCAGGTGGGAGGCAGGGGAGGGCTCCTCGGCATCCACGAGGCGGCAGGTAGGGACCTAAATGAGTTTTTCGCTGTAACACATGTCCTGACCTTTTTTTAAAAATGAAATATATTTTATTAATTTTTTCTTTTATCAAATCCATCCGTGAAACATTAAAGAGATGACTGTGGAAAAGGTCAAGAAACGTGTAGTTGTTGAAATCTTGTTCCAGTTGATGGCTTTTCCCTTACAGGAGCTCTTCCACACCTTCTCCTCCCCCACCTTGGTCTTTAAAACAAAAAGTGTCAAGTCGCCTTGAGTTTTGGGTTTAACGGTAACGCCGAAACGTGCTCCTGGAGCGGGATGGAGGGAAGGGCGTTGCAGGCTCCCCTGCAATGGGGAGTGATGCTGCCCTTGGGGAGCTGCAGGGTCAGGCCAGCGTTGCCATAGGGAAAACCTGGTCTGGAAGGGATTTCTCCTGAGAAACGCAGACCCCAAAGGAGGGCTGTAGGGTCTCCAGCTGTGCCAGAGCCGTGCGCCCCAGGGAAGGGAGAGGCTCCTCGGGGGGCTGGTCTGCAGTGAGGGCACGTCTCAGACAAAATGAATAAAGACGAAGCCCAAGAAATGGGCGTAGTGGTGAGTGAACGCACCTTGAGTCCCTCTCCTTGGCTTGGGTGGCTCTTTATTCACCGTGAGAATGGAAGGCAATCACGCTTGCCAAAGGAGAGGGAGGGGAGCTGAGCTCTCATTACAGGGGACTTTATTAGCACCAATGCTTTCTGGGCGCCACATCTGCTGGGCAGGAGCTACGTGCTCGGATTTGCAGCAGGCGACGAGAGTACTCTCCTTACAAAAGGACCAAGGGAAGGAAAGAAAGAAATTAAAAGACAATAACAGAGTCAGGAGTGGATCTGTATTGAAGCTCATTGGGAAAATTATATTACAGGAACATCAGGAGTCTGTGGAAGCCAGAAAATGGAGAGACGCGGGGTGAAGTCGAGTGGGCGCATCTCCTGCCAGGGGTTGGGCTGGCTGTTGGATGCAAGGGTGGGCATCAGACCCCCTTGCATCTATGGTGGTTGTTTGCTGCTGTTTGGTTCCTTCTTTTATTGTAGCACCAAGGAAGCTGGGTCATGAGTTGGGCTTGCTGTGCTGTAAAAATGCAGAGTCAAACGACACTTAAATTTTAAGCTCCAGACAAGAGAGAATAGGTGAACAGAGGGCAAAACCAAAGCAACAACAATCCCCCTCCATCAGCACAGCAGCCGACCAGCAGCCTGGATTTGTTGTGTGGTCCATAAGCATCAACACAGCGGTAGGGGCTGAAGGGAAATACTGTGTGAGGATTTGCAGCTTTGAACAAGGAGGCAGAGGAGTGAGAAAGCATGTTGGGACATCTTGCCAAAGAGCAACGAAGCCTGAAGAGCTTGAGCTTTGAGCTTTGCCGAAGAGCAAGAGGCTGAAGGGCCAAGAGAGGGTGAGCGAGCATCTTGATCTCAAAAAGGGGTGCACGATCCTTTCTCAAACCTGAACACTGGGGTGAAGAATGTGAATGATCCCGTCGGCCCAAAGGGCTGCTCAGCCAACCCTCCTGTGTCGCTCGAGAAAGGGGAATAACTGCCCTGGCAAAACAAGGCCAGGATAGGGAAATGGCCTGAGATTTGTGTTATGTCCCCGGGCAGTTTACTGGTTTTCCCTATTTGCTGGGTGTGAGCATTCCTGACGCAGTGGCAATGCCAGCATCGCTGGTGCTCGGGGGCTAAGTCAAACTCCAGAAGCCTTTTCTTACATTTCTATTGTGTAAATTCATAATAACGGACTTTCAAAATGAAGCATATAATTTGCTTGATAGATTGTCAGGCCGTCTTTACGTGTAATTGTTGTGAAACCACAGTGATGGATGAGCCCCGAGAGGCCGCCCAGCCCTTCCCCCCGAGGCTCTGCCTTGTGTCCTGCTGCTCCGTCCACTCCTGTTTGCAGCATCCAAAGCCGTGGGTCCTCCTTGGGAGGCTTCACTCATCGTAGTTTCCTCTCAGGTCTTCAAGGGCACCATTCACCTCTCAGATAGTACATTTTCTTTGCTCAATCTCATCTCCTCCTCCTTGTTTGCCATTCCTCCTCTGCTGTGGCACAACCCCTCTTGCTCCTGGGGCAGGGCTGCGCACGGTGCTGGCCACGGGTGCTGGCAAAGCCCTGGACCCTGCTGAGCGCTTCACCTGGGTGCTCTCAGTGTTGTCCCCATGGCAGAAGAGGTTGGCAAGAATGCAGAAAGGGTGGAGGTGGATGTCCCAAAGGGATGGAAATGGGTCCTGGCAGCTGAGAGGCTACACCTTGCCCCATGGAAATGGGGGTAGATGGATGAGTGTTGGGGTCACTGTGAGCTGTCGCATTGGGAAGAGCCATTTGGCGACCCACTGAGCTTGCTCGCTTCCACCTCCCTGAAACTTCCCCCTGGCACCTAGAGCTGCTTGCTTTGCTTGATTGCTATTTTTCTGAAAGTTTGCACAAAGCTGGTTCCAACTATGGTGCTTTTTTTTTAGAGCAAAACACCACTAAAAAGTCCTTTACAGGATTTTTTGCATTGCAGTTGCTTTTCTTTGGTGTTTTAAATTGGCAATTTAAACTGCTCTGGTCGCATTTATATTGTGGGGGCCCGAGTTACTGATCAGCGTGCCCGACCCCGCTCAGGCTGCAGGAGAGTTGCTGGTGGTGTTGGGGGACACGAGGAAGATGCCGCACGTGTCTCCAGAGGGTTTCAAGCTGGGAAGTTTTGGGTGCTCCTCTTGGGGCTTGCTGGGGGTGCGGGGTGTGACATTTTGGTGCATTCTGGGGGGATTTCTGCGTGCTGAAAATCTGCCTTACCATAAAAACTTAATAACGGAGGAGCTCTCGCTGCGCTGTGATGTGCCGTATGGAAATCCCCGCGCGGCAGCAGATAATAAACGAGGTGCTTTTTAAAGCTCACACATCACAGCACAGCAAGAGGTGATGCCTTAAAATAAATCGATTGTAAGTGGTTTCCAGTGCAAACTTTCTAACAGCTTCTGCTTGAAAGAAAGGTGGAGAGCTAAAGGGGAGGATTTCAAAGGCACAAAAGGCCTCATCCCCATGGAGTGGGGAGCCGGGGGCCTGCCAGGATGCAGGCGTGATGGCCGGCTGTGCTTTGGGTTCCCAGGGATGCCCACCTGCATCTCACGGGAGCTTCTCTGTTGTTGGTACCATGCGGAGCACCGGCAGGGGAGGGAGAGCAACTCCTTGAACTTCTTGTCATCTTAACATGGGACTTAATTCTCTGAAATAAGGAAGGAGAAGGATAAGGAAGGATTTTTTTGTTTTGTTTTTTCTTTGGAGACTCTGGCTGCTAAGACCTGGCTGGGCAAATTCCTCCTTCTCCTGCCCAAGTGGCAAGCTGTATCGCTTCCTTTATTTTTTCCCTTTATTTTTTAAAAATATGTTCCCCCAAGCTCTAAGTAAAATTGATTTTTAAGTGAAACTGTCTCTTATAATTGCCGCTGAAATGCCTCGTGGTTATTGTAATGGATTGTGAACTGCGACAAGCCCTACTTGATGATCATAACTGGAGCTCCGCAGATTATTTGAATGTGGTTTAGGGAGCGCCATTGGAGTGAAGGATGAGGAGGAGACGGGGCTGGAGCAGCGGGCTGAGATGCCAGCTAACGTGTTTGCTGACCCTCCCGACACCACAGAAGCTGACGCTGCCCTGGGACCTCGTGCCGTAAGGCACGGTCTCCTGAAACCCTTCGCAGGAGCTGCATCCCTCCAGCCTGCCAAGCCCACCGCTCACCTGTCCCGCAGGAGCCGTCAGGGAAAGGAGAGGGAAGGAGCCCAGGGCAGCACCATCTCCTCCTCCCCAGCTCGGTGAACCTCCCGCCGTCACGTTTCCCCAGCCCTGACCTTCTAGCAAATGTGTCTCAACTTGAATTATTTCTGGTCGTCTGAAACCTTATTGTGCAGCAAGCAAGCTGCTCGTCACCCAGCAAATGAGAACGGTGGGGGAGAGCCCTCAAGCCCTTCCTGTTGTGGTGGAGCTCCAGCAGACCCGCTGCGCCATGCCGGGGTGCCATGTTTGTGCCCAGTAGCTCGCCCGCCCCATCCCCGCCGTGCCAGTGCCACCGAGCATACAGCAGGACCCTGGCATTTGCTGTCCCCAAAGCAGCAGATAACGAGAGCCATGGGTAGCGGCGCTTGCCAGGCTTTTAGCTTTGATGCGTGCGGCTGGCAGCCCTCCTGTTAGCAGGGGTGCTGCAATTATCGGGGGGCTCGGACTGGGATGGGCAGCCCTGAAGTTGGGCAGCCCTGACGGTGCTGGGACATGTCTGTCCCACCCGCAGCCGACAAACAGCACTGGAGCCATGTTTGTCAGGTGGTTTGTATCCATCACCCCTCTGGGGTGCTGCTGACATGCCCCAGGCCTTCAGCATCTCCCGGAAGCTGGCTATCAATATTCCAGCTTCATCCCAAGTGTCGTGATTTAACCTCAGCCGGCAACTGAGCACCACCCAGCCGCTCGCTCACTCTCCCTGCCCCCAGTGGGATGGGGGAGAGAATTGAGAGGGGTGTGGGGGGAAGGAAGAGTAAAATTCATGAGCTGAGATAAAGACAGTTTAATAGGACAGAAAAGGAAGGGAAAATAATAATAATAATAATAATAATAATGATAAAAGACTATACAAAGCAAGTGATGCACAGTGCAATTGCTCACTACCCATCGACCGATGCCCAGCCCGTCCCTGAGCAGCGGTCACAACCCCCAGCCCACTCCCCCCAGTTTCTGTACTGAGCATGACGTCCCATGGTATGGAATAGCCCTTTGGCCAGTTGGGGTCAGCTGTCCTGGCTGTGCCCCCTCCCAGCTCCTCGCTGGCAGGGCAGGAGAAGCTGAAAGGTCCTTAACTAGTGTAAGCACGGCTTAGCAACAACTAAACCATCGGTGCGTTATCAACGTGATTCTCACACTAAATCCAAAACACAGCACTGTACCAGCTACTAGGAAGAAAATTAACTCTATCCCAGCTGAAACCAGGACACCAAGAGTGACTTTCTTCCTTGCCAGCCAGGATTTTGTTTAGGCAGTTAAATAGTTAGATCTTAACCAGTCTAACTACTGTGGAAGTGGTAGAAACTTCCATAAGGAACAGACGGGGCTTTCCCTGCCCTGCTCATCTCGTGAGCTCATGCTCCAGAAGAGAGTGAGAGGTGTGAAATGAGCACAATTTAAAGCTGCTGGGCTTGAATTTATCACCCAAGACAGCCTTTGAAAAGCCATTTACATCCTTGGTTTTCTTCTCACCATCAAACACTCCCTGAAGTTTAGGTGAAAAGGATGCCTGATGTGCAGTCCTGAGTCCTCTTCCTCTTGAGGACAGTAATGAAATGAACGTGAGGGTCCCAATGGCAGCTTGCTGCAGCAACTCCGTCACCTTCTAGCCCCAGGGATGAGTTTGGATCAGGCTGAGAATTGAGGAGATTGCTCCTGCAGCTGAGGGACAGCAAGTGCCAGCTGTCAGACCACTGGCCTGGCCGAGCACATCCTCCGTTATCATCTATCCTATCTCAGAGGCTTGCGATGTTTGCCCTAGTTTGGACTGGACCTGCTGGGGAACATCCTCTAGTTTCTTACCTCTGCCTTTTTCAAGCTGCACGGCAGAGTGTAGCCATTTGGAACAGCGTTCCCACCCCGCGCTGCTGGCAGCCCAGGTGCCCCTGGGCAGGGTCAGCATGGAGAGCCGTGCTGCCACGGGGCAGCTGAAGCCTCCTGCTTGGCTCTTCCTCTGGCTGCATATTGGGATCTCAGAGCAGAGGTCCCTGCTTTCTTCTCCATCAACTGTAGAGGGTGCAGAAAGGTATCGTGACTGCAAATAGTGTGGCAAAGGGGACAGAGGAAAGTGTTTTTTCTCAGGTCCTGAACAGAGGAGGCAAGTGTGCCTGGCTTGGCTGCATCCCAAAGCCAGGCAGAAGCACGTTCCAGCAGGGCTTAATCACGATGGCATTTACCAGTATGGTTTAAAGGCATATCTAACGAGGGAGCAGGTTTTGCTGCCATACGTCCAGGGCGAAAGGCAGGTGGGAAGCGGCGATGCCAGTGTGGCTGAACTCCCTCTGCTGGCTCCGTGCAGGGGAAGGGGGCTGTGAGAGAGGCCAAGCCTGCCTGCACCTGCCCATACCTGGCCCCGTCTGTCCATCCTGCACCCCATGTCTCTGTCCCACTGCTGGTGGTGGTGGGGGCAGATCCTGCACCCTCCTGTTCACCCTTTCTCCCCCTGGAGGGATGGGGCAGTGGTTATTTGGCATTGTATTGGTGAAAACAGGAGCCAGGGAGGGTCTGAGGAGCTGAGCTGAGGCTTTGCTATTGCTGGTCCCCAGGGACAGGCGTCCCCATGGGGGCACAGGGCAGGGCCCCCCCTGCCCTCCTCCTCCCCTCCTGGGGAGCAACCAGGGTGATGGGGAGCGGGGGCAGAGCTGCTCTCTGCTTGCGGTTTTGGAAAGCAAATGTCATCCCTCATGGAGGGCACAAACGCGGGGAGAAGGGTAACAGAGAGAGGCTTTTCTCCAAGGGGAGAAGAGCTGAAGAGGTCGCCCGGCAAGGCGCGTGCCGTAGGATGCCTGGCTACCTGCACTGTCCTTTTGCCCTTGGTGCTCTTCCATTTGCAAGAAGTTAAGCTGCTTTGGAGGCCTGAGCGATACTTTGGGGTAGGAGAAACCCCCCCGGGCAGCGATGCCCTCCCTTTCCTCCCCCACCTCGGCAAACACAGGTAGCCGTCTGCTTGTGGTTGTTACAACTGGCGATGGTGTTTCTTACCAGCAAAAATTGTGGCTCTGGAGGAGAAGGAGCAGAGAGAGACGCTGGCAGGGGAGCAAGAGCCAAGCGCTGGTGGCCTGCAGAGCTGTGAGTTACTGAGATGGTCAGTAAAATGATTAAAGTTGTGGCTGCGGGGCTCGCCCCAGGCTCCCAGGGCTGGGTGCTGGCCATGCCACTGCCCTGCGCGGGGTCTGCAGCGGCTCTGGCTCTGGTTTTGCTCCAGGTTTGTGCTTGTAACCCTCGCTGCTGGCCGGGCTGGCTCTGTGGAGATGTCCTCTGCTCACCGCCCTGCCAGACCCCAGCAGCAAGCACCGCCTGGTACAACACCGGGGTCTGGAAGCCCTTGGAGGATTTACCGCCTGCTCTTTACTGTTCACTGGGGTTTTATTTGCCCTCCCATGGGCAGGAGAGCATTAGCAGCCAGCGCCAGCCCCAGCTCCATCCTTCCCCTGGGACGGACTGGATCCAGGTGCCAGAGGAGGGTAGACTTGGTATTGACAAACAAGTTAGTGCTCTGAAAGAAAAACACTGCAGCATGTTTGAAGCTGCCTCCTTGATCAATACTCAGCCATGGCTGAGCCCGCTGCCGACTGGATTTCAGATGACGGCTGCTGGGGTAATAAGAGCCCTGGGATCAACTGTCTCAGAGATTATTACAGGATGAGATGCTTCGCTGCTTTACGGTGTTTACTCAAGATTTATATTCCCTATGTGTATATAAGAGGGTTGTCGTCTTTTGTTGCTGGTTGATCATTTTTTGATGGCGGTGTGTGTGCTGTGCCATTAGGGTTTGCTTAGGGGTGTGCATGCGGTTTGGTGCACAGGGAGAGGACAGGCTGGGGACAAGAGGGAGAGCCAGGGCGGGGGCACCCCGGAGCTGGTGGCAGGAGGTGGGACTGTGGCGCAGTGAGAAGGTGCCCTCTGCTCTGATGCATGCAGGCAGATGGGGATGGAGGCGCATGAAGCACGTGGAATGGGCTTTCGCCTTTCTGGATGCTCCACGGTCACAGATGCGGTTTCGGGGTGCCCCATCCACGGAGGGGGGATTGGTGCCAGAGGAGAGGGCTTGAGCCATCCTCATTCCTCCACCATGGAGAAGGAAGAGCTGCAAAACCAACTCCCAGGGGTGTTCCTGTCCAGGGTTTGGGTTACTTGGCTTTGTCGTGTGTGTTTGTTTTTCACCTTCTCGTCTTAACCTTTTACCTGTGTTTTCTCACTTTGGAAGGAGGGCTGGGATGATGAGATGCTGTGTGGACCTCTCTGGCCAGCGCAGCGCTGTTTTAATCTCCAGCAAAGATCTCTCCTTCCAGCTGTGTGCTCAGGTGCAGGAGGTTAATACACTTCGGGAGGCGCTGAGATGAGGGTGATAACAGCCGCGCGGAGGGGAGTTAAATGAAGGCTTAGCAGGAGTGGCTCTTCCTCAGAGCAAATATCCCTGGGCACACGCAGCCGCCGTGTGCCGGGCCATCGCTGGGCCCTTCCTTACTGGCTGCGGGGAGAGGCTGGGGACACCATCCCAGGCTCCCCGAGGAGCATCCCCCCAGCATCGGCACAGGCGTGGGGTGCTTTATTTCCATGGGGAGGCTTGAGACACAAGGGCAGTGCTGCTGCCGTTATGCAGGGCTGCTCAGTCTCCTCTTGCAGGGTGTTTGCCGTAATCCTGTCTTATAAATCCAACCTTGGCCTTTGGCCTCCCCATGCTGCTCTGGTCTCTGCTCCACTGCCTCGTTGATCTGACCGAGTCAGGAACAGCCAGGGCATACTTATTGCCGTGTGGGGGCTGGGAAGAGAGATTTAGCAAAGCGTTAGACCAGTTTCCCTTGGAAAGCCGCTGTGTGA
Source organism: Aptenodytes patagonicus (assembly GCF_965638725.1). Lineage (NCBI taxonomy): Eukaryota > Metazoa > Chordata > Aves > Sphenisciformes > Spheniscidae > Aptenodytes > Aptenodytes patagonicus. The sequence continues at coordinate 6,463,569 of NC_134956.1, forward strand.
AAATACTGGAGCAATGCAGGAGAGCCCCAGGTGCGATGGGGGAGAACAGGCGACGAGGAGGAGGTGGGCAGCACCTTTGGGTGCTTGCTATGTCAGGGACAGTCCCTCTGCATGCTGGCCCCTCAAGCAGTGGGGATGCTGACAGCAGGGATGGTCCCCTCTGCCTAGAGAGGAGGTTGCAGACCCTGCCTGCGCCAGCTCTGATACTCAGAGTGTTTCCCACTGCCTCCCTCCCAGCAGCTTCGGGGTATCAGACCGGCTGCCCCCTGAAAGGTGCTGCCATGGGCGAGCACGCGTGGGTGAGCTGTGCTCGGGGTGGGGTGGGTGAGCTTGTGGGTGATCGGGGCTGAGAAGCGAGGTCCTGGAGCAAAGCGGGGGAAAAACAGCAGCCATGCATTTGGAGGTGCCATCCTCTAGGCAGACGGGAGGTCACCCACCTTGTCCCCCCTCTCCTTTCCCACACGACTTTCAGGAGGGAGGGCGCACGCCTGGCCGTGCCGCCTTCACCACCGCCTGCCCATCCCGAGTCCATGCTGTCCCCGAGGCTCCTTAATCCCGGGCAAGCTGGTGCACTGAGCAGGGAGCTCCTGATGGATCTGCCCAGGAGAGCAGCGAGGCGGAGAGGAGCACCGTGCAGAACATGAAAGAGGCCGGGGTGCAATAAAGCCCGCGCAGCACCTTCCTCCTCGCAGACCCCCACCGTCAGGATCTCCAGACACCAATCCCTTGGAAATCTCCTGCTGGCCTTTTATGACCTGTGGAGTCGTTTCAATTCAGTGTTTTCAGCCTCTAATTCTCCTGTCCTTAGCCCTCAGAGACTTCTGGGGAAAGAACCGTGCTCCTTAAAGTGCCATGGCCAGGGCAGTCCCTGTGCCAGAACCTGCTGGAAATTTGCAGGTATTTCACACCCATGCCTTATTTTTGGTAATTCCTCTAATTTTTCTTGCTGTTTGAGTGACAAAAATGACAACCCCAGGTCCAAAGCCCCCGGGAAGATTCGGTGGCTGCCGTGTACGGGCACAAGATCCCTGCCCGGCTCCCTGGTATGCTGCCTGCATCCCAGGCATCTTGCAGTCCCTGCACGCAGCGCACCTTGAGATGGACTGATTGATCTGTAACACTTGAAAAATAATGGTTTAATCATTATTAAGGATTAGAAATAATCCCTGAGCTGTATTGATCACGATAACATTGTTCATGATGAACTCATTTGGCATTAATGGGGACATCCTGCAGCAATGTGTGGCTCCGGGCAGACCCGTCACCTTCCCCAGAGAGACGTGGCCAGAGGGGTTTGCTGGAGCAGCAGCACCATTCCGGCCCTAAAACACGACTCCAAGCCCTGCTTGTGAGCAAAGCTGTCCCAAATAACCCCCTCGGGGGCTCCATCCTTATTGCCACGGTTTTGGAGGATCCCAAATCCAGCGATCGCCCATCCCGTTCATGCCAGCAGCCTGTCTCAGGGCAGGGCCTGGCTGGGGCTCCCCTCTAGCACCAGCCGGGGACAGGCCAGGGCTGCTCCCACGGGAGCCCCCTGACATGGCATTGCTCCGAGCATGTTCCCCAGCAGGGATGGAGACGGGCAGAGGATCCCCTGTTGCAGAGGAGGGATGGCTGGCTGCCCACTTGGTCCCTCTCTCCTCCCAGTCCCCATCTCGATCACATCATCAAAATGTCTTCAGTGAGGAAAATGCTGCAGAAGCAACAGCTGAGAGGCTCTGGGGCACTTCTCCCAGGGTGGGTGTCCGCCTGCAGCTGGGAGCCGGCACAGCACCCTGCTATGGCTGTGCCATCCCGCCGCGGGCTCCCCCATCCCTGCAACGTGCTATTTATCGAACAAGAGCATCTGGATTTATTTTTTTTAAAAAACAAAGTTGTGTCTAGAGCAACTTTGACGAATTGACATTTTCTGGAGGAAAAATACATTCCGTCAAAGCGTCGTTCCTGGGTGTAGCCGTCCCTTACTGCACCATTTGCAACCCTCCAGGCACTTTGCACGAGGCAATGAATAGTTAAAGATGTCCATAAATCTTACCCCTGCCCGTAATAAACAAACACATTCTTACCAAGCATAGAAAAATGCATATTTCATCACTGCTGCCTTAAATGTGACTTGGAATAAATGCTCACCTTTAATCAGCCATCTCAATATATAAACAGAGCACAAAAGCTTGGGGGAATGAGGTGCAGAATTGGGGCCACAGCTTTTCTAGGTGGCTCTGGGGAGGCAGGGCTGTGGCTGCGCAGGTGAGCCCCCCGCAAAACTGCCCTGAAAATTAACATTATTCGGCTTTTCTGTCCAGCCACGCGTTGTCTCCCATTCTCTTCTCTCCACCACCAGAGCCATAGGTATTTTGTTTCAGTGCTCAGCTGATAGCTGATCATTCCCCTTGGATGCTGGCCATTGAAAGCAAGCACTTTGATTTGGAAATCAAGATTAAAAAAATAGAAAAGATTAAACAGGAAAGTTTTGACCAGTGCGTGCTGAGATTATGCAGTGATGGAGACGCGCTTCCCTGCATCTGATAAGAACAAGCTGCATTCTCTGGCTGGGGAGGGCCAGATCTATGATGTCTTTCACCACTCGTGACCTTATTTTCGAGTACCGGTGCTTTGCCACGCTCCCGGTAATACAGCACCTGCCGTCGTGGCCTTGTTCCCACCGCGCTGCCGGGGCTGCGTGCTGCCGGGGCTGGGTGTTGCCGCTCTCCTGCAGGCAGCGGGGCACGTGAAGGAGACACCGTGAAGCCTCGGGACTTCCATTCCCCCAGACATACGCTTAGAAGGGCTGAGGCATTTTGCATCCCCGTGTGCTGACGGCAGCGCTGGGGGAACTGGTGATAACGGGGACGGCAGCTGCGGCACGTGCAGCTGTGCCCCAGGCTCCTGCGCACCTCTCCGGAGATCGTCGTGTTGTGTGCGCGTGCTCTTATAGTCAGGCGCTCTCCAGGCCCTGGGGAAATAAATTCCCAGGGGTGTAGCTGGACTTCACTGCCGCCCCAGTGGGCTTCCACCAGCATGCTGGGTCCCTGCTGAGCAAAGGAGTGCTGTTTCATTCTGGGATTTGTGGTTCACAGCATGAAAGTTGGGTGTGCAGTAGCACTGGGAATCTTATGTGCATCTCTGCGGTGCTGCCCAGGCGATGATTTGGGGTTGTTGTTTGGCCCAATGTCACCCCATTGTCAGTGTTCCTTCCTCCTCCTCCCAGACGATTCAGGGAGCTGGAGGCGGCCAGGGCTTCCCTCCCTCCCCATGCTCTGGCTGCCGGCATCGCTTGCGTGGAGCAGAGCATGTCCCGTCCCGCTGGGGGATGCAGGGAAACGAGGAGCAGGCAATGCAGCAGCGCCTGCCATAAGGCACATCTTTGCTTGATGCGTCTTCCACTAACTCACTAGGGAGCCTTCCTGGGCTGCGACAGCCTCACAAGCCTCATGGCCAATTAACCCCGTACAGATTAGCCACTCAGCCCCCGGAGCTGAGACCTCCACGGCGTGTATTCCCCGGGGGCCTTGTAAAGCCAACAGCTGATGGGGAGCAGGCAGGCTGTGCCGGGTGCTGCGAGGCTGCGGAGGTAAACGGCACACCCCTGTGAGCGGTGAGGGTGCCCGGCACCCAGGGGTCCGGGTGGCCCTCGGCTCTGCGGGCTGGCTCAGGACACCGTGCTACCTCCAGCTGGGCTTTGGTGCTAATCGGGTTGTACAGCCCTGGCAGGCAGCTCCCCGGGCAGCTGCCCGCACCCCCAGGGGCCTGGAGCTGGTCGAGGGATGGAAGGAAAGGTCTGTGTCGCTTGTTTTGCTCTTGGCTTTATTTGCTTAGTGATGCAGAGTGGATCCTGTTGGAAAGCCCTTTGGCTCCATTAAAGGCCAGATTGCGGCTTCTTTCCGGCACTGCCGGTACCCCAGGGACTGCCTGGTCTCCAGCCCTGCCCTGCTGCACCCTCTGTGCTGGTGAGGCCTCTCATGGCGGAGCCTGAGCCCAGTGAGGCTGCCCTGGTGCTGAGCATGGCTCCATCCTGCTCCTGGTGAGCCCTGGTTCCTCTGGCCTGCCCGTACTGCCTGCTGCCTCCGGAGCCATCAGGGTGGAGATGCTTTTGTCTCCTTTGAAACCTCATGTGCTTTAGTGGGAGAAGGTTGTGCTTGCCCCAGCCTTGGGTGAGACCTGGCCAGGCAGCTCAGCCCTGGACCCTCCTGCTGTGTCTCATAGCTGGTTCCTCTCCTCGCCAGCTCCCTGGGAGTGCTGGTGTGTTGCAGACGGGCTCAGTGCCACTGAGCCGATGGCTCTGGGCGTGCGACGGGGTGAAGGAGGGCACGGGCACATGAAGGGGTTAATCTGGGTGGGCAGAGCCACGCACCTCTGGGCCCCAGCACTGGGGCATTTCAAGGGGGTTTTCGAAGCATTTTTGAAGGGTCTGCCCTGCCCTGCAGAGAGCTGGGGGCCGTTGGCGCAGGGACCCGGGTTCAGTCCTTGCCCTGTGCCACAAATGAGAGCCTGCCCGGCTCTGGCAGTAACGCCAACAGCCGCCAAGCTGTGATGGCTCAGCCCTCGTTGAGTTCAAGTGGCAGCAGTTCCTTTGGAGACACTGGCTTGCTCCAGGAAAGGTGGGAGCAAGCAGAAAAATACCGACTCCCCGTGCCCGGAATGTCCTTCTCCAGGCATTGCTGCCTGCGATCCCTCCTCCTGCCCCTCTGCCTGCACAGCAGAGGGATGGCAGGGTCCTGGGGGATCCCCCAAACAGAGGGGGGTCTGGGGCAGAACCCACGGTCCCAGGTTGACGTGGGCAATGCCCGGCTCCTCTCACTTTCCCTGGTCTTACTTCTCCTCTCCCGCTTGCTTTGCAGAGACTTGCCAACGCGGCGGAGAAGTTCCAGAAGGCTCACCACTGGCAGGACAACATCCGGGTAAGGCTCCGCATGCGCCCCAGCTACTCCCACCCCCTTCCCTCCTGGACACTGAGCTCTGTGGAGGCACCGGCCTTGGGGATGACTCCTGGCACAGGAATCAGCTCCTTGTCCCATCCCTGCTCCCATCCCTGGGCTCTTCTTTCCCTCCTTGCCCACGTTCTTGGCTCCCTCGTGAGTTACCACTGGCCGTGCTGTGCTGGTCGGCACGTAGGCGGCCCCGGCACCGCTGCCTGCCAGCACTAACGAGAGCAAATGAAGCGATTTTGAGCTCATTTCCAGCCTCGCCTCTGCCTGCACACGCTGTAAGGAGAAGGCAGGAGGTGAAGGTCGAGCTGGCGGCTCAGTGCTGAGGGTTTGGGAGCTGGGAAGACTCTTACCCCCCGCCATCTCCAGCAGCCAGCGGCTTTGGTGCTGAGCGGGGTCTCGCGTGGGGTGACAGCAGCGGTGGCTTGTCCGTGGCACCTGCCAGCAGTTGCAGTGGGGGCTGTTTCTGGGGGAAGGAGCAATCTGGGCTGGGAGAGGGAAGATACGGGTTTAATGATTGCATTTGACTTTGTAATTCTGGCAGTGATAGCGCTCAGCGGGAACCTGAAGGATTCTGCCTTGAAATGCTCTCAAATTATAACAATAATACAAAAGGAAGGAAAGATTGTTTTCCTTCCAGTGCAAACAGAGTCTACAATAAAAAATACTCCTGAGCCACCCAGCCCCTTTCTCCGGATCGAGCCAGATCCTGCCCGGCCCTGGGGAACCGGGGGTCCATCCACTTGATGGACTGGCCCAGCTCTGTGCACAGCACCCGGGGTGCTGGGCATTTGCTCCCCTCCCCAGCAGGCAGCCCTGCCTGCCTCAGCCCTGCCTGCATCAGCCCTGCCTGCATCAGCCCTGGTTCCTGGGCAGAGCAGAGGGACGGAGGGGCTGCGTAAATGGCTCTCGCTGCCGGGGTTGAACCTCCTTTTGCCATCCTTCATCCATAAACTGGCAGGGCACGGTCAGACCTGCATGCCAAGGGGACAGCCCCGCTGCCGGGCCTTGCTGGTGTGTTTTGGGGGTATTTCTCTGTCTTCAACCATGATCCACTTAGGGAGGAGAGGAGATGAGGACCTGGAGCCACATCCCGTTCATGCAGACCCTCCTGCCATTGGTGATGGTCACCAAGGTTTGATGTGGAGAGGAAGAGGCAGGAGGAGCAGAAGAGAAGGCAAGGTGTCGACCTGCTTGGCTTTCGTTCACCACGTGGCCGGCGTGGGGTGGACGCTCGTGGCTGGTTCTCATCCCCCCAGGAGCTGTGTCCCGTAGGCACCCGGGTAGGCTGAGCTCGCCGGGGTCTTCCTGTCATTAGCAGAAGCAGCCTCGCTAAGGAGAGGTGAGGTGTCCCCGCTGGCCCTCCCGTCCAGCAGACAGTTATCATTGGCACCAGCAGTCACCGAGACCTTTCTGCATGAGAGTGCTGCTGAATTACTGTCATCTCTTTCCTGGAGGCCGGTGGAGGGGAGGTTAAAAGGATAACGAGGTTTGGTGTGGGCATCTCCCACGGGCTCTCATCTCCATCCCTAGTGCTGGCCTGATCTTGTGTGTCCTCCAGGGTCAGGAGCCCCAAGGCAGCTCATCCCCAAACAGCACCCGAAGCTTGGACATGGGCACGCCAGGGGCATCATGGTGGCCCCGTGCACCCCACACTGGGCTGGCACCCAGGGGTGGATGCTTTCTGGCCAGGGCACGGGCAGGGCAGGCAGAGCTGGAGAAAGGTCCCTGCATTTTGCAGCAGTCCTCGGTGCTTCTGCTCATCCCCTGGGCCGCAGGGATGGGCAGCTGCTGCGCTGCGGGGGCTCCTGCTGCAGGGCCCCTCTGCAGCCCCAAAGAGCTCCCTCTCCATCCAGACCCGGCTGCCTTCCGCTGCGAGGGGGATGACAGTCAGGATACAAAATATGCCAGGAAAGGCTGTAGCACTGGGGAGCTCTTGGCTGGTTTTGCCATTCACGGCACAAACCTTTCAGAAATCCACTTTCTTAGAAAAAATATTTTTAATAGCACTGTTTGCAACCACTTAATCAAGGTAATTAGGAGCGAGTCACCCAGAAACAATGTGCAGCGATGCGTCACCGCAGAGCTCGCTGCAGCTTTATCAGGACAGCCCAGACCTGGCTGGGACACTTGATGGACTGGCCCAGCTCTGCGCACAGCACCCGGGGCGCTGGGCATTTGCTCCCCTCCCCAGCAGGCAGCCCTGCCTGCCTCAGCCCTGCCTGCCTCAGCCCTGCCTGCCTCAGCCCTGGTTCCCAGGCAGAGCAGAGGGACGGAGGGGCTGCGTAAATGGCTCTCGCTGCCAGGGTTGAACCTCCTTTTGCCATCCTTCATCCATAAACTGGCACGGTCAGACCTGCATGCCAGCACCGGTGGGTGACACTGGCTCTGCTGCTGCCCCCCGCTTGTTGCTGGTGCTGGCACAGGCAGCGGGCAGGGAAGGCGGCAGCAGTGCAGCATCCCCAGCTCCTCCTCTCCTCCCTTCCCACCAAGCGGCTTGTTCGTTCTGGCCGCAGCTCTCCCCTCCTCTCCCAGCGTGTTGCATCCTAACCTCGCGCCGGAGTCGATGACAGATTGTGGCGAGCGTGGTTATTTTCGTGTTTCCATCCGAAGGCGCGACGGCAGATGCTGAGTGTTTGCGCTGCATTAGTGCTAATGGCAGCCCCATTAAACCTTGCTGCAGATGGGTTGCTATGGAAGTCGGGGGGAAAATGAAACAGGAGCAGGAGCCCGAGCGGCTGGGAGGCTGCTGCCAGCAATCGCTCAAGACCCATCTCTATGGGGAAAGTTTCTTTTTTCTCGCTTTTTTTTGATGTTCCCAGCCACACACCGGCCATGCTGACCTTTCTGAAGGGGTTGAGTTCAGCCTCCCACCTCAGGGGGCTTTGCAAAGCGCCTCCCTGGTCCCAGAACACTCCCCCCTGTCCCATGCTGTCCTGCCCCATCCCTGCTCTTTGTCCTCGCCCACCCTCAGGCCCCCTATGTCTCCTGGCCATGCCAAGCTGGGGCCGTGTCCCCATGTGTCCCCAGAGCTCCCCTGGACACCGGAGCACTCTCCTTGGCCAAAAGCAGTCTTGGCCCCAAGGTCACCCATGCAGTGGCACCCGGGGCACCTCTCACGTCGTCCCTCCAGCTTGTTTCACCCCGGGGCTGGGTGGCAGCTTGGGGTGGCACCGTGGGCAGGGATGGGGGACAGCAGGGCAGGCTGCGGTGCGGGGCCGTTGTATCACCCTCGGTGATTTGGAGGAGGGAGAGGCCATGCCCTTCCCTGCCTACACAGCTAGGGTCTCTCAGGGATGCATGTTCACCCGCTGGCAAACATTCCGGGAGGAGCCCCGGAAAGGCAAGAGCTGGGTCCCGTTCCCACGGGACGGGCTTCCACCACGGCGCACTGCAACCGCCTGGCGCTGGTACGATAAGAGACCACAAAAAGCTCCCAGTTTGCGGGGGCCCGGCCAACCAGTTTTCCCAGTGAGAAGCTTCTGGCCTCCGGGCTTGCATCCAGGGCTCTGCAGGGAGTCCGCCGGGACAGGCTGGCTCCACTCTGTGCAGAGCCACGGGGGTCTGTCCCTCGAGGCACATCTGGTCTGTCCCCCTGCTCTGGATGTCCCCAGCACTGTCCCCCAGCCGTGGCAGCGGTGTGAGCCCCCCGTGCAGACCATCCCCAGCAGCAGATGGAGGTGCCAGGGCTGCAGCCCACACCGCGATGATGTTTACCAGGTTTCCATCCTCTGTTTGCCATCCTGCTCAGGCAAGAGACCTGCAAAGTGTACCTATAAAAACACTGGAAGGTCATGTTGAGTTTTTTGCTGCCGTCCTTTGTATCCATCCTCGCTGACAAGCTGCCGTGCTGCCCGTTGGGCGTCCCAGCCGGCTCTGTTCTCCCAGCTCCTCTCCTCCCGTGTGCTCTGCTTTCCTCCAGGGTTTTCCAGTGCCTTAGGTTCTTTTCCAGACCTTCAACCCCATCCCAGCACCATCAGCGGGGTCTCGGGTGTCCCGCACCCCCATGGCATGCAGGAACAGGGGCCGTGCTGACCCAGGGGACGCTACCGAAGGCACAGGTCTGCGCCACCAGCTGCAAAATGCATCCCAGGGCATCGTCATCACTGTGTGTCGGACTGCTGGGGCTGCCGGAGCTGTTTGTCCCTTTAAGGGACACTCTGACGCTGCAGAGAGCCATCCTCGCATTTATGTGCGCTTGGCAGGTTATATAAATTGCCTTTAAAAGTTGACTTCTTTATAAGCCATTTTCTGCTTCATAAAATGTTTATTACTGTTGTTTTTCTCCCAGTTCTTCTTCCTTGCTGCATTTTCCATCGCTACGCTGGGAAGGTCCCCTCTTCCTCTGCCTGCTGACCCCCTGCCTCCCACCTCTCCCCACCTTTTGGGTGCTGGAAAGGAACATTTGAAGGGTCAGAGCCCAGCAGGCCCTTTCTCCTTGGAAAAAAAAATAGCTATAAATTGAGCTGCAGATGTAAGAGCTGCTGGGGACAGGGTTTAACTGCTGGGCACAGCACAGGTGGTTTTGGGGTGTGGTGGCGTGCGCGGAGGCGGCAGAGGGAGCACGGGCAGCCCCACGCCGCTGCCTCTATCCATAACCCCCGCCTGCAAACACGCGAGCAAATAACAAAGCCCAGATAATTTCAAGCTCCATTAGAAACGAAACTCCAGGGAAAACAGGATCACTGTTTGCCAAATGGGGAAGGACAGGAGGAATAACAGAGATCTCGCTCCCGACCGCCCAAGAAAGGTGAGGGATAAAGCGGGGGGACGGTGCCAGTGGTGGCACGGCTGGATGCCCCTCCGTGGCCGTACAGCCCTGGATGCAGCATCCCTCCGGGCACGGGGCCCTGCCGACCAGCTACTCCATCCGGCGTTGCCGCGGTGTGCCTGGCACGTGTCTGCGGCGGGAGCGGCGCCTGTGCCACGCCACGCGTGGGCACCGGTGGCTGTTCCTGTGGGTTTGCCGCGGCGATGCAGGCAGGGCTTTGTGTTCAAAACGGCGCTAGAAGGGTGAACACCAGCTCCTTATCCCCCTTTCATTTTTCTCCTCCTTTAATTACAGATCCTACTTATCGGCTGAGAACAGAAAGATCGTCGTCATAACCTTGTACTTGCCCTTGTAGGTTTACCTAAAAAGTTAGAAAATAAAATCAAATACTCTAATTTGCAGTCATCTTGCCATTTCAAACCGAGTTTTCATTACAGCACAGAAAGTGCATTGAAGCTGTGTTTATAACCCCCTTTTAGATAACAAATCACATTTTCTTTTGGCTGGCGAGTGTGTAGAATTGATATTTTTTTTTTTCAGTTTAACAGGTTTGTGTGTTCAGGAATGATCTCCATCAACTGAGAGTCTTTATTGTGTTTGATATAATGTCAGCTTTCATTACGCTCGGAGAATTACTGTGTTAAAGCACCAACCTTGCTGTAGAGCTGTTCTGGCCGAAAAGCAGAACAAGAAAATCATTCACAAAAACCCCGTGTTGGTGCTGTTCCCTCTTAAAAGCCAAGGACGGGGCTCGAGGCTGCTCCCCTCGCCCCCCGCTCTGCAAGATGGCTGGGCCACCCGTGGTGGTCCCATGGGTGTGATGGTTTGGTGCGGGGGCTGCTGGCTTTCCTCCTGGTGCTGCCGTCCCATCCCATCCCATCACTGGCAGGACAGGGGGTCCCCGGAACCCACCAGCTCTGCACGGGTGCTGGCATCCCCATGGTACCCAGGTGCAGTGGAGGGGAGAGGCGGCTGCATCTTGTTCGAAGCAGGCTCGGAGGAGCGGGAGCGGACAGGAGATGCTGTGTAAAGAAGAATAGCCGGTGAGGCGTGATCAGATAAAACATCTTCTCAGGGAGATGAAAAAACTGTTGACGGGTCACTTAAATATTTCCCCAGCTCTGTCAGAGAGGCAGAGGGAGGAAATTGCTTTAAAAAAAAAAATATGCCAAGGCAGATTATGATGGCTGTTTCCACCTGTCCTCAGTAATGCATATGGTCTCTGCTGCTGGATAGGATGCGAAGGGACTCACATGGCGAGGGCGGCAGGAGAGGCACGGTCCCCACCAGACCGGTCCTGGGTCCATCCGACAGCCCAAGGTGGCTGGGGCTAACCGTGAATATTTCCCTCTTTCTGGGGACTGGGGAAGGATTCATCATGACGTGTATGGACCAGGATAGCTCTAGCCCAGTGGAAATAAAAGGTTCAGCCCCTACCAGCCGCTGCCAGTGTTTTTCATGATGCCCAGAGCCAGGCGTGGCTGTGATTGCAGGTAGGAATTGCTCCCAGGAATTCATCCGGTCCTTTTGGGAGCCTGTTCCTGGCTGTGGCCCTTCCACCACCCCGTGGCAGCTGTTGCAGAAACACTCTCTTTGCCTTGTTACACAGCCGAGAAGGCTGCTGTGCCTCTGGCAGGACTGGGAGACCTTGGGGTGACCCCTCACCCGGCTGAGACCTCCAGCCCCAGCTGCCAGCTAGGGCAAACTGGCCATCACGGACCCGTCCCCGGGCGCAGCCATCATCCGGTTCCATCCCGCTCCTCCCGACGTGGGTGGGCTTGGCAGGGGCGATGCTGCGGTGGGAATGCGCTGTGTCCCCCTGCTCGTCCCCTGCTGCCCCGCATCCCTTAAAGCCGACGCGAGACTGCAGGTGCTGCAGGCGCGGTAGGAGCTGCGTGAGCTGCGTGACACACTGCGGGCTATCTTCCGTACTAAAGGTGCAACTATAAGCAAAATCTGTTGCTATTTCTGTGTGCTTAACAGTTCGGGGACATGAAGAACTTGCTAAATATTCGCTGCCCATTATAAGTGCTGATGGCAGAGGAAAGAGCTGCTGGTGAGCAGAGCCACCGGCGCTGTGCGGGCACACCGGCTCCCGTTTGCTGTCCCCACCTGCTGAATTGCCCAGGCACAGATCCCAGTCACCTGGCTCATCCCTACATTGGCATGCCGTGGGCTGGGATGCTGGCCCTGCCACCGGCCCCGTCCGGCCCCATCCGGCAGCTGGGAAACAGGCAGGTGCCAGCTTGGGATCCAGCTTGTCTTCCCACCGCCCTCCGAGTTCCTCCTGCCTGCCTGGAAGGCAAACTGCTGCAGGATTTGGCTCTTCCAAAGCCAATTAAATCTTGAAAGAGATTTTCTGACCACAGGGGTCACCCGTGCCGCTCGGAGAAATGAAACCCACAGCCGGAGGGCTGAGATGGACCAAAATCAATGCAGTGCAGCAGGAGCTACCTGCAAATACCTCCTCACCCCGAGGAGCCGTAGCATCCCCAGGACCAGCAATCAGCAGGGTGACCCTTACAAGATGGCAGCAAGTGATCCTGTGGAGGACAACAGATCCGCAGGAGAAGGATTAGCCAGCTCGGGTGATATTATAGAAAAGCTATAGGGGGGAGAGCGAGCTGTGGCCCCTCTGCTGCATCCCTGCCAGCTGCGTGTTCCGGCTGGACAGGCTGGAGCAAGGAGAGCTGATGCGCCACCGGCAGCTCCTTCCGAGGCTTTTTTGGGGCGGTGGCAGCTGCCTGCGTGATGTGGTTTGACTGCCACCTCATTAGACCGCTGACTTGGAGGTTTGGTCCAGCACCCCTCCATCCTGACATTGCCGGGCTGCAGCGCGATAGCAGAGCACTGACCTAATGTTATTTTTAGTTGCTGTAATTGTTTTAGGCAAAAAAAGACCTACGTGAATGCTCTTGGAGAAGGCTGGGGGGTGGGGTGGCGGGGAGGAGTGCCTCTCACTGCTGACCTGAGACCCCCCGTGTCCCTCCTTGTCGTGGGCTTTGGTTCAAACCTGGTCTGCCGGCACGTGGCCAGGGAGCGCCCGTGCCAAAGCAGGGTCCTCCCCTGAGCTGGCAAGGCTCCGGCTCGCAGCTCTCCAGAAGCTCACAGCCTGGTTTCGTTAATTAGCTTTTTGCTTGGCATTTTGGTGTAAAATCGGCGAAAGACTGGAGCACGGGGCTGTTATGGAGGGCTCAAGGGGGACAAGGAGGACATAGAGTCCCTGGGGAGACTCGGGCATGCGGCATCCCCGGAGCCCCATCCAGGAGGTCCCGCCTGGGTCAAGCCCTGGCCGGGGGCTGCCCGGTGACACCCAACCAAGGGTGTTGGTGCAGGCAACACACCCTGCAAGGGTTTGGTGCAGGCATGGTGGTTACTCAGTGGCTTTGCCGGAGAAGCCTGGGCGATGGCTTCAGCGGCATTTGCAGATTAGTCTGTGGTTGCACTTAACTCCCAAAGTCGTTTCCCCATAACTTGCCCCGAGGTTTTAGGAGACTGAAATAACCCCATGCTTATCCGCTAGCGACACGGCGCTTGCAGTGCCATTACGCAGATGCCGTTTGGCAATTACGGTGTGAGAAAATGGGCAGCAGTTGACACATCATCGAGGAGCAGCTACCCAGCGTCTGCCTCCCCTTCAATGTGAACCGGCGAGTGCTTTTTGCAGGCTCATTTGCAAGAGACGGGGCAATGTTTTGCCCTGAAATCCCTCGACATCTTCACCTCCTTGTTTTCTTTATTGGTATTTATTCTGAAAGGCTCTAGAAATATCAGTGCTATTTACACAGACAGGGTGCTTGGTTTAACGTGGACCGGAGGAGGAGGAAGAGAGGATTACGTGAAGAAGACAAGCATGGTTTAAAAAACAAATATTAGGGAGAGGAAATTATAGGGCCCCTTGTTGCCTCTCAGGAGACCCCCAGCATCTCCCTCGAGGGTCTCCGAGAGCTCTGTCCCTCCTTCCTGGAATAAATTCCCACCGGCTCCACTGGCCTCTGGATGCCAGGGATGCGGAAGCCCTGCCAGTTCCCACGGGCTCCCTTGCACCCCACAAGCCCCGCAGCATCAGCGGGATCGTGGTGAGGAGAGTGGAGCCTGGCATCAGGGCATGTCCTGGGGCCAGGGCCGCAGTGACGCTGGCCATCCCACACGTTCTGTCTCACGTGTGCAAACCTCAGCGGTGGCGTGAGGTGGGCCAGGATCTCTCCCGGCTGCTCCTGGGGTCGTCAGGGCTTGGAAAAGTGCATGGCAAGGGCTCTGTGATCCTCAGGGAAACCGGTGGGAGCGACGTCCTTCCAGGAGGTCTGCTCCCCGTGCCGTGCCGTGCCGTGCCATGTCGTGGGAGCGCTGGAGCGGGTGAAAGCAGGAACAGGGGATGGCTCTCCTCCCTGAGCATCACCTCGCCACCCTCTCACCCACTGCGGGAGCAGGGCCACCACGTGTCAGAGGGGATTCGAGCTTTTCAGAGGAGCCGATGGAAGATAAAATGAATAACAAAGCACCTTCTGGATGGCTGTTGTTAGTCACACTCACTTCTGATTAAAGATCATTAAACATGAAATTAGCTCGTTTGTGTTACGGGTCTCCCGAGGGTTCCTTTAATTAGGAAGTGCAGATGGCCACGGACCCGGGGAGATGGCAGCACCGGCGAGGGGCAGGGGCGTGCGCAGGGCCGGGAGCGGCGCAGGGAGGGCATCCGAAGAGAAATTAATTTTTTTTTCCCCTTTTCTTGTTGTTGTAAACCCCTCAGCATTTCACAACAAATCACAGATAATTAATAAGTACATTCCCTTAATGACTAGGCTTTTTAATAGCAGAAATTGGAAGATGCTGCGTTGATTTTTTTTCACTTCCCCCTCTCGGTGCTGCCTTATCGCCATGATTCAAGTCACAGAGCCCGCGGCGGGAACTGGCCCCTCTGCCCAGGAGGGTGCTGAAACAACCGCCCTTCGCAATCCCCATCCTGGGGGGACATCGGCTGCGCAGCCTGCCAGGGTCCCCCTGCCACCGGTGCACCCGAGAGAGCAGCATCCCCGCTCCAGGGGCTTTTCCACCTCTTGGTGGTCTTGTGTCTTAACAGCCTGGGAAAGCAGCAGCAAACCACTCTAGGGAGCAGGTTTGTGGCTAGAGGATAACACTGGTGAGGGGTTAGTGACTGCCAGCTCCCAGTGGGGCCGGGACGGTGGAGCGGGTGGTGCCGTCTGCCTGGCGAGCTGCTCGGACCTGCCAGTCCCTTTCCCCAGCACGAGCCCGTGACCAGGCTGGGCTGGGTGTCACGGTGCCACCGGCCCCAGCACAAGCCCGTGGCCAGGCTGGGCTGGGTGTCATGGTGCCACCAGCCCTGGCACAAGCCCGTGGCCAGGCTGGGCACTGCAGAGGCAGCAGCAGAGCAGGAGCGGAGAGGACGGGGATGCAGTCAGTGCCGTTAAGGTTTTGGCTGGGTTTCTGTACTGGGCCCAGATCGCTTTCCTTGTTAAATAATAACGGCAATAATCATCCCAAAGCGCTGCCTGTGCATACGGGGAGGAAGGCTGGTTTGCGCAGCGGCTGCTGACTGCTGATTGAGTGGCAGACATGTTAGCACCGCGACGGCTGCCGGTGCGCCTGCATCGCGCTCGCGTCCTGGCACGCAGCGAAGAGTCTCCGAGTGCCCTTTAATTACCCCTTCTGATGGCACACGAAACGCTGTTGTGACAGCATTGCTGCTCTCCGAATTGCCTCTTTAGGAATTTTATCAGCTGCCTCGCGTCCTGACACGCGGGGAAGAGGAATCCGAGCAGACCTTTCTGCCTAAATAGGCTCTAAATACCTCAAATTAACAACGTGCGTTTCTCCACGGAAGTGAGGACGCTCTTCTTGTTTCTGCCGCGTGGGGAGGGGAGCGCTGCTGGCTGCGGGGCTGCTGCCTGCCACACTGCCCATGCCCGGCTCTCCTGTGGCTCCCGATGCTTGCAACAGGACCAAAGCATCCCGGGCGCGGGGACACGGTGCAGCCTTGCACCCGGTGGCAGCGCAGAGGCAGCAGTCATGCCGGCGGCACCGTCGCGGGGCTGTTCAGCCGTGGCGGAGGCTGTGCGTGGCCCTGCACTGCTGCGGCTCGGCGGCAGCCATAAGCGGAGGGAAGCGTGGCAGGTGATGGCCGGTCCTTGGAGGGCGGACGAGGGGGATGTGGGGTCCCGACCATGTCCCAGGGACAGCCTGGGGTGGGTAGGGTTTGGTCCCGAGCGATGTGGTGTCTGCCAGCAGCAGGACGGAGGTTCCAAGGGAATGAGTAGCGGGGAGGGACCCCTCTGCCATTCCCATCCCTGCCCAGCACTAACTCCGCTCTCCCTTTTCTCTGCAGGAGGAAGACATCGAGTACTATGACTCCAAGGCCGACACTGAATACGTGAGTACCGTCCCTGCTGCACCGCTGACACAGTCACCACCCCGGCCCTGCGCTGAGCCCCTTGCCAGGGTTGTCCCAGCACCGTACCGGGGGGGCATGGCACAGCATTCGTTACAGCTGGCGTAACGAGACTCTGCGGTGGGCAGCAAGTGCCCAGTGTGCAGCCGTGTCCCCCCCAGCCAAGCCATGGCGGTATCTGTCTGCCGGCACCGGGCCCGGCAGCAGGCAGGTGGGCCAGTCGCTCCGCTGCCTGCAAAAGTTTCTAAAATTAAAGCTGGCATCTGAAATTCAAATGAAGAGCAAACCTTTAATTAGAGACTGAATCTAATTCTCTGCCCCCCTCCCGGCACAGCCGACCTGTGATTTCTGGCAATCAGTGCTTTAAATACAGACCTGACAGCTCCGCTTTCCCGGCGCTCCCGAGGGGGCTGGCATTTGCCGGCTCCTCCGCGTGGTGACGATGACGGCTTTCAGGTGCCACACCGTGGGCGCAGGGCGCTCCGCCGGCAATGGCTGCTGCCCCACGGCACCCCGCTTTGCTGGCAGGTGACGGGTAACCCGGCTCCTATGTTGTGCTGTGCCGTGGGATCCTTCTGAAATAGGGGCTCACCAGGTCGGTGACGCTCTCAGTGCGGGGCCGCTGGGGAGCGGGCGCGTCACAGTGTCCTCAGAGCTGGCCGGGAGCCCCAGTCTGAGCAGGGTGGGGGTTTGGGGGCAACCCCAGCCAGCGCGGTGCCCCGGGACCTGTCCTCGCCCCGAGGTAGAGCCAGCAGCAGATGTGCCATCGGGGGACAGTACTGCAGCAGGAGGGGAGGAGCGGCAGCACATGGCGTTGGCAGCAAACCGCTTGCAAACCACACGGCCTCATCCGAAAATAATGCTCAGGTGAACCCACGAGCCTTCAGAAGGCCCCATGCAGAAGGGAGGGGAGGATCCGGGCTTGATGGGGTCCCACCAGCTCGAGCGATGCACCCTGCGCCGAGCTCCGGCTCTCCTCTCACCCCACCTTGGAGGTGATGCCCCAGAGCAGAGCCTCCAGGCTGGAGCAGAGGATGGATGCCTTCAAAGCAGAAATACTGTCAAACCACCCATGCCATTGTCCCCAGGCGGTGACAGCAGGAGGGCTCCTTGACAGGGGAGGCCGGAGCCACAGAGTCTGGGAGGTGGAAGAGAGATGTCGAGCAGATGCTGTGACCGAAGGGGAGGGCACTTGCTCTCCCGAGCAGGTCTCCCTGCTCACGGTCCTGCTCATTCAGAGCAGGGGATGTCTCCTGTCCCTCCCCAGCCTGGGGGAAGCTGCCAAAGGAGGGAAGGGAGGATCCTGCTCTCCATGGCCGCTCCAGAGAGGACGGAGCTAATGGGCTTAAAATGCATTAAAGCAGATTTTGGACAGAAGCAGAGGAAAAGCTGGCTTGCAGTTGAGGCAGGAGGAGACAGCCCAGGGAGCAGTGCAGCTCCCTGCCCGGCGGGCTGAGGAACAGGACTGATGCATCCATGAGGCTCGGCAGGGCTTTTGCCATCACTGCCACAGGGCAGGGGACAGGGGAGCTGTACGTCCCCATGCCCGGTGTTACCCTGACTGGTCCCGGCTGCCCATGGCCAGCCGGTGTTGGCAGCGGCGATCTGAGCTGGCAACTCCTAGCTGTTAGCTTTGGGATTAGCCATTTCTGCAAGCGAGGAGAGCATCCTGGTTACCTTAGGCAGGACTGGGAAATAGGAGGCATCTCGACCTCGGAGCTGTGCCCGCCGAGCCCTCCGAGCACGTGGGACACTGGGGAGAAACCACGCACCGCGGCGTGGCACCGTGTCCCAGGGAACCATGGGGCTCAGCTCCCCAGTCCCCAGCCCTTCCCCAAGGGAGGTGGCGTGTCATCGGGGAGGAACAGCCTTGCAAATGTGTCGTCAGCCACACCGACTTCAGTCCTCTGGGGAAAAAATCAAGCAAAATTGGGGGTGTCTTTTTGCCGAGGTTTGTGGGTTCAGCAGGCAGGGTGCTTCCCTATCAATGCTGTTGCTGCTTCCCAGTGAAATCCCAGCAAATTTAATTCCAGCAAAAATAATGGAGAGAAAAGGTGATGCTGAAATAAAAAAGGAGGGAGATGATACCCGAAGGTCTGAATGGAACTAAATAGCACTCTTTCCATCTTTTCTTTATTTAGCTTCAATTTTTATATTTAAATTGAGCAGGATCTAGCTGAAATGGGGTTAGTTCTGATGGACAATGCCTATTCAACGTAACTGGGGCTTATTCACAAGCCTTAACACCGGCTTTAACTACAGCGAGAAAGAAATGAGCTTCCTATTCATTTTGCTTGCACCTCAGCTCCACTATCTTCCTAAACAGATTTTGGATTTCCAAGTGGTTTTTAACAAATGGGAACAGCAGAAAATTTTCCTGGGGGTCCCCAAGGCTCTCAAAATGTTTGCAGAAGCAAAGTTTTCACCTTTCCCCACTAGCAAGGGCTATGGGGTTTATCCGGGGAGAAGTGTTCAAATCAGCAGACGCTCTCAGTTGGGTATCACAGGCGGAACAATGCAGAAATAAAGTGATTTTCCATCTTTAGTATTGTGTTTACAGCAGGGGATGATGCTTAAGCCACAGCTAAGGCCAAAATCCCCCGGGATGTGCTGTTCTCTGGTGGGAGCTGATGGAGCCATGCCCAGGTCCCGGCTGGAGGACCACGTTACAGGCTTCATTTTCTGCTTCGTATCAGCCAGGAGCTGTCGGTTCCCAGGCTGTAAAGTGGCGGACGAGAGGTTTTGCTGTTGCTACTCCTCCCATGGTTGGAGAGATGTTCCCGGTGGCAGTACAGTGTCCGTAAGGGCTCGGCATCCACCCCTGGGGACATCTGTGCAAGCCCTGGTCCTTGTCCCCGTCCTCTCTGCAGGGCTGATGTGATGAGGAGAAGTGGGATCGTGTCATTTTGTCCCCTTCTGAACCGAACGTCATCACTTCTCCTCCATGGGCACGCGGTTTGCAGGTGAAGGTACTGCTCACCCCAAGGTCAGCCCTCTGGCACCCACCCGCCTGCTCGAAGTCCCTGGGGAGGGGTGAGAGCAAAGGGGCCAGTGGTGGGAAGCTGTGCACCAGCCTCTGCAGCCGCCGGTGCAGGGGAGGCAGGGGAGAGCACGGCGTCGGTCCTGGCCGCAGGCAGGGACTGCCGGCCGCAGGCAGGGGCTGCCCGCTGGCTGCTCACCCTGCTCGGGAGATGCAGCGAGGAGAGGGAGGAGGGAAAGAAAAGCCCCTAAATGTCAGCAGCAGATGAAGGGTGTTGGAAAATTTAATCTTCCAACTTTCTCAACTAATGTGACATTTGGATTTTCTCCCGATAAGCTATCAGCCCCAGAAGTTTCTTTCTTTTGCCTTTTTTCTTTTTTTTTCCCCTTCTTCTTTCCTCTGGCTGGTAATTTAAAAATAAATAGTCTAGAAAGATCTCTAAACAGTACCTTTGGCAAAGATTAAAAAAAGCGAAGGGGGATAGGGGAGCAGGCTGGCGGGAGAGGCTGATTGTTATTTATAACCTGGGCTGCTATAAAAGCAGGAACGTGGCTGAAGAACACACCGTCTCCCTCCCTGGCATTAAATTGTTGCATTTCAGGAAAAGCTGAGATATTTAAGAAGGAGAAAGGCCCTTTTGTGTGGGCTTGGAGTTTCTTGGCCGTGTGCCTTGGAGCTTGCTGAGGGGGCAGAGGGCAGGACCGCAGCCCCGGGGGTGGGCTCAGCCCCTCTGCTCAGCCTGCCCTGCTTGCCCTGAGAGCTGGCGCAGGGCAGCAGTGGGTTTGCAGTTAAGGGAAAAAAACTCCTTCTGAATTTGGGGAAAAGAAGGGGTTTTGACGTTTCCTCGGACTCCCCAAATGGGGTGGAGTGCTTTGTTTGGATGGTTTCAAAATCTTTCTGTCTCAGAAGGCGGCTCCCCCAGGACAGCTTGCGCAGGGAGAGCGGGAACGCGTGCTGTTCACATCTGAGAGCTGGCCCTTTCTTGCAAAAAAAAATGGCATTTTCTAGCAACAACAACAAAACGCTTCTGCCAAGGAGCCCCTGGGTCCCGCCGCAAGGCGATGCTGCCGGTGGGTGCTGTGTGGGCGCAGCCAGGGGCTTTGCCGGGCAGGAAGGCACACACCCCCCCACCCAGAGCCCCAGGAGGTGGACAAGTACGTGCTGTCACCACTCTTCTCCCTGGCCTCTCGCGTGACCTTGGGCAAATGGTCCCGTGCCCTGGGACTCATTTCCCCTCACCTGCAAAGGACAGCAATGAACCCCCCCACCTTTGCAAAGGCTTTGAGGCTTGCAGGTGAATTGAGCCACACATCCCGTTTATATTCATTATTAGTAGTAATCGCAGCATGTCGATATGAATATTTCGCTGGCTTTTCCGGACTTAACATGGATGGGTGCCCCTGGGAAATTTAAAAGGGTGTGTTGGGATCTCGGTGCGATATATTCTTGATCAGGCATGTGAGGGGCAGGATGTGGGATGCAGGGATGCCGTCGGGGTGATGCGGCTCGCAGGAGCTCTGCTGGTGCCGAGGGTACCAGGAGGAGCACCGCCGGGGAAGACTGCGGCTACCCGGCATGTTCGGAGCTGCGAAACCCCAGCTGGCATCCTGGAGCTGCCACCTGCGCCACTAGCCAGATCAGCCCTGTGTTTGTCATGGGTGCTACCATTTAAGCAGTCATCATTAGCTGTGATGGCTCGTTCCCATGGAGATGAGCAATGAACGGGGGTGTCTGCATCCGTGGGAGCTGCCTGGCCGAGGCATCGCTGCTGCGCCAGGTCACATCCCCGGCTTGATCCACAGCTCCAAACCCCATCACCAGTGGGGACCCCCCCGATAGTCCTTGTGCCCGTGGGCAGGCTGGCTCTTCTCAGCCAGCACCAGCCTGGATGTGATGGAGGGCAGGTACTTGCCGAGAGCGCGGCAGCCTCCAGCAAAGCTGTTGGGTGGTGCCACTGGTGCTTACTGGGTGTTGGGGCATCTCTGGGTTTTGCCCCCTGTCCATCATTTTGGGAGACTCAAGAGAAAATGTTGTGACTGGCAACCCAGCTGCTAAAGCACTGAAGATGGCAAAAGCTCTCGGCGCGTGATGACTTGCTGAAGCAATAAATATGTATAATATTTATATATTGCCATGGAGTCGATTTCTAATGGTGTGTAGCAAATAATATATTCAAACTGTAGCATCTATTTGTGTTATGTTGTACATATTGTAACAGATAAATAGATGTTTCCAAGTTCTTTTGAAATGTAATGATGAGAAATGCTGCAAAATCTGGCTGGGGGCCTGCCGAGATGCTCGCAGTTAAACCGGTGTAAATCCAGGAGAACTTGAATCGTCTTCTCCTTTGCTCTAATATAAATTTAACACAGAATTTCTTCCTCCTCCACCTTCCCAAGGTGGCTCCTTGTAGCCCCAGCCTAGCACTGAGATGCTCCCGTCCCTGCCTGGGCTGGTGACGGCTTTGCCTGCCTTCATCTGGGTGGAAATGACCCCATTTCAGGGGCCAAATTCAGCCTGGCTTAAACAGGAATAACTCGGTTGAGGTCAGGAGATTTATGGATAAAGGATAAACGTAGCTTGGATAACACCAGCTCTTTCCGTGGGTCTGTTTGCCGTATAGGTGTCAGTGATGCATGAAGTGTCCTACGTATAGATAGCTGTATACTTGTCTCGAGATCTATACATATGCCTCTGTACAGCTACATGAATGAGAGCAGCCAGACAGCGCCGAACCTGGCAGAATACAAATTAGCCCCTCAGAAGTGGGTGATATAATGGAATAATGATAAACAGAGGAGCGGTGATTATATACAGTAGTTCCAGCTCTGGTGAAGTGGGGAATAACCATGCCAGTGTGGGGGAAATAGGGAGGGTTGGATTTTCCCGGCTGCCGGTAGTGGCGGGAGCAGCGGATGGGCTGGACCTGGGCAGGTGCCCCATCGGTCTGAGATGGGGAGGGACAGGGAGGTGTCACCAGGACTTCGCTGAGCTCAGGAAAAGAAAGTTTTAGTGTCAAAGCAGGGTTTTTGGTGCTGCAGGTGTCCTCGGGGCCACGGCTTTATCCCATCTAAAGCCTGTTTTCAGCAGACGCCTCTAAATCACCGTCTAGTGCTCAGAGAGGTTGGCAGGGGCGACCTATTGTGTGTGCAGCTGCTTTCCCCCAGAGACCTGAATCCGACATTGATGGCAGGCTTGGGGCCGGATCCGCTTTCCGGATAGCCCCTGGCCCGGCACACAGCCAGGGTGCCAGCTCTGCTGCGGCATTGCGGCTTTGCAGGGGGTCCGGCAATCAGTTTTGTGCCTTTTGTCTGGATTTACGTGAAATTGAGAGCGTAATCTGGATTTTGATCTTGGCGACGTGGCTCAGGGGAGGTGGGGACAGTCCCTGCCTGCCTCCCGTTTGGCTACTGCGGCTGTAATTGAGTTCAGCATCTTTCTGGATGGCTGGAGCTCCAGCACTGGGATCGGCTCAGCGGCGTGTTTACACTCGCAATCCATCGTCTGGAATTAAAGCCCAAACCTCGCATATCAATCCTGTTATTCTCCCGAGCTGTGGCGAATGGTTTGGCCACCCCTCACAATGTCAGGGGAATGTCACTGCCTCGGTGGCCGGCCGGAGCTGGCGCAGGTGAGGTGGCATCTCTCTGCATTGTCTGTGAAGGGGAAACAGGGAGGAGGCCAGGATGGGTGTTAAATGAGCTTCATAGTTTATTTCCCAAACACATCATTTTCCTTTAAATGCATGGCTTTTCCCATGAGAAATTCAGATCTTTTGTCCCTTGGGTTTTGTTGAGAGGAGCCTGGCCAGTGGGAAAGCTGCGTGCGCTGGGCCATCGAGGACAGCAGGATGGGACCATCCCCTACCCCTTATCCCTGCTGGTGCCAGGGTTCTTTGCCGCAGGACGGCATGGGGCATCCCTCCGGGCGGCCGTCCCTGGCACGGCACCGCACGAGCCCTGCCTGGAGCTGCTCGCGCTTCCAGTCACGTCCGCTGTCGTTTCTCCGGGGCTGATCTCTGCTACCGCAATCAGACGGCCTTACACGGGCTCCAAGATAGGCACTTCACTCGGGGGGAGGCACAAAGGGAGAGGCACTGAGCTGCTTCTCAAGGGGAATTCGCTCCCTCGCCGGGCGGCTCAGAGACTCCTGCTCTCCTGCGCCCCCCCCCCGCCCCTTTTGCTCCCGCAGCCGGGGCCATGGGAGGGTGGCTGGAGCCATCCTGTGCCCCAGCTCGGGCTTGGCATGTCCTTGCCCCTGTGTTGCCTGTTCCTGCCCGCAGACAGAGCAGGCAGCTCTGCACTTGTCCCCTCTTCAGCAGAGTTGTAGCTCGGGGGGCACAAAGGGCAGATGCTGCAGCAGCAGCATCCTCCTCCCCATCCTGAGCATCTCACAGCCGGCTGCAAACAGCCTTCCCCGGCCGCTGGGCTCGTGGCAGGGACGTGACAGCCTGGAGCCAGCACCTTCTCCCAGGTTTCTTTGCTCCCGGCAGGATAGCAAAGGCAATTTCCCCAGCTCTGTAGCGAGGCCACCCCCTTCTTCCCGCTACCCCGTGTGGCCCTGCACCTTGGCTCCAGCCCTGTCCCCCTGCCTGCAGCCACTGGCTGTCCTGCCTGCACCGGCTCAGCCCCCTTGCCGGAGGGGTTTTACCTCCGTGCCGTACTGGCAGAAGGACCCCAGGAAGGGAGAGGAGGGCTGGGAAGGCGAGGGAGCGTGCTCCGGCGCCGGCAGTGGGGAATTCGCCGTCTCTCCACCATAATTAAATATTGTTTGCATTGCTTATTGACAGAGTGCTAAGCTGCACTCCGTTTTAATTTGTTCTTTGATAGTTGCCTTTTGCTGCTAATTGATTTTCAAGGCTTTTTTTCGGTTTGGGGTTTTTTTTTGTCTGATTTAATACCTGCCGTGCTACGAAAGCCGGAGAGGCAAGGGTAACCAGCGCTCGCCTTCGTGCACACCCGCTCCTGACATCCACTCCCCTGTGCCACCGGTGCTGGCACGGGCTGTGGGCCAAATGCGGCACAAGAGCCATCATTGCCAGTCTCCGCGGGGGGATATTTGGTGATGGGCTTTGGGCAGCGGCATTCCCGGCGTGTGTCCAGGGCTGGCACCCCCAGGTGACCCCATGTGCTCTGCTCCTTCCCCAGGATGATCCCGATGGAGAAGAGATCGAGAGGGAGAAGTCCAACTCATTGAAGCTGGAGTTCACCGATGACGCCAACTTCAAGACCAAGGTTAACTATTCGTACGCTGCCGTGCAGATCCCCACGGACATCTACAAAGGCTGTGAGTGCCCCTCCTCACCTGATCCGCTCCGCTCTGCTCTGCCAGGCCGGGCTCAGCCTCCACCTCTCCTGCTCAGGGTGCTGCAGCCCCGGGGACCGTCACTCCCGGGGTGCCCCAGCTGGGTCTTGGTGCCGGGGCAGGCTGGTGCCCAGCCGGGTGGGCACTGAGCAGAGGCAGTCACTGTGTCAGGACAGAGTTGACAACGTGTCCCTCCCCAGGGACCCTCAAGATCTTAGCATGGGCCAAAGAGGCAAATCGGGGGTTAGGGGTTATTGGGAAGGGATGGAGAGCAAAGGAGAAATGGTAATTATGGCACAGGGTAGAGCTCGGCTGTGCCCACGTGGCTGTGATCCTCCCGGAGCTCGAGGAGGTTCAAAGCGGGAGCTGGAGAAGATCAGAGGCACCGAACAGCTCTGTGCAGGAGCAATTACGGAGACGGCAACTCCCTGCTCATAGAAGGGAGCGAGACAGGGCTGAGGGGTGGGAGAGGGCGAAGCAGGGATGCTTCCTCACTGGCTTCGGGCTGCTTGGGGCTGAGGTTATGAAAAGGGAGGGGGAGCAGCTGAAATCCTGCAGGAAGGCAGCGAGGGCGATTGCAGGACAGTGCGATGCCGCCCTGGGGCAGCCCCCGCGGCCAGGAGTGTGCAGGGGGTGTCAGCCCCGTGGCCGTGCCCCTGCGGCTGCCGGAGGGCATGGGCTGCTCCAGAAAGGTGGCCTGGGTCTGTGGGCCTGCTCGGGAGCGGGCAGGGAGGGAGGGATGGACGGATGGGTAGATGGACAGATGGGATAGGACGTACCACACCAGCTTTCAGTCCCCGCCGAGAGGTGACACAGTCCCTGAGCTTCCAGAGCTCTCTCCTACCTCACCCTGCCGCGGTGGCACATGGTGACAGTAGGTCTCCATTTCCCTCTAGTGGCTGCTCTGCAACCAAGCTGGGGACCGCTCTCGGCTGGAGACCATGCTCCAGCACCTGCAGGCCACATCCTGCACCCAGCCCCAGACCCTGCTGTTGGGGGGTACCCCTCGTCTCCCTGCACCACTGACGGCACCACTGTCCCCCCGCACCCCCTTGTCTCGGTGGCACTTGCCGAGGGCTCCCAGGTGGTCACGGCGGTGACAGCTCACGTTCCTGCCCTGAGCGGTGCTTTCCCGGTACATGGCCTCGTTACCGTCACGGCTGTGCTCAGAGCCGCATCGGTGCGACAATTTCACCGTGGCGGCGGCAGTGGATTAGAAATTTTCAATTAGTTTTATTACCCAGCTAGTGCAGGCCAGGCAGCTAATGAAGCACATCATGCGAGCGGGGGGCGGGCAAGTGGGGTGGGCTGCGCGGGATGAAATATTCATTACTCCTCACCCCTGCTCACCAGCTGACACCGCGGCTGATGCCCTGCCACGGCCACATAAATCATCCCGCTCGGCCGTGGGACGAGAGCAAATTGGAGATTAACATGCTCCGGGGACTTGCAGCTGCTTGGAGAGGGATGCTGGAGAGGGGATGGGGCGGTGGGGGGTCCCAGGTGGGGAAAAGGGCCGCAGCCATGGGTACAGCGGTGCATGGGCACAGGGATCAGACCATGCCCGGCCACACCGGGGTGCTCTGAAAAGCTGGGGTGCAGGGCAGGGTGCTCAGCCACTGCACCCCAGAGAGCAGGTTTGGGGTGCGGGCATGGGGACACCGGCAAGCGTGGCCAGTCCCTGCAGAGCCGCAGGCAGGGAGCATCTCTCCGGTGGGACCCGGCAGAAAGGTACTATCGCTGCCTGGCATGCTAATTAAACCACCGAGGAGACGCCCTCCACCGTCACCCCTCGCTACACACACAAATTACATCCTATATGTGTTTTATTTACTGTGCCGTTTTTAATTAAATCTGCAATCGCTCGCTGGTGGGGCGGGGCTGGGCTCACCCCGATGGGGACAGGGACGAGATGGGGACAGGGACGGGGATGTCTTTGGGGGGTCTGGCAGCTCTGGCCTCGACCAAGGGGGACAGGAGCCATCCCAACCATGGACACAGAGCCTCCCGTCCGATGAGCAACAGCTCATCACTCTGCACATGAGGAGAGTGTAGGGGCTACGTTCATGCACAGGGAAGGTATAGGGGCTGCATTTGTGCACAGGGAGGATATAGGGACTGTGTTTGTTCACAGGGATGATATGGGGGCTGCATTAGTGCTCAGAGATGTTATAGGGGCTGTGTTTGTATGCAGGGAGGGTATTGTGCATTTGGCACAAGCCTGGCTGACAGGCCCCGAGGGGCTGGGGGTGCAGGCGCTGCCGAGGCTGTCAGGGATGTGTCAGTGGCCAGCATGGTACCCGGCCAGGGCCGGTGGCGCTGCCCGGGGCTGCTCCCGGCAGGCAGGAGCCTGGCAGCCTGCTCGCGGCCCCTTCTCCCGGGAAAAACCACATCCTGTGACAGAGCCAAACAAGAAATCATCCTAAGTGCCCAGATAACAGCGCTCTGTGTGGGCACGGCACTGAGAAATGGCTGAGGAGATACGGACAGAGTAAATCGTGGTTTGAAGGCACAGCTGCCTGAGGGAAGGAGAAGTCTTCTTCAGCAGTGGTGCTGGGATGGAGGGATCCGGGATTCACCCTGGGTGAAACCTGCCCCCATCCCGCCAGCACCTCAGGGCTGTGGTGAAGGCTTGAACGGGTGATGACGGTGTTTCGAGGAGGGACAAGTGTGGGAGGAAGCCTTGGGAGAGCTAAATATACTCCTCAAATGCACACCAGCTCCCCTGCAGCACCGCACTGATTGTTCTGCCCAATGCCGAGGAGAGGGGCCGCTTCTGGGAACTCTTGCACCCCAAAAATGCACTGAGGGTCCCCCAGGAGGGAGCAGCACCTGGCCTGGGGGTGCCGCCGGCTGCCCGCTCCTGCCCACAGTGGCATGGCTGGCTCCTCTGTGCCACGGTCCCGGGGCGGCCCAGCATGGGCTGCTGGGGGGATGCTGGGGGGCTCTCCACACCTGCCCAGAGCTCAGGGCACCCACAGTGTTTGGGGTGCCCCGAAGGGCCCTGTGAGCACCGGGAGGTCCTGCTGTCCCTGAGGCAGCCTCCCCAGTGGCCAACCAGCCCCGTACCTGCCTCGCCATGCCGGCTCCCCCATGCTCCACCAGCTCCTCTTGATTAATCACAGGCTGGGGCTGCCAGCAGCTTATCTTTTGCTTTAATAGCTGAATAATTTAAAACCGCTGTTTGCCGGCATCTTAATTGCTTTTGCGTCAGGTGCTGAGGCCAGTGGGAATGCAGAGCGGGGCCCGGGGAGGCTCTACGTGGCCCCGCAGGGACACAGCCTCTTGATTTCCCAGCTGGTGGCTGTCCCCAGGGAGCGGGGCTGGCATGGTGGCGGGAGGAGCAGGGTGTTTTGCCAGGAAGAGGGTGAGATGGCAAGCCAGCTGTCCCCAGCGGTGGCTGTCCCTGCCCAGAGCCAGGGGACGGGGACAGTGAGCGCTCAGGGGAGCCCTGAGGGTGGCTCCCATCTCTGGGGACAAGGAGCAGGCTGATGCTGGAGCCTCGTGGGAGCGGCTGCAAAGCCCCTGTGGGCTCCTGCATGGGAAGGGGCAGAGGGGACACACCGCCTCTCCCTCCCTGCCAACATCACGGGGACACCGTGGTTCCTGTCACCCCCCAGCCCATCCCAGGCTCCGCTGCTCCCCCCTCACCCACCCACCTGGCTCTGTCTCCCACAGCCACCGTTATCCTCAACGAGCTGAACTGGACGCAGGCGCTGGAGGACGTCTTCATCGAGAACCGGAAGGAGGATCCCTCCCTGCTCTGGCAGGTGTTCGGCAGCGCCACCGGCGTAACCCGCTACTACCCTGGTGCGTGGCGGGGGGCAGCGGGGGGCGGTTGCCGGTGGGGGGGGCTGGCCAAGGGCAGCCCGGGCCCTTCTCACCGTGAGATGTGGGTGAGCATCTCCCGGCGCTGGCCCTGGGGGCCGCTTGGCACACGTAACTGTACTGTGCCAAAGCCCGTTGGTGTGAGCTCCCCACCGGAGCCTGCTGCTTCCTCGGTCGTGGGCATCCCTCTGCCCCGTCCCCCGCGCCCCCCTGTCCCCCGCCCCGGGACAGCCCCACCTCTCTCACCGCCTGCCTTCCCCCCGCAGCCACCCCGTGGAGAGCCCCCAATAAGATCGACCTCTACGACGTGCGCAGGCGGCCCTGGTAAGGGGGTGCCGGGTGGGTAGGGTGGTCCCTTTGCCGGCCCTTCCTGGCCGGGAGCGGCCAGCTCCCTCCCCTTTTCATTTCACACATGGTTGTCATTGGCAAACAGACACCGTAACACGGGCAGGGGCATCCGAGCTGCGGCTCTCGGCTCCCACTCCCCTCCCCTCTTCCCGGGAAGGCAGAGCGGGACGGAGAGATAAATCCTTGGATACAGATCAAGCGTGGAGAGCTGCCTCTCGCCCTGCTCCCGCCTGCAGCCGCGGCTGCCAGTGCTCAATCCCTGCCAGCATTCCCATCCAAACGGGAAAACAACCAGCTCTCGGAAACCATGAGCCAGGAGGATGGAGAGAGAAACGGGCAGGCAGCGCCAGGCTGTGGTTAAGTGATAGCTGCAAGCCGCCATTTAGCTGCACACCAAGTGAGGTGGGATTGAATCGCTTCCCCTTAGCCCAGGTAGAGGTGCCAGCTTGGCAGCGCTAATTATCACGCTGCCCACAGGGCTGGGGGAGCTGTGGCCCTGTCCTGCCCATGGTTGCTGCCTAAAAATGTGGGCACGGAGAGGAAAGCAGGCACAGGTCTCTGGCACGTGCCCAGGGAGCCCTGTATCCCAGGGGAGCACCCCCCTGCCTGTGCTGGGAGCTGCCCCCTCTCCTTGTCAGAAAATTAATGGCCCTGCTACTATGGTTAATTGTCTTTGATTGCTCCACATTAATTATTAACTGTTCTCTGCCGGGGCATCCGTGCGGGTTATTGGCAGAGGGGGGACTGGCAGGCCATTTTGGGGGGGCTACTGATGTGTATGGGGGCTACCAAGCCCAGCTAGCCCAGCTGCCTGCCCACTAGCCAGGCTGGCCACGCACTTGCCCACCCAGCCATGGAGGAGCAGCAGTACCCTTTGTGCTGGAGGGCAGCACTCCCCCAGGGACACCCCTTTGAGGTCCTCTCCTGCCCTCGCACCAGGGTCTGGTGCAGCACACGGCCCTCGCCACTCCGCTGCCGGGCCCGGCAGGGGCCACGGTCCTGCCTGCAGCCTCAGCAGGGCCACCAGCGCCGCTCGCCCGCCTTCAGCTCCCTTGATGAATGGCGCTATTAACCACAGCCTTCTCCCGCGGAGCCCAGGGTATTCATCTGAGCAGGGCAGCCAGAGATGGATGCGCTGCCACAACCCATTACGAGCAGCATCTTAGTTGGGCTCCATGCCGTGCCAGCAGCCCAGCCCTGGGGAGCGGGTCAGGCACCAAGCCCCCGGCCTCCGCCGGCCGGCAGGAAGCCCCTGGGCAGCTGCCTGCCAGTCCTGCACCCCAGCATGAAGAGGGGGTGCTGGGGGGACGTGGCACCCACGCTGGGACGGCCCTACCTGCCAGCATCCCGCATCCCACCCGGGTAATCACTTGTAATTAGGGAACATCAGGACCTGGGATTAGCAATCAGAGCCTACCCCTTTCCCAGTCCTCCCCAGTAATGGTGAGTAATTGATACTAATAGCACACTAATTAATTCACGTCAGGCCTGATCCTGACCAAGCCACTAATGAGGCTCCCTTGGACTTCAGCCATGTCAGGATCAAGCCCCACGCAGTGGGACGAGGAGGCTGGGCTGTGCCTGGCCATTGCTGGGATGGGTGCTCAGCACCGCGACAGCTCTGTCCCACGCAGGATGGCACAGTGGGGCCGGGAGTGGGACTGGGTGCTTCAAGGGGCGAGGAAGGGTTCCCTAATTGTTTTCAGGGGGGAGGATTTACGTAGTAGTATTATTTTTCCTCCTCATAGCTAAAAATAACCTAATCAGCCTGGCTTTTAAAGCTACCAGGGGGGTAAATAGCATCTTAATATGGATGTGTGTGTCAGCATAATCAGCGCGCAGAAAAGGGCCTGCGATGATGGAAGAGTTTAGCATTTAGAGCTCATTAGGCTGATACGGTACCGAGCGGCAGGTCGCTGGCGGTCTGCCGTGCCGTGCTGCGCTGTGCCACATCCTTGCCCCCGCTCGCCCGCCACCTCCTTGTCCCTGCTCCTCACCGCAGGGTCACCGCAGCCGCGGGTGCGCAGGCACTCTCGGCATGGCTCTCCGGCTGCCCGTGCCCTGGCAGAGCTTTGTTCTTGGGTTGCACCCAGCAGGGTTGGGGTTCCCCCCAAAATTAGTCGATCCCGCTGACCCCCCTCTGCTCCCTGCAGGTACATCCAAGGCGCCTCCTCCCCAAAGGACATGGTCATCATCGTGGACGTGTGAGTACATGGGTGGGGGCCATGGCCGGGCTGAGCCCGGCCAGGACAGTGGCACAGCTCCCTGAGGTGCCACTGTCCCACCAGTGGCCGCGGGGAAGCTGTGTGGGACAGTGCTGGTGGGGAGCCCTGTGTCCCCGCGCTGCCGAGCCCTCAGCACCCCTCTCTCCTGCCAGGAGCGGCAGCGTGAGCGGCCTCACCCTCAAGCTGATGAAGACCTCAGTCTATGAGATGCTGGACACCCTCTCAGATGATGACTATGTCAATGTGGCCTCGGTGAGTGCCACGGGGCGGGCAGCAGGGCTGTGCCCCCCAGGCAGCTCCCAGCTCCCCACCGTGGGAGCCCTTTGCCCCCAGACCCACCTGGCCAGGGTCTCTGCAGAGAGAGAAATGCCATTTTTTTTCCTCTTAACCACCCACCTGCCCATAAGCAAGGAAATGGCTGCTCGGGGCTTGGCTGTACATGGTGGTGAGGGAAAGCTGCCCCCATCACGGGGCGTTCGGCAGAGATGCTCCTGGGGCGATCCCAACCAGCCACCTCCTGTCTGTCACCAGCCAGTGACATCATGCCCGCCGTGGCGATGTCACCAGTCGGTGACCTCACGCAGCACAGTGGCTGTGCCACCGCATCTGTGCATCACTGGGCGCCCAGCCCATGCCAGCTCTCCCCTGTCTGGCCGCAAGCACGCCGGCGCTAATTAACGTGTCTGGCCGGGCTCCATTAGCTGGATCGCTGCTCCCCTAATGAATGGGCCCTATTGCCAGCAAATGAAGCCGTAAGCGAGAGGCAGCACCTGCTCCCGCTGCCGGCACGGCACAGCACGGCACAGCACGCCTGCTTGCACGAGCCTGGGGGGTCCTGCAGAAGTGAGGGTGCCGGTGAGCCTTGCGCTGGCAGCACCCGCTGCCAGCACCCACACCAAGGCAGCTCAGTGCTGGATTTGGCCCAAGCTAAGCCCCGGTCTTGGCATTGGCTGTCCCTGGGATGTGGGACGTGGGAAGCTCCGGCCACCTCCCACCCATGGGAGCTGAGCGTGGTGGGTGGTTTGTGCCCACCGGGGGCTGCCTTTGGGTCCCCGTCCCCTTTCTGCAACCCGCTCCCCTCCCTTTCGCCTCCCAGTTCAACGAGAAGGCGAAGCCGGTGTCGTGCTTCAAGCACCTGGTGCAGGCCAACATCCGGAACAAGAAGGTCTTCAAGGAGGACGTGCAGGGGATGGTGGCCAAGGGCACAACCGACTACAAGGCTGGCTTTGAGTACGCCTTCGACCAGCTGCAGAATGTGAGCTGGGGGCCGGGCTGTGGGCTGCAGCGGGGGGCAGAGTGCACCCATGGGTGCTGGGGGCAATGGCAGAGCTCCAAGCACCTGGCTGCTGCCCCGTGCCTAGGGCTTTGGCGTGCAGAGGGCTCCTTGTCCTCCTTTGCAATGCCAGGGGGGACATCCCACCCCCCAGGAC
Source organism: Aptenodytes patagonicus (assembly GCF_965638725.1). Lineage (NCBI taxonomy): Eukaryota > Metazoa > Chordata > Aves > Sphenisciformes > Spheniscidae > Aptenodytes > Aptenodytes patagonicus. Next base: position 6,495,786 of record NC_134956.1, read on the forward strand.
ACTGTAGCCAAGGTTTTGCTGGAGCTGCTGCCCCTCTGGGTTATTAAAAGTTAGCAAGGCTGGGCAGAGGGGGATGGATCCAGCCAGACACCGTGCCAGAGGCAAAATAAAGATGAATGGTGCTATTAGGTGCCGAGCGGCAATAGCCACAACATCATTTCCAAGCAGACAGCATTCCTCCTCCTGCCTGTTCACCCTGACCACCCTCATCCTGGAGAAACAGGCCAGGAAAAGAGATGGGTTGGGGCCAGCCCTCCTGGCCGCATTCAGACCCACGCCCAGCGCCGCTCGCTCTGGGTCCGGGCTCAGGCGACATCTCTCTGCCCCACAGTCCAACATCACGCGTGCCAACTGCAACAAGATGATCATGATGTTCACGGATGGTGGCGAGGACAGGGTGCAGGACGTCTTTGAGAAGTACAACTGGCCCAATAAGACGGTGAGGGGCTGTGGGGCCGTGTGCCAGGCTGGGGCCGCTCGCCGGGAAGGGAGATGGCTGCTGCAGCTCTATTGCCAGCTTCCGCCTCATTTGCCATGAGCAATGTCGCCATCCTCTCTCCCTGACAGCCTGCTCCTGCGCCGAGATGCTGCCCTGGTAATGGGGCAGCTGACACGCCGGTGCTGTTTATAGCTGGCTCCCACCTTGGTGCGTGGGAGGTACGGGGCCAGGCGGGGATGGGGCTGGCGGGCCCCCCTGCGAGAGCCTGCCCTGGGAGGAGCACACCCCAGGCATGGGGGACAGGGCTGCTCGCAAGCAGGAGGGTCCCCATCACCATCCAGCTCCCCAGGACCTGGAGGCCCATGAGGCAGGGGGATCCTGGGCCATGCAGGACCCTTGGAGAGCACAGACCCCCTTCCTGTGCAGCAATGCCCCAGCGCAAGGACCTCCGGTCCCGCCTGGGTAGGTGGCTTCAGCTGATGGGGGACAGGACTGGCCAGCTCCAGGCAGGGAGAGAGGGGCTCCCTTCCTGCCTGCCAGCACAGCCAGCGTTTGCAGGAGCTGCCTTCTGCCTTCCTGTGCTTGGCCACGGGCAGCACGGTCTGCGTGGCAGAGGGTGATGCCACACTGTCCCCAGGGAGGTTGCCGTTAGCTGGGAGCACCCGAGTGTGGAAGACTGGGGTGCCCGGCGGACGGTCCTCACCGCCGTGCTCTGCCGCAGGTGCGGGTCTTCACGTTCTCCGTTGGGCAGCACAACTATGACGTGACCCCGCTGCAGTGGATGGCCTGCGCCAACAAAGGTGAGCAGAGCTGGCACCCGGCTGGCACGGGAGGCTGCGGGGTACTGGGCTCACCCCTCGCACGGGGGCTGGCACCAGTGCTCCGGTGCACACTGCTGCCGGCAAGGCCCTGGCTGGACAGCAGGACGGACAGCAGGACAGCCAGACTGCCGGACAGGCAGACAGCCGGCTCTCCAGCTGCCTTTCTCTTTCTTTTCCAAGGTTACTACTTCGAAATCCCCTCCATCGGCGCCATCCGCATCAACACGCAGGTATGGCAGGGTGCCGGCAGGCAGGCAGTGCCACTTGCCTGGCAGCCGCAGGCAGAGCTGCCCTCCCGGGGGTGCTCTGCCTGGGGGTGTGCTCAGGCAGCCCCAGCCCCGCTGCAGTGAGCCCAAAGGCTGGCAGCAAGCCGAGGAGCTGAGCTGAGCCCTCGGCCAGGCCTCGCGCTATTGAAATAAGTAATTCATCTTCTGCAGCTCCCCATGGACCTGCTGTCTTTTGAGTGACTAATTATGAAACATTAGGCGTTAATCAGTGCAGAGCAGAGCCGAGTACAGGCAGGGAGCGAGCGTGGGCAGGGTGCAAGCGCAGGCAGGGCCAGCCCCAGCAGAGCCAGGCGTGTCTGCCCCACACCCCGTCCCCCTGCCCCTTTTCTGCCCCTTTTCTTTATTGGATGCACACGCGGTGCCATGGTGGGCAGGTGATGGGGGCGTCCCCAAGCGGGGCAGCTCCTCGGGGCAGGGCTGGAATCGTGGCACTGGGGCTGCCCCCCCGCCCAGAGGTCTGCCTTGGCAAGGTGAGCCAGGATGAGGGAAACCTGCCCTGGGAGAAGATCCCAAAAGGCCGGCGGTGACAGCCAGGGAGACAGCAGCGACATGGTCCGGGCGTGACGGAGCAAGCCCAGCCCCGGGGATGGCTGGGAGCCAGGGGGGCTCTGACTAGCGCTGCCTGGGGAGCCCCTGCCCTGCCTGTGCATGGCCGATGGTGAGCAGCGCTTTGTTTGCATCTCGACAGGCCCATTTGCTTCCCAGCTGGAGCCATTACCTTCAGGTTTGGTAGCTGCCAAGCCCCCTCCCCTAGCTCAGCCTGCAGCTGGGGGCCGGCACCAAGCACCCTATTAATAATCCCTGGGGCGTGTGTGGGGAGAGGGGTGTCACCAGATTGGAGCAGGGAGGCATCTGGCTCCCATGTCATGCTTTCCCCTGCCCTGTGTCCCTGCAGGAGTACCTGGACGTGCTGGGCAGACCCATGGTCCTGGCCGGGAACCGAGCCAAGCAGGTTCAGTGGACCAACGTCTACCAGGATGCCCTGGTAAGGACCCCCAGCCCTGGGGTGTGGGGAGGGGGACACACTGACCCCAGGGTCCTGCACAGCCCCGAGGTACGGGTGGGGACACTGGCCCCGGGGTCCTGCACAGCCCTGGGGTGCAGGTGGGGATCCCTAGCCCCGGGGTCCCACACAGTCCCAGGCTGCCAGTGGGGACACCAGCCCGAGGGTCCCGCACAGCACATGCCCCCATCTCCCTTGCCAGGGGAGTAACCCTCCTCTGCTGCCCACCCCCAGCTCTGGGTCCTGGGGCCAGTGACAGGCCATGGGACACCATTCTGTGCTTTTGCAGGGGCTGGGCCTGGTGGTGACGGGCACGCTGCCAGTGTTCAACCTGACAGAGGACAGCAGTGACAGGAAGGTAGGAGACTGTGGCTGCCACCACCTGCCTGCACCGGGAGCCCCGGGTGTGGGGCTGTGGCAGGGTGGGGAGGGTGCCCTGACGCTGGGTGCATGGCTGTGGGGGGTGGCCACTGGCACCCCTGGGGTGCTGCCTGCTCTGCATACCTTCCCTGGGGTGTGATCCTGCCATCCCCAGGACCCGAGATGGCCTTGGCTAGCTCTCCCGGTTCAATGGGGATGGCTGGCAGCTGCAAGTCCCTGGGGGGGTGTAGTGTCCCATGGAGGGTTGCGGCAGGGCTGACACATCACAGCCTGTGCCCCTGCGGTGTCCAGATCTGACCCACACGTCCCCGGAGGGAGAAGGGGTCCATCCCCCTGATTGCCCATCCCCGTGCTGGCGGTGGCAGGTGACAGCCCTGCTCCCACCCACCTCCCTCCCTGTGCTTCCTTCCAGAACCAGCTCATCCTGGGCGTGATGGGGATCGATGTGGCTCTCAACGACATCAAGAGGCTGACGCCGCGATACAACGTGCGTGGGGGCCTCTTCCCCTCTGTCCCTGCCCTGCGCTGCCCAAGCCCAGCGTGGAAGCCCACTGCGGGGAGCCCCAGGGTGCCCCCCCAGCACCCCGTAGCCCCTCCAGCAGCACTGGCGGTAGCAGGGTGCAGAAGCCATGATTGCAGGCAGGGACCGGGGCAGACAGGCAGGGATCAGAGCTGGGTGACGCTCTGGGACCCAGAGCGGAGCCAAAACCCTTGCAGGGTTAGTGGGGAATAAACCTTACCAACCTGGGGAAAGGGTCAGCAGGCAAAATCCAGAGCCAGGGTGAGAGATGCTGTTGGCCTGAGAATAGAAATAGATGGATAGAAAAGGCTGAGCCTCGGGGGGTGGCATGGGGCGAGCTCTGCGTGCGAAGGTGAGGGTGATCACACTGGCACGGCATGCCACAGAGGCGCCTGGCTGGCCTTATCCCTCCTCCTGTCCTCCCACAGCTGGGGGCAAATGGTTACGTCTTCGCCATCGACCTGAACGGCTACGTCCTGCTGCACCCCAACCTGCAGCCCCAGGTGAGAAGGGGCCCATCGGGGCGGCAGCAGCGGGGGTTAGCCGGGCCCTGTGGGACACGTGGCTTCCCGGGGTCGTTAAGGAGCTAATTGTGGGAATTGTGATGAGTTTGTCTGGACTCGGTGGCAGCTGCAGGAGCCCTGAGCCCTTCCCCGGCTCTCCCTTTCTGCCTGCAGATCATCAATTTCCGTGAGCCAGTGACGCTGGACTTCCTGGACGCTGAGCTGGAGGATGAGAACAAGGAGGAGGTGTGCAGACCTGGGGGCAGCTTTTGGGGTACAGGCTGCCCCCCCCGATCTGCAGTTGCAAAGGGCACTCAGCCCCTCCAGCCTGCCCTGGGGAGCGCCTCGTCCTAAGGGCCCCAGCACAGCTCCTGTGGGGCCACGGTGGGGATGGGGGATGGGCCACTGTCCCCTGGGTGCCAGCATGATGAGCCCCCCTAGGCTGCTCGCTCCTGCACCCGTGGGTCCCCAGTGCCACCCCACTGGGGTGGGTGCCCACGGGCACGTGGCAGGCTCTGTGGCTCTCAATCACCTCCTCCATGTCCCCCAGATCCGGAGAAGCATGATTGATGGGAACGACGGGCAGAGGTTCATCAAGACCCTCATCAAGTCCCTGGACGAGGTAACACTGCAGGGGAAGGGGGTCCCAGCCGAAACTACCGCCGTGCTGAGCGCCCAGCCCCGGCGGTGGGGAGTGAGGGGCTGTGTCCGGCATCGGGCTCGGAGCCGGGGTCCCTTGTCACTGCGCCGGCAGGGTCCTGGCACCGCGGAGGCCTGACTGGCTCCCTCTGACCCGCAGCAATACATCGACGAGGTGTTCAGGACCTACACGTGGGCCCCCATCAAAAGCACCAACTACAGGTGAGCGGCGCTACCGGTGCACCCACACTTGCCCGACATCGGCCGGACCTGCACCAGCATAGGGCTGCGGTCTTGTGCCTGCAGCTTGGCTCAAGGCCACCAGGAGTGTGTCCTGTGGGCTGCAGGGTTGCAAACGTGCAGTCACATCATTGCACGCAGCCAGTGGTGCTCTAGAGGGCACGCCCAAAAGTGCTGCTCACCAGTATTTGGCACTTTTGAGCTGGGCCACGGTCCCCAGGGCTCAGGACAAGCGCTGCAGGGCTGGTATGCAAGGTGCCGGACAAGGGACACCCCTGCCACCACCTGCCTGCACAGCCAGGGGTTCGCGCAGGTCTCCGTCTGCTCCGGGGTGGGTGATGGTGACACACGCCCACCCTGCAGCACAGGCAGTGGCTTCAGAGGCAGAGGAGAGCAAAGCTCCCCTCTGCATTTATCGCCCGGTTTGGACCAGCAGATGTGTAAAAAAAGACCCCGGTATCATGATGTCCGTGCTGTCCAGCTCATGCTGCCTTTGTCCTGTGAGGAGCCATGTGGTCCCCCTGCCGCCCAGTGTACCCTCCTCTTCCTCGTCACCCAGCTCGGGAGGGGCTGGCAAGGGTCACAGTGACCTCCCAGCGCTGCCAGGTATCCCCCGCGCAGCCCCAGTCCTGTCCCCCATGGTGGCACCCTTCCGGAGCCAAGCAGCACTGTCAAGCAGGGGACAATGACACGGGGTGATACAGCTGTGGCCGGGGCTGCGGGTTGATCTATAGGGCGAAAGGTGCTGCCGGGGCCCCTGCGCTCCCGTAGCTCCGCACCACGGCAGGGTTGTTCCCCAGGGTTCCCTGTGACACTGTCAGCATAGGGTGACACCAGCACTGAACAGAAAAAAGTCGCCACCCTCCTCTTGCCACCTGTGGTTTGGGGTGCCACCACCTCTGCCCCCTATGCTTGTGTGCCACCACCCCGTCATGCTTTTTTGGGGTGCCACCACCTTTGCCATGCTTGCTGGGGTGCCCAGTCTGTGGTGCCAGGCACAGACAGGAGGGGTGGCTTGGGGGGCAAGTCCAGGTTCTGGTGGCTCAGGTGCAGGTGTGACATCCGATGAGAGTCGGGAATGTGGCCCTCACCCGCCGGTGCTCGCTTATCTCGGGCAGCACCTGGCACAAACACTGTCACTGAAGGCCACTGGCTGCTGCAGCTGGCACCCAGGAGCCCAGCTCCCTCTGGCAGCATGTCCCGTGGGTTCAGCAGCCCCGGCACCAGCTCCTGCCACCTCCTTTCCCACCCCCCTCCTGCACCCTGCATGCCAGACTCCTGGCTGGTGGATCCCTGTCCTTTCTGGCTCACCAGTAGCAGGTGCCTGTGTAATGGGTGTCTTCGATCTCTCCTCGCTGGGAAGGTTTTGTCCCTTCTTTCGAGGGCTGTGTCTATTCGTGCCTTCCTCTCTTAGGGGGATGTCGTGTCCCTCTTCCACGTGTATCTCCCTTTGTTCCCAGGCGGGCGAGTCCTGCCCATCTCAGCCCTAGCTGGACAGGTTTGCCACCTCCTGTGCTCAGGGGTGCCACCAGGACGACCGTAGGTGCTCTGCGGATGACCCTGGGTGCCCTGGGGACAACCCTGGGTGCCACCAGGATGGCCATGTGTGACCCAGGATGACCCTGGGTGCCCCAGGATGGCAGTAGGTGCACTGGGGATAACCCCGGGTGCAACCAAAATGGCCCTGCGTGCTCCAAGGATGGTCCTGGATGCCCCAGGATGGCCCTGGGTGCTCCGAGGATGGCCCTGGGTGCTTTGGGGATGATCCTGGATGCCCCAGGATGACCCTCGGCACTCTAGGGATGATCCTGGCTGCCCCCAGGACAGCGCTGGGTGCAGTCCCTGGAGAGAAGGATGCAGCGGGGTGTGCAGAAGGCCAGCGGAGCTGCCGTCTGCCATCGGCCGGGGCTGGGTGCTGCCGGGGGGTGCCAGGCAGGGTCTGGGGGCTGACCAAGGGCTCTGGGTAGGTGTAAAGCCTTACACCACCTGTCTGTTCTCTCCCTCCGCAGCCTGGGGCTAGTTCTGCCTCCCTACAGCACCTACTACATCCAGGCCAACCTCAGCGACCAGATCCTGCAAGTGAAGTGTAAGTAGCCCCTGGCTTTCCCCGCCGCCCTCTCGCACTCCCGCTCACCCCCACACCGGCCCACGGCTGTCGGGGGGAGAAACACAAAGCAAAAACTTGCGAAAAGAGATAGGGATCACTATAAGAGGGAAAAAAAAAAAAGAAAAATTAAAAATAAGAGAGGCATGAGTAGAGGTGAACGCACAGAGGGAAAGCGAGCTGCCTGCCTGGGGTGCCCCGGGGTGCCAGGGTTTGGTCCTTACGCTTTGCACCCCAAAACCCGAGCCCCAGGCTGCAGGCAGGCGCTGCCCGGCGCAGGCAGGGGCTGCGCTGCTGCCTGTTCGCCTCCTGGGGACAAGGGATGACGCTGTTGCAGCCAGTTAATTTGCGAGCCTGGGAAAGTTTGCATGGATCTCTTAATTTCCTTTGGTTTATTACAGTTCTTTGGTTTTGGTTTAAGCCATTTATTCTTCTTTTTATGAGTTCAGTTTTGGTTGGTTTCGATTTTCATTTGGAATTAATCTGTGTATGTGTGTGTTAGCCTGGCCTCCCCTTTCTCTCTCTTTCTCTCTCCCCTGACCCCCAAGCCTTTTTCCCACCGCAGGTCCACGCTGCTCCCGGGGACCCTCTCCCCCGTGGGAGAACCGGACCCTTCCCCTCTCCCCTCCAGTTCCCCCCATTTCTCCCCCTCGGCCGCTCCGGCGGCTTGACCCCAGCCCCGCTCCAGATCTGGCCCCTGCCGCCCGCTCCATCCATCGGCAGGAGCCCTGCGTCCCCGCGGGGACGAGGCCAGGCTCTCCCTGTCCCCGGGAGGGGGGATCCCCCCACCCTCCCTGGCTCTACCCTCCGTGCCGTGCATGCCCCCCTAACTCAGTGAGGACATTTTGGTATCAAGACTGTTGCAACTGTTTGCTACTGACTCTCATTTTCCTTTGGAGTATTAAATATATATATATATATATTTCTCTAGTTATATCTTTACATTTTTTTTTTAATTCTTATTTCACCGTGGCCTTTTCCTTTCGTTACTGGGTTTTTCTTTCTTTTTCTTTTTTTCATGTCGTTTTTTGCAAGAGGTTTCCTTTTGGTATGATTATGATACACAATATTTTTATTCAAACGGCAATTGAATAAAATATTGTTTGTGCCCCCCTTCCCCCTTTCCACCCAACCCCCTTTTTTTTTGTTTGTTGTTTTTTTGTTTGTTGTTTTTCTTGCTTTCTCTCTATGGTGGATTCACACAGTACCAAACATCAAAATGAAGGGCAAGTATTTTCAGTCTCAGACCACTCACCTTCACCACCCCGTTCCCCGCCCCGTGTCCAGTCCCCCCCCCAGCCCCCCTGCTTGCCCATCTCCCTGCCCGTTTGCCACGCCGAACCTGCAAACCGCCACCGACTCGCCCTTCCTCCCTCCTCCTCCTCTCCTCCAGTTCCCCCTTTATTTGAAAGCAACATGTCTTGTTCTATCCATGAGAGCTTTGTCACGACGATCCCCCACTCCCTCCCCGCACATCGCTCCCAAACCCAGTTCGATATCGTTCAAGAGCTGATCTCGTATGAAACTCTGCCGTTTTTGATCCACAAGGTTTTTCGTAGCTAGTTTGATACCCCGCTCTTTTCCCCCCCCCTTCTTGCTCCTCTCCCCCCGCTCGCCTCCTCTGACTCCTTCTCCCCCCTGTCCCAGCTCCTCTGCTTCCTCTTCCCCAAGACAACTCAACCTGAAAGGAATAGGGCTGTGCAGGGAGGAGGGGGGCTGCTGGGTGGGCGCCCAAAGGTGGCAGGGACGGAGGGCAGGTGGGGGACCCAGTCCTCCGCTGCTGTCGCCCTCTGGTACAGGCTTTTTTGGGGAAGCCCCCCCCAAGCAGAAACCCTCAGCGGAGGTGGGGATGAGACCACCCTGGGGCAATGCCACCCTGCTGCATGGGGGACCGCAAGCCTGGCCCCGCGGGGATGCAGGGTGGCCGAGCCCCGGAGTGCTGCGCTGCCTGCTCCCACGGGTGCTCGGTGGCCATCCCTGCTGCCCTGGGACCCAGCATGGCATGAAGCCCCTGGCAGCTGCAGCGGCCCGGTGCCGTCCGTGCCCCCTGGGAGCAGCCGAGTTTGAGCCCAAAGTCCCACTGAGGCAGGCGGGGGGGTGCCGGGGCCAGTACCCACCCTGTAGTGGAGCGGGACGTTGCCCATGCGACCCAGGGCAGGATTTGGCCCACGTCCCCATGATGCCTAGCCGCTTGTGGGAGCAGGAGGGGCCCCGTGGAGCCAGACCCACAGCTCCCACACAGCCCCACGGCAGGCCAGGGGATGCCCCGGCACGCATGGTCCCCAGGGGACCTGCCGCCACACTCCCTCCCGCACGCGCCCCACACGGCGCCCTGCACAGCTCCCCGCACATGGTGCCTGCCGGCAGCCTGCCCAGCAGCTCTCGCTCCCCGGCACAGGCAGGCGGACAGCTGCGGGGGGCACAGCAGCGCAGGGGGGGCCAGGGGGGACGGGGTCAGGCGGGCAGGACAGGGGGGAGGTGGAAATGTCACCCTCAGCCCTGTTCTATCAGCTTTGAGTTGCCTCCTCCTGGCGCCCCTGCGATGGCAATGCTGATGGACCAAGTATGAGTGTTTTGTACTCCTCTCCTCCTCCTCCTCCTCCTCCTCCTCCTCCTCCTGCTCCTCCTCCTCCTGCTCCTCCTCTTCCTCTCATCGGCTTGTACCCAGCCCCTGCCTACAGCCCTCGGAGAGCAACAGTCCAACCTCTGGCTGTGCCCTGCAATGCACTGGGGGCCGGCGGGAGGGTGAGGGGGTGGCAGTGCCCACTGGGGGGGCCGGTGGCGCCGGGATGTCCCATAGCACCCCCCCATGCACCCCCTAACCCGACTCACCCCCTCGACCTGAACCCCGCATCCGCTGCCCTTCTGCTGGGGGGGTCCCCGAGAGGCACCCCAAACCCTGCTGGGCTGCGACCCCCCACTTAAAGCAGAGCGAGGTGCCAGGCTGGCGGGCAAGCATGGGCCCCCGTCCCCGTTGGGGTCCCACTGCCCCAGGGAGGGAGGGGGGCTGCCGGCACCCAGCAGCAGAGCCCAGCAGCACATTCCACGGCACTTTGCTGGGCAGGGAGCCTCTGGTTGGACTGTCCTCGGCAAGGTTCCCCGTTTGGCCATGTCGATGCCTGAAAACTCCTTTTTTTTTCTCCTGACAACCAAGTGTTTTGGTGATCCTCCTCTGGCCAGGAGCGCAGCATGCGGTTCCCTGCCCTTGCCCACCTCCCCACACCCCCGAGAGAGAGACGCCCCCATGCCCTCCCAAACATGCATATATATACATGTGCGCGCATATATATATGTGTGTGTGTCTCTGTGTGTCCCTGCGTACACGCCACCGGCTGCGCGTACACAACCGCCCGCCTTCAGCCCGCGACCGAGCAAATTCGAGCCGAGATGGGCAAACCTCTCCCGATTTGGCTATAACTTTCCTTCCCGTGCGGTGCCAGCGACAGCAGAACGGCCTTTTCCTTCCTCTCTTGTTACCAAGAGCAGCAAATGCCTTTTTTTTTTTTTTTTTTTTTTTTTTGTTCCCTCCCCTCTCTCTCTGTCCGTCTCTCTCCCTCCTGGCCCCCGGCATACCCGTCCCCGCTCCCCGCCGGATAACCTTCCCTTTCTGTTGCAGATTTTGAATACCTGCTGCCCAACAGCTTTGAGTCGGAGGGACATGTGTTCATTGCTCCCAGGTAGCTTTGCGTGTGCGCTTGCCGAGGTGTGCATCTGCCCCCGGCCCCGCTGCCGACCGCCCCCATCACCCCCCATCCTCGCCTCATCGTGCCTTGTCCCCCCTCTCCGTCCCCTGTCGCTGTGTGTGTCATGTGCCCGCTCGGGCGGGGGGGGGCTGCCGCCGGGACCCCGGCCCCTCTCCGCCACTCGGTTGCATCCAGCACAGTATATATGCACCCGGTACGGCCCGACCTCTGCGCGTGCATATATAGGTATAGTTTCTGAAAATCCCCCAGCCGAGCGAGGGGCCGGCGGCGGCATCATACAGTCGCACTGGCCACAGCGGGGTAGGGAGAAGGAAGGGTACGTTTCTGCTCAAATTCGGGATGCCCCGGGGGTTTGGGGAGGCTACTGGCCACAGGCTGTGAACAGGGACATGAGGACAGCGTAGTGGCCCCCGGACAGACAGAATGTCCCCTCCTGTGGGCTGTGCCACCCAGTCTTGTCACCTAGCGGGGACGAAGGGCTGTCCCTTTGGCAGGCTGTTCAGGGAGCCCCGCGGCTCTGCCAGCACCCTGCCCTTCCCACTGCTGCAGTGCGACCTCTGTCCAGCCCTAATTAGCATTACCAGCTAATCACCTATCACTTACACATCATTATAACAGCTAAACAACCCATTAGTAGATGCTTCTAGCACTGCAATTCTTGGGGACTGCAGCAGGTCGAGGCTACAGCCAGCTGTCTGTGCCACCTGTGGGTACCCCTTACCTTCCCTGCCTACAGCAGCTGTTGCTCACTTACACTAATTCTGGGTAAACCAGCCCAAAATGTACAGTTACCGTGCAGCCCCGGCTTTTCGGGGGTGCCTTGGTCCCCCGGGCAGTGCACAGGGCAGCAGGAGTGAGGTCCGGGAATCGTGGGAGCCAAAGCAGAGTATTAATGAGAAACAGAAAAACCCTATTATTAAAAAATTGGCCCGTAACTGTGCTACGGGAATAAATATGGAGGTGATGTCTGAGCCCGAGGCCCAAGGAGTGGGTCTGGCCCCCCAGCTGCCCTGCTCAGGCTGCAGCGATGGGGTCAGTGTTCGGCATGGGGCTCTGCAGCCGGTGCAGCCGGAGAGAAAAGGGCGGTTTGAAAATCGGGGCAAGCCCTTTGGTGCTCCCCAAAGCAGCTCTGTGAGCACCCTCCCTGCGGTGGGCGCCAGCCTGGCGCGAGCAGGCAGCAGGGAGGAGCCGCATGCCCATGGAGGGGGCCCAGCACCCAGGGCGACTGTATGATCTGCCGTCGGTGCTGCCGTGCCCACGGGCCACTGTAAATTTTCAGAAACCATATATCCCCCGTCCCCCATGGGTGTGTGAGTACCTGTATCTGTGCGTGTCGGTGTAGATATTTAGGTGGCTGCTCCCCCCGAGCAGGGGGTGGGGGGCCGGGACGGGCTGGCTGGGGTGCCCCAGCTTTTTCGGCTGCCCCATGGGCATGCTCCCCACCACCCTCTGCTCCAGCATTTGTCATCTTAACGAGGTTTTTGGCAGAGTCAGGAGCTTGGCGGAGGGGACGTGAGCAGGGGGAGCCCTAAGCCCCCAGGCACTGCCTGCAGCCACACCACTGAGGCTGGGAGGCTCTCGGCACCGCAGGGTGGCACTAACCCATGCCGTCTGGTTAGAGCCTTGTGGTGATCGGTGGGGGCATGGCTGTCCCTGGCATCGGCGGGGCTGGGGCTCTGCACTCAGGGTGGTCCCAGACCGGAGCAGGGACACGGCACCCCCTGTGGTGCCCATCCCAGGAGGGGCTTGGGGCCAGTGATGCCCGTGGGCAAGCACCCGTCTCCGCCAGCCGGGCCTTACCCAGCACCTAACTATCTACGCAAAGGGTACAGATACGGCTGCTGAGCGCCTGCGTGGTGCTGCCGGCGCAGCCGTGGGGGCTCCCGAGGCAAAGCCCCGCTCACACCTGCAGTGGAGCCCCCGCTCCCCGGGGTGCCGCAGGGGCAGGGCAGGGTGGGCACGGCGGTGCCCACCTGGGCCCACAGGTAAGTACGGTGGCAGAGGCGCCCAGTCCCACCACTAGCCCCACCAGTATGGGGAGAGACGGGCTCGGGGTCGTACCACTCTGGGCAAACTGGGATCCGTTAAACCTGGCCCTGGCAGAGGTGACGGCACCTCGGTGCCCGTGGCGGTGATGGACCTGGTGGTCGGCATGGCGGCTGAGCCGGTGGCGCTGCAGGCAGCAGGGGGCTGGATGCCGGGCAGTCTGTAGAGATGCCCACTGCTGGCTGCCCCGGCGGGGTGACGCTCGTGGGAGCGGTGGCACGTCACCACCGCCATGTCCCCCAGCAAGCCCGGGTGCTGGCAGCAGGGCCAGCGCCTGCCCCGCCGTCCCTGGGGGAGAACTGACCTTGCCTTTTCCATCCTCGCGAACGACAAACCTTGTCCCCCAAACCCCAGAGAGTATTGCAAAGACCTCGACTTATCGGATAACAACACCGAGTTCCTGGAAAACTTTATTGCCCTCATGGAAAAGGTGACCCCAGACTCCAAGCAGTGTGAGTAGCTGGGGATGGCTGGTGGGGGGGCTGGTGGTGGGGTTTGGGGGGTATGGGGGCACAGGGGGAGACGGTGCAGGGGGTGAACCGTGCCAGGGTTGGAGTCCCAGGAGCCGCCGCAGAGCGGATGCTGGTGCCGGGCAGGGGTGTGTGGGTGACCCCCACAATGCCGGCCCTCACCTCCTCCTTCTCCTCCTCCCCCTCTCCATCTTCCTCCCAAGGCGACAACTTCCTCCTGCATAACCTGATCCTGGACACGGGCATCACGCAGCAGCTGGTGGAGCGCGTCTGGAAGGACCAGGACCTCAACACGTAGGTGGGGGCGAGGTGGCCCAGGATGGGCAGCGCTGGCTGGGGGCAGAAGAGGGTCAGGGGCCTAAGATGAGCTATGGGGATAGGACAGGGGCAAAGCAAAACCCCACTGATGCCCGGTGTGCCCGGCCCCTCTTCTTGCAGGTACAGCCTCCTGGCTGTCTTCGCAGCCACCGACGGGGGCATCACCCGCGTCTTCCCTAACAAGTGAGTGGCCAGGGGGTGCGCGCATGCCTGGCCCCGCGCGGTGACACATCTGCTCCCACGGGGCCATCTCCGGTGGGACCGGAGCTGAGTGACAGCCATGGCCGTGGCTGCTCCCCCCCAGGGCTGCAGACGACTGGGAGGAGGAACCAGAGCCCTTCAACGCCAGCTTCTATCGGAGGAGCCTGGACAACAAGGGCTACATCTTCAAGCCGCCCTACCGGGATGGTGGGTGTCAGCTCAGGGCAGCGGGGGCTGGCACAGGCTGCCGCTGGCCCCACGTGTCCCTCATGCCACCCCTGCCCTCCGCAGCCGGCTACCGGGGGCTGGACCTGGAGAACAATACCATCGGGATCCTGGTGAGCACCGCTGTGGAGCTCAGCATCGGGGGCAAGACGCTGAAGCCGGCAGGTAGGCAGGGGGCTGGGTGCCCTGCCACCAGGCTGGGGGTTCCCTGTCATCCCCCCCACGCCTCGGCTCACCCCATCTCCCCATTGCCCCAGTGGTGGGGGTGAAGCTGGACCTGGAGGCCTGGGCTGAGAAGTTCAAAGTGCTGGCGAGCAACCGGACAGACCGCGACCAGCTGGGCACCCGCCGGGTATGTCCCCTGGGACAGGGCGGGGACGGCCATGGGGACGGGGAGGGAGCTCTGCTTGGCGGGGACATGGCTGGGGAGCACTGCCAGGACACGGTGCCCGTGGCCCCGCTGGGCTTGTACCTCCAGCACAGCCCTGCCCGTCACCCTGCTTGGAGCACCCGTCCCCATCCCCTGGGTACACTGCCCCGCATGTCCCCTCCCAGGAGGACGGCACTGGGGGGGGAAGACGGTCCTGCTAACCTGTCACTCTGCCCCTGTTTCGGTCGACAGTGTGACCCCTCGACCAGCTGCGAGATGGACTGTGAGGCCAACAACAAGGTGGGTGGTGGGCAGGGGTGGGGGCAGTGGGGGACGGCAGGCAGGGGGAGCAGGGGATGGCTGGGAAGGCTCCCTGTCCCCTGCCCGCCCTGCCCGTGCTGTCCAGGCAAGTGTGCCCACCCTGTCCCCCTGCTGCTCCCGGAGCTCGGCCAGCCCCCAACCCCCCTCACAGGGACGAAGCCCCAGGGGTTGCCCCCTGGACACCCCCCCAAGCGGTGGTGGTTCCCACTCCCTGCACCCAGCACAGGTGCTCCTGGCTGCTGGCCCCCCTGCCTGACTGCCCATCACCCCCCCAACCCTGCCTGTCTTGCCTCGCCCTGGGCACGGCCAGGGGTGGGTAACGTTGCCCTCCTTCCCCAGGACCTCATCTGCGTCCTCATCGACGACGGGGGCTTCCTGGTGCTCTCCAACCAGGAGGACCACTGGTACCAGGTGAGCGGTGCCCGCGTGGCAGCTCTCCTGGGCGTAGGATGCCGGCAGGGAGCCGGACCTCTGAGCTCATGTCACGGGTGGCATGACACAGCCCCACTCGAGTCCCACAGGGGGAGACCATGGCGAGGTGGCATTTGGGTGCAGACTAGATATCCCCATCCCAGGTGGGCAAGTTCTTCAGCGAGGTGGACGCCAACCTGATGTCCGCCCTCTACAACAACTCCTTCTACGCCCGCAAGGAGTCCTATGACTTCCAGTCCGTCTGCGCCCCCGAGGCCCAGAGCAACACGGGCGCTGCGCCCCGTGGCGTCTTCGTGGTGAGTGCCTGTGCAGATGGTGGCCGCCAGGCAGTCTGGGAGCTCGGGGACCCACGGGGGTGTCCCCAGCACCCTGCATGGGGACCCACTGGCTCACCGCCCCCCTCTTTGCCTGCAGCCCACCGTGGCTGATCTCCTGAACCTCGCTTGGTGGACCTCGGCCGCAGCCTGGTGAGTCCCGCTGTGTCCCCTCCCTGGGGGGCCGTTTCCATCAGGGGGTGACACTAGCGCGTCCCTGGGACTGGGACAGCAATGCGGCCGCGCTCTCCTTCCCCAGGTCCCTCTTCCAGCAGTTCCTGTACGGCCTCACCTACAGCAGCTGGTTCCAGACGGGTGAGTCCCTGGGGAGCCCTGGGCTGGGGGCGGGCAGGGGACGTGGCAGGGGTGCGTCGTGGGGGGTCCATGGCCCCTGGCCCACAGCACTGTGCCGGCGCAGAGGAGGTGGCGGGGGACAGCATGGAGGCCAGGGAGACAAGCTGCATCATGAAGCAGACGCAGTACTACTTCAGCACTGTTAATGCCACCTACAACGCCATCATCGACTGCGGCAACTGCTCCAGGTGGGTCTGTCCCTGCTGTCCCACCGCCCGGGCAGGGTTGGGATCACCCCCCCCCGGCTGCTCTCGCTGGGACCCCCATGCAGCCATCTGCATGGGGGCGGTGGGAGATGCTGTGCAGCACTCGGGGTGGGGGCTGCGGTACCCAGACAGCGGGGAAAGGGAGCAATGGTAGTGTCCCCGTGGGCTGTGGGTGATGGTGACGTCCCCAGGGCTCCTCCAGGTGGGACCAAGCCCTGAAAGCCCATCAATGCCGGTTCCCTGGGCAGCCCGTGGGCATGGGAATGGTGACGGGGGTGGAGATGGGGATGGGAATGGGAATGGGGACGGGGACAGGGATGGGGACAGGTATGGGGATGGGGTTGGGGTTGGGGAGGGGGACAGGGATGGGGACAGGGATGGGGATGGGGATGGGGATGGGGATGGGGATGGGGATGGGGATGGGGATGGGGACGCCCCGCTGGCTCAGCCTCCCCAGAGCCACCCGCCAGCAGGTCTGGCACCAGGGGCCAGGGAGGGATCGGGGCACAGGGTAACCGGGGTCCCCGCTGCCATCGTGTCCCCAGGCTCTTCCACGCGCAGAGGCTGGCCAACACCAACCTGCTCTTTGTGGTGGCCGACAAGCCCCTCTGCAGTCAGTGCGAGTCCGTCAAGCTGCTGCAGGCGGAGGTAAGAGGTATCCTTTGGTGGCCTGTCTGGGTCCCCCCAGGATGCAGTGGCAGAGGGGTGGGGGGACCGGTGGGGGTTGCAGGGCTGGGCAGGGGGGACAGGAGCTGCAGGGTCAAGCGAGGTCAGAGGGAGCCGGCCTGTGGCCAAAGGGGGTGGGGGTGGCCGTGGGGCGCCCCACGTGCCCCCGCCGCCCTGTCCCCGGTGGTTTCCTTGACCTGCGAAGCCCCCCCGAGGGACCCCAACCAGTGTGAGCTGGTGGACAGGCCCCGCTACCGGAAAGGCCCGCACATCTGCTTCGACTACAATGCAACAGTACGTGGGGTGAAGGGGGGCACAGGGGGGAGCGGAGCCCCGGGGGGGTTCCCAGCAGAGGGATTGGGGCAGTGGGTGCCCCCGGCGTGGGGGGGTGGAGCAGAGCCATGGGGAGTCCCCAGGAAAGCAGAGCTGTGGGGTTCCCCCTGGGGGGAATTGGGGCAGTGGGTTCCCCCTGAGGGGGGGAGTGGAGCCATGGGGGGTCGCCAGGGGAGCAGAGCTGAGGGGTTCCTCCCTGGGAGGGAATGGAGGGGTAAGTGCCCCCCCCATGGGGGAGCAGAGCCATGGGGTGTCCCCCTGAGGGGAACAGAGCCATGGGGGGATCCTGGGGGTGCAGCGCTGTGGGGGGACCCCCCTGATGGGGGTTTGGAGCCCTGGGAGGACCCAGGGGAAGGTTGGGAGCCTTGGGGTGCCCCCTGGGGAGATCAGAGCCGGGGGGGTCCCTAGGAGAGCGATGCCATGGGGTGCCCTCCTCAGGGGGAGCGGAGCCATGGGCGTCCCAGGGAGAGCAGCGCTGTGGGGTGTCCCCTGGGGGAGCAGTGCCATGGGGGTTCCAGGGCAGGAGGTGCAGCAGGGCTGCAGGGGGCGGCGGTACCCCTGCCAGGGTGGTGGGTGCCCCTGGGGCACGGAGGCACCGCTGGGGGTGCCCCACGGCCCCTCTCCCTTTGCCCCCCCAGGAAGATACCTCAGACTGCGGCGGAGGGGCTTCCTTCGCCCCCTCCCTGGGGGTCCTGCTCTCCCTGCAGCTGCTGCTCCTCTACTCCAGCACCAGCCGGCACCTGCTGCCCCCGGCCACCTGCCTTTAGCCCCCCCCAGCCACACCGCCAGCTCTCTTTTCTTTCAAGCTCCATCTCCATCCCCCTCCCCGGCCCGGTGGAGCAGGAGGAACGTCCCCTCCGCCGCCTCGGGGACCCCCGTATTGCTGCCCCACGCTCCCTGCCGGCCGCAGCCAAAGAAGAGTCGGGGTGCAGGCAGGGGCTCCCCGGCAGAGCGGGGACTGGGTCGGTGCCCCAGCATCACGCCCTCCCGGCTGCTCGGACTCGGAAAGTGGCGTTGGTGCCCTCCGCCCGCAAACCCCCATCCACCTCACCTATTTTTTTAGCCTGAAGATTTTAAACCAGATCTTTCTACATCGAATTTCCGACATTTTCGCCTGGAGAACGGCGGTGTTTATTGTCAGCAATGAGGACACATGGAAAAAAAAAAAAGGGGGGGAAAAGGAAAAAAAAAAAAAAACAAAAGAATAAGAAAAAAGGACTTGACTTGACTGTGCGGGTCAGTATTATTTGTTTCAGCGGGTACCGGCCCCCCCTGGCCCCCCAGGTGTGCGGGATGGACAGTGGCTCCAGCATCCCTGCGGGCTCGGGGCCAGGTGCGGGCAGGGGCAGAGGCGGGGGGCAGCCGGCCGTCGCCTGTGCCGGGGCAGGATGGAGCCCTGGTCCCTGCTCTGAGCTCAGCCGCTCTCGTGCGTTCTTGGGCACAGATATTGGGGTGAAAAGGAGGTGGGGGGGGAAAGTGTATTTTGTTTCTTTTCCGTTCTGCAGATCACTGTGAAATCCTGCCCGCCCAGCCCTGCCCACCCCCCCCGGCCGCCCTCACCCAGGCAGCCCTGCCAAAGAAACCGCGCCGGCCAGGGGGACATGCCGCCTGTCCCCAAGGGGGACGTGCCACGTGTGCCCGAGCGGGACGTGCCGCCTGTCCCCAGATGGGGTGTGCCGTGTGCCTCCGAGCGGGTGGCACCACGTGCCCTGCAGCGGGATGTGCCGCATGTCCCCGAGCAGGACGTGGAGCAGGAGGTGCCACATGTCCTCGGAAGGGACGTGCCCCGTCCCTTGGGACACTGGCACGGGGGCTGCCGGCCAGCCGCAGCGGGGGGAGCTGCTCTCCGGGTGCTGCTGAGGTCCCGTCTGGGGGCACCCAGCATTGGGGCGGGAGGTGCCCCTGCAGCGGGGTGCCCCGAGGTGCTGGGGGTCATGCCGGGGCACTCGGGTGGGGGCATCCCCCCCCCCCAGCCAAAACGCTGGGTGCCAAGGAGGCAGATGGGGTGGCTGCTCAGCCCCAGCACCCCACTGCACCCCACCACCCCAGCCGGGAGAGGTGCCGTGGGGCTGGGGGGGCCCAGCACAGGGTGCAGGGTGCCCAGCCATGACACCCCAGGGAGCTGCGGTGGAGGGGGTGCTGTACCCACCACCCCTGCACCCCACTGCTCCCGGCAGTGCCGGGGGCCCCTGCCCGGGCAGGCAGCCCTGGGGACCCTCACCCCCCCGGGGCACCCCGCTCAGAGCCACCCCATCAACCAGGGCTGGGGGAGCCCCCTCGGCACGGCCACCCCGGGGGGGCTGGGGAGGGCACCAGGCGCTAATTAGTGCTGGGGTTAATTAATGGTCATTCTGCTTGTAGCTTTTTCAGTGTGTGTTTGGTTACTGTCTCTGGGAACCGTGTTTGAACAGATGGCTCTGTGTTACCGGGAGTGTGTGTACTTCTGTAGTCTAGTTAGGTGCTCTGCCAGAAAACCACCACTATACATACCTATAAATATATACATATATAGTCTATTTTAAGTTAAAAACCAATGAGACGAAGGGGCGGCGTGGCCCCGGGCCCCCCCGTCCCGCCAGGGTCGCGTCCTGCCCCGTCCCCACCTGAAAGCTTCTCTCTGCTCATTCAAAGGCGTTGGGTTTTTAATTGATTTTCTTTAATTTATTTTTAATTTCTTTGGGTTTTAATTTTTTTTTTTTTGTACAGAAGAGTTGGAAAACTTCAAAAACCAACAAAAAGACAATTTGTAAGATATCGTGCGTGTGACTCCTTGTAAAATATTTTCAAATGGTTTATTACAGAGACTCAGTTATTAAATAATGTTCATATTTTCACTTCACAGGTGGTGGCTGCGTCATTGCCCGGGTATGTGGGCAGGGCCAGGGGGCACAGTGCCGGGGGGGGGCGGGCAGGACATGGGGGCGCTCCTGCCAGCCGGGCCGCTGCCTTCACGCCTGCCTGCACCTGTGCTGTGGGGCTGGCGGGCAGGACGCGGGCAGGGGCAGGGACACGGGCACGGGCGTGGGCAGGAGCAGGGATAGAGGCCCCCCATGCAGCCCCCCCCCAGGTCCCCCCATCTCCCCGTGTCCCCTCAGGACTGTGTCCCTGCTTCCGCATGTGTGTGTCCCCCCGTGCCTGTGTCCTCTTGTGTCTGTGTCCCCACATCCATGTCCCCCTGTCCTGTGGGGTCCATGTCCCCGAGTGCCCCCCGTGCCCGCCCCACCCGTGTCGGTGTCCCCCCCTCAGGGTTTGTGCCCCCCATGTCCACGTCCCCGTAACTGTGTTCCCCCATCTCTCTCCTACGTCTGTGTTCCCCTGTGCTTCTCCCCCATGTCGCCCCACGTCCCCCCGTGCCTGTGCCCCCCCGTGACTCTCCCCCGAGCCCCCCCGTGTCCGTCTCCGTGCCCCCCCCCCGCCGCCCACGTGGCCGGCGGCCGCGGTGGGACTACATGTCCCGACGTGCTTCGCGGCGGGATGCCGGCCCCGCCCCCGAGAGGCGAGCCGCGCCCCCGGCCCCGCCCAGCGCCGCGCATGCGCAGAGCCGCTGTTTGTCCGCGCCCGGCCTGGCCCAGCAGCGGGGCCGAGCGCGGCCTGGCCTGCGGCGGCGGCTGGAGGCGCCCGGGCCTGGTCGGGGGCTGAGCGGGGCCCGGCGGGGGGGAGGCGGCCCCGGCGGGGGGGGCGGGGGGAGGAGGCCGGGCGCTGCAGCCCCCGCGGGGCAGCCCCGTCCCGCCGGTGGGGGCCGAAGATGCGGCGGTACCTGCCGGTGGCCCGGCAGCACTTCCTGGCGGCGCTGGCCGGCACCAGCGTGGTGGTGAAGTCGCTGAGCGCCGCCGTCCTCCTCCTCTACCTGCTCTCCTTCGGCCTGGACACGGCCTACGGCCTGGGGGTGACCCCCGGCTACCTCCTGCCCCCCAACTTCTGGGTCTGGACGCTGCTGACGCACGGGCTGGTGGAGGAGCGGGCCTGGGGCCTGGCGGCCAGCCTGGCCACGCTGGGGGCGGCCGGCCGGCTGCTGGAGCCCCTCTGGGGCGCCCTGGAGCTGCTGGTCTTCTTCGCGGTGGTGAACGTCTCGGTGGGGCTCCTGGGGGCCCTCGCCTACTTCCTCACCTATGTGGCCTCCTTCCACCTCGCCTACCTGTTCACCATCCGCATCCACGGCGGGCTGGGCTTCCTCGGGGGAGTCTTGGTGGCCCTCAAGCAGACGATGGGGGACAGCACCGTCCTGAAGGTGCCCCAGGTCAGAATGAAGGCAGTCCCCATGCTCCTGCTCCTTCTCCTGGCTCTGCTGCGGCTCGCCGCCCTCGTCGAGAGCAATATACTGGCCTCGTACGGCTTCGGGCTCCTCTCCAGCTGGGTCTATCTCCGTTTCTACCAGCGGCACAGTAGAGGCCGGGGAGACATGTCCGACCACTTCGCCTTTGCCACTTTCTTCCCCGAGATTTTGCAGCCCGTGGTGGGTCTGGTGGCCAACCTGGTGCACAGCATCCTGGTGAAGGTGAAGGTCTGCCGCAAGACGGTCAAACGCTACGACGTGGGCGCCCCGTCGTCCATCACCATCAGCCTGCCGGGGACGGACCCGCAGGATGCCGAGAGGAGAAGGTACCGCTCGCCCTGCTTTCATGGGGATCGTGTTTATGGGCAGCGAGGGTCGGGTTTAAAATCCAAACGAGGAGGAGCGGGGAGATTTGGGTGCAGGGTGCTAAGGGGGGGGCCTTCTGCAGGGGGTCTGCTGGGGGCCACCCTCCCTACCGCAGAGGTGGTGGGGAGCATTTCGGGGGGATGGTGGAACGTTGTCCTGCTCTTTAAACACGGAGCGGCGGTGGAAGTGCAGGGGAGGAACGAGGAGATCCTGGGGAAGGGGCAGGCAGGTTTTGGGGTCAGGAGTCCCTATAGAAGGGGGACGGCAGCTGCCTGGGGAGGTGCCAGCCCCCTGCTCGCAGCAGCCCCGCACCCGTCATCGTGGCGTGGGGGAAGGCGCTGAGTCGGCCACATGCCCCGGCCCTCCCGCACGCCCGGCGTTGGCCTTCCTGAGCCCCGGCAGGAAGGTTTGGACAAGGCATTGGCATTGGCGCTCCGCTTTCCCCTGCCCCATTTTATGCCTTTCTTCCCCCGTTCCTTGAGCGGCCTGTGTGCTGTCTGACAGCCTCTGAGCGCACCACGTGGCACGAGAACTCTGCGTATGTAGTCTAGGAGCCTGAGTGGGTTTCTGCGGGGCAGACCCAGGCACTCTGAGTCGTCTCTAGCACTGCTGAATCCACCCTCTCCTGCCGGGAAGAAGCCAGGGGATGGCCTTGCACACTGCCCCGTGGGGCAGAGCCATTAACCCCTGCCCTGCCCGTTGGACCTGGGGTTAACCTGCCCGTCCGCCCTTGCCCCGCAGGCAGCTGGCCCTGAAGGCCCTGAACGAGCGGCTGAAGCGTGTGGAGGACCAGTCGGCCTGGCCTAGCATGGAGGATGACGAGGAGGAGGCGGGGGCGAAGGCCGACAGCCCACTGCTGCCCGACCCCAGTGCGGCCGGGAAGGGCGCCGGCCAGGAGTCCAGCCTCATCACCTTCCAGGATGCCCCGTCCCAGCTGTGACCGGCCGACACACCGCCCCCCTTCCCCGCCCCATCTCCGTCGGAGAGCTGCTAACCCCCCTCGTGTTCCCCCCACGCAGCCGGGACGCTCAGCGGGGCGCGGGGACTCCTCCCGCGGCAGAGGCGGGGGGGCTACCTCATTCCAACGCTTCGTCGCTGCTCGCGGCCAGCACTGGGCGCCCAGGATGACGACGCTGCCGCCACCACAAGGACGGGGGTTCCTCGAGCAGCTCCCCTCGGCACAAGGTGGGCTGTGGATGTTGGCACTGGCAGCGGGGGATGTTCCGGCGTGGGGACGTGGGGCTGATCCAGCCTCAGGTGTGCCCCACGCGTGGCGGGCCAGCTCCCTGCCCCGAGGCTGCTGTGCTTGCCCATGCAGGAATGAAGTCAGCAGCGCTTCCTCGCTTCTCCTCTGCTCCAGGGGTTGTCCAGAGCGCTCAACACTTATTTCCTGCTTTCTGAAGGTAGTTTTGTCCCTAACCAAGGGAACGAGAAGGCTGGTGGGTTTCTTTTCTGAATCCCTTTCCCGTGGGGAGCCTCTCCCCACCCCGGCAGGAGCTCGCCGTGACCGGTGAGAGGTTTGCCAGGCAGGGGGACAGGCTGCTGGGCAGGAGGGGGCTGCCCAGCCCCACAGGGTGGTGGTCCGGCACCGCCAGCTCCGGGCTTTGCTTGTGGGGGGTTCTCTCCTCCTCCCTCTCCCACCCCCGAAGCCAGTCCTGCGAGGAGCCGGTGCCCTCAGCCGCTTCCCGGCTAATCCGTTTGTCAGATTACACTAGAAGCTGGAATTAATTTTTACGGTGGGGCTCTTGCTGCTTCCTCCAGCAGCAGGTTTTCTTTCTTGTGGGCTCCCCCTTCTTTTTCCCTCCCTCTGTGTTGATGGGCTTTTTTTTTTCTGGATGGAGAGGATGCTCCCTGCGACAGCCTCCTCACAGCTCCTGATCCCCCGGGCAGTCCACAGCCCAGGATGCGGATCGATGGTGTCGTGATTATTTTTTTAAAGGACCACACGAGAAGGTTTTGTCAACTGGGAAAAACACAGATGTTTCGGTATCAATAAAGAGTTCTTCGAAAGAGTCGGCTCCCGCGGCAGAGCGTGGGCAGGGCAGGGGGCCAGGCACAGAGCAGCCCCCGGGGGTTCTTGCGCAGGAGCCTGGGGAGGGGATTTTTTCCCGGGTACTCCCAGCAGGTTGGGAGAGACCCTTTGCAAGCAGGAGGGGGTGGGAAGTCTGCGGGGGGGGGGATGTCTGCCCGTACCCCAGAAGCCCCCCCGGGCAGTAAAGAGGGCTTGTCGCACTGTAGCTGCCTGAAATCTTTATTGAATAAAAGCTCTGGATACAGAGGAATTTCCCAGCCCGGGAGCCGCTCCCAGCTCTGCAGCCCTGCTGAGAGCAGGGTACGTGCCAAGGAGGGGCTGTGGGGCCGCTGCAGCAGACGGAGCCTTGCGGCGCCCAGCTGCCCCGATGGCAGGCGAGCTGGAAGGAAGGCTGTTGCGCCGGCGAGGAGGTTGCCTTCTGCCTTCCTGAGGGCTGTTTCGCAGGCTGGCTCGAGGGCTCGTCCCGAGCCCTGCTCCCCCCCATGCTCGCACTGTTCCCTGTGCCCCTCAGAGGGACAAAACACCTTTGCAGGCTGCCGGTTTGCATCTCGGCTTGATAATTTGCTCTGTAAAATGACCCCCACATCCCGCCAGGCTGAACCTTCGCTGTCCCAGCCTGCAGGAAGGATTTGTGCATGGCAACGCGTGCCCGGATCCGCGGCCGTCGGGCAGGGCTGATCACACCAGTCCCGGAGAGCCCCCGGGTCCCTGCGTGGGGCCGCACCATGGGGACGGATGCCTTGGGCGCTGCCACCCCGCTTCAGGTGGGCTGAAGCCACAACCGTGCCCTGCACTTTCACTGGCCAAGCTGCCTTCGTGGCAGGAGAGGCAGCGTGGTGCCTGCTGCGGCCTCCCAGGCGAGTGGGGACTCCCTGCCCTCCTCACCAGGAATACGACAGCTCCTGTCCTGCCTGCTCCAAAGCAGCCCTGGGTGGCAAGGGAAGGGGATAAGGACCAGGAATCCTGAGTGAATCCTCCGGTTCCCAACACTGAGCACCCAAGCTGCCGCAGGGAGCAGCAGCGTTACCTGTGCTGGGAAACGTCCCCACCGAGGCAGGCATGAGATAGGCAACTCCTGCCCGCTCGGTGTCACACGCATCATAGCTGCTCCCCAGGGATGAGATGCTATGGACAATCCAGGACTAACGAGAGACGAGTAGGCAGAAATCTAGTACTGAGGAGAGCCTGTGCAAGCAGGGGACCCCCATGGGGGGCTGCGGGGGGGAGCCCCGGCCTTGCTGGCTCACCCAGGGGGAGTTCAGATCCACACCGAGCCCTCAGTGCTGGCTCCGCTTGCGGTACAGGTAGGCATTGCTCACCTGGTTCATGATAACCAGGCTGGTGAGAAGGGGACACAGCATGGTGAGGTACCAGGAGACGCTGGTCACCGATGCGGTGAACCACAGGGAGCACATGCCCAGCATCAGGCTGGCACAGCCCAGCAGGTAGCCCACCAGCCCCGAGGTCGCGTGGTACAGCTTGAGCTTGGCCAGCGTCCAGTTCTTCATCAGCTTGGGGTAGAGCAGGAGCACCCCCCCTGCGCACTGCCCGCTGGCGTACAGCACGGTCAGCAGCCCCGTCAGGCCATGCCAGGTCACGAAGTGGGCCTTGCCGTTCAGGTGCTTGTTGTAGGTGATGATGCCCAGCCCCAGGAGGGCGCAGAGGAGGGCGAGCAGCTGGAGGGCCCAGTGCACCCGCACTTTGACTTTGCGGGAGAAGGAGCGGAGCAACGAGGTCTCCGGGGAGAATATCAGCAGGGCTTCCGTCATCAGGAACGAGAACTGGGAGAGAGAGGGCAGGGGGATTGGCACCGGCCGCCCCCGCACCTCTGCCACGGCCGGGGGCAGAACCGGCAGCGGGTCCCCGTCTTCCGGGGCTCAGCCTCCCACCGCCCACGGAAAGCAGAGGGGCCTTATCCTCTGCGCCGGGCGCGCTCCGCCAGCAGGACCCTTCCTCTCCCCGACGGGGGTGCCCATGGCGGGGGGGCAGCACGGGGAGGCGGCCGGTAACCGGGACGGTGGGGGCGGCGGGACTTACCGCGAGGGCCATGAGCAGCGGGTGCCAGGAGAAGAGGCCTGCAAGGGAAGGGCAAGCGCTGAGGTGAGCTGAGGAGGGGCCCGGCCCGGCCCGGCCCGCCCCCCCCGGCCCCTGCCCCTGCCCCTGCCCCGGCCCCTGCCCCTGCCCCGGCCCCTGCCCCTGCCCCGGCCCCGGCCTCGGCCCCGGCCCGGCACTCACTGGATCCGGGCCGCG
Organism: Aptenodytes patagonicus; assembly: GCF_965638725.1. NCBI lineage: Eukaryota > Metazoa > Chordata > Aves > Sphenisciformes > Spheniscidae > Aptenodytes > Aptenodytes patagonicus. The sequence continues at coordinate 6,521,604 of NC_134956.1, forward strand.
CCAGCACGGCCACGGCGGTGGGGAAGCCCAGCGCCACGAGGTGGGCGGCAGCGCCGGCGGCGGCGCGCAGCGAGCGATACAGCCGGGACTCGGTCTCGGCCGTCAGGGCCATGGCGGCCGGGGGGGGAAACGGCCGCCACCGCCGCCGAGACGGGCGGGCCGGGGCGAGGACCCCGATTGGGCCAGGCGGGCCGTCCGTCCGCGCTAGGGCCCGCCTCCGCCGCGCCGCGCCGCTGCTGAATGGGTGGGCTGCGCTGTCGCTTAGAGCGAGGGCCCGCCTCCGCTGGCGTGGCCGTGTGACGCGAAGTTCCTCAGGACCGAGTCTACGGTGGCCGGCTGGGTCCTGGGCGCATGCGCGTTGCGGGCCGCTACCCCGCCGCCGTCGCTGCTGCACCGGAGCCGGACCGGGGCCCGACCGGGCCCTGCCTCGGGCCGCCATGGGCGGCAGGATCGAGTGCGTCTTCTTCAGCGAGTTCCACCCCACGCTGGGGCCCAAGATCACCTACCAGGTGTGGGGGGGAGTCTGCGCCCGGCCCTGGCCCTGGGCCTGGGCCTGGGCCTGGAGGGGGACTGGGGTCTGAAAGCACCTACCGGGGGCCGGTACCGGGGCAGGGCCCTGGCGGGGGGCCGGGGCCCGGGAGCACCTGCCCGGCGCGGGGGGCTGGGGCCCGGGGGCGCCCACAGGGGAGAAGGCTGGGGGGGCCCAGGGGCGGAGGCTGCTCCCCAGGTGGGGGCACGGGGGTGGGCCGGGGCTCGGCAGCCGGGTGAGGCTGGAGCGGGGCCTTCTGTGCCGCTGCAGGTCCCGGAGGACTTCATCTCTCGGGAGCTCTTTGACACTATCCAGGTGTACGTCATCACGAAGCCTGAGCTGCAGAACAAGCTGATCACCGTGTGAGTGTTGGCAAGCCACCCGTCCTTCCCCCATGGGGGGGATCCGCTGTCCTCGCCACGACTGGGCAAGGCTCTGCCAGCAGGAGACGGCAGCTTGGTGACGTTGAAGTGCCAGCTGTCAGCTCTGGGCTCACAGGGATTTCTGTCCCCGCGGTCAGCAGGTTCATTACGATGCCCACGGTTACCCGCGCAGGGGGGTTGGGTACCTGCTTCTGGGGGTGGCTGGTGCTGCATGTGGTTCTTGGTCAGCCTCAAATCCAGGAAAGTCAAACGACTTATGGGCCAGCAGAAGTGTTTTGAAGGCTGTAGGGCACTGATGCTGGGGAAAAACAGGTCTGATCGGCATGGGTTAGCCCAACAGGAAAGATGCAGGTGACTGCACTGATGCTTGCAGTGGACTCTGTGTCCACCTGTGTACTGGTTGTGCTGCATAAGATGGAGTCATCTTTGAGGAGATGCTCTGCAACATACCTGTGCAGCCTTTCTGCTGTCGTGGTCTGAAATGGTTGGGGGAGAGGAATGGGAAGCAGCAGTCCAGAGTAACCAAGGACTCTAGTTCCCAAAGAGAGCTGTGCTGGTTTTGAAAGGAGACTGTTTTCTTCTCTAATGGTTGACTCTTTTTTTTCCCCACTTCTTCGGACTCTGTGTTTTGCGCTCTGAGCATTTGGGGATTAGACGTCATTTTTCCTGCAAAGCAGAGAAGCCCCAACCTCCAGAGCTGACCGGGAACTAGCCTTGTGTGGGGCTCAGGCCTCCCTGAGGGCCTAGGTGCAGGTTATATTTGTCTTCCCGCAGGACGGCCATGGAGAAGAAGCTGATCGGCTGCCCCGTGTGTATCGAGCACAAGAAGTACAGCCGAAACGCTCTGCTCTTCAACCTGGGCTTTGTGTGCGATGCCAGAGCCAAGGCCTGTGTGCTGGAGCCCATAGTGAAGAAGCTGGCTGGCTACCTCACCACCCTTGAGGTGAGGCCCGAGCCAACGCGAGGGGCGGCTGGCTGCCTCACGGTCCGCCCCACAGAGTCACCGGTGTCCTGGCGCACATTGTGGGTCACTGGGCGTTGCTGGGGTAGGGGCCAGGTTTACGGCGAGGAGGGGATCGTGCTGGTTTTACCCACACGTCGCTTGAAGTTTAAGGGAGGATGGGATCTGAGATGTGCAGTTTCTATAGCCAGTAATCCTGTGGGGAGGAGCTGGCTCAGTTTTCTCCTCTCTTTAGCTGGAAAGCGGATTCATCTCCAACGAGGAGAGTAAACAGAAGCTGGTTCCCATCATGACCATCCTGCTGGAGGAGCTGAATGCCAAAGGAAAGTGCACCCTGCCCATAGGTACGGCAGCCGTGCCGGCCCGGCAGTAAGGGCAGGAGCAGGGCAGGGCGGCACTGGGAAGCAGCTGGGCCATCCCCTGCCCGGGTCAGCTCTGCCTGCGTCGCTCCTGGCAGCTCCCTGCCTGTCTGTGCTTGGAGCTGGGGGGCATCTGAGCCAGCCTTGCCCTGGGTGGCTCGAAGGGCCAGGAGGGACGGGGTTATGGGCCGCAAACACCTTCCTCCGTGCGGCGTGGTGGTGTCCTGGGGCCGACGGTCACAAGCTCTCGAGGGAGCAGAGGTTTCTGTGGGGACTGAGCGCTCCCCTTTCCCCGGCCAGATGAGTCGAACACCATCCACCTGAAGGTGATCGAGCAGCGTCCGGACCCCCCCATTGTGCAGGAGTATGATGTCCCCGTCTTCACCCAAGACAAGGATGACTTCTTCAACTCCCAGTGGGATCTCACCACGCAGCAGGTCTGTGTGCTTGACCGGGGGCAGTGTGCTTTGAACGGGATCTGTGTCCAGCCTGCCTGGGGTCAGAGGGCAGTCGGGCTGTCCCCAGAGATCACCACGTTATGAGCACGGTTCAGTGCGCCCCTTGTCTTTGTTCTCAGGCCTGCAAGTGACCCATTCACCCAAAACGTGGGTTAAATGCTGCTGGGGATGGAGCCCGCCCGTCCTAGCATGCTCCCAGACGCAGGGGAGTTTCTTGGGCTTCGGGGTGATGCCTTGGGCCTCTCTGCTCTCTCCCCTCCTTGCTCTCGCCTCCTCCCCTCCTAGATCCTGCCCTACATCGACGGCTTTCGGCACGTCCAGAAGATTTCTGCAGAAGCTGATGTGGAGCTGAACTTGGTGCGCATTGCTGTGCAAAACCTGCTGTGAGTGTCTGGAAGGGGGCCTGGCCAGCCCGCAGGAGGGGTGCTGGTGGGTGCTGGCAGAGAGGGTCTCTCACATTTCCCTGTCTGTCTGCAGGTACTACGGGGTTGTCACACTCGTCTCCATACTCCAGGTGGGTCAGGCCACGGAGCGTGGGGCCGTGAGCGGGATTCGGGCAGCGGCTGCGCCATTGGCGTGGCTGTGTAGGGGGGACAACAGGGTCAGAAGCGGGGTGGGTCTCTCTCTCGGAGCCGTGGCTGAGCAGAGCTGGTTTTCCCTTGCCCTCCAGTACTCCAACGTCTACTGCACCACGCCAAAGGTCCAGGACCTGGTGGATGACAAGTGTCTCCAGGAAGAGTGTCTGTCCTACGTCACCAAACAAGGTAACGGTGACCCCGGGCAGGGCTGCCGGCGGAGGCAGAGGGAGAGGGGGGCGGCTGACTGGTGACTTGTCCCTGCAGGGCACAAGCGAGCCAGCCTCAGGGACGTCTTCCAGCTGTACTGCGGGCTGAGCCCTGGCACGACGGTGCGAGACCTCATCTCCCGCTACACCCTGCAGCTCCAGAGGGTGGACGAGAGGTCGGAGCCAGCACCCTGCTGCTTGGTCCCCAAGGGCGGCGGTGACACTGGGGATAGTGGGGCGAGCGTGGGGGAGCGAGGAGGGAGTACCCAACCCCTGCATCTGTAGGTGGGGAAACTGAGGCAGTGGTGCGGCATGGTGGAACCAGAAGGGAATGGGGGGAGCTGGGGGGTTTGAGGCCTCAGCATCGTGGTCCCAGTCTCTTCCCTCCTCGTTCCCAGGAGGCTCATCCAGTTTGGCTTGATGAAAGGCCTTATCCGGCGGCTACAGAAATACCCCGTCAAGGTCGCCCGGGATGAGCGGAGCCACCCAGCCCGGCTGTACACGGGCTGCCACAGCTACGATGAGATCTGCTGCAAGACCGGTGAGGGTCCGGGCTCCTCTGTGCAGCTCTCGGGGCTGGTGGAAGCCAGAGGGCTGCCTGCGTGCCCAGGGCTGGGCACTGGTTCTGGGGTCTCCCTCACCCCTTTGGGAGCCTTCATACTGCAGGGAGACAGGACTCTGGGCTGAACTGGGCTTCCAAGCCCATGCTGCCAGGGGAGGAGTTGCGGCGGGGCTTGGCCAGCCCCCCCAGATTCTGCTGCCGGGCACCCCAGTAACACCCCGCTGCCTTTTCCCCCCAGGCATGAGTTACAAGGAGCTGGATGAGCGCCTGGAGAACGACCCCAACATCATTGTGTGCTGGAAGTGACGGCGGGGATGGCAGCCGGGCCAGCCGGGGTCCGCACCGGGGCCCGTGTGTCCCCCCACGCGTCCCCCCTCTGTGTCCCCGGAGCGCCCCGCCGGCCGCCGTCGCTCCTCCGCGCCACCAGGGGGCGGCAGAGGCTCCTCCGCGCCACCAGTGGACCGCAGAGGCTCCTCCGCGCCGCCAGGGGGCGGCAGAGGCCCGGCCAGCGCCCCCCGTTGCCATAGCGACGCCACCGCCGCCATGGCCGCCACCGGGCCGGCGCCGTTGCTGCCCGCCGAGGCCGAGGCGCTGGTGCGGGCGCTGCAGGGCACCGAGCTGCGGGACGCCGGCGGGCAGGGGTGCGGGGGGCCGTCTTTGATGGGGACGGGGTCTGGAGGGGGAGGGCCCCGGTTCTGGGGTGTCCCCGGAGGGTCTGAGGGGGGAGCACGAAGAAGGGGCTCTAAATTTCGTTTGTCCCCGTTGGGGCTGTGTGAGGTGGGGGGAGAGGAGGGGACCCCGTTTTGGGGCCTCCTCAGAGTCTCTGGGTGGACAGTGGGGTTGGGGCTGCCACGGGTGGAGCTGCTGCCCCAGGGAGCGTTGGCTCAGGGGACATCATGGGGTTTGGGGGTGCTTGGCAGGCTTGGGGCATTTCCTGGGGATGGGGGTGCTGGGAGCAGGTTTCCCTGCATGAGGGACCCTCTCCAGGAGTGCAGCAGAGCCCCAAAGCCAGTGGCCAGAGGTCTCTGGCACTGATGTCCGTGCTGACTGCCCCGCAGATGGCTTCGGCAGCACGAGTGTGTGGAGAAGCTCAACATGCACGCCATCCTGAGCGCCTCCACGGGCCAGGAGCAGCTCCTCACCGAGCTGCTGGTCACCTACGCCAAGGTGAGCCTCCTTGGGTGCGGTAGTGATACCCATACCAGGCCTTCAGCCTTGAGCTGGGGTTGTCTTGGGGACAACGTGCAATTTCGGAATAAAATGGTGAAGAATCTGCTGTATCTTCAGCGAAGATGTTTGACTGGTGGTTTGCCAGTGTTGATTTTTAAAAAAAAATTAAAGGTCAAGCTGTGGTATTTCTACTTGCTGGTTTCTGGTTCCTCTCTGGAGGTTGCTCTGTTCTCTCTTGTGCACTGGCCGCTCCAGTTGCGGATCTCTGCCCTATACCTGGGGTGTTGCTGCCCCAGAGCGTGCTGGGCTGCACCGGGACGTGTGGTGCCCTAGAGCTGCCCAGCCCCTCCAGGTCATCTTCCCCCTTTGCAACCCCAGGAGCTCTCTCTGCCTTCTGGTCTGTTAGTGAAAAGCTGTTGATTTCTGAGCTGGGTGAATGCAAAGACAGTGTGCCCCAAGGCCTCCCTCCTCCGTGGGATGACTCCGAAGTCTGCGTGGCTGAGCATTAGCGATAAGACTGCTTCCCACTCCGGCACTGGTCTGAAAGGTTTCGCTCCCCCGTCCCTTCCCTGTCTAGGTTCCTGTTCTCATTGGGGAGCTGATCTCTGTGGAGATCTGGAAGCACAAGATCTTTCCCGTGCTGTGCCGGCTGGAGGACTTCAAGCCAAGAAGCACCTTCCCCATCTACGTGGTGGTGAGTAGAGGGGGCAGTGGGAATGAGCCTGGAAATTCGGCGGGCGCCGCTATGCTTAAAAATAAATCTCACCCTGAAGATCTCGGAGCTGGGGTTTTACATCTCACCAGGCTGAGAAGCTGTGGTGGACAGCGTGACATGGTGGGAAGCACCTGGTTTCCCAAAGCCACAAGCAACAAGCCCGTGTCCTTGCCCCCAGGAGGGACAGGGACCCGCTCAGCCCTCCATGTAGGGCTGAGCCCCTGCCTAATCCCACTCAGGGCCTTGCTGGAGCTGCTGGATGCAGCAAAAGCTGCTCCTGGAGGCAGCTGTGCTCCTGGCTCACAGCTCCCAGCGACTTCGTGCTACTCTGGCTCCCAGGCAGCAACACCCCTGGGGTATTTGCCCCTCTTTGAGCACTGTTTTTCTCTGGCACTTCTAACCAGAGGGCTCTCCAAGGTTACATGCCTCTGGGTTAAAAAAAACATGGCTTTTTCTTACCGAGCTTCTGGGAGCAGCGGTCCCTTGGGCCATTCTTGGCAAGGGAGCAATCTCGGGAGCTCAGCTTCTCTGTGGAGGCATGCAGCCCTTGACCTAAGGGAATCTGCCCGAGGCTTGGAAGCTTTAGCCCACTTTCAGTCCAGGGTAACACCTTGCTGCGGAAAGGTGGTGTCTTCCCTAGGCAGCCGTTTGTCTGCAGCATTGCCTCGAGGCAGTTATCTCGTCGTTCCCAGTTTCGGGACACAGCTGTCTGCCCTGGTCCCAGGGGGCTGAGAGCAGTGCAGCCGTGCAGAGCACTATCCCATCTCTGGCAGTGGCTCCATGCCAGTGCCAGGGGCTGCAGCTTGCCCGAGGGCTACGGTTGTACTGCCACTGCAGCACAGAGACAGAGCCCTGAAGAGCCCTGCCTGCAGGGAAGCGTGGTTCTCTATCAGCGTGTTATAGTGTCCTAGGCATGTTGATATAAATATTAATATGAACTGCAGTTGTTCTAAAGCTTACATCGCTTGCGTTTGGCTCTTGGACTTGCGTTTGGCAACTACATAAGCAGCTTCTTAGAAGAGCCTTTTTCCCGGTGCCATTGCCTGTGTCCTTGGTGCTGGTGACTGCTCCGCTGTTACCTCGCTCTTGCCATTTTCTTCCCGCAGCTGCATCATGAAGCCTCCATCATTAACCTCTTGGAGACAGTGTTTTTTTACAAGGTAAGAGGCAGGTTCAGCTTTCTTCAGTGTAAAGCCCCTGGGGGTGGAAAGCCACATCTGTGGGGGCTGGCCCTCTGTGAAACTCTTGTCATTGTGAAGGAGATCTGCGAGTCAGCAGAGGACAGCATTCTGGATTTAATTGATTATTGCCACCGAAAACTGACCCTGCTCGCAGGTCGGAGCGCCAACGGACAGACAGTGACCCCAGTGGAGCTTCGTCCCGAGGATCTGGCCAGCCCCTCGTCCATGCAGGTGAGGAAAAAGTCCTGTAGCTCACTGGGGACACGTGTGATGGAGGATGTGGGCAGCGTGAAGAGGCATAGGGGGGCCTTCCCATGGAGAACCCCTTGGCTGCAACCCCGACACCTCCCGCCCATCTCAGAGGGCATCTGGCGCTGGTGCTCGTCCACGCCAGCAGCTTGGCTGGGCCGGTGGCTGCACCCACCTCCCTCCACCCCACAGCCATGCTTCCACTGTCTCTCATGACAGTGCCAGATTGAGGCTTCCTGCAGGACGTTGTCTGAGCTCTGAGGGGGGGGATGCTGGAGAGTTGACAGATAGGCAAAATATTCAGTACAGGGGTTTTGGCCATTTGCAGTTGCTCTTGAAAGCTGCGTGGGTATGTCTCCCTGGAGCTTGTGAAACCACCTTGGCTCAGGCTGCTGCTGGAGCCAGCCGGCATTAACCGTGAGAGGGATCCTTCCCTAAATCGATGTACAATACGACTAGGAATTGTCCTAACGTGTTTGCCCCCCAACTTCCTCGGCTCTCTGAGAAATACCTCCTCTCGCTGCTGGTCTGGGCAGGCAGCGAGCCCGGAGCTGTTCCCAGGCTGCCGCGCATACCTTCCCAATGCCAGAGCTCTCTTTGCTTCTGGTGCTTCTCAGCACCTTGAGTTTTCTCCTTAAACTGCGCACACTACGAGGAGTGTCTGGAGAAGCGGGGTTAAAGTGATAGCCTGCAAGCTTGGCCGTACCTCCCCGCGTTGCCTCCATCCTTTGGCTTGTTGCCCGAGCACGTGCTCCTCTTCCAGAAAAGGGAAGGAAGTGGAGGGCTCCAGAGCACAATAGGGATGTTTTCCAGGAAATGTTTTCCCAGCTGGGGAGGGGAAGGGGGTGTCTCTGTTAGTGCTTAGACATGGCTCAAGTTAAAAAACCGACCTTTTCTAGCCAACAGGGTTCTAAAAAGCACTCATCTCCCAAGGAGCCTGGTTTCCTCTGATTCATTCCAGCCCCTCCTGACTCTACATACAATAACCCCCTATGAAAAAGCTGTTCCTGCCCTCTCCTTGTTGTGGAGCATGTTGTCCTTTGTGACTGTGTATGGTGGTAACCCCTGGAGCAGGACCTGTTCTGCTGTCCTCCAGAAGGACAGGCAAAAGATGATCCCTGCCTGAAGGTAGCAGAGATGAGGTCTGGATACCAGGAGGAGCTGTAGGACGCGGCCTCACTGGGGGAGTTTGGAGAGGGAGGCGGGGGGGAGGGCCCATAAAGCTTTCTTAGTAGCGTGTGGGGCACCGGCATGGGGAGCGCAGGGCTTCTTATCGCAGGAATTTGGAAAGGAACTGTTGCAGTGGTGCTTTGGAGAAAAAAGAGTTGCTGAGGTCAGTGCTCTGCACACGAAGATGTGAGCTGCTGAGTGTCTGGGACTGGAGAGGAGAAGCTCTGCCTGGGCCAGGGAGAAGGACTTGGCACCTCTCAGCCTAGCCATCCCGATGGTCTCGAAAGAGGCTGAGTCAGAGGGTGGTCAGGCTGTTAGCCTGAGCACGTGGGGGATGAACAGGGTGTCCACGCTGCCTGGGAAGGGAAGGAGGCCGGACGACTGGAGAGTGTGGCGTAGCTGCAGGCTGGGATAACCACAGGCAGATATTCTAGCTGGGTGTACGCAAGCTGGAGGGGAGAGGCAGATCCAGGAGGGGTGGATATAGGACTGCAGCTGCGCCAGGGCCAAGATTTTCCCTCCTCCTCCTCCCCTGGTTCCTCTGCTGATCCTGCAGCTCCCCCCTCCCGCAACCTCACAGGTCTCTGCAGGGCCATGGGCCACAAGATCATCCTAGAAGGGGAGAGAGGAGGGGTCCAGGACTGGCCTCTTTCAGGGGATGTCCCCATGCAGGGGCAGTGCTGCCGGTAGCCACCCGTGACCTGTTAAGGGGTAGGGAGATGAGGGACGAGCATCTGTGGGCTGCAAGCACTTCTGCAGTTGCCCTGGCAAACAGGCAGCGCTGGCACAGTCGAGATGAGAAGCAGAGTTTGTTTTGCAGGGCTCTGGTTTCCTCCCCAGTCTGTGGTTACCGACACGCAGCCAACAGGCTGCCTCCCTGCAGCTCCTGAGGAATGGGGCCTGAAATCCCAAGGCTGTGCTTGTCCCTCCACAGGAGCTGCAGAAGCAGGCAGAGACAATGGAGTTTGAGATTTCCCTGAAAGCCCTGTCCGTACTGCGGTTCATCACCGATCAGGTGGAGAGGTAGGTGCCCAGGAGCAGCAGAGGACATGTGCCGAGCTCTCCGGTTGAGATTCCCACGGGGCCGCAGCGGGTGCCTGGACCCCTTTCAGCAGCTGCCTGTATCCGTGGTGGCAGTGGCACGGCGCCCCGGGAGGCAAATGCAGCAGCACTCCACCCTGCTCCATGGTACTTGCGGGAACCCAGATCATTGTGTTTTTCCTGCCTCTCCCAGTTGCCTCAGGGAGCGTTTGTATCTGTTCTGGCATTTGTCTGTGAGCGCCATTTCACCCTTTCTGTCCTATCTCCAGTCTGCCCCTGAGTGCGCTGACACGGATGCTGAACACCCACAACCTGCCCTGCCTCCTTGTTGAGCTGGTGGAGCATTGCCCCTGGAGCTGCCGTGAAGCAGGTACAGATCGTGCCCCGTGGTACCTGGGGCACCATGGTGGCATGCTGGGACCTGCATCCACTGACGGGTCTGCTGCAGGAGCCCTTGCAGAAAGCTGCTCCCCCTTTACCCTCCCCTCTGGCCTCCTCCTCTTGCTCCTCACTAGTGCTCCCTGCCTGAAGCTGTTCAGCTCGAAAGCAGCTGCAGCACAGCTGGGCTGGGGACCCGGCAGTGCTCCCAAAAGCCGATCCTTGCACAGGGCTGTGTCTCTTCTGAGCTGATCACAGCCAGGATGGGAGCAGGAGCGTAGCACATCTGCCAGCCCCACCTGCTCCTCTGAGGAGTCTTGTCCTGGACGCAGAAGGACCAGAGTGCCAGTCGCAGCCTGTCTGCACCTCTCTCAGACAGCGCTAAGAGCTGGAGCCAGACACGGGCTCTCCCAGGCAGCAAACCCATTGCCCTGAAGCCACCGGTCATTGAGCTTCACTCTTGCCAAAGGCCTCTGATCAGGTTGTGCCCATCGGCCCTCACCTGTGCCATCAGCCCTGCCTCCTACACCTCTGCAAGCTAGGCGTGCCCCCCCACAGACCCCCAGCTTCTCCACCGCCTGCCTCTAAGCAGTGGTGGGGCACAGCCTGGGGCGTGGGAACTCGTGTTCCCCTTTGCAGCCCGGCACCAGGGGGGTCACAGCGGAGGCAGGGGAGGAAGAGATGCTGGGAAGCACGTGGCTCTGTGCCTGCTGAGAGGAGCCCAGCTGGATATGGGAGCTTTCCTCCTTCCTCTGGCCAGGAAACGCATCCCTTCTCTCGGCCTGTGTGCTTGGGGTGTCAGAGGGAGCTTTGATCCAGGGCCCTGAGGGAGGGACTGGAAAGAAACAAGAGTGCAAAGGCATTTCCAGGCTGTGCAGATGCAGGGTTAAATCCCCCTCCATCCCCCAGAGCAGCACAGTAGCTCCTGGAGCTTGTTTTGTCACTTCTGTTATATTCATGCTACTTCTGGCTTTCACCAGCAGAAGAACCTCCAGAAGAGCAGGTATTGGCCATGCTGATACCCCAAACCATGCCTCTCCAGCCGCTCTGTTGCTGCAGCAGGGGCTCCCCCACCATCTACCAGTGCTCTACATTCCTGGCCAAGTACAGAGGGAGATATCACAGGGATCTTTCGGTTCCTGCTGCAGCCCTATTGTTTTAATACATATTCTTTATGCTTTTCGTGCTCTCTAATATATTGTCTCAGTACCAAGAAGGCTGCTATGCTGAGCAAAGGGGTGGGGAAACTGAGGCAGGTAGAAGCAGAGGGGCTTGCCTGTGGTGGAGTGAGCAAGTGAGCCTAGGCCAGCATCCCCACCTTTGAGCTGTCTTCCCTTGGGCAGCGCTGTCTCTCCCTGGAGCTGTGTGTTCTTCTTGTCCCTCAGGCAAGCTCAAGAAGTTTGAGAATGGCGTGTGGCACGTGGTGCCCCCTGAAGACGAGGTGAAGATGACCAAACTCGATGGGCAGGTGTGGCTTGCCCTCCTCAACCTCCTGCTCAGCCCCGAATGCCAGCGCAAATACCACTTTGATGGCTTCAACAAGAGCCAGCTCCTCAAGGTAGGACCCTGCACCACGAAGGGCGTGGGCCCCGCAGCACGGAGTAGGACCTTGCCAGCACTAGGGACCTCCGGGCATCTCTCCCCATCCTCGCTGTGGGCTCCTAGGAGCCAGTGGTGGGAGAGCAGTGGGGTCTGTCAGCATGCCAGCAGCTGCAAAGCTTGCATTTGTGAGTCCACCTCATGAGACCCCCATGGGTCGCTCTGCCAGTGCCCCACAGATCCCTGCCCTTGCCATGCTGCTTCCCTAGCTCTGGCCCCCTTGTCTTGACCTCTCTGCGTTCGCTCTTCTCTTCCCCGCTGTGGCCGCAGCTCCGTGCGTTCCTGACAGATGTCCTCGTTGACCAGCTGCCCAACCTGGTGGAGATGCAGAGATTTCTGAGCCACCTCGCAGTGACAGAGCCGGCTTCCCCCAAAAAGGATCTTGTCCTGGAGCAGGTATCCTGTGGCTCTTCCTCTACCTCTCCAGCTGCTCTGCTTTAAGCCTGATAGCTCCCTACCCCCTTTTCCTCCTACCAAGCTCAGCTCTGGAGAGGTGGTGCCCCAGTAAAGCTGCCAAGCACCCATTTCACAGTTACACCCTTATTGCCAGCAAAGTTGTCCACGGATGACGTGGGAGCCTTGTCCTGCTACCACAGTGGCCAAGCAGTCACAGCTGAAGGCATAAATGCTGGGTTATAAACAGCTCTCCAGATTGCCCTGAGTCCCTGGGGTGGTGGCTGCATGGGGCAGAGACAACCCCTGGCTTGTTTTGACAATTAACTCTTTATTTAACATTTATCAGTGTTTTCCTGGTGAATTCTGGAGTCCCCTTTTACAGACCTGGCCCAGGGCTGCTTGGCTCACAGTGTACAGAGGGATGCCAAGGCCTGGTGATAGAGGCTGGAGTCAAACTGGTCCCAGCTGATGTCTGGGGCTTGGGAGTTGAGCCCTGAGGGTTTTCAAACAGTGTGAGGTTCTTGGGGTTTTTAATTTTCTCTCTGGAGAAAAGTGTTTCTACTGCCTCCTTGTGAGCTGAGGGGAGAAACTCTGTGTGGGGGCAGATCTGCAAAGAGGCAGCTGTGAAGAGCTGGGAGAGCAGAGGCTCTTCCCCACTGCTGGAGGCTCCCACGCCGCTTCCCGGAGCGGATGGGTAGGTCAGGCAGTGGCCGCTTGAGCTGTGCGGAGGCGGGAGTACGCTGCCCCCAGCACGGCTGGCCACGTGGCCAGGGAGGAGGGTGATGTGCCCTGGCCGGAGCTGGCTGCAACTGAGCCGGAGGCATGGCCCGTGCTGGGAGCTGGGGCTGGGGAAGGCTGCAGACGGGCAAGCCGAGCGGTTGGGGCTGGGGGTGGCAGCAGGGCGGAGGTGGTTATGGATTCGCTCCACGTGCCTTGACTGCCAGCGTGTCGGTGGGGCAGGGACAGGCAGCTGCCGCACTGGGGACCTCGTCCAGCCCTCACCCAGGCTGCTGCCCTCCTCTGTAGCTCTGCTTTTGTGCCGGTGCTGCTCCTGCCTCCGCCAAGGGCTGGGGCTGAGCCCAGCGGGTGGGCAGGGGGAGCCAGCTGGAAGCACACACATGGGCTCCCTGCTCTGCCCAGAAAGCGGTGAACTCACTCCTTGTCGCCGAGCCAAGCTGAGGAAAGGCCTTTTTCCATTCGGCTGCTCCCAGAGCTTCCTCCCCTTCCAGGCCTGGCTATTTTTACTCTGCTGGAGAAGGCAGCACTGTTTGAAGCAGCATCGTCCTCTCCAGAGCCTGAACTCCACGCGCCGCTCTTGGCTAGCGCTTTCCCTTTCACGCCGGCCAGCCCTTCCCTGGGTGTTCATCTTTGGGGAAGTGACGAGTGGAAAAATCTGCTCAGGCAAACGGCTCCGGAGCACGGGGTTCATGCTGCTGCCGGCACACAGGGTGCTGAGATCTCAGGGCTTTCTCTTCGGAAGCCCGGGCCTCAGGGCTGAACTCTCACTTCCAACCGGACCCCGAAGGTTTTGCCTTGTTTCACCTGAATGCTCGTTGGCAAGCGGATCCGTCCCCTCCGTGTACCCAAAAGCACACCCTCGCTCCCTGCGCCTTTGCCTCTGCACGTGCTGCCTCCCCTCGCACTCCTCATGGCTGAGGCCAGCTGTACACACACACACCCCCCCCCAAAATGTCCCCATACTGCAGCACCTTCGGTCTGGCTGCAAGCACCCCTTCCTCCTGCTCTGCCTCTCCCGCCAGGTTCCCGTCATCTGGGACCACATCCTCAAGAAAAACGTGGGGAAGTGGGAGGCCATTGCCAAGCACCAGGTGAAGCGCGTCTTCAGCCCCACCGAGGAGGAGCTGAAGCTCCAGGCATGCAGGTAAGGCCCTGGCATATGCACGCAGGATGCCCAGTGGAGCCAGTATCCCCATTAGCAGGGCCTGGAGCTCAGCACTGGGAGGATAAGAGGGGGTCTGTGGTACTGGCTGGGGATGTCCCCTCAGTGGCAGGGTGCAGAGGGGACAGCTCGCTGCTTGTCGGCAGTTCCCTGTGAGCAGCCTCACCCGCTCTCTGCCCGCCACAGGTGGGCACAGACCTATAGCCTGGACATGATGGAGGCTCTGGCCCCCGACAAGCCCCGCTGCAGGGTGTGCGGTGTGGAGGCGGCCAAGCGGTGCTCTCGCTGCCGGAACGAGTGGTACTGCACGCGGTAAGGGAGCCCTGCCACCCCACTGTGTCCCCTGTAGCCCCCCAGTGCCCCCCTGCTCCCCAGAGCACCACACACCTCAACGGAGGATGCTGTGAAAGGGCCAAGGGAAGCCAGGGGTCCTACCGCTGCTCAGCACTGCTGGCTCTCCGTTTGCCACGTACCTCTAAGTCTTATGGTGGGGCTGATGGGCCGAGACGCTGGTGGAGGAGATGCTGGTGAGTGTTGTGTCGCTGCTGCCAGGTGCTGAGCTGCCTGTCCGTGTGCTTGCCAGCCCACACTGACAGCGGCGATGGGCTGGGTTTCCCGTGGTGATACTGTCTCCCTCCCCTGCATCTTGGTGGGGCAGGAGTGGGGAGAAAAGCACCTGTGGCTCTTTGGGTGTGGGTGATGGGCTGGGATGTGGCAGCTGGGACGGTGGCAGTAAATTAAATCTTCTCTGGTCCTGAACCATATGGCAAGACCTGGCGTTAAACCGTCTTAGCCCCTGGAACTGGGGGCCGCATCCACCTCCCTGTTAGGCTAATGCTTGGCCATGCCAGATCCCCCCCAGTGCCTGGAGGAATGCGGTGCTGGGGTTTGTCTTTGTCACTGGTTCACTCCCGGGATGGATGTGGCCCCCCTGCGTCCCCGCTCGAACTGCCCCGCTTCACAGCAGAGCCCCTGAGCGGCGGACTTCCCCTCCCCAGGGCGTGCCAGGTCCAGCACTGGCAGAAGCACAAAGCTGCCTGCAACCTGATGGCCGGGGCGCCGAGGAGAGCAGACGACCTCTAAGAGAAGAGGTGACTGGCATCTGGCCCGCGGCTCGGCGAGGCAGAGGTTACCCCAGCGTGCAGCCCAGCAACTGGAGAGGAGAAGCCGGCAAAGGCCCCTTCTCCCTGCTCCCAGCCCCGGGCAGCACTGGCCGGGCTCATCCTCTCCCACCTTCTTGCCATGCAGCCTTCTCCAATAAACCTCCTTCTGCATCCCACTGCTGCTTGGCTCCTGCTTTTTTTCTCCTAGCTGAAGGTGCTAAACTGCTTCCTCCCCTCCCTTGCGCCTAGAGAGAGGGGACTGTGTCTGTTTTTCCCCTCTGCAACAACAGAAATCCTGGAGAACCCAAAAAAAGAGCTGATAAGGTTGTGGTTACCAGAAGGGCCAAGGCCTCTGCAGCTGAGGCGCATGAGCCGGGGGAGGGAAGGGGGCGAGAAGGCCTCGGTGGTGCCTCTTATCTTTTGGCAGCCATCGTTAGAGCAGCAGGAGGAAGGCAGAGGATGTGGTTAGCACGAGCACCTCGCTGTGAGAAAGCAGATGAGTTTCTCGGGTGTTCGTCATCTGCCATCTTGCAAGGACAATTCCCCCCCCTTCCTCTCAGTTGATGTGACACTAGCACCAAGGGCTTGGCCCCCTGCCCACCCACATCTCTCCGCAGGGTTTACTGCTGGCCTGCTGCGCCTTGGGGTGAATCCCCACCTCTCCCTGGCCAGCAGCCGCTGCCAAGGGGCTGGAGGCTTTGTCTGAGCACGGCTGGGAAAGGTTGGTGGTGCCGGCACCGCCGTGCATCTCCTGTTCTGATGGGGTGCCTGAGACACCCCCCCACACACACACACCCCAAAACAGGCTTTGCACCAGCGCTGCTGCTGCAGGAGCCATGACAGCAGGCAGGAAACCATCTCGGTCTGGCCGCAGCCCCGGCCGAGCAGCCCAGGCTCGGGGCTTCTCGTCCTGAGCCCGGGCTGCTCGGCCGGGGCTGCTCGGCCGGGGCTGCTCGGCCGGACCGAGCGTGGAGGCTCTCCGGGGCAGCTTCGGCTGCTTCTCGCCGGCTGCCAGAGGTTCCCCCAGCCCCCTTCCCCGCTGGGAAAACTGAGGCACGGAGCGAGGCTTGCCCGGGTCCTGGGAGAGGTGGGGGAGAGAGCGGGGCTGCCGGAGCGGGGCCCCCCCCCTTCCCCGGCAGCGGCTCTGGGAGCTTCATCCCCGCCTCCAGCCCGCCCCGCCGGGCTTGCCGGGACCGGGGGCGGCGGTCGGGACCCCGGGGCGCTGCGCGGCTCACCCCCACCCCCACCCCCCGCTCCTGCCTCAGTTTCCCCCGCTGTGCCCGGACGGGGCGGCCCCTCCCGGTCCCCGCCCCGGCCCCATCCCCGGTGGCGGCCCCCGCCCCGCCGCCGCGCAGCGCCCGCGGCCGCCGGGCCATGGAGCTCATCGAGCTGCGGGAGCTGCAGCCGGAGCCGCGGCCGGGCCGGGGCCGCCTGGAGCGGACCAACGCGTTGCGCATCAGCCCGGCCCGCCGGCCCGGCCCCGGCCCCGGCCCCGGCGCCGGAGCGCACCCCGACCCGCGGCTGACGGCGGCACCGGGCGCCGGGCACCGCTTCGAGCCGCGGCGCCGCGGGCTCCACACCTGGTGCGACCTCTGCGGGGACTTCGTCTGGGGCGGCGGCAGGAAGAGCCTCCAGTGCCGCCGTGAGTACCGCGACCCGGGCCTCCCGCCACCGGGCTTCCCCACCGGGCACCGGGCATCCTGGTAGTGGGCACCCATACCGGGCACCGGGTGTCCCACGACTGGGCACAGGCATCCCGGCGCTGGGCACCCGCACCAGGCACTGAGCGTCCCGGTACGGGGCACCCACACTGGGCACGGACATCTCAGTGCCGATTACCCCCACTGGGCATCAGGCATCCCAGTACCGGGCACCCCCACCGAGTACTGGGCATCCCCATACCGGGCACTCGCACCGGGCCTCCGGGAACCAGACACCCCCACCGGGCACCGGACATCCCGACAGTGGGCACCCACACCGGGCAGCCTGGTACCAAGTACCCCCACCAGCTTCCGGGCATCCCCGTACTGGGCACCGAGCATCCCACCCATCAGGCACCCACACTGGCCAGCCCAGGCGGGGAGCACAGGTGCCACGGTACCGGCCTGCAGCTTGGCGCAGCACCGTGTCCCACGTGGGTGCTGCCCCCTGGGCCCTCGGCACTGGCACAGCATGGGCAGGCAGCCGGCCCCGGGCACCGATACTGGCATCACACACCAGCCCTTGCCCCACCGGGCACCAGTACCCTCCCCGGCACAGTCGCTGACCCTGACACCCAGGGTCACGGTGGTGACACTGGTCCTGTCCCCGTCCCCAGACTGCAGCTTCACCTGCCACTACCGGTGCCGGGCCCTGGTGCGGCTGGACTGCAGTGGCCCCCCGGGCGCCGGCGATGAGGACGATGGCACGGAGCAGGCGCTGGAGAAGGACACCAATGTGGTAGGGCCTGGCCCGTGCCTGTGAGGGAGGGCGCGGGTGGGGGGTGGCCAACCTGGGGGCTGCCCGGGCTAAGGGTGGCTGTGCCGGGCTGTGCCATGCCGTGCCATGTGAGGCCATGTCACCTCATGCCAAGCTGTGCTGTGCCACATTGTACCGGGCCATGCTGTGCTGTTCCAGGCTATGCCACGCCGGGTTGTGTCATGCCAGGCTGGGCTTTGCTGCACCGTGCCGGGCTGTGCCGAGCCTTGCTGGGCTGGGCTGTGCTGTGTGAGGCTCTGCCATGCCAGACTGTGCCAAGCCATGCCGTGCCGTGCTGTGCCATGTCAGGCTATGCCAAAGCATGCCGGGCTGTGCTATGCCATGCTAGGCTGTGCCAAGCCGAGCCGGGCTGGCCTGGGCTGGGCTGCGCCGTGCCGGGCTGTGCCAAGCCACAGTGGGCTGGCCTGGGCTGCACCGCGCCACGCCACGCCGTGCCGTGCCGTGCCAAGCCGTGCTGGGCTGTGCCGTGCCGTGCCATGCCAGGCTACGCCGGGCCGGGCCGGGCCGACGCTGTGCTGCCCCGCACCGTGCCGTGCCCAGGCCGCGCTCGCCGGGCCGGGGCGGGGCACAGGCGGGTCCGGGCGGGCGGCGCCGGGCGCGGGTGAAATCACCGCCGGAAGCGGGACGGCGCCGCGCCGCCCCCGGCCCGCGTCAGCCCCACGGCCGGGGCGGGGCCGGGAGCGGGGCAGGGACGGGGACCGCGCTGAGCCGAGCCGGGGCCGGGACAGGGACCGCGATAGGCGCCGGGCCGAGCCGGGACCGGGACCGGGACACGCACCGCGATAGGGACCGGGCGGAGCCGAGCCGGGACAAGGACCGGGACTGTGCTGAGCCGAGCCGGGATAGGGACCGGGACCGGGACCGGGACCGGGCGGAGCCGAGGCGGGACAAGGACCGGGCTGAGCCGAGCCGGGAGCGGGAGCGGGCTGAGCCGAGCCGGGAGCGGACTGAGCCGGGCCCCGGCCCGGGGGCCGGCCGGGCTGGCGCGGGGCCGGGTGTGCCCGTGTGCCCGCGGGGCCGCGGGGCGGGCGGGTCGGGCCGCGGCCGCCGCCGTGGCCGTGGCCGTGCCCGTGGCCGGGGCCGGGGCGGGGGGCGGCGGGGCCGGGGGCTGCGGGGCGGCGGCGCTGGCGCTGCGGCGGGGCGGCGCGGGGGGCACGGGCGGCAGCACGGCGAGCAGCGGCTACTGCAGCCAGGAGGACTCCGACTCTGAGCCCGAGCTCTTCTACACCGCCCGCACCTCCCTCGGCCGCCGCCCGCGGCGCCGCCAGGTCGGTTCCCGGGCCGCCGGCCGTGACGTCATGGGGGAGCGGGATGACGTCAGCCGGGGGGAGCGTACCCCCCCCCGGCGGCTGGGTGCTGGGGGACAGGCGAGGGTGGGCTTGGTGCGGGGCCAGTTGTCGCCCCGCCGTGGGGAAAACATGGGGTAAGCACAGTCCTGCCATGGGGCAGGTGTGGGGTGAGCATGGCCCTGCTGTGGGGGCAAGAGTGGGGCTGAGCATGGCCCTGCTGTGGGGTGAGCATGGGGGTGAGCATGGCCCTGCTGTGGGGCAAGTGTGGGGGCGAGCGTGGCCGTGCCGTGGGACAGGGTGGCCCTGTCCGGTTGGATGTGGCTCTGTGGGGCGAGCGAGGCACAGTGGGGTGAGCGGGGCTTCGCTGCCTGGCACGGCCGCCCCATGGCCCCCAGGGGCTGGAGCTGCTCCCAGAGGGGGCAAAGGACAGTGCTTGGGGCTGCCGGGGTTAATCGCCCCCGGGGCAGCCTCACAGATGTCTCCTTCCCGCGGGGACCCCCAACAGGGTCCGGCAGTGCCCGCATGCCATGGGGTGGCCATCGGGGCTGGGAGCCCCAGGTGCTCGCCAGCCCCACGGCACCGTGGGGACACGTGCAGCTCTGCGTGGCGGCTCCGCAGCCCCATGTAAATACTCATTAGCGGGTACCGGTGGCGGGGATGCCAAGCCAGGATGCCTGGGTCTCCCCTGTGTGGGGCCGGCACTTTCAAGCGGGGTGCTGGTGGCACAGACAGGCTGCACCCCCAGCCTGTCCCTCCTGCCTCGAATCCCGGGTGTCCCCGTGGGTGCCCAGCCTGCCCTGCCACCCCAGTGCCAGGCTGGCGGCTGCCAGCGCTCTGCCTTGGGGACGCCTTTCTGATCTGGGGTGCCGGGAGGGGACACCTGGCCTCAGGGTGTCCTCGCAGTGGGTTCACACATCCCTGTGGCCCCCCGGGATGGGGACGAGGGCTGGGGGGTGTGGCTGGTGGCAGCGTCCCTCCTGGGGCCGCGGTGAGCTCAGCCATGCTTCCCCGGCACGGCCCAGCTCAGCACCAGCTGGGCTGATGCAACTCCACGCAACCGCCCGCGCGTGTGTCAGCCAGTGTTTCAGGGCCGGCTGGGAGGCAGCGGGATGCCGGGGAGGGCGGAGGGGTCCCCCCTGCTGCGGTGCCACTCAGCCCAGCCGCTGTCACGCAGGATGAGCCCAGCGAGTGGGAGAAGGCAGAGCTGGACCAGGCGCAGGTGGAGCAGCGGATCAAGGAGTACAACAGCCAGATCAACAGCAACCTCTTCATGAGCCTGGTACGGTGCCGGCGTGGGGCCGGGGGGGGGTCGCAGTGTCCTGCCCTGGCCCCACTCACCCCTGCCCTGGTGTCTCCCAGAACAAGGACGGCTCCTACACTGGCTTCATCAAGGTGCAGCTGAAGCTGGTGCGCCCCGTCTCGGTGCCGGCCACCAAGCGGGTCCCCTCCCTGCAGGCGGGGCGGCCGGGGCCGCGCGCCCAGGGGGTGAAGCGTCGCACGTCCTTCTACCTGCCCAAGGGGACCGTCAAGCACCTGCACATCCTCTCGCACACCCGCGCCAGCGAGGTCATCGACGCCCTCCTTCGCAAGTTCACCGTCGTCGACAATCCCCGCAAGTTCGCCCTCTTCGAGAGGTCCGAGAAGGATGAGCAAGGTAGCACCCCGGGGCGGCCCTGTCCCCGTAGCAGTGGCCATGGCCCCGTGGTGGCAGCTTCCCATGGGCGGCAGTGGCCCCGTGGTCAATGTCCCCGGGGCGGCGGTGTCCCCCATGGCGGCAGCATCCCCATGGCAGCAGCATCCCTGTAGCAGCAGCGTCCCCTGTGGCAGTGGTGTCCCCATAGTGGCAGCATCCCCACAGCAGCGGCATCCCCCTTCGGTGGCAGTGTTCCCTGTCGCCATGGGCATGTCCCCCATGGCAGTGGTGTTCTCCGTGGCGGTGGTGTCCCCATAGTGGCAGCATCCCTGTGGTGGCAGCATCCCTGTGGCAGTAGTGTCCCTCGTGGCAGTGATGTCCCCATAGTGGCGGTGTCCCTGTGGGGATGTCCCCCCCCCGTGACGCCTGGCCACCGTTGCAGTGTACCTGCGGAAGCTGGCGGACGAGGAGCAGCCCCTGCGGCTGCGGCTGTTGGCCGGCCCCAGCGAGAAGGTGCTCAGCTTCGTCCTGAAGGAGAACGAGACCGGGGAGGTGAACGTGAGTGCGGGGACGGGGAGGGGACTGGCACCCACACCCCCCGGGGGGACGTGGCCGTGGGGGGACGACGGCACGTCCCCAGTGCGATGGCAGCCCATGTGCCCGCAGTGGGACGCCTTCACGCTGCCGGAGCTGCACAACTTCCTGCGCATCCTGCAGCGGGAGGAGGAGGAGCACGTGCGCCAGCTGCGGCACCGCTACGCCCGCTGTCGCCAGAAGATGCAGGAGGTGCTGGCCACGCGCACGCCGGGGTGACCGCGCCAACCGCGCCCACGGCCAGCCAGCGCACCGGGACCCTCGCCCGCCGGCGGGTGGGGGCACCGGGGAGGGGGGTGGAGAGGGGCGCCCCGGGACCCACTGGGCCGTCACAGCCCCCATGGGGCTGGCCCAGGGAGCGGGCGTCCCCGGGAGGAGTGAGCGTCCCCGGGGGGTGTGGGTGTCCCCGGGGGAGCGAGTGTCCCTGGGGGGAAGCAGGGCGTCGAGCACCAATAAAGGCATCTGGGTGACGAGGCCTGGCCCGCGGCGTGTCCTTGGTGGGGCGGGCTGGGGCTGGGGCTGGGGCGGGAGGGGACACGACGACCCCCCGGTGCCGTTGGGGGTGGGGCGCCGGCACGTGGCGCGGGGCTCGAGCTCGCGGCCCCGCGGTTCCCGCCCCCGGGGTTCCCGCCGGCGCCCGGCGGGGAGGAGGGCACGCCCCCTGCCGCTCTCACGTGACGCGGGCGCTTCCTCCCTCCCGGGTCACGCGCGGGGGGCGTCGCGGGCGCCGGAAGTGTCGCAGCGCGGCGGCGGCGCACGCAGGGAGGCGCTCTGTCGGCGTCGCCGGGCGGCTCCGGGCCGCTTCCCCCCCCCGCCCCCCGTCTCCCCCCGCTCCCGCCGCCGCCATGGGCGCCAGCGGCTCCAAGTCGCGGGGTCTGTGGCCCTTCGCCTCCCCGGCGGCGGGCGGCGGCGGCGCCGAGGGCCCCGGCGGGCAGCAGGCCCTGGCCCGGGCGCGGGCCGCGCGCGCTGCCACCCCCTTCGTCTTCACACGCCGCGGGTGAGAGGCCGAGGGGCGGGGGGGGGACGGGGACGGACGGACGGTTGCCATGGCAGCGAGGGGGGGCCTCCTCCGCCGCTGGGTCGGTGCAGGCCTGCCCGGCGCGGCGGGACAGGCCCTGGCCTTCGGCGGGAGCCGGGGGACGAGGGGGCAGCCGCTGAGCCGGCAGCGGGTGGCCGCTGCAGCCCTCCCAGGGCTGGTGGTGCCGACCCGTCCCAGCTCCCTTCCCTGCTCGGGGCGCGGGAAGCCGGCAGCCGTCGGCAGGCTCTTACCTACCCGCCTCCCCTCTCCTCTCGCCAGCTCCATGTATTACGATGAGGACGGGGATCTCGCCCACGAGTTCTACGAGGAGACAATCGTTACAAAGAATGGGAGGAAGCGTGCCAAGCTGAAGAGGATCCACAAGAACCTGATACCTCAGGTAGCATGTGGAGAAGGGGGGGGAAAGTTGAGTGCCAAAGCATCACGGGGACTTCGTCCCGGCTTTGCCTTCTCCCTCGGGGCACCTTCTTGCCAGGGAGGTGAAGGCTTTCTGCTCACGCCCCCCAGCTCCTGCCTCGGAGCCGTGGCTCCTGTGTGTCCTGGCTCACATCCATGTCACCTAGCGAGGCTGTAGCAGGAGAGGGAGAGCTGGTGACACCCTCCAGCCCCTCTTTCCAGGGAGAAGCGGTGCCCCAGCCCTTTAGAGCTGCCAGGCTGGGGAAGATAGCTCAGCTGGGTGTGTGTTGTGGGGTGCAGAGTGCCAGGTGGCCCTGCACGGCCATGGCGTCCCATCACTGACCACCTTCCCCAAGGTGCGGGGTGCTGTGTTTGCTCAGCCACTGTCACGTCACTGCGGAGGGCCAGGCCCTGGTTTCGGGAGCAGCAGCCAAAGCCCGTCACCCGCTGATGCGAGTGTGCACGTTCCCCCCAACTGCTCGGTAGTGACAGCGGTGTTGATAGCTATGCGTTTTGCACTTCAGTGCAAAAGTCTCCTCTTAAAATAGGCAGCTGGGGTGAAGCCGGGCAGGGGCTGGGACGCCGACTGAGGGTCTCGGTGCAGGAGGAGGATAGCCTGCATGTAGGGAAGCTTCTGGGGGCATAAATTGAGAAAAGGGAGGATCAAACCAGGGCTGGAGAGAGACCCTGCAGGAGTCTTTCCTAAGGAAGCAGAAAGGCACAGCTCTAGCGAGCACCTGGGGCAAGCCGTTGGTTTGCTCCGAGGGGTGAGCAGTCCCCCAGTGGGATGGGACCCCTCTGAGTGCTGCGCAGGCAGTTATGGAGGGAAGGATTCAGCGCCGCTCCACGGGCTGGCGTTCTTGCAGAGGCAGGCTTGGACTGTGGGACTGACTCCTCGTCGACGTGGGTTGAAACCTACCTGGTTGGAAAGCTCGGCTGAGCTGGAGAGAGCAGGCTCCGAGCCCCCGCTCCCGCTCCACCCCCTGCCCCCCACCTGCCAGCGGGTCGTCGGGGTGCTGTAACAGGAGAAGGCTTGGACGGAGCATGGGAAAGGCGCCTGTAGCTGGCGTGGAGGGAGCGTGCATTCAGCAGCCTCCCCTCTGGATAGAAAGCTGCTTTTCTTGTGCGCCAGCTGCCCTGGCTGCTTTCTCTCAGAGAGCTCTTTTCATTCTTTTAAATCCTGTGAATGAAAGGTGCCGGATGAAAAGCCCAGACGGCCAATATCTGCCAGTCACGCACCAGCTGCTGCACGGGCAGTGCCTGGCAGAGCAGCTCCCTCCTTTCTCGCCCTGCTGAGCTCCGGACCGGCCATGTGTGGCAGCCAGCCGCGCCTCTCTCGGCTCTCCAGGGACAAGTTCGAAGGGCAAAGTGCTTTCACTTTGCCTGCTGCTGTTCAGACGTACCTGGCGTCACGGCGGCTTTACAGACTCACGTTCCTCGAAGGCATGATGTCACCTCTGTACGGGGTGACTTGCAGGGCTTGGGGCTGTTGTTTGGTGGTCTCCCCTGCTCACCACTCTGACTCTTCTTTCAGGGCATAGTGAAACTAGAGCACCCTCGCATTCACGTGGATTTCCCGGTGATCATCTGCGAGGTGTGAGTCGCCAGACGTTGCTGCCTGTGGGTGGGAGGCCCTGCCCCACCACCCCCAGCCTCACCAGGCGAGGCTGCGTCGTGTTCCCACCCGAGGAGGACTCTGGGCGCAGCGGGGACGGCGGCTCTCCCCTCGCCCAGAGGTGAGGCGGGACGGAGCGGGCAGGGCTGGGCTTGGCTAGCCCTCCTCGCAGGAGATGGGTGACCTTGTGCAACGACTGCTTACAAACATCCTCGCTTGAGTCAGAAGACTAAAATACCTTTTGTAGCCTCTAGCCGACATTTGATGGGTAACTGGAACTGCAAACGAGCTGCTGTGTGTGAGCTGTTAAAGGGAGAGCGAGCCTGCACTTCTCACCAGACAAAATCCCCTGCTTCTCAGGTATGCAGCCCAGGGAGAGCCAGGGCAAGGTAACGCGCTGCCCGGGGCCCCGAGATCCCTCGGGCCCGGTGGTTAGATGGCCAGTGTTGCGGCATGTCGCTTGACACAGGTGTTACGTGATGCTCCCCGGGGCGGGTCTGTTGATGGAGGATGAAGGCTAAGGGGGGGCCTGGTCTTGAAGCACGTCCAGCTGGCTGCTGCGCTCCTCTTGGGAAGGGGATGGAGATCAGATGCCGCTGTCTTGGACCTCGGTCTCTTCCTCCTGTGCGTTTCCCTGCTTATGCTGGCTCTGGGCAGGTTGGCTTCGCTGCTGCCCGCAGTCCCTCTGCCCACAGGAGATCTCTGCAGTCTGTGGCCACTGCTGGCGGCAGCGAGGTCCCCAGCGCTGCAGCGGACTCGCCTCCCCCGTTAGCAAGCTGGCTCCTGCCGAGCACAGTCCCTCACCCGCTGCGGGGCCAGGCTGCTGGGCAAGGCGTCTCCTTGTAACGTCCTCACCCCCCGCTCCCGTCTTGAACGTACCTCCCGGTGGGGTGGGCCTTGACAGAGCCGAGCAGGAAGGAAATCATTTCTTCCCTCCCCGTCCCCCGAAAACAATCGATCGGTGTGCCTGCCCCGGCTTGGAAATCTCCCTGGCGATGTGAACTAGGGTTCCTCCCGTGTCCCAGCTGGCGGCAGGAGGAGAAACGTGATGCACTTTAAAGGGAGGCTTTCTGCTCTGTCTCAGAAGGTCCTGCTCTTTTCTCCTCTTTCCTCCCGCTTGAGAAGGTCGAGGTCACCTTGGCAGCACCGAAAAACCTCACCCCTGCGTGCAGGCCCCGAGTCAGCTGCTGCAGGGCCGGGGAAGGGCCTGACCTGTACCGCCCCTCGCCAGCACTAGGAGCCACTGCCTCCCTGCTCGGCCGGCCCCGGCCCCGGCGGGCAGAGGAGGACCGGCTGCGGGGCAGCGGGCGCAGCTTTAAACTGGGTCAGAGCCTGCTCCCCACAGCAGCCGGCTCGGCTTTCCTCCTCTTTCGTTCCAGAACTTATTTACTTTCTAAGCACTTCAGACGTTTGCTACCTCGATTTTTAATTTAAGCCGCTGGCACTTGGCTGCCAGCCCTGTCGGTGTCTACGTTGGATGTATCCATCCCCGCGCCCTCTGAGAGCCGCCCGGGCGCGGGGCCACATTCCCGGCTTCGGGGAGATAACAGCGGCGTGGCTGTTGCCGTCTTCCTGTCACCACCTCTTCCCTCTGCGTCCCCCCCACCCGCTGTTCCCGTCGACAGGAGCGAGCACGGAGGGTGAAGCACGGAGGGTGAAGCGGATGTGCTGGCTGCCGCCGGGCAGGGAAGCGGGCAGGGCTGGGCAGGGCTCCGGCAGGGAGCTCGTCTACACTGTGATGCTGGGCGCTTCTTTCGACATCTTTTGTTCTCCTGCTTGCTTGAAAGAGTCTTGTCTTAAAACAATCCCCCACTGAAGTGTTTCTTATTCGCACCGCCTGCTCTCGAGTTTGTCCCGGGCCGGATCTCCCTGGGAAGGGCATCCCTCGGGCCCCGCAGGAGAGCAGGGACTGCTGTCCCCAGGAAGAGGAGAGAAAGCTGCGGCCGGGCTGCCTGCGCCCCCTCGCCCTGCTGCTGTCTGAGGGCGCGGGAAGCTGCACCGAACCCGCCTCGGGTACGGGGGAAGGCGGAGGAGGAGTGGGGAGGGGGCCGGTGCTGTTTGCCTGCCCCAACGGGGAGCCCCTCGCCTGGCTACCGGCCAAAAATCTGCTGACAAGGCAGGGGCCGAACCCCGGGGGGGGTAGAGACCGAGACGGGCTTAGTAAGGATGCTTTTGTCCTCTCTGACAGGCTGCTCACCCTTCCCCCAGGGCGTTAAACATGCTTTCCCCCAAAAAACACGCCTTCTCCCCACCACCACCACCCGGCCCCCTGTCACCGGAGCGGCAGCGAACCTCCGCAGGCTGCCAACAAGCTGCGTCCTGCCCCGCTTCTTCCCAGGCTGGTCCCCCGAGCCGCCAGCCCCCGGGCCTCCTCCACTCCGCCGGCCTCCAGCCCTCCTGCAGCAACAGGGCCTTGGGAGCACCTGGAGGGATCTTAAAAATGTGAAGGTTGCTGTAAATAGTATCTGTGTCCACTGTGGTGTTGGAGCAAGCAAAAAAAAAGAAAAGTTTTCCTTTTTTTTTTTTTTTTTTTTTGACGATTCCTGTGCGACGTTGTGCTTTCCCGTGTGGATGTGTAGCCGAACCGTACTCACTGACACTAGGCTCCTTGCTCCTCAAGTGTGTGGGTAGGACCCATGGGTTTGGGAAACGTACACTATTTATGGTCCTTCCTCCCGGTGCATCTGTCCACTTTTGCTAAATTTCAATAAAATTATTTGTAGAGCCCGCAAGTCCAAGAGCTGTCTTACTGGGGAGGGCGGGTGGGCGAGCGGCTGTGCCCGTGGGTGGAGGAAGGAGATGCTGGAGAGCTGAGGGGAGCTGGGCTTTGCCATGCCGGTCTGTTTGCTGCCGGCGCTTTGAGCCCCCTGTTTTTTTGGGAGGGGGGTGTTTGTGCACG
Source organism: Aptenodytes patagonicus (assembly GCF_965638725.1). Taxonomy (NCBI): domain Eukaryota; kingdom Metazoa; phylum Chordata; class Aves; order Sphenisciformes; family Spheniscidae; genus Aptenodytes; species Aptenodytes patagonicus. The sequence continues at coordinate 6,548,485 of NC_134956.1, forward strand.
CGTGACTGAACTGGTGGTGAAGGAGCCGTGAGTCACGGCCATTTCCAGGTGCTCCAGTTTGGCACGTGGCGCTGGCAGGAGTTGGTGGCTTTGTCGGGCTGTGACTCTCCTTGTAGCTGCCATGACATCCTTTAAATACATAACTAAAATGAGTTTATAAAAATACATGTAATTTTCTTGTTCAGCCCAATAGGGTTGGAGCTCAGGCCCCTCTCCCCTCCCATGTGGGGTGGGAGGTCTGGAGGGACCTGGGCGTCGCGGGCAGCCCAGCCTCAAGCCGACCTCTTCCCATCCCTCCGCCCGGGCCCCGCGGGGGGCAGGATCCGCCTGTCCGCTCCTTCATCGCCTGCCCTGCCAAATCAGTGCCTCATTAATCACCGCGGCCTGATGACTTTCTCGAACCCGGTGTGACCCCATGCCGGGATGCCGCCCGTCCCCTGAGCAGTGCCGGCTGTCCGTGGGGCAAGCGTGATCTCACTTTGTACCCCGCGTCCTGCCCCCGGCCGCCCTGCAAATGTTTTCCTGCGGCCGCAGCCACCTCTCATCATTTCCTCCGCGCAAGCCGGCTCGGAAACGAGCCGCTGACGAAAGCTGTAACGAGAGTGAGTGGTGCGGCGTGTCCTGCCAGGGCTTCGGCTTGCGGGGGACGACGCTCTGAGACTTTTGCCCATTGATCCGTAGGGGCCCCAACCCCAGGAGGGACGGATTGCGGTGGCCTCGAGGGGGACTGGGTGGCTGCCCAGGGCGTTACGGCTCGGCGAGGTTAAACAAGGCGGTGGCTGTGGCTCGCTGGCCCTGTGAGCATCTCCATGTCCGCCGGGGCCACCCCACTCCCCCTCCTGCCGCCCGTGGGGCAGGGCCGTGCCTGCAGCCCCCGGCCCGGGGCAGAGGCGGGTGCCAACCTCCCTTCCTGGCCCTGCGGCCACTCTGTCACCAAGCCGAGCTCCTCTCGCGCCTTGCCTGGACCTGTCTTGCACAAGCGGATGTAACTAACGCCCCGTTACCTGGCATCCACGAGGGATTCGCAGCCGGCCGGCTGCCTGCGTGGGGCAGCTCGCCTGCTCGGCTCACCCCAGCCGCTGCCCACCTCCACTGCCCTGTGCCCCTCTCCGCTCTTGTGCCCGGCTGGGAACGGCTTAAAATCATCTCATGCTCAGCAGGGCGAGACGTCCAGCTGCCCCCTCCCAAAATCCAGGGTCTTCCTTGTGGGAAGCGAGGAGAGAAACAGAGGCAGGTGATGCTGAGCCCTCCTGAGGGGACGGCAGCGAGAAGCTGCCTTGTGTTGAGGACTTCCAGCCCCCCCGGCAGCGGAGAGTCATGACCCCTCCAGCCACTCCGCTGCCGGTGGGGCTGGTTACCTTCGGCACGCAAGGCTGCAGAGGATGGAAAATTTTAGGCATTTCTGCTGCCGGCGAAGGGAGCCTGTTTACTGCCCGGAGGGGAAGGGCAGCGCCCGCCAGCCCTGGGATTTCTTGGCTCCCCGCAATCTCCCCCGAGGGTTTTGGCAGCCAACGCCCGGCCGGTGGCCGACCTTCCCTGCCCCTTTCTCGGCCGGTGCCCAGCATTGCCTGTGGGCCGGGCCGAGCCATGGGGTGCAGCCTGGGTTTAGAGCGGCTGGCTGGGACACCGTGCCCATCCCCGGTGGTACTGTCACCCTCGCGGTGGGAGCTTCATCACAAAAGCTGGCAGCCGAGCGGGTCCCACTAACTGAAGCCATCTGCGGGTGCCCGCGGCACTGGGCTTGGCACCACCGGCACCGGGGGCTGGCACCGAACAATGCTGGGCTTGGCGCTCCCGCCCGCTCCCTGGGGAGCTGGCGGGTGGCTGGGGAGCGCTTCCGCAGATTCAGCCCTGTTTCCTTCCCCCGCTGGCCCCGGCACACCCTCGCGCTCCGGCGCTTCCTCCGCAGGGGCACCCTGATGGCCCCCAGCCCACTGGGGCCAGCCCTGGCCAGAGCAGGCGGGGGACAGGCAGGACATGGGGACGGCCACACTGCCAGTCCCTGAGCCCTGCCTGTCCCACTGCCCGCCTGGGGGACCCACCGGAGCCTCGACTGCGCCCCGGGAAGGAAGCCCCCCCCAGTCCTGCTGCGCCTGCGGCCCCTCTTGTCCCCCTCAGACAGGAAACGCGCGGGACCGCGGCTGAGTCAGCAGCACCGACTGCCCCGGCCCCGCACAGGACGTCCTGCCCGGCACGGCACTGCCCCGGGGACAGCACCGCCCTGGGGACACCGCTGTTCTGGGGACACTGCTATCCTGGGGATACCACCATACCAGGGACATCACCGTCCTGGGGACAGCACCGCCCTGGGGACACCGCTGTTCTGGGGACACTGCTATCCTGGGGATACCACCATACCAGGGACATCACCGTCCTGGGGACAGCACCGTCCCGGGGACACCGCTGTTCCGGGGACACTGCTATCCTGGGGATACCACCATACCAGGGACATCACCGTCCTGGGGACAGCACCGCCCTGGGGACACCGCTGTTCCGGGGACACTGCTATCCTGGGGATACCACCATACCAGGGACATCACCGTCCTGGGGACAGCACCGTCCCGGGGACACCGCTGTTCCGGGGACACTGCTATCCTGGGGATACCACCATACCAGGGACATCACCGTCCTGGGGACAGCACCGTCCTGGGGACACCGCTGTTCTGGGGACACTGCTATCCTGGGGATACCACCATACCAGGGACATCACCGTCCTGAGGACAGCACCGTCCCGGGGACACCGCTGTTCCGGGGACACTGCTATCCTGGGGATACCACCATACCAGGGACATCACCGTCCCGGGGATACCACCGTCCCGGGGACACCGCTGTTCCGGGGACGCTGCTATCCTGGGGACAGCACCCCTCTGGGGACACCACTGCCCTGAGGACATCACCATTCCGGGGTCACCACCATCCTGGCGACACCACCATTTCGGAGTGACCGTGATCCTGGGGACACCGTCACCCTGGGGACACCACCATTCTGGGGTCACCACCATTTTCGGGTCACCACTGTCCTGGGGCCACCCCCCCCCCGGGGACACCGTCTTAGGGTCACCACCCTTTCGGGGACCCCCTCCGCCCCGCCGAGCGCCGCAGCCCCGCGCGCCCCGCGGCGCCCCCTGCCGGCGGCCCCCCCGCCCCCGCCCCGCCCCCTTCCGCCGCGCGGGGGGCGGGGCCTCCCGGGCCGTACCAAGCGTAGCGGGACGGGGGGTGACGCGCCTCGCCCGGTGCCGCCGCCCCACGGAGGGGTGTGTGTGGGTGGGGGTCCGCTGCCGGTCCGCGCCCCCGAGACCCCGCAATGGTCCGCGCCGCCACCCCGGCGGGCCGCGGTCGGGGCGGGGCCGGTCGGGGCGGGGAGCGGCGCCCCCGCGGGTGGTGCGCGCCGGGGAGGTTTAAAGCGGGCGGCGGGGGGGAGGCGGCGCCGGTGGGAGCGCACGGCGGGGGATGGCGTGAGCCGAGGTGAGACCCGGGCGAGGGAGCAGAGCAGAGCGGAGCGGGGTGGGGTGGGGTGCGGGGCCGCGCCGCGCCCCGGCGCTTTGTGTGCCGGTCTCGGACAAAGGCGGCGCCGCGCCGGCACCCGGGGGAGCGGCGGGGAGCAGGAGCGGGGGGACCCGGAGCGGCGGGGGGGGGACCGAGACCGGGAGCGAGGGGAAGTGGAGGCGGAGGGGACGGGAACCGGGACCGAGGGCGGGCGGAGCCGCTTGGGACCGGGGTCCCCAGGAGCCAGCCCCCGGGGGCTCTGCCCGCACTCCCCGGGACCCATCTACCCTGGGTGGGGGTTGTGGGGAAGGGACTTGGGGCAGGGTCTGCCTTGGGGGGGTGCGGGCAGAGCCGCCCCCTGCTTGCACCCCCCTCCTAACCCCCCTCTCCCCGCTGCCCCCAGGCCCCCGTTGGGCAGGATGCGCGGGGGCTGCGTGGCGGCGGTGGCCCTGCCCTGGCTGGCCCTGCTGGCCCTGGCCTGGCAGCCCCCCGAGAAGCCGTCGGCTGCCCCCCTGCTCACCCGCCGGCCCTTCCTGGTGGCCTGGAATGTGCCCACCCAGGACTGCAAGCCCCGCTTCCAGGTGTCCCTCGACTTCAGCCTCTTCGACCTGCACGCCTCCCCCAATGAGGGCTTCGTGGGGCAGAACCTCACCATCTTCTACAAGGAGCGCCTGGGGCTCTACCCCTACTACACCAGCCAGCGTGTGGCCGTCAACGGCGGCGTCCCCCAAAACAGCAGCCTGTCTGAGCACCTCGCCCGTCTCCAGGAGGGCATCAGCAAGTACATCCGCTCGCCCGCCAAGGAGGGGCTGGCCGTCATCGACTGGGAGGAGTGGCGGCCCATCTGGGCTCGCAACTGGAAGCCCAAGGACATCTACCGGGAGGTGTCTCAGCAGCTGGTGTACGAGCGGCAGCCCACCTGGTCCCGCGAGGAGGTGAACAAGCAGGCGGTGTTCGAGTTCGAGTCGGCCGCCCGGCAGTTCATGGTGAGCACCCTGCGCGTGGCCAAGAGCTTCCGCCCCAAGCAGCTCTGGGGGTACTACCTCTTCCCCGACTGCTACAACCACGACTACAGCAAGAACAAGGAGAGCTACACCGGGCAGTGCCCAGATGTGGAGAAGACACGCAACGACCAGCTGGCATGGCTCTGGAGGGAGAGCATGGCCCTCTACCCCTCCATCTACCTCGACCTGCTCCTGGCATCCACCCCCAACAGCCGCAAGTTCGTGCGGGCGCGGGTGATGGAGGCCATGCGCATCTCGCAGCAGCACCACGACGGCTACTCGCTTCCTGTCTTTGTCTACACCCGGCCCACCTACATCCGCAAGCTGGATGTGCTCAGCCAGGTAGGGCTGTGCCACTGGGATGTCATCCCAAGCCCTGGGCGCCTGGGCTCTGGGGTCAGCTGAGGTGGTCCCTGTGCCTGTGTCCCATCCTGGTCCACAGAGTGGGATGGCTCTGGAGGCCGGTGGCTGCTTTCATGGTGTCACCAGCACCCTGTGGTTTGGCTGTCCTCATGTGGGGTGGGAAGCAGCATCCTTTGGCATGGGCTTGGCTCTGGGGACCAGGAGGGGTGCCTGGCCCTGCCTCCCTTCCTCGGGGGGTGGGGGGGCAGTCACAGTGTGAGGACCCCCAGCTCAGCCCCTCTGTGGGTGGATATTAGGGTGCCACAAACCGTCTGTCCCCCTGCCCCTATGGGCAAGTTCTCTGACAGCAGGACCGGCACCAATGGTCACCATCACCAAGGAAGCACCTGGGAGGTGCTGCAGGACTCCGGGGTCCCGGCAGCTGGGACCCCAGGGTACATGAGCCCACAGCCCCTGTGCTGTGCTGGCTTAGCCCCTGAGGAGGAGGGTGGTGGTGGGGAGCCCTGTCCCCAAGGAGCTGGGACAGTCACCTCTTCCCATGCCCTGGAGCAGGGATGGGTCTTGCCTCCTTGACCCTGCAGCGGGCTCTCTGGGGTGCACTGTGCTGGGGAGTGTGGGTGCTGCGTGGGGTCCATGGGCACTGACCGGGCTCTGTCCCTGCAGCTGGACCTGATATCCACCATTGGAGAGAGTGCGGCGCTGGGTGCAGCTGGGGCCATTTTCTGGGGTGACGCGGACTACACCAAAAACCGGGTAGGTTTGGGGTCAGTGTGCTCCAGGGGTGGTAGCTTATGGGTGGGAGGTCATCTGCCTCCAGAGGGGGACCAGTGGCTTGAGGCTGGGGCATTTATCTGGGGTGCTTCTTTCCCTGGGGCACCCCAGCATGCCCCTGATGCCCCCCTTTCCCCAGGACTCATGCCAGATCATCAAGAACTACCTGGAGGGGGACCTGGGCCGCTACATCGTGAATGTCACGACGGCGGCACAGCTCTGCAGCACAGCGCTGTGTCAGGGCCGGGGCCGCTGCCTGCGCCAGGACAGCACTGCTGATGTCTTCCTCCACCTCAACTCCACCAGCTTCCAGCTGCGGCGCCGGGATGGGAACCACCCCCAGCGCCCCCTCTTCTGGGCCGAGGGCCAGCTGTCCCTGGCTGATACACTCTTCCTACGGACCCACTTCCGCTGCCACTGCTACCAGGGCTGGCAGGGCAGCGGCTGCCAGGTGCCTGCTGGCCCCCGCAGTGATGCCCCTGACCCCCTGGCACCGCTGGGACTTGGGGTGCTGTTGCTGCTTGCAAGCTGGTGCTAACCTCCCCCTGAACTGAGCTGGCCCCCCTGCCCCCCCAGCACCCCCTTTCTGTGGCGGTGTAGGGGACCTATTTAAGATATCCCTACCCTGCCTGTGAGGCAGCTCGTTATGGGGGGCTGCCCCTCACTGTGGGGGGAGAGCTGTGTGGTTGCCCTACCTCTGCCCTCCCTGCTGCTGGGCAGGTGCCCCCCATGGGGATGGGGGGGGGGGGGGGGGCCTCTCCTGTTGTAAGGAGAGGGATGGGGGCGAGGGGGGCATGGGGGCAGGGAGTGGGTGCTGTGTGGTGCTGAGCCCCTGTGCGCTGCCCCACACCGAAGTGCTTTACCTCGAATAAAGCTGGGCTGAGTGTAAGTGGGGTGTGGGCTGATTTGGGGGGGGGGGGGGGAAGAGGGCACAGGTCACCCTACTGTTGCCTAACCCTGCTCCCAGGCATAGCCTCCCTGGGGTGGGGTGGGGTGGGGGGCCGGGGGTGGGTGTGCGCTGGGGGGAGGCGCTGCAGGGGTTGGAGCCTCCCCCGCCGGGCCGCGTGGTGGCCGCGGGGTGCAGCCACGGCCGGGCCACCCACGTGGAGGCTGCCGCGGGACCGCCCCGGGCCCTCCTTGGCCACGCCTTCTGCCGCAGACTCCGCCCAGGCCGCGCCTTCGGCCGGGCTCCGCCCCCCTGGGCTGTCGGCGGGCTTCCCCCGGCGTGGCCACACCCCCGGGCTGCCTTGGCCACGCCTCCCGCCGGAGACACGCCTTCGGCCCCGCCCCGCGGAGCGTGGGCCGCGGGCACGGCAGGATCCGGGCTGCGGGTGTGGAGCCCCCCGGGAGCGGGACAGCCGCGTGGGGACACCGTCCTGTGCGCCACGGCCGGGGGTGGGTACAGCCCTGCGGGGGCCGGGGACACCCCTCTGCCGCGAGTGTCCCTGAGCGCCGCTGTCCTGTGCCACGCGTGTCCCCGAGCGGTGCCCTCGCGTGGCTCCCGTCCCCCTGCCACGGTGTCCCCGGCGCAGCCCTGCTCCGCCTTTGCCCGTGCCCTTGCAGCCGCTCCCGGTGCTGCCCCGTTCTCGGGGTGCCCGTGGGCACAGCCGCCTTCCTGCCAGCGCCCTCGGCTGCTCTGCGCGGCCCCAAACCGTGCCCTCCCGTGGCTGCTGTCCTGTGCCCCGAGTGTCCCCAAACCGTGCCCTCCCGTGGCTGCTGTCCTGTGCCCCGAGTGTCCCCAAACCGTGCCCTCCCGTGGCTGCTGTCCTGTGCCCCGAGTGTCCCCAAACCGTGCCCTCCCGTGGCTGCTGTCCTGTGCCCCGAGTGTCCCCAAACCGTGCCCTCCCGTGGCTGCTGTCCTGTGCCCCGAGTGTCCCCAAACCGTGCCCTCCCGTGACTGCTGTCCTGTGCCCTGAGTGTCCCCAAACCGTGCCCTCCCGTGACTGCCGTCCTGTGCCCTGAGTGTCCCCAAACCGTGCCCTCCTGTGGCTGCTGTCCCCACGCGTGCATGTCCCCAGACGGTGCCCTCCTGTGCCACCACCGTTCGCCGGGCTGTGTCCTGCCAGGTCCTGCCCGATGCTGTGAGCTTCCTCCCAGCAGTGCCCTCCTCCCGCCATCCGATGGCTGATGCCCTGCACTTCCCCAGAGGCGCCCGCCCGGCGCAGCCCACGTCCGTCACCGTGACCTTGCCCCCCTCCACCCCGCCCGTGTCTGTTTGTCTTTCCAGCCCAGCTCATCGCCGGCCAGTCACTGGGTGTTGACTCTGCGCATTCCGCCCCAGCCGGGCCCGCCGCTGCCAGCCATTAACCGGGGCTGGCACGCTGCCTCCCCACTGCGTGGCTGCCGTGCTGGGCTCCGGCTGCTGATAACTTTGGGGACGTCAAGTGAGGGGGTGGGAGAGGCCCCGGGTGACTGGCACCGCTCGGGGACCAGGGTGTGGATTAATGCTGGCCCCAGCTTGGGCTGGGGATAAAAGCGTTGAGGTCTGCCCAGGTCTCAACCCGTCTCGGCTCTCCCCAGGCAGCTCCGGGACCCATCCTGTGCCTGCCAGCACCATGGCATCGGGGTGGCCCTGCTGGGTCCTTCTGCTGCTCCTGCCTGCCCTGGCCCACGCCGGTGGGCCTGGCCCCGTCCTCGTCAACCGCCCCTTCGTCACCATCTGGAACATCCCCACCGAGCGCTGCGCCAAGAAGTACGATGTCACCCTCAACTTGGAGATCTTTGATGTGTTGGCCAACGACCAGCAGTCCTTCATCGGGCAGGACATCACCCTCTTCTACAGCAAGGAACTGGGGCTCCTCCCCTACTACACATCCGAGAGGATGCCAGTGAATGGGGGGCTTCCCCAAAATGCCAGCCTGCAGGCCCACCTCCACCACGCCACCCGGGACATTGAGGTCACCCTGCCCAGCCCTGCCTACGGCGGGCTGTCCGTCATTGACTGGGAGAAGTGGCGCCCGCTGTGGATCCGCAACTGGGGCTCCATGGACATCTACTGGCAGAAGTCAGAGGAGCTGGTGCGGCAGCAGCACCCACAGTGGCCCCCCAAGCTGGTGAAGGAGATGGCCAAGCGGCAGTTTGAGCAGAGCGCCCGCAACTTCATGGAGCAGACCCTGCAGCTGGGCGAGACCCTCCGTCCCGACAGCTATTGGGGTTTCTACGGCTTCCCCAACTGCTACAACAATGACTTTGACAGCCTGCCCTACACCGGGACGTGCCCGGTGGTGGAGCAGCAGAGGAACAAGGAGCTGTGGTGGCTCTGGGAGAGCAGCCGGGCGCTCTACCCCAGCATCTACCTGCCCCCTCGCTTCAACGGCACCAACAAGGCACTCGCCTACGTCCGGCACCGCGTGGCCGAGGCCTTCGCCGTCCAGCGTGGCATCCTCAATGATGGCATCCCCGTCCTGCCCTACTCCCAGATCGCCTTCGACTGCACCGTCGACTTCCTCTCCCAGGTGCTGGGGATGTGGGGACAGTGGGCACGTCTTGGGCTGATGGGTTGGCGCCAGGGAGTCTTTAGCTCTGCCGGGGCGATGTCGGGTCTTTGGGCACCATTGACTTCTCCTCTCCCCTTGGGTGCAGGAGGACCTGATGAACACCATCGGGGAGACTGCGGCTCAGGGCGCTGCTGGCATCATCCTCTGGGGCAGCCTCAACTACAGCACCTCCAAGGTGAGTGCAGTGGGTGGCACCGCGCCACTGGCCGCGGGAACCCCCCATTCCCCAGCCGCACAGGGCTGTGACACCACGTACTGTTGCAGGAGATGTGCCTGAGGCTGAAGGGCTATTTGGAGGGGCCCCTGGGCCACTACATCGTCAACGTGACGGCCAGCGCTGATATGTGCAGCCAGAGCCTGTGCTCTGGCCAGGGCCGCTGCGTGCGCCAGGAGAACAAGCAGGGCTTCCTCCACCTCGACCCCTTCCGCTTCACCATCGACCTGCAAGTCGGCAAGCCCTGGCTTGTGGCCCAGAACCTGGAGTCCGGTGACGATGTCTCCCGGCTGGCTGAGGAGTTCACCTGCCAGTGCTACGACAAGTGGCAGGGACCCCGCTGTGACACCCAGGGCTTCGCCAAGTGACCTCCCCCCCCACACACACACACCGGGGACACCTGGGCAGGCAGGGTGACACCACCCTGCGCCCCAGCACCCTCGCCGTGGGGTTAGGAACCTGACTGTGGGGATGCTAATAAAACCAGTAGGCACCCGCAAGCGTCTCCTTGTCTTCCGCTGTGGCATGTTTTGGGGTGGGAGGGTCCCCCAGCGACACCGGCAGTGCCTTGCAATGCTGCCAAGGGCTGTGCATTGGGCCGGGGGGTCTGGGAGTGTAACGCCTCAGAGAAGCCAGAAAAAAAGAGGAAAATTTATGGGAAAAGACGTAGGAAGGGGGATAACGGGGGAAGAGGATGAGCAAAGGGGGAATGATGGGGAGTGGCCAGCGAGCGGAGGCGATAGGGGTGAAAAGACGTGCCTGTGCGGCTGTGGCCGGAGGCACGCGGGACCCCTGCCCCTCCCCAGGAATGCAGGGCTGCAGTGTGAAGCCAGTATCCCCACTTTGATTTTCTCCTGGATTACTTTACGCAAACCGGTTCAGCCCTGGAAAGATACCGATTTCTGTAACCCATGCTGCTGGCTCAGCAATGCCTATTTTAAAGCAATCGGGAGAAGGCATGAGATGAAAGACTGCTTCCCCAGTCCAGCTTAGATGAAGATGTTGGCATCTTCATCTGGATGTTCAATTTGGGGTGGGGGAATCACATACTCCGTTCTCCGATCTTAGGCCCTAATTTGGGCAATCTCTCCGTGATGGGACTGTGCTGTGTAGCACTGCATGTTTACTGGGGACTTACAAACTTGCACCCTTATTTCTTATGCTGGTTAACGTAAACCACTGCAAAGCGCAGACCGTCCTCCGCAGCATGTGTGACAAGCCAGCTCTCACCACGAAATGAACTCCCTGCTCAGTAAAAAGGAAGGGCAGCATGAAGCAGCATCTAGTTTAGATGCTTCAGTTAAATACTCTTTGCTAAACTGAGCCTTGGTAAATGCTCTTATCAGAGGTTCGTCCTTCAGTTGCTGGGTAATGGGTTGTCTCCTCCTGGTAAAAGCTGAGCCATGGCTCTATGGCCCAGCCGTGTCACCTGAAGAGTCCCAGGTCTTGTGAGCTCCTGGTCTCCTGGCGTGGCCTTGGGAGAATGTCTCTGCAGAAGAGAGGACCTCTCATTCATAGATGTCATGGGGAAGAGCATCCCCCATGCAGGCACCATGCAACCCTCATCCTGCCTTTTATTCTCTAGTGCTAGGAAACCAGAAATGGTTCAACTGGTGGCAGATCAGTTGCTTCTGCCTGGTCTGTGGGTGGTGAAATGGGACCTCACCCTGGGGTTGTGCTGTGCAGAGAGGACAGGACAACTGGAAAAGATTTATCATCCAAACAGTTTATTACCAACACTATTAGGCTCTGTTTCTTACCAACTCTATTAACAACACTATTAATTAGACGCTACTGACTTGCTGCCAACTCTCTGAGCTCTCTCTAGGGTGTGCCACACTGGGGTCCATCTGCAGGGTTGGGGCTGCAGGTGCAGGTGGGGCAGTGGGGTGGCCTTGGCCTCAGCAGAGCTGAGGCTGCTGCCAGCGCAGGCATTGCAGGTAGTGGAGGAGCATGAGCAGCACTCTGGAAGCTATCCAGGGTTTGGCTGCTGGGTGATGCTAGAAAGAAGATGGCCAGAGGGGTGAACCTCTTGCTGCCTGCTGCTCCGGCAGGCCCTGGAAGCATGGGAGCAGCTGCCGGTGGAGATGGGCAAGGGCTGCTGAGGCTGGGAGGTGCTTCAGCCCGTCGCTTGGTGGGTGCGGTCATCCCGGGTGGAGACACCTGCGTGTCCCCTGCAGGCTGACCACCTAGGCTTCTGGAGGGGAGCTCTTCATTCATCTCCGGTGCATCTGGGGCTCTCCGTTTGAGGCTAGCTCTCCTCTTGCACTTTTCCAGCAGGTGGGGATGCTCTCTGTTAAAGTTGGGGTTATAGTAGTAGAGTACCTAAAAAAAAAGCAAAGGGGAAGAGTTAGTTGACACCATTTCAAGACTGGAAAACCCCAAGCTATGAGAACTAAGACTCTGAATTGCAAAAGATGAGCATAGATATTGAAACGGACTCTCAGGGGAGCTTGAAACCTAAAGCTCAGCCTAAAGCGTTATGTGACGGTTCTGTTCAGTCATCGTCATCCCTGGGTTTTTGCCGTCTGGGAGCAGAGCAGCGTAGGATTTTCAAAAGCTGAAGAACTGCTTTCAAAAGCCAAATACCACAACTTTTCAGCAACTTCAGTGTGGATATGAGCATGCAGGTAATACTATGGTCCTTAGATGTATCTTCTCGGCATTCAGCAGGTGCCACAGGAAGGTTTCAGATTTGGTACAGCAAGACAAGTAGCAAAGACATTACAAGAAATCAGGCTACGCTGAGCCTGTCTTTCCATTTAACGGGATCAAACTCAGTGGACATAACTAAACTGTACTTTAGCCGTGTTTCTACTAGTCAGAAAGACTAACTCAAACCTTCCTGAAAACGACCTGAGAAGGAAATTAAAACCAGACCGCTCGCTACCATCCTCATCTCCTGTATTGCAAGGCCTTATTTGGTGTGAGGGTCCGTCTCTCCCCCAAGACTATTGTGAGCATTAATTGATGTGCAGAGCAACTGCTGTACCTGGTTGTGAGCAGAAGCTGCTGCTTCTTCTGCCAGGAATTCGGGCAGGGAGGCAGATCTTCGGAAATCCCGTTGTATTTTGGTGAATCCATAGAGGTTCAGCTGTCGAAGGAAACTCTTCATGCTCTGCGTGGCAAAAACCCGCAGAGGTCCTTCCCTGCCCAGCACCTCCTCTTTGAAGAGTTCTTCATTGATGGCCACGCATCTTCCACCCTCGCTCCACCAAATGGACCGAAACTCGTCGCTTTCCACCATTTTCCAAAGCTTCTGTGGAAAGCAGAGGGATGAGAATCCACTGGCTTTGTCCACACTCTTGTTGGAAACAGGAGGGACTTGTTTGGTCTCGTGTCCGTCACTGCCAGGTTGGACATCCCGCTCCTCCTTTCCCTCTTGTGCAGGTGCGCTTTCCCCCTGTCCAGGACGGCCAGGAGAAATTGTGTCTGCCGACTGCCCCAGCTTGTCCGGAGCAGAAAGGGGTGGTGTTTCTGCCGGAGATGGCTCCCTTTTCATTTCTTGTGTCCCGGCTGGACCGAAGTTTCCCTCGCTGTCCATCGCCCTGGACGGCCAGGCCTTGTCCTGCCAGTCAGCAAGCAAAGACCAACTGGCGCTGGCTGACTGTGGGTACCGATGGGACATTCTGACATGTCACTGTGATGCTGGTGCAACATAGCGGTGACATCACAGTGTGACAACATGGTGATGTTTGACAATGGTGCCCTGGCAGAAGGGAGCAGCCAGAGGAGATGCTGCTGAAGAGCACTTGTTGCTTTTCACTCCCAGAGCCACCGATGGTGGGACTCCAGAGCCCAGAAGTCAATAAAGCTGCGTTGAACGGCTGTAGGCAATGAGAGGGCCGTGCTGCGTCCGGCTGCACCCAGGAGTGGGTCGGCAGGGAGGAGCGGGGACGGCTCCAGCGTTGGGCATCCCAGTGCCCCGTTTCTGAAGTTTTCCAGCTGGGCACCTCTGACACCTGTAGAAATGTCATTATAGTCTCTGTTGTCTTGTCGCTGGATGCTGACTGTACGGAAACATCATCCAAGCTGTTAAAGCCGCCTAAAGTTTGCGTTCACCTAAACGCAAAGAGCAGCAGCAAGCGTGTAGGAAGAAGCCTCTGCCAGGCGCAGGAGAAGGTAGCCCAAGACACAGGGAAAGCCTTGGAGAAAAGGAGGAGAATTCCTCCAGTCCTCCACTTTTTCCAGTGGCATTGCAATACAGAGCCAGAGACGTAGGAAGGGGGATAACGGGGGAAGAGGATGAGCAAAGGGGGAATGATGGGGAGTGGCCAGCGAGCGGAGGCGATAGGGGTGAAAAGACGTGCCTGTGCGGCTGTGGCCGGAGGCACGCGGGACCCCTGCCCCTCCCCAGGAATGCAGGGCTGCAGTGTGAAGCCAGTATCCCCACTTTGATTTTCTCCTGGATTACTTTACGCAAACCGGTTCAGCCCTGGAAAGATACCGATTTCTGTAACCCATGCTGCTGGCTCAGCAATGCCTATTTTAAAGCAATCGGGAGAAGGCATGAGATGAAAGACTGCTTCCCCAGTCCAGCTTAGATGAAGATGTTGGCATCTTCATCTGGATGTTCAATTTGGGGTGGGGGAATCACATACTCCGTTCTCCGATCTTAGGCCCTAATTTGGGCAATCTCTCCGTGATGGGACTGTGCTGTGTAGCACTGCATGTTTACTGGGGACTTACAAACTTGCACCCTTATTTCTTATGCTGGTTAACGTAAACCACTGCAAAGCGCAGACCGTCCTCCGCAGCATGTGTGACAAGCCAGCTCTCACCACGAAATGAACTCCCTGCTCAGTAAAAAGGAAGGGCAGCATGAAGCAGCATCTAGTTTAGATGCTTCAGTTAAATACTCTTTGCTAAACTGAGCCTTGGTAAATGCTCTTATCAGAGGTTCGTCCTTCAGTTGCTGGGTAATGGGTTGTCTCCTCCTGGTAAAAGCTGAGCCATGGCTCTATGGCCCAGCCGTGTCACCTGAAGAGTCCCAGGTCTTGTGAGCTCCTGGTCTCCTGGCGTGGCCTTGGGAGAATGTCTCTGCAGAAGAGAGGACCTCTCATTCATAGATGTCATGGGGAAGAGCATCCCCCATGCAGGCACCATGCAACCCTCATCCTGCCTTTTATTCTCTAGTGCTAGGAAACCAGAAATGGTTCAACTGGTGGCAGATCAGTTGCTTCTGCCTGGTCTGTGGGTGGTGAAATGGGACCTCACCCTGGGGTTGTGCTGTGCAGAGAGGACAGGACAACTGGAAAAGATTTATCATCCAAACAGTTTATTACCAACACTATTAGGCTCTGTTTCTTACCAACTCTATTAACAACACTATTAATTAGACGCTACTGACTTGCTGCCAACTCTCTGAGCTCTCTCTAGGGTGTGCCACACTGGGGTCCATCTGCAGGGTTGGGGCTGCAGGTGCAGGTGGGGCAGTGGGGTGGCCTTGGCCTCAGCAGAGCTGAGGCTGCTGCCAGCGCAGGCATTGCAGGTAGTGGAGGAGCATGAGCAGCACTCTGGAAGCTATCCAGGGTTTGGCTGCTGGGTGATGCTAGAAAGAAGATGGCCAGAGGGGTGAACCTCTTGCTGCCTGCTGCTCCGGCAGGCCCTGGAAGCATGGGAGCAGCTGCCGGTGGAGATGGGCAAGGGCTGCTGAGGCTGGGAGGTGCTTCAGCCCGTCGCTTGGTGGGTGCGGTCATCCCGGGTGGAGACACCTGCGTGTCCCCTGCAGGCTGACCACCTAGGCTTCTGGAGGGGAGCTCTTCATTCATCTCCGGTGCATCTGGGGCTCTCCGTTTGAGGCTAGCTCTCCTCTTGCACTTTTCCAGCAGGTGGGGATGCTCTCTGTTAAAGTTGGGGTTATAGTAGTAGAGTACCTAAAAAAAAAGCAAAGGGGAAGAGTTAGTTGACACCATTTCAAGACTGGAAAACCCCAAGCTATGAGAACTAAGACTCTGAATTGCAAAAGATGAGCATAGATATTGAAACGGACTCTCAGGGGAGCTTGAAACCTAAAGCTCAGCCTAAAGCGTTATGTGACGGTTCTGTTCAGTCATCGTCATCCCTGGGTTTTTGCCGTCTGGGAGCAGAGCAGCGTAGGATTTTCAAAAGCTGAAGAACTGCTTTCAAAAGCCAAATACCACAACTTTTCAGCAACTTCAGTGTGGATATGAGCATGCAGGTAATACTATGGTCCTTAGATGTATCTTCTCGGCATTCAGCAGGTGCCACAGGAAGGTTTCAGATTTGGTACAGCAAGACAAGTAGCAAAGACATTACAAGAAATCAGGCTACGCTGAGCCTGTCTTTCCATTTAACGGGATCAAACTCAGTGGACATAACTAAACTGTACTTTAGCCGTGTTTCTACTAGTCAGAAAGACTAACTCAAACCTTCCTGAAAACGACCTGAGAAGGAAATTAAAACCAGACCGCTCGCTACCATCCTCATCTCCTGTATTGCAAGGCCTTATTTGGTGTGAGGGTCCGTCTCTCCCCCAAGACTATTGTGAGCATTAATTGATGTGCAGAGCAACTGCTGTACCTGGTTGTGAGCAGAAGCTGCTGCTTCTTCTGCCAGGAATTCGGGCAGGGAGGCAGATCTTCGGAAATCCCGTTGTATTTTGGTGAATCCATAGAGGTTCAGCTGTCGAAGGAAACTCTTCATGCTCTGCGTGGCAAAAACCCGCAGAGGTCCTTCCCTGCCCAGCACCTCCTCTTTGAAGAGTTCTTCATTGATGGCCACGCATCTTCCACCCTCGCTCCACCAAATGGACCGAAACTCGTCGCTTTCCACCATTTTCCAAAGCTTCTGTGGAAAGCAGAGGGATGAGAATCCACTGGCTTTGTCCACACTCTTGTTGGAAACAGGAGGGACTTGTTTGGTCTCGTGTCCGTCACTGCCAGGTTGGACATCCCGCTCCTCCTTTCCCTCTTGTGCAGGTGCGCTTTCCCCCTGTCCAGGACGGCCAGGAGAAATTGTGTCTGCCGACTGCCCCAGCTTGTCCGGAGCAGAAAGGGGTGGTGTTTCTGCCGGAGATGGCTCCCTTTTCATTTCTTGTGTCCCGGCTGGACCGAAGTTTCCCTCGCTGTCCATCGCCCTGGACGGCCAGGCCTTGTCCTGCCAGTCAGCAAGCAAAGACCAACTGGCGCTGGCTGACTGTGGGTACCGATGGGACATTCTGACATGTCACTGTGATGCTGGTGCAACATAGCGGTGACATCACAGTGTGACAACATGGTGATGTTTGACAATGGTGCCCTGGCAGAAGGGAGCAGCCAGAGGAGATGCTGCTGAAGAGCACTTGTTGCTTTTCACTCCCAGAGCCACCGATGGTGGGACTCCAGAGCCCAGAAGTCAATAAAGCTGCGTTGAACGGCTGTAGGCAATGAGAGGGCCGTGCTGCGTCCGGCTGCACCCAGGAGTGGGTCGGCAGGGAGGAGCGGGGACGGCTCCAGCGTTGGGCATCCCAGTGCCCCGTTTCTGAAGTTTTCCAGCTGGGCACCTCTGACACCTGTAGAAATGTCATTATAGTCTCTGTTGTCTTGTCGCTGGATGCTGACTGTACGGAAACATCATCCAAGCTGTTAAAGCCGCCTAAAGTTTGCGTTCACCTAAACGCAAAGAGCAGCAGCAAGCGTGTAGGAAGAAGCCTCTGCCAGGCGCAGGAGAAGGTAGCCCAAGACACAGGGAAAGCCTTGGAGAAAAGGAGGAGAATTCCTCCAGTCCCCCACTTTTTCCAGTGGCATTGCAATACAGAGCCAGAGCAGGATGACAGCTCTTTCTGAAGAGCAGAAAGAAAGGAGGAAGGGAAACCGCTCGGCAGGGACTTGCTATTTCTCTTCTCTCCTGGGGACAGGGTGGCCGTCAGCTCCTGCCTTCTCACTGGGCTAGTGCAATGCAGAGCCATTAAGTGTACAGGCAGTAGAGCTTGTATAGGTGACACACTTGCATCAGTTTTGGCAACAAAACCCTATGACCACGAAAACATTTCCAAACATCCGTTTTCAAGATGCTCTCTCTCCGGGGCACAAATGTCTTTCAAAAAGAAGTTACTAACACCAACGACCTTGCTAGAATAACTTGGGGTTGTGAGTACCCCCAGCACTCGTACCGGGCCCCAGCAATAACCAGCATTTGATTTCTGCAGAGTTACTACAGCTGACTTGTTCATTTCTTTTTATTATATTGAATAAGGATCTGAGAAGGTACCAGTGGAGACATGGTTAGACCTCTGGATTCCCCAGTCACGGCTTTCAGAAACATGTACTGGGTTATTACCAAGCTCTTTGCCAAGCTGGCGGCCCCTGAAAAAATTAGCCATAATTGAATTTTGGCCCAGAATTAATTGCTTAATCTTATTCTTATAGAGATAGCTTGGTAAATGTTGGGTGTGAATGTTGGAAACAATACTATCTTAGTATTTTTTGTATGTGGTATGCGATTCAACTTAATGAACGCTCAAATGTGTTCCTCCCCAGCTACAGAGAATCTGATGTTTGCCATGTATTAAATGCTGAAATTGAAAGCAAAGTTCACCTTGCTATTCACACAAAGAACGCGACTATGAATTTCAAGTCCTCTTTATGCCTAGAAGGTATCACAGCTGTGTGCTTGGAGCTTTTAGTCATTTACTATCCTTCAAGTGTTCAGCTTCTGAATATCTGGTGCATCGTTAGGGGCTGGTTTGAGGCTTCTGCTGGGCACAGAAATTTATGTTATCTCAATCCATTAACTGAACTGAGCATCTGTCCTGGTTTCGGCAGGGATAGAGTTAATTTCCTTCCTAGTAGCTGGTACAGTGTTTTGGATTTAGGGTGAGAACAAAGTTGATAACGCACCAATGCTTTAGTTGTTGCTGGGTAATGCTTACACTGGCCAAGGACTTTTTAGTTTTCCATGCTCTACCGACGGAGCAGGCTGGAGGTGCACAAGAAGCTGGGAGGGGGCACAGCCAGGACAGCTGACCCAAACTGCCCAAAGGGACATTCCATACCATGGGACGTCATGCTCAGCATATAAAGCTGGGGGAAGAAGAAGGAAGGGGGGGACGTTTGGAGTGATGGCGTTCGTCTTCCCAAGTAACCATTATGTGTGATGGAGCCCTGCTTTCCTGGAGACGGCTGAACACCTGCCTGCTGATGGGAAGTGGTGGATGAATTCCTTGTTTTGCTTTGCTTGTGTGCGCGGCTTTTGCTTTACCTATTAAACTGTCTTTATCTCAACCCACGAGTTTTCTCACTTTTACCCTTCCGATTCTCTCCCCCATCCCACCGGGGGGAGGAAGCGAGCAGCTGGGTGGTGCTCAGTTGCCGACTGAAGTTAAACCACAACAGCATCGAAACAGGCATCGGGAACGAGACGCTTCCTCTGGAGCTGCAGAAGGTCTAACACTGTCAGAAGCTGCATAAGCACCGCAAGAAACCCTGCCTCTAGGTGCTGGCTTGCAGCTGGTCTTAAATAAAAGCGAGGCTGGAAACCTGGACCAGCCCTGTGTCTTGTCGTTGCAATAATGCAAGCTTGGGCATGAACAGAGTTTATCGCCTTCAAATAATAGTTTTAAATGTGTAAGAGGATT
Source organism: Aptenodytes patagonicus (assembly GCF_965638725.1). Lineage (NCBI taxonomy): Eukaryota > Metazoa > Chordata > Aves > Sphenisciformes > Spheniscidae > Aptenodytes > Aptenodytes patagonicus. The sequence goes on from NC_134956.1 coordinate 6,567,397, forward strand.
TGTTTTATTCATCCTACTTATGGTAGCTGTTCCTCAGTCCTTGCCTCTTACAGTATATCTCAAGACACCCAAGACACCGGATTTCACGTAATCTAGCTTGTCTTACTCCAGACTGGGTGGAACAGAGACTAGAAAGACACGGCGCATCGTGCCAACAGACAACTTAGAAGCATTGAACATCTGCTGGGTCGTTTTTTTTCAGGTCTGAAAACCACGCTACGCCTTGTAAATGCGTAGTGCTCTGCAAATCCATCTGCAGCGTCGGAGCAAGCCCACGCTCAGCAGGAGCGTGCTGGAGAGGAGCCAAAGCGAGAGGTGCCAGCAGCAATCCGGCAGCAGCCCCGGGCCTTTGTGTGGTTCACATTTCTGGCTGCTCCACATCTCTTGGGTGGAGTATGCTTATGGTGCCATCAGGCCAGCTCCTGTTTTCTGTGCTCAGGATGACTGAGAACGCTGTGCTCAGAGCTCGCTTGTCCACTGTGGTACAGGGTTCGCATAAAACTGATTTCTAGGCTTTTTCCATGTGCTGCTTAAAGAAACAAGGGCAGGCTGTCACTTAAAACTGTCCTTACATTGCCTAGTTTTTCATCTCAACAACTGAGTATTTTTTGTCTAGGTAGCTTAAGCCACATGTTATCTCTAAAAAGAATTTATCTTAAGTACCCACTATGGTTAACTATCCCAAACAGAGAAAATTGAATTGCTGATTGCTCTGAAATTAGAAATATGTTTTATGATCTAGAATGAAGATGCTAATAGTGAGAAGCCTTTAAACGCTTCGATATGACTAGGACATAAATTTAGCTGAATGGCAAGGTGTAGATTAAGTCTTGCATAAAAGAGATGGAAGAAAGCCCTCCCAAACAATCCACAGGCTTTTCAGATCAAGTTGGAAATTATAGGCCTGTTAATTAGCTAATAAAAGTTCTCATCTGCCTTGTTCCCTGACTAAAAATGTCAAAATCAGTAAAGAGAGAAATTTCCCACATTGTTAAAAGTCGGTTTAGTCAGACACTAAGATACTGTTTTCAATTTTGTCTTTGCATTAACAGCCCACGCCTGCAGTTAGATGACCAAGAGGTTGACCGCATTTTGAGACCTCAGGAGTTGTTTTAGGACCCCACTAGTTAGCATTTGCCATTGCACTTCACTTCATCCGAAGCTTTGGACAGAAGTCCTAAAACTAAAATCAGAAGGATGGGAAGCAGGCTCTTCCAGACCGCTTCTCCTGCAGCCCTTGCAGCTGGGCGCTGAGCTTCCTCTGTGGCCTTCGGACTCAACGTACGAGTACAAAGCTCTTTTGGAAGAAGTAAATCCTTCCCAAAAGCAGGTCACAGTAACTGTATGCCTTGAAATTAAATAGATGGCATGTGGGTCTTTAAAATGCCTTTTATTCTATTTACATTGCAGTGAAGGCTTGTGGCACTCGAGTGCTGATGACTGTCCAAGAGCTCCGGTTGCTTTGCACGCGTGCAAGCGTGCTGCAGCTAAAGGAAGACAGAAGAGTGCTGGCTGCTCTGCTTTTGGAGGAGATGCTGATAATCAGTGCCAGTCTGGTGGTGTTAGGAGCATCTGCACAGAGACATGCTTTTGGCTGAGATTTCGGGACTAGCACCTGCTACCTGCATGTAAATTAGCACAGCCCTGGGGCTAAGAAGTGAACAAAAATGCATTCCTGCGACTGACCCCATGTCAGGCTGCACGAAGTGACTGCAAAACTCCGGGTGCGTGCGAAACCAACTTCAATCCAACGCAAGTTCAGTACAAGCCATGACAGTCAGAGGGGAGGCAGGACTCCACCAGAGCGCTGGCAGAGACGGCTGCTCCAGTTAGTGCTGAAGCAGGGGGATGTGTGAGTGTGAGTCTGGGAATGGGTTTTGGTTGCTCTGTTTAGCTGCAGTTACAGAAAGTCCACCTAACTACCAATCAAGCACCGCTCTGCTGTATCCCAAGTTTACAGGTGAGCAGCTCACCAAACCACAGCAGCTAAGAGGACTTGGAGAGAGACATCTCAGAGAAACATGAGACCAGGAGGAGGCAGCACAAAAACTGCCTCCAAAGATGCTTGACTGTGCAAGCAGCTCGAGGCGCTACCCAGAGCAACAGAGGGGTTTTTGGCTTTGAATAACACATACCCCCATATATACCAGTAGTGTCAAGGACGTGCACAAGGCTTCATTGCTTTCCTGTTAATACTTCAAATAAAACTTGCAACTTCTCTTTCACATGCAATGTCAAAGCTCACTTCCGATTACTGTTTCAAAAGTGAAATACCAACCCCTACAGAAATCATTTCCAGAAGCTTGAATGCAAGACCCCATACCTCCTCCCAAAACCCAGCTCAGGCTGAGCGTCATCTTTTGCTCACTCAGAGCAGCACTGACTGGAACGCAAGATCTTTTAGCTCCCAGTTACCCAAAATGAAAGTGGCTCTTCCTTATAGTCTCTTTGTATTTGGGTTTTGTGTTTAAAAATCACCCACTTCTTACCTTTTCTCTTGCTCAGGTATTTCTAGGAAAGATATGAAAAGATCTTAAAAAAGATCTATAATGGTCTTCAGGGACCACAGACTCTGCTGTTGCCCTGGATTTGACATACCTTGTTTCAGAGCACTAGCAGGGATAACAGACCTCATTCCTCTGATTCACCAGATTGCAATTTCAGAAGTTACTTGGAAAAAAATGTAAACCCTGAAGGCCGGTTTGCGGGCTCTCATGTTTGAACATCCAGCACAAACAGCAGACCCTGCTTCAGGTTACATAAACAAACATGCCTCTGCGTTTGGAAGCTTGTCCTACTTTGCTCCGTAATTTTTTAAATCTGCAGCGATGGGGCTGGGCACCAGGGCAGGACTGTCGCCACAAAAATGTGGGTGCAGGAGCTTTCTTGTGAGTGTTTCAAGTCCTACACAGGCAGTGCTGGTATCCAGGTTGCAAGGGCTTCCACGTTTTCTGCTAGGGAAACGCATGGTTTGTGTTTTTCACTGCAGTCAAGGCTATCAGAGGCAGAACACTCGTGCTATTTGCAGCATCTCTGCTGCTCTGATTTGGCAGTAACTCCTCTCCTAGTTATTTTCCACCCTGAGGTTTTAAAAACAGGCTAATCAGTGTCCTGTGCTGGCATCAGCAAGTCAGCAGGAATGTTATCAGCCCAGGGAGGGTCAGAGTAAGGCCTTGTGAACCGACTCGAGTGAAGGTGTTTGCTTGAGCTGTGTAAAACACCTTGCAAACTAATTTTCCTCCAATGACATGTTAAGCATAAAACCATACAGTGCTCCAAACACTGCTCTAATCTGCTGATGCAGACTTGAAGTAAACACCGAATATTGCAGCAAAACAGTTTGCATGAACTGCATTTGATTGTAACTCTTCTCAGGAGGAAAAATCTGATTTGACAGATTACTGGTCATAATTCCCAATTAAGACATAAATAGCTGTAACCCTCTGTGCTGTTGGGCGGAGTTAAAACAAACCAAGCTGGAATTGAAGTGGGGGAAAAAAACCCCTGAGGCTGAACCTGCCCTCAGCGCAAAGCATGTATTCTTTACTAACAACTTATTTGTTTTAATATGCACGAACTGGTACCTGCACGCAGCACATATCAGCTGAGATAACAGGGAGTTCAATATTTGAGGCCTGGCTTTTCTCACCGTAACAACAAATCTGTAAAGAGAGTAAGAGGACACGGCTAACTTGCAGCATCCAGCATAGCAGGTGCAGCGTTGTTGGAAGACTGACTTTTGCCAGAATACATTATATACAGTCACGGTGCATGATGCAGAACTGCAGTGGATGTCTGAACACAAATATCCTAAATACTCTGGGGAGCGCGTGTTGTGCAAAGCATCAGCAGAATATACACAGTGCCAGAGAGGCATGTGTTTGCTTCCTTGTCTTCAAGGCAACTGGGAAAAGAGGTGGTCTGTATTTAATCTTATTCTCCTTTTATAAAACAGTGGAGGTGGTGACCTTTGAATATGGTCATCTGAAACCAGCCTGCTCTCCCTGACTGCATAAACCAGCTCTTGGAGCACAAATGACTCTTTATATTCACTGGCCTAGAACAGAAAAGCCTCCCTAAAACAAGCTACCCCTTTCTCCCTGCATCTCTGCCACCCTATCAAAATTAGTTAGATGGAGCAGATTTTCTGTCCACAATCCATGTTGCATTTAATCACATTGAAAAATACCTACGTTGCTTTTTACTTCATGTACTAACACTTGTTCGGTTTGCTTTGACAATCTGCTCGTAGAACTTGTTGAATCAGTAATTACATTCAAATTGAATGAAGTAATTTGAAAAGCTGCATTCTCCCCATCAGTGTATGAAACCAGGTAAGCCCAAGAAGAACCACCACCAAAATCGGCTAGCAGCTACTCTTCAGGATGTTGGTCAGAAGGGTCACGAAACCTTTTCCTCTTCAGCTATGGCTAGAAGGCATAATACGAGTGCTAGTTTTCCGTGGCTAGCAAAGTAAGCCTTGCCTTTGTTTTCTAAGCAAGAAGAAACTATCTCTACATATGCAGGTTTATATAGAAATAGCTACCAATAACACAGAGTAAGGGGATCTCATCTTTAGAATGCCTCAGTCTGGGTTCTTGCTAGATAAATCGATGTAAGAATTAAAATAACAAGGCAGTTAATTGATGAGTAATCCCTAAGTGAAATGGAAGTAAAATACATCAGTGTGTTCATTTCTGTTGTGGTCTGAGCATGCCATTTATCCCTTCCACTACACAGACACTTGTGGAAAGAAGTGCAACACCAGTGCAAGCAATTTGCCAAAAATGCGCTTAATATAACATTTATACAATCTTCTTATGTGCTGCCTGTTGTGAAGGGGAGCTGTGATGAAAGATATGGGTTTTTTTTTCCTTAGTCAAAGGTTATGGAAAATCTCAGTTATCTGGGATCAAGAAGCAGAACTTGACTACAGCTGCATGTACAGAAAACGAGCGGCATAAAAATAGCCAGACAAACACTCCAGCAATGTACATAACAAGACTCCCCCCTTCCAAAGAGCCTGAGAAAGGCCAGGCAAGCTCTTAGGGTCTGACCAGACTTGAGAATTCACACTCACCAAAATAAGGCTTCCCAAACATCTGAAGTCTCCAGTCTCAGGGTACCTTAACATGTTCCTGTGCTTCAGGACAAGGGTCCACCTAATTTTTTAAGATCTTGTAGTCTGGACAGATAAAATAGAGAAAGGAAAAACGAGGTACAGCATGATTACACGAATAATTGTATTGTATTAACTTTTGCTTGCCAGTTCACCGATCGACGTTTCTGCCTTTTATTCTTCTCCTGCAGACTGACAATTTATCTGGGTAAAGACTGCAAAATATCCTTAAGAAAGAGAGTTGTGTTACCTGGCTCAGCGTACAGTCTGTTACCTGTACTGCAGTACAGTCCTGCATTTGCCCAATTCGCAAGAAATTTCACAAAGGACCCAACAGCTTAAACCTTCCAATGAAACTGAGGAACTTGATCACAACCTAGCTAAAATAGTTACAAAAATCTCATTGATTTACCCGTCTTTAAGTTATTGTCATCTAGAGATAAAAACTATTAGCTCACACTAAAGTAGGAGAAAAGTAACCTGTGAAAATAACAGTTAATAGCATCAGCGTCCCCAGGCAGTTGAGGCCTGTCACAGCAAAATTGTTCTCATAAGCCTGATCAGATGCTTTCCCTTGCCAAGCAGCTGAAGGCAAGCTGTATTTTTGTGGCCTTTTCTTCAGTCTCGGGGCAGAAATACACACTGGGCAGTAGATCTTGGAAGCCACAAAAGCACATTTAGGGCAAAAGATTTTCCAAGGTCTGTAAGTGTGGAAATGTTTCCAATTTAACTATTTTTGAGAAGGGCGCAGGACTAAGTCATTTTCCGAATGGATGACCCTGCTTGCTCAGTCTATCTGAGTACAAGCTGGGACCAAATATCCCAGGCAGAAACTTTGTGAGTACTTATCTCGAACTCTTCTCTCCTGCTGAGTCCTCCTGAATGCAAATAAATTATCAGATTTTTTTTCCGTGAATCTGTTCCTAGTTCTGCTTGCCTAATTAACTACACCTCCCTAACTCAGACAAAAACTCAACAATGGTTGGCTGCACAGATCTTGAGCGAAACCCAAGATTTCTAGCAATTCTTGCTATTAATACCTGTACTGGTTTATCAGTGATTTAATGTGTTGTGCTTTTAAGGACACTTAAGTCTTCCGCAAACTTAGTAACCTGCAGTACAGCTTTTCTGGGAGCGCAGCTGGCTGCACAATGCCAAAGCGTCTGGGACAAGAAGGGACAAGCCCAATCGCAAGCAGACAACGGGAGGAGCGTCACGGGGGCCGAGGGCTAAGGTTTGCCTTCCCACCTTGAAGAAAAGCTGCAGGGGAGGATAAACATGGTTAAGCAGAAGACAAAAACCACCAAAAGAAATCACGAGAGCCCTGTTTGATCTGCAGCGAGGCTCTGTCCACCAGCCCACGCTGGATTACAGGCTGCCTTTGCAACTGGGACTCAGGACCTTTTCCCCTGCCAAAAGAGGAGTCGAAATTTCTAGCTGTTGCTGAGCTACTTCTCACTGGCTGGGAGGGGAGGGGGGTCACTTTGAACCCTTTTACCAACATTAAGCAGTAAGGAATCCTTCCAGCTGTGTGTTTTTGCTGGGTTTTCTTCATTTTTAAGGCTAAGGACAGGAGGGTGAACTGCTGCAAGCGCCCAGCCCCCTGAGCTCCGTTTCTGGCCCTGCCCCGCTACCTGCTGCTCATGCTGCTTCACGCCAGCTGCAAAAAACTCATTTTTAATCTTTTTTTTTTTTTTTAAAAAAGAGAACATGGGGATAAGGTTTCACTAAGCCCAGAAACTGTGACTATAAGACGTTTCAAGGGGAGAGCAGACGAGACCGAGGGCCTCTCCCCTATCCCAAGGGGTCACAACCGCAGAGCATTTCTTATGGAGAAACTGTCAAACAACTCCAGCAAGTGGCCCTTGCTCCAAGCTGGAAGGAGTCATATACCAAAACCAGAGTTAACTAAATCGAGTTTTGAGCTATACCATCTGTGCCAGTGATAAACGCTCTGCTCCAGAACAGCACCGGTGACATGGTGCCTGTGTGCACGCACCATATCATCCCCCTTCTTCACGCCATTAACAGTGGGCAACAAAGCTTGCTAACGCAGAAAAGGCCACAGTTACGTAAAGTCACTTGAGCTTCTTAAGAAGATAAAGCAAACGAATTATTAATACTTCAAATTAAATCACGGGCGAATTATTAATACTTCAGATGAAATCACGGGGAGTTAATAAGGATTACGTATTGTCCAGAAGGTGGACCCAGACAACTTCCCACTCCATAGAGCCAAACGCTTGCACTACAGCACCTCGAAAAGCTGTTCAGCTCTCTAGGGAACACACAAGGAGCTGGATCTTACTTTGACGGTTCCCCAAAAGAAAAGAAGGTTGTTCCTTAGCGTTACATCAACAGTGAAACTTTTTTCTGCCCTACTTGCCCTCAGTTCCTAAAAAATCAGATTTCCAGAGGGGTTTCTGCGTGGGTTACCACTCTCTTTTGATACAGCCTAGGACTGGAGGAGTGGTAGGGGTTCGGTCTCTCTGCCTGAAGTAACCCAACCCTCGCTCTGAGTCACCGCACATGCACTTCAAGGCAGTGATACTGAGCACCATCCTGACCTCGGCCGCAAGTTTCGTTACAGAAGGCATCATCATCTGGAGATAAGCATGCAATACTCCCGGTTTACCAAAAAATCCCCACCATTCTTTAATGTGGCTTAATTTCTGTAAGTGATTAACATTTAAGAAGCTGTACTTTATTAACTAAAGGATCATGAGATGATCCCCAGGCAAAGCCAGCATAGTTACAATGCTTATGTTACCGGTGGGGGTCTGAAACCAGCTGCCCAAACAGCAAACTTAGACTTGATATCGCTTGGAGCGAGCCTGGGAAGCAGAACGAAGATGTGTAGGTAGATGAAAAGACATCCTGCCAAGGTAAAGAAAATTTGCATGTGAATTTTAAGCAAAAGCTAAAAAAATTCTTAATGTAGTTGCTTATGTCAACCATTTTCATCTTAAAGGGAAATTATTCTGATTCTTCACTATTAAGTGGTTTTAGACTGATGCTTCCTTAAGCTTCCTGCATTTTCTGTTTGGCCCCTCTTTCATTAGTAGTGGTGTTTCCCCCTCCCAAAACTTGTTTGCCTATCTCTGCAGGCCAAATGCACTGAAGGACAGATAAGAACTCTCTCCTGAGCACAGCGCTGCCTCTCCAGCTCCTTACCCCAAGTACAGGACAGGACGTGCTTACAGTATGATGAGATAACAACTCCAAAGCTTCTATGCACACCCATTTATTTCATGCCTACCTCAAATGGACAGCCTAATAAAATTACAAAGGTGTTAATGAAGCCAAGCCACAATAATCAGTCCCTACTTGAACAAGATAATATACACACTTAAGTATCACCACAAGGACAGTATTACGAACTAGAGGATTGTTGTCACCAAGCTTGAGCTGCCAAATTGTCCTCGGGGATCCTGTATGGCAAGGGCAGGGAAAAGCTCCAGCACAAAGCAAGCGGGGGCCTGTGCCCCAAGCGCACTTACAGGCTGTAATTGCCCAGATTTGCTTCACCCGGGGCCGCCTCGGCTCACTGGAAGGTGGATCCCAGCCCCGACTTGTTTCCTCACCTCGCCTGGGGACATCGGTGGGGTGTGTTGCTGCTTGGGCCCACTGGCTCTGTGCTGGGGTCGCCTGTGGCTCCTGCTTGTCCGCTCCACCGAGAAGCTGCACAGCTGCTTGTTAGAGCAGATGTTGGCTTGGCTAAGTGCTCGGTGCTGCTAAAACACCCTTTTCTCTGGAGATTGTTGGCCCCTATCTTCTACCAGGCTGGCTGCAATCGCGTCCAGATCTGTAAAATGGCTACAGTGGCTCCACCTCCCCTGTTTATTTGAGAGATTTTTTAAAAATTTGGCTCATTTTAAAAGACATAAAACCCGGAGTAGAAAGTGAACGAACGGCCAAAGTCCCGGGAGGGAGCTAGCAGCGGCGCTACCGAGGGAAGGGCGGCGGGCCCCGCACCGCCAGCCGCTTCACCTCCGAGCAGCTGCTGCCCGCTGCGCCCGCGCTGCCCTGCGGAGCGGCCGGGCCGGGCCGGGCCGGGCCGGGCGAGCTGCTGAGCTCCGGCGCCGGGCCGCGGGCGGTGCGGGCGCTCCCGCAGCTGTGGCCGAGCAGAGGTGAGCCTGTTCTACGCGGGTCCGTGCCCGCATCCTTCCCGGAGCTGCTGCTGGCACGGGCGGGCGGGCGGCCGGCAGGGAGCGGCGCTGCCCGGCGGGGCGGGGGCTGCCCGGGGCCGGTCTCCGCCGCTCCGCTCCGCCCCGCGCGGGGCGCGCACAGCCGCGGGCAGCTCCGCGGGGCGCCGCTGCGGCCGCGGCCGCCAGGACCCGCCGCCTCCGCCGCGCCGAGCGGCTGCCGGCGGGCTCCCCGCGCACCGCCGGGCCGAGCCGAACCGGGCCGGGCCGTCCTCCGCCGGAGCCGAGGCGCCGCCGCAGATGTGGGGCTGCCGCCGCCGCGGCGGCTGCCCGCAGGGCCGGCACTGCCGAGGTAGGAGCCCCGGCCGCCGGGGCCTCCCGCGGCCTCCCCGCCCGGAGCGGGGCTGCTCGGCTGGGGCTGGGTACCCGCCGGGGCGCTTCTTCCCTTCTCACCCCCGGCTGCAAAGCTGGGGGTGCCCGCGGGGCAGCCCCCGGCCCCAGAGAGTCCCACGCGTGTCGGGGTGCGTCGGGGCAAGGCTCGAGGGGGAAGGTGGTGCTTCCTGGGACACCCTGGTCTGAATTTTCTCTTCCAGCTCCGCCAAGGAGTAAGGGTGACCGGCGTCTCAAAGGCTCGGGAAAGTGGGAATCGGGAATCGCGGCTTCTGCTGGCAACAGCCCAAGGCAGAGGAAGGTTTGGGAGATGCGGTGTGGAAAGAGGGAATCGTAGTGTACCAGTGGCTGTTTGCTTGCCGAGTTATTTTTGGAAATTGCTTTGCTGCGAGGGACTTTTTTTTTTTTTAACTGTCTGTGGGAAGGTGCGTTTACATTGTGCTCCTCCAAGCGTCGATGCTTTCCATTGGCCGAGGAGGGCTGTAAAAGCAGCGTTTTGGCAAATGCTGATCCAACCGGTTAGTTGTTCTTCCCCTATTCCTAATGGCAACAGCATAAAAACACGTAATCTGCATCTTTTTTTATCTTGCCCTGTGAGACTTGGCTGCTGGCTCGTTGGAGCCTTCCTTGGGAAGGGCTGACTCTCCCTGAGGATTGAGGGGTCTGGTGTGGCCATTAGGCACTTTGTGTAATGCAGGATGACAGCTGTGATGCAAGCGCACCAGAACTTTGGAACGTAGGCTCAGTCTTGGTTACGTTTTGGGTGTTTTTCTCCCTTTCTAGGAAAACTGTGTTACATAGGCTGGAAGATAAACCTGGTGCCTTCCTGGCCTCTCCTGCAGCCGTGGGGCAGGATGGGGAAACAGAGGCAGAAGCAGAGTGGTGTTGCACGCAGGTCTGTTAGCGGGACCGGGGAGCCTTGGCCTGGCACCCTGAGCTGCCTGGTGCCGTAGAAAATTGGGTGTCGCTGGGTGTAGAGTGGCTGTGGCTCCTGCCCGGTGACTCAGAGGATTGCTCTTGTTTACAGCCATCGCTTTGCTTCTGCCGGCGTTATAGTAGGCAGCTGCCTACTTCATCCACGCCCGACTCCGACCCAGGGCATGGAAATGGATTTCAGTAAGATTGATGGTTTCCAAACCGCCTGGACTAAGGGGACACACACCCCCCCTGATTCAGCTGTTGAAACGCAGTGATGGGCCACCGCTTACCCGTGGCTGAACTGGAAACCCTTCATTGTTCCCTCTGTCATTCGTGCCATGCTTGCGTGGCATCTTCAACACGCGGTGATTTGTTGGCTGTGCCAGGGGAGCTGCTGAAATGCATACTGCTCTCGCTCCTCATTCTCAACACCTCGTAGCCTGGCTCAGCGTTGACTCTGTAGCAGGTCCCATCGTGCTTGTGTGGCTCTTCAGAGTGTGGGGAGGGGAAAAAAAAAGTTAATGTTGAAGAAACTTGAAGGCTCTTTAAGATTTTAAAATCTTTAAAAACATTAATTCTGAATTAAACATCTTACATTGCTAAACGTCAAAGAGAAACTAGTTAACATAAGGCAAAAACATACTATACCAAGTACAACTCAGAGCGATCCCATACAGGGTCAGTTGATTTTGTAGTGCTCTGCAGAGAGCTGAAGATGGGACTGAATAAATACCGGTTGTGGGACCTTCGTGTGCTCGTCCAATATGTTGCGGAGCAGTTTGCAAAGTTTCCAGTAAGTTTGCTTAATGTGGCCTTACTCAGTTGCAAGGCACTCCCATAATTATGGCTGCAATTAAAAGCAGTAACAGCCATTTACATAAGGTGCCAGTCCTTTTAAATCGGCGCATCATCTAATGAGAGCATTCGTGTAGGGATAGTTATGCAGGACAAGGGCCCAAAGCTGAGAGCGTTTCGGGGAGGATTTTGGTTTAGAACTTTTTTGAGGTCATTTGAAGGAAGGGTCTGCTTTGAAATAGGACACTTTGTTACGAAAAAGTGCTAAGTTATATTTATAACCCTTACCAGTAGTAGGATGTTGTTGAATTAAGTGCTTTTAGCACTTTTTTTTTTTTTTTTCATGTATCATCCATCTAATTTAAAAAAAATCAGCCTGGTTACACCAGTGTTTTTCTCAATTTGATTGCGTCAATGTTCCTTCTGCTCTTATGAGTAAGTGATTTGGTAAATCCAACTTGTGGATGGTATCTAATTGCTGACGTAGTACTACAGATGTGTTCTAAATTGCTCACTGAAGTTGCATGGCTTCCTTGGGGCTTAAACTGTGCGTGCAATGTCCACAGCTTTTCCTTTGAGATGGATGTAAACATTAGACTTTAAATGCTGGAAAACATCCTACGTTTGGGGAGCGTTTCGGCTGTCTTCTGAAGGAAATGACCTGGTGGAGTACTCTCACCTTCTCACTCTACGCTTTTTTTTTTGTTTGGTGGTTTGTTTTTTTTTTTAATTTACTGAATATAGTGTAAGCTTGTGTCCCCACACCCTGGGTGGGGCAGGTCCTTGGGAAGAGTCAGAAGGCGAATGTAGTAGAAAGGGTAAAAATTCTCAAAGTACAACTGAGGAAGCACCAGCCATGGCTGTGAGAAGCGCTGGGTTCCTTGGGTCTGCTCTGGTTTTCCCCGGAAGCCTTTTTTTCCCATTTTAAGTCAAACAATTAGTCTGTTAACCTTTTGTCACAGACAAAGCACTTGACTTGTGGTCTCTGAGAGCGTAAGAGGTTAAGTAATTAAATTCTATAAGGGAGGAAAAGAGAATCATGACCAGACTCACTAGTCTGTCTAGTTGGGCTCTCCAACAGCTAAAATTAAGTAATTTAAGTTGATTCCTGGTTTTACTCGATATCAGGCGCTCAAAGCTGCTTCGCACGGGTTATTTTCAGAGGTGGTGGATTTATTTCAGGTATGATTTGGTTGTGCAGAGGGGTAGTTTCAGGGGGAGCGCTGGCCTGGCTGACTCCGGCAAGATACCACGCCGGGCCAGACTGGCTAATAACCAGGCTTGTTCTTGGGTGCCTGCCAAAAACCTGGCCCTAAATATTATAATAGCATGCTAATTATGAATGGTAAACTCCAGATGTACTTAATGTATTACAGGTAAAGTACTGACCTTGTAGCTGTTAGGTGGTGCTGTGTGCAATGTGGCTTTTTTAAGTAAAAATCGCTCTAATGTGGTGGGCCTGTGAATTTGTGCTGATGCAAAGAGAAGCAGAGTTTGTGGTTTTGCATCAAATATGTGAACTTACCCGTGCTGTGGTAACAGTGCAGTTGTAAGTGCCTTTGAGGTTGTGTTTTGATTATGTCAAAAAAACTTCTCTCTCATTTGAGAAGCTGGTGAATGGGGGGCTCGTGGTGTCTGGTGGCGTCTGCAACATTTAAGGGTCTGAAGCAACGCGCCGGAATTAATCCTGAAGTCTTTAAGCATGTAGCTGCCGTGGCAGGTCTTGAATGCAAACGATGAGTCTCCTAATTGCAACTGACTTTTATCCATGTGATGGATAAAAGGGATATTTTTATAATGTTTTATTAATAAAATGGGACGGATTTGTCATGAGTGCCCTTGTGGAAATAATGTGCCTGTTACAGCTTTAAATTTGTATGTGTCGGTATAATTTCAGCACGACTGGTTACTTAGATATCTGAAATGACTGTGTGGCATTAGTTTCCAGATGATTCAGTCCGTTCTTATCTTGTTTACAGGCCACGCACAGGTAGGAAAGGGTAAATCAGAATGGGTTTTAAGTTCATATTTCCTTTTTCACTCTGAAGTTGACCACCTAACTTGTTCCCAAATAATTATTTTTCCAAATGGGGATTTTCTTCTCTTTCTGCATAGTGTCAAGTCTTTGTCTGTGTCATGGTTTAGGAGCTGGCTTCATGCGTGTTGTGCCTTGGCACCGGTAGTTGCCGGGCTGCCAGGAGAGCTGTGCGATCCAGGCTCCCTGGCAGCTGTTACCTTCTAAACTAGAGTTACAGCAGCCACAAATCTGTTGTGGGGTTGGTCCGTAGCTGTTTAGCAACACCTAAAAGTGACTTAGACATGCTCTTTCTGCCTTCCTTGGAAAAGCCACTTGTGGTGTTGCAACTTCTGAAATGGATTCACACGTGAATGATTTCTCCATCTGCAGACAACGGCGTATTTTGTTAGTTGGGTTAGTCTGCACTGAACTGCAGAGGCTTGATTTGATCCTGTGTATGTTTTAGGTGCATAAATGGGAAGGTTTCCTTAAGCAGCAAGAAATCCTCATGACTGGATTATATACAGTTTGCCAGTGGGTAATTTAAATCAAATGATGCAGGGGACAAAATATTTGTGATGATTTATTTATAGTTAAAAGCTTCCATATGACACTACACACCCCTTTTGACATAAACTAATCAAGGAGCACAACAAACATCAGTTGTTTTAAATGCATCTGAAACTGCTTCTAGTAATTATTGCTGCCACAACAATATTTGGATTTAAGACTGGCTTTTTCTTCCTTTTAAGATTTCTTTCATGATCATATATCCCTGGAAATAAAATTGATGTTGTTGGTTAATAGCAAGCAACATTGGTTGCTCATGGGAACCCTATGGATATTCTTAAGCATGGAGCCCTGCAACATTTACCTTTTGCATTAAGGGTGTGTGGGCAGAATAGAAGAGCTTTGTAGTTTTTCTACTACCAGTGTGAAACTGGTTTCCCCAAAACAACGGCGAGATTTCAGGGGTTCGTGACCTCTTGCAATTAAAAAATTTCAGATGGCTTGTGAGAGGCAGACTGATGGGGCGAAGGAGGAGGGGGGGAAAAAGCAGCAAGGCAGCCCTTGCCGTGGAGGAAACAAGCACTCCTGTTACAGCTGAAGTCATTACTCATTTTTGGTAGGAGATCTATCTAGCTGCTTTTTTTTTTTTTTTGTCTGAGAAATGCTCTGGGGATTAAAATAAGGGAGCTTAAAATTCAAGCAGCTCTGGAAGAGAGGTCTCGCATGATTTAGGTCTTGGTTGTAATTGCCTTTTCTTCCCCAGGTTGGGTCAGCTCCAAGGACTTGGGCTCATCCGGTGTCAATCTCATGTCTGATGGGACAGGTTGAAGCGCTTTGTGTAGTGGGAGCATTGGCAGGGCAGCTCTTCTCTCTTGGTAGCTGGTTTTCACTAAAATGTAGGGGAGTAATGTTTCTGAGACCTCTGTCCTGTGTCAAATAGGGTTCAAACTGGTCGATGACTTCAGATATCCTTGGTGGTGAGGGGGAGACCCGAGGGGGACATAGACCAACCCACCGTGCGGTGGCTGGAGCCAGCAAGCCTGGACAGCTGGTGTTTGCACTGGAGGTGGCGAGTGTATGAGGGCTGGCGTGCTTACTTGCTTTTGATTCTTTTTTGTTTTGTTTTGTTTTCCATCTTTATATTCCATATACGTTTTGCTTCCAATTTATATTTAAATGTTTGAATGTGTATTTACATATTCTGGTGCCACAGTCTCTCTCATATGCTATATGTGATGGAGTATGGCCTTCTGCACACCTGAATCATTCTTTATAATTTATTTTCTCTAGGGAGACTTGTGCTGAAACAGTTATTTTCAGGAATATAAAGAGAATTCAGGGGTTTTGCTTTAAAAAAAAAATATAGAAGGTTTCTTTGCTAATATTGACTCTCACTTGGTAAATGTTTCCCCTTGCAAGAGTTATTATTTGTAGCATTTGTGTTGTTTAGCCTGTCTGCAGTCCATAAATTAGATTATTTTGGCTGTTGTACTTTATTATCCTTATTAAGCTTCCTCATCTACATATTGATCCTGTTAGTCTGAGGAAGCTGATAAGCCATCTTAGCTGTACTTGCAAAATACACAGAAAATGAGAAATCTGCCCTGGAGGCTATGAAGACTGAGATTCTCCAGCGATTCGGATCTCCATATGTCTGGACTGTATTTTTTTTTTTCCCTTCAGTGCTAGGTTTTAGACTACATGACAGCATTGCAGTTCGCCAAATTAAGATTAATTTTGCTTTTATTGCAAATACTGTCATCAGTAGCTTCTGAGAAGCTTTGCTCTAGTTTGACTTGTATTTTTATTTGGATGAATACGCTCCTTTTTCATAAAGCATAAGACTATTTCCAGAGGCAGCTGGCGTCACATATGCTGTGAGGTTTTTTTCCCCCTTGTGTCAGTGTCAGTTTTCCGTGCTGGCTTTCCAGAGGGATTTATTCTTTACTTTTGAAAACCTGCTTTCCTGTCTCCGTTGCCTACGGGACACGCGTGAAACCACGTGTAACTGTAGGTGCACGTGGAGGACTTTGGGCCCACTCGCTGCCCCGTTAACTCGTTTGCTCTTGCTTCCGTTGCCGTGGGCTTTTTCCTTAATGACCTACTTATCCCATACGGTAATATATGCTGGAGTACTGTACTCTGTTGGACCTTTAACTCCAGACCCCCCCATTTTTTTGCTTGTTCTAGCTCTCGGCTAAGCCTAGTCCCTCTTACAACGTGGGGCTGTATAACCTCCACCTCAGCCTCTCCTGTGCTGAGTCCATTTTGGGTGCTTCTGCCTATTTACGTGTTGTTTGTGTCACTGAAATGTTGGAAGACCCCTGTTTTGATCTTGTTCTCCGTGACCCCTCTGCACAGTCACTGCTTATTCTAACAAGTTGTTGTTTTTTCTTTCATGATACTCTTCCCCCTCCCCGTCTGGCTTTTCCTCCTCCTCCCACAATTTGACCTTGTCTTGCTCTTGTCTCCCCATGCCCTATTTTAGGCGTTCGCATGGCTTCAACTTCTATTATGTGCTGATGACTCACAGATGCATTCTACACCTCTGACGGTTTGTCACCCCGTCCAGCGGCTGGCTTCCTCCTCGCCTTTTTCTCTTTGATTTCTCCATCAGTAGTCATTTAATATTTCAAGCCCCAAACCCCTGGTGGTGCTTCCTACGTTCTCTTTATCTCGCCTTTTAAATGCTGCCACCTGATAGGTAGCTTTGTCCCAAAGCCTTCGTGATTTTTTTTAAAATTCGTTTGTTTTACTTCATGCGTTTGGATAACACGCAAATTCTGCCTACTCTTTATTGTCAATATATTTCTCCTTTTCTAGCTCATCAGACAACTTTCCTAATGCATGTAATAAGGTTTTACAGATGTGTTACTTTAAAGTGGCTGTCCTGAGAAATTCTACTGCTGAAGTCAGTTGATAGCGCTTGGTTTTAAAGATAGCGTTAAGTATTTTAGTTCCACTCTGAGAAGGCAGCTGCCCTTGTTTTGCTATTTTTTTATATTTAGCAGCCCGGATCCAGCTGTTATAAACAAGTGGGATTCATGGCATCCTAGCTGAATGAAATGGCAAAGGATACGTATACATCATAAATGTTAAGATACCTAATATAAAACTAGCTGTAAGTGAGCATAATTCATAAGCCCTTCAGCCTGGAGAAGGGTTGTCTGTTTTACTGAAAATTGCTAATCCTTCCCTTGTGCTCCTTTTAACTATACTGTTACTCATAACAGCAAACCCAAGCTCGGAACGGGGAAGGTTTTTCTAATACGTTTATGTGACTGGAAAGGAATAGAGACTTGTAAGGTGATAGAAACACTTTCAGACCGCTTAGTAGCGATTGCTTTTACGCAAGTTCAAGAGGCACAAAGACAAACATCCTAGTGGGTGCAAGTATGTTTTTGCTTTTCCTTCTCTTTCAAATACTACAGATTTATCGAGCCTTGGTTTTCCTGGGTTGTATCACGGATTCCAGGTAACAGTGGTGGAGAAGCAGACTCGCTGCTCTAGCACACTTCCAAGGAAGAGGAGAGCGTATCAGGGTACACCCACCGGCCGTCCAGAGGTTGTGCAAGGCTGTACGTGCTGTTGCTGTAGTAACAACATCGGGTACTACCGGAACAATGTGTAGGAACGACTGTCCTCAGTAGGCTTACCATCTTGGAAACTCAGTATTTTCAGTTACCCTCTAGACCTGTGAATGTAAATAGGCCATTTGTGCAAATGCCATGTATTTTAATGTCCTCTTTTTGCACTTCTTAAAAGCACACACCACCTCATGTAAATAGTTTGAAGTCCCTGGTATACAGTAAGCTACAAAGGGTTTTTTAACACTGGGTTGCCTCAGAAAGCATGAATAATGGATGCCATTTTTCCTTTATGTTGTGTCGTAACAGGAAGATTTAAAAGCGTTGCTTAATGTTGTGATGATGGAAATAGTTGGAAGCAATACCTGGAAGCACCACTTGAGGATCTGCCCTATTTTTCAAGGAAATAATTTCAATGTTCTCTCAGAGGTGAAGGTGGGAGGTGGGTGCTTGGGCTGGAGGTGTAAAGAATTGGTGATTTATCCTTCAGATTTAAAGAATACAGTTAATGCAGACCAGCCTTAAATCTATGCCTCATGTTAGATTTAACACAGGAAACTTCCTTGCATGAGAGCAATGGCATCTCATTGATAGGGTTTATCTTCAGACACTAGGTTTCTCCCATGTTTAAAATCGAGCGATTATTTCTTTTGAAATGTGATAAACATCTAAACTAAGATGTTTATATATTTAGAAATAATAAAAGTACTCTGAATGGCCATGCTTTCAAGAATGGTTCACATAAAGATAGTGAAAGAACAGAGTGACAGTGTAGCGAGGTGTATTTTTTTATTTAGTTGATAATACTGTCTGTGTGAATCTCAGTGTATGCTCTGGGATTCTCATGCAATCCACATGTTGGTGAGATGACGTTCTGCTGTGTCGTGGTTTAACCTCAGTCGGCAACTGAGCACCACCCAACCGCTCGCTCACTCCCCCCCCCCCGCCCCGGCCCCGGTGGGATGGGGGAGAGAATTGGAAGAGTAGAAGTGAGAAAACTTGTGGGTTGAGATAAAAACAGTTTAATAATTGAAATAAAATAATAATAATAATAATATACAAAGCAAGTGATGCAATTGCTCACCACCTGCTGACCGATGCCCAGCCAGTCCCCGAGCAGTGGCCCCCCCGGCCAGCTTTCCCCAGTTTATGTACTGAGCATGACAGCACGTGGTGTGGAATGTCCCTCTGGCCAGTTTGGGTCAGCTGTCCTGGCTGTGCCCCCTCCCAGCTTCTTGTGCACCTCCAGCCTGCTCCGTCGGTAGAGCATGGGAAGCTGTAAAGTCTTTGACTAGTGTAAGCACTGCTCAGCAACAACTAAAACACCAGTGTGTTATCAACATTGTTCTCATCCTAAATCCAAAACACAGCACTGTACCAGCTACTAGGAAGGAAATTAACTCCTGCCGAAACCAGGACGTGCTGATCTCCCCAAGTAGTCTTAGGTTGTCTGATAGGTTTTATATGCATACGATACAACTTGTGGGTTCTGTAGAAAGCTATCCAAGACTTTATTGGTACAATTCTTACAATAAAAACCCTTGTATAGTTAGTACTTGTGTCATGGTTTTGAAAACATAACTGTGCTGGAATCAAGCCGCACATAAACACTGCTGTAAGGGATACATCATTGTTTTGCATGCACGATGAATAACTATCATGATGTTTCAGTAGATGATGAAGAAAATACAATGAATGCCAATTGTTGTGGGAATTAGTCCTCTCTCCAGCCAAAGAAGTGTGGTGTGAGAGTCCTGCGTGCCTGAGCCCTGTCAGATCTTCCCTTGTATCAGAAGTGTTGATGATTGTTAGAATAGATGGCAACTTGTTTTCTCACCAATTTACTTTATACCAACATCTTCTGTTTGGATGAGTTATTTTCCTTATCTGTGGTAAGGAATGTTATTTTTCAGCTTAAGGAATCTCTCCGGTGTCTGTAATTATACAGCTTTGTCTATGTGGGATCTTGGACATTGTTTAAATCTATTCCCCAATTAGCACTGAAGAGATTTCTTGTTCTTAGTAGTAGCTCATTCTCATATAAAGCATGATTATGCATGGTTTTTTTCCTTAATCTCTTTGGTAGATTGATCTGTAGCCAGGAAGTCTAATAGCAAAATGAACTCTTATAAAATAACTTCTAAAGGTGTGTATTGCTGAGGGCAGATTCTTTTTTAGTTCTGAATCCTTAATGGCTTTGCTCGTCTTTGAGGTAGCAGCCTACAACTGGTACTTTTTCCCTTTAGGCAGTGATAGGAAATAGGATATGGAGTGGATGGTACCAGTAATAAACTTATTTGTTGCTCAGAAGAAATGGAGAAAGTGCTAGGGCCACGTATCACAAGGCCTGGTCCTCGTGGTTTCAGTTGGTTTGGAATCAAGTCCTAAATGGAAGGACCTGTGGAGATGGTATGGGGAACCTGCTGAACTTGTCATGTGGGATGCTTGAAATTTTTGGGGACTTAGTGGGCTATTTGTCACTTTTGTTAGGTTGACTCTTGGGATATTAGACTGTGGGAAAACAAAAAGGATGGTACTTTTGGTTGAGGAGAAAACCACAGGCAGTCTTGAGGAGATGGGAAGTCTTCATTTAAGAAGTTGGTGTAACAAAAAGTCCTGAGAAGGTATGACTCAATGTACATGTTTTGCTAATACAGTATTACATCTCTCTTCCCCGATTGCTCATTGTGCTTGCTAAGCTCTTCCTGGGAAGGAACTTACGCTGTTCTCTGTGGGAAGTTGTGCGAGAAGTCTTTAACTTGTGAGGGATCTCTTCTGCAGGATGACTGTTCCCAAGGCATCGTCTTCGTCATCATCCAGGAGCTCAGGAACAGCCCGGGAGGAAGAGAGCCACCTTTTCGGTTGCTAGTGCAGCTTTCTTTATCTCTAGGTTTCCTTGGCAATTGAAGAGCAAAGTTGAGTTAGTACTTGCCTTACAAAGATGACAGCATACCTAGCAGATGGGCATTGTGTTTTAGGTAGCTTGTTAAAGACTCCTCTTCCACAGTGAGGAAAAACCTGCCAGGCTTGATCTGTACTTCAGGAATATGGGTATTACCTGGGGGAGGGAGCAGTCTGTCCCCTGCTGAGGTGCTAATGTAATAAGGGATGTGATCAGAGGCCAAGCGTCCCATCTGCTCTACAGTAGTTTTGGTCATTATAGTGGAAACTCAGTGCAGTTGCAAGTTTGGATGCTGTCACTACCCATAAACTGCAGCTTTTCACCGTGTAAGAACACCGTAACAAATGTTTGGTCAAAACAGGAAAAATCAGCACTACAGCCTATAAGGTATGTGGGGAGAAATCTCTCCCGTTCCACCCGAAATCCAGTTTTGAAATGTTGGAGTGTTGTTACTTGTGAACAAAAAGGGTGAAGCATAGTTGTGTGTTTGGTCACCATCTCTTCTAATTGGCTCGCGGTGTTGTAACTGCCGTGTATATTAGATAGCTGTCACTGGCTGTCCTCGCGTGATGCTTCCAGCTGGATAGATTTTGGCCAATGAAGGACTGCCACGAGCCTGCTGAAGGTATACTTGACATCTTTTTTCATTAGAAGAAAAAATCAATTATAGGTTCAATAGGAATTGTCCTGTGTGCTTTATACAAGTGGTGTGATACCGCGCAGCAGGCTGCTAGTTAGCTGGTCAGAGCCATCTAGTCCATGTGGAGACGGGGAGCGTTGGTTGGATGCCGAAGCTGGACACACAAGACATGCGTGTGGCTGAAGACCGTGCCGGTGTGTGTCTGTATTTCTCAAATAACATTCATATGTAATGATCTCTTCAAATTCTGTGTTCCTCTGTGCCTCCTTAAACTGTACTGAAAGTAAGCTTGTGTTGTGCTATGTGGCTGAAGTCTTTTACAGTAGCTGTAAGCCGGAGGGGCATACGGCCCTCTCTCTATACCTCCTTAAAGGGGGAATAAGGACACTCTCTCTCCTCCTCTCACCGCTGCACTATGCAGAAAATGTAGATACCTATTTTAAGATGGGATCATTTAAACTAATTCCTGCTTGTTAATTCTAGCTAGGACAGTAATCTGCCAGTTGCAATAGAGAACACCTGGATTTAGGTTTTTGCCAGCATTTATTGCCAGTTGTGTGGGTAGAGATCAGGTGCTATTGGTTTTCTCAAAGTGGTAAATAACTGAAACTGCAGGGATAAAAAAAATTACCTCATGACATTGTGGAAAGAGAATTGCTTTAGAGAAATGGAAGTATTAGGGTAATGATGAAATATAATTTGTTGGTGTTTAATATCTAGAGAGGAATGGGGATATTTAGTTTTGAGCGTGGACTCTCCCCCAGTATTTTTTTTCCTTTAGTTGGGAAAATAACTCAGGCTCAGTAGATAGACTTTTCTTCTCTGTAGCTTTCTGTAACCTCTGACTCTGCCTTGGGTGCTTAAAAGCCAAGAGTTAGCGTATTGTAATGTCAGCATTCTGTGAAGCTTTGGTATCTCCTGGCACAGTGTTTACAGCGCGACTTCGCTGTATGTTTCTGAAACGTAAAAGTGAGTTACTTAAATTTTTCCAGGGGAACAGTCTGGGTACGGGCCGTCTGCGGCAGCTCGGCGTGCTTAAACGAACTTTCACCTGGCAGCGCCTGAAGCATCCGCTGCCCTCGCACGGGGGCCCTGCAAACGCAGGCGCTGGTCCCCCCCCGCGGTGTCCCGTCCCCCCCCCCCCCCCCCAGCCCCCGCGGGTGCTGCTCGCGTTGCCGTGGCCGCGGGGGGGGGCGGCGCGGAGCGTTTTACCGAAGGCGGGTGCCTGTGCCTGCGGCCAGCCGCTGGGGGGCGCCTGCAGCCTGCGCGGCCGCGGGCGGTGCCAGGGCGCCGCCTGGCGGGCGCGGGCGGGCCCCGGCCCCGGCGCCCTGCTGCCCCGGCGCCCTGCTGCCCCGCCGAGAGCGGAGGTTAACCGCAGGGCTCCCCCAAGCGAAGGGGGGCTTTCCGCGGTAGCCGATGAAATGCACGGTGAAGGAGAATAACCGTCACAGCGCTCAATGCCTGTAGAAATCTCCGGTTCGCGTCGGGTTTTGTAAACGGGCAAGATAACAGTTCAGTACGCTGCCAAGTGTCGATTCTTTGTGGTGCTCCGTTTCTTGGAAAGCACAGCTGACGTCACAAACAGCTTTTTGAAACATCGGCAATAAGAAGGGGAAAACGGGAAGCTTGTGTTTTAGCAGCGTTTTATCTTGAAAGCTTTGCTCCGTGCTCTGTATTTCAGGAGTTTCCCAGAAAAAGCTTCATGCTTTGCTACGAGAGCAGGAACAGGATATTGTCGTAGTCTGGTCAGGGCTGTTAAGTGCGGCGCTGAAACATCACACGTGCTTGATCTCGGGGCCTGGCACAGCGTGGCGACTCCTCTGCAGCCATCCTGCTGATGTGAACCGCACGTTGTGGCCCCCTGACCGTCTGTGTATCCTTTAGTCATTTTACAGACATCTCTAGCTGGATCTTCTGCGCGGCAGAAGGGTTTGTGAACTGGTTTTTTCATGAGCTACTCTGCTGTGCTCGGTGTGGTGAGGGCGTGGGCACCTGGAGGACTGGAAAGTCTTCTTTTCTTATTCCAAGCAGTGAGCTGGTGCTGCCGGAGCGACGGTGGAGAGACAGGAGGCAGAGATGTTGGGTGGTTTATGGATGTTTTATAGCCTGTCAGACCATAAAGTGATATCTTTACTAGGGAACTGAAATACATGAAAGTGACTGGCAGATATTGTGGAACTTGTATTATATGGTTACCATATGATACAGCTTCTTTACAAAGTAGGGCTTCTGTATGATCAAGCAGAAGCCTTGGTTCAGTCTCTTATTTCTCCCTGCCTCAGAAATAATTACCACTTGCTCTGTGCATTAAACCGTAAGAGTTTTCTGTCTTGTCAGTCATTTGAAAAGAATAACTCTGTTACTTGGCTCAAGCACGTTGTGTGTCTGTGCAGCAGTTAATTTTCCAAGACTGCCTTTCCCCTTGACCTTTTGTCTCTGCAGAGAGGTGCTTTTTCAGGTAAACTTCCAGCTCAGCACGGCCCTGAGAGCAGAAGCCTTGCGTAAAAGCCTTCCAAGGAGTAAAGGCTTATTTGTGGTTTCCCTGTAGCAAACAAAGCCGAGTCCTGCAGGTGAAGTGCTGGGGAACCAGCCCTGCTTCTCAAGCCTTTGTATTAGGACAGTGGTTGATGACAACATGATTGTGCAGAAGGTGATCTCTCATCTATTGGGAATCTAATGAGCAATGTTTATTTGTTCTGTCTTTTTCTAGGAATTGAATGTAGTGCCCTTGAAAATCGTGTTTTGAAACGAGACTTCAGGAGTGGCACAATATTTCTGTACTCACTTTCTCTGTGTCCTTGGTCAAATAGTCCATTACTGCACTGAGGTTTTTAAAAAAAAAAAAACAAAACAAAACACCAAACAAAACAACACAACAAAAAACCCCTTAAATAAGTTTGATCAACAACATAACAACATAAGCTTGTCATCAATCAAACTGAAATCTTTACCTCACAAAAATAAAGGCCAGCAGGTGTCCATGCACACCTCTAATGTCACTACAAACACCTGGACAAACCCTTATTTAAATTTTGCGCAGGTGCTACTGGTTTAAATCTGCCCGAGCAAGAAGAGAGTTCGCTGAAGGTGTGCCTCGTGTTTGGGGGACAGGCCTTAGAAATGTGGTAATTTGCCCTGCAGACCTCTGAAAAATGCTGTTCTTGTATGAACAACATCAGGTCAGTGTTTTCAGCTGCGAGGCGCAGGTGTGGGAGTGGAGTTTCAGTTCTTGTGCACTGTGTGGATTTTATAGAAAGGAGGTACAAACTTTGTTTCTAGAGGCTGGGAGGATTTCATGTGTTTTCTAATTAATGTATGTTAAAAAAAAAAAGCTTGAGAAGTGTATTTTCTAAGTCGGCATTCCTGTTAATCTTTTATTTCTGTTAACATTACATCTGTTGTGGACTTGCCCGGCTTTACTGGAGGCACTGTCAAGAGAGCGGGAGCATCCTGGTGGCAGCATGCCTCGCTGTGGTCGGGGGGGAGGCGGGTTGTGTCCTGATGCTGGACTCTACCCTGAAGTCAGTCACCTGCTCGTTGCGATGTGTTGTGTGCGCACAGGAGGCAGGCTTCCAGGGTTAACCTGGAACACGGATTAAACTGTTCCTGCTCACAGCTCTGTTGGCAGCTGTTGGAAGTAAATACATACTTAACAGAAGAAACCAAGAAGCTTTTATGTGTTCAAAAACTCCCTTTCCCTGCTCCTAGTTTTCTGACCCTTGTAATGTAACTCCTATAACCCCTCTGCCCTTCCCCGCCTTGGCTAGCAACTCGAACCAAATCAGGGAAGAAATGCTGGCATAAAAATACAGTGCAGGCGCCTATGGTTGAAAATTGTTATCGGTCTTGAAGAGAAGGAAATCGACTTTGAAAAGAGGGAGGGGCAGGTCAAGCAAACATGGTTTTGGGAAAAAACAGTGCTAACTCTCCCGGGGGTGTCTCGCCAAATGTCTCTGAGAACTCATTGTCTGTTGTTTAAAAAGCTACCTTTTAGCTTGTAATGGAATAGAAAAACTAAAAATGATCCTCAGATGCTCAGAGTCTGACTAGTATAAAAAACCCCATGTGTGTCCTGACCTTCATTTGTATTTAGGCCAATGTCATAATGTGAGTGCCTGACAGTGAATAATAATGAAAATGCGTGTTGCACTTCACTACCATATTTTCAGTGTGTTGCATTTATCTTCTGTAAAATATGTAGATGTATGTAATGGTGAAATATTCAGCTTTTTTCCGCACTTTGCTCAGCCCAACTAATGGACTTAGTTGTGGGGCTTCTCTCAGTTGTAAAGCTGATGAAGTTGATGTGGAAATGCGACAGCTGGATGTTGTATTTAGCTTTTACCACTGCTCTTACTGCAGCACAGGATCTTTTCAGTGTACTTTGTGAATAGTGGGGGTTTTTTCATTGGTAGCTAAACAAGATGTTAGAAACCTATTGTTTACTTATGGTTTTCTGCATCGATACTAACTTAGTCTTCAGGCGAAAATAGAGTTTAATTGGAAAAATGTATCATTTGGTGCATGCCTTCTTAAAACACACTGCATGCTCCCTGGACGCGCTATTTTTTAGGCTTTAAGAAAAGGCCTTTCTGAGGCAGTGCAGTGTTCCTGCAGCTGGACTGTGCTGGCTGCAGAAAACGAAATCACCTGCTTGTCGGCGCACACCACCGGCTGCGCCCCGACCCCTCCTTATTGCTGCCTGCAGGAACAGCCCTGCTGTCGCACCCCTATCTTCCTCCCCCCGCTGCCCGGGGCCGGCGACTGCCCCGCTCGGCTTGGTGTGAAGACCCGATGTCAAAAATAAACTGCGCGACACGGCCTCGGCCTGCCAGGCCGCTGCCCCCTCAGGGCCTGGGGGCGAGGGGGGCTGCGTGAAGCCTCTCCCGTGAGGGGGCCGGGGCGCCGCCGGGGCCCAGCACCGCCCCGGTCCTCCCGCTGCGGGGCAGGAACGGCGGCAGGGAGCCTCGTGAGGGGCCGCTCCGGCCCGAGGGCCTCAATCGGGCCGGGCAGCCGCCGCAGCGCGGTCCTGCGGGCGGCGCGGGGCTGCTGCTTCCCGCGCCCGGCCTCGCCTCGGGGCGGCGCGGCCTCGCCCCCGCCGAGCTGAGAGGCGGTGCCGCCCCGCCCGCCGCCACTGCAGTGGGAGCCGGGAGGCGGGCGAGGATGGCGGCGGCGGCGTCGCCGGCGCGGGAGCTCACGCAGAACCCGCTGCAGAAGACGTGGGAGCCCTACGACAACGGGCTGCCGGCGGGGCACAGCGCCCAGCGCGGCGGTGAGCGGGGTGGCGGCGGGGAGGGGGGGGGGGGTCCGCCCGGGCCGCGCTGTCGGAGCCCCGGCGGGCGCCAGCTGTCAGCGGGACCCCCGGGCGGCCGCTCCTCCTCCTCCTCGTCGGTTGGGCCGCAGCGGGTAAGCCGGGCTCCGCGGAGCCCCTCCCGGGGGCGATTCGTCCTCTGCGGGGTCGGGCTGCGAGGAGAGCGGCGTGAGGGGCCGGAGCCGGCAGGGCCCCCGCCGTTACCGTCCCCCCCCCGAGCGCCAAGCCCTTTGCCTGGGCTTTAACGCCTGAAACGCCGGGGAAGGCAGAGAACCCCGAAGCTGCTGGATCTGTGCCCAACGGAAGGCAACAAAGCTTGGCTGGGAAGAGTATCTTTCCTAGTTGCTTTTGTTGTTGGGGGTTTTTTTTGGTGGTTTTTTTTTTTTTTAAACGCTCTGGTTCCAAGCAGCCTTTACCTTCAGTAGATTTCTCTTGAAGAGAGGCCTAAAAACGTCACTGTATTTTTGGTTTTTTTTTTCTTTTAAGGCCAGTGCTGTATCAGGCCATCTGTTGTATGAGTTAATGGCTTTCCTTATTTTGAGGTGCAGCCAACCAAGTCATCGGCCTCTAAAGACTTCGGCTGTGGCGTTTGTAAACCATAGTTTATTAACAAACTTTGCCTCGCGGTTTCTTTTTTGGTTTTATTTTTTTTTTTTTTTTTCCCTTACTTAAATAACTGAGGTTCAGTACACGGCAATTTTGCAGACAAAAGGGGCTTTGTCGCGTGGAATTGTTTTTATTTGTCATGCAAAGAGGCTGCTCTGACAGAGTGAGCGGAGGGCTCTGCTGGTATGGCAGGCGTCCATGGGCTGCTGCCTCTCGGCTCTGGTCTTGCTTTGGTCCAGCCCCTGATTTTAAAAAAAAAAAAAAAAAAAAAAAAAAAGCCCAAGCTTTCTTGGTTTCTGCTAGGCAAGCAGGCGTGTGTTTCTGTGTGAACTGAATTACTCCAGCATCTGGAAAATAGTAGGTGTTAAAGGGAGATGAATGCTGAAATAAGAAAAGGGTCGGAAAGTGTGTATAATTGCTTTTGTAAACACGCTAAGGAGAATGCTTCATTTCAGCCTTAACATGGCATCTCTTTTCCAAACAAAATAACATTTGCTATAGTTTTGACACAGGCACTGTGCTTTACCGAAAAAACCTAAAAAACAAACAACCCAAAACAAAACCCCAAGAACAAAATTGCACATTGGTCACATGTAATCTGGTGACATACGGAGTCGTCTTGGCAGAATTATTTAGCTTCTCTTTGACTATAGACTACCTTAAAAAAATTATTTCACATACCTGTTTTTTTTGTAGGATTCTGTAATTTTTGATGCCCAAGACCCCTTATAATTGAAAAACCTTTTTGCTAGAAAAACAGATTGGGAAATACTTTTTTTTTTAATCCTTTTGCTTTTGTACACATTTGCTCTTGCAGTATACCCGTACTATATCTACGGTCATTTGTGGTACATAAGAATTAGAAACAGCCTAGAGAGGAGCAGAACTTACTCTTCCTTGATAAAACCATCTATCTTGTTTCAGCAAACTGAGAATGCTTTGCAATTTTTCCCATGCAAGGGGGCCGCAGAGTCCTTTATCCTCAGATTTCCATGTATCCTGCATCGTCCTGTGTTCTGATGAGGCAGTGTGACCTGCAGGCCCTGAAGCCGTGGTGTGGCAGCTCAGGATGGACTGCCCAGGCTGGGTCATTTGGGGCAGTGCTGGGTTGAGCAGTTCCAGTTCTCTGCTTGTACAGGTAACTCTGTTAAAACGTTACTGTTCAAAAAATACAAGTTCAAGTTGGAAGTGGATTTCTTGTGCTCAAGAGTAGCCTTTCAGTGGAAGCAGTGAAGCTAGTCACTCTGATGTCTTCTGAATGTCTAGGCTAAGCAAGATGAACTCTTTCAGTCTCCTTTGGTTGGGTTTTTTATTTCCTCGTTCATGCTGATGACCTTTATCTGCACTACTTTTAGTCTTAATTTATCTTTCTGGAAGGTGCATGAGCAGAATGGTGCACACTTCCAGTTGAGGACACGGCAGACCCATCTTCAAAGGGACTTACCTCTGTTAGCTGTTTTTAGCGTGATTTTCTAAAAGTTGTAGCAGCTGTAATTATCTGGGGAAGAAGAAATCTGGCTAGCTGTGCCAGGGTTTAGCTGTCACGGGGCTTTGGAGAGCTAGTTCTTTTAGTCTGTGCATTACAAGGTCTTCAAGGACGAGTTCTGAGTGCAGGCAGCCTGCTGAGCAGACTGAGCTTTTACAGCTGGTGAGACCAATAAACTGAAGGTAGCTGTTCTAAATGACCTTCCAAAGTGAGACTTGAAGGCAGTAGAAATGCGCATTTTTATTGATAACTGCCACTTACCTTTTGTGGTCTTTTGTGAAAGGCTTTGTCTGTAAATAGGTTGCACTAAAGCTACTCTTGGCATTGGTTGTCAGATTGCTTCAAGCTCCATGAACCAAGCAATGGGCTACAAACATGGGCATAAAAAATAAATAGCCAAGTATGCTATAGTGAAAGTTATTTTGAGAGCCTGGCAGAGGATGTTTGTAGAGTGAGAGATAAATAGTGAACTTTCTGTGGTTAAACATTATTCTTCCCCCTACTGCAGTTAACGGCTTTGTTTCCCTAAAGCTGCTGGAATTTGGTCTTCTAATAGTTTTTATTTGCTGTTTGTACAGCGGTATGAAAGTACATCAGGTCCAAAAAAAAGAAGTATCAAATTAAGATTATCTTTGCTCTAAAAAACTCTGCCCTTTGAGCTCATGCTGCTTATGTGTCTCTGTACTCCCACCCCTAGGAACTGAAGATGGAAAAAGCGAATGAGGTAAGGACAGCACCCAGCTGTAGCCGGAGGATCAGGATGTAAGATGGGGCCATCGCTGTTGGCATCAGAGCTGTAGGAAGCAGATGGTAACCCTGAGCAAGTGGATGGCAGAGCTGCTAGGAGCAGCTGGTGGCACGAGGCTGGCTAGAGGACAAATACGAATTCCGAATCCCTTGTGCCAAGGTGATGTTAGAAACTGGTGATTTGGACAAAAAGAGGAGAGAGAAATCAGAAGATGATCGACGGCTATACCTGAAGGAGCGTGGAGGATGAGTAGCAGGATGGGGAACTTGTCCCTGTGGGATGTGAAGAAGGGTGATCAATTGTCATCATTGATCAGCAGGAAAAAAATGGATTAGCAATAGTTACATTGGATAAGCGATAGGGGAAAACATGTAGGGCTAACCTTATTTGGAAGGATGGTTGTGTTGGCTTATAATTAAAGATACTTGTTTATGAGCCTCTAAATAGTACAGTGATTTCGGAGAGCAGGCCTTGAGGCAAAGGCCATAGAAACAGCAAGAATCCTTCTGTAAACTTCAGATGGTTAACTGTAGCAGCTTGATATAAAAAAAAATCTGACCTTAAAAGTTGACTTAAAAATTTAACACAGATAAGGAAAAAACAAAATCTCATATTGGGTGACAGGAAGGGACAGCTGATAATAGGTAGCAGGTGGACTTGAAAAATACCAACTCTGTCTCTGATTTCACAAGGTCATGTGAGGGCTGATGAAATGCTGTGCAGCTGATGTAGGTTGTTCAGTGTCCCAGTTTGGTTTCAAAACCACCTTCTGTATCTTGCATTATATCACAGTAGCGTCTAAGAGACAAGAAATGAGCATGTAGTTTATTCTTTCCTCGACTGTTAAGTCTTAAACTTTAGAAGGGTCGGCAGTCGTAATTTTACTCTGAGCTGCAACTTGCTGTGTTGTTCAGTAGTATATAAAAATTTTTAACTGGGATAGTGACTTTGCTTAAATTGCAATATTTGATTTTAACGCGCTTCATCACTTGGCCATTTTCCTTCACTGATTGGTATTTTGGGCATGTTTTTCATGTGTTGCCTCTAAGTGAGGGGATGCAACATACATTTCTTCTTGATACTGCTGTTTATAAACATGCAATCTTAAATGCATGTATTGCAAGCATTTATTTTAAAGAAAAAAAAATGAGTAAAGTCATAGAGCATCTTTAGCAAATGATGTCATACAACCCTGTAAGTTTTGTTCTGCTGTTCTGACTGTGTATGTTCCTCTAGCAAAATCAGTGTTGATAGCACATCCACAGGTTGGGGCTGTTGGAAACCCTTAGGGATTATATACATGAAGCAGTAGTAAAAAATGAGTTTGTTTTCTTGAGACTAGATTGTGTAGAGAGATCTCTGGAGGTAAATCAGACAATCCAGCGATAAGGAATTGAGAGAAAGCTGCGCTTAGGAGTCTGCCTTGGCTCTGCAACTTGCACCTGTATAACTGCTTTTGTGCTGCAAATTGTTTTTCGTATAAAGTGAATGATGGTGAGGTGCTGTGAAAAGGGGAATTGAGCATTGTGCCATTGGGCAAATATTAAACTAAAGAGACTTTTTTTATTCCAGGAGTTAGATATGCGTAACTTGTGGCTTGTTTGGTTTTCTTATCAGCCCACATCCTCATGTCAAAATTGCTTACATTTCTTCAAAGGAAGGCGTAAGTCTTGAGACACTGACACCTTAAATACTGTCATTGGAATGAACGTTCCTCTCCACTTGCAGTGAGCATTGGCAACATTTTGTTGAGAAAGTTGTGGTTCAGATAAAATGAAAGAAAATTAAATTATTTTTAACTTTTGATTATTTGATACATCCTCAGAACTTTGCATTTTGGTTTAGTCTCGACTTTTTTACTGAGCCTTCTTTTCTCCTCTTGGAGTTCGCAGGCCTGAACTTAGGACAAAGAGGAAAAGGGACAAGAAAACATTATCCTTCTTGTTTATAGGCTTCTGCACGGAGGAGCTTACTCTGAGGGCTTTTATCAGTGTCCTTCCGAGACATGGACTTATTTGGATGGATCTGTTTTGGTTTGCATTCAGTTCCCTGTAACTTCCGTTACATGGAGTAGTAGACTCTGTTTCATGGGTTTGAGGTTAGGTGTGGCTTTTGCCTGCTCAACCATGAAAAGTGGTGATTTTTAATGACTTTGGGTATTAATTGGTTCCCCCCCCAATGTGTGTTTTGAGAAAATGCATCTGTCTGCTAATCTGTTTGTTCTTTTCTGATGGGTTTACTACACGGGGTAGCTGTGCCAGATTTGTGCAAGTGACTCAGTGGGATGGGACTTTGTCAATCCAAGATTTGGGAATCTCGGACAATCACAGTGCAACAGTTTAGTCATGTTTTACAGCGTAACACTGAGGTTTAGTCTTTTGGAGTAAACTGACTCCTCATCTATCAAGACACTGAGGAAATTGATGCACATGTGGATTGTATAGAAATTAATTCCCTTTGAAATACAGGATGGAGGGAGCCAGTGACGTCTTCGCGCCACTTTAATATCTTCTTTCTTTTTAGGCAGTTCCTTGTAGCTGTGATAGATTCATGCAAGGTATCCGTAGTTTTGTGCCATTAAAATGTTCAAAAAAACCTTGTCATTTGAAAGGAATGCCTCAAGGTTTTCGGATAGAGTATTTCTGTACGTATATCTGTATATCAGATTCTGTACTTGGTTGCGTAGAATACTTGTGCTTTATTCCTAGTAACCATTGAAGAACAGTCAAAATGAGCTCTGTTTCAAGAGAGATTTTTGTGCTAATAATATTTAAAGGAGAAATAATAAATAGTACCATGAGAAGCATCTGTCATGCTTGTTTGGCTCAAAACCAAGAAAAGGTTGAGCAGTGTTGAGATCTTGTCTTAAAGATTTAAAAATTACCTGAAAATTGTGTACACTTTGCAGTTTCCTTTCAATGCAAGTACTGAGCTGAGGTACATAGGGGTGTAAGATGTCAGTGTCCTTTTTTGGTATTGTTTTTGTATGTCTTAAAACATGTATGCAAATACATATGCTTCTTGTCTTCTGCCTGTATACAACTCACGGGTCCAGCATTGCACTACCACTGACTTGCCCTTCCAAAATTCAACACAGCATTAAGAAACCCAGTTAGGTCCACTGTGCTCCTGAAAAAAAACCCCTGAAATAGTGGGACACAGTGCATGAGCTGCTTGAACGGTCACTTCCTCGGAGAGCACATGGATTGTAATTTTCCACCGCAATATAAGCCTTTGCTTTGTGGGAATGTTAGTGTTAAATCCTAGTTTTCTGGTTTTCTGTTTCAGTATGTATGACCAATTGCCCTACTCTGATTGTCATGGTGGGTCTCCCAGCAAGAGGAAAAACCTACATCTCGAAGAAGCTGACACGCTATTTAAATTGGATTGGAGTGCCTACAAAAGGTGATGGATTTACTTTTTGTTTACATCAGAAGGACAGGGCAGATGTTAGGTGTTTTATAAACCTAATTCCCAGTAATTTTGTTGCCCAGTTTGACTACTGAAAATCCTTCTGCTTTGTTAACTTATTTTTAAGCAATAGCATACACAGGCTCTCTGTTCTGTTTAGATGTTAATTAATCAAATTCTGGTGACTGTTCATTTACCTCCTTGTTCTGCCAGGTGCCTAAATCAACTTTGTGCCCTTGTTCCTTAATAGTTTGGTTCTTCAGCTGTTGTCTTTATTTTTGTTTTTCCACCCTTCCCCTTTCTTTCTGTGGGTGAAAGAATCTCGTTTACGAGCGGATGAGCAGTCAGCACTTCTGGGTTAAAGTTCTGACTTCTTCATCTTCTTTTCTGTGTGAACTTTGTGCAATGCGTAATGCTCTGCGTAACTCTTTGTTTAACTGCATTTATGGAATGAGTTACAGCTCTTTGAATATTAAGAGCCCAGGGAGCTGAAGCAGCCACTTGTTATCACTGTCTTAATGACTTTATATGTGTGTTTTGAGTGGGAATCGACAGCTCAGATTGGTTATGCCAAGGACCTGGCTGTCCTATCTCATTCCCGAGCTCCTGTGGTATCTTGTGGGCCCAACTCGACAAATGAAAAAGACCTAAGTCCGTTTGAGGTTCTGAGCAGCAATCTCACCCTGCCTTCTCCTCTGTCTCTGTAGAAGAAAAAGACAGCTTTAGTGTTCTGTGATTCTGTGTCTGGTGCGGTAATGGTAGCTTTATAGTTATGATTAGTTAATTATTTAAGTAACGTCAAATATGTTAGATCGTACTAAAGCGTAGACTTTTGGCTGGATATTCAGAGATGTATTTCCTAGTAGCTCTAAGAAGTCAAGATGAAGAGTTCTGGCCTATATTTAAACTGCCTTTGATTCTAGGCTATAGCTTTTGGAGTTGGTGTTTTCTCAAGCTCTTAGAAACTGTCTAATATGTTTTTTTTAGATGAGATGTTATGGAGGATACGTTACATTGTTTGAGTATGAGAATTTACAGCATTTAAATTATCACTTAAGTTTTGACTGTTTTCACACAGGATCACCCTTCTGATGAGCAGCATCAGATATTTAGGGACTTCAGTTTTATCCATGAGGTTGAAGTGGAATAACAATCTAAATACGTTAGCCTATATCCAAGCTGATGAAATCTAATATACATGTATGTAGATATGTATATATGTCATTGTGTTGAACGTTTTACTATGTGAACTTTGAAAAGCAGAAATCCAGTATTGGACAACAAACAAGATACTGTCCACATCTGGCTCATGCTTGGTTGAATATATCCCGAATACAGTAAAATAGATAGGGGTGTTCTGCTTCAGTTATAGGATAGGTTTCATGGGCCACTGTGAGCAGCACATCAGAAAATATATGTGTCTGTGCTTAATAAAAATATTTAAAACATTGCTGCCTGATTTTATGTAAAGTTGCTCATACACAACATAAAGTTGCTATATGAGATTCCATCCTAGGTTGCTGGTTACGGTTTGTCTTCGTTAGAAAGGGTGACTGGGGACTCCTTTGGAAAACCACAGACCCTTCCTGTTGTTTGTGTCATCAGTGATGCAATTTTACTGAAGCTGAAATCAGTTTAGAATACCTCACTGACTGAGGGAATAGATGACACGTTGCCTAATGCGTCCAGTTGACTGGGACTGAATTGATACCTGGTTAAGTATTGAGTAGCCCTCACAGCTGTCACCCCTTCGGCTCTTAATGTCTTAGAATTAGTGTGTGCTTAATGTAGTAAGTGTTCTTATTCTCTGAGTCAGATGGTTAAAATTATGAGGTTATGTAAACCAGAGAAAAGATAAATGCTGTCTTTTCATGTAACATACATTAGGCAAGCTGGAGAGTTCAAGAACAGAAGGTGGAGGTAGATAGCCCAGGGTTGATGTGTTAGTCGAATCATTTCAGCCATCAGTTCTGTGTTTTCTTTTGTTCCTTCCAAAATCCTCTGTCATTTAGAATGTGAAATGGTTAAAAATACAAAGGACTTTTGTCTGGGCTTTTTGAAGGAAATGAGGTCAATTAGATGCCTGAATAGAATTGTGTTGCAATGTGGTTTTTAGATACTGAGCTTTGGGAAGCTTTTTTGAATAGTTTGGCTGTATGGTAGTTGTGATACCAGTTAGCTTTGTGAAACTTTTCCACAGGGGTGGATGCTAATAATAAGGGCTGAAGATCGTCCCACTAGATAGCAATTTTTCCTTTGCTGTACATGACCCTCTTTCAGTAACTATTATTTGTTATGAAATTCATTATTTTTGATTTTTAAAGGGCTATCGCCTGACAACACTGGCCATCTGAACTTCTTGCATCTTCTGTTTTTCTTACAAGGAGCCACCCTTTCATGTAGCCAGTATGGCCAGTGCTCATTAAACCTGTCACAGAATAACCTGGATTCTACTATAATCCATGTCGTACAGCTGACCACAAAAAAATCAACGTTGTTGAATTCAAACAAAACTTGACTTTTGGGGGGATAAACAATATTTATTTTTTTATTCTCTGCCCCCCCCATCCCAACAGCAATCTATATGCAGCAACTTATGGTTAAGCTCTTTTATCCTATGTCTTTTTTTCTTAATTGCAACTCAGCAATTACTTCTTTTCCTCTTTCCAGAAATGAAGTCTGGCAGGTAGTTATA
Source organism: Aptenodytes patagonicus (assembly GCF_965638725.1). NCBI lineage: Eukaryota > Metazoa > Chordata > Aves > Sphenisciformes > Spheniscidae > Aptenodytes > Aptenodytes patagonicus. The sequence continues at coordinate 6,602,677 of NC_134956.1, forward strand.
CCTTGGCAGCTTCTCAAACAGAATACTTCAGTTTGATCTAATGTTAAAAAAAAAAAATGCTTTGCAGTTCAGCAGAGAAAACCTATAGGTCAGAAACAAGTTAAACATTAATTGCACTTCAGAGACCTACTTTCAGAGCTGTTGAATGAAGTTAATTAGGGTACAGTGTCATTGTCTGCTGTGTGGCAAAACAGAACTGCCTTGCCCTAATCCCATATCTGATATTGTGACATGTGTATGGCCATAGGCCTTATAGACCTTTGCCCAAATACGGAATAGTTTTCTTTGACCACTGTTAAGAGATCACGGTAAGATTATGTTCAGTACTTATGCTGATTTTTAAAAAATTCTTTTTTTTTTAACTTAAGCGTTTTTGTTAAATAAACAGAACAGGGGTTATGAAATAGTATGTACTGATCCTTAAGGAATAGAAATATTTAAGCAGAGTTCTGAAAAAATGTTTCCACAACTTGACTTTTAAGTTTTGTTTATCAAAAGCAAGATTGGTTAGGTCTATTTAGAGCTCTGCCTTGCTTAAATAAGAGCTGAAAGTTTTGGGGGGTGCTATCAGAATACTGTTTCACTGCAGATACACACAGAAGAAGAAGCTAGATTATTAGTAGTCCTTTGTAGACTACTGAAATAGACTTCCAACCAACCCTGCCAAGGAGGAAAAGAGTTTCTTTTTATTGTTCAGGCAAACTGGCAGACAAAGGCACAGCAAGATGGTCAAGTGACTCCATTGAAGCTACCTACAGCCCAAATGTTCTTTTGCCATTTCCATGATTTGTTGTTGTCTTTGTATTTAAAAATAAACCAACCCCCCAAAACACAAGAAGTAGTATGATATGTTGACTTTGTACATGCGAAATTCCTTTATCCTTGCAGGTAGTTTAGTTTCAAAGCTGTCATAACGTTTGTCCTTTTTATGTGAATACTGTTAGTTTCACTAATACTGGTTTCTTCTTGGCAGAATTTAATGTTGGTCAGTATCGTCGAGATTTGGTGAAAAAGTATAAATCTTTTGAATTCTTCCTGCCTGACAATGAAGAAGGCTTGAAAATCAGGAAGTAAGTTTTGAATGTGTTTGGCTACCCAGTGCTAATTGTATTAAAATGGTACCCTGTGTAATTTGCTCTTAGAGACTGCTTTAAGTTGCATTTTTGTATGCTCAAGAAGACCCTTAAGAGACTGCAGTATGAAATGACAAGGAAAAGAAATTCTAGAGAGGGTGGAAAAGTGATTTGTTTAGGCAGCTTAAAATTTGGGGTATTTTTTTCTTAATTGCTTCATCTCAAGTATCAAAAATGCAGAGAAGGTAAATACTTAAACTTGATTCCTTTTCACCTTTCAGTAGGCTGTGACTGCTGTTATTCCTGCAGATATTCCAGGGTATTTTCACTCAAGACAAAGCAGTTTTAACAAATAGTTTAAAAATAATTTAGACCTTTAGAGGAAAGAGAAGGTTAGAGTGAGAGGGAGCTGCCTCTCTTTCTTATAGAAGATCAAATAGGAAGGTCTTTTGATTTTCTTGACCATTCATTGTCTTTTTTTGTATGTTCAGGAAAATGTTTAAGCGAATGCAGTATTATTTTTTCTTACCTTTTTGTAAGGTATCAGCTAATAGATGTGACTCTACTGTCTAATTCCTAAAATGCCGTTTCAGAGCTTTTGTGTGGATAATAAAGAAGAAAAAAAACCCCACATACCTGCCTTTCTTTTTGGTTTGCATACTGGAATTTTTTGCCTGGAGTACTTTGAATTGTATTGGTCATTATCTGTTCAAATGAGCGGGAATGAAACACTATTATTCTCTCCCTGAAATTGTCTTTTTGGCCACCATGCAGGGGCTTCATGCAGTCAATCAGTGCACTGCCTTGAAAATTGCCATGTTTTGCTAATGCTATGCAAAGCAAGGCGAGCACCAGCATGAACATCTGCGCGCAGATAAGAAGCACTTGAGACTCCCCTCTTGCCTGGGAAGAGTCTCTACTTCAATATAGAGGAAAGACCTTTAGAGGAAAGAGAAGGTTAGAGCGAGAGGGAGCTGCCTCTCTTTCTTATAGAAGATCAAATAGGAAGGTCTTTTGATTTTCTTGACCATTCATTGTCTTTTTTTGTATGTTCAGGAAAATGTTTAAGTGAATGCAGTATGAAATGAGAAGGAACAGATTTTAGAGGAATGGCAATGCGTTTTTTTTTTTTTTAAGCTACTTAAAATACAGAGTATTTTGTTCTTAATTGCTTCAGCTCAAGAATAAAAAACGTCTGGACTTTCCTACTGTCTGGACTTCCTTTTGAGGCTGCCCCTTTACTTGGCCTCTCTCTCTTCCCTTTCCCCTTCAGGAGCAGTTGAGTATTGTTAATGTCAAAGGAGAACAACTTGCGTAAGAACCTCCTAATCCTTTGGGACCAAGGAGTAGATGTGAGGTGCATTAGCCTTGCAAGCCCCTACCTTTTGCTCAGAGGTAGAGCCAAACCTTTTAATGTGCCTCTGTGTCACTTATTAGACTAAATGGTGGGGAACATAACATGAAATGGGCTGTGTGAGCTAATCTGCCTAGTTAGCAATGAGTAAAGAGGGTTTGTATTTATTTAGTGAAGACTTGACTGATGAATCTCAGTTCCTGACATCTATTAACCATGCTAATGTGGAAATACTGTCAGGATTGAAAAGCCTTCATTTTTCTTTTAAGATGAAACTTTGCATGCAGAATACGGTAAACGTAAGAGAAGTTAGGCGTTTCAGTCTGGAAGTCAAAATAAAGTAGTAATGCATAGAAAGGCTGTTGAAATGGACAGGGTTTCATGTTGGAACTGCAAAAAGACTGTACTTACTGGAAATAACTGGGGCTTTGTTCTGCTAGTGAGTAAATCATGCACACTGTTAATGTTGCCCTCCACTATTATTTATGTGTTAGAAATCATAATGGACTTTGAAGATAATACTAATGCTGGGGAAATAGCAAAGTTGCAAATGAATTTATTCTTGTCCAGATTTAACACAAGTGTAAAGTATGTGGGGGTGGGGTTTTTTGGTGTTTGCATCCTCAACAGTCTCCAGTACTAATTACATTGGGTTGGTAACTACAATGGGGTGTTATTTTCACCTCTGTCCCTAAAACTTGGTGCTAACTTTGGTTTACTCTCTGTTTTAGCAGATGTTTTTGGCATAAGCAATTTTTACACAGTAGTTCAAAAGAGGAGTAGATTACTGAAAAATGTTGTCTATCCACTTTAACTTTGGGCTACAAGATAAAAGCCTTACGTTGATTTATTTTTTCCCTCTTTGAGAATCAAATTAAGCATCAAATATCTATGAATAGGTAATTGGGAAAAGAATACAGTTGCAGGGATGATTCAGTGATGTTACTGTAGATCAGTGAAAATTTATCCTGGTCAGCAAAGTTGATGGGTATTCTGTGGTGATGTGTAGTTGTATCAGTTGCACAGAGGAGCGCTGGACTGGTCTTTTTTCAGGCAGATGGCCATGACCGCATTTCCTTAGTATAGCTTGGTTGACCTCTGTTGGTTTTTCCCATGTTTCATGCGGGTGACTGATGAAAAAATAGGTGTGTTTGAGAGAGATTCTCTAACATTTGCAGGGGGCTTCGATCACAATGCACAAGTGCGTTAATAAAATGACTTTAACTAGCATTTGAGTTTTACTCTCTTTCATTTTTAAGACAATGTGCCTTAGCAGCGCTGAATGACGTCCGACGGTACCTCAGTGAAGAAAATGGGCACGTGGCTGTAAGTTTCTTGTTGAAGACACATTCTTGAGATGTTTCCCTACAAAACAGTGTGTGTCTGATGGTACAGCTGGAGTCATTCCAATGTCTCTTCAGTATATCAGATTGTTTTCTTTTGGAGTTGTATGTTAGGTCTGCTCCTGTTGCTGCAGGAGCTCTTAAGTTCAGGGTGATGATGCCATGTTGAGCAACCACCTTTGTCATTTGAGGGGTTAACTGAGGAGAGGGTAACACTAAGAAAAACGTCCCCCTTCTCGCCACATTATATGACATACCGTTAACACGTCTGCTGTTTTGGTTGCACTTGTGTTTCTATTTGATAGTCTAGTGTTTGAAGTGAAAGGTGAAGACTTACTGGCCAAAAAGCATCCTGGGTATTGCTTGGCAGTTGTGTTACTGACATGAGAAATCTCCGAAGAGAGCAGGAGAAACTCAAAAGTAAATTGCTGCATATCTGGGTATTTAATAATGGGATGCAAAATATAAGCTGTTTAATTACTGATGTTGTATATTCACATTAATAATATTTTGTGCATAATGTTTTTCTGAAGACTGCTGACACAACTGTGTGGTGTTTTCATTAACTAATCGGGGAAAACCATTAACTATAGTAACAAGTGCTGCTGGGGACATGAGGTAAACTTTATACTTTGGTAAAACACTGGTGTGTTCAGAGCTAAACATAAGTTCTTAGAAAAATGGCTGCATATATCTTGTAATTCATGGGCAGGATTTACAAGTCTTGCAGATCTTCTGCCCTTTAAAAGTTTGACACTCGCATGTTGAATAGCATATTAATTGCAGCATCTTTTTTGTGTAGCATAAGTTCACTAAAAAAACTATGCATCAGTATTTAATGCTGATATGGGCCAGGAGGAAGATTCTGTCCTGTATTACGTGTTAGGCTTAAATTCTGGTTGCTTCTTCCAAATACATTGTTCTGCTAGTAGTGCTTTCAAAATACTACTTCTTTTAGTATTTAGAAAATCATGTGTATAAAGTAGGAATGTCTTGTTTTTCTGTTGAGCATGTGGAGGTAGCAGGGCAGAGGGAAGGGGAAGTGTTTTCATTGCTTTCCTTCGCATGAGGGATTCTGAACCTGTATTTTTGTTGTTACTAACGCAGTGCTTTTCACAGACTAGGATGCTTTTTTAATTCCTCTCTCTCTCTTTTTCCGTAATTATTCCTAGGTCTTTGATGCTACAAACACGACTCGAGAACGTAGAGAAACTATTTACAAATTTGGTGAAGAAAACGGATATAAGGTGAGTCAAAAGCAAAGGAGTTCTGAGCTAATGCCTGGACGAGTAGGGCAGTGATAGTTTCCCCCTTATCTGTACTTCTAGTTAAGAAGTGCACTAGCATATGCCACATCCTTCCTAGATGTTTAGTCAATAGAGCATTTCGTGTTCTCAAACATTGTGATGAAAAGTCACCCCATCCTCATTTTTCTCATCTTTAACGTTTGTACTGTTTGGAGCTAATCTCTCTTATGCTATGGCTTCACTTCTGTCATCCTGGACCTGTAGTTCTGAGTGTACTGTCAGCAAGAACTGTTTAAAATACGGTTCTTAGTGCAGTTCAGATTTTGCTGCAGAAACACGTAGGGAATTCTGTGTTAGTTCTGTACAAACCAAAAACTTCCTGTGGCTTTCTGCCTTCTGTCCAGGATTGTTTTGCATTTAGCTGTTCTCCACTAATCTTCCGTTTCCTCTAAACTTGTGTCTCCATAAACCTTTGGAACAGCAAAACACAAACCTCTTTTTAAGTGAGGCTACTCCATTAGTTGAAAGGCTTCTAAATTACTATTTCAGAAGCATTAGTTACCGTTTGTATGGCTGAACTTGCATCCTCTTCCATCCTGAATTTTTCTCACTGCAAAATTTTTCCACTTAACAAGCATTGCTGGGAAAACAGTGTAGAGCATGATACTTCAGGAAATGGTAAGCCAACAATTTCTGATGAGAGGGTCTGAAGAAACCTTCTGAGTAAATGGAGGGAAGTTTAAGGCACGGCTCTGTTAAAAAGGGGTTAGCATGGAAGTGGGCAACATGCTGCTCGTGTGTGTTAATCTCCAGAGGCGTTTTAATGCATCTTCTTCCTTCCTTCTGTACACGTGACTTCCCATTTGGACTGAAGACTTTTTTTGTTGAGTCAGTATGTGTAGATCCAGAGGTCATTGCTGCAAACATTGTGGTGAGTATAGGAAAGTTTGCTTTAACTGCTTTAAGTTAAGAGGTTTAAAGTAGTTCAGTGTTTTTAGAAGTACATTATAACAACTTCCAATAGCAAAAAAACATTAGCTCCCATTAATGGAACACTTTTCATTTATTTTCCTGTCCGTGTGTATACTAACTCAGAAGTTTAATTCTATGAAGAATAGCTCTTCTTGCTTTACATATGTTTTAATTAACTTCCAGAAAATAAGTTTTTGTGTTGTGTTCTCCCCCTTCCTATTCCTTTAAACTTCATTAAAAAGGGAAAGAAACTCATGTACTACTCTCCTGTTTTTAAACAGCAAGTGAAGCTGGGTAGTCCTGACTATGTTGATTGTAGTAATGATGAAGCGACAGAAGACTTCATGAAAAGAATAGAGTGCTACAAGAACTCGTATGAGACATTAGATGAAACTCTTGACAAGTAAGTGATGAAATAATACTCTGATCACAACTGAGTTATTTTAAGGTGTTTCCTTAGGGGCTGGAGCATCCTGTATCGGGGACTAGGGCTTTCTAGTCATGTTTTTTTAATGGCTTTTAATCTCTTTCCTTTGGCAAATTAGAGAGAGTTGACTCTGGGGGTGTAGCCTGGAAACTTGCTTGGTTGAAGAAAATTGGCTAACGAGTCTACTCTGGGACAATACTCCTTTTGATTTTCCCACGTGGAGAATGGTATGATTCTTCTGGGGTAGAACCAGCATTTAGAAATTATTCCAGACTAGCTGTAGTGGTTGGTGGTTGTTTGGTTTTTTAGTATGTAGAGGAGACTTGAGTGATTTGTAAGTATAACTTCATTTGTTGACATGGCTAAGATGAATTTTGAACACATCAGTCTTAAAAATGTGACTTCTAAATTTATTTATTTGTGCTTGCAAATTATCCTGCAGATGCAGGGCTATCAGAAACTTTCATAGCTAGGTTATTTGCCCTCGTGCCAAAGCATTCATCTGTTTTTCATTCACTTTCAACACTTGAAAGTGAGGCAGGGATGAACCGTGTGAGGAGGAGCCCTGTTTCTCTTGCTGCAGTCCAGGATTTCAGTGTGGGATTTTGAGCTGCGCTCATACCAGGTGCTCCTGGTTTGTTTCAGGACCAGTGCTATAGAGAAGGCTGAGCTGCATTTTAATGTAATTGAGTGTAAGCAGTGTGAAGCTGGTTCAATCAGATCAGTTCATGCATGTAATTTCTGTGACGGACCTAATGGTTGTGCCTGGGTGAAATAGCGTTCTTTGGCATTAATCATTAGTATCAGAGATGAGGTGATGATACTTGCTTCCCATCACCTCCATTTGGTTTTATTAAAAGTTTTCTTGTTTTATTGTGGTGCGATGTATCATATGCTAGAAACCAATAGTGGTTATTTTCAGCTTATTAGACTTTTTTCCTCCTTTAAACTAGATACTACTCTGAAATTATAGCTCAGATGAGAAAGGATAAGCAGTGAAAATTGAAATTATAACCTGTCTGATGCTGAGAGAAGGTAGTGGTGGGGTGAATTACAGTACTGTTAATAAATAGTTGTTGACAGAGTGGTTGAGAAAATGTCTTGCTTCAAGCTAGTCCCTGGTCCTTCTGATGCTGTAGTTTTTCTGGAAGGGTTTACCGAGATGGGTAAATAGTGACCGTGCCTTTTGGCCCCTGGGTGCAATCAGACAAATACTTGCTGTGGGGCAAGTGTTTGTAACCTGGAGAAAAATATCTAGTATCGTAAAATATCTGGATATCTTATTGAAGCTACCACAGTTGAATGACTCCGCTGAATCTTCCTTTCAGTGGGAGGGCTGTATTTTTCCAAGAGTAGGATCTAGGTTTGAGAGACAAAGTGCAAGTAAAGGGAACAGAAAAGAAAGTGATGTGAGCAGCTTACATGTGAAGGGAATAGAGTTCATCCTGTGCCTTTGGAGTATTGCATTGTTTCTTAGGGCTAATGCACATTCCATGGGTAACTGAGGGTTTGTGTATTGCTTTGGCTTGTTGCCCCTTTGTTTTATGAGGAGAGAGAGGGTTGGGAAGATTGTGCTACATGCTAATAGAAACTGTGTGGAATCTTACATATTTTTTTGTTTGCTTATGAAAGGGATCTTTCTTATATTAAAATTATGGATGTTGGAAGAAGTTACCTTGTGAACAGAGTAATGGATCACATCCAGAGCCGGATTGTCTACTACCTCATGAATATCCATGTGACTCCTCGGTCAATCTACCTCTGTCGACATGGAGAAAGTGAACTCAATCTGAAAGGGAGAATAGGAGGAGATCCTGGACTGTCTGTCAGGGGGAAAGAAGTATGTGCCTCCTGAACAAGTGTGACTGGGTTTTGTGTATAGCTGTGGATGTGTGCAGTTTGTGCTGTGTAATTACAGCTTTCTTCCTCTACACCCTTTTCCTCTTAACATGTTTAAGGAGGATTTATTTAGTTGCATATGTGGGTAGTGGAAACTGGATGGACACACTTTGTGATTTGGTATATTCTCTTTTATCTGTCAATTCTGTTGGTTGAAATTCCTTTTTACCTTACAGCACAAAGCAGTTGTCAAGAGGCTTTATTTTTAACTGTATTTTTGTAAAATCCTGACTTGTTGGATAATTGGGAAGGTTCACAAGTTAAAGCTGAAAAGAAAATTCCTGGAGGTAAAGATGGGAACCGCAGAAAACTTGTGTCTTCCTTGTACTCCTTTCCTTCCCTCCCCTGTCCCTCTTGGCTTAATAGAATGTGTTGTATTTCTTAGCAAAAACTTTGACAGAGCCTTTTGGAAAAGTTACAATGAGTTTACAAAGGCTAGAGCCTGTGTTCCAAACTGAACACAGTGTGTTGGCTCTGAGCCCTCATCCAGTGTCTCATGGTTTTTCTTTCAGTTTGCCAAAAGCTTGGCACAATTTATTAATGAGCAAAATATCAAAGACCTGAAAGTTTGGACCAGCCAGATGAAAAGGACAATTCAGACTGCTGAAGCCTTGGGAGTGCCTTATGAGCAGTGGAAGGTTTTGAATGAGATAGATGCAGTAAGTTCTTCTTTTCTAGACGTCTAATAAGTTGCTTTGTTTGCTAGGGCTGAAGGAAGTACTTAATTTTGTAATGATGTGCCTTTTAGGGGATAGAAAGTCATTTAAGCTGGTTCTAGAGGCTGGAAAAACTGTCATTAATTCCTGTTAACGTGGCTAAACGTTTTATTAAAATTTGCCATAATTAATTTAGTCTTGGTTTGTCTTTCCCAGTAAAACATTCCCCTGTAGAAGCCACGATGCTATGAAATTTTTAGTAGGTGGGGGTTGGAAAGAAAAAAGGCATTGATAGTTGGCACTTTCCAGCTGCACCTGTAAGATATATAAGGAGGTGCAAATAAATGTGACCATGCTCAGTGACCTTGCTTGCCCATATACGTAACTTCACTTGTATAGGGATTTAATGATTCCTTCTAACCACATCTGAGTCCGGCTGAGTGTCCTGTTTATCATGTGTGACAACTTTGTCTTTAAGTGTCAGAGTAAAAAAATACAATTGTTAAAGGTTATTTATATATGGCTTTATGTAAGAGTGATACCTGCTTTTTGCACTGCTGGAAATACATGCTTTTTAATTATTTTTATTACCTATAGGGAGTGTGTGAAGAAATGACATATGAAGAAATACAAGAAAATTATCCGCTTGAATTTGCACTGAGAGACCAAGACAAATACAGATACAGATACCCTAAAGGAGAGGTATGCTCTTTTTTCTCTCTTAAGGCGAAGGGCTTCCTTGTCGTCTTGAATACATGCATGCTGGCTTTAGGAAGGAGAAAATAAATTTTAAAATTAATAAAAAGGTTGTTCCTTTCTCCAGGGGAAAGCATATAGTGATACCGAGTACAAAGGAATATTGAAGAGACATATGGTTCCCTTCACTGGACATAATGTAGCCAAGCTTGACATACTCTGTGAATAGATAAGCCAAACATGGCTTTAGGAAGGAGAAAATAAATTTTAAAATTAATAAAAAGGTTGTTCCTTTCTCCAGGGGAGAGCATATAGGAGCTTGCAAGGATTGAGCCCAGACCATTTAATTTGATCTAGGGCCTGAAAAATAAAACAATTGATTCAGAAAACGGTTGAGAGCTTTGATCTTGTGGGCATCGTTTCTATGCTGATCCCGCAGTGATAAAGCGGGAAGAATGATTGCAAGGCTTCAGACTATTGCATATGCAAACATAGTGCCAAGATTGCCTTTTTCCATTCGTCCTTGCTGTAGATAATGGCTGTTTTGCATGCAGTTCTGGCTGAGATGCTACGGAAATCTGTAGCCACATTGGTCTTTCACTTTAATAAACTCCTTGCCTCTGGGAAAATAACTTGCTGACAGCTTTTCTAAAGCAAACCCATTACGGCGCAGCAATTACCAGATGGTCACACGGCCTGTCTGTGGGTGCTAGAGGCTTAGGATTCAGGGCAGCAGGGTGGAGGAGTAATTGGACCAGCTGCTCAGCTGTTTGTCCACGAGGAAGCGGAGCTTGGTGGTCGTCTTTCCTCAGCAGTTAAGAGTAATCACTGTACTAAGAGCAGCTTGTGATAAGAGCAGTGTTCTTGGGGGTATGACCCCTGTCTTACTAATGAGGCAGTCATTAAGCTGCAAAGTTCTCCTAATCCGTTTGAACAAGGAGTGTTTGTTTTTCAAACTGGTGCCATCCTCTGGGATGGTGACAAACATTTCAAACTGTCTCATCGCCTTGGGGTGATCAGTTGATCTCAGTCGTTTGTCAAAGGCGGTTTCTCTGTCCCTGGTAAGAGTTGCAGGGGTTTGCGCTGCCTCGCTGGAGACCGCTGGGTTTCTCTTCCCAAGGTCTGAATAAGCAGTGCTGCTTTCCAACGGGGCAGCCCCCATGCCTGCCTTGGGGCCGGGGTGAAGGCTTTCTGCTGTGGTCATCCCCTGCCCTGCTGGGTGATGTGCTGTTCTCCGCACCTGCAATGCGTGACACGTTTTGGAAGTATTGTCTTTACTGTGCATGTGAAAATTAACTTAAGCATGCACATGCGGAAATCCTGCTGTTCACCTGCAGCAGCAGATTCCCTGTGCGTGTGCTGTGCAGGACAGGTTGCAAGTGAAATCCGGCCTCCTTGTTTTGTGACTTGAAGGGATGGTGGCTGCCATCGCCAGGCTGGTTCACCTAGCCCATAGTTTGTTTTCAAAGGGCAGCCTGAAACAAGTCAGGCTTTGTGAACTCTTTGTATGATGGCTGTAGGCTGGGCTTCCCAGATTTTTGCTTGGAAGAGAGATGCTTTTGAAGATGAGGCATGGAAAATAATGTGCAAGACTTAACCTGTGCATTTGCAGATGCCATGAATTAAATTCTAGGGATTTTGTGGAAATTCTTGATCACAGTGACTAATTTAATAAAGCCTTTCCATGAGGGAGATTTATTTTGTTACATGTATGCTCTTTGATAGTCTGGAAGACCCGGACTGTGTTCTTAATTTAAGGAAAATTATTACTACAGTATTTGCCTGTGCACTAATAAACATTTAGAAGATGACTAATATGAAAGTAAGATCCACTGTATATACACATACTGTTCAAAGAGTGTTCCCTTTTTAATGTGCCGTGTATTTCTCCTCCCCACCCAGTCCTATGAAGATCTTGTTCAGAGACTGGAGCCGGTAATTATGGAACTTGAAAGGCAGGAAAATGTGCTTGTCATATGTCACCAAGCTGTCATGCGCTGTTTGCTCGCATATTTTCTTGACAAGCCTGCGGGTAAGTCTTCCTTGATACATAACAAATGGTCTATTTTTCGAAAGTTTACTGATTAAGGTTCCAAACAGTAAATTCTAACAGTTTCATAGAATCATAGAATAGTTTGGGTTGGAAGGGACCTCTAAAGGTCATCTAGTCCAACCCCCCTGCCATGGGCAGGGACATCTTCAACTAGATCAGGTTGCTCAGAGCCCCATCCAGCCTGACCTTGAATGTTTCCAGGGATGGGGCATCCACCACCTCTCTGGGCAACCTGTGCCAGTGTTTCACCACCCTCAGTTTCTTCCTTATATCCAGTCTAAATCTACCCCCCTTTAGTTTCAAGCCATTCCCCCTTGTCCTGTTGCAACAGGCCCTGCTAAAAAGTTTGCCGCCATCTTTTTTGTAAGCCCCCTTGAAGTACTGATAGGCTGCAATAAGGTCTCCCCAGAGCCTTCTCTCCTCCAGGCTGAACAACCCCAACGCTCTCAGCCTTTCCTCACAGGAGAGGTGTTCCATCCCCCTGACCATTTTTGTGGCCCTCCTCTGGACCCGCTCCAACAGGTCCGTGTCTTTCTTATGCTGAGGGCTCCAGAGCTGGACGCAGTGCTGCAGGTGGGGTCACAGCAGAGCAGAGCAGAGGGTCAGAATCCCCTCCCTCGACCTGCTGGCCACGCTGCTTTTGATGCAGCCCAGGATACGGTTGGCCTTCTGGGCTGCAAGCGCACATTGCTGGCTCATGTCCAGCTTTTCATCCACCAGTACCCCCAAGTCCTTCTCGGCAGGGCTGCTCTCAATCCCTTCATCCCCCAGCCTGTATTGATACCGAGGGTGGCCCCAACCCAGGTGCAGGACCTTGCACTTGGCCTTGTTAAACCTCATGAGGTTCACAGGGGCCCACTTCTCCAGCTTGTCCAGGTCCCTCTGGATGGCATCCCATCCCTCTGGCGTGTTGACCGCACCATTCAGCCTGATGTCATCTGCAAACTAGCTGAGGGTGCACTCGATCCCACTGTCTATGTCATTGATGAAGATATTAAACAGTACCGGTCCCAATACGGACCCCTGCGGGATGCCACTCGTCACCAGTCTCCATCTGGACATTGAGCCGTTGACCACTACCCTCTGGATGCGACCATCTAACCAATTCCTCACCCACCGGACAGTCCACCCATCAAATCCATACCTCTCCAGTTGAGAGAGAAGGATGTTGTGGGGGACCGTGTCAAAGGCCTTACAGAGGTCCAGATAGACAACATCTGTAGCCCTTCCCGTGTCCACTGATGTAGTCACTCCATCATAGAAGACCACTAGGTTGGTCAGGCAGGACTTGCCCTTGGTGAAGCCATGCTGGCTGCCTCGAATCACCTCCCTGTCCTCCATGTGCCTTAGCATAGCTTCCAGGAGGATCTGTTGCATGATCTTCCCAGGCACAGAGGTGAGACTGACCGGCCTGTAGTTCCCCAGGTCTTCCTTTTTTCCCTTTTTAAAAATGGGGGTTATGTTTCCCCTTTTCCAGTCAGCGGCAACTTCACCAGACTGCCACGACTTCTCAAATACGATGGATAGTGGCTTAGCAACTTCATCCACCAGTTCTTCAGGACCCGCGGATGGATCTCATCGGGTCCCATGGACTTGTGCACCTTCAGGTGCCTTAGATGGTCTCGAACCTGATGTTCTCCCACAGTGGGCGGCTCATCATTCTCCCAGACCCCACCTTTGCCTTCTGTGGCTTGGGCAGTGAGGCTCGAGCACTTGTCAGTGAAGACCAAGGCAAAAAAGTCATTGACTACCTCCGGCTTCTCTGTATCCCGGTCAACCAGGTCTCCCGTTTTGTTCTGGAGAGAGCCCACGTTTTCCTTCGTCTTCCTTTTATCCCTGACATACCTACAGAATCTTTTCTTGTTGCCCTTGACATCTCTGGCCAGGTTGAATTCTATCAGGGCTTTACCTTTCCTAACCTGATCCCTGGCTGCTCGGACAATTTCTCTGTATTCCTCCCAGGCTGCCTGTCCTTGCTTCCACCCACACAAAAAGGCTTCCTTTTTGTGTTGGAGTTTGTCCAGGAGCTCCTTGTTCATCCATGCAGGCCTCCTGGCGTTTTTGCCTGACTTCCTCAATCATCCTTTATCATCAGAGGGTGGTTGTGCTAGGCAGGTACTCAAGTGTAATTTTTTGTATTTGACCCACATATGATACTTGGTAGTTGATTTTTATTGCGCTGCTCCTCACCTGAAATGCTGTACTGTATGTTTTCTGCTCTGTTTGAATCACATCTCTGTTGCGTGCTAGGGAAGAGAACAGATACACTGTCAGATAAAAAGACTTTTAAGTGGTTGACCTGTAACGTAACAGGAAAGTCAGTGTTCTTGTAATCTGCATTTCATACGTAATTTGTTGTTTGATTTCTCAGAACAACTGCCTTACCTGAAGTGCCCGCTGCATACTGTCTTAAAGCTAACACCGGTGGCTTATGGTAAGTACTATCACGTATGTATTTAAGTCTAACTATACTGTCTGTGTCATCAGTAAAGTTTGTGAAGCATTTAAATTAAAACACATTTTTAATTTATTTTGCTTTAAAAGAGAATTGAACAATTAGGTTTGACGTTGCGTGTATGCCTGTACAGCTTTGTTAGAATCAATTAATCCTTTGGTTAATGTTTGCTTTGCGTTATGCCAGAAAATACGTATGTATTAGTGAAGGCCTGTAACTGCTAGTGGACAATTTTCTTTTGTACTCAGTTCATACGCTGTTTCACTAATTCTTCTGGCAAACCCATGCCATTTACGCATCTGGTACAGTAAGATCTCAGGTTTTAATTGATGTATTTGAGGGTATTGGTTTTTAGAAGACAGGCAAATTTACATTTATGTAGGTTTAACATCTTCCTTTACTCTTAAATAACTTTTGTTCTCTTTTCCTGAAGTAATTTGTTCGTGGACGTTCACGCTACCACCTGAACTTACCTTGTTTGTTGTTGGCGTGCGTTTGTCAGCAGCTGTTATCAGTGCTTAGCTCAGGGGCTTTAACTGAGATTTGCCGCAAGCGTGTGGGGTGTGGGTTGCCACATGTTCTTCTTGGGTTTTAGGCTGATTGCTAATTAAGTGTTGTGTGTGTTTCAACCTCAGCTTAACATGTGCCCGCTGTTAATTTTCTTTATGCGATGGCTTAATTACATCTTCTGATACCTAATCACACTTCAGAAGATTATTTATAGACAAAGAGAACTATCTGCAGAGCTTACCAGGAAATGGATTGCCAAAGAATGCTAGTTGAGTTATGAATCGGAAATGCAAAGCTGTCATTGATTATCAGCTTTGAAAAATAGCAGCCTAGACCTGTACTTTGGGGTTTTTTGTTAAGTTTCAAATGAAGTTGAGACAAAGTAAATAGCTGTTACGCTGGGAGATCTGTCTGAAGAGATTTTGTCATTTAATTGCAGTGACGTCCTACAGTAAGTAATAACCGCCTGTGCTTTGGTGACACCTGGTGTTCCTAGCCTTGCATGACAAGCTGGAGTTTTGAAAATAGGGAGTTAGAACAGTTAAAACTTTTTTTTTTTTTTTTTGGACTCAGCTAGTCTCAGCCTGTTTCCACAGAGGTTTTTGGTTTGAGTTTGGTTTTCTTTAGTGGGAAGTTGGGTGACTGTTTATAAATTTTAAGAGGACCTGGATGTTTGCAGTGTTTACTGAGACGCTAAATGAGGAAGGAAAAGAAGTGGTATGAAATACTGTCCTTGTCCTTTGGACTGCAGTGAAAGAAATGCTATGGTTCTCTTTTAAAGTGTTTGATACCCGTGTCTGGTTAGCACATTTTAGTCGATCTAGTTTTTGGAGTTTGACCATCTGAAAATACGGGGGCTGTGCAAACTATTTATACACTAATATTCTATAGCATTATTTCAAGTTGATGTGTCGCTTGGGTCCAGTGAGGCAGGATGCAGGATCAAACATGGTGTGTTTAACACCTCCCAGCTAATCCTGTCCTGGGGTAATACCTCCCTTAGGGGTTTGCTCTTCCTGGCGTTCCCACCCTGCGCGTCCGATCTTTAGGAGGGGAACATCTGTTACGGCCTGGATTAGGATTAATTAGACTTTTACCCAGCAATCCAGTGTAGCGGTGGTCTGTGTGGGAGCACGCAGGAAAGAGAAACTGCATCTTGCTGTAGGGATGAACTTGCACATCGGTAATTAAAAATGAGCTGGGAATACGCACGTTGTAATTACTGTGGAGTAACTCGTGTCCCTTTAGTTTCTATTTAAAGCTTTCCATATGGTATTTCTTTCAGGTCTTAAACTCAGCTAGCGGTGAGGACTGAGAGGTCTCTGTGGAAGCGCGTCTGTTGTGTAACCAGTCCTTAGTAACGGGCAGCGTCGGGGACCAGAGCTTGCTTTTGCTTGGTGTCAGGGGTCGCGATGGATCTGTGAACAGAATGGTGACTAGGGTACTCGTCCAGTGGGAGATGTGTGCTTTTCCCCCTTAAAATCTGTTCTCTTGTTCACTGTTTCTCTCAGCGCTGGCCCTCCTGCAGTGTTTGGCCACAGTGTTCGTGACAAATGGGGTTTCTCAGAATAGGCTTCCCTAAGGAAAGGCAAATATTTGCCTTTCACTAATTTATTTATTTATTTTTTTTAAAGTGCAGTGGCTTTCTAAGAAAAGGCTAAGATCACCTTTTTCTGTCAGGTAGTAATTCTATGGAGCGTGTTACGGCTTTAGGAAATAAGTGAGCAGAAAAATCTGTATTTGTGATAGAAGGTGGACTCTGTGGTATGCCAGAGGAATTTGACTATTAATGAATGTTGTGTGGGGTAGTGGTAGCTTATAAAAGTCATGTTTGTGTGAGATAAGACAGTGTTTGGCAATCTGATAATTGCTTAAAATGGTGTGGCCACAGTGTATTGAGTAATTATAGTTCTCTAGGTGGGTCAGTTTATACTACCTGAGTAATAGTTGTCTCTTCCAACTTCTTAACTTTTTTTGCTTGTCTGGAGTTTTCCATTTTTGGGTGAAAAGGTGAAGTTCCTTTTCAGAAGCCAACTTTAGAGTTCCATGTAGCTGGGGGTTAAAACTCTGTTTTGCACACGCAGAGGAATGGCGGTTGCTAACAACACGCAGTGTACCTTCTCATAATCGTTTTCATGTTTTAAAAAATGAGAGCAGCATTTGTCTCTGTATTACAATGAAATTCTAAGAAGTCCAGGACATTTAAAAACCAAAAAAGTTACAAATAAGAACTTTCTGACTGAACGTTGTTGTTCATGTATGTTTAAAAATGAAATTTGTTTAAAAGAAAATGATGATAAAGCTAAGGTGAGAATAGGAGATGGATTATTGGATCGAGAAAAATGTTCATCCTGGTGGCATAGATTCATTTGAATAGCTTTAGCTATTCAGAATTTGGGAAGTTCTAGTATAAATCAGAAGGGGGAAGTGATTAGCCTTCACCAACTCAAAATTAGATTGCATCTTTACTACAACTTCATTTTTAAAGCAGACCAATTCTAAAAATGTGTTTTCTATCAACAGGATGTAAAGTAGAATCTATATTCCTGAATGTTGAAGCTGTAAACACACACAGAGATAAACCCGAGGTAAGAATGTTTTTCAAATCGGAGAACTCGACGTAATGTACTATCCGTGAGCTGATTTCCATTGTCCTTGTGGTTAGAAATGATTTGATAACTCAGCTGAGCATATTTAATTTTACATATCAAGCTTTACTACCGGTTTGCTGTTGAGGGGGGGGAGAATCCTTTTTATCGAGCAGATTTATCTTACATAGGAGCCTTAGCTGGAGTAGTTTATCTTGAAAAAATGCATGAGAATTTGAAGATACGGTATCAGTCTAAAAACTGTATGAAGTTCTTCCAGGCGTTGTCATTCAGCAGAAGCAGTGTGTAGTCAAAAAGTACGTTATGAATGCCACGCTTATTTTGGAGAGAGTAAATAATGAAATCATCAGCTTTTTCATCACTGCAATCGTTGCTGTATGAAAAAGAGGAATTGATGGTGCCACCTGTGTTTTAAGCCAAAGCTGGAGGGGAAGACTAGATCTCGGGATACAGCAGAACAACTGGGGAAAAGGAAATTGAGTGTCTTTGTAAAATGTCAGTGGAAACGAGATGTCAGACCATGGCAGCTTCGTACTCTCCCTGTGTTGGGCACGTGGTTCTGTGTGCTCCTAAGTGATGACATGAGCTTAGGTCGATTCTGCTGCTCGCGCAAAGCTCTTCCGTTGCTGCATTAAGAAAGTTACGTAAAATGTGTCATGATAAAAAAATTTCTGGTTCCCTTGCAGATCCTCATGCTAATGCTACTAGGTATGGCGCTGATGGCTTGCTGAGGTTATGAGCCATGCCTACTGGTGAATTAAAAGTCAGTTTGATACCGTGAGAGAAACAAAAGGGCTGGTGGTGGTGGTTTTCAGAACAATGGTTTATGGTGAAAAGGAATATAGTGACAAATGTGGGTTTATGTGCGTATTCAATAAGGCGTGTGGCGCAAAATGCCTTCCTTACATGAGGGTACACATTTGTGGCAGTTGTGCAGCATTCATGCTGGAAGGGTCTGCAAAGAAGTTTTGTTTCAGCGACTTGGGTATTCCGAGTTCTGAAAACACTGACTTGTGGTCGTTCGTAGCCATTTTCTGTTGGATAGTCGTATTGCGTATTTCCTCTCTCTTCCCCTTTCTCCTTTGTCGTTCTGCTTTACCGCTTTTGTCTCAGTTTGGTTTGTTCGGTTTAGGAAATCCATTCTGTTTTCACAGTGCCTAACAGGTGTTAGAGAAGCATGGTGAAAATAGTTGGGGATGGCTTAGAGCGGGTGTTAGGTTATTCGTGTTAAATAATGTAGATCAACTGAACATCTTTATTTTGGCTGTTAAAATACCGGTGCTGAATTTACCGCTTGCTAAAGTGTCTTGGGAATTGCTGTTGGAAATATCACTTCTCTAACTGAAGATGTTTATTTCGGGGCGGGGGAAAGCTCTGCCTGAATCGCCAAGTGACTCTTAACATGTCTAGCAAACGCTGTGGCCATACTGACATTGGTGTTGGGTGGTTGTATTTCAGGAGCATGTGGAGGATCATGCGGACAGTTGCATCGCAGTGGACACAAAGCTGTTTGTTTAGAACAGAAATAAATTGAGTTTAATGAATTTTAAAAAAGAAAAAAGGAGCAGAGACATTTTTATTAAAAGAAAACCAAACTCTTCTCCCTCTGCCCCCAAAGAAACCCAGACCAATGAAGTATGGGTGATGTTACGCTGTTCACTTAGTAGGGCTGAATGAAGGTCTAAGTGGATCCTGTCTGCATTTAAATGCTGCTCAGAGGACTATGAAAATTTCAAAAGCTTTCATTTACGTCACCTACGAAAATGTTAATTATTTCTGTAAAATGAAATCTTGAAATAGTCTATTGAAGTCAAAGCATTTAATTAAACTCAGTGTCACAGATAACAACATTGTTAAACAATGAAACTGTTTGATTAAGAGTTGCTCAGTGTGCTGTTCTGTGCCCCCACAAGTAACTTGGAGTCCGTGTTTCAGAACAGCGCACTCCTTTTTGGCTTCAGCTGAAAGCATCTGTTTTCACACTGCAGAAATGCAGGCAAAGCACTAGACTATTTGTTTATAGCATGTGTAAAATTCATTGTATGATGATGGCTTGTCTGAAGTGGATTGAAGCCTTGTGTTTGTCAGCATTGTAGCAGCTTAAGTTCCTGACCTTTTCGCATGAAGGAGTCTATAGTCTTTTTACTGAAAATAATTCAGGGGAATTACTTTTGCTGTTGCTTGGGGTCCCCTCTTTGGGCCAGAAAACAAGCACTGGGGTAAAATACCCACTTTTCACCTCTGTCTTAGCGAATGACAGACAGGGAGATTGCTCGTAGCAAGAAACCTAAATCCCCTTTGATTTTGTGGGGGACGGGGAGAGGGAGATGTTACTGAAAGCTGAGTTTGCTTACCACAGTGTAAAACAAGTAAGACTCATGAAGCCCATCAACATGAAGTTTGAAGAATTGGCAGTGATTTGGCCTAAAATGGGCCAAATCTTAGATCAAGATCCTGGAAGGAGCTTCAGAACAGTTAATCATAGTCTGCTTCCTTGGTAGAAGGAAGAACACTAATTGCACAGTCTTGGGGGCTTGCGTGAGGTGGTACCACGGCAGGCGTGATTCCTGAGCCTGGTTCCGCACGGCTGCACTCGAAACTGTGCTTCCTAGTGCGAGTGTTTGGCTGCGCTGGTGTTGCGGTTTCGTTTGGGTTTGAATAATTTGCTGCATTGAATATCATTTTTTTGTGGTTGTGGGTTGTTTTTTTTTCTCTCCAGCCTCTGCACAATGAGGTGAGATCTAGTTGGTGTGATCAGTCTTGAATGGTTAAGGTGTTTGGGAAGCGATTTTTCTGTTTTGTCGGGGTAGTACATTGCCTAGAACACGAACGAATGTTAAAGTCTTCCCTTGAGAAAGAAGTATATGGCGTAGTTCAGCAAAGCACTGAAAGTTGCTTAATGGACAGACGTGTATGTGCTGAAGCACGTGTTTAAGTGGATTCCTGCTTGGGCCTGTAAAAGACTTTGTCCTAAACATGAACGACTCGAGCTTTTGGAAATACTATCAGTGTGGGATCAGCGATTACTGTAAATACATTTTCCTGCTGCCTAGTTCTGCAACACCAACCAGTTGGCAGTCTGCTGCGTTCTCAGGGTATGGGGGGTTAAAAAAATCTCTGCTTTTAAATAAATGCAGCTGTGTATTTGTGAAGGAATCTGACTGGTATTTTTTTTGTTGCTCTTACTGCTGCATGATAAATACTCTCCTCTGTATTTTTATTATCATACAGAATGTAGACATTTCCAGACCTCCCGAGGACGCTCTTGTAACAGTCCCTGCTCATCAGTGAATCCTGTGTGCCGATCAACTATCGAACTTGGGGTGCTGTTTTCATCTTACTACTTCAAAATAAATTGAAAAACTAATCATTCCAATCACTTTGAAATAAAAAAAGCCCCACCCAAACCCAGCAACTTAAAACCCAAACCAAATGTTTGTACAGCGCATGACTTGAAAAAATTACCAAATCACAATAAAACTGTATTGCACTGGTTACTTTACTGTGGATGAGTTATCAAACATTGATCGGCTGTCAGTGGAATGCTGTTTTTGTAAATTGCTGTAATTTAAAGATCCTGGAGCATTAAGTTTTATTGTAACAGCCAGCAATCATTTAACGTTAGTTGCAGTGTGTTTATTTATGGAAGCCACGAAACACAACATCCTGGGGGAGATAAGAAAAAGTTGCAGTTTGTTTTCCAGGCACCAGTATTAGCTATTTCAGTGCCCTTGGGAGTGATTGGACTGCTGTGTAGCATAAAATAACAATCCATAGTTACTGTAAAACCTTAATCCTGCTGATCCATAGCGCTAGTGCTCTAGATGTGCTAATTAACGATGTGCCGTTTGAAGAGGGTAGCAAGTTTTCACTTAGTTGAGAACAATTGTTCAAGGTACAGGAATGTATATAAATGTTTTAGTGTATAAATATACGACTTTTCTTAACAGCTGTTCTGCATTAACTAGGCTTTAGGGTTTGCCTGCTGGTGGAAGCGATTATAAATTTCTTCTTTTCCTGCTTCTCGTATGGACACGGGTGATCGACGAGTGTTTACGGCTCTGCTCCGTATGTTTTGTACCCAGATTTTATCTAGGCTAGAATAAGCAGTGTTGACCATTTCAGAACGTGGAAGCGGAGTTAGCCTGATTCTTTTGTAGCTGGGTTGTGACTTGCCTTGAAAGGGATGGAAATGGCGGGGGGGGGGGAGGTTTCTTCCCTCCAGTAGGCACGGGATCTCAAACCAGCAGGGTGTGCGTCCTAAACTGAATTGCAGCAAAACCTTTCACAGGCTGGAGAGGACTGCAGCTTGTTTGAGATGTGGTGCCATGCCTTGGCTCCTTTCTCTGTGAGGTTACGGTGGGCAAAACGAGGCAGTGGGAAGCATCTGTGCCATTGAAGCAGCTTTGTTTGGGTAGCATCGAGTCTGGGAAAGGTAGAAAATCACCGAGTCCTGGAACTGTTTTCTGAGGGGGTCTTCCAGTCTTGAAAGTAAGCAGCAAGAGTGGCGTGTTGTGGAAAGCTTTTATCTGTTAGGTTTCTCAGGTGGTACGTTTTACCAAAACCGGGATTTTGGAAAAAAAAGTGTTACATATCTGCACTTCTAAAATTACACCAAAGTTTTCAGAGGTTTATAGTAATCAGGAACGTCTGATAGAACCAAATAACCTCCTGGCCAGAGAGCCTCCCGCTGCACTGCTTGGTATTTAGTTTAACCAGTGTCCCAGGATGGGCTGGGACTTGGGGGAACCTGGGTTATTTTCCTCTCTCTGTCGTGACCGTGACGTGGGAGTGTTTTGTCACTTTTCAGTGTTTAATTGCCCCAGCCTCTTGGCACGTGCTTTGCCATGAAAAATGTCACGGAGGAGGAGGTCTGAGCCTGCCGTACCTGCTTGCACGTTAATTAGCGAGTCCAGTTGCTTCTACCTGACAGTTGATGTGATGTCCCTGAGGGGTCGCAGGGACACTGGCCATAGTCGGGTACTGAGAAACCGCACCGAGATGGCTCGGAGTGCTGTCGCCTCCGCGGGCCACGACTAAGGAAGTACCGTGCAAATTTAAACATAAACGCATTACGTTTTTGATGGAGCCAAAATCTGCGCAGGCGTCTGCTGTGGAAAAACTGAGTTTTGCTCCTTGAAAAAGGATGGCTTGGGCTGTTGGAGGAAACGGAGGGGGAAGATGGAAGGGGCAGGAGCTTGGCCGGAGAGGAAAGCCGGGCTTGCCTGTTCTGCGGAGGGAGGGGAAGTGGCAGAAGCGCCCAGGACCCTCCGTCCCTGCCAGCTGCTGCCAGCCCGATTTCCTGGGGCTGCGGCTGCGTGTTGTTCTCTTCCTCGAGCATAAAGCTTATTGTGCTGATGTGTGCGACAGAGTGAAGTGGATATTTAAAAGCAGTTTTGTTCTCTAAGGGGTCTCCTCTTACAGCAGGATTGCTTAATAGTCTCCTCTGGCTTACTTTCTCAGTGAAAGAAGGGCCTGAAGCTGGGCGGGAAGCAGCAGTGACAGTTTGTGGCACAGCTTGCTGAGGGAAAGCTGGCTGATAAAGAGTACTGGATTGTTTATGTTGTGCTGTTTATTTCTCTATTTGTGCCTGTGCAGGGCCCTTATTAACTGCATCTTCTTGGGCTGTCTTCGTGGCTCCTGTGCCCTTCAGAGTCCTCTTCCCTAGAGGAGCCTTCCTG
The DNA here is from genome assembly GCF_965638725.1 of Aptenodytes patagonicus. Taxonomy (NCBI): domain Eukaryota; kingdom Metazoa; phylum Chordata; class Aves; order Sphenisciformes; family Spheniscidae; genus Aptenodytes; species Aptenodytes patagonicus. The sequence goes on from NC_134956.1 coordinate 6,625,652, forward strand.
TGAAATCTTCCCGTTTTGCTCTGAAGATTGCATGTAGCTAATCAAAATAAAACTTGAAATGGCAGACTCCATCTTGTGTGGAAGCCCATAGCACTTTGTTTTGGGGGGAGGCTCTGTTCTGTAGGGAAAAAAAAATGTACAAAGCAGCGGAGTATAATGAGGAGAAGAGGAACAGTGGTGTAAGAGTGTATTTGAGTTAATATGTGTGTTTTTAGTCCAGAGGGGACTGGGTGAGATGGACCCTTGTGCAAGGCAGAATGCAAGGCTCCTGCCCCGGTGAGTGCTGAGCCTCCTCGGGGAGTGGGCTCTGGAAGCAGCGAGCCCGTGCCCCGGCTGACCGAGGGAGTGCCCATACGCCTTGGTAGAAATAGTATTTAAAAAAAAAGTGTGTGTGTTTTATTCCCACTCCTGTGTTTCCTGGGCTCTCCAGACCGTGTTGCCGCTGGTGCGTAGCAGTGGTAGCGCTGTTCCCAGGATGGTAGTTTTGTCCGGGTGTGCTTTGGTAAGGCAGTGCTAAGCAGCTGCAGGGACACCTTTTGGTCCCAAAAGTAAGGCTACAACCTCGGTCATCTTTCTAAGAAGCAGCACTGTTCTCGTTGCACGACTCTTCTCTCTCGATGCCCATGGTTATTCTGGAAGTGGGTACAATCCCAGCTGCCGTAATCTAATCTAACGTGATCCCTGTGAGTAGGAATCCATTTACCATTAACGAGGGTATTAGTCCCTTTCTAAGCCTCAGTTCATCTGGTCTTGCAGTTAGGTATTTTGTTTGTCTAATAAGCCCCAGGGTGTGTTTCCTAGGGTTTATCCCAGACAGTTTTCTTCCTTCAGTGGGACAGTTCAGTGTGCTTTGCTTCTACAGCCTTTTCCCCTTCCCATTTACTCAGAAAGACTTCTTGCTTTCAACTTTGTTGACTGCGTATCGATATTCCCTCTTGGCTCTGAGTTGCTGAGATGCTGTTTTTATCTGATACTCTCATTGCCTTAATAAGCTGTATCTTCTGCCTTGTCTTGACCGCCTTGTCTCCTTCGAGTTTCATGTTACAGCCGTCTAGTTCTTGCTGCTTGTGGACTAATTTCCAGTACCTCTGGATTCCTGCATATTGATGCTCCATTTCATGCTCCATTTAATTTTCTTTGAATCAACAGCAGATGCTCAGCTTAAAAGATTTCAGCCGATATCCTTGGAGTGCCTGTGGAGACATCTCCGCAGTCCCAAGGAATTTCTGGGTATGTTGCATCAGTTGCTGAGAAAAATACTAACAAATGAAACAAAACAAATGCCAGCATGTTTTGGGTTTTTTTTGTTGTTTGGTGTTTTGTTTTTTTTCCTTGTAGTCATGCAGCGTGTGACTTGTTTTGCCAAGTCCTCACGTTCTTAGGCAGATGCCGGAGCTTTCTCTGTTTCCTTTGCTGCGGAAGAGATGCTCCCTGTAGAAGCTTCTTTCTGAAATAGGATGGTTGCTTTTCCTTCCTTCAAAGGGAGAAGTCAGAGAGTGGGGTGGGCGGTGTGCTGGTGGGTGCAGAGATTTCCAGGACTTGGGCGTCTGTGCCCAGCAGCGTTCATGTGTATCTTCTCAGAAACCTTGGTGTGGTGTGTTTGCGGTGGAAAACAGGGTGATCTGCCCAAGGGCTTGAAGGCTGACGAGAAAGGAGAGGGCTGACGTTAATGTAGGAGAATTGGTAAGGGCAGAAGCGATGCTGGCACACTTCAACCCCCAAATCAAATCTGGTGCTGCTTGTTTATCTCCTGTTTTCATAAGAAATGGCTGAAAATCCTAGAAGCTGGGGTTGGGGAGGGGAATGACTTGCTTTTCAAGTTGATGCATTTTGACTGGTGGAGTTGTGTGTATGCTGTCTGAGAGCATGTGCTGAGACCCCCCCTCGCTGTGTGCTAGTGGGGCTCTCCTTTTCCTTGAGTTGGACTGAAGAGACTTGTTTTGAAAGTAAGCTCTGATAAATGTGGTTATAAAACCACTGAAACATTATCTGGCATCAGTGTGACATGTGCCAGCATGCCCGTGTATCCTGAAGTGCATTTAAACTTTTATGATACCAGCTCTTTTAGGGAGTTATTCAGAGTCCTTCCAGTGACTTAGCTGCTTACAGACAGGATCAGCATTAGTTTTATAGCTGTTGGCGTTAAGGAGTCATTTCCTGCAGCGTGCTCGAAACAAGGAGAGAAGGGCTTCCCTCCCGCCAGGTTTTATCAATTCTTGTGTGGTTTATGACGTTTGCTGCGTGGTTTTGTTCTTTCTTATACTATATGCATGTCTGAAAGGCTAGAAGAGATAGTGGATTAGAAAAATGTGGTTAAAAACAGTGGTTAAAGAAAGAAAAAATCTTAAAAAAACCAACACACACACACACACACACACACACACCCCCAAATCATTGTGACCTGCATATGGTATGCAGAGACCGATTGTCCTACCAGCCCCGCTGTAACATGTGTCCGAGAGATGCGTTTTCCCTGGCAGCAGAGAGCCTGTGTTTCGGTATCTGAGGGACTTGGGCTCTGCGAAGCGCGTAGTGCCTGGGACGAGGTCTAAGCCTGGCTTCTGACTCCTGTTCGCAGGCTGGGACCTTTCCTTGTGTCTCACAAAACATTTTGAGGAAATAAGCCTTAAATCTTGCTCATCTTTTGCCCTGCGTAACAGCTGTGTGTTAAGCAAAACTACGGCTGACCACGAGACCCTTGCTTTAAAATCTTTTGTCTTTAAATTTGCAGAACGTGGGTGTGGATCGGTCAAGAGAAGAAGCGTTGAGGACAGTACCTAACCACCTATAGCTCCGGTTCCCGGGGGCGGCAGCCCTTCCTCCAGCACAAGAGCGTTAAGTAGCAGCTCAGGTCTAGGAGAATGGAGAAGGCGTCGCTGAGTGCCGAGCGAGTTGGAACGAACGCGCCTCCCCTTCACTTTTAAGACATTTCGAATGTGATTCAGCTTCTTTGGAGAAAACCTGTAGTTCTGGATAACTCCCAGTGCCGAAAGGTATCAGTAAAAAGATTCATGGGAAGCAGAATAGAGTTGGGTTTAGATTTTTTTCGTATGTAAATTTGTGCAGTTTTGGTGGTTTTTATTGTTCATCTGTGGATACTGCGAGATGGTTAATTGCCCGTGTCAATTTTACTGTCAGATTTTAACTAGATTTTACTTTCTTTTTTAAGTGTTTTTCTAAGAGTTCCTCTTATTTTTACTGTGAATGATTGCCTAGAATTACATGGAGATTTTTTTGATGGTGTATTTAACATATGTGGAATTCTACATTTTGAGCATTGGAGGCTTCATGTTGCAAAACGACTTTAAATGGGAAAGCCTGTCAGCTCCGATAGCTTTTCGGGTGTTTCAAATTGAGCTTTGGTTTGCCAGCCACAACTTAAATTTTTCTGAAATGGGGAGGCTTTCCCCTTGGGAAATAAAACCATTCACGCTAGATTCGCTACCTGAAAGATTCTGCTGTTTTAGCAAGATCTTAACATCTTCCAGGGGCCAGCTGTATTTTGGAGGGCAGTGGAAGACAGTATTAAGTGGGGGACGTGAGTGTGAGTATAGCTAGCAGCAGCCTGGGTAATGAGAGAGAGAGAGAGAGTTGTCCTTTCTGCTGCAGTTACAGGAGGGGATGAGCAGCTTTTTTGAGACTGGAAGGGAGGGGAAAAGGATTCAGACTGCCAAGGGCTGGAGAAGCTGCTTGTCTTATTAGTGCTGTGGTAATTTATTTATTTATTTATTTTTTTAGGCAATTTTTGGAATGAATTTCAACATAAAAGTATATGTTTCTCTTTTATAGCCACATTTAATACGTACGTCAGGAAACAGTACAGAAAGGTTAGGTGGAGTTTAACCCTTCTAACAGCTCATGCAAGAAAAACACCAGGTAAACTCTGAAATTATTTTTAACATGGCACACCTGCCTTGGGGTTTTTTGTGTTGTTTTTAAGCATCTTCCACTGTCCCAGTTCTTCGCTGCTCTTTCATACCTTGTGAAACTCCAGTGCTAAAAATGGAATTTTCTATGTCTGTTGAGGCCACGACCTTTTAACTGTACTAAATCAATGTGTGTTTCGTACGTGTGTCACCAGACAACTGAAGCGAGCTGCCAGCACTGCTGCTGGCTCTTAGGTTTGAAATGAGGACTGTTCTTTGGTAGGTGGACTGTGTTTTTTCTAAGGACTTCTCTTCAACTGATTGAGCTCTTACCAGGTGTATTGTTGAGGGTTTTTTTTGTTTTGTTGTTTGGGGTTTTTTTTCTTTTTCTCGATTCCTGTGTGAAACACCGGGCCCTCATAACGTAGTTTTGCAGGCAAGGGCTAAGTTGTCTTTTGTTTGTGCAGGGTTTATAAAATAACGTGCTGCTGTTGTGATTTGTTTTAATAAGCTAATTTCAGCAATATATTCAGCTCTGGAAGTAAGCCATACCGTATCGCTGGGTTCGGTTTCAGAAGAGGGATGCGTAGGGTACGGAGTGACCAGAAACACTTGCTTTCAAGCACTGCTGTCTAAAGCTTTGTGTGTGCGATCCACGCGTTCGGTAATGCCCATTTCAGATCTTTATTCCTTCAGCTGTGTCCGTGGTTTTTGTGTGAGGAGAGAGACCACACAGCGCTGCTCAGAGAAGTTAATTTATTGACGCGTAGTTAACAAGGCCACCTTCGTGGCAAAAATGTAGAAGTAATTTCCCCTCCCGCTTTGACGTGTGTTCAGCGTGGGAAAGCCGGGCTGTGCTCCAGGCAGCCCTTGCTCCTCCGGACCTCCACCGTCCAGCCGTGACCAGGAGTTGTTAAGCAGTATTTAAATCAAGAAAGTCAGAGTTTACCTGTACCTACAGAGGGCAAATCCCAGGAGACTGTATTAGAAAAGCGGGGTTTTACCGGCAGACTGCGGTACTTCTTGAGCTCGGACCCGGTTGAAGAGAGGTGGTGGAAGGAAAGGTTTCCTGTAGCGAGGGCTGAGCCAAGGGCTGCTTCTCTTTGCTGGCAGGCATGGCTTGAGGTGTCTCCCCTCTCTCCCTTGTTGTTTTACCTCTCTCAACTTTCAGAGGTGCTGTAAAATTCCTCGAGGCTAAATGTTTTATGTATAGTAGATATTTTTATAGCCTGCTCTTGAATATACTGTGATGAGTGTTTTACTAAGTGGGTGTTCAGTAAAAAGAATTGTATACAAGTGTAAATAAACTGTTATGCTGATACTTGAAGAGAAAAAAAAAAAAAGAAGTTGTCTGTTCTACTTTAGGAAGGTACTAAATCACTGACTGCATCCGACCCCTTCTAGCTGGCGGGAGCAAGTGTAGACAACGAATGTAGATTTGAAGGGAGTGATCGGTTCTCCCCAGGGCGTAACCACCTTTCTGGAAAGGCACTGTCAAGAATTGCATATTATTGTCACTGTCTAAAAGCTGTGTATGTCCCCCCCTCCTGATGGAACTGTCACTGACAGGGGAGGTGAAAACCCTCGTCCTGACCTTGTGTATTCGTACCCGTGTTTATTTTACTGCCTTCTGGCTGTTAATGCACTTGCTAGTTCAGATGCAGTCTCTCAAATGGGATTAAACTGTCTTTCCTTCGTCGTAGTCTTTCAGACAAATGTAATCATTTGACCTTTGATCCAAGTAATAAAGATCAAATGCGACAGTGTGTGCTGATGTGTGTTTCTTTCCGTGCCCGTTTACAGTAGCTGAAGTGCCAGGTGAGTATTCCTGCAGGTCAGCAGGTTTCCACAGCTTTCAGAAGCGTGGCAATTACAGCTTGCTTAAGAGAGCTTATACATAAGCATAAGAATTAAGTTAAATTAACAATTATAATTTAAGTAACAAACTTACTTAGTAACTGAGGAAGAAGTTGGAAGAACTGATTAAATAAATATGTCAAGATTTGCACGCAATGGAGGAGAAAGGTAAGACTTAATTTTACCCGCTTATTGGTGGTTTAAGATCTGATTCACTCCCAAAGCTGCACTGTTCTTTACATTGTCTTCCAACTGCTGCTCTTTTCTGAGAAAGCTGAAAACCAACAGCAAAATGCTGCCTTCTGGGCAAATTAGCACGTATAGGTTAGATAGATTACATGTCGTTCTGAAGGGTAAGGACAAAATTAATGACTGCTTTGTGATTTAGAGTTACGTACTCAAACGTTCATGTCTTGTCGATCACTGTATACTCTTGGGTGATAATCTCTGGCATCCTCTCTACTAGGTGGAAGGAGTGTTTTCTTCATTTTTAACTCTGCTGTGTATTTCTGTTTATGTGGGAGGTAACTTCCTTTGTTTGTTTTAGAGCTTTTAGGCTGCTTTCTGGACAAAATTCTTTAATAAATACCTCCATCTCGCTGTAGCGCGAGGGTGGCCTAGATGGCGATGCGTGAGCCAGCCCATCCGTTTGTGGCCGCCAGGTGGCCCTCGGGCACAGCACTTCAGCAGAGGAGGTCCCTGAAGCTCTGTGACCGCTGGAGCTTTCATTTCTGGCTGCTGTAACGAGCTAACGTCTGTGGCGGGGGCAGTTCCCCGTTCAGGTGGCGCAGTTAACATACTGCCCACAGCTAAACAGTACCGTGCTGCTGCTGAGGAGGAATATAGTAACTGCTCTGCGGAAGAAAGGCGTCTGTGCCCAGGTGTCACGGGTGCAGTCGGGCTGTTAGAAGGTGCGCTTGTGGCAGCAGGAGATGCTCCAGGTAAGTCAGTCAAATACCAGCTGAAAGAGTTGCTGTGTGAAGACCAAGGTCCCTCTTGAGCAGGTTTGGCACCCGTACCCCAGAGCGAAGCAGGTAAGTGCAGTGAGCAAACGTTCCCACAAGCAACAATTACTACTTCTTGTAATTCATTACAGCTTCTTGCTGTCCAAATACCCAGTGCTGCTGGCAACCACATTTGTAACTTCTATAGAAAAGCACTTCTGCATCCAGCACTCACCTTTGAAAGCAGGATAGCTTTCTGGTGAAAAGTGGCAAAACAGAAATGGCTTGAAGGGGAAAAAAACCCAAGTTTGCTGCTCTCCCCGGCAGCAACTTGCAGCGTACCGTTTGTTCCCCCTCTGAGAGGGGTTTGCGTACGTGCGAGTGGTGGTAACTAGGCAAACCCAGTCTGTTTGGAAATGCCAACTGCGTTCTGACTATTCCAGCCTCAGTCTGCTGTACACTTAGGTGACGTCCAAGTCTTACTGGCATTACTTGAATTACAACAATAAGCTAGAGCTGTTCTTTAGAAGAACAAAGGCAGCACTTTTTTTTGAGTCTCTATGAAGTCTTACTGGGGGGCAGTGGCGGTGGTGATAGCTTTCTCCTGCTCTTTCAGCAGGATTAACAGTCTGAAACTACCCAGAAGCTACATGGTGCTCTTGAGAGTTCTGTAGCATTGTATAACTAACTGTTGGACAAGCTGATACTCGCCAGTACTTTTTTTTCCACCTGCTCAGTGGCTGAGAAAATGAACTCATTTGCAATGCAGAAAGCTTTTGAGAAGCAAGGGACCTTGCTTCATTCTGTATTTTACGAGCTGACTGCAAGGAGAAGAGTTTTGGAAAGAGCTTTGCAGTAATTACATTAGTTTTTCTTTCTCGTTAATAGTTAAAAATCAAAATTCAGAGGTAGGTGTTGCAACAAAGCAGGACCTAGTTTTGTGCCCTTTTTACAGCAAGTAGAAGGAGCCACAGCTGCTGTATTAAAAACAAGCCAATAAAACTGGAAGAAAGATTTTGTGCTTGGCAGTTAATCAAGGTGCTTCTTCCCCGGCAGACCAGGCAAGTGGTACTAACGCTCCACGCAGTCCTTACCTGATGATCTTCTTCCGGTAAGCTGCTGGGATCATACTGCTTCTTTCTGCTAATCGGAAGTGGCGGTTAACAGCAGAAGCTCGTACTCCCCGGCAGTATGCTGGGGCTGCTGCGGGACGCTTGGCCCTCACTGTCTTAGAGCCATCACTGCAGCCTGGCTCTGCTTGGCGCTGACTGCTCCGAGTCAGAGACAGGCTTTACAGAAGAGTAGTTAGAGCGGCACCAAGTGTTACACAGTGAATCTCTGCTTTTGCCTAAGTCTCCATTTTTTTGGTTAATTCGCCTAAAATATTTGTGTTATTTTTGTAAGTGATCAGGGCTTACAAATTATTATTTTTTACGGTAGTTTAAAGACAACTGGAGTTTAACTGTATATTCTGGAAAAAAATCATAAAGCCATGAATGGAAAGTTTAATGTAACTTTCTTTTAATTGAAGACAAATAAAAGAACCAAGGGCTCAAACACTTTTTAAAAAGACATCTACTATCCCCGATGTCTTCTCTCGAGCAAAATATACAGCATATATATATAACATAACTACATTCAAGTACCAAACAGAATTTACATTTTCCCAAATAGAGAAAATAATGCACATGATTCACATACCTTAAACCCAACCATGCATAAAAGAACGCTGCCAATAAATCAGCAGTTGGACATAATTAATCACACTACTGTGTATTATTCTGAAGTATTGACAACATCGTTGGAACGCATAACACAGCACTTGGGAGTTTTCGGTTTGTAATGTTTAACCCTGCTTTAAAGTCCGACTGTTCAGAGACTTACTTGTCTAAGATCTGTTCAAATTTAGGGTTAATGAAAGAAAATCCATCAAATGCAGACTGATCCATGGACTCGATCAGGTTTTTGTCACTGTAAGACAATTTTGGCTTCTCACTCAGAAATTCTCTGTCAAAGTTGTTGTAGTCGCTTGCTGACTTCTGTGTTAAACAGAGAGGGAAAATAGTTTGAGGCAAACTGTGTAATTTCTTCCAGAACAAATTGCTTAAATACGAAAGGTTAGGAAGTTCTTTCTTGAGCTCCCTCCCTCCTCCCCCCCTTTTAGAGAAAAATGTCCTTTTTGCCTATTTTAACAACACTAAGATTATAACTAGGCAATTGCTTATTGTTAGTTGAAAACAAACGGCATCAGGTCCCTTCGGAGAAGAACCACCTGGATTTGTGATAACATTCATAGAATTGCCCAAAGATTCTCTGTTGACAAAAGCAATGCAGCCCTTAAATGTAAGCCCAACATTTCTTGCCATTAACCAAAACTTTTGACTTCCTGAAAGCATTTTACAGCCTGTACTTGTTCAGAGAAAAAAAAGCGATGCCCTATTGCAGCTGCTTTGTGCCTGGATAAAATGTTTTTGCATGTTTCACAAAAAGTCACGTTACTAAAGACCATGTTTTACACTCTGAACCTCCAAAGGTTACTGTTCGTAGGATCCTTATGCTTCCAGAGTTCCCATTTCTATGGGAACATGCAACATGAAGCCTTCTGTTCTTGAATGGGACAGCTCTCTTCCATCGAGGATGTAAGTACATTTTAAAGAGACTGTGTTACCTCCAGATAGTTTTACCTGTACCAGTACAGGGTGGAGGAAAACTGGTTTGCATTTTTAACGGGGTGAGATGAAGCAGCAGCATCCCATGGTGTTACAGATTATGAGTAACACGCTGGCTGTTCTTCAGATGTTTTTTCAGGTAACATCAGGCATGTGCGTTACAAATAGTTCTAAGTCCAGTAGTATAGAGAATGCATCTTTTTGCCCACTTGGAGGCTCTCGGATGAGTTTGAAACAGCACGTATTTAATGCTTGTACAGAATGCCTGCAGGCAGTTACCAACTCAGTAGCCTCAAGTTATTGGTCCTTCTCCCATGTCGCATTACAGAAGAGAAAAACGCAAGAAACTATCAACCTTTCTAACATCGAGGAGAATGGATATCGGAACTATCAGTTGATTTTCCTGGAGATTATATTAGTAAAGCAGCTCCTGAGAGAGTATAGGAAGACAGTCTTGATAGGAAGATTTCAGGACAGTCAGATGAATATAGTGCACCTTTTTATAACCGAACCATCCAAGAACAATGGGGTTTGAGATACATAACGATCTCATTTATAAAATGTGAGGAGAAACTTGCAGTAGGATAGTTTGAGCAAGTTAGAGAAATCGCCCCTTACCCCTAGGCTGACATGTGCAATACTGCTACAGAATAAAGAATAACCCCCGTACCACTTTTGGCCTGAAAGGAGGGTCTACCTCCCTCTTCTCTAGCGCCGTCCAGTTGATGGTTTTGAAGAAAGGATGGTCTCTGATATTCCCAGTGACCCCAAGTCGTCTTGTTGGATCCCTTTCAAATAGCTGCAAGAGAAGATAACCCAGTAAAGCCTTACGTCTGCTCATAAGGTAGGTGGCACTGGAAGAATAATGGGTATACTGCTAAAAGAACAAAAGTTGCTTACAGTAAACAGAGCGTTAGTAAGTAATCTGACCTGGCTTTCCATTTGTAAAAGTAATTTGCTTGCTGATAAATAGCTCCTTTTAAAAGCCTAGATTTGTCCCTCCCTGGACAAAGACAATACCAGTGACCCATTCGTTGATCATCACTCCCACCTTTTCTAATATATCTTTTGATTCCTTGGTAATCCAGCGTGGGTAGTGAGGGATGTCCACTCGGATTGACTCAAACAATTCATCTTCATCATCCCCGTGGAAAGGGGATTGTCCAATAAGCATCTCATACAGCAGGACCCCAAATGACCACCAGTCCACAGAGAACGTGTACCGCAAACCTTGCAGGATCTTGTTCCACAGAAGTGCAGAGGAAGAAATACAAGTAATTAGTAAAAGGCAGCAGTATATACCAAAAAACAGAAGAGGGGTTTTAAGAGAGAATCTTTAATAACTAGGATTTTTTGGGGGGGAAAAATCCAGCTATTTGACAAATTGTTGACACTGATGCAAATCTGTAGTTTTATCCTTGGCTGCTGTTTGTGAAAAGGTGGACAGGTCTTTGCTCTCAATTCAGAAGTTTTCTCCGTTAACTTTAAATAACCATCTACTTGGAAAACATCTTCTCTAGATTCTTTACAAGATGAAGGGAGAAGCAAGTAGCAATGAAAAGTCGATCACTACCAAACAGACTTTGACATCATTTATAGCTTTAACAGCTACCTACCTTATTTGGACTACTTGGCAAATCAGATTTAAAAAAACAACTATGAACGCAAGGAATTTAATCTAGTGAGATTCCCCTTCAAAGCTGCTTTTGCTTTGTATTTTGGTTGTTTGCATGGGCACAAGTCTGTTCACCATCTGCAGTGCACATAGATTGATTTTGCGGGAGTCCCGTGTGTATGCTAGCCGTAAGGCATAAGGGAAAACTAGCTGTTCAAAAACTGAACATTTTAGCATTCCAAAAACATGTTTTTTTTAAAGTTGCAGCTATAGAATATTTGCAAGTCTCAAGTGCTATCTACAGAGAACTCTAATGTTTTTTTTCTGTGCTAATTAGACTTTTACATTTACATTTTACATTTACATACTATTAGTCTACAAAGGGATGATTAATCACAATGGCCATTGTAACATCGGTGTCTTAAATCCATCCCAGCGGTATGTGGCAGTGACATACTGACCTCAGGAGCAATGTAGTCTGGGGTCCCGCAGAAAGTGCTTGCTTTGTTCTCACCAACAACATTTTCTTTGCACATTCCAAAATCAGCTATTTTGATGTGGCCTTCTTTATCAAGCATCACATTGTCCAGTTTTAGGTCTCTGGAAAAAGTGTTTAAAAAAAGAGTTACGTTTTAAGGACCAATGAGTCATTTTTGAATTCAGATGCATGCAGTTTCTTCACTGATAAACACCTACCCTACATCATACAAAGAGGCTTTTCAAGAAAATCATCATCCATCAACACAATACATACAAAACAGTATTTTTGTACTTTGAAGGCGGTAGGGAGAAGGGAAGAATTCTCCCTTGTCAGAGTAAGTAAGAGGCTGAGGTGTATATATGGTGTGCGACCTTATAATCCTCGACGTTTGCTTTCAGATCGAAAAGCACACCCAGGTGCTTCTGGAAGGAGGCATGAGTTAATGCCCCACCAGCTGACATGGTGCTACACCAACTCCGTAGCTCAAAAGAAGGATTGTTGGATTCCTAGAATGCTTGGCAGGAGCATGAATGTTTGAAGCCTGCCCGATTTTTATACTACCTGTGACTTGTTCCTAGTTACAGCACAAGGGCATTCATGTGTTGCAGCCACGGTCTGTGAAGTGTCCTATTCATGTCTTTTTTCAGAATAACGCTATTCAATCAAGTAAGAGCTTTTTAACAGCATTTTCCAAAAGCTACATTCCCTCCCTTTGTGATGCATTTTTTGTCCATCTGGCTGCAGAAGCACATACCAAGGAGGGCAGGCTGAAGAGAAACTGAACAGCCCTTCTGCTACCAAGACAGACTTGAATAGAGCAGATAATTTTACATGAGAACAGGGCAGTCTTTTCTCCTGGTAACTTAAGTTCCCAGTATCAGCTACTTACACTGCTCAGACAGCAAGCTGCAGCTCGAACCAAGAGTCCCTGATCTAACGCAACGCACCATAAATCCTTCCATGTTTGGACATCAGCTGCTGTTCACCTGAGTAAATTGAATATATTTGAGATGGGGAAAACTCATTGTAACTTAAGGCACTGCACTTACCTAGCTACAAGTTCTAAAATCTTTTGTATGGATGTGAACTTACATGCAGCACCTACCTAAAACTGCTTCAGTCAGGTTCTGTGATTATACTGGTAAACATCCTGTGTGAGACAGGGGAAAAGAAGTGCCTTTTGGTTTTGCTGGTGTCTTGTTGGGAAATGGTACCGTTTCTCTGAAAATATTTCATACTATGAAATCTCCCTCCAGGAACGTTCTAATTTAACATAGGGAAATTTAACAGCAAGCCTAAAAATGCTCTAGAAAATCTGGGATGGAAGGATTTCATGCCAACATATCCTGGAGGTTATAAAAAGCCTTTCCGGTATAAAAACCTGCAGGAGGCAATGGGAATACAGCTGGGTACTTTAAGTACCTTCCTGGGTAATGGCTGTCCTCTCGGAGAGGCAGATAGGCTTGTAAGAATCACATTTTTTCACCAAGGGGGATTCCTGTAATGTTCATCCTCTTTACAAACACTTCTTTACTAGTCTCTAACTTCAGAAAATTGCTTTAAAGGATGGATGTTCCAACAGATGCTTCCTGTTTCTATAAGGGAGACGGACAATACCAGATGTTTTGGCGCACATTCACCTAAGGCCTTGTGTAACTTGCTCTCAAGCACACGGCTGTTATTCTTTGTACCTGTTCGTTACAGAGGTAAGAGCTACCTGAGCAAGTAGTTACCAAATGGTGCTCTGAAGCTGGGGGTGGGGTGAAAAGGCTGGAGAAAGGCAATTGAGAGAAAAACTACATTAAAATAAACTTCTGATCTCTTGTAGTGTGGGTATTTACAGTAAGAAGCAGCTGATCAGGAACTGGCCCCTGACATTTCAACCTGGTGAGGCAGAAGCATCAATATTGTGGTTTCAAGGGAAGGCAAAAGCAGATGACTTTCACCTGAGTGGTCTTCACAAGGCCGGTAGGAATCGATAGCCTCAAGGACCCTCTCCCTTGCCTCCAAACTAAATAGACTCGTGATCTGAAGGCAGTGTTTAAAAATAAGTGAAACAAAACCGCTTTTGTGTAACATAAGTAACGTTCCATCATTCTGGTTGCTGAGGAAAAGACAGACAGATATAGATTCATCTCAGGCATGTTAATGTCCTTGGAATAACATCAGATCTCTGACAGACAGCTTTTACTTGTTACATCAATCAGTAATTCAGAGATGCATGAAGTGCTAAGACAATTCACAGGTCCCACACTGGAGCTAGTTGGTACTCACCTATAAATAATGCCTTTGCTGTGAAGAAACTGTAGCCCACATAAAATTTCAGCTCCATAAAACCTGAAAAGACCAAAACATCTTTTAATCTGTCTTGCTCAGTTAAAACATAGTCAGTGCAGCTGGCCAAAAGATCTTCATGGAGTGAGAAGTATTGTATGCTTCTTTAAATACTAATATACCTGTATTTATGTAGCTGCATGCTGTAACCTTCAAGTTAATCCCTTCACCACACATCTGTGTTATCTAATGCCAAACAGCAGAGAGGACAGCAACTTGCCTTAATGCTTCATTCCACTTCCATTAGGGAACAGAACATTGTCCCTTTTCTACTCTTTAATAGTCTTTGGATGTATTTACAGAGATACACGCACATGCCTTTTGAAAGACCGCTGCTGGGAGCTCAGTACTCACAGGGTTGCTTTAGGGAGAGACTGGGCACTAATGGCTAAGTTAGAAATGGACCTCACTTATCTCCTTCTGCACCTGCCCAGTTGCAGCAGAGACACTGAAAAGTAGCATTGATTCAGGGGCACTCTTCTCAAAAAGGATGTGATAATCCAGAGGATATGAAGGGGAAAAAAAAAAGAATGCTTTTCTCTACCCCCGGAAATATATTAAAAGTTTGGTGGTGGGGTTTTTGTTTGTTTGGTTTTTTTTAATTAAACAAATACAAAACTATTTCCACTTCTGTACAGTAGAATGAACGTTGACCCAAAAACTTCAAATAGGTACAGAGGATGCCAGGAGAGGCTGCCAGATGCACAGACGTTTGCTGAAATGCAGGTAAGCTGGAGGGGCTTTGTCCAGATTTTTGCTGGGGAGAGTGGGAATAGAGCTTGCCCTGACCCATAAGGGTACTATCATGTCAACTTAGCAATACTAGTAAATACTATAAGTTTTGTTTGTTTTTTTTTCTCCCCGTGCTGTTTTCCAATTTTTCCATCAAAATACTGTCCTAAAGGACACTGAAACTGTACCTTTTGCTTTTCAGTGCTGGCTTATATTGCAATTTACCTAGCATCTCTAGGTACAAGCATCCCTTAAAGTAAAACATCGCACTGCTACGTAATTTCAGAAAACCTAACTCCACTCATCATTAAGTGAGCTGCTTCATTGTATCAAACCAGTGTCTAGAAATAAATTTTCAGTCGTCTGCCACTGAACCTTGAGTGAAAGACTGCAGGTAAGTAAGTGGTGCAGAACTAGAAGCAGCAAAAACGACAGAGACGAATATCATTCATGGAGATAGGGACTGAAGGGGTGTGGACTTACGTTGCTCTGTAGAGATCAAAACGCCCCTTGTCTTGTATGTGGAACATCAGGTCTCCCCCATTCAGGAACTCCATAACGAAGAACAGATGATCCTGTTTGCAAATAACCAGAGAATGGAAAAATTACTGATGCTATTTCAACCGCATATGAAGTAGCGACGCGGCTACCTTGGGACCAAGCAGCCACTTTCCTCCTCTCCTGAAGTATTTCTCTATTTCATGCACCCCTAAGACTGTATAAGGCTCCTACAGATTTGAGTAGCCTGGTCTTGTATTGTAAAGCTAAATAGCTGATCTTGTATTCTGTGGATTTCTAGACTTAGTAAAAATATACATTTAAATAGACTTAACTGACTTCTACCTGTGACAGTCATCTTTTTTCCCCTCACTGGTGGTAAAGCTAAGATCAAGGATTTAAATTAAACTGCCTCTTATTCCAGATTGCACAGATGTTTGTCTGATCTTGTTCTGTTCTCATCAACGTATGTGGGGGTCATACTCATTATTTACTTTCCACAAGGCCTGTGAACTATTGCACAGAGCACAAGAAAAGAAAATTTAATTCCTGCATCACTAAGTTACTTTCACTTGACTGTTGGTAACAGCATCCATTAAAAAGCTAAATCTGTTGTGTTGCTGTCGCCATTGGGCTTTTTCCTACCTTTGTCTGAAATGTGCAGTAAAGATGCGTGAGAAATGGATTTTCCCATGCAAGTGCGAGGACCCGCTTTTCCACCATGGTACATTCCACATCATCATCAATTAGCACCACATCTTTTTTCAGAGCTTTGATAGCAAAGAATTCATTCTTCCCTTTCAGCTCAGCAAGCAGAACCTACAAAAAATAAAAGATGAGATTACAGCACGTGTAGGAAAGAAAGACTGTTGCTGATGGTATCAGTAAGGGAAAGTCAAAGGTGTTTATAGCAGGTGCAATGACAATTAAAAAGCATTTAAATGGGAAAGATGAGTGAGATTTGGGAAGGTGAAGTTGCTGGGCATAGAGATGAGGAGATGGGGCTCAAGGACCACGTAACACAGGCACAGCAGCTTCCAGGGCAGTTTTTCTGTCAATGTCTTGTGAGTGTATAAACAGAAGACATGTAAAGCCTGTTCCTTCATTAGAGCTGTAGTTTCAGAGACAACAGTGGACAGAATCTGTGGAGGTCATGCTGCTCTCCCACATCTTCCCCTGCCATTGCACTGGAGCATTGTGAGGCTGTTCCTGTACAGGGTGTAGGAACATAAAACATCCTTTTGCACTGTGGTGCATAAAGGGCAATTCCTCTGCCTCAATACTAAATAATTGAAAAACTGTTGTGCATTATGAATCACTTTTGAGTTTAGACAAGATTCAGGTGATTAATTCCTAGTGTCTTTGACAAAGATGGCTATATTCAATTCTGTTAAAAGATTATCTACCCAAGCAGCTGTAACAGTAAGAAACACCTTTCTGGTTAGTGGAAATAGCCCATCACATTGCAGAGATCAAACAAGGCAGTCACCTTAAGCTCCGTAAGTTTGTTACATACCTTTCCAAAACTTCCTTTCCCTAGTACTTTATGGAAGACAAAGCTGTCTATGTTGAATTTTCTCCTGCTTGCAATTCGTGACGCTGTCTTGGCTGTGCTTCCCTCCCAGAGTTTATCGTACTCGCTGTTATCTGCTAATTGAAACAGGGAGTTTAAAGTTCAATGTATGCAGAAATACTGCATGACTCAGATCCCCCGCTAGGAATTAAGTACTGACATGCTATGTCAATGCATCTGCTGCTGGAATACTGGCGAATCTAAACATGAGGGTCAACTCCTGTAGTTTATAACAAAGCTGTTTAAATTACGCAAGCATACTTGGTAGTGTTGGATTTGAATTGAATCTGTAATTGTTTCTAATGCTGGGTTTAAGCAATACTTAGGCATTATAAAAGTCAAAGGCCCTAACTTCCCCCCTATGATTAAGATACAGAGCAGAACTTGGAGAAAAACACAGTTTACAAGTTTTGCTTGTAAACAAATTATTTTTCTTCTGTTAACAGAACAGGCTAGTCCCTCAGCCTAAGCAGAGAGGCTGTAAAAAGATCTGATTTATGTCCAGTGCTGGCCAAGACGCATGATCATACAGGTTAATCCTGATTATATCCTAAAATTAATAACTGTACTTTTTTTTTTTTTACCTCTGCTACATAGATCTTCTGGGTCACTAACAAGGTACTGATGATAAACATGAGATGATACCACGTATGCCCCGTGTATGCCCTGTAAGCTGCCCAGCATCTACAATAACCCAGGGAGGAATCGCAGTGGCTGCACCCTGACTTAGTATTAGACCAAACCACCTTTGCAAGAGTTGTTTTTCTCTCTTCTGGCAAACCAGAACAAGTATGGTAAGTAATACCAAAATAACTTTCTTACTGAGCATTTCAACAGCATTAGCTCGATGTAGGGATGAACAAATAAAATCCTGTACCACTCCCAAACCACCCATTATCTCTTACTGAGCCTGGTGATTTCCATCTGGTAAAAAGTTACTTCTACTGTTGCATTTATTTTTGCATAAATTATCATAGGTTAGCAGTTATGAAAATAAGGCTTATACAATGCTAGAACTCCTTAGCAATAGTAAAAAAAAAAAAAAAAAAAATACAAAACCTTACTCCGATAGGACTCCAGGTACTACTTAAACTATTTCAGCTTTTCAATCTCAAGCAGCATTTTGGCTACTTACATCCTAAAATAGACAGCACTTGTCATTGGTTTCTAATAGTTTGTGAACAAAACAAGATGATTAACAACGTGCATGACATTTCAGTTACAGGAGGGAGGGAAGCGTGTTGTACATGTGTGGCTGGTTAGCAAGGCATCCTCCAGTTCCATCATGGGGAACAGTGCTGCAGCGAGCAAAGCAAGCATTTTGCAGAAAGGTGGATATGCTCATGGACTAAAAACTACAGGTATTTGTCAAAAGTTATGTAAGCATTTTTGTGGCCAGGAGAAGAAGGTAAAAAGAAATATATGCTTTTTTTTTTTTTTTAAAACAGTGCTTATTAAAAAAAATTGTCTAACATAAGGCAAGAATGAATAACTACTTAAATTGTTAGTTTGGGTAGTCTGGTAGGTAAATGGCTAAATTAAAACACTAGCTTTTCTCACCTGTTGTATTGCCTCCTGGAGCTCTAGGTTTCTTATCAAAATCTTGATAAATACCAACACTTTCTACAGATCCAGAATCGGACCTTCGTGTAGATTTCTGAGGAGGGGAACATTTGAAATTATATTTGCGCTATTACTTTAGAAATACTTATAACAATAGCTGTTAAATGTAACATGATGGCAGTATAAACTTTTCTTTTTAATTACTAACTCTTAGTACATATCTTTTCTCAAGAAGTCTGGTTCATAGACTATTTAGCCACATTCTTTACAGCTTCAGATCAACCAATTGCTTTACTTATTTTGTTGCAGTGAAGAAAGTAAGTCATTGAAATTCCTGAACAGTCTACATTGTATTATTCATTGCAAAATTATTAAAGGTATAATGGTTTGAATCCACAGTGGGAAGAATTTAAACTGTGGGAAAATGGCCCCTTGGATATATGTTCATTTGAAACAGGAGATGGGAATCACTGTCATACTGGATATGCTGAAGTCATATCTATGTGTGACATCTGTCTTTAGCACAGGGAAACAAATTTTACATATGGAAGATCCCTGAGATCAAATTTCAGTAATGAAAAGATCGAGCTTTTCTGTGTCGTGAAAGAGCTGGCACAACAGCTCTCCCTGTTTTCAAAGTAAGTATCCTGTGAAAGCTGAGGAACACTCAGGTCAGAGGAAATACTGTTGGCTTTTGTGATATATTTTCCTGTTTTATTTCAGAGCTTGTGTCTGAATCTTTATTTGCAACTCAGAAGTCAACCACAAGAGACAGCCATGCTGCAGCAGGAGATGAACAACGTAAACTATGGGGCCAGTGTTAATTCCAGAGGAGTTTTCTCTGTGTGTGTGTATACACATATATCAGATAATATATATCAGATTAATAAAAATTGATAATATCTGGTATATTTCTCCTTATTTATTTAATTTTAGCATTCAAGCGGAATTCTAAAGTTAAAGCATGGAAAAACAGACTTCAGCATTATAATACCACTGTTTAAACAATTAAACAGAAAGGGAGAGAATAACCTTGGCACCACAGAAGTTCCTGGATTTCAGGAATCCACACACCTTTTTAAAAATTCTTTGTTAGGTGGGATTCCCCCTCCCCCCAATTTCAACTTTAGGCTATTGACATCTTTGTTAGTCTCTTTACGGGTCAAATTAAAAAGAGAAAGCTGTTTGCATTTCCTCTGTTCCAAACTCAGTTCCCCATAAAAGTGATATGGAAAAAATTAAGTAAAAACCCCAAAATACTCTGAAAATAACTCATTACCTGACAAATGGCAATAAAGCATACCTGGCTAACTTGATTTAAAGCTTCAGCTAGCAACTTCTGGTTTATTCCACATAAGTTTGCTACCTTCTTCTGGCATTTATGATGCACATTCATCCCACATTCTAAAAGAAATGTAAGGACCGTTATACAAGCATGAGGAAAATACTGTCCAACATTACAACAAAAAAGGCTGTTTCTTTGTGCAGTTCAGAAACCTTGTTATAAGACCAGACCGGACATGGATCTATCATTATTAATAAAATTGCAGTTTTAATCTTTAACTCAATGAAGGCTACAAAAATTGTTCAAAAGGAAGAAAACTCCAATATTATCATTATTCTCAAAATCTGTTAAATAAAGATCATCTTGCCTTTTTGTGGGAGAATTCTAAAAATGGTACTTACAGTAAACACTTTCAGTACACTTTTAGGCACTACCTTGAGTCAGATGCACCAAATTTCAGCTATTCCCAAAGCAGTAATTTTGATTATACTCAAGATCACACCTCCGCAGCATGTTTTCTGACTGCATTAGAAGCTCACTTTGGCTGAGCTGTCACATGAGCCAAGTGCCCATTTGTCTCTCTCTAGTCGAAAAGCTTTTTCAACCACACACAGATGAGATGAGTCCCATTCTATATAACACATGTATACAAATGCACTGTGTAGCAATAGCTAATCTCTAGTGGGGGGCGGCAGGGGAGAGACTACACTGGAAAAGCATGGAGAGGCCCCAGCTGCCCTCCCTCCTCCTCTGTACCTTCACATTTGAGTCCTTGTTTGACCAGGCCCCAGAGCAGGCTGCCGCAGTGGTCACAGAAGGTAGGGCTCATGTAGTTGTAAACTTTGAAGCGATGAGGCATGTCAATGTTGAAACGTTCCTTTTGAAACTGAGGACAGGGAGAGGGGTGATGCACTTTACCCAAAACAGGACCAGCTTCTTCGAGAAAACAGCTTGGATATTACAAAGCTACAACAATTTTATCTTGAATATCCCAGTTTTAACACCCCTCATCTAGCAGGGAAAGAATCTGCCCATCAAATATTACCCACCCCCTTGCAGGGCTTTTAACTACTTTTCTTGTGTTAAAGTTTCATCCACTACACATTACGTTACATGCAATCTTCAAGAGAAGACAGTACCTTGGGCTGAACAGCCAAGCACCTCCCAAATGGACTTGGCCATTTCTATACAAGGTTTTGTTAATTCAGGAGTGTTTAATTACATAATTACACTCTGACTATATTGTTCCAGCTCTTACCATTGTGTCCCTGCTGTTGGCTGCAGTACCAGTACACCTCCCAATGATTTTATCAATACATTTCTTATGAATAGCAGCATTGCATTCTTCAAGACATGCACAAGAAAAAAAAAAAAAAGGATTCCTTCAGATAATAAATTCATGGGATGAGGTGTTCGCATTTCATAGCATAATGTGAAAAAACACTCCTTTCCAGCATACTATATACACCAAAACCTTTCTTTTCTATCAATCAAGATGATGATCTTTTTTAAGCTGATTCCCCCCTATTTTCTTTTATCATAACCTCTATTTCTAAACTAAATCTGCCTCCACAGGCAATGCCACAGCATTTGATAACAGAAAGACAATATAATGCTTTTGAGTTTTACCCTTTGATATCTCTCCTGCTGTTTGGAATAATGCACAGAGATCTATGCTAAGTCAATAGTGCTTTTCAATTCAGCTGTAAAACCCCTCAATAGTTTTAATTCATTTTAGAAAAGGTTTCACAAAAACTGCTGTCATAAATGAATGCAACTTTTCAACAGCATTACACACTTATGAGAAGAATAGCCAAGTCTAAATCTTGATACTAAAAACTCAGGTAGGAATCATAATTAGACAGCCTTAGGTTATTGTGCAAAACTGATGTTTAACATCTACTACTACCTGTGGTGATGACGCACTGTGCCATGCATATTTACAGAAAATTTTTCAACAGTAACTATTAGATCTACAGATTCATGTGGAAAGTAGTACAAGAAAAAGGTAAAATCAACTTACGCCTACATTTGTATCCCTGCTTGTTGAGTCCCCTGAAAAAATAAATGATAAAGAAGGAAATCAAAACCATATGTTTGCTGGAATAAAAGGTGGTTTGTTTATTTTAACCACATCAACCAATTGATCCTTTGTCTATGGGAATATTTGTTCCAATTAATAAACTGGTCTAAATTCTGCTATTCAGAATCCTCTGTCTTAGAAAAGCAAGGTTCAGAAGATAAGGTAGTGTGTTTTGATAGACCAGCAAATGAGAAGGGAAACCCAGAAAAGACAAGGTTTCAATCACATAGGACGCCCTCCTAATCTGACTTACAATAACTGCCTTTTATTATGAAAGGGATCCAGCTTCTTGCTCTCTATGGGTCTTTACTCTGCTACCAGCCACTTCACATCTCAAAGTTTGAGCATTATTTTCTCAGATCCACCCATCTCATTCTCTTGTGAAAGAGCTGCTGTTGATCATGGGCCAGATTTCACTTGATGCTGATGGACTTTTTGCCAATTATTTCAGTGGCAAAAATGTTCAAGTTCTATTTTTTAATGTGAAAGAGACAACTATAGTTCCTAGGTATAACAATGCTCTTAGTAAATGTATAATTTCCATTTCCCAACACATATGAATTTACATGTCATTTTTTGTCTCAATATACCCGAAGTGAATTTTGCAGTTATTTGGCCCTTGGGGGTGGGGGAAGCTTAGTGTTTCCTTCTTACCATACAAAGTCTTTGCAGACAGAGCAAAACGTAGGTTGTCCAAAGAAGGTAGCAATAAATTCATGATTTTTGATGTAGTGGATTTTGGCTTGCTTGATAGCTCCTCTCCTGTTCATAGTTACTGTCCCCTCCTCTTCCCTCATTGACTGTTTGCAGTCTAAGGGGGAGACAAGTAGACACACTTTTAATACTTTAAGGTATTACAAAGATTAATATTTGCTTCTCCAAAAAGTTCTGTTTGTTTTTCTGTTTCAGACTTGTGTTTCTATTTATTTTACATCTGCATTCTGCAGACTTTCAGTCCAACAAGTGTGGAACACACACTGCTTCCTAAGGTGTCTCTGTGTCCTTGTTTGCAAGTGCTTCCCTCTCCTGCTCATTCAGAAGAAGCCTTCAGCAAATGAGCTGAGAGGAAGAAGCACGAATGGAGTATAGTCTTGCTAGAGAAATGACAACCACAGTTGTTTCTTGAAAAAATATAAGCTCCTATACACTACGTGATTTACGTGCAAGAGAAATAAACGTTTTATTGGAAGCACGAGGGTCTTCTTCAGCAGAAGCCTTTTCATGCTGCTGCTCCGTGTGTCCTCCTGAAGCAGGACTACAGCAGAAATGCAGGTGAAGTGCTGCAGGGCCTCCTGAGTCACCACTGGACCATACTACTGTCAGATGGGTTTCTTCCAGCCTCCAGGATCATTAAGCAGTGAGGACAAATAAGATTTTCAACTAAACATTTCCATTATGCTATCTCATAACGTTGATGCTATAATCTGCCAACATGTTCGGTCTCATTCCTCTCCCCTCCTAGTCCCCATGGGGTTATAGTATAGAGTACTATATAATGCTATAGTAGTAACAGTACATACTATAGTATATACTGTAGTATCTAATGCTATATTACATAGAAATTACATTAGTATTAGCCAAGAAATAAAACAACAAAAAAATTCTCAAGCTCTGAGTCCAACTGGCTCATACAGGTCCTTCATTACAGGTTATAGTTATTGCCAATCATTTCCAAGGAAGCTTCCAAGTTCCTCTTACAAAAATGTGTATTTTGTGTCTCAATCTTTCAGCCACAACTCAGACTACATAGTCTTACTTATACATTTTGAAAATAATAGGAGTTTGTAACAGAGGTAACGCCATGAAGGTGTATCAAGAGAGATTGGGTAACTGGTAATTTAACCCTAAGACACATTTCTGGTCAACAGAGAAGAGCTGTTGAAGGACAATCCTATCCAGCAGGAAAAGAGAAAGGCTTGAGTCAGCAAGGGGGAGCTGATCAACTGCTAACTGCATCAGCTCTGGCCAGCAGCTTGTGGGTCCCAATCTGGAAGAAACGTGGACATGGTTCACAGGTTGAAAGTGCTGCAAAGTTTAGGGTAACAGGAGATTGCCATTCACAGGGTGGGAGTTTCCACAACAACCAAGTAAGGAAAAAGCCCGAAGAGCATTTTTCCCCATTGTCAATACAATTGGTTTTTATTTGCTCCATTGCATTGCTGCCTTTTATCGGTATTAACGGGAGCTTTGCTTTTTATACCAACAGAAACAGATTTGTTTCCTTTGCCAAGTCACACTAACCCCAATGCCTGAGCTTGCTACAGTTACCCAGGAGCTCTGTTTTTCTTGTTGCTAGCTGCGCTTGGTTTTTGTCATTTTATTAGCTGGCTGCCACCCCTGCTATTCCAACAGACCGCTGAACCTGGAATACAGTCTACCATTTGATACCATTTCAAGTGTCCTGAACTAATTTATCAGTCACAGCCAACAGCAGCCAGACTGCAGCAGCACGTACTGTCGTAGAAAAGAAAGGACAACGTCAGTTCAGAGATTAAGGAAAGATTAAGCATATTAGTGAAAAGAAAGATCAAAAAAGGTCCTGGGTTTTGCCAGTAGGTATTAATGCACTTTTCTGAGAAACTGGCCATCTGGTTCAGAGAAAAAACCATCCTGCCTCCCCCTGAAAAGAGCTCACAAAATGCACTATGATACCCTGGCACTATGTACGCCACTGAGTTACCTCTTCCCCTCCAGGAACAGGATTCATTTCTGCTGTTCAAACAGGCTACTGAGTTCACCCAACAAAAACTCCCATCAGCAGCTGCACTTCAGCTTGTCGAAGTCTGCAAATAGTACTATCTTTTTGTTTAATCCTGCTGAGCAAATACACCTCACCCACTGTTCCTCAAATGCTCCAGGGAAACCACACACTGAAATGTGCATGCAAGGAAAACAACGTTGTTGAGAGTCAGTAATTCTCCATATTGTTTGCTGCATGAAAAGGATGTCTTCATAAGGATGATTTAATCAGTAACAGCAACAAAGCAGAGAAAGGCGTGTTACTTTATAGC
The DNA here is from genome assembly GCF_965638725.1 of Aptenodytes patagonicus. Classification (NCBI taxonomy): domain Eukaryota; kingdom Metazoa; phylum Chordata; class Aves; order Sphenisciformes; family Spheniscidae; genus Aptenodytes; species Aptenodytes patagonicus. Next base: position 6,650,163 of record NC_134956.1, read on the forward strand.
ATATATTCTGAGGAGATAACCTATGATGGAGCAGATTAAGGGACAAAAGCCTCCCTAAAGTCTGTAACACAAGCAAACCAAGTTTTTTGTGAGGAACTAACAGGATTCACCAGGTGAACAGGACACAGCTTCTCCTCATGCTGAAACACTTGTAGCAATTTAGTATTGCTGATATTGTGTGCAAAATTCTCATCAGGATATGAGAAACTGTAGTGTTTCCTCCCTGTCTGGAACACTGACCTCAAACTTCACAGAAATATATTAGACTGGCATCTATTTTTTGAGAGGGTAATTAATAAACTCATCACTTAGTTTGTACAAGGGGGGGGGGGGGAAGAGAGAGAGAGAAAAAACCCCACTTTCCTTAAACATACTTTAACTGTGAAGAATCCTTGAGCACAGCAAAACTTCAAAATCTGCATGTGAGAACACACGGTCTTCACAACCAGCTGCCTTATTAAATACCTTTGCCAAAACCAACCAATTTATCAAAGTATAGCTGGAAACACTTTTGTATGCTTCAGAAGAAGCTGAGAGGTTTGGACAGCAGCTGTAAGTCAAGCGCACCTGAAGCTGAGATGGCTCTGAAATGATAGTGTAGTTCATTTCAATTTACTATGGGCACGTTTAACAAGTTATCTTTAATGTGTAAATTACCTTTAATGCGTATTGCTCCAGAAGTTTTAAGAAGTTCAGTCAACCTAGGACTCAACTGAGGAATAAAGGCTTTATTTCAAAGACGCAGAGAGAATTAACAATTGCAAGAAGTAAATTTCCCAACAACTGTATGGATGCAGGGTGGAGATGGGGGGGAGGAAGACACACAAAGGGAAAGCCTTTGCTTCCCCCTCCAAGCAAGCTGGGATTTCCACAGATGAAACGTTTGTCCTGGGCCAGCACACGGTCAGAAACAGTCATGTACAAAACAGCTGAATCAGCAACTAGAATTCAGGTGACCTCTGCGGCCTGGACCTGAAATTAATCAGTTTGGACCCAGCACACACCATTAAACATAATCTATTTCCTCTATTGAGACCTGTGGTTAATATTTATCACTGACACATTGTTCATGTATTTCAAGGTCCCTTCTCAAAATTTGCAGCTGATCTGACAAAAGCACCCAGAGCTCCTCCATGCTGTATATTCATTAAGGAACCACTAAGCACACCTGTGAAGCGACAGTGCAGCTCTCCAGAAGCACTGTAAACATACCATTGTACACGCTATTTAACTGCAGCGCCAGTCCTTCTGAATATTTCACAATCCTTACAGCCGCTAACATAACATGCAACCCACAGTCTGGAAAACATTTGCTAAAACAATATATAGCTAGGACTCTGCTGAACTGCAATAAACCTCAAGGTGAGATGTCAAATTGTCTCAATTGAACCTCAAAAGTTCAAGGACAAAAGAAAACAACCTCCAGAATAACCCTACTAGATTTTTTAAAAGAAAGAATAGAAAAAATATTTACCATCTTCAGAGTTCATTTTCATTTTAACTTGCTCATTTCACAGTTCTGTTTGTGAACAGAGGAAAGATAACAGTACTACTGTCAGAAACTGAGAACTGGGACTTCACTTCAAACAGGGACAGGCAAAACATTTTCTGAGTTGACTGGCTTCTCAAGTTGAGATTTGCCCAAACCTTTATAATAAATTACAAAACCTACTAACATTTCTGTTCAGTGTCCCCTTCTGCTGTTCTACTGCCTTGCGCTTGGCTTTATTTGAAAGTTAAGTGTGCCTTCAGGTCAAGAAAAATATTAATCTCACAGAGCAATCATTAAAAAGGAAAGCTTATTCCTCACAAAGGAGACTTTCCTGGTATGAACTGTCTCAGAGGAAAACTGTTCCTTAACCTGGTCCTGGAGAGGATTGCTTTACAGATCATCTGTACAAAAAAAACCTCCAACAAACCATTTACAGAAATACAAGTTTCCCCAAAGTCTACATTTCTGTGACATGAACTTGCTGTGTCAAATAATTTTGGGTTTTGTGATCATCACAACGTTTCATTTACAGGCAGAGTATTAATATTGCTATGTATTTCTCTTGCTCTCTCTCTTTTAAAAAAAAAAAAAAATCTCCTCCATTCTCAGTACTTGTGGATTTTACAGTGCTGACGTTGAAGTAGCAATACCAATAATTTGCTATTGTACAAGTCAATACTATTTGCTCTCAAAGCTGGCACATAATCTCAAATTACCTTTCTCGGCCCCAAGCAGTTATACTACAAGCTTTAGCATGAGTGGTCAAAACCGGTGCTACAAACTCTTAGTAGCACCTTTATGAAAAGATACGTATACTACATGTAATAGTGCATGCATTTCTACTGTAAGAAAAGCTACAAGTATGTTATGCTCTGTTCTGCGCAGAGACTGGGACACCCATGGGACATGGACTTCTTGCCCACTCCTCTAAATAAGTGAATGAAGTCCTGCCTCGGCCACTGAGCCAGCACCTACTACTGTTTTGACTGACACTTAGCAGAGCATTGAGGTGGACTGCTCTGCAGCTACTTTTAGCATGTCTCCACTGAACTAGTCTTTCATAGGTATTAATGAAGTCAATGGTCTTTTAGAAAAGTGCTATAACAAGACACCAGAGTTTTAACAAGCCCTGCCTTTCAATCCAGGAGAAAAAAAATCCCATGTCCACACTACAGTCTTTGTAGCGCTCACACCATCTGCAGAGCTGCTGTGCTAACACACTGTGCTCAGCTATACAGAGTACTTCTTTTAAATTTCAGTAAGTGTTTTGGTTAACACTTCTGCACAGATACCTGATATCTCATTCGCTGTGGTAAAACAGGGAATAAACTGGAAAACAGGTTCTCTCTTTTTTCTTTTTTAAATTACAAAGGCATAGTAAAACCAACCTTTAAAAATAAAGTATCTAAGTCAAATTTCTTGTGAACATATAAACTCTATCAGATTTTCTCTGCTCTACACAACATGTTAGCTACCTTACCAACCGAATACACTACCAACTTTGTGTTTATGAAATCACTACAAATGTTTGATTTTCTTAAAGAAAACTAAGCTGGAAAATGTTTTTGTTAAATTCATGCAATCGTACTTTTAGATGCAGATTAAAGCAGATACTAGGTGCTACTGAATAACTATCACATCTGCCAAATTTCTAGAAATAGTATTTTCTCAGTTAAATGATTAAATCATACCAACTTCCCCATTTACAATTATAAGGTCCAGTTCTGTCTTTTCAGCCCTTATCATTATTATTTACTAATAACATGACAATCCTTCCCCAACACACCTCATCCATAGAGAAACTTGCTTCAAATCTTAGTTTAGACCCATACAATACGCGGACTGTGATAGCAAATCTGTTATTTACCCTATTATTTTTCACAGATGCCTTGGAAAAATTCTGAAATCTCATGCTTCCCCAACACTCATCTCAACACACACAGAGAAAAACATACTCAAAATATATGCAGCTCTCTGGTTCATGTTCCTCTCCCAGAAGAGGGAGAGAAGTCAGATACTTGAGGTAATCAAAAGTTCACATGCAAATTACTCATCTTCTGATACATCTAATAGCATTTTAAGGAAAGAATTCACTAACCCTTTCTCCAGGAAGCTGAAGCCAGCAAAACAGCAATTCAGAATTCAAAAACAAGACACAAACATACTTCCAAGGCCTCCAAAGCTGCTAACACCACATAAGACACTCGGCAATACAGCAAGCCACCTCTATGATCCTGGGTTTTCTTACTCGATAAGGTCATTAACTACATTTGAATAAACAAAGATCAAGCAAAGCATTAAACGTATTGCAACTCCCACCTATTAAAACTAAAGCTGCTTTACAGAATTATAACCTAGTTTCAATACTACAATGAGAGAAGGAGGGGCAGAAAGAAAACAATATTGTGAAATGAAAATGGGGGTCAACACCCTGTTCTCATGTTTCACACATCAGAAGAAAAACTTTTAATTTCCAGCACAAACTTATTTTCAAATCACAGAAGACAAAAAAGTTCTTTGACAGCTCTAAGTCAGGGCTCTGCAGTCCCTGTTTTACCAGGTCTAGAAAGAAAAAAAACCCTCTAAGACTGGGAAGACTTTTCGTATATAGCCCTAAATTAACTGCCCAGGCCCCAGTCTGCAAAATGAATATACAAATTAAACGCCTCAGTATAACCTACCACGGAGAAAATTTTAATACATTTTTATTCCATGAAAATTTTTCTCTAATAATAAATCCGATAATGGAGCAATAACACACTTACTTCTCAACACTGCTGCCTACCATCGAAGCAGAGAAAAGCAGTTTTCTCAAGATGGCAGAAAGTTTGCTACTTAGAAGGAAGGGCTGGAAAACAACAGCTTTAGTTTGCAAAACAAGCCAAAGAAAGAATTAGTCACTTTTGCAAAGTGCTTGGAGATTTTCAAACAAAAGGTAGCACCTAAAACTCAAACATACTAATGGTAGCAATACCTTCAAATAAACTAGGGAACAACTGAAATACCAGTTTCAGAACAAGCCTTTTTTAGTATTTTAGAAACACAGCTACCATACACTTCTGTATGGAAAGGCGCATCAGAGAGAAAACAAAATGGCATGTGCATGGAAAGGAATGTGAACTGTCTCTGAGCTTTCAACTATTAACTATGGGTTTTAGCAATGTGAAGAATGGAAGTTAATACAAACATCCTTGTAATGCACTAACAAACTTCTCTGCTCTAACACTGGTAACTGCTAATTTAACTAGAGAAAACATTTACAGCAGTGCAATGATGAGCCAAAAATAATTCAATGTTTGCCTATTTAGCAATATACAGATAGTGACATGAGGGAGGTCTGTAATTTTGAGGAGGATTAGTATGTTAAAATGCATTGATGTTTGATGTGAACACTGCAAATATCAGATTGAGTGACTTTCCTTCACAAAATATAGATGTAAAAATGTCTTGAAAGGGAGTTTCCGCTGCCTCTGTGGTTTGGTTACCAAAAAGGTATCAGTGAGTAATTTTCCATAAAGCAGAAGGTAAATAGGAAGTTGTTGCAAAGTAGAAGGTCTAACAAGAGCATTAACACGCCAATCTTAACTTGCCAATTAAAGTATAATTGCATGACTTAATGATCTGTTTGGTATTCAGGCTTCATCCACTACCATCTGCAATCCCTAATAAAGGCAATGAAAAGAATTGCAAGAACATTGTATCTATTTTTAAATTATTTTGATCAATAACTAAGTACAATTATTTTAGTACTTAGACCACACAAGTGTATTACTTCCCTACTAACAACTAATAGCAAATTATGGAAGGTTTTCACTTATGCCATCTCTACTGTTCCTCATGTCTGTGTGGAGAGGAGGAAGTATGCTTCAGCCTCATCAAATAAGCAACTGAGAATACTGAAGTAGGTTTTGTACAGATTTGGTTGAGAAACTTTTAAGTATCCTGGACAAATGGATTTCTGTATGTCTCATTAAATAGATAGGTTCTCATAATACCGCTGCCCCATGAAACTGCCTTGCACAGGAAAGCCATGACTAAGACCAAGACCAAGGTTTTCTAATATAATGGCTCACAACAGTTTGAGTGCAAACCAGAATATTACTGGCGCATAAACAGAGAGCTTTTGATCTTCAGAGAAATGCTCTTACTTACAGGCTCTTCAGAGTCACACAATTTTTTGAAATTTTGCTTTAAAGAGTTAACTTTTCATAAAGGAGATCAAAATAACGAGCGTATAGGCTGTTTTTTTGCCATTGCAAAGATAAAGTGTCAACTCTGAAATGTCACCTACTACACATCGCATTCTATCTTTAGTAGCTTTTCTAGTAACTGCTACACAGATTGCGCATATGGTACAAAAATGTATGGTACCTTCACAATTAACTTGTTCTTTGAGAGCAGAACTATGTTCCCTGTATATATCTGGGGGAAAAAAAAACCCACCAATGCTTTAAAACTTACTGCTTACTCTTTCCTCTTGTTATTTACAAACACATAGTATTAAACCATGTAAGACCGATAGGCTAATATAGCAGACCATTTCAATTCCCAAGAAATAATGATTTTGTGACTTCTAGTATGGGAAAGTTTTAACCACTAGCTAAGCAAGTTGTGAGGTTTACATCATTTCCTTTAAGAAAGAATTCCACAGATACACAAATCCCTGCCAAAATACTTGGTTTTATTACTGTACTTAAAACTTCCCCTCTCATAATTAACTATCTTATCTTACCTCCTAGTTTCTTCTCCAAATAGTGTGTGTAGATTTCTGACATATACAGGTTGTTCACTTTTTAAACTGATACAGCAGAACATTGACTAGATTTGCATTTTAACACTTAACCATTCATTCATTGCTAAAATCAGTTTCCGTGATTAGTGAATATGACATCTGAATCCCAGGAAACTCAGACCCAGTTCCCCAGTCCACAAAAAAAAGTTTCCCACGTAAGCTAGAACAAGAGATTTAACTTCTTTGCACCTAAAAAGGAACTGGTATCTTTTCTATCACATCAAAACACGAGGACAGACATACTAAAGACCAAAAAGTGGCTAAACGCAACGGCAATACAGGGCACAAAGGCATTTAGAAATGAACAAATGCAGCCATGACTCCACAAAACCAAAAAAACCCTACAAAACAAATTAATAAAATCAGAAAATTCTATTCAGTACACCAGGTGATTTTTTTTTTTTGTGGGCTACATCCTGTGTTCTACAAAAGGAATGTGAAAAAAGTTTTATTTTTACATAACTGACTGAAAATAAACACTTGACATTACCTGCGTCTTCCAAAAAATACTGCACAGCCATCAGCACCTTCCCCTGAGGTTGTAGGTCAAGCTATGAAAAGAAAGATACCAGGAGTGAAGTATGTGGTTGACTGAAACTCTCAGGAATTCAAACAGCTTCTTCTAGGGAATCAAAGTATAATATTCAATCTTATATTCCATATAATATTATGGAGTAATTATATTATGAATAATATATTATTATTCAATATTATACTCTTCCTCCATATCTCACTGCTGCAGCTGAACCAGCGGCTTTTATTCTATAGCTTTTACTAGTGTGCTGCATTGCTTTGATGTCTACCCAAAAGTTCAACACAGTCAAAGTTCACATTGTTTTTGCATGTCCCTTTCCCGTTTCTGCAAAGAAGTTTGTTGGCTTCTGTTTTTGCACAGGAACCCAGTTTTAAAAGAAAAAGTCTATAAATCCTTTATATGTTTATTGAGAGTACAAACCATAAAGATATCAAATACTGTTGCCTGTAATCAGAAAAACAGTGGTATCATCAAAATTTATTTTACTTTCCCCTTCAAACACATGGTTTCTGTGGCGAATTCTACAGACTAGCAAAAACAAATGCCTTTTAAGCCAATAGCTGAGGTCAGTTCCTGTGCTCAGAAAGTAGCCGCTAATTCTTAAACTGCTGTCTTCAGAAAAGGTAAGAAGCTATTAAGCATGAAAGAGTCTGATTCAGTCTTCACTTCAGCACAGAGCAAAATATCCCTGGGTTAACAGTAAATACAACTTGAGAGGAAGGAAAAAAAAAAAAAAAAAAAAAGAAAACCACAATTACATTAGATACACCCGTGAACGTATCCCCGTGAACGTATCCCCACAAATCCCATTACCCTACTGGGTTAATGACTAAGTTTTCATCTTTAAAGCAATGTCTGACACTCAAAAACATTTGCCCAGCAAAGCTTACAGAAGGCAAAGACCTGTTACAGCTCCTACTGACAGGCTGTCTCTCCATACACAAAAATAACCTTGCAGGCTATGGTAAGCAACTAACATCTCTTTGCTGGGCATGATGGTCTGTCCAAGTCATGACTGAGGTTGTACAGAGGAAGTTTAATGCTGATGACATCTATGTGGTACCTGTTCTACGGATAATAAGCAGAGGATTTCAGACCACTGAATTGGCTGAAACTCATCACTAAAACTAAAACTGATCACTATTAGTTTTAACTACTCTTCTGAATAATTGCTCTTGTCTCAGAATTCAAGTTAAGGTGTGGAAAAAACAGTGTATGATTTCAGAATGTAACAGGTGAATACAAACTAATGAGATCCTACCAACCTAGCAAAACCTGTAAGCCCCTCCAGTATCAAGCACCCCTTTAAGAAAGGTTTTTTCCCCCCGAGATCTGCTTGGTGAGATAGTTAGATTTGCACATACTCAGAGCAAAATCCTGCCATTTACAGCAAAAATGGACCTGAGAGAGAATAGGAGTTGTTTTTTTTTTTTTTAAAGTATTCCCATACTAAGCTAAGCAACAACTGGATACTCCCTCCTGTTCATATCCAGCATTCAGGAAAAGCATTCATATAACCAGAAGAGAGTTCGTGTATCCATCCCCTACCAAGGAAGGATCAGCATTGCCAATTGTGAGAGAAACGAGATGCTCATCAAATTGGATGTAACCAGGAACTATCTGTTACTACCTGCTCATCCTGCTTTAGCCCACCCAATGAAAAGGTCTTCTCCTGTAGGGTTCATGTTCTGGGCAAGTTCAACAACACTCCATTCCAGAAGGCTTTGAGTACAAGACTACGTGTGAGATTTTAAGGAGACCTGCTCACATTTAGCAAGTATTTCCTTAGCACTACTGTGCTCCAAATACAGAGACAGGCAGTTCCTGTATTAGCAAATACATGCCATTTCTGGGCAAGCTGTCTGGAGTACAGCTTTACATGCAACTGGATGATGGGCAAGACTATAGCACCTATCCACCTAGCTAGACAGCTCTCACCCAAATTATAGGATATCCTGATATTCCTCTCCGAATCTTATTTCTGCATTTGGAGAAATTTTGAATATTCAAGACACTAATTAGAGTTGCTTCAAGATTTTATAGAGTTCTCTGGGACAATGCTGCCTCATCATATTTTCACAACCCTTTTTGTTGGACCAGGACCTCAGCAACTTTATCAAAATGGGGGGGAGGGGAGGGGAAGAAATTGTATTTATTTAAGCCTATTCAGTCGAGTCTGAAAGTTGAAAAAGAAGCTAGAGAATAGGATTTTACAAAGGTGATATCATTAAACCCTTAATTCATTAAAAATTCCTTATAATACATCAACTAAATGAATAAAACAATATGTTCAGTATTTCAGATTTCTGGGCTCAGCTTTTTGATCCTCCCTGCCTCTCTCACTTTCCCCTCTTCTCTAGATGTACAAAATAAAAAATATTTTATATTTTTAATTTTATATTTATTTGAGGGTTACAGTGCTAATTGAAATTAATTTGCATACAATTATTTAAAAGTTGTTGTTTGTGTTTATGTCGTTCGACAACTAATAACTACTAGCATTTAGACTAAATGTATATTTCTAAATTTAAAACTACATTAAACTCTAACTTTACCTCCCCTGTTATATTTCTGAGTTTGACTCTCAGAATTGTACTCAGTATGATACAGGAGCAAATGACACTCTGCAAGATGCCATACCTCTTGACTTCACGTACGAAAAATTGTTTGGGACACAGGGGCAAGAAAAGATACCAGGACAACAAAAACGGGGATTAAAAGATCCCCATTATAGCAGTATCAAGCCAACTAAAGTTTATTGTAAAGATAAATAAATAAAATTAGAAATTCTAAGTAGAAATGCCTTGGAATAAGCTTCACCTTTCTTTTTCTCTGGATGAATTACAATGATCAGATCCAATTTAAACATCTGCAATTTGCTATAAAAACTGCTAGACTTTATAAAATAGGCAATGTGATATATGCCATTATTTCAAACAGTAATGCCATGGATTTTATTGTCACTTTCTTGAACTTTGATTGTACATTATCTGCTTCAAAAATGCTGCTAAAATAATTGTCTTACAAGCCCTGCCACACACTCTAAAGGGATCGAACACTCATAGTTTAAAAGGCATAAGGCGTCTGTTCAGCTTGAAAGAAACATAACGAGGTCAGCAAGTTTAAGGAATTAATCTTTTTCCTTACCCAGAATTCTGCTTTGCCGTTGCCTTTCTTGCACCGTTCTGCCAGGACCGACACACCTACAGTCACTTCAGATAATGGCTCTTCTGCTGCTTTCATGAGAACAATCTGAATCACCCGTCCTTCATAAATGTGGGCGTCAAAAGTTGATTTCCATTCTGGATACATGGTAGGTTTCTTCTGAACTAGAGTTTTTCCTCTCTCTGAAAGCCACAAAAAAAAAAAGGACAGAAACTGTAAAATCAAATAATGCAGATCTAGTACTTAAACTCATCAAAATGAAAAAAAGAGAGAATCCTTGTACTGAAACCAAAAGCAGACTTAGTATTTCTTGTACTATGGTTGGGACAAAGTTTAAATGTTCAGTTCAAACATTCATAACTTGGAAGGCAAAGCTCACGCTGACAAACAGGGTATGCAAAGGCAGTGAAGGTGTTAACATTTAGCCAGAGAGACCAGGAGGGACAAATCCCGTTCTGGAATTCAGAAGCTGGTTTAGTCAGTCACAACTTGGCAGGGAATATTTGCACGGCTGCTTTCTGATATCAATCTCCATGACATGTTGTCTGATCATAGTGAATACCTACTGCTATAAGATAAATTAAGATACGTCTTACACTGACCCAATTTAAATTGAAACTGGTGGCTGAGAGATGAAAGGCTCCACATTTCATTAATCTACTTCCAAGTTATCCCAACATTTCACTTCTGTTCATAAGTCACTCTCCTTGGCATTGTACTCTGTCTCTGCCACTGTTTCTACTTTTTAAAGGATATTACAAGGCCTTATCTGTCCCCTCTAGCACATGCAGACCTTGTGTAGTTAAAGAATAAGGAAAAGGCTGAAAGGGCCTCAAAAACATCTTTTTTTTTTCCGTAATATTAACCCAGCCTCCCATAAGAGCGTCTCTGCAGACCCCTAGGAGTTTTGTGGTGCTTCACTATTCTTATTAGATAGATTTCTTCCTAATACACAGCTTCAGTCCCTCTTGCTACCAGTTAAGCTAATTTCTTCCTGTCCTTACCTCAGGCACAGAAAACAGCTGGTGATTGCACAATCTATAACAAGCTTTAGCCTATTTCTAGATCTGTGTCTCTTAGTAGTCCCATCAACACATCCAAAATGATACTGCCTCCTAAGCGACCACATCCAGCTCTTCAGTGTGACTCTGGCACACAATGCCACCTCCCCAGTTTTTCTCTGTGATTTGCTGCCAAGCCAATTATTCCCCATTTGTGCTCAGGTAACTGGATATAATTTTGTACATTCTGCACAATTTCTGCTATTTATCAAGATCATTTGCTGCAATAAAAGTGCTTTCTAAGTGCCTCTCCAGCTCCGAATGATCCATTTTTCCCCTAAATGTGTAATCTGTTCTTACATCATCAAGGTGGTAGCAAAGCAGATTAAACAGTTGGACCCTTCCCCAGGAAGCTGCAGTGTGGTCTGTCTCCTAAAATTAGCAATAGAATTTACATTCACTTTGACAAAGGAAAAATTAGATACTTATTTTTTAAAAATCGTCCTGGAAACTCAAGGCAAAGTTTGTGTTCATTCATTAATAACTTGCTCAATGCACTCCACTCAATTGTGCCGAGCTACACAGACAAGAGTAGCGAATAGTGTCCTTGTACTTCTTTAATAGGGAATGCCTGCCAACAACAGCATTATAAATTACAACTTTGACAAGCAGACCTAAGCCTGCTTGCCAAAGGGCATTCTGAAATGCTCAGAAACAGCCACCTGAGGACCTCCTCCATTTCAAAGCAAACCTGAGCATTCCTCCTCTACTCAGTCAAAAGCTTTTGTCTCAAATTTGGGGAACTCTGCAGAAAGAAAAACTCAAATTCTTAGCAGTGCAAACCTACTTCCAGGGCCCTGTACTTGGTATTCTTAACTATGGAAGAATTTGGAAATATTATGGTGAAAATATATAGGGAATGTTCAAACAAAACACAATTTGGAGATTATTAGGACAGATGATAAAGGTGAGGGGAAATTAAAAGCAGGCTGTCTGCACAGCAAGGCTATTATACTAGCCTATTCTTTGGATCGCTAAAGTCAGACCCCTTCATCAAAAAGGCACGCTTCAGGAGGCATCCTTGGGAATATAAGAAATGGCACCTATTTGGAGAATCTTTGACAGTAATTCAGGGTTTGCAGAAGCAGCAGCCATTTACAGAAGAGTTGGAATACTCTTTGTAGGATTCTTAGAGGGGGAGAAAACTATTTCAGTCCGTTCACAGGACTATCTCTATTCCCATGTCCCAATTAATATCTGCTTTGATCAGTTACTATATATATTTTTACCCTATGTAAAACTTAAAGAAGTCATCTGAATTACTGGCAACAACTTCCAGCCTGGCCGTGCTGATTTTGTAATTAAAATCATACTAACCAAGATTTGTCATGGATCACGCTGCCTGCCTGCAACTGAACACTTAAGTGTTAGCAAAGAACAGCCTTTAAGAAGAACACTGTTCTTACCGCTCCTGTATTCAGGCCTCCTTTGTTTCTCTGCTAACACTACTGGCTTCAAAACATTTTACATGTTTGCATATTGGCTTAATGCCTAATCATTAGGCAAATGATTTTCTTCTTCCTATACAATAAGCTTTTCCTTGATCATGTTCCAGCTTGCAAATCCAACAAAAGTTATTCCAGATCTTGTCAAACTAGTAACGGGAGCATCAATTTCTTTTCCTGATTACCCCAGTCAGTCACTGCTCCAAGGTTCACTGCACACTCCTCCCCCATTTTTTAGTACTTCAAAGATACATGCAAGCAAAGAGGAGAAACATTGGGACAAAGTGCTACTTCTCAAAAGGAGACAGCTGGGAAAAAAAAAAGTTAATTTATTTAGACCACTTCCATCTCTCCACACATTCTGGCAGCTGCAACAGTTCAACACCATTTCTTCAGAGGTTCTCCCAACAGACTAGGAAACTGCTTCTTTGGAGCTTAACACATTTGCTCAATGACAATATTTTCTGGAAGGGGCACTGCGCCTTGCATTTAAAGTCTAAATGCAGCTTTTACCTCAGCAATAAGGGGAAAGCCCAATCATGTTGTGAGGAAGAAGAAAATTCACTCTTTCCTGCATTCTTTGATGTTTTGTGAAGCCCTAGAGCCATAATGCAGGATTAGACGGCTGCGGTCTAACCCAGTACAGCAATTCCCTCTCATCCTGTTTGGCTACAGTGGTCTATTTTAGCTAAATGTCACAAAATATTATAAACCTTTGGACCAGTTTCTGTAAAGAAGCGGTCTTTGAAGGCTGAGGGCCTGCTGAACAGGGAGGTGCTAACAAGACCTTGGGTGCAAGTCATTCCAAGCAAAAAATGCCTCAGTTACTACAACAACAACCACCTACACTTCCCATTATTACCTATCCTCCAAGTCAATAAAGATCATTTACTACTCTGTGCTTGAGGATGGTTCTCTCAAACTTGCTGCAGTTCAGATCCCTCTTCATGGCACTCCGCTACACCACTCTCTCCCCTGCACAGCTTCTGCAAGCGCAGTCTGGCACTCTGTCACTTGCGGAACTGGAAAGAACAATGCTTTAACCCTTGCAAACCTTTGTCATGCAAAATTCACAACACGTTAACCCATGCAAAAGTGACATTTCAGCTGCTTCACCACATATTTTGTGAATAGTTGATGATGAAGTAAGAAACTAGAAAGCTTAGACTTCACCCTACCAAGTGCTGAGCACTCTGGCTGCAGTACAAGAAAGCACTAATAACGAAATCTTGTTTTAAGGTGGGGATAGAGACAAAAGTCATAGTTATTTCTCCCATTCTGAAAGAAAAGCTCACGTTTAAGTGCTGGGCATGACAGGAACAGCAGGACTCACTACCATTCACAGACTAAGAGGGATTGCAGTAGTTCTCAAAAACTTAGTCATATTCAGAAAAGCATCACCATTTGTAACCTCACCTGTAGTCAATGCTTCCTTCATCTTGATAGCACAGAAAGGCTGTAATTGTTCCCCTTGATTCTGCACAGGTCCCAGCTCAAATGAGTTGAAAGATATCCGTAAGAAGGGGGCCATTGCTCACAATGATCCACAGCCTAAGTGGAAAGAAGTAAATAAAAATCATAGAATAAAAGACCTGGTCGAGACTTGTAAGAAAGCGATACACATTTCTCAGCAGCCATCATAGCTGATACAAACCATCCTCTAAAGTTTGCAAGTCTTGAATGTGTCTTTGAGACCGCGAACCTGAAGTAAAACTGGCATGTACTGAAACAAAAAAATGTAACATGTACAGTCAAAGACTGAATTTAATCCACCCTTTTAACCATATCCTGTTAAAAGTAAGTAGTAGTTATGCCTTTGACGTAGACCTTGCTCAATTTTTAAACACAGAGGCTCTGTTCATTAATCTGCAAGTATATAAACATTCTTATCAAATAAGTAGTTCACAAACTAAGAGACAGATTGTTTGGGGGTTTTTTTATACATTTTTTCCCTCACACCTGAAATGAAGGGTGGGTTGGGGGGAAAAAAAAAAGGGAAGAAGAAGAGTTTTGTCTGTTCCATGTGTTCCTTTCCCAGTATCTCTTACAAGGCAAGGAGGGAGAACTAGGAGCAAAATTAATCATCTAAAGCTCGCACTATTTTGTTGCTGTTTAGGTACACATTATTTTATTTTTTAATTGCTACACAGCCTCAAAAATTCCCAGACAGAATTCTAGGCACCTCAATAGGCAATCAAATGATAAAAGGAACACCTTTGGTTAATTTTATTTTTAAGGATTATCTGAGAAACTACTAAACTTACATACAATTTCTGGACACTGCAGCAAAAACCGCTACCAGATCCACAGTAAGGGTAACATGTCCTTAAGCATGATCAAGTAATTGCACTGCATATGAGCACTGATCAACATTAACAACCCGAGTAATTGGTCCATACACGAGTTCACACTTACTTTCTCACTTAGATAAATGCATAGTTACAGAAATTTCTGAAATCTAGATATTTCACTGGATAAGTGCACGTTTTATTTTTCATACTTAATGTGGAAAACAACGTATGTTCCAAATACCACCACCAAACTGAAACAAGTATAATATCACACGACTTCTATTCAAGCATTGCTTTCAGGTGGCAGTGTACGAATCCTAGGAAGCATCACAGAGCTAATGATTCAAACTGCGAGCCTCTATACCTTTACTTATCAGGCAAAGGGAAGAGGGAGAGGTAGAAAAAACTCCAGCACTACTGTGTCACCTGGTTTAAACTGTCAGGAATTACAAGAATCCAAAACACCTGTAATTTCTAAGTCAGCAAACTGGTGTTTCACTACAGTCTTCCCTCATTCTCAAGAGCTCCTGAACTTAGAGCAGATTTCAGTTTACAATTCGCAGCACCTTCAGCAATGGAGTTAGCCCTGTAGCTTGTATGTCAACATTGCTTTGTGAAGCAAGAATTACTTATTCAAAGGGTAAGAGAAAACAATAATTTGATAGTAAGGGAATGCTAGTATGATCAGAGAATGAGGGATGCTGAGAACGAGGGATTAGGAGAAAAGAGTTAACAAGGTAACAGGAAGAGATGATAAAAAAAAAAAATTGAAACTGGGCTGAGCTGGCCTTTTGACTGTAGATTGTTAACCAATTCAGTCAAGCAGCACTAGGAAGAACATTTCAAGCAATCCTGCACATGCTTGCATTTTTTTAATGTAAAGACATCGACCTGAGAAGCAATTAACATTCCTCTTATATCTCTTAAGGCCCAGAACAGTCATTTAGATAAAAGACTGTAAAATGAGAGTCTTTGCAGCAAGACAGCATATAGCTTCTGACACCATTATTTGCACATCACGCAATCTCCCCATGCAGAGACCCTTCTCAATAAATGGAAAAAATTTATGACACTAACATTTATTGAGCTAGTTTTTATTAACTGACTGTTTCCCTACTTTCTTTTCTGTAGAGTAAGACAAAGTTAGAAAGCAGGTTTAGGATTACTTGGCACCATTGCTTATCCCACTGAAGAATGGAAAGTCACGACTATAATTCACGTTCATGCAGACAGTCATCCAGACTCGCAATAAAATAACAAACCTTCCCCACTAATCCACTAGTTATTGCAGCTTGGAGCACCATTTGATGAGACTGGAGAT
Organism: Aptenodytes patagonicus; assembly: GCF_965638725.1. Taxonomy (NCBI): domain Eukaryota; kingdom Metazoa; phylum Chordata; class Aves; order Sphenisciformes; family Spheniscidae; genus Aptenodytes; species Aptenodytes patagonicus. The sequence goes on from NC_134956.1 coordinate 6,666,265, forward strand.
TGAGATGACCTCACAAAGAAAGAAAAATAGACAGCTTTCGTAAAAATTAACAAATACCATCCGATACCTCACTTTCACAAATGCAACATAAACACAATGCTCATCAAGAGTTTTAATGAAGAACACATTTTAGCTGCTCAAGAGACCTTGTGCTCACTATGTTTGGAACTACCCTCAAGTGACTAGCTACATGACTTGCCAACACCAGATCACATATAGTTACTACTCAATATGGATGTAAAAGAAACCAGATTTCATTACCATTCACCTCTGGGGAAACAGCTTTAAGACCCAATTAGGCCATAGGTAGAAATGAGCTGGGTAGGTCAGCATGTAGCTCCCACTGGAAAGTTTATTTGACAGAATCACAGGATTGCAGGATAATTCTGGCTGGAAGGGACAGCCCAGCTAGAAGTCACAATTTCCACTAAGTCTGGGACTACACTAACAAAAAATTGGAAAGCACTGACAAAGCTAAACTAACAATTGCATGATTTCAACTCAGACCATCTGACTGAAGCCAATGTTAGTCCTGAAACAGAATACAAGGGTTTTGACATTTACTTCTTTAACTCCAAATTTGACAGATACAATAGAAACAGGTACAATGCATACAGATTTTGAATAATCCCACAATCTTCCTAATTTCTGATGGCCAAATCATTTGAAGGCCACATTTTCAGCTCTGCTTCTTGGTTTTGAATATGGTTATTTGCTTCAGTTTCATTGTACTTGGCTTTAGTGCAATCTCAAATGCTCACTTAGAAATGCTACACAAGCAATTCAGCAGTTAGGAGAAAACACCAGTATCCCAGAATTTCTGAAGATGTTCAAATGCGCTCAGTGCAAGGTCACTGTGAAACTAGAAGATACTTTTTGCTTTTCCATTTAACAACAACTGTTCCTGCCAAGTTTCTCTACCCTTATACGTTATGCTTTTTTCACAAAAGTAGAGATTTTAAGTGGCTTCAGGCAAAATCTCACTATACATGATAGGTTATACTGTGATGCAGGGAGGTTAAGTGAGAAAGGAGGGTTTGGATTTGCTCCTCAGGTACATTTTCCAATCCTTGTCTATGCTAAGATTGCAGTGAGATAGTTGACAAGTATCAGCTGTACTGCTGTAAACAAAAACATACCCCACTAAAACTGGTTTTGGCAGTGAAACTCAGTGAGATTCATTTGAATTCAACAAAGTTTCTCAAAATCCCTGCTGAATACACTCAAAGTTTTGCCACATTTGAAAAGCAAAAACATCGAAAGCAATACATATGTTTTGCTTGTTGCATTTTAGACAAGAGTCCCTCTCTAGTCTCCATGACTATTTCAGAAGTGATAGAAAAAGTGTTGACTCTAGTTTTAAGAGCTGCATTTGTCAAGCACTGAAACTGCTATAAAACACCAGCTCTGAATTGAGGGAGATTTTACAATCTACTCATACAATCTGTATTGCTGCTATGAAGTATTAAAGCCAAACTGTTTTCCCTAAAGGGTGTGATTTTATCCAAACCAAATGGTGGAAAAACTGAGATGCAAACTCCAAAAATACTGCGAGTCTAAATTACAGGTTCAATATCTCAAACAGTTTCAAAGTCATGTGCAATCTGGAAAAAAGCTAGGGGAAAAATCTTCTAGTAACAGTATTCTATATGAAGTACATGGTGATGGGCACGCTGATTCAGAGTACACCACTGGATGCTGTCCAGCACAACATTCGTTTTGTCAAGGAACCCTGATCTGCCCTGTTGTAAGCTAAAACCACGTTCTGCACTATCTGGGATAGATTCTGCAAAATCCACAGTAATTTCCATGAAGCTTTACAATTGAGAGCTTTTGACTATTTAAGATGGTTGATTTTGTTTCCATATTACTATCAACTATAATATGCATGGAGCGAGAGGGGAAAAAAATTAAAACATCTTCACATCATCAGCGTCAACATCTGCTGGATGAGCAAATATTCAGTTTCCACATGGATGCGTTTATAAAACGCAGTTTTAAAGAAATCTTCAAAACAAATTAAAATCTTAAATATTCCAAGGAGAATTTTCACAAGATTTGCTAGCACAAAATTCACGTTAGATTAAAAGTCTTCCGCACACAGACACAAGGGACAAAGGGTAATTCTGTAGTTTCTCCCCTTCCAACAGTGCACAGCAGCTATCAGGGACTCACACTGCAACTGAAGGCATTACTTGTCAGTGTTCTCTGTTGCTGTAATTCTGCCTTGTTATAAACAGTGAGGGCAAGCCACCTCTAACACAACCCAGAAACAAAGATGCGGTTGTGACTTTTACACAAAGCGGGAAGTAACATCAAAGCAGTAGATCATATGGAGGAAACGCTGACACAGGTCAACAGAGCACTGAAGAGACTGAAAAACTAAAGGGCCCAAACAGAGCACAGACTGTTCCATCACTGATATGGGACTATATATGCAAGAGATATACAAATGAGAAAACTCCCCTGCTGATTTGAGCCTCTGATTTCCTTGTAGTAGTCCGTAAAACATTTTGCAAATGGATGTAAAGCTGCACACACAGGTCATGGCTTTTCCGTGCTGTCTCACAGAAATGCTCTGGAAGGCATGAAATGACTGCTTGCTGCTTAGCTCCTTGCTGAGGCTGCTTCCAAGGCTACACAAATGCTTTGAAGAACACCAACACTGGTAGCCAGCACCATGCACAGCTGACCAATTGGTGTTCTTCCCTGAAAAGATGCAGCAGTAACTTTTTTCTTTTTTAAGATGCAAAAACATAGATTATTTCCAACTTGCAGGTATCTTTTTTTACACAAGGGTTTCCTGTCCTCCATTCTGGCAATGGACAAGGCGTTCAAGAAAGATAGCAATAAACTGTTGCCCAACTTATTGCCCCCACATCACTTTCAAAAACATGAACAAGGACCTCCTTCCTCTTTGTGTATGGCCTACAAAGGTGATTATGCTACTTTCATGGCGATAATACAAGAAAGCCTGCAAGTAGAGATGCTGGAAGTGTGATTAGCATCCTTTACCTGTGCACACCGTTAATGTGCACATTACATTTTTTTTGTTCCGTGGTACGCTGCTTTATGCTTACATTACAGAAAAACTCACACGAAGCAGACAGGTTGGCTATGGTTCTTCAAGAACCCCCTTGACAGGTATTCTTTCAGCTGACGATCAAAATAATCCCATCTGCAAGAGAGAAGAAACAATACCCATGCTGTAGGACATTTCACTGAACCAGAGTAATGATGCTAACCACTGTCTACATTGCACACCTACAATTAGTCCACAGAGAATTTTAGCAGGCTCTGTTGCAAGCCCTGGCCTCTATTTGATGCTCTGTAGGAAGAAGTCAGTCTAAAAAATGAAGTCAGTTTAAAAGAGGCTTATTATATTTGCTGTTACCAACCTTGTCAAGAAGATACACTGCAGCATTCTTTATTAGCTGGACTTCCCTAAGCACTACTGACTATTGCACTACTGCTATCCAGCTGAAGCCTGAAAAACATACTTATAACCAACACCAAATCACTATAAATCATGATGCTGAATGCTCACAGCTGCCAGAGATGGCAAAAAACATTGTCTGCAGGTGCTGCTTTGAAAGTCTAAAATCCACAGAGGGTTTGAAAAGCGTTCTCCAAAAAACAGGGCTAAACTCACACATTGCATGTAGGTCCCTGCAGGAAAAGGATAATTCTCCGAAAGCACTGCCCCTGCATCAGCATCACTCTTGCTTTTATTTAGGTTTAGCCATTTGTCACGTAGGTTTAGCCATTAAGGTGCAACTATCTCCTATGAATGGTTTAATTTACTCCAGTTATTAATTTGATTCATCCATCTATGGAATCCAAGAATGGTAATTAGAAATGTGAAGCTTCTCAACAACCATTTTGATAAACTATCTTATGGAGAAGATTTTAAAAACAAAATAAAAATAAACCTTAAAATTAGAACACTTACAAAAGCAAAATATATCCATTAGGTAACATTTAACAAAATGCAGTTTTCTTCAGGAAGTCAAGCATGAAAAGAGCATCTTTAAAACAGCCCAACCACTTACAATTTCTGCAGTAATATTTCTAAAACAGTGTATCTTCATAAAATGTTTTTAAATAATTACACAACAGGACTATAAAAAGTGAGAAAAGATGACAAATTTAACATCACAATTCAATTTACTTGCTGTTAAATTTATTGCCAAATGAAATTTTTTTCTGGTTCATAATTTCAAAATGACAATTCTATACACTAAGTTCTAGTGTAAAGGATGTAAGTTTTGGGGTTTGCTTTGTCTTTTTGTAAATAGTACATGTAGAGTGGTTCACAGAGTCCTACAAACCTAGCTTGGAAAAAAATGTAGTTACCATTTCCTTCTTTCCACCCCCCAGTATTTTCTTTCAGATACTTCTGCTTTTGTTGGGTTAGGACAAGGCTAGAAACAGAAACAATGACATAATAAAATTTGTCACTGTTTGTGTTGCAATAGCCTGGAGAAAATCCATCTAGATAAGCCCTATAGCAAGAGATGTTCCTTGGTTTCATCCCACTCGGCCAGAAGCACAGATAATTCCAAGTTTCCATACCTTTTTTGCATGCTCAGCAGTCCCAAAACTGCCTGAATTTATGGCTGCCATGAATTGTTGATATTTCCCCAACGCTCTCAAGGCCAAAAAAATTACTGATGCTTTCTGTATCATTATGATGAGAAACTTTTCAAAATATGAGCATCAGAAACCTTTTTCTGAACAGGCCAACTCTTTCAATCTTGGCAGTGCAAACTCCTGAGAAGCTTGAGAGGAATGCAGATAGCAGGCAAGCAAGAGCTAAAGCAGACCTGATTTTATGTGTTTTTTGGAAGACATGCAGCCCAATTTATTTGAGCATATGATAACATATGATTAGTTCAGTAACAACAGTCGACTGTTCTTAAAGTGGTTTCAAGTGCATTGAGTAAGACAAATGCAGGTTTTACACTAAAAGATCAGTAAGTTGAAGAAATTCTGGACTCTGAAATAGACAGCAGGACAGGCTGTTACGCAGCATATGCTGCAAGATAAAAAAAGCATTTTACACTGAATGTCCTTTTTTGGAAAGGGAAAAAGAACACTTGGAGCAACAAAGTTGGTTTTTTTGATATTCCACAACTACTACTTGTGGGGGAGAGGGGAGAAGTACTGCTGCTTTTTCTTTCCAAGTGCGTAAGAAATAACCATTTAAATACTCTTTTTTTTTTTTTTTTTTTAAACTCCTGAGTTCTCCTTCCTCTTTGAACTCACAGGACTAAACAGTAGATGAAAGCACTGTAGGCATGCTGTTTTTCACCATTACCAAAATCAAGTTTGAATAAAAATTGCAGATGAATCCTCTTTATTACCTTCAAACACAAACATCAGACATTAAAAACATGCAAGAGAAGAAACACTGCCTGAAGCGCAAAGACTTTGTTCATTATTTCTAATAGTGCAAGCTGATACCATTTGATAAGTAGCAACTGCAACAACGTGGAAGGATTAATACAATGGAGCTGGCCAGCCAGATCCTTATGAAGCTCTAGGTGAGTAAACAATTCATTAATACCAAATCACATTACAAAATGGGAGCACGTCCAAAATGTTAGATAGGAGGCAAACCATGTTTTTTCTCTATGCATGCATGATTTAAGACTAATTAGGAAGCTTTTTTTTTTTTTGACATGGGGAGTAAGTAGAGGGTTTTTTTCCTGCAATTAAATAACACAATCCCCTCTGTGTGAGAGGGAAAAAAAAAAAAAACACCTACTAGGTGAAAGGGATGAAGCTACACCTCTTCTTCCCTCCAGTAATACACCCTGGAGCCAAGCTATACACCAGTCCTGGCTCTATGTCACTAAAAAGAGCACTGGATGCCTTCTGCGAGTCTGAGCCCCTGACTAGCTCTCAGCTCCCACTTCCTCAACAGTGTTCAAGGAATTTGCCAGTATTTAGTCAGCATGACTAAATTGCAAAACTGTACATCAAGTTTATCATGTGAATACGAGTTCTCCAAAGGAAGCATGCCATTCTGCAAGAAGGTTCATAGACATTTTTGTAACAACCAGTACACTAGGAAAGCTGAGCTACTCATACAGCTTTCAGAAGTACCAAACCAAAGGAAAATAGCCAAAGAAAATCCAATATTTTGTACATTATCTGTTTACCATAATCAAGTGGGCAGGGATCCACATTCAGGCATACTCCATTAGCATCTTTAAGGGAGGAGTTACACACTGAGCCCGTCCTTCAGCACCATCCTCGCTCTTGCTGAGTATTTTGATCTAGGATTCAGTATAACATTTGAGATTTTCTTTCTGATATGTAATTACGCACACAAAGCTTCTTATTTTCTGAGCGATTGTAAGTTTCCTAGAAATTAAGATGTATTTCCCAGGGAGAATAACACAAAATGCCAACAACATATTTTCAAACCAAATAGAAAACAACATGACAACACTTTAGCTAAACTTTTACAACCCAACATACATCACCTTTCTCTTCAAAACACTGGAGGCTTGGGGTTTTTTTTCTTACTTTCCGCTGAAGAGCAAAAGCTCTTTCCATTAACACTGAAACAGCCCAATACTGTAAAGACAGTATGTCAATTACAGTTTAAGAAAAAAACGGAATTGGAAATTTGTCTTATTTCAAATGTAATGTGTTAATGTCTCTACATGAACAATGAAGAAGCAAAAATGGAAATAGAGAAACTGGGCATTCAACAGAAATACAAAAAATGCCTTCTAAAACATTCCAATTAGAGAACAATTTTACTTTGCACTTTTGAAAACATCAGCAGATTATGCAGTCTAAGTACCTCTCGTAGAGCACAAGCCTCCAAGCCAGAAATTTATACTGCTGCCAGCACTATGACCTAACCCTCCAAGTATCTGGAAAGCTACAATATTCATTAGCCAAGAGAACTGTATCATCATTCATACACGCTGGAAATCTGCTGCTCAGATAACCTTGTCAGAGGAAATACAGTTCAGTTTATGGATGCGTGATTTTGATCAAGGCTTTTAAAGTAAAAGGACACAAGATATGTGAACCAAAAATTTTGCTCATCAGCTGTGTATTGAGTTGTAGGAATAGATCCAGTCCTACCTCCTGACTGCATCTGGCATTACTGGGGTTGTTTTGTTTGGTTTTTTGAGAAGCCATTTTTTCCCTGAGGGCCACAAACATACTTAGTCGCTTCAATCAGACATTAGACAGCAAGATGGGCCAAATCTGCCTTGCTGAGCGCAGTGCTCCTCCTCTTTGCTATTTCCTGGTACATAAAGGCTGCTCAGAGTAGGTAGGAATCATCCTTTTATCCTGTTTTGGGTTTTTTTTTGTATTACCTAGAATGTGAAGGTCAAAAACCACAAAAGAAATATAAATAACCAATAAAACTCAGCTTAATCAAGACTTTTTCTATGGTTTAATAACTGAAAATAAACGGTGAAGTCATACACGGATACATGCATCGCTATCTGTGAAAGCATCTCTCACTTTTGCAATGAAGAGATGAAATAAACACAACTGAGTGACACTGAGTGATGTATAGGATGATGCTAAATAATGAATGGCCACAGGGATCGATAAGGAGAAACTGGAAAGAAGCAAATGTAACTGAAATTTATTTTTAATTAAAAGCATTTGCTCCTGTTGTAATTTCAAAGTTCAGGCTTAGATTTCTAAAAACAGATAAGAAAATGGAACCACAAATGATTTTTAACTGTCCCCTCCCCGCTGAATCACTTTCTAGAGGAAAGGAACATTTAAAGCTCTACAGCAGATCTGGCATTCCCAAAAATATAGAAGATACAGACCCAGCTCATTAACAGCAAGTTGAATTAAAGCATGAAGGGATCTTAAGAGAGATTTGGATTATTTAAAGGTAGCACAGAGTTTACAGCACAAGTTGTAATGTAAAATCAGGGTGAGATGTACTATTTAATACCATTTTTAATTCCTTCCTTTTTAATCCTGCAGATAAGAAGTTAACAGCAAACCTTTATTTTTTTACCTTTTCCTGAATTTTGTGGTTTAAACATATAAACTCAACACTGTGATGACATGGATGCCATCTTTATCTAAACACTATGAAACGTGTCTGCTAATAGCCATATTAAATGATTTTCCACTAAATTAATAAAAACATATCATTTTAGTACCCTTACTGGGGAAGAAAACCTTTAAGCATTGACATGTCTGGGACACGACACAGTAAACAAGAAAGAAAAAGCTAAACAAAAATCCTTGGAGCTTTAGATGAGCCAGAATCTTGTTTGTAGAGATAACCACAGCAGGACATGCTCATCTATTTTGGGTTTTGAGAGAGTAAGAAGTCCTGTGGACTGGGTGCTGACAAGAACACCCTCTGGCCACCTTCCAGAAATGCTATCCCTACTACTTGAAAGACCCAAATTTCTGGAGGACAAGTGCAGATCAAATTATTAGATGCGTATTGTCTGTCATGGCTTTTTCCAGCTTCCACTTCAGTGCTCATCCTACTAAAAACTGGAGAATCATTTAAAAATGAGATGTTTGGTTTGAATATGCAAAACAATACACACACAGAGAGAAATACAAAACATATACCCAAGAACTTCACATAACAATACTGCAAGTCAGCATCTGTTTTGTTACTTTAGTGGGTCATTGCACTAATGAACATACTGATAAACAAGACACAAACTTCATTACTTGTCTAAAAAAATACTGTCAGGAAGAAAAGACATGCAACTGACTTGCAAGGGTACCTACAGATTACCCAAAAAAGTAACTGAACACAAACTCTTTGATTATAGTTGTGCTCTCGTGTCCCAGTTAGCCCACAAAAGCAATGGAGTATTCAGTGATTTTCCTACAAACAAACTTTCCTGGCTCTTCATGGCCTATCATTGCCTCCATCACTAAATGGATAAATGAGTTAAAGTCTTGGTTACTTTCCCTGCACCTTCCAATTATTTCTGACTTTTTGCTGTACGTGGCCTTTTGCCATAAAAGTGCTTCTTTGTGATAATTTTTATAGAAATCTTTTGATAGAAAATCACAAACTGCTATCACTAAATAGTACCTCCTGTATCATGTCACAGTTGGGAAGCATACCATTAGGACACATAATTTCTGTTAGATCATTAAGTTAAAAAGAATGGCGTATGGCTGCTACTGGCATGGAAAAACTCACAAGGAAAACCAAAGAGCTGTAAACCACAGTGCTCCTAAGGCAATAGCATACACCGCGCGTACAGTGCTCTGCCCAATCTTTACAGTGCAACCGGACTTTTAAAAGGGACAGGCAGGTAATGGACTGCAAGTACAGGAGTGAAGCACACAGGAACCAAAATGCTCCTATTAGTTCCAAATGCAAATGTTCCCACTTGCAATTAGAGAAGATCCCTTTCTTCACTCTCAGCATGGAAAGACTGCATGTCCCCAGGCAGCCGAGTGGGAAATTCTCTTTCCACATGGTGTAATTTGTTTGAGTAGATCTACCCTTAATGGTCTGCCCAGTCCTGCCTCCAAATCTTTCCTCTGTGTATTAGCTCTATCCACACTGCCTTGATTCTTTCCCTCCTTGAATGCCAAGCAGCTCTTTCACACTGTTTACTATGCAGCTTGCTTAATCACAGCTTACTTAATTGCCCCAGCATTTTGTATATCTGAAATACCTTTCACTTCCACGCAGCAGTGGCCACATCCTCTGTCTCACACATCAACGCGGCTCAAACGAGTGAGTAGTGGGTGCTGGCAAGGAGCTCTCCTGTTATTTACAACAAGCCACATCCCCAGCACAACTTAGCCCCAAAGACTCCTTTCTGCCTTACGGTTTACAGCACTCAGCACTCCGCAGGCCACAGGATGCTGGCTTTTCCCCATAGGTCTGGATATTTGCTTCCACTACAGCACTTTAAGTACATAAATCCTGTTCTAATACTGCTTTTTCCATGTTAGCAATTACTGCCGAACCCACAGACATGTTATGTGACCAGGACTGAGAGGTAATTCACACAGCTAAAAAGAGGTAAGTAGATGCCCATAACCCACTTCTTAGGAAAAGTTAGTCTACATCATGGATAATTTGAGAGTCCCCTGTATTGAGTAAACAAAAGATAAATCAACTTTGGCCCAATGAATTTCAACTCTGTGGGAAAGAGCTGCAGACAGCTACGTTTCCAGCCTTTAATATACAACCCCATTCTGCCTCTGTGGGACTATTAAAAAAAATAATTTACTCAGACCTGAAACACAGCTATATTGAAAAATGTATTTGCTTGTATTGTGAAAAGCCTTAATTAAAAAGTAGTTTTGTAAATATAATTTTTACGCTCCTGTAATGATCTCCTTGTCCAAGATGGAGTTTTCCAATTAGAGCATTAGGGTTTTCTTAACTGTTCTAAAACTAATCTCTAAAAATAAAGCTATGAAACGTTTTCTGTCAGAAAATGTCAGAATTATAAAAAACAGCATTTAAAATTCATCTGAGGAAACGCGAAGGGAGAAAAGAACCTCACATGATTCTCTTGTAGCTGTCGGTGCCTCTGCTTATCTAAGATGTGTACTGAGAAACACTGGTTATTGGTAAGATAGGCAAATATGTATCATACGCACCAAGATGTGATAACCTTAGGAAGAGGGATCATTTTCATAATTATCTCCCCACACTAACATTTTGTTCCACTGAAGGTCTAGGTTTTTTTCAGTTTTAGAAAGTTATGAGAAAAATATTTGCATAAAGCAATCATGATATTCAACATATATTCATTGAATGTATTAAAAAAATTATATCATCTTGACTACCAAACATATACAAATATGTATAACAGCTCCCTGGACAAAGGGCAAAATTGAACTTCCATATCTACTTGTGTGAGTGAAACTGAGGAAAATATTTCCAGCATTACTGATGGAAATACTGTGTGTCATGCAGGATTTGCTCAGCGGTTTTATAGAAATATTTCCCTTATTTTGTTAGGATCATGGATTATAGTCGGGTATAAAAAAACTGCATGTAGCAACAACTTACACATCTCAAACAAATGATACAGACTGCTCCAGCTGCTTTCATTTCCTTTTCCAGACGAACAGTGAAAAAGGAAAATAGAGAATAAACCCTGTGTTGCTGACTGCAGACATTACCCACAAAAACTATGCAGAAACCTCTAGAACAACAAAGCCTGTATCTGCCCTACCATTCTTTACAGGACAAAAGGATACTCAGAAAATACAAGTGCTTCTCAAGGAAGAAATAGGAAAAAATAGTGAATATAGATTCTTTCCTGCCATTGCAAATAATCTGAACACATTTTTCAAGCAATAGCATTCATTTACAATGGAAGATAGACAGATACAAGACACCCAACTAGCATAAGCAAGTTAAGAGAAATTGAAAATAGTTCCTTTGAAAAAATGGTGCTGATCATATTCTTATCAGCCCACATTAATGCACTGTATTAATCACACAGCAGACTGGATCTGTATATTGACCTTTCTCAAAATACTTAACATTGACTAAAAGGCTCAGTGCAGTATAGATAAACATTAGTAGACTTGTATAAATTGGGGCATTATGAGTTACAAGAGTTTAAATCCCTTGTTACTCCAGGCTTTGTTAAAATTTCCCCAGGTTGTCACCTCTGAACGACTCAGATACAACCAGTAAAAAATACCCCAAGTATTTAGTACTGTTCTGGGGCAATGATGCATAATTTAGGTACTGCCCAAGAAACAGACTCTTCACCCACCTTGGAAGTAGATCTGAGAAGTTCTAGAGTTTTGCTTTAAGTCTCTGACAAAAAATGAAAGTAGGAGCATTTGAAGCATTAATCTTGTACTGTTGCAGAATACAAAAGCAGTTTAGGAAACCTGAACAGTACCGAGGTAGAGTTGTTTCCAGTCACTGTTTATAACTTCCAACACCATGTTGAAATTTAGGATAAGCAAGTACAATAAAACTCTGTCTACAGAAGAGAAAACACCGTTTAGTTTGTTTTTTCTTGTCAGTAAATATTTTTGGGCTCTTGGTTAATTCAAAATAAACCTTCAGTATGCTATACAATTGAAACATTCATTTCCGCTCTCCAAACAGAAAATAGTGAGATTCTCTAAGCAATTTGCAGTAGCAAGGTTAAAAGATACAGTTAAAATTCTTCTAGCATCATCTAGTGAAGTTACAACAGCTACACAAAGAAATGGTTATTTCAGATACTTGTGCAGACTCAGAGCTCAGTGGAACACAGTGTTACATTTATGATCTTGGCATGAGAGAGTCAAAAGAACGAGGTTCAGGCTTGTGACCATTTACTGCTGACCTCCATGCATCCATTCCCATTTACTATCACCATCTACCTACTAGAAATGAAGCTGACCAAATGGATAGAGAAAGACTTGTCTAATAGTAGCAAGATGTCATCATATCTAAGGATCATACTCTGAAGTCTTAAAAGTCAGAGTTTTATTATTTCTTTCAAAAACAATCAACAGGAACAGTCAATATTATACTTCAAGCAAGGTGTCAGGATGGCCAGTTACAGGTTCCTAGCAGCAATTCTATCTGCTTTTGAGGCAATGTGTTACTGAACTTAAAATCAGAATTTTTCATCCTGTCTCCTACAGGAAGGGGAAACAACAGTCTTTCTGTAATTTTGGGAAGATGCATTACGCACGCAGGTCAATTACTTTGCTTCCATGATCAGACAGGGGAGAAGAGTATTAGGATTCCTCCTTGATGAGAGTCATTCTTGCGGAAACTCCCAACTTCCTCACTTACTCATAAACCAAGGACCAAGAGTGCTGAGTAAGTATATTGCTCAGAATTGCAGGGATAGGTAATCTGCCATTACAAATACTTACTAAAAGTTCCAAAGTCCTCTTTCAAAGCCCTTTGTCAGATCTGAAACAAAATTAGCAAACTTAATTTCTAAGGGGCACTTCAAGCAGTTTGTAGACTGGCTACTCACCTTTGAGATACGTATTTATAAAATTATAAGCGAGAATAATAGACATGTTTTTTTCAACAGCTGTTCCTTTCACAGGCCCTGCAACAAGTTTGTTCCAAATGGCCTGAAAACCAAAAGTGATTTTATGATTATGGCAAAAGTAAAAAATCTTCCTACCGAGTCAAGAGCTATTTAAGCTATTTAGAGCTCAGTATGTCAATTCCATACTCTAAGGTTTATTTAAAATTCTATAGCAGCCAGCAAAGTATAGCACAAATTACCGTAATATTATTTTTAATATGGTATCAAACCAAATGCACATACTAGGTCCGCTTCAATTTCTTTCATAGATTTTAAATGCGAATCCATGAAAAGCACTTTGTAATAATCTGGTTGGGAACTACTCTGGCTCCAAATGTTTCCTAAGAAAGATCATGAACAATGTCCTGTGAAGCCTAGAGCAATGGTAAGGAGCTGTATATGGGCTTGGTGGGTGGCTGGATGTTGGAACCAACCAAAAGGACAGTCTGTTGAAGAGCTGAAGGGCAGATGAACATAACTGCTTGTTAGTTTTGGATGCCAAGACTATAGGCCAGGCTTGATGTAGATGTTAATAGCGCCTTAATTGACAAATGCTCAGCTTATACTCTACACAGTGTTAAGTAAAATCTGTTTATCCTACAAAACTGCTACCCTGCAAAACCCCAAGCTTCCCCTGCCAGTACCTTCACAATAAGTAATACTAAGTAAAACCAGCTAAATATAAGGACTGATGGAGTATGGAAATACCCAGGGAAGTGGAAAAAGAGAACTTAAAATATAAAGATAAATTTATTTTATTATATTCTCTTCCTGGTGTATTAACCAGCATTAGCGATGTACATTTCAGCAAGAGTTTCTTATGTTATGTACTCAACTACGTGGCTAGAAGGCATCTGAAGACAGTCTTTATTCAGAACAGACAAACAGCAAGACCAGGCTTAAAACATGCTCATTCTTTTGTCCATTTCCTTACACACAAGAGAGGAATTATTTTGATAGAAGTTTCACAACACCTCATCCAAATCCTTTACCTTAAGGAGCACTAACAGCTAAGGTTCTTCGTGTTTCGTCCTGGTACAAATGCCTAGCTCGCCTTAGTTTCAGCAGGCATCGCTCAAATAGGAAACAAGTAAGAGTAGCATTCTTTCAGGTTTCAGCATTCGTTGGACTCACTACAAACAATGCCTGAAACCTCATTTTCACATCCAGAAATAAACAAGAACAGGGAAAGATTAGATTACATAGCAGCAATTAGTGACTTCTGCTACTCCAGGGAGGGGGATTAGTATCCATAAAAGTAGACAAGGTCCCACATTGAACTGTACTGTTTTCCTTTGAGTTTGACCTTGAATGCACCATGACTTTGAGAAACCCTTTAACTTCTCTGTTCCTTAGTTTGCTCTAATAAAACAAGATATATATACACTTGCCAAAGTGCTTTAATTATGAAGACTGGCGACACAAACTGTAATATTAAAAGTAGAATTTGTTAACACCAACTCTCAGCTCAACTTGGAACAAAGAGCTGAATTTATGGCTCATATTTAGAGATGAAAGCAAAATTACTTGGGCTGAACCAATCCCACAAACAACAGTTACATGGAAGAGCCTATATTTTAAAATCCAGATTGTCAATTGCAGCCATGTCTGCAGAACAACTATCAAAAGTCATCTAACTGGTGGAGGAATCACAGCTAGAGAGCAGCAGCCACTGGAGGCTTTGTGGCATTACCCAGCTGTCAAAACACAGTTCAGCTCTATGGGAACGCACCAAACATTCCCAGACACTCTGCCTGTAAGTTTACAAACACTCCATAAATAACGTTTAAGCATCTAACAGGAGAGAGAGATGCTCAAACACTACATTGAGGGCCAACAGTACATGCAATGCAAAATAGGACTTAGGATCACCTAATAGAGATAACCAGAGCTCCTTAAAAACTCAAGATTGTTTCCTTATTGGTATCTAGTAGGTGAAATAAATGGTTTGGACCACACGGTGTGCAGAGAGAAGTCAGTAACAGCCCACCCACAGAGCAAAGAGGAGAGATGTAGATGCATAACAAATGACTCAAACATGTTCGAAAGCCAAAAGTGTTAAGACAGTTTAGAAAACTGCATGACAACTCTATCTAGCTGGGGGGGGGGGGGAGCAACAGGTGGGAGAGAGAAATGGAGAGAAGCTTTAAAATTATTACTTTTCTTGCTAGCTTTCACCTACGTCTTAATCATCCAGGGGACAGACCTTGATGGCCTGGATTTTGGGATACAGACAGCACATGTAAGATTTTTCCACCTCCAGCAAAGCAACAGATTGTAGAGACAGAGTTCTGGATTATCAGAGATTTTAGTCTGTTTATCTTTTTCAAGTGACAAGCCCTAATTAAGTATATGTAGAAGAATTATTTTCCTCTCATCACGCCTCAGTTAGCTCCTATCACTTCTGGAGAGGTTTAACCACTCTTTTTGGCATAGCTTATAGACAAAAATATTCCTGCTCAAGCAACCTATAGGAATACATGGGAACACACAGTTTATTAAAAAAACATAGTAAAGAACACGGAGCAACAACACCATGAGTGGACTGATATGGTACTGAAAATTTTTACCTGATAATTCCTAGTCTCGAGACCTAGGAATTAAGTAGTCAGTGGGGAGAAGTTGTGCTACAGCTTGGGAATCAAGCTACCCACAATCTCAGGGAATAAACAGCTCATGTGTAAGTGTCTGGACTGTAAGATATCGCCAAATTAATTCCTCATGCTCCTTTGAGGTGGCAGCATCCCTGTCAGGATGCATTCCAGGGACCATGACTAGCCACTTCAGCTGAGCTCCTAAGTAAGTACATGTCGTCTTAGGAGGAGGCATATGCCAAAACACATGCCAGGAATGGATATGATGGATACAACAGCCCTGACTAGAATCCCAGCTCCTCAGCAGGTCTAGCAAACTAAATTGTATCACCTGTAAGCTTAGGGCCTGGAGTGATGGGCCATTCCTGCTGCACTAAGAGAGGTGAAGGAAGGATTGGTCCTGGGCTGCAGAACAGGGAGAGCCCCTGAGAGCTGGCTGTTATGCCACCAGTATGACCTTTCTGGTACCAGTCAGGCTAACTTTACCGTGCTCTGACACATGCATAGTAGGCACCAAACCATGTCTGTATTAATACCCCAGCAGTCTGCTGCTCGAGGCAGCTACCAGCTTCACCAAGGACAATGTCTTACAGCCTTCGAGCCCTACATAAATCCCAATCCCAGCAGCTGCAGAAACAGAGGAGGTGCTTTGTTTTTGTTTTCTTCTTCATCTTCGTTCAAAGGAATGAGTGGAGAAGTTTATCTTTACCCTTCAACACTCATCTTCCTGGCTGCAAAAGGCTATTCATGGGACTCTTCCCTGTCCAGCCTTGCTGTCTGGGTTCTTTCCCAAGCTCCAAAACCCAAACCTGTGGCTTCTAGCAGCATTTCTAAGTAGGGGAAAATAAACTAAGATTTAAAAAGATAAATAGAAAAAAAAAAAAAATCATCAAACCAGCAGATCACTTTTGCTGTGGCCCAAAGACTTCTACAAAGACAACACTTCTGGAGCTTGAAGCTGATTTAAGTAACTTAGTTGACCCTGTCTTTATGCTGAACACATTTTATATGCAACCCATAGGACTAGATTTTTAAAAGAAAAGCTTAAATTCAAAGATTCACGGCACACTCCTCCACGTGAGTACTATTTGCTGAGGCAAGGGCAAGTTTAGATTTTTCAGAACCCAGCATTTTGATGTCTTACGATGCTATGCCAATGAAAACACATTTCTGGGGGGAAAAATGGTTAGAATAAAACTCAGTAACATTGAGGATTTTGTGGAGGATGTCAGGAACATCATGAACAGAGCTACAGTCATTCTCATTACATTTATTGTCTGTTGCTTATGCAAGAATTCTGCATGGACAAGCTAACTTCAGCAGCAGGTCTTTCAGCTGATCTTTTTCTTCCATAAATGCTCCATTTCAAGACGTTAGTCAAGGCTTTTTTTTTTTTTCCTCTTCTTCTTCTTCTTTCTTCTCCTTCATCTTTTTGTGAGGGCAGCTGGGGGCTTTTTGTTTCAGAAGGAACAAAAAAATTAGAAGCAGCAAACCAGATATTTAGAGTATTTTTTAATCTTCCACTGGGTGCTGATCATTATTTGAGCTACGGAATTTCACTAAATGTATCATTGGCTCATTTCCAAACAGTAGTTCCTCTTTTGCCAAGAAGCTGAAGGATGGTGCCTTCTGAGAAAACACTGAGCAACTTTTCTGGAAGCCGACTGACACTTGATTATGTCTATTCCACATGCATTATTTGAATATCATATAAATATTTCAGTGTGGCATCAAAAAGATAAATATCCATCTGAATACATGCAGTTTAACCTATATAGGTACATACTTCTTTCAGATTGCTCCTCTTCCTTCAAAACTACATTTTTGAATGATGAGACAGTAAAAAGATATTATAATGCAGAGGTAGTTAATAGGTAGTTCCCGTGTTCTGTGTCTTATGTACACAATTACAAATTATGACCTCTGTTACCCAAATGATTCATTTAAAATAGCAATAATAGCCTCTGACATGCATTACAGGCATGACTACTAGCAAACTCCATTGAAGTTGCTTAACATCTCTGATTAGTAGACGTGTTTTCAGTTACTTACAACTATGTCTAATTTTAATCACCACATTGAAGTTCCACAGACTTGGCAGATTTTCTGCCTCAAAGGGACAGAGGAGTTTTTAAAGTTTCATCCAAAAAATTTCAGCTCTTTATTAGGACATGGCTAGAAATCACCTGGAACGTACTTTGGAGACACAGGTATAGTTAAAAACAAAGTATGAGATTAGCATCTTAAATAGATGAGAATCTTCTACTTTTACTGTAACAATTTCCCTCCTTTAAAAGGAGGATAATTCCATCTCTCAGTGACACTGTGAAAACTTTCTGAAAAAGCTTGAGTTACTCTAATCACAAACACAAAGGACAAGAGCAGTTTAAGCAAACAAACAAAAAAAATCAAAAATAAGATACAATTCCCACAGAATTAAAGGACAAGAACAACAAAAAACCCCAACTTCCTCCAGCTTTTACACATTTAAGGAAGCTATCACATAACTACAGACTGGCCCAGTTGTAGTTTGCATATTAATCTTCATTTGGGCATTTTCCAACATTTCATAAACTCATTTTTCTGGTGGGCAATGGGAGACATGATATACACACAGTGTCTGGAACTGGCATGATTTTGGCCCAGTGGGTCCTGCCAGCATGTCATGAAATAAAAGGACCTGTTCTATCAAAGAACAGAAGGACATAATTTCTATCCCACTGTATTCCTTGTTCCCAGTGACCTTGTTAGGCAATTATCTTCCTTTATAAGTGGAAATCTGGAAGCTTGCCACTTCAAATAGCTGCATAATAAATGAAGTTGTCTGCCAAGAATACTCAGCTGTCATACCTGTCTTTCATACTTGGCAAGGATTTCATTGTGTCTTCTAAAGCTCTTGGATACAGGCCGCATCAAACTACACTTAGGCAAGACAGAAAGAGTCACATCATCAGAAGAGTATCTGGGATTTTTCTTTGAATACACAAGGTAGTAGATGAGTAATGTGCTAACCTAACAAGTTACCAGGTTTGTCTTTCTCAGGAAGCTCAGTGCAACAATCTACGCTTCCTACCTGTTTCTAGTACAGCCTAACCACAAAAATTTAACTCTACTGAGTTAAACTCTATTAACTCTATTTAACTCAAATAATAAAGAACAAAAGAAATATTTTGCAGACTTACTGTTCACTTCTTTTTGTGATTTTTCTTCGGCAGTATCTTCCCAAACATATGAGTTTTCTTTTAGATAGCCTACAACTTTTAAGACCCAGGCTATGGCAAATCTAAGTCACAGTGACCGAGTCCTTCAGGGAGTAGACACAGCTCTTGCACCTGCCAGGAAATAGTAGCTGACAACTGAGTGAAACTGAGAAGAATCCATCTAAATGAGCCTTGTAGCTTGAAAACTTTTCCTGCTTTTCCAGATAAACTGGGCAGAGCCGCAGGAGACAAGCTTTCCACATTGTAAATGGAGCAGCAATCAAACTGAACTTGAATGATCCTCATTCTCTTGAGCACTCACACTGAAGTCAAGAACGATTATTTGAAATAGTACATGTGGCTCAAGCTTCTTGCAACTGCTATAACTTTATTGCACCTAAATATCCTGAACTCGGACAATAACTAGAATATGAATGACAGAAAACAAGTCGGAGGGCAGACAAGAGAGGAGCCCTTATGTTTCATATGAAGCATCATCAGGAATCTTTTCCTTGTTCACAAAGAGCCAGCTTGGAGGCAGAAAGCAGTATTATTAAAGCTGTGCGTTCATAGAGAAGAGTTAGGATTTAGCAATAAATACAACTTTGCAAAATGAAGTAAAGCATGTGTACGCTTGCACTAATCTAACAGAGACCTTTTTCAATTTGATTCCATAAAAAGTTATATGAGCCCCTGAGAATAATCAGGACTTTAAATGTTTCCACAGGCGCTGGGGAAAAAAAAAATCTAAACCAAAACAAATGTAGATCAAAGCATATAGTAAAGCATCAGCCATCAAACTCTGGAGCCATAACAAAGGCTTTATAATCTAAAAAAGATTAAATGGTTGCCATTTTAGAGTGTTTCTGTGAGTGAGAGATAAATGAGAACATGGTAAAGGTCCAAAATATACCGGCTGAATAAAACCC
The DNA here is from genome assembly GCF_965638725.1 of Aptenodytes patagonicus. NCBI lineage: Eukaryota > Metazoa > Chordata > Aves > Sphenisciformes > Spheniscidae > Aptenodytes > Aptenodytes patagonicus. The sequence goes on from NC_134956.1 coordinate 6,686,001, forward strand.
AATCTGTTATATTTTCCAAGACGACACTCTGCTCTATGAGCTTTATTAGAAAAAGCATGGTGAGTCTAGCCAATTTTTCCCTGAACAGGAAAACCTCAGCCCTGTATATCAATGGCAAGAAGAGCCAAAGAGTGCAACAAAGACCCTTTCAAACACGGGAAAAATCTAACTAAGAAGGACAAAACAGCTACTGTGAAAGAACTAAATTTCTATACCCTAATACATTTCCAAAGGCGGGGTTTTATAGGAATAGATGACTTTATTTGTATACCCTTACACTTCACACTAATGTCATATCAGTTCTTTTAAAGTATTTCGCTAAATAAAACAAGCACAAACTGTGACAGACTTGCAGTAAAGAACTGTACACACTTGCGGAATTGTTTGAGCACAGTACAGTTGCTCTGAATTTTACACCGAGTGTCCACAGCTCTGTTGACTTTACAAAGCATTTTGAAAGGGAAAAACCTCCAGCTATAAGCAACTTCTGAATGTCAGCTCACTGTACTACCTCCTATATTGCTAGCTACTGAACAAACACCCATTGGGAAGGTTAATACAAAACTTCAGCAATTAAAAGAAAAATCTTTTAAGTTGCTCCTTTGAAGAGATTCAGACAAGCAAACTCATTATTGTGACAGATGCTGGAAACATCTGATTGCAAACTGCAGAGGACTTGACAATAGCACAATGGATTTTGTTTGGAAGAAAAAAAGTGGGGGAAAAACCAAACACTCCCATGACCGAGAGACTTAATTTTGGGCAAAATACATTCTACCACATCACATTTTTTTCTCTGGAGTTTTACCATCCATTTCTAAATAAAGTTGTACACATTTTCAGAGACCATCAATTTGTTTTTTCTCCAAAATTGGGACACCTGTAAAACCAGCAGTTTCCATGTAACAAATTAAGGACACAGAAAGATGACTTAATGACTGATCTCAGAAATTCATTAAATTGCAGTATACTGCTTCCTACTACTATTACCATTGGTATTGGTTACTTGCTTTAATAACGGACTCTCTGTGGAAATGTTAAGTTTCCTGGGAGCACAGGTGAATTGCCATCCGTCTCTGGAAGGAATAAAATAAGAGAGAGAATCAAAGTAACCCAGTAAAATTTCTTAATATCAGTTTTTGACTATTTGCTACTTATGTATCCTATGTATCACAGAAACCAAAGGTCAAGGAAGAAAGCGAGCTAGGCAACAGAAAAACAAAGTTTTTGGGAGTTTCGTGATTTAAAAGGTCTCATTGCAGATCTTCTTTGTATAAAATGTATTTTAAAGACAGAAGTATCGAACTGCAGCTGGCTTTTCAGCAAAGCACAGAAATAAAAGGCATAGGATGAGAAAGTGGAGCACAGGAATACAAAGTGAAAAAGTGAAAGATAAGTTTGAAACAATTCTGCGAAATATGCTCCATTAAGACTGATGTCACCAGAATATGTTATGTGAAAATGTGTTTTAAAGTACAGAATTTGATGTCTCAAATTAATTTATCTCTTGCTTAAAGCAATATCAAAATTATGTTTTGCTATTTTCAGACTTTAACAACAAAGGGGTTTTTTTAAGGTGTTTTTTTGGGTGGTTGTTGGATTTTTTTAAGGCAGGGGACGCATCCCTTAACAGGTGCAATGGTACTGGTTAAAACAATTGTAGCAGAAGGAAAAAATTAGTGCCTTCATTAACATTTAAATCAAATGGGCTGTCTGGCTAAAGTCAGGGAAATTTCATTCTTGAAACACAAGCACGTAGCATGAAGTATGAATGTGAGAGTTTACTTATTTCTATGTCAATGATGGTGCTACTATGCCAGCTAAATTATGACCATATTGAGATCTTCATGAGCACATCTACAGCAACAGAAAAACTGGTTTAACTGCTTTCAATCTGTTACTACTCAAATATTGTTCAAAGTCTGGTGAGCCCAAGTAACTCAAGCCATTATCTAATTCCTTCTTGATATGATGGGCTGTACAGTATTTTGAGTATGTGTAAGCAAACCAAAGTCTAACAGCAACAGATAAACTTGGTTGTCTGTGCAATAGGAAAAGGCTCTAGGCAGAGTGAAGTACAGAGGTTTCTGGCTTTTGGTTGGGCTATTAAGTAAAACAGCATTTTGCTTTCCCTGCTGGGTTACTTGTAGCACTATTAGCACTGGATGTAACTAGCAGGATAAAGTTCATCTGCGATCCCCTCTTGGGCCCCTTGACATCTCTCATTGATGTAGCTGCAAGCCCCTTATGCTGCTGCAAGATTCCTTAAGTAACATGCCGGCCACATCACTGCTACTGGTTCGGCCCTTTCTACTGACCTACAAAGAATGCAATGTTTTGATTTGCACAGTTGGAAGACACAACCAAACATCTTAAAAACGGTTTCAAAGTCAAAGCTTACATTATTTTTTAAAGTATTTAGCAGCACCTGAAAACTCAGAGCCTGCCCAGAGCGTAAGTGTTGTGCTCCAAAAGGCCAATTCAGAACTTAGACAACTTCAACATTTAAATGATGTGGGAACCAGCTTAGAAATACGTTTATCAAATGCACAGTCAGAGCCAACCAGCCTCTGGATTCCAGGATCCACATTAAAGGGACAGAAACAACCAGCCTACTCCCTCTCAATATATTGCTTGCTAGGGACATTATTACTTACTTGTAGCTGTTATTATCGCTCAGGTGTAAGAACAAACATTTTCACCACAGGTTATTTATGAACGTCATATGCGTCTGATGTCATATGGCACTATACATTTGCAAAGAAAAAAGTAATTGTACTGTTTGAGTTTGTGGGGAGATGCAACTAATGGACACATGGTGCAAAGGTTCTTTAGCCAACCCCCTCTACCTCCAGCTATCCACTCAAGTTGAACACAAATTACAAGAGTGGTAATTCTATACAGCATGGGAATATTGAGAAAAGTTTAAGAAAAAATGCTGCAACAGCTGAAGTCATTGCTTTGCATATAAAGACTCAGAGGCTGAGAGGACAGGCTTACATCTCCCATTCCTTGATCTACAACTTGTGACTCCAACTTGTGGCTGCACCAAACACACAACAGGGGCTCCCCATAGCTTCCACCTTCCCTGTTATCATGTTCCTTCTCCAACGGGAAAGGGTTCTGCTCACTGATAACCAGAATATGCCTTTCTTGCAGTTTCTCAGCTCAAGCATTCAGAAGACTCAGGAAGAGAAACTCTGTTTAGTTGAGTGTGAAGATTCGCAAGCTCAGCCAACCATAATCTCAGGTAAACATGAGGATGATATGATGTTGCTATTCTGGTTTTCTGCAATTGCTTCCAGAAAGAAGCAGTCAGTAACAGAACATGGCTCCAAGCAATACTGAGTGAGAGTCTAGCTAGAATCTGCGGAAAGATGAAATGAACCAAAAAAGCTTTTCCAGCTTCTTTTCCGAGATGACAAAACGCTCTCTGTTACTCCACTCATTTTCTCCCCATCTTATTAACACACCTACATAGGCACAAAAGATGTGAATTCTTCATGTAAAACCTAATTTCAAGGAAAAGAAATCTCTCACATCAAAAAGTCCCAAAGAATGCACAAGAAAACTCACAAAGTCTCAAGATGATTTGCTTTTCCCTGAGACGTTGGTAGAAACATTTACCTCATCTTTGTTCCAGCCTTGATGCAATATTGTACACTGTCAATTACATGGAAACTTCTCCAGTTTCCAACAGAGAAGGGCTCAGGCTGTGCAAGGCTAGAAGTGGGTGTTGCTTTGCAGCACATGTGGCTGAGCTCAGCGTGGTCAGTCCTATGATGCTGGATGAGAGCTAAGGGAAGTAACCCAGCTGGACGGCTCAGCACTTGCCCTGTGTGAGATGGGGCTGGCAGCAAAGCATGTAAGATGACAGCCCACAGGGAGGTCCCCCAACCAGGCACTCGCATTCAGGCTACTGCAATAGGAAAAACAAGCAAACAACTGAAGAAAACATGAGGCATTATCCATGTTCTTCTGGGCAAGTAACAAGCAAGCAATTTACCCAAACTACACAACACATTAGGGGTCAAGGAGAAGCAGAACAATTCTGCTATCCAGTACAAAAGCACTCTTGCTGTCATATCTCTTCAGAGTCCCACATCCAGCTCCAATCACTCCCCCCCCTCTTCCTTCCATTGCTTCATGCATTGAGCACAGATGGTAGATAGACCTACGCTATGGTATTTATACACAGGCTTTAAAAGACTTACAAAGTATAGAAACTGATGTACTGCAAAGTATATCTTTTTTTGTAGCTTTGCAAATCTCCTAACAAATTGCTTTGGGAGATTTAATGGTTAAGCAATTCAGTAGGGGTATTAAGCAGACTTTGGAAAATAAGACCCTGATCAGAAGATCATAAGTATGGTCGTCTTCATTTACTTACTGCAACTTCATCCACTAGAACTCCAAATAAGAGCTAAAGGACCACAGGAATAACACCAAAAGCACAGAGACACAAACAGGCATGTTTTTAAGTTGCCTTTAACTCTTACTTACTAGGCAGCAGGGTGCTTTTAGTAACTAAAGCAAAATTAAATGCAGCAGAACAAGGATACATTCTTCCATCGTGGTCTGCCTGGGACACCTTGCTTATAGCAAAAGTTTTCAATTACATGAGCCTGGCATCCTTTTTTGTGCTTTTAAGAAGATAAAACACTAGATACGGCTGTCTTTCCTTTGAAGTATTTGAATACTCATACTACTGCCTCACCACAGTGTCTGAGAAGCGTTAAGTGTACAGCCTAGCTTGGAGAGCTGTTAATTCAAAACAGAGCTGTATAACTCTCATGGCTTGTTTAAAGCAAACAAAGAAAACATCCCTCTGTCGAGACTCACTCAAAAATTTTTTTTAGTATTAGGATCAGCTTACTCACTGGAAAGCAGCATGAAGTAGTAGTGAGAAAATCAGATTTATGAAAGAAAAAAAAAAAAAGACGACGACCCAAACCATAATACAAGTAGATAATTTTTTAACTGGACTAGAAATAATGCTAAAATCCTTCCATAGCCCCCCAAATAAGATTTGTTTGTCAATGGGATGAAGTCTTCAAGAAAGTAAAAAAACCTCAAGAATTCAAGCATACCATCACTATGTGTATCTGTGTATCAAAACATTTTAAAAGAATTTAGAGCCTTTTCCTCACTGTCTGTAGAAGTGTACAGCAATTTTTCTAGCAAATGACAGTCCAGTAATTGACAGTTAAATTTAAGGAACTGAAAAGAAATTATTTTTTTTTCTACTGACTGACTTACCTTACAGTCATCACAGATGTTACTATAAAGTCTTGTAACAAAAAAGGAAAAAAAAAAAAAAAAAAAGTAATTTTCTGTTTGACTATGTCCCTTTGACAAAACTGAATACATGCTATATCATGGCTTTCAGAGTATTTTTAGCTTAAAAAAAGATTTCCATTTTAGGTCATTACAGCCAAAGAGTACTGCTGATAAGTAAAATCAGTTCTGTTATTAAGCTGAAGCTCAACTCCTTGCTGCTCTGGTAATTAATTTCTCATCACTTATTTCATGTGGCAGGAAGGGGTAGAAAGGTTTCTTCCTGGATATTTTTCCATTTAGAGTCCTAAATCATTTTGCAAGTTTCATCTATCAATCAAGTTGAACTTTGCTCTAACAGCAGCAGCACTTGTATCCACACAAGTAGCAAATCAGTTTATAAGTGTTTAGAATTATTGTGTTTGCATAAGCTTTTGTATTTAACTGCATCAATGTAAAAACAGACTTACAGTGGAACTCCACATATGCTTAGACAAGGCTTAGCTATGATAAGCTAACTCAATTTGGACACAGCAAAACTGCTAAAATACATTTATAATAATGTTATCCAACTTAACTAAATATATTTTGGCCTAGCTACATTAAATACCTATGTAAGACCTCATTTTCTTCAGGGAGAAGATGGGGATTAATTGGTAAGTTAGCTATAAGCACATATTATAGAAGATGAACTGCTAGTTCATCCCTAGGAAAAGAAAAATTATTAAAATAAAAGATTTCTCCAGCTTTTTATGCAGCATTAAGTATTTACCCACAAATGTAAAGCACTGGAAAGTGCTGGAAAAGCCCTATCACTATTTTAACAGCTTGGAAAGAAAAAAAAGAAAGTGAAATTTAGTTCTTCTTAAAGTATGTCAAATTATGCTCCATGATCCGAGAACAATTCTCAACCTGACTTTTGGTTTCAGCACTGATATATATACTTCTTACAATTTTTAAAAATAGATTTAACCTAATCTTTACTACATTCAGAAATGCAGTAATTTATATATTAAAAAATATATTTGTATTCCCATAAAGATATACTTCACTTATGTTTTACTTATAATTATATATTCACTAAACACACTAATATGTACTTTACTTAAGCAGTACTTCGAATCTAGTGTGCTATTTTAATAATGTATGCTTGAAACTCAGCTGTGAACAAGATATACACTAACTCCATACAAGAATGTGCATGAAAGTGCTTTTCAGTCAAAATTTGGCCCTTCAAGGAAATAGATGTTAGGATTATAATATATATTAAATTTCTAAGAATCAGTATTGAAGACTTCTTGTCAAGATTTGCTTTCTAAAAGGAGAAAGGAATGCTACTACATGTTACATTCAAAATCAAAATACAGATCTGAGAAGCTGAACACATTGCTGCAAGAAGTTAGCAGCTTCCTGCTTGAAAGTTTTGAAATTAGGCTTACACAATGCAAAGCTCTATTGATGGAAAGATTAGGCTCACAGTTATTAACAAGTAAGAGAATAAGGAAACAAGCAACAGAGCAACACACAAAAAGTAGAGGAGATTGAAACTAAAAGCGGATTTTGGTCACAAGAGGTCCTTTGATTTGTCCTTTTCTCCAGCTACGAGATGCAATAAAAAAGAAAAGAATTCAACATAAGGAGAGACAATAAAGGGCTGGCCTGCTTTGGCTTCTCTTCCCATTCCTTAAATACATATCTATATAAACTTCCAAGCAAATAAACATTTCTCTTTGCTTCAACTGCCACCCACTGGAAAAGGAAAGCAACATTAATTCCAAATTTCAATACCCTAAATATGTCAGAAAACCAACCTGACACATACTAGCATAGACTACATTAAAGCTCTGGGATTGCCTTGAAAATCTTAGCGGTGCTGCTAGAAATAAGCAAGCTTGCAAATTAAACTGAAACAGAAAACAGAATACAGCAACAAGCCAGAGCTCCACTTCCTCTCCCTGCCCCAGCCCCAGCCAGCAGGCATTTGGGTTGCGTTGCAGAAGTTTTGGAGAGGAGCTGGAGTTCGTGAGGATGAAGTGAGAGTAACAGGGCTGGCAGCACCCCTCTGACAAACGTGGTGCAACAAGGATGAGCAGCATCGCATAGCCTGGCAGTTCTCATCCCTCTGCCGCTGTGCTGCTCCTGCTGCACTCTAGGTCTATCTCTATACTCTATTGCTGCTCTCTCTCCCACTTGCTCTTGCCTTACAACAGTAATTCAACAACTTCCTTGCCTAAATGGCAGCTTTGGCATTCCAGCTTTCCCTCATTGGCAACCCCCATATTCCCTTCAATGGACACATCGGGTGTCTGTGGTGCAGGAATTTGGTGGTGCAGATCTAATAACTTAATCTTTTAAGTAATAGAGCGGTGTGGAAGGGCTTGCTGAAAAAACAGTACAGGCTGCAACAGAGCATTATTATCCACTTCAGATGAAGCTTGTTCTAACTTTAGATAAAATAAAAATATACTCACACCAAAAGTGCTTACCTAGGATAGCAATATGAGGTATTTGCATGCAAAAGCAAGCATGTCAGATGCAATGACAGCAGTATAACAGCATGTTGCACAAATGCAACAAAACTCACCCTTAACTGGAACAGACTGTCCTGCAGACATGCAACTCTGGTGAACTTGCACTGAGGCTGTGATGGCTCAGCCAGGGAAGTCAGCAGAGCTGAGACCATTGAGCGAGCAAACCTGAGTGATACAGACACGCCCTGACTTCCTGGAGAAAAAACCCAACCTCTATTAAAACTAGACCAAATCAATGGGGAGAATTAGATTCCAGAGAACCTTCCATGTTTAAGATATTCTCAAGTGTATATGTGATGAAGCAAATTTTGCCAACAGAATAGCTACTCTGCAATTATGGATGAGCTGAGAGGTATAAATTGATTGCAGATTCCCTCACTGTAAGTGTCTAAGGAAACAGGAGGAAGGGAAAAAAAGCCTAAGAACCTAATACAAGCCCTGTGGGGATTAACAGACAGCCCTATAAATCCTTTGGTCCAAATCACACGTTTCTTCAAAAAGGCCTGTAGAAAAAAAATCTACCAGGAGAAAATATCTGGCAATATCCCCTCATGAAATTTCTCTTCTGCTGTTGTAAAGGTGGGGAGTCTCATGGTGGAACAACTTCACTGGACTTGCACAACAAGAGATGCTTCTTTCACAAGGCAGAGCCAGGGCCAAGATACCTGCCAAAGTTGCAATACCGCTTCGAGCTGTATCTTCCTGCTCTCTAGTTTCCCGACAGGATTTTTTCTAGGCAGGACACAAGTGCTATCTACTGATCCCTGGTTTTATCTGTCCTCCCCTAAGCCTTGTGCTAGGTTTGAAGGAACAAGGTAATTGCGGATGCTAGAGTCTCCTTTTTAGCTGAGAGAATTGGAGAAGACATGTTCAAACGCCGATGGCTCACTGTATTCAGATCAAAGCAAAACTGGATGCATTTTAGCTCTTAAATTACCTGGAAGGTCCATATTAAGAAGCTCTTGCCCCTGGGATGCCGCTTCTTAGATAAACTTGTCAAACAGCAATCATAAGTGTCAGCTCCTGTCAGTTATTGAGGAACGCAAGCAAATGTAATATGAGAGAGCTCGCATGATTTCCTGACAGACAAATCTGCTCTGGGTATTTGGCAGTCGGCATCCCCAAGTCTTAGTAAGAATATTTGAGTTCAGTGAAGGCCACAGTCATCGGCCAACAGACACATAAGGAAACAGCTAAACTCTTGTTGAGCAATTCACAGCTCAGCATGAACACAGCATTAACGGAGCAGCACACTGGATGTAAAGAAATGTAATCATCATCGCTCAGTGAGGGCAAGAACCCGTCTATTAAAAAAAAAAGCTTCTTTCAAAAAACAAAGATTATCTATCAATACTGAAAGGATCTATAATCAAATCTACTCCTTCACATGCAGAGACAGTTGTATGACTGAGGGTTTCAGATCCTAATTTTTTATTTAATCTATAAAAGGAACAGAGATTGTTATCAAAATGAAAGATCCTGGCAGCACCTACTTGATGTAAGACAGCCATCTGTGCTCTTACAGGAATATACATTAAATACATTTTTTTTAAATAAGCAAGAATAAGTCTTACTTTCACAAGAGTTTTCCAGTAAAATATTCTGACACACAACTGTGTTCTTTAGCAAGTGAAGTATTTTCTCCAGTTCAACAGGCACTAACAAAATCAGTAAGGTACAAAATACTCACTTTGGTTACACAGTCATGCCAGCAAAATGCAGTCACCCAGAGGCATTACAAAACATACCATAAAAATCTTGAGATAAAACGTACAGAGCAGTCAGTGTCATATTTCAAACATGGCAGTCTTTCAAAGTTATTGCACTATGTCTATTCATCTTAATTTTCCTTGAGAATACAAGTTAAGAGCATATAATGGGCCCTACTTGCTACTGGCTGGACCGTATCTTCTAAATTCCTACCAAATTTTCACACAGAGGGCTTTTTGAAAGGAGGGACTGTCTCTTTTAAGAAAGAAACACAAGATTCCTCTTCTGTTCAAATAAGAATCAAATACAGTCTCCTCCTAGAAAAGCATAGTTCAGCCATCGAACAATGTGTTAGCAATAGCTTAGCTACACTGCCTTTGTGCTCACTGGGGAATTTCCCAGAAAAAGGCGGACTGCAGAAGCCAAGCTTAACCTTGAGTTTGGCTGCTAGGCATTTTTGATCATCTTTTCAAGTATCCATCTACATGTTCAAGCATCTAAATCTTAAAAAAATCTGGCTATAAGTTAAAAAAAAAAAGCTTTACTATCAGAAAGACAAATCTGGTATCACAACCAAAAATTCTTCTTCCCTTCAGCTGTTCCTCATATTCAATATTGATACTTTTGATGCACTGAAGTAAATTAGAAAGCATTAGTATGATGAATAAACACTCAGATTTCATGAGTTCCTTAGGCAGAAAAAACATGGCAAAGCTTAAACTGCACTTCTTCAAGAAACCAGAGAACTTGATAAAGAATCAAATATACAAAAAAGGATTTTATTAGATCTCTAATAAATAGGTGTTGATGGAGGGGGGGGGGGGGGAGATTTTCAAACACTCAGAAAGTAACTTGACATTTGAGCGCTAAAAAAACCATGTGGTTTTCTCTCCTTGTCATCTCATCATTACAAATTTGTCACACAACTAGGCTAAACCATCACAGGTCTAGGCTTTCAGCTACAAATCAGTAGCATCCAAGACTTCATAGCTCAGGGGTGGAGAAAAAAGCTGAGGCTGAAGTTTAGATTTACTGCATATGTTTCAAGATACGCTGTATTTAGTGTATCTAGCCAGGATTGAACCAAGTCTATAAATACTTAAATAATTTATGAGACTGCAAAAGACTAAACATAATGCAAATCAAAGCCACTCATGCACAAACATACATCCCATTTTAAAAGTTTTCAGCCATCCAGGAGATGAGAAACAAGATAACTAATTCAGACAACTCAGACGCTCCTCTGAGCCCAGTGAGGTGGAAAGGACTTCAGCCCACACGCACCTCTTCAGAAAAGAGGGGCACCCTTACTAAACTGTTGGGGAAGAGCTTGTTTTAGTAGGGTCTCTTTGCAACAGACACATACAATGCCTAGTGCAATGATACCTTGACCTATTAACCAGTCTTCTAGGAGCTATCCCAACTCCACTTTCACTACCAATGGGTAAAAGTGAAACCACTTGGTTGCATTTCAACCAAACAGGACCATAGTTTTCTCACAGCTCTAAGGAAAAGTATTAGGAATAGCAGAATAGGAATATATGTTGCATCTCTGTTTTGTTCTCGAAGGTGGGTAGCACCTTGGAATTCAAAATAATCCTGTTCTGGGGCATAGAGAGAGGTGCTGGGTTTGGTGGGATTTTTTTTGGTAAGTTTGATGGTTGGCTGATCAAATGGGAGAAGATGGCAAGCACACACCCTCCTCCCTTAGCAGTCAGGCAAGTATCATACAAGGCTTAAAAGCTTAATGTACATTAGTTTCATGAAGTTACCAGTGATGGTCACTCCCAGACTTTATGGATCATGATTATTATCATATGAATACCAACTATGCTTAAATATCCTTAAATAAACTTTTCCAGATAGTGCATTACACTCAATGGCAAAGAAATTAGCAGGAAACATATTAATTTCAGTAAGAGGATACTGTAAAATGTATTCTGCAGTTCTATGCACTTTCTTAGCTTGAGAAATATTTTTAAAGAATTGATTTTACGGCCTGCCTCTTTGATTTGCAGCTATTGATATACATCTGTGCTGCATCACTTCCATCTTTTAGTCAGAAACTGCCAAATCTATCATCAATCAGAAAAGAGCAACAGCTAATTTAATAGGTTCAAATCATAACTTACTTCATGGATGTCAGCGCACCTTTCTGTCACTGAGAGGCAGACGTAATGTTCCACTTGCATAAGTTTTCATTAATTAAAAAAAAAGAAAATAATCTGAAACACACGGATATACAGATCAGATTTCCATTCTCTGTATCAGTGTTACTTCTAATAACAGTCTGGCCTAGATCAGACCAGAAATAAAACTTGCACCACTCTTGCCAAGGACAGCTTTGTGATGTCCCCGGTACTCCTGTGCCAGATCTCTCATTTCTCTACCTTTCCTGGTGTCTCTGGTAACAGGAGCAGCACGCTGGTGCAGCTTCCAGTCATAAAGGCAGTATGTATAATCTGGGTGGCCCTGTAGAGCTAGAGGCAGTACATTACTTCCTACAGAGCAGACTTTTGCAAAATTACTCAAATATCATAACATGCCAACAGGGTATCTCTGGCTTACAGAGGTAATGCCTCTTTAGGAAAAAACTCTTATGTGTAGAAATACCTGCCTTTTAAATGAGAACATAACATAAGCCATTTCAGCATTATTTTACCAAGGCTGTAAAGAGCTCTCCCAGGCTCATCTCTGTTAATTGCATCTTTGCAAAGCACAGCCAAGTGGATGCTGAATGATTACTTTTAATGTGCTACCCAAACAGCTCTGAGTGGGCACAGGTAGTTTTCCCCCTTTCCCTATTCCTGCTCATCCTTTGGCTCCACATAGAGCTCTATAGAACCAAATTCTGCACTCAGATTATGCAGGTAAAGGGAGATTCAGAGAAAGAGGACAAGTTTTGTCATGGAGCAAGGAATAGTTAAAAAAGCTACCGGAACACAAACTGTTTTGGTGCTTTTTGGGCAACTTTTGGACACATCCTGATAACCAGGATGGAGAAGCTGCATTTAATGCAAGGATAATTCCAGAGTAAAAATCACATTACCTTTCTCAACAGTGGATGATTAACAGAGGAATTCGGTTCCTAATGAAATCAGCCAGCCCCCAGACTCCACTGGTAAATCCCTTCTTGTCATCTTTCACATTCAGCTCTGACTCATCTGCAACAAATATTTCAATCCCTAGCCTATTCCTTTTTTCCTCCATTCTTTTTACAGTAGGTTAAGTGTATACTTCATAAATGTAATGAAGGGGATGGTGGACTATAGATACCTAACACATTTGGACTGCAGCATAAAGAGACACACCTGAGTTAGCTTTAGGGAACTTAAATACCTGTGTCAATGAACCTAATACAGGCACATACCTCAGTGCTGGCTAACACCTGTAAAGTATTTACACTGTACAGTCCACACTGAGGCTTGTGCCACTGCAGCTTCACTGTAGATTAGCTGGACTGAAGTGAACTTTGATACACCTACACGTGCCACAGTCCCACCTCCAGCTGTGGAGCGAGAGGTGGCGAAGGGGCTCCTGTTTTTGGGAGCAGCAGCCAGAGCTGAGCTCCAGCTACAGATGGGCAATGCATCCACAGGGCAGAGGGTTTGCTCCTCTGTACAGAGGCAGGGTAACAGTGAAGTCCTTCAAGCAGAAACAAGGATGGATGGTTAATTTAAACTATTAGGCCCTGAAGTACTCAATTTGACATGAACGTTAATTGTAATGACTGTGGCTTTTAGACATCAAAATAGACTCAGAGGCCTGAAAGCTTCTATGCTTTTCCCAGGAAATCAGTTATTTTAATAAAAGATGTCCTCTTTCCAGGCTTTATTGTTATTTCCTTGATCTATATAGCATCAAATAGCCAAGTTTTCTTTGAAAGATTCTTCTAAGGATTTCCCTTTAACAAAAGTAGCTACAAAATTTCACAAGTTTTCTAGTTTAGAAATAGTTTCTAGTTTAAAAATAATTCCTTCTTTACAGAGTACCTTTTCAACTATGCTGTGTGGACAAAAAGCCAAATTTATTATATAATGCTTTTCATTATTCCATTCAATAAGAAAATTATGAGCCTACTGTATAGTTACACCTAATGAAAAGATGGGTTATAATTAATGAAATACAAAATGGAAAAAAGTTTGAGAATGAGCTCTTCTCTGGTCAGAACAATATGAGCATCTTCCTGATCAATTATCTCACACACATTCACCAAGCAGAATTACCTTACATACTCATTAACCACACATACATCATAGCTGTGTAACAGAGTAGAGTTTTCTATACTTTTGTATCAGCCACCGAGTGGCAGCAATTCCTGCATACCTAAATCTGAATTACGAGATGTAGGATGAAAATTTCCAAGTATTGCTAACTCTTAATTCTTTTATGCTACCTCTAAATTTTATTTATGTTTAGCATTACATACAACCATACAAATAATGCCTAGTGAAATACCTTGTTATGTGTTTCAATTTTTAAATTGTCAAAGTTTCAAAAGTTATGTACTTTATTCTGGTAATCATACTTCCTTAGAAGTTTGCTATATTCAATTTTACAAAGAGATAACTGAATAAAACTATGTGGATCAAGGAAATTGGAAATGTCAGCATTTAATCATTTAACTAAAGCACAGACCTGCATTTTATCGTGAAACCCAAGGTGAGGGTGAGAAACTTTAAAAAAAAAAAATCTAAATATGTTTTGCTGCCTTATGTTTGCTTCCTTCCTCAATATTTGCAGGTTCCCATAGTAGTGTTTTGGGGTGACTGAAATCTATCAGTCCAAAGACAAATATCTAGTTTTTTAATAAAGCCATTTTCAGGAACTAAAATAAACAGGAAATGCTATATATACACTTTTTAAAAAAGATGTTTATGAATTATTACTTAAGCACTTACGAAGCACTTCATAGTCTCTTGTTTAGAAAGCTGTATTGGTTATATTTGGTTATAGCTTCCTATTTGATCAGTACAATGCTGCACGGCATTATTTGATAGATGGAAAGCTGAAGAGGTTATTTGCTGGCTTATTACATTGTTAATAGACTAATGACTGTACGAGGCCAAGGCCCAAATAAGATTTAAAAGAAACTAAACACACAAAAAGTGCATCCAGGATTTTGACACGGACTATTTGCAGAGATGTTAAATGTTGTAATTCAGGCTTTAAATGAGTCTCTAAAACTAGGAAAAGATCTAGCATGAGAACCGTTTATCCCACACCTGTCTTCTCTGCAGATTCAGTTCTGTCCTCAGAAGCATCCAACTGTCAAGATACAGGATACGGGGCAATATCATCCTTGCACATAAATCTCCTGCAAGAGCTCCTAGGTCCAGCTTAACACTCTGCTCTGCGCTACTTGAATAATCTAGAAGTGAAGTGGTGCAATAGTCAGAGCCCACGAGTAAACAGATGTAACCACAGAATGCCATAATTCAATTATTTCAATACTTCATACCCTAATGCAAACGGGGAATTCTCTAGCGATGAACTGAAAATTGTTTTTTAAGAGATGCACGCCTGGCATGTACACAAAAGCAACAGGCATTCCTGCTCCTTCATTTCTTATTGTCTGTCGCCATTCAGCTGGAAACCTGACCATTTAAAAGATCATGCATTTTATCTGCTTCGAACTCACTGTCGTGAGGGAGACAGAAACAGAGTATCAACGCGGCCGGGCGGAAAAAAAGCCAAGAAGTTGGTATTATCAAACTTGGCATTTCTGCTACGAGGAAACTCCATGTTTCTGTCAAGGACGACACGGGTCTCGCTACCTCCTCACACGGGGCACGATCCTCTCCCTCCCGCCAACGCTCCCGCGGTGCCTGCCCGCCGCTCGGGCCGGAGGCTGACAGACATTCCCCGCTCAAGGTCGCGCTTCCCCGCGGACCGAACGAGCCGGCCGCATCCCGAACACCCCCGAGCTCGGAAACGGGGAGGTTCCCGTAGACAAAGTCCCCGGCCGGCCCGGCCCCGGGGCTCAGCCGACCCCCGGGGCTCCCGCCGCAGCCCCCCGCCCCGGGGCGCGGAGCCCAACATGGAGGCGCGCCTGAGGAGGAAGCCCCACAGCAGCCGGCGCCCCAGTGCCGGAGGCAGCCCCGCCGACTCTCGCCCCGCAGCCCCACCGGGAGGCGCTGCTCGCCCCTCACGCCCGCCCCGCCGGGACACACGCCGGGGCGGCGGGCTGAGCCCGGCGGCGGCCGAGCCGGGCGCCCCTCTCCCCGCCGGGAGCCCCACGGAAACCGGCCGGGCCGGAGGGAGCCAGAGTCCGTGTCGCTTCCTCATTCACCTCACGCCAGGCGGGGCAGGAACTGCCGAGCGGAGAGAGCCCCCGCGCCGGGGGCAGGTACCGGCACTCACCCGCTTCCAGGGAGCCGTCGGGGGCCGCCGCCAAGTTTCGGGCGCTGTCCCGAGAGAGAGCGAGAAAGAGTGAGAAAGGGAGGGAGGGAGCGAGTGAGTCCCCGCCGCCACGGCCCGGCCCGGCCCGGCCCGGCCCGGCGCTCCCCGCCCCGCGCTCCGCCCACGGGGCGCAGCTGCGGGCCGCGCGCTCACCTGCTGCCGCCGCCGCCGCCGCCACCCCCGCGCCGCCGGCCCCGCCCCGGAGGTGCTGAGGGAGGCGGCAGCGCCGCCCGCGCGCCCTGAGGGGAGGCGGTGGTTCTGGGGGCCCGGTCCCTCAGCCACCCGGCGCGGCCCCTTTACCTCCGTTTTTTTCGCCCCCCTCTCCCGTCGGAGGCGGCCGCGTGTGGAAAAGCCTCCGCCCTCGCCTCCGCGGCAGCCTGGGGAGCCCTGGGCTGGACGGGCGCCAGCGCAGCGTACCTTGGCGGGCGGTTTGGCTGAAGGGCCCCTGGCGCGACGCCGATGTGGGGAGGCCGCGGCCGGAGCGGTGTTGGTGTTGCGGGCGCTGGGCCCCGTTTGAGACGAGGAAATTATTTTTGGGGGGTTTTCTGGTTGGGTTTTGTTTGGTCTACTGGTCACTGAGACGCAAAGAGCATCTGGGTTTGAGGAGCTGGAGCTTGGCCGGTGAGCGCCCGGAGTATGCCTCTCTGCCTGGTGGGGAGCGGCACTCGGGTTTCCTCACTCCTTTGCCACACTTTCTCTTCCAGGCTTTTATTTAAAACGTTCTATGGTGGCTTAAAAGCCATGGATGTTGTTTTAATAATGGGGCCAAAGCTGGGTAGGCTGTAGCTCTGTGAGCACTGCCGTCACCTCAGCGACTTTACCACAGAGATGGCCTTTGCTGCTGTGCCTGAAGTTAGAGGCCTTCATAGGGCATTCAGGGTCCTGGCCAGGGCTTTCCCCCAGTTTGTGCTCTGCTCTGAGCAATGGGGCTTGGTTTTTCTTGAAGCCTTCGGTACTGCAATCGTCAGTGTTAGAATGAGATGTTTTAGGGATGGGTTGCAGCAAGGAATGTGTGAAGCATAAGAACCAGAGAAAACACTGCCATGCTCCTGTAGGAATCCAAAGCAGACCTTTGTCATAATTTTTTAACTCATACAGGCCAGGTGTAGTTACTGTCATGTTTTCATCTTCAATGATCTCATTCTGCTCTAGCTGAAAAAAGTGATGAAACTCCCCGTGGTTTTTTGTGCCGCTGTGGTAACTGTGGGTGTTTCTGCAGGCAGGTGCCAGGGCCGTGGTGTGCAGCTGAGGGTGTCAGAGCATTGCCGGGGGCTGTGACCCACCTGTTAGATGGCTTCAGAGTCATCTCTAAAAGCCAAATTCCACCTCTTTGGTGTCCTGCTTCTTTCCAGAGCATTTCACTTGATGTTCATAAAGTAACGTGGAAGTTCCTCAGTTGTTCTGTCTGACATAAAATCTGAAAGGCTATAATGTGTGTATAAATCAGCCTTGTCAATAGTTTATTTATATATGGAGAGTTTAATTTGAGTTAATTTATTTTAAAACAAAATTACCATCAGTTGAGAGCTCTTGTGGATAATCGCAGTTAAGCAATGGAGCAGAGTTGTCTTGGGTCGTTTCCTTTTTACTTCTGCTGCGAATTAAACTATGTAGTATTTTGTACAGATACATGTTCTTATGCATAAGTGTGATTTTTTTTTTTTTTTTTAAATTGGAAAACATAAATAATATTTTCCTGCTTTGGGACAGAATATCGTCTGATTAACTGTAATGCTATAATAAATTGCATGGGGACCCTCATTTAAAATTATGTAGATTGCTATTACACTGAAATCTGAGGAACTTTATATGCATGAGCAATTAATGAATGTTGTGTTACAAAAGCAAAACTAAAACTAGTTTGAATGAGAGGGGAAAAAGCAGAAGCTAACTGTGGCCAAGCAGTTTTCCTCATTTCGATACTCCCAGTGAAGTTTGGCAAAACAGAAAGTGCTTTAAAATGCATTTTGTTGAATTTCATGTTCTTTGGGTATTTAATGGAGTGTAAGTGGTCAGAGTCCATTTTGGTTTGTGACCTTACCATATAATGTTGCAGCAAGCCATGTGTTAACTGCTGTAGCATTTCAATTATTTAGAGCATCGCTTTAGTCCAAGTCTTTCTGCAACAAATAGTCTTTTCTCATTTGGACTGTGAAAATTTTGCAAGGCCTAAAGAGATTTGCGTCTTATGTCTTTGTTCAGTAAGTCAATGGGCTCAAGTTGAATTAGGACCGAGTAAGAATGTAAAAATTTGATCCACAGGAGATAAAATGGAGGATCTTCTCAACTAACACAGAAATGTGGCTTTAGAAACTTGAGGTGTTTCCTGGTACTGAGACTTTCTTGCTGACTGATTATTTTCTGTAATTTTGCTTTTAAAACACAGCAGTGCAAAATGCATGGTAATGCTCTTGCAGTTGGTGATTGTCTTTCATCAGAGTAGATTCTAATGGAGCTCAGAAGGCTTTATTAACATTTTACAGGCAGTGGAGTTGAGAAGGGGATGAAAATCAGTTCTTACTGAACAGCCTTTAGCAGTGCTTTGTGTCAGCTTCTAGGTAAATGGTAAGGCATGCTGGATTTCATTGAGATTACAGGGTAACTAGTGGAAAATAAAAGATCAATCACAAAAACAGGGATATGGAGAGGGACAGGGGCATTACTGTCTGTGATTCATTTTTCTGAAATGTGCCTTTAGATACTTTGTTTTAAACCAACTCGAGACTGTTTTCTTTTTACATTTCATCTCTCAGGTAGCTGGAGAGACAGCCCAATACCTTCCAAACCCATGGTAAGGCACTACTTTGGTACAGGAAAACTTTGGGGAGGAGATAAACTGCCAGGGCCTCCTGCAGCTGGATTTTCTCTTGAATCTTCTCATCCAGAAACCCTGCTTTGCCTGGGGCCACTTAATTTTTGCCATATGACATGATGACGGTAAGGGGTGATGTGACTTCGAAACCTTTTACGTGCATAGATTTAAAAAAAAAAAAAGTGAGAGATAAAACTTTCTGCAGCAAATGTAAGTGAAAAATTTGTAGTGGAAGTTAAGAACTTGTTCCCTGAAGATTTCAGAGCTAGACTGGTACAAAACTATTTTCCAAAAGTGTGTAATCACGTGTTGTGAGCTGAACCACTGTATATCTACAGTACCTGTTACCTTGAGCAAACAAACCTGATTTTAATTCTGATGGCAGATACTTGACTTATGCAAAGATGATTACTTATGCAGAAGTGTAATTTCAGAACAGAAAACAATCATGGCAGTTACTGCCAAGTTCTTTTTCACAGCCCCACTTTGTAACAGGACTTCATTGGTCTCCCTTTCCCAAGCCTAACCATCAAATGCCTGCTCTCATTTCCTCTTTTCTGATAGTAGTGGGGGTGTGAAAAGAAGAGTCTGGTGGTGCTGGGAGTTTCCACCCATTACTTTCTACATGGGTCTGTGGTCTACTGTGTAGATTCACTTTTTGAAGTGTTTTGAACATTATGTATTGTCATTTATTCAGCTTTTTCTTAAGGTTGAGGTCAAAGGCTTGTGTTCTCTATAATGCTTTTCCTCCATTTTTTCATACTTTTCTCCTTGAAGGACATGAGCTCTTTATGGATTAGCAATGACAGATACTGAATTTGGTCATATGAAGTTCTGGCTGCCATATATGTTTGGACTGATGTCCAAGTGAAACAGAAATTAGCCTTCCTTTTCTGAAGTCTTGCAACTTCAGAGATTCTTCTGATAAGGATATAAATTAATGTCTACTGCTTATCTTTGCAGTTTTTACATTGACTAAGGAAGGGTTTCTTTGTATTAGTCAGCATGCCATTTATTGTGACTTGTAGCTGAGTCGGTCCTTCCTACTTTTTAAAGGTTTGTTTCTGTGCATGTTGCACGTGAGCAAGCCATTGTGCCTGCATAGAGCTGTAATTGGGTCAGGTGGAGACACTGTGGTTAGGTGCTACATCTAGGAGGAGCTATCATCTCTCCATTTAAATTTATTGTGTTTTAGAACTTGCAGTTGCATTATGTTCTGTGCTTAGTAGAGTTTAAATAAAACGATGGATTTCTTCTGTTTTTCATGAGGGATAAGATGTCTAAGTTAGTCAACGGTTCTGGGGAAGATTCTGATGTCAGATGCGAGCATGCGAATTTCTACATTTTTGTATAAGTAGCTTATTGCAGAGTGGTTTTTGTTATCAGATGTGAGTCTTAAGAATTTGAGATTAAAACTGAGATATGCTTTATGTCCCAACCACGCTGCAGTTTTACTCATTTGAAGGAACTTCTATATATGATTCACTTATTAAACCAGGCAAGAAAATAGTTTCCTGACTGTTTTACTGAGACACCTGCCTAGACCATTGCCAATTCTTGTGATGTTTGATGTTTTTAAAGCCCTACTCCCTTGAGAAAGTAATTGCTTGAAAATCTTGGGCACTTTTCCCTCTTTCTTAAATAAAATCTATTTTACATGTTTGTATAGAAGGTTTGCAGATGTAATCTAGGAGTTCCTAAAGGATTGAAAATCTGGGCTACATATAAAAGGAACCCAAACATCTCTCAAGGTCTTACAGATATCCCCCTGCTGCTTTCTTTTGTTGAGGGTAGGAGACTGATTCCCACATTTTGGACGTTTGAGACTGTAGTAGTAGACGACTTACTTTACTCTATGTTTTTCAGAAGAATTTAAATTTAAAAAATTATTTTATGGTATTTACTGCACACACCCCCTTACATTGGGTTTCAACATGCCAGCTGCCAGTGTTGATTTTGAGCAATGTAAGTCTTCTACTTCCCCTTATGATAGCTTTGCTTTGCAAAGTTAATATGATGGTAGAACAAGGAAGTGTGTGTATTGATGCAATTTTTTCACTCGCCACAGTCCTCTACATAGTTGGTTTTACATTTCTGTGAGTATTGAAGAAAGAACTGTGCTGTGAAAGAACACAAGCATCATTTTCTTATTTCTTGGTTTGTTTTTAAGCTCTCTCTTGAAATAATTCCATTTGATTTTTGGTGTTCATGTAAGCTTCAGGAGATTAAGATCCTGTTCTCATACAGAACAAAGGCATCATAGAGAGAGGCAATTCACACTTCTGTGCACTGGCTTGGGCAAGGAGGTGTGATGGTTAGGGTTTTTTTTCCAAATCCCTTTTGATTTGCAGCTGAAGTTGTCTCATCAATCAACGAGAACAAGCTGGAGACCATCAAGTCAATGAATTCAGGCCATCACGTGACTTCAGCAGACTTCATGGCCTGAGAGGAATGAAGAGTCTCAGCAACTACCATGCAATCACCTGAGGCATACAAAACTGCTGAATATGGCTTTTGCTTTAAAGGTGATGTTCCAAGGGTGTCACATATCAAGAGCTCCAACATTCAGGAAATTCTGTCAGACGATAGTATCTGATGAAATGGTGAGATATTAGGGTAACGCACGTAGGTTTTGTTTTGATTTTAACTGTCTCTCCTTTATGGGTATTTCCAGGGATTACAGTTGCATCGTGTTCATTGTGAATCTTGAAGGATTAGAACGGGAGGTTAAGGCCTGCTGGTCAGGCTGCTGATCTGTCACTCACAGTGGCAGCAAGGTATGGCTGTTAGGGGAGAGCATATGAGTGTGGCTGCTGTCTACTGTCTGCTCCTGTCATGCTTCACCTCCATCTCCACTGCTGTTGGCAGCAGGCAGCAGGGAGGGGAAGGACTGCTCTGTCCTGCGCCCTCTTCAGTGAACGAGCAGGGCATGCAAGGCACAGTAGTAAGAGCTGTAGTACCTGGACCACCCCACCTCTGGGACAGAGGGCTAGTGTTATTTTTCAGATTATTGTCAGATGGTCAGAAGCTATTAACTAAAGTTTTTTCTTTTTATCAGTGTAAATGGTTATCCAAAAATGCAAACTGCAATGGCATTACTATGTGGGTTTAGTTTTTTTTTTTTGTCTGCTTAAAATGCTTTAGCTATGCTGTCAGACTGTGCAAACAGTAACATGGATCAGTCCCACGCTGTGACTGGAACAAGGCTTTGTTTGCAGAAAGAAAAATATGTCCTATTGTGACCTGGTGTGAGGATATAGGAGTACCTGAATCCTAATTTCATTGATCAGCTGTGTAATTCTAAAGCATAGTTTGACCACTGCAAATGAACAGCTTACTTTTGGCAGCTAGTGCTACTAACATTTAATTCTCAAGTATTAATTCTTTTCTACTTGGGCTGTAGGCCTGGGTATTTTTCCTTGTTAAACTTATGATTAATAATGTTGTTTTCATGTTGTCGTGGTTTAATCTCAGTCGGCAACTGAGCACCACGCAGCCACTTGCTCACTCCCCCCCACCCGGTGGGATGGGGGAGAGAATTGGAAGAGCACAAGTGAGAAAAAAACTCGTGGGTTGAGATAAAAAACAGTTTAATAATTGAAATAAAATGATAATAATAATAATATGATAATAATAATAATACACAAAGCAAGTGATGCACAGTACAATTGCTCACCACCCACCGACCGATGCCCAGCCAGTCCCTGAGCAGCGGCCCCCCCCGGCCAGCTTTCCCCAGTTTATGTACTGAGCATGACGTCCCATGGTATGGAATGTCCCTTTGGCCAGTTTGGCTGTGCCCCCTCCCAGCTTCTTGTGCACCTCCAGCCTTCTCAGTCGACAGAGCATGGAAAACTAAAAAGTCCTTGGCTAGTGTAAGCATTACCTAGCAACAACTAAAACATGGGTGCGTTATCAACTTTGTTCTCATCCTAAATCCAAAACACTGGACCAGCTACTAGGAAGGAAATTAACTCTATCCCTACCGAAACCAGGACAATATCCACCCCTTATTCTATACCATCTGCGTCATGCTCAAGTCTCACATTTTCCAGTACATTTTCATTAATCACCACCCCCTTTTTTTTTCCTCTCTCTCTCTCTCTCTCTCTCTCTCTATACACACAGAGACATCATTCCCTTAGTCTGTGGGCCATCCCTCTAAAACATTCGGTGAGTCCATTTAGTCCATGACTTTGGGCTCCATCTGTCATAATAATCTTCCAGGGCAGGAAAAAATGGAGATGGTATGTGGTGTTGGATTGTTTCATGTTGAAGTCAGTTCTGGTACCATCATCATTGTGCTTTGCTTGGTTTTACTGAAGTTATTCTTCATTAGTCTGGGTGATTCTTATTGTAACATTAGTATGGCATATAATATTATTAGTATTATTAGTATATCTGTGTGTTATTAGTATAACTATTATAACTATAATTAGTACTTAACATCACATAATTCAGATCATTGGCTATTCTCACCCAAAATCAAATCCCCTTGAGGTACACATCGGACTTCCCTATCCTTCCGCATTATCCACCAAGTGCACCCAGGTCCTTGAGCAAAAGCAATCCCACAGATGGGTTTGCCTTTGCCCGAGGCAGGAATAACCCAGACTGTCTTCCCCAGCATATTTTTATGTGCACTACAGGGACTTTATTCCCATCTACAGTACGTAAAAGTTCTGACTGGGCAGGGCCTGCTCGATTGGCAGATCCCCGAGTGTTGACTAACCAGGTGGCCTTTGCTAAATGTGTATCCCAATGTTTGAATGTCCCGCCACCCATCGCTCTCAGTGTAGTCTTTAACAGTCCATTGTATCGTTTGATTTTCCCAGAGGCTGGTGCATGACAGGGGATGTGATACACCCACTCAATGCCGTGCTCTTTGGCCCGGGTGTCTATGAGGTTGTTTTGGAAATGAGTCCCATTGTCTGACTCAATTCTTTCTGGGGTGCCATGTCGCCATAGGACTTGCTTTTCAAGGCCCAGGATAGTGTTCCGGGCGGTGGCATGGGGCACGGGATATGTTTCCAGCCATCCGGTGGTTGCCTCCACCATTGTAAGCACGTGGCGCTTGCCTTGGCGGGTTTGTGGGAGTGTGATATAATCGATCTGCCAGGCCTCCCCATATTTATATTTCAGCCATCGTCCTCCATACCAAAGAGGCTTTAACCGCTTGGCTTGCTTGATTGCAGCGCATGTTTTGCATTCATGGATAACCCGTGCAATAGTGTCCATGGTCAAGTCCACCCCTCGATCACGAGCCCATCTGTATGTTGCATCTCTTCCTTGGTGACCTGAGGTGTCATGGGCCCACCGAGCTAGAAATAATTCACCCTTATGTTGCCAGTCCAGATCCACCTGAGCCACTTCAATCTTAGCAGCCTGATCCACCTGCTGGTTGTTTTGATGTTCTTCAGTGGCCCAACTCTTGGGTACGTGAGCATCTACATGACGGACTTTTACAACCAGGTTCTCCACCCGGGCAGCAATATCTTGCCACAGTGCGGCAGCCCAGATGGGTTTGCCTCTGCGCTGCCAGTTGCTCTGCTTCCATTGCTGCAACCACCCCCACAGGGCATTTGCCACCATCCCTGAGTGAGCTGCGAGATATACGAAAAGATTTCAGCCGCCGTCCAGGTGAGCATATTGTCACCTGGCTGCTCCGATGCTGGGATAATGGGGCCAGTAGCCTGGAATTAGAGGGTAGGGAAGCCAAGCAGCTGGGATCCCTTTCTAGGGAAGGGGGCATTGACAAAGCAATTGGAAAAGGGACATGAATCCTCAGCCTTCGGAGGCGACTCTTGTCAAGCATGAAGGAAAGGTATCCCTTTAAGGAAGATGTCATATGTCACCCAAGCAAGTGGGCCACCATGGAGAAGGGTATCCAGTTTCTGAGAGAATTAGCTGTGCTGGAGGTGATTTATGATGACCTGAACAATGAACAACTATCCAAAGATCCAGACGAAGTCACGCCACCGCTGAGTGCTGCTGTGCCAGACATGCTAGAACTTCAATATGAATTGGAATTCCAGGTTGTCCATCTGTGCTGGTTTTGGTTGGGGTCGAGTTAATTTTCTTCATAGTAGCTCATATGGGGCTCTGTTTTGGATTTGTGCTGGAAACGGTGTTGATAACACAGGGATGTTTTCGTTACTGCTGAGCAGTGCTGACACAGAGTCAAGGCCTTTTCTGCTCCTCACCCCACCCCACCAGCAAGCAGGCTGGGGGTGCACAAGAAGCTGGCAGGGGACACAGCTGGGACAGCTGACCCCAACTGACCAAAGGGATATCCTACACCGTATGATGTCATGCTCAGTGTATAAAGCTGGGGGAAGAAGGAGGAAGGGGGGGACGTTTGGAATGATGGCGTTCGTCTTCCCAAGTAACCATTATGTGTGATGGAGCCCTGCTTTCCTGGAGATGGCTGAACACCTGCCTGCTGATGGGAAGTGGTGGATGAATTCCTTGTTTTGCTTTGCTTGCGTGCGCGGCTTTTGCTTTACCTATTAAACTGTCTTTATCTCAACCCACGAGTTTTCTCACTTTTACTCTTCCGATTCTCTCCCCCATCCTGCTGGGGGGGAGTGAGTGAGCAGCTGGGTGGTGCTGAGTTGCTGGGTGGGTTTAAACCATGACACCATCTTAATCAATCTACTTGCCTGTACTCAGGCATGTATTATTTAGACCACTATTGTGTTATGGTAGTCATTTACTAGGATTTATTTTTATTGGTACAGTAAGTGCTGCTATCAAAAGCCGAGCATAGTATTGGTGAAACAAGATAGTATGCAAAATAAATCCTAGTAAACCTTTAAAATGAAAGCAAACATCAATAATGAAACTACAGACTGCGCGTGTTTGCACAGGAGGAGGGTGGAAGATTGAAGCCACCTGCCCTAGGCATGTCGCAGTTTTGTTGAACCACACAGGGAGAATTTGGTGTAGTTAATATCTGGGGTCATGGCATAGGTGTTGATCATGCAACTTCAGAGAGAGATGTCAACATGCCTCTCTTCCCCACGTTGCATGGTGGTTAGAGAGACAGTGTTTAGTGGAAATAGTAATTCTGCATTGAGCTTGCCAAATAATGGGTGAACCAAACTCCTATTACTTGTGCTTGTTTACTGCTATTGGTAGCAGGGTGAAGGGCAGGATTTGATGTTGCTGTTTAAAATCTGGTGAAATAATAAAGAAACTGAGAATATTTACTCTAGTTTTTAGTAATAGGCTAAAAATTGAATCTTCCCCTGAGAGCTTAACTGTATAAAAATAAATTGAGGCTGCTAGCAGCAGAATTGAAGAGGAAAAGCCCATCTGCAGCAGAGCTACTTTGCAAACGTATCTGAAGATAGGTTATATTGTTAGAGGCACTAAAGCCAGTATTCCAGGCATATTTCCTGAATAAATTCTGCTGCGTATCTGACCTCTTCGCAACTGGGGCATTGGTGTAACTCAGCAGTCTGTTATGTCTCTTGTCAAAAAAAGTTAATTTGGGGGGCATTACAATTCTTCTATTCAAACGAGGCCGTAGAGTTGCTGCTTTTTGATGCAAGTATGGTGTCTTGTGTCTGCTGAATTCTAATGTGTGGCCTCACTCTTCTGCACTTGGAAAATGTTTATGGGGTCACACCCATATTTCTGGTTAGTGTTGATCTGACCCTGTGTTTGAAGGTAATGCCACTTGGAAACATTTTTAACTATATGCAATTTAAGTCAGCTGGTCTGTGATCCCTTTTATTTTTGTAAACTAATTATTTTATGCATAATTAAATATTTTATTATTTACATAATATTACATATAATTAAATATTTTGCTGTACATATTTTATTGTTCTACAGCATACCTGAATATGTATGATCATTCATGCCTGGATGATCTACAACACACCTGAGTGTGTAGGGTGTTTTAGTAGGCTTAGTGTCCTAGACCACCACAGATCCTTTTTTTCCAGTCCAATATTAAATATTATTCACTACCTGTCATTCTCATGATTAAAAAGGTGCCTGTGGTTTTTCGTGACAGAAAGGTAAATGGAAGAATGATTCAGATGTTCAAATATTAACTAGCTGGTTTCTCATGCTGTCAATACAGTGAACTTTACTGTATTGCTAAGGACAAATAGATGCTTTTTTTCTTTATTGGTTACACTCCTTTAATGGTTTTGAATTCCTTGAAAACAAGAACAGAACTTTTAGAGGGACAAGTTTGCCATATTTCCAACTATTTTTACGCTGCAAAAGTTTCAGGAATGTGTTTGGAGACAACTTTTTTTTAACACTTTTTTACCTTTGCCTGTAGGAAAGGATGTATTCTACATGCAGATTTAGAACTGTAGGGAAGCTTTTATTAGCCAGTTATCCAGAGGATGCCAGTGATAGAAATCATTTGGAGGAGGAAGAGGTGAGAGAAGAGGTAATAGTTCCCTTATGTTTATCCAAACTTTGTGTTTTCAGGTAGGCCCAGAGTAGAAGAGAGGAAGTCATTCCTGGTCTAGTTAAATGTTTTTTTCCTGCTCACGCTTTTAGGAAAAAGTATAGGTTCAGAACAACTCCAGAGCAATTTAAGGACTTCAGAACCATTGTTTATTCTCTGTTAATGATTTTACATCTTCCTCCTCAGCAGTGGATATTTTAAAGCAGTAGGGTGAATTCAGGTTGACTGAAGGTCTTATATTCTGTGTTTAAATGTAAATGAATGCACTCTACAGAAGAAGCAATGTGTCACTATTTGTGAAAGAAACGTAAGTATCACTATTTGTGAAAAAGAACAAATGAAATTAGTGGTGTGCCTGGGTCAAATCCATGTTTTTACAGCTGTCCTTTAGGGAAGTGCAGATCAAAATCTAGATGTACTGGTTTGGTCTTTATATATCTGGGAAAAAAGCCCCACCGAATTGCAAAGAGATAATGTAACTTAGTGATTTCCTTTTCGGATTTTGTGGTATCATGCTTCCTAAACATACAGATATTGGATAGTCAATCTATAATATTATTGTGTTGGGGTTTTTTTGTAAGTTGATTGTAAAGCAGGATTATTTAAAAACTTGTCTTGTTCACTCACTAGTTCACAGCTAGTTTGTAGTAGGACTAGAAGCAACTGTTCTAAAAAGTTGCTTGTAGGTAGCTGTGGTGAGGTTCCCATTTCAGTTCGCCTTCTGAGGGTAATCGGGTAAACGTGACATTTGGGAGTACTTCCCTGAACTTGACCTGCCCTCAAAACTGTTGCATTTGGCTTTTTACTGAGAAAAAAAATTACAGTCTCAATGTAAGCAGAAAGAAAAGGAAAATGCTTTTTTTGAATTGTCACAGTTGAGTTCTTCTGGGTAAAATCTGTATTCTCTTTATAAGGTTTCATTTCATTTCTTCTATTATCTAGGAAGTAGGAGGGTAAACGTGCACACAGGTATATTAATGTCATTTTTTTGTGATGTGAATTTATCTTGCATTTTTTAGTTATACTAAATTCTAGGCTTTGTTTTTGTTTTTTAGAAGAGCAGGAGAGAAATGCTTGTCTTTTAGTCATCATAAAACCATTCAAAAAGACAAAAAAACTTCATCTGTTTGTGAGACTTAAAGCATGCAAGTGCGCCACTAAAAGGTGATTGCTTTATACTAGAGGTATAATAGCACTCCTAGACTGTACTTCATTTATGCTTGTAAGAAGTACAAAGTTGTTAATGCTGTTTTAGGCACCCTGAGGAATTATGGTGGTAGCAGCACTGACATTCCCTAGGAGCTCTGAAAAAAAATCATTAAAATTCTTTGTGGTTTTTTAGATAATTATGCTGCATACATACATGTGGTATTCTGTTCTTTCATTTTAGGAATGAATAAGAATGACTGTAAATTTGTGGTGTTTCAATGACTTTCATGTTGGAAGGTGGGTTGTAAGGATATACTCAATTTCAGGTTCCTTTTTTTAAATAGTGTTTTCCTAGGCTTCTTCAGAAAGCAAGGCTCCTCTACGAGCAATTCAGAGCACCTGACCCAGATTCCTGTTCTGAGTTGCCCTATGGAGGATGGAGGACCATGTTTCTTTGCATTAACTAGAGGGAGAATACATTGCTTAAAGCAAATGGTCAGAATGCCTCGTTAATTCTCCCTTGAAAAAAAGAAATCTCTCTTTCTTTCTTTAACTACAACATTGACTTGAATTGTTTGATAACAAGTATGTATAAAATCAGTTTCACTCAACTTAACTTGAGAATAGCCAGAAAGTCTGAGCAGAGCTATTTCTGTGTACGCGGAACTTACAAAGGTGAAGGTGAGGTGATTCTTATCTTGTGTAGGTGCTGGTTTCTGTTGTGGGTACTTAAGCATCTTGAGTGTGACTTAACTGGTTGGGTGCTTTCGTGAAGTAAAAGAAAAACTGCTAAATATCTGCCTACTATCTGCATGGTTCTTAAACAGGGTGAACAGACTTATCAGCTCACTGCTGCTGAAATGGGGAGTCATATCATCCCCCATCTTGCTTCTGTCTTCCCGCCTACTTGTTCTCACTAATACCTTGTGCCAGCTTTGGTGCTTGCTGGATATACTCCATGCTTTGATTTAACTCATTAAAATGTCAGCAAACTGTCCCAGAAAAAAAAAAAACAACAAACCAAAATCCCCAAACAAATACGGTCAATTTTCTGCCTCTTCATTGAATAACATAGGCTCAATGAAGGGTTTCTGTGCTTGAGAGATGTAGGATAAGTGGAGAACACAATAGGCAGCAAAATTTCTCCCTTTTGGCAGCTGGAGCTGTTATGATGATTATCTTTTATACATGATGGCATGTATAAAAGAGCCTAAACTACACTGATTTCATTAAATTAGATTTTGGTCACATGTGGAGTTCAAGTGGTTAAATTGCATTTGGTCCATGTCTTTTTGGGCATGTGCAAATAAGCATGAATTTTAAGTATGATATATGTAATTTTGTACTAAAGTAGAACCATGCATGTAGTCACATACACTGCAATTGCTTCTTTGAAGTTAAGTGCATTTGTGTGTCTCTAGGTGTGGGTCTTCAAGGCGATCAGAGGGCCAACTGCTGCATTTCATTGATCCAGCTGTAAACACCAAACTTATTCTAAATAGTAAATGTTTTCAGGATCCAGCTTGCTTTTCTCATGAATTGAGTTCTGACTCCAGATATGTGGAGATGGGAGGAAGAAAGGATTTTGAAGTGCTGTTCCCATTCAGAAACATTTAAGTCTTGAATTTAAAAATACTAATTCAGAAAATGGTCACAGCCACCTTATATATCATACTGCAAAGATTACATTCCTTGAGTCCTAATTCATGTATCGGGTGTACCAAGAATTCACCTTTTGAAACTGAGGATTTGTTTGATAGGCTTGTGATACTGCAGTGAATTACGGAAGTATAGCAACATCGCAGAAAGCTTTAATGTCATCCTAATCTGAACTCAAACCTATTTTGTTTCCAGGCAATAATAATCAAATGGAGACTCAAGCACTGAGGTCTGCTCCCAGGCAGAGCCACACGCTTCCAACTAGTTTCGTTTGCACATGGGTCCAAATGTTCCAGCTTGGATCTGTCTATTCTTTACCTTGCTGTTTTCTTCTCTGAGACTTTCCCCACTGGTTTTGTCTTCTTGGGAATACCCTTCTGTTGGATATTCCTTATGTTTTTATTGTTTGTATGCTTCTATGTTCCTTTACTCTTTCTTCCTTGTATTTTCCTTTTACTCTGTTCCTCTCTGCTCCTTCTTTTGCAGGTATTTCTTAATATACAATATACCTTTAGTTTTAGTCCAGCTTTTGGTGGACAAATGGTCACAAGACAGAAATTTGCAGATGGCTTAAACAGATGTTCCTGTCAGAGTAAAAGTATTTAACTCCTGAATTACTGCTAGGCATAGTGCCTCTAGAGCTGATGAATGTTGCCAGAATGGTGTGGCAGGGGGCTTGTGTGCCTCCTTTTCAGATTGCATTATTTATATCTCAATCTGACACCTTTCAGGAGAAATGAAGTCTGCTGAGAGTAGCTTATGTTGTCTTCATTGCTGTGTTAATCTGTAAACCGCAGTTAGTCAAGATCTGTGCTTGTGCCAAAACGTGAGGGCTGTTTTGAGCTAGTTGAAGGAATCCATCCTGAGTGCTCTCTAGCAAGGTCTGGGTGAATTTACTTTTAATCAATAAATGCAGATTGTCACTGGAGTTTTTTTTTGCCTCCATACCAAAAATGAAGATGAAATGTCGAGATATTCAGAGAAGAAATTGTGTGTGCTCTGGGGCATATTATTTGAATGTAAACGTATTGTTTATACAAGTTGTTCTTCAAATGTTTTAATACTGTGATGCTTAAATTATAATATTTTTCATAAAGTTGTGACTTTAATTCTTAATCCTTTATTTAGGCAGGGAAGGTATACAAATAATTAGTAACTTACAAAATATCCTAATT
Source organism: Aptenodytes patagonicus (assembly GCF_965638725.1). Lineage (NCBI taxonomy): Eukaryota > Metazoa > Chordata > Aves > Sphenisciformes > Spheniscidae > Aptenodytes > Aptenodytes patagonicus. The sequence goes on from NC_134956.1 coordinate 6,717,153, forward strand.
AAAATAGAAGCACAGGACTACAGTCATCACAAACTAAAAATGCAAGAATATGACTGATTCTTCTGAAGTGAATTCCTTGTAGGTGCTTATCAGGTTTTAGAAAATGTACAATTTCAGAGTTCAAGTGCTTTAATAAGAAAAGGGTTAAATACTTGGAGTGAACTGATCTGTAGGCACAACAGGAACTTGATGGTATAGTAGGTGGTAAGATTCATTTATGATAAGTTATAATGGAATTCCCCTGGAACTATGTATTCCACCTACTTGAATGCACAGTAATTCAAAAGATCGACAGTATGCAGCAAATGCCAAGACATAAAAAAAAATTGGTGGGTTATTGTAAAACATGGGACAAAGTATATGACTAAGCCACTGTCTGTAACTAGCTCTTAGTAGTTCTGGTGTACATTGTGGTCTGTATATGTTGAACTTCTGTGGTTCACCTCCTGTCTAATAGCTGTTCATTTAAACATTTTTATTTTTCCAGAATACCGAGCCTGTGTGTATTTTAATTTAAAGCATGGGGTCTGCACGTAACAGGAAGTGCTACATACCCATCTTGAGATGAAGTCACATTTATTGTACCTGATAACTGTGGTGATGTGTTTGAGTGATATTTTTAAAATTACATTGTGGTTTTTTTTTTCCCCTCTCTATTTTAAAATTATAGATAGGCAGAAATTCTGGAAACGTTCTGAGTGATTGAGATGTTGGAGGGGCAGGGAGAGAGAGTAACGGTTGGTTTGGGCCACTTTGAATACTGTACTGAAATTCTAGTAATAACAGGAAGTTTGTTCAATGTGCATACTGAGAATATTTGGTACACTTTTTACCTATGTTTACCTGATGCAAACTACATAGTGAAAAAACATGCAAAATATGATTGCAAGTTTCTAAAGCAATAACATCTGTTGGTTTTGAGGGGCTTATTACTTATCTCCTCAGGATATTGCATCTAACTATGTGAAATAGTTTTAGATGATAACATTTTTCTGGTCAGTGTGACACAATTCATTGATTTGCGAAGTTGTTAGCAATGAACTTAGTATTTCAGCACATAGTTTGTCAACAGAAATAAGTTGATGCACTCTGAAACTCGTATTTCTGAAATACAAAGGATTTCTTTTTACAGAGGTAGTAATGCATTGTCTGCAATGACATAAGAAAGTGGCATAGAAGAATTCTGTTTGTTTTGTTATGCTGAGCAATAACAAAATTGAAAGGAAAAGTGATATTGGTATCTGCTAGGATGACTGAGCTCACTTCATTATACATAAACCCCCCAAATTGTTTAAATTAGTGAATAAAAAGAGACCCTTTTCACAGCTTAAATTCTTTTGACAAATCTTTATTTTTTTCTATATGCAAGACTTTCTTAAGGAGTTCTAATGGAGCGCGTAAAACTGGCCCAGAAATGCATTTTTAGTAATATTGGAAGGGGGGAAAAAATATGATTCTGATTTTTTTTTTTTTTTAAAAAAAAGAAGTGAACTACTGATGACTATGAGAAGGTCGACTGGAATGTTGTCCCATTCGGGACAATCTGACTGACTGCTCTCTCAGCTATTAACTGTCTCTGCAGATTGAGGGACACTTCTTTGGGCATTAGGAATAATTATCATCCCCTTTTTAATACCGGTAACATTCTGGTTTTGGCAAAATGCATCATGTGCATTTTAGTTACAGCAATTGAAAAAACCTCAGTAAATAGATTCCTGCCAGGTAGTGATTTGTTGCCAGGAAATGTACTCTGCTTTCTTCTTTATAGCTTCATTAAAAGACAGTTACAAAAATACTTCATTGAAAATATTGCAGGAACATAAAACCACTAAAAAAACCCACCACAAAAAAACCCTAAAGAAACTCTTGGCTAAAACTTTTTTCACTCGACAGCGTGCAATTATAATTTTACATCTTAAATTGTGCCGTGATTGACAGAGTCATTCCAGATCATTTTGCTTGTCTTGTTTTGACGTGAGTACAAAGCTGTTGTTCAGATCCTGGGAATATTACATGGGCTACAAATCTTGGCTCAAATTTCAGTAGCAGGTACGTTTTTCTGAGAAGCTTGATAAATTCGCGATACTGAAATATGTGATGTAGATGTTAATACAGCTAATTAGATTTGTATTGACATCTACACTGTAGTATTATTGTGAAGAGAAACTAATGTAGACTCGTAAATCTACTTGGTAGAGAAGCTCCAAATTGTTATTTTTAAGAACTTACTATACTACAGCACAGAGGCATCCCAATCTTATTATGAGGATTTCTATTGAAAATCTGCCTTATTTCCAGATACATGTGAATGTGCACTAGTGATGGTTATTACTTTCAGATATGTGTGTATAAAACCGTACATCAATTCCCCAGTTTCAAGTTTTACTCTGCAAGCTGCTGAAAGTTTTGCTGTGATCCAGCGAAGCACGTAAGCTACCTACCTGAGATTCAGTGCAGCTCTGAACTGAGCACCATTTTGTTTTGCTTTACAATACTGATTAATGTGTGTAGCCGGTGTAGTAGGTAGTTTAATTGTCATATTTCTGGCATAAGCTGGTGGAAAGAATTTTCTTAGTTGTCACATGGAATAGATTGAAAAGGTTGGGCTTATCTTTTCTTAACTCTCCAGCTAAATGTGCTGTTATCACAGTAATGAGGAAGTGGTCCAGTTTGGTAAAGGTGGTGGGTGTTTTTATCTAAGCATAAAGTAGTGCATATATACATATCGGGATGTGGATTGTAGGGGTGATAGGAGAGTGTAACATCAGTGTGAGAATAATGGTGCAGCTACACTGTTGAGAGGAATGGCTTGTACTGTTATCCCCTGGGACTGGTTGTGGCCGACTAATACACCCACATCAAGCCCCAAACCTCTATATAAAAGAATATTTTCAACAGATTATTTAACAGAATATTTTCTCCTGAGTCTGACTTGTGTGTTTCTAACCATTCTGACTTGAAGGGTTAGAAAAGTTGAAGAGACTGACTTTGCTAGGATTATTAAGACTCTGTTAATTAACTTGACCAAAGTAGCAGTTTAATTGGTGTTCTTGTGCTGGTTTCTTATGTCTTCATATCATGTTTCTACCCTGTTTTGTAGAAATCTTTGTTACTTCGGAACATAGTTAAGAGAAGCAGCATGCTGTTCTTTGGGGTTCCGCTTCATGTTTTATTTAACACTGCAGATGAGGAAATACTGGTTGCACCAATATTGTGTCTGATTTGGGAGAAATTGTCTTCTGTGAGCCCAATAAAATGGAGCGTGTTTTAGAGGATAAGGTATCTGGAGACCAGGAGAGCTAGTATGTGATCACTTGCTTTCTCTGTAAGATGAAAAGAATACCAGTTACCTATTGTTTTAAGTGCATTGCTGTCTCTAGAGGAAATCTTTCCTTACTGTTATATATTAATAGATTAAGTTCAGCTGCAGGGCAAGTAGAATGAACTGCAGAGATAAAGAAACCACGCCTGGGTCTGCAATGGCTGAAACTGCTTAAGTTTTGAGCTGCTGCTGTTCTGATGTGTTCATCCATAGAGCACATGCTTGCAGAACATGCTATGTCTAGTTGCTGATAAACTTGCATTTCAGAATAGCTTGCTACATGTGGAGGGTCTTTGCATATATAACAAAGTAATTTGACATTTTCCAATTAAAATTTCATTAAAATTATTATAATCCTTATAACTAAATATATATAATTTGTTTTTATTAGTGAAATCTGTTAAGTGTTGTATAGAGTGCAAGAATGGAGTGGGTGCTCAGCTCTCTGCACTCACTTGTGGCTTTGTCCTCTGCTTATTACTAGTATATGATTTGTCACTTATAACCTTGGTAATTTCAAACTCTGTTCTGGACCACTTACTGTCCCAAAACAAGTTCTGATGAAATTCGGCCAGTGTTAAGTGGGGTCCTGAAATACTAGGTTTTCCAGGCTTTGAATCCAGGAGCTACAAGATACAGGAGAGGGTCTGAAAAGCACACCTTTAGGGAAGGGATCTTACTATTAATGTCAGTATCTAAGTCCAGTTTTGGACAACATTGCAGAGCACTCGGGTGAAACACTTAAAAGTATGTGATAGGCTTACCTTACAGGGTCACTGTTCCTCAGTGAGGAATAAAAATGTTCCTCACCAAGGAAAACCATGATAAAGAGCAATTAGAATGGAGAACAGCGAGCTTTATCAATGTCCAGTTCTGCTGAAAACTTCATTTCAAAGTGTTGAAATCTAGAGTAACTTACTAAGCTGTGGCGTTTTGTTAGCTCAGCCGTATGTGAAGTACAGGTAAGGAACTTCAGATGCAAAATCATTCATGTAAATCGTCCCCAGGGGATATGAAGAAATGCAGTTCTTGGTGAAGGCAGACAACATCTTTAGACAAAAGGTCATGTGTTAATGACCTTTTCTTGTTGTTTATTTGCATTATAAGTGAAACATCTAAATGAGATGCTCTGTAGAAAATTATTCAAGACAGTGGTGCTCAGGCACATATTAAAATGCATTTGGTACTTTTATCCACAAGGAAGTTTGAAGTCAAATGGAAATATAGTGCAGAGTTCACTTCCATAGCTGTTGAAGCTTTTCTCTGTTGAGAACTGGTTGTCCAGGGTGTCAGGTTTCATCACTTGGCTTGTAGCTCTTTACAAATCATCAATTGCAAAATCAGAATGATTTCCATCATGAAGCAGAAGCTGCTTATCTTTGTCTCACAGAATGACTTAGGCCTACAATTCCGTTGTTTTCCCTGAAGGGAAAGCTGTCTTGTATAGTTGTTGCAAACGTAGCTGCAGGGAAAAGGAAAATCAAGTTTGTCTTTGACAGCAACAATGTAGTAGAAGGAATTGTATTTATGTCCCACTTCAGGGATATCAACGTAATTAGACGTCTTGAGATAAGTTGTCCTTGTGAGATGGATCTCTTGATGAATCAGGAAGTTGAATCTCATTTAAATGTGAAAGTTCTTTTGCATCCATATTATTGTGCTTCCTTTCCTTGTCCTCTGTTCTTTCCAAGCTGTCTGTGATTGTTACTGTTTTTTTTCCTTAGTTGTTGAATAAGGTTTTGGAGAATGGCATGAAATATTTTCCTTTAGTGAGTCTGCAATAATAATTTAAATGTTACTCTTTTCTTTTGATAGTGCACAGAAGAGGTGAAGGGAGTTCATCGGTCCTTCTTGCAGTTAGGGCGTTTTACGTGTCCTTGTATTCCACGCTTTCCACTTGTGATCAGCTGCTGTTCCGTAAGACGCTTTCCTGATTAGTTCAAGTAAACCTCATAAATAGGGAGCAAGGTGGCTGTTTAACAAGAAATGCTACTGTTTTCCTAATCCTATTATGTTCTTTGCAAAGTACACTTGGTTTCCTAACCACTCATGTGGACCCTTTTATTTTCTGTTTGTGCTTTACTATAAGCAGAAGAAATAAGTTTGAAATAGCAAAGGAAAAAAAAATCAGGATGTTACATGATGCTACATGCTACATACTCACCAAGGCTGGTGAGCCTTTACAGATGTGTAGAAGAACATATTTTTATTATGTGATTCTTCCCTATGGTATTTGCTATCACAGTTATTGCCAAATGACTGCCAAATTTCAGCTTGAAACAGGCACAGCATCACAGCTGGTAATTTCACTGTTCAAATGATTAGAAACCAAGACTAAAAAAAAATTATCTAAAAAATATGAAAAGCAGGGATTTCTTTATTTTCTGAAACTTTGCAGTGTGTTTGGGTCAGCTTTATGCTTTTAATCCTGCAGATGTGGTGGTTAGAAACTTCTTTTCAATGACAACTGACGTCTCAATGACATTCAAATTTGACATCTGAGTTTTTGGGAGGAAAAAATCTTCAGTTATTAATGTTGTTTACTGTAGTTGTGCCTGAAGGAGTCCTCTTCACCCAACCCTGTGTAAATTCAGAAAATTCTTGATTTGAAAAGACATGACAACTGTAAGGGGGGAGGAAAGAGTCGAACGTATGGCTGAGTGACCAAGATAATGAATGGCATGAAGTGGGCATGTTAATATTATAGCTTCTCCAATTTGAGATGTAAATTTATTTAGGAGAGGCTCACATAAATAAAAAGGGAAGGATGCCCTTTGGTAAGGGAAGAGGTGAGTGACCATAATGGGTGAGGAGGGCAAGTGAGGAGTAAAGTTGATATCAATATCTTGATATGGGTGTAGGGAGAGATTTGGGATAAATCTACAGACTAGGGCAGAGAAAATCCAGCTCAAGCTAGAACGATCTGAGACTGTCTTTATGGCCCTTCTTTAACAGATTTTGCTGGCTGGCAATTTGAAATGTTTTCCTCCAGGCAAGGAAGTAGTTTCTTTCAGGGGAAAAATTATAAACCCCAGAATATCTTGCAGTAACATCACAGGCCTGGATGCTACTGATACAGATTCTTGGCTCTTTTACATGGGAAGGCTTTTAAAAGGAACTAGGCACTGCCTTTTTTCTTTACATTACCTGTGATCTGTCCATTTGCTTACTTTAGACTCCTTAATACTGAAAGTGCCAGCTCTAGGATTCTTCAAGAATAAATTGAGTGTGAATGATGGTTATTTCTCATACTTCCATTTTAAGGACAAAGGTTTGGAATGACAAAAGCTTTCTTTCTCCTAAGTATTGCTTAGACAAAATTTATTTAATGTTACATAAATATCTAGAGCGAGTCACTAAAAATCTCATTTCTTCTCGCTCATACACTTTTCAAAGAACACTAAAATATTCTTTTTATAGTCCTTCCCTTGCTACAGAGTCTGCCAGAAACGTTTGATTAGGCCAGTGATTTTAAAAAACAATGTTTTCATCTGGTTTCTATATCCTATTGAAGCAGAAGTCAGTAGGAAAATTGGTTATTCTTTCCCTTGTGTGTTTAGGGTTGGTGGGAATGCTTTATGAACTTCAATCAGATTAAAATTAATAACTATATTTTCTTTATCCTGTCTGTCCAAATTGCCATGAAAGCTTTATATTGCCTTCTGTGCCTGTGCACGGATGCACTTTTTCAAAAGGGATTAATGTGTTTGATTAGAAATACTTAATTTTAATGAAACTAACTCAGTAGCATTGAAAATTACTTTTAATTATTGCCATTAAAACCTGGTAGCAAAATGTCATGACCAAATGGAGGTTTCCTAATGTGTAGAACTAGAGCCCTGTACAGTGCTGTGTAGTGGGTTACCAGAGACCATGATTAGGTAGATTTAAGGAGCTGAAGTTCAGTGCTGTTAATGACAATTCCATCCTTTGATTTCAGTCATGCAGAGTAACTTTGAAAACCACGATGGCCATAGAGGGGTCAAGTGCTGACCCAAGTGGATGACCTGCTGAGATGAAGAGTAAAGAAAATCCTTGAGTTTAGCTGGTCTAACCTGTAGAGGATAAGCGTGGGGATCCTCTAAAGCAAAGACTGATAAATTCTGCCATAATTATGGCAATTAGGATTAGAATCCTCTGATGCTTTCATGGTAAAGAATAGTACAAACTATAACACAAGTTATATGGCCAAAGTGTATCACAGCTAACTGTGCAGTGTTACTGTCCTGATTTTCCTTTCTTGTGGTTTCACCAGGGTGGATCATTCTGTCTCCAGTTTCAGCACTTGAGCAATACTGTTTTGTCTGCTAAATAGGCCACGTGCTGTCCTCCACACCAGTAGTGAAATAGACACCCACATCTTACTCCATGTGCATTTGACACCTTTGAAGGTGCAAGTCAATATACCTTGAGCAGTTTATAAAATTATAATTATCTGCATTTAAGTTTTTTTCTTTACGAGGAAAGAAAGCTTTTCTTACTTTACAAAAACTTGAGTGCTTTAATCTGAACAAGCAAATAATGTGATAACATGCATACTGGGCAAACTGTTCTAGCCATATACGTTCATAAGTGCATTGTTATGTATCAAATAAGTATGAAAGTGTTTCTATTACTATATATGTCAACAGTCAAGAGGCTGGATTTAGAGGACATTGTGATTTAGTAGTATTAATATAATACCTAACTTTGAAGAATATTTAATTTTTCTATCAGTGTTCCTTTAATTAGTTTCTGCAACAAAAAATGATTTAAAATATCTCAAGTTATATGAAAGAGGAAATTCCCAATCAAAATACCTGTCATACAGAGTTTCCTAACTTCCTTGTTTGTCTGACAATGATTCAGTCTGGTTGCTGATGCTGACTCAGGTGTAATTCTTGGTGGTTTGGTTTTGGTTTTTTTTTTTCTTTATGTTCCTGGTTTCATGTGGATACTCCTATTGATGGACTGATTCTTCTGGTAAGGGATTTCCATACTGTGACTCAGGCACAATGCAAGCAATGTGACAATTACAGGAAGATACCTGTTAGTATCAGGTAAGTTGGTATTTACATTTTGTTGATACCTTCAGCTGAGAAATCCAGAAGATTTGCCAAATGTTAAGCCTTGCAAGTCTTAAAGCCTTCTCTCGCCTGAGAAGCAGTCACTCTAGATTAAATGGAGCACGTAATTAAATGAGGAATATTCAGAGACCTTATCTGGGTTGAGGAACAAAACGTGTGAGCTAATGCTTGTACTGTCCGGGCAGCAGTTGCTGCTGCACCTGAAAGCAGTTTTATACCTGCAGCATTTCTCTTCCCACTGCCTGCTCAGCTGCTTGCTTTGTCTAGAATGGTCTGGCCATGGAGATCCAGGACGTGTCCTTGGACCTGAAAAAAGCTGCCAGAGCCCCAATGTCTCTGTGATCCAAACTTCTTAGGTGTCTGTGAGACTTCTCCTTTATGCCTGTGCTTCCCTTCCACCACACAATAAAATGTGGCTTTTTCTGTCACTGCTGCTGGCTGATTCAAGCAGTTGTTGACACCTCAAGGTGTGCTGCAGTGACTCTCACTAGTGGCCAGCAAAGTGGCACCAGTGCCATCGTCCAGATAGAAGAGGTTTCTCCCACATCAGGTTAGAAGTCTTATTTAGTATTTCATCAAGGAATTCCTGACCAGCTCTGCTGTGTACCTTGTTTTCTGTTCAAATCTACTTGGTTTTCTTAAAGTCTTATATGAAATGAATTGCACTGCTTAAAACAATGTCAGGAAAACCCTAGTGTAGAACCGTAGAGTCACGGTCCTGTGCTATAAGTACGTTCTTGTTATTTGCATTAACTTCAGTTTGTAAAACTGACTGCATAGTCATGAATTGTCCTAGACTTGTTGTAGTGGAAGGCAGCAGAGTTTTTTGCTCCAGTTCTGTTGATTCCGTAGTCTAGTTCACAGACAATCTGAAGGTCTTTAAGGTAAAAGAAAGAAAGAAGGACAAGGTTGGTTTGTATTCAGATGGCTGAAAAATCCCTTCTATTACTTGCAGACCCCTTTAAGCAATTGGTTTCCAAATTAATCTTGATGTAGGCCAAATGTTAACACACATCACTGATAAGCACCCAAGTAAGTCAGGGTCTTTTTTGGCCTTACCTGATTCTAACTCATCAGCTATTTATTATTGATGAGCCAGACACTGAAGGGAGCCCCCATTTCTGCGCTAAATTAATTCCTTCTGTTTTCATGTATTTAATGAGTTAGTTTATTTTCCCTTGTACATCAAACAGAGACAAAACTTCACCCCTCTAGGTTACATCTTTCTGCTTTTCTTTCTGCTCTGAATCACTGCTGGAGAGAAGTTGCGGACTGTGTCCTGGCAGATTCTGGTGGCTGTGCTGTTCTGCAGCACAGGGAAGCCTGCATGACATTGCCATCCTGGAGCTGTGTCAAACACACCATGGATACTTTGTAATTTGAATGCTAAAACTGAGATCTGCCCAAGTATTTGCAAGCAAGAGCCAAGAGGTAGAAAAACAGAAAACAAAACCAGTCTTTTAAGCAGTGTCAAGAGGTTTTGTAAAATTTGCCACAGGCAAAATCTGACTTTTTCATTTTACAAGATGTTTGGCTTTTCTGTGAAGTCAGATATTGGAGCTCTCTGCCTTTGATTTTTCTGGAAACAGAGTGGGAGACTTCATATATGATGGCTTCAGAAGGTTAAGAACCAAGCATTTTGCTGTCCTGGATAAACCTGGCATCGAAAATATGTTTGTACAGCTGTCACCTTTGTCCCTTAAGCTATTCTCTTCTGTGGTCAGTGGGTGTTTCTCATGTGTCTGTCGGATGACAGCCCGGGAAGGGACACACCTTGTGGGAAAAGATTCTTTAAGTTTGTGCCCTTTTGACACTGTTCTGAGTGGAACAATGTCCAGAAAACCTTTCTAAGAGAGTTCTTTGCAGAATAAAAATTATTTTTTTATCAGACAGCATCTAAAATTCAAATGTGTAGGTCAAAATCAAGTAGCAGGAACACATTTGCTTAAAAATTGAAAGAACCATTTTTTATAAAATGCATTTAGGTATGTGTATGCTAGAAAAGGATTCAAAATTAAATCTATATTGTCTAGACCTTTGTGCACAGTTGCAAATTCAGTGCAACCACCTTCCGGCTAGATGATTTATGAAAATAAATGCCTGAAAGCGGATTCTCAAGCCTTCCTTATAAGTGATGTCAACTTCATCTGTCAGCAGTAAAAATACAAATTGCTAGAGTTAAGCAGTTTGGCCATTAAGGAATAAAATCAGAACTAATCCCCAGAATGGAAGAGGTTTTGCCCATTTATATTCTTATTCTGTTTCTCTTTCCATTTGGGGTGACTTGTCAGAAAATTTATTTAGGATGCTAATTATGTACCTTTCTAGTGTTTTATCACCTTATCCTACTTTCTTATTGTACAACAGATGTTAAACACAGACCTCTTTATCTTGGGGATTTCTGCAGAGGTACTCTTTACAGAAAACAGTGCCTAGAAAAATAATTGAGATGCTTTGGGACAATCTTTAGTTAAATTATCTACTTTTTCATTCCACTGTCCTGGTTTAAAACTGTTCTACAGTACCACTGTGTAGAAGTGGTGGCTTGGTAAATAGAGCTGCTTACAAATAAGTAATTTTTCTCTAATATTACCGCTGCAAATTACATGCTTCTTTCTTTAGTTCTGCTTTCATATTTTTCTAGAGCATGACAAGCAAAAGAAAAATGTGAACGTTCCAGGGAAATAGGTGGTAAGTCGGTCTGTGTTTTCTTTTTTGTAGTTTGGGCTTTTTCTTTCTTGCTTTCCCCCATGCTGCTCTCAAATGCTCTTTATCCATTGGCACATAAACAGAAGAAGGAGAGGCAATCATAACAGGATGCAGGGCACGTATTCTCAAGATGATTTTGGGCAGTTGAAATCACAGTTAATTGCAGCTAAGCAGTGGAACTTTCAGTATCACCAGGAGTTTTAGGCATGGTGCATAAATTTTTACAAAAGCCAAGATCTGTGTTCTGTGTTTTCCACTAACAAAGAAGGAAATAGATATTATGCAGGGATTAAATGGAATCATTCTATTCATGTGTTTTGGCTGTTCATTTGCAAATGCACCAGCTGTGATTTACTGGAAATCTTATCTTGGTGTACCCTTTCAAAGAACAGTGGAAAGCCCGGAGTAATGCAGTCTGTGCTGTCAACAAGCTGAGACGTTCCACATGAGTTTTATGAAAAAGCTTAAAAAGAGGGGTTGAGGGGTTTCTCCAGGTGGGCTTTTTGGTTTGTGGCGATTTGATGGATTTTTTTTTTAAATTATTATTTTTTTATTATTATTTTTAAACCCTTTGATTCTGCTAAAATCTGGCTTGGTAAATGATTCCATGTAAAATTCAGGATTCATTACCATTTCAAGTTTAATTTTGGAACATTTTACCAGGTGTGTAACCTGCTGCCATTTATTTGAAGCAAGCGTCAAGTTTCACTTTCTTTTTGAAGAAAGAAAAGACATTTTCTGCTGTTCTGGCTGGATGAATATATATACTAAGAATTAAGTGATACAAAGGGCTCAGTTGACCTTGCCACTGCCTTCTAGGAATTTGTTTTGCATGACTTGCTGTGTGTTGGAGGGGCTAGGAAAGCAGTTCTGTCAACTGCTCTTGTCAACAAGAGTTGTCAACCCTTGTTTAGAGTCAAGGGTTGTACAGATTAATCATGTAATCATTAGCTATGCTCAAGGCAAGTTGTTAAGGAGGACTTGGATATCACTGGGTAAATAATTGCAGGGAAACCTTGAGCTAATAAAATGTTTCTGCTGATGGTGACTAGTACTGCATCACTCGCCAAATCTGGTTCAGGAATCCTTAACAGTCTCCTATTTTTAGCCCTTGAAGGAGGGGTGTGTCCATCGTCACACACTGATGACTAAACCTTCTGTAGTGCTTTGTGGGGCTATAAATACAGAGTGCACTATTTTGGTTGCAGTACCTGTGCAATGGATCTTAGGGAGAGTGGGAGAGAAGTTCTCTGCCAGTAAGAGTGGTATTCCTTTCTGACACCTGTTTTGAGGTTGCCAACATGTTGCGTGTGCTGTGCTACTGAGCTGCATTTATGTGCAGTTCAATGCTGCAGAGGCAACCAAGGCTATTTTGATTTTTAAATTGTTACCTCTAAGGCAAATGTTAGCCAGTGAGAATTTCTAAAGGACTTCGGCACAATCTGGAGGCAGGGTGCTTCCACCCATTTTTTATTTCAAACAGAGCAGACCTGCAATGAAGAACACTACTGTTCTTTGCACTGTATATTGTATATGGTCTTAATTGCTGCAAAATACCATTTACTTTTTACAAGCTTGTAGAGTGTAGGTCAGCACAGTAAACAAGTCTTTTTTAGATGTTGGAGTATCCCTACAGATGTAAAAGTGTTAGGCAAGCATTATAGATCAGAGCAAACCCAGTTAACTTAATGTGCAGGGGTAGCACTCCATAGGTATTGTGGGTATTTTTTTTCATGATCCTTTAATTTTTTTTAATTCAGTTGGAGTAGCTACAAGGGAAAAAAAATTGAAGTAGACATGTCTCTTACTTGCTGTCATCTTGTAATATTCCTAACGCCCCTCCTCCTTAAATTTAGCCCATCTGTATTCATATTCTTAACCTTTTACTAGATTGACTGCTTCTGCGGGCAGAGTCAAGAAAAAGGTACAGTCGAGATAACTGGACTACAGGGCTGTTTTGTCCTACTGCTCTCTTTAATGAGGTACAATCTTATTATGGGGTGAATACTGCAAGGCTGTTGTGTGAGCACTGACAGGATAAACGTGCTTAATGTTGCCAAGGAGAACAAAGGAAAATGTTCTCTTCGTAGGTGTTGAGCCTTGCTCTGGTGCTCTCAGCTTTGTGAAGGAACTTTTAAAAGCCCCCAACATAGATCCATGTGAGCAACTTCTAAATTCAAGGCATGTGTACCCATCTGCTGCTTTGAACAGGTTGTGTATACCTTTAACAGCTTCTGGATCCTGAAATAGATAAAGAAACAGAAAAAAGTTCATGTTTTTGACTTGGTCACTGTGCTGTGTTGGGTTCTTTTTGGCAGTGTTGTATAGCAGAAGCTATACCAGCTGCAAGATGGGAGAATCATTTGAAGTCTTTTAAGACAGGGGTTATGCCTCTGTGTTCTGGGGACTAATATGAGGATTCGACAGTTATCCTCAAAGGAATCTGAACTATGGGACATTTAAGGAAAGAGCCAAGGGACTGGTGGGAACAGCGTTCTGGCAAGTGCAGCTGCAAAAACATGAAGCTGTTTCTACCTAAAGATTTGGAGGAAAATATTGGTATTTCCTTTCGCAGCAGATCTTGGGAAGGGTAAATGGAAAAGAGAAAGACAAGGGAGCCTTTACCCTGCCCAACAGTATTTCTGAAGGCAGTTTGTTAAAGCTTGTGAGTCATATGATGTTATCACAGATTCTTTTTTCTTTGATTTCTTCTCTTCATTTCCATTCTGACAGCTTAAGTCTGGGTGGGAGAACAACTCTCTCTGGCTCCCACCTTTTCTTGTGTTCTGCAGTAGCTGAAACAAAACATTTGAAATCTAATGTTCTTAATACGTGAAAGAAAGACTTCCCCTGTCATCTCTGCTGAAGGCCTGTACTTCAGGATTCCAGGAAGAGTTATTTCTGTGCTATCATTATCTTTAAGATTTCATGGTGCCCTCTTCTCTTCCCTGTATCTCTTTGTAGAGATATCTTTTGTGAAAATGCAGCTGCTTTCAGTCTTGCCCTGTTCATATTTTGATAGCAAAGTACTATAACAGGTATGTACAGTAAAGAAGGGATGGAAATTAGCCCTACCTGAAGTGGGGGGAAGACGGGACCAAACCCAAACTTTCAGAGAAATTAATGGCTTTACTCGAGTGCCATAAGCTCTTCTTTTTGTCACTTTGGCCCTAAACCTTTCTGAGTAACAAAATGAAAGCAGTTTTTAGTTCTGCTCTCCACAGAAGCCATTCCTAGAGGAGGGAAGAAAATGAAAAACACAAGTGCGTTTTTAAATTATAGTTTTCTGAGGTAAAGTGCCAGTGTCACTAACCACATTCAACAACATTATTAGCTGGAGCAACAGAGGTAAAAGCAAAATAAAAGGGAAGCATTATGCCTTTTGCCCCTCAGGCCACACAATTATTGAAATGGTTAGTTTGGGGCATTTTAAAGCTAGGAATTAAGAAATTATTGGAGTGTTGGTAACTTTCCATAATACCAAAGTCACAGGGGCTGGTTTGTCAGTGGGTAAGATGGAGCCTGTCATTTTCAGAGGTCTAGTCAGAATGTGGGGACGAGCTGGTGGTTTTTAGCCCATTCTCTGCAGAGAATATTGTCTTTCACAAAACCAAACATGTGATCTAGCAAGTTTAGTACTTTCTGATCAGGTGAGGCTGTGGACTTGGGCAGCAGAGATCACCAGGTTTGTAACGAAACAAGGTACTTCATGTGCTGTGCCTGTACTCCTTACTCCCTTAAATCAGGCTTCCACCATTTAGTATCGCAAACCATGTACAGCTAAGATCAGATCTCAGCTGGAAAAGGGTTTTTTACTGCCTGTTGGAAACAGACAGTAAAAAAGACTTACTTTCTCTCCTTTGCGTGATCTAGGACCTCATACCTCCGGAATCCATTCCAGTTCTCAGAGTCCTCTCTATGGACTAAAAGAAATAACTTATCCTCCCTGTTACAGTGGAGGAGCTGTAGGGTGAGACAACATTTAATGCCCATCACTTAGGACAATAATATTAGCTAGTTTATGCCTTTGGTGTAATCATATCAACTTTTCCTAAGATGGGTAGAGTTGTTATTTCATGAGCTACTGACTTGGTTGGCAGACCTGCTCTAACATTTAGCTTTCTTGTTCTCACCTCAGTTCAGCAACTATTCACGTGTGTTGCAGGGACTGTTTGTGTAGTGTTGCTCTATACTGGACTGTTGAAACCACCACAAAAAGTATATGTGTGAAGTATCTGGTTTTCTTTGTGGTTTTTGGTTTGTTTTGTTTTAAACTCTGATCCTTTCACTGATCCCCTTTACAGAACACCTCTATGGTATTGTTTAAGTTTCCATTTTTCACAGAAGATTCTCACTGTGTCTTTGCCTAGTCACTGGAAAACATCTGGAAATCATGGTAATTGTGTCCATCACAGCATCCTACTGTACTGGACTGAATTTGAAGAGTCCTTTCTGCATTTAGAAAGCAGAGCTTAGAGCTCTACTGTTTGAAGAGGAATATTGTTTCTGTCAGAATAATACAGCTGAAGATATTCTAGAAGGAAAACTTGCAACACCTTAGATAAGGTATAAATTAAGAAGTAACACCAATTATTGGGAATCTGACATTACAGAAAACATTTATATGAACATTTTTCATATTGAGATAAGTGGGGTCAACGTATTAGTTAAAATAATACATTAGCGTACAAGGTGTGCTCATGACAAACTGTAGTCTTTGAGTGTTTGGAGTGTTTTGTTGGTTTTCAAATTGTTGCTCCTTAAATGTTGGGTAAATATTTATGGAATTAAGTCACCCATCAGAGTGAATTTTGGGAAGAGCTCAACTGTTTGTACGGAATACCATTCCAT